>NC_084482.1:90205525-91414275 GCF_030035675.1 Rhineura floridana | reverse complement strand
GAGATAGATTAGATAGATAGATGATAGATAGATGATAGATAGATGATAGATAGATGATAGATAGATGATAGATAGATGATAGATAGATGATAGATAGATAGATAGATAGAATAACTGTTATAATTACCCATTATAGTGAAAGGGGTGGAGGTGGAGAGATCTTCATTTTTAACAGTTCTAATTTGGTTGTGAATAATGAGTCTAATTGGAAAGATGCCAAGAGGCTCTAATTGGAGTTGCCAAAGCTATAGATCAGAGTTTCCAAAGCAGCTTCCCAAAGCTACAGATACAGGTACAAGCTGAATCTTGTAACCAGTGCACACCCCTCGTAGAAATATTTTAATAGCATACATAAATAAGAAGATTGTATTGTGAGATGGCAGACATTTCTGCTCTGGGGGTATTTAAGAAGAAGCTAGATGGGTCCTCTGTCAGGGATGCTGCAGCTGTATCCTTCACTGAGCAAGGGACTGAACTGGATGTCCAAGGTCTCTTCCAATCCTATTATTCTAATATCTCTAGAAGAAACCTATATTGAGGGTTTGATAATATGCCCATTTATTTGTCCATCAGTTAAAAGTCAGATTAATCAGATAAGTATTTTACTGATGCATTCCTTTTCTTGTTTTATAAATGCTATGTGCATGGAAAACTGAAACTGATTTTACTTTTAAAAAAACACAACTGGACACCACTGGAAGTACCGTTTGCTCAATATTCTTAAATGCATTCCAGTTTTGATAAGAAACCATAAAGACAAACTGGGTCCTCATTGCCACCATGGCTCACATATTTGTTATAAACTATAAATGTTTCACAAATTGCCTCCCAGGGTCCTACTGGAAGGAAGGGCAGAATATAAATCAAATAATAAATAATAAATAAACAAATGAAGCTAAATGATTCTGTTGAATGTGCGCAGCTTAGGAGCAAATAATGCCTCCTCTGCAAAGCATTAGCTCCAGAAGATCTGAGTGGATTAAGTGTTGTGAAGAAATGTAGAAAGAATACTTGGCTATGATTATGCACGTAGTGAGCAGATCAGTTTTACAGAGTGGCTTTTCTGTACGGTACTGCACTTCCAAAGAATGTAATGTATAGCACGGTATATCCACATTACACATAAGTAATATAAAATAATTGATTTTTCAGAAGGCTTATCCAGCGTGTGGCAAAGTGAAGAATACTGGTAAACTGCGATGCTCATTACTTTGATGGTGTTAGCTCAATATGCATGTTGCATGTTATTGTTTTGGATGTGACACAACAGCAAGCATGCACATATGTGCATACACATAGCATGTCTTCAAACAAGGTCCTGCTCTTCCAATTCAGCACAACTTTATAGCCATAGATTAATATGTGAAGCAATAGCATATTGATAAGAGTGTGGGGATGAGGCCACGTTTTGGGGATTCTGTATGGGGTGCTGTATGGTTGGAGGAAAGAGGAAACTGAATGCATTTAAGCAGTACATGTAAAAAAAGTCCATCTGACCGTGGACTCAAAGTACTTTTAAGAGTGAGTTGGCTCAGCCTGAAATACTGCCCGGTTATCCATTCCAGAATATTGCACATATTTTAGAAAGTGTGCTTAAATCTAGGATTGGAGAATAATCGCCGCATTGAGTGCTGTTGGTTGTAGGTAATGCAAGAATTATAGCTCAAGTTGATACACTGCAGCCACTGTTGATAGCCTCCTATTGAGTGAAGCAGAAGGATTATTTACTGAGCCTGTTAATTGTCCTTGAACAGCTTCTTAATTGTTCCTTTCTGTTGGTTTCTCTTTTGGAGGGGGCTTTAATTTCTGGTTTCCCTTGCCCTTTTAGTAGTGAAATAGCACTACTTAGTATTTAAAAATGAGAAGAAAATATATTAGGAGGAAATAAGTTTTTGAAGCACAGCTACCCATGAAACGACCTTAAGGGGCTATTAAGATCTGATATACTATTTGAGAGTCATTAACAGGCTAGTCATTAGCAGCCCTGCTGTGTTCAACAGGAAGCAATAAGAGCAGTAGAACTGTTAACCAGGAAGCTTTTAATTAAAGGCACAGGAGTCAATACTGGACATGCTGATGTTGCAATTTTATTGGAAAATAATTTAAATCACTATAAATCAGATCTGGAAAAAATATGGGAGATCAAGCAGAAAACACCGAACTACAATGATTTGGCAATGGCATTGCCCAGAATTTTCCATGGAAAGTGAACAAATTCCAGAGAAAAGGGCTAATGTGGAAGCAGCCTTAGATATTACAAAAGATAAGGTGCTGCCAACACTCCTTTTCTCTTTGTCCCATCTTCTTCATAACATCTAGTATTAGTGTGACATCATGGTGTTGTGCATTTCCCCATTGCCGTTGACCAAGGATGTGAGTCTTGGGCAGGACAACATGCAATGTGATGATGACATGTCATGTACTGTGCTATCAGAAGCACAATGAGGATGGGGAGAGAGAAAGGCATGGATTGGCAGCCGCTCTATAGCTCTTGAAACATCTAATTCTGCTCCCAGTGATGGGAATGTCCCAGTACAACTGGGAAAGCCATTCTGTACCCCACAGATCAGGGGTGAGGAACCTCAAACCCAAATGTGGCCCTCCAGGCCTCTCTATCTGGTCCTTGAGTCTCTTCGTAGGCCGTACCCCTCACTTGCCCTGCTCCATGTCCTCCTTGAGTGCTTTTACCTGGCTGGAAGGTATCCTTGAACTGTAGTAGTGCTGCTTGCATGTCTGGATGGGTGTGTGTGTAGAAACCCCTGCCTTTTCTGTGGCTGGAATGTAGCCTGCTGTAGAAGGGCAAGAGTCACATTCGTTGCTTGCTGTACCCACTTTTGCCTCTGGCCCTGCCCATCACTGGTACGCCGCTCCCAAAAGCTTTCCCCACAATGAAATGTGGCACTTGGGCTAAAGAATATTCCCCATCCCTGCCATAAATGAACTCATCAGAAACTAGCAAAACAAAACATCATCTCTGTTATCACAACTATTTCAAGAAGACAATATCCCATTTTCACTTTTTTTATGATTACAAGCCTCCTCTTGATCTCCAGCCTCTACTTGCTTGTTCACGTCTTCCCAGGTGAACTCCTAATGATGCATGGGCAGGAGCGTTCCCATTTATGTGTTATACCAGTCAATATTCTATCCTCAAATAAATGTCAAATTTTGAAACCTTTTACCAGATGTCAGATTTCCTTTCCAAAGTCAAATATTGCTAACATGGCTGGAATTTACACATTCATGATGATCATCATGACCAAGATAGATTATAGTGTCTTATTGGCTTGGAATGAGAGTGGCCAGGCGTAGCCATAAAGTTTCATGAAGTTCTTAAGGTTCTAAAGACTTTGGATATTTTATTAGGTGAAATTGTTATTCTCCATTAAAAATAGTATTGGGTTTCATTAGTAAGCCTAATTTTTCCACTGTTAAAAAATGTTCCTTCTCATCAGGGAGTGGCAGATAAAATCTGCAGAGTTTTATGGTCTACTTGTACCAAAAAAGGAGCCTTCTCAATTGGCTGAGGCTGCAGCTCCTTTCTTGGGAGCAAGTGCCACTGAAGTCATGAGACTCGAATAAACATGCTTAGGACTGGGCTGCAAATAACTTTACTCTAAGCAGACTGTGACATCAAATAAGGACCACGCAATAAAACTCTCAGGTTAGTGGAATGTTGAACCATGGTGGTGGTGTAACACTTAGCACTTCTGGACTTGCACAGATGTCAGAGGGAAAGCTATTTTTGTTTTTTAAATGCTGGAAATTGAGCAGGCCACAGAACAATTTAACACGATTCCCAAACTTTGGAAACAGAATGTGGTCTTGGAACTGACTGGGAAGTGGTAATTGTTTTTCTGGGTGGAGGGACTGGAAATTTTACATTCTTGGTGCAGGATCAATCCTTTGTAGCAGAATCATTTCTATTTGAAATACAATAATTGTTTTCCCTATCCAGATACAGCCATTTAATAAGCTTTAATTCCAGGACTTAACAGTGGAAAGGTAAACATTCTTTTATTTTCTCTTTTTCAGGCCCGGTCCATCTGAAGCATTTATTGCTATCAACGGTCAAAGTGGATAGAAAGAGAGGTACAGCGAATTAGGAAAAATTAATGGAGTTCAAGGAAAAAACATTCATCCATAGGGATCTAATATAAAATCATGGGAGTGTTAGAAAAATGAAAAATCGACTTTAATCCCAGCGTACCTGGGTAAAATTATTAGCTCTATACGAACTGAATACAGAAATTAATTCTACAGTCTGGGTTTGGGCAATATCAAGAAACCTTTTTCTCTCCCCCCAGCCTCTGACAATTTCTTATGGACTGAGATGCTGGAACTGATCCAGGACAGACTCTAATATGTTCTAATATATTAGATCTTAAATTCAGTTGTGTTAGCCACATTCTCTCCTACTTAGGTCTAGTCACAAATAACTCAGGCATATACATAGATGAGCTCAGCAAGACTTTGGATTTGCTTCCAAAAGGTCAACATTTCAAAAACCAGGGATGTCATGCAGCTGTTAATATGGGTGAAATCCAATGTAATGCAAACAGGCATCTACTCATGCAATGGGGCTTTTCCTTCCTTGTTCGCTCCCCGCAGCCCTCCACCCCATCCCAACATCTGCTCAAGAGGGTTATGGGACCCTCACTTGGTGCAAAGCCATCCATATTGTTCCAGTGATAATAAATCTATTGTTATGAATACTGACTAGCCAGGTTGGCAACATCTCTTGTTAGGGAAATTACAGGTTAATGTCTAAACAGCGCTAGTAGATATTTTATGTCAGGGATGGGGAACCAGCAGTCCTTCAGATGTTGTTGGACTCCAACTTCCATCAGCCCCAGTCAACATGGGCAGTGGTCAAGGATGATGGGAGCTGGAGTCCAACAAAATTTGGAGGGCCATAGGTTCCTCTTACCTGCTTTAGGAGAACTAATTGTTAGAGGATGGTTTCTTGACCATCTCTGAAATGTGAGAGCCATTTTGCGAAGCAGACTCATTCCCCCCCTCAATCTAAGGGTGGGATTTGGGCTTGGGGAGGAGGCTGCTATTTTAGTGAACAAAGACAGAGCGACACAGGATGAGATAGGGAAAGAAGTTGTGAGAGAGAGCTAAGCTGTGAGCTGAAGGGACCTTGGAGTGTAGATATCACTCTCTGGCATCTGATATGGGACAGTGGGTCTACTGACTGCTAGGAGTGCTTATGCCTCTGCCTATGCTCGTGTATTTGTAAATAAATCAAATACTACAAAAATACGTCTCTCCTCCAAAAGGGAGCCAAACCCAAGTACTGCTATCACTAGAACTTTGCACAGCTTAAGGAATGAGGAGATGGTCACCTGCAACAGTTACTACTTTTGGTAACTGGACACTTTAATATTTTACTAATATCAGTCCTCCCATGTGTTTATCAGTTATATTCCAGAATGGACTGTGCTTGGATTTGGGGATACAGAATAATGGGAACCTTATGGGTAACTAGCAAGGCATTCACATGTCTTTTCCATGAAAAGTCTGGATGAGGCTATCCATTTGAGTGTTAGTGCTAATAATCTCTTAATGATTCTTGAGAACAGGAAATATGAAGAGTGCTTTAAAAATAAACCTTGCGACATCCATATGCCTCTGGTTACAAGGTGGTAGAAGAACACATAACAAAGTTCTTTGGAAATTTTCAGGGTGAATATTAGCCTCTTAAGTGGTAACAAAACTGTAAGACGGGTGACATCATGTTTGCCCTGTGTTGGTTTCCAAAACCATGAGGTAACTATAAAGTCTGGAGCATTTGTTGGCCAAATTGGCTCAGTGTCCCTGATTCCCATTCACCAACTGTCCTGCCCCTGATCTTATGGAGATGATATAGTTAACAGCTTAGCTTGGCCCACTACAGGGGATCTGCTGAACATACCAAGTCTGTCAGTGCAGGAGGACATTAGCACCATGTGGTGAGCACCACTTGATCCATCTCAGTATTGGGTTTCATCACGAGGATCTCAGCTATGTGACCCAGAATATTTGGCTTCATGACAGGACTCTGGAGATGCCTGGGTCCACTGAGCTGTTTCACAGAGACTCCCTAGCCTCCCCTCATTGCTGGAATCTGATCTCGTTAATGGAACGTGTGAGAATCTTCAGCTGTCCCAATCCCATAAGAAACTTGTAAGGTCCTGGGCTGTGCTATATGTGTACAGGAGCAAAGGATATACCTTCAACCTCATTTCCTTCTCTTTATATATACAACAGGCCCTTGTGTATTTTTACTAGGACATTGAACCAAATGTCAGCAATCAGGTTCTCTACTGTTGTTCCAAATCTGACTGAAGCATGGCAAATGAACTGCTAGGACTGTTGTTAGCTCCTGTCATGTTCTCTGGTCACAATCCTTCTTCAGCTGAAAGGCAGACTCTGAAGAAGGGGAGGCATCCTGTGGGGGATCATCACCCTCTGCTCCTAGACCATCTAGGCCAGATTATATGGTCTTGCCTGTCTCCTCTAGCTAAAGAGGACACCCATTTAGGGCATCCCTCACTGCCTCCATCTCATAGGAGCCTGTGGTTACAGAATAGGGCAATGAACAGACTTTTCTGTTAAATGAACAGACTTCATCTTCAGAAGGGGTGGGGCTAATAGAGGTATCAGGGCAGCCAGGCCTCAGAAGGTTTCAGCATGCTGCTAAGGCAGCAGGTCACCTTGAGAGAGGTGTGGCCACAAGGAGTTGTCCAGAGCCTGGTTGCTTCATCCTGGCCTCCCCTGGTTCCCCAATCTGTGAAAAGACATGATTGCTCCCTGGCTAGTGAGAATATCTTCTTTATCTACTAGGATGCAGAGGGAGTAAAAAGTCGTTCTGACCTTGGAAGCTGAGCAGCAGCTGATGTCTCTGAAATCTTGAGTACCCAATGGTGCCAGCTCTGTTCTCGTATCTACTTGGTTAATATTGTTATAGGACTGAATAACAACATTGCACCCGTCAAGAGTTTGTTTGATTTCACTTCTCCCAACAGGCTCTATCACCAATATCTGCCAATGCTCTTCTACAGTTTATAGAGGACATTCTCTCTGAGTATGAAAATATGTATGGGCACAAACGGTATTATCAAATTCCAGTCCTATTCATGGTACACCAATTGAAGTTAATATGACTAACTTAAGTTCATTAATTTCAATGGGTCTACTGTGAGTAGGACTTAGGTGACTATAACCCAAATGAGCATTAGAAATGTGAACATACATCACAGAATCATAGAATAGTAGAGTTGGAAGGGGCCTATAAGGCCATTGAGTCCAACCCCCTACTCAATGCAGGAATCCAAATTAAAGCATACCTGACCATTGGTTGTCCAGCTGCCTCTTGAAGGCCTCCAGTGTCAGAGCGCCCACAGCCTCTCTAGGTAATTAGTTCCATTTGTCGTATGGCTCTAACAGTTAGGAAGTTTTTCCTGCTGTTCAGTCAAAATCTGGCTTCCTGCAACTTGAGCCCATTGTTCCGTGTCCTGCACTCTGGGATGATTGAGAAGAGATCCTGGCCCTCCTCTGTGTGAACAGTGCTATCATATCTCCCCTCGGTCTTCTCTTCTCCAGGCTAAACATATGGTAAATGTTTTGGTAAATGATAACCATTTGGTTAATATTTAAGTATTCTTTAGCTCCAAGTTACTCTTTCGCAGCTCTCTCCCCCAACCACCATCACCGGTGTGTGCATCAAACCCTTTAATTGTCCACAACATGCATTAGATGTGGTAGGGTCTTGCACTTGTGCCCAAATAAATTCAGTTGTTTTTAAAAGTTTCACTCAAGGCTGTGGTGTAGTGTTTATTTGTCCATCCTAAGAAAGCTGACAGGTCAGTCAGCATGTGAAAGGTGGATGGACACAGATGTGTATTCAACCTTGGCAGAGGTGGAGACTGGAATTTTCCAAGAGAAATGACCAAGGGATGAAAGGAGTCCACCAGGCCACCCCAAGGTGGAAGGATTATGAGTTTTAGTGAGAGAATCAAGAGCTGTAGAAAGGTTTACATTCACTTATCCTGAATACAATCGCTTTTAGAGGTGCCTTGAAGATACAGATGGCCGCTCCCTCATGCCTTATTTATGCCAGCTGGTACTAGAAGTTTGTCTCCTTAAACTAGGAATGAAAATATATGATGGAAACTATGTTTGTGCTTTGGTTTCCTCTACATAGCCCGTGTTTTTGTCCTACTACTTTGGTTTACTTATCGGACATGCAGTGTTGTGTGGTTATTTGGTGGGTGGAGTACTGAAGCAAGCTGGCCAACTTTGTGATACTGACTCTTCAGAGGCAACAATGCAACAAGCCTTTTTAAAAATCTCTTTCTACACTTTGAAGGGCTTGTTCTGGGTTCAGGACAAGTACTGGTGCTGCTGATTCCTGGGGAACTGCAATGCATATAGAAGCCTGACACTGGCTTTCATGCATCTTGGAGTGACTAGGGTCAAAATCCTTGTGCCCAGGTGAGAGTTCACTTGTGTTGATTTGGAGGGGAGGGCAGTTCCCCAACTGGCACCTTTGGGCTGATATTTTAACAAAATATGGCTTGCAAATTGAACTTATTTGGAGGGTTGAGATGCCAATCTTAGTTTCCTATTTCCAGAAGGAGTTTGACAATAGTTGTGAAGCCCTTTAATGTGAAAGGCACTAAATGTAGGCTCACTTCTTACTGATAAACCTGTATCTGGGCTGTACCACTTGAGACTCACAAGCAGGGACTCACATGACTGAACAAAAGTCCCCACACATAGAAAACTAGCATGTCAGGGAGGAAGCTAGACTAGCATCCTTCTCCCTCGCCGTTTTCCCTGTGCAGAGAATCCTTCTATATGGAGGATTGTTCTATCATGTAAATATTTACATGCAGGACTGGTTTACCACCTGAGAACCAACCCATAGTGAGAGTTGTCATTGCCCATCTATTATGTGCTTTATACAGCTGAAAGTTCTTCATGTCCATTATACTGTAATCTTTATATCAAGCTCATAATGTAGGTCAGTACTATTCCCATATTGCAGAGAGAAGTCAGAAACTAAGACACAATGAATTCATGGCAGAGGCAAGATTCAAACTAGGGACTTCCTGATTCATAGCACAGTCTCTTATTTGCTATAGTAAACAAAGGCTTATCATGATTATGATTTACCATTTAATCATATCTAGCATGGTTAACAATTTAAATAGCATAAATTTTAAAAGGCTCCTGGATCAAGATGATGTTTTGAATATCCAGTGGCTTTTCACATAGCTGATGAGACATGGACAAGCACATTCTCTGTACAAATAGAACATCCATATAAATAAACAGATGTCACTCTAAAGAGTCTCACAAGCTGGTGATATCATTTTTAAAAAAACATGATGGAGTCAGTGCTAATTAAAGGAACCAGGACAATCTCTAGGCTATAAGCATCATCCTCAAGAGAGGCCATTGGAGAAAAGGCCAGTTAATTTCAAGACACTCCTTAGAGACTGATTTATGGAGAATCTAACCCCAACAATTTTTTCTGTCGGAGGTATACAAGAAGACTGGAATACAATTTCCCTACCCAACATCTAAGGCAGTTGAGAGACATCTTATGTGAGCTCATCAGCCCTATGAAAAAGAGTGTTTTACAGGAAGGAAGGGACAGATTTTTTCCAAGCCAAAGAAACTTCTTCCAGGCTATGTTTATATCTAGCCTCTTATGTCATCAGAGTTGCTATATCTCCCATTCTTAGCTTGGAAGACTTCCAGAGGTGACACTGGGGTGGAACATTACATCAGCAATGGCAAAAGATGATTGACCCACCATGTCCTGATATAGACTGTACACTGCCTCAGAAAGGGCAGAACGGAAGGAACCATTTTGCTATGCAAGATTAGGCTTAATCTTATTTCATGTAGATTTTCATGTGGGAAACCAATTGCAGGTTCAGCCTAGTCCATCCTTTGTAAACTGAGTTACCGGACCTTGAGGAACACTACAAGTACTCCAATAACATATATGACTTATGCCATGCCAGTGCCAAATCTCACGTGGGCTTTTGACTATCCAAATCTTTTCTTGTTCTAGACCCCTTGTTGTAAACCTGATATGTTTTTGTCTTCTGTTACCAATAACCTTTTGTAGTATTTATTTTTTTATTTTATTTTATTTTATTTATATAGACACCCTGCACACTCCCTGAGCTGTGTAGCTATAGCACCATCATATGAATAAATCCATAAAGACTACTTGTGGCCATCACTGTCTGTATGCATTATGTTATTTACATATCTGAAACATTTAAATTGCCTAACACTGAGGCTATGCTACAAAAGCAACACTAGGTTGTAAAATCTCTTGGCATGTGGATGGTCACATATTTTCCCATGCATGCATAACATCCACAAACATCCACACGCATCACTTGTATGGGAGGTAGAAATGTTACACATTTTAGTCATTGACTGGATTGCATGTGTCATGCACCTTTGACCAGCTTGCCCACAATCTGCATCTTGCTTAAGATCCTCTAAATATGTTGAGACAGCTTCTCAATCAAGCATCCAAGAAAGTTGAGAAAGAAGTTTGCAATGATAGTTTTAATTAAATAATGAGAGAGAAAACCTTGTGACCATTTAGGATAGAGGAGGGTGGTGGTGAAGAAGCACCTCATTAATATACAAAACACCTACAGTTATCCACATTATCCTGGAGTAGAGCTCTCTTGCTTCAGTGGACAGGCTAAAATATAAGTTTATAACACTGGACCTAGTGACTTGTTCAGCCAAAGTTTATGTATGATTCTTATTGCAGTGATATCTGGACCCACTCACTTGTTCAGCCATAGTTCATTAATTATTCTTATGGTATTTTAACATTATTGTAATAACCTTCTTCTATTGTTTGATCTCTTCATTGCCCACTGGAGGGCACCCACATCTGTCTTTATTGCAGAGATAATTACAGTTGCACTGAGCCAAGAGGAAACTAGAGACAAAACTGGAAAAGTGATGCCTTACTTCTGCTATAGGGAATGAACAAGTTTTTAAGTTTCAGAGACAGTTCTTCATCAGGCAGAGTACCTTTGGAAGATGGCTTTCAGAGGAAATCATAAGAAAAAAGTCTAAACCAAGTTAAGACACGGCTAGGTTTACAGCTATGTAACCAGAAAAATAAAACAGATGGAAAACTGGTAAGTTCTGATTTCAGCAGCAGATCTTCTAAGGAAGAAATTCCTGCTTAGTGTTCTTCACAATGATAAGTCAACAGTAAAGATACTGAAGAAGTATGTGTTGAGAATGATGCTACCTAACTTACTAATCATTTGGAGTCAGGGGTGAATAATGAGATAGGCAGATTTGCCGATGACATCTAGTTATTCAGGATGACGGGAGCTCCAAAAGTTGCTCAGAGTCTCTGTCTGTCTCTCTCTCTCTCTTCTGAGAGGAGGGTCTGGGCCAGCAGCTTCCTGTTCAGCATGTACTTTGTTCTAACCCTGCTTCTGATTTGCAAATCACAAGATGTTGACACAGTCACCCCATGTAGGCAGTTGTAAAGTGCCCCTATCTCCCCCCCCCAAGCTTGGGCCCCAGCACTTGGTTCCACAATTATTCACTGTGACAGCATGTGAACTTCAGTTCTTACTAAGTAGGGTCCTTTGACATTGGATGGCATCTGATGAATGCCAATGTCTGATGAATGCCAATGAATCACTTTCAGTGCTTTATGGAGGTTTGGTCAGCGTGTGATTGAAATCATGCTTAATAAACTGAAGCTTTACCCAGACAAGACTGAAATGCTGTGAGTGGGTAGTTCCTTTGACTGGCTGACTGGTGTGTGACTTGCTCTAGATGGGATCACACCCTATCTGAAGGACCAGTTTTGTCATTTGGGAGTTCTCCTGGATCCTTTGCTGTCTGTTGAGACACAGGTGGCCTCAGTGACACAAAGTGGCTTCCAACAGCTACAGCTAGTGGTCAAACTGTGATCCTATCTTCACAGGGATAACCTGACCACAGTAATCTATACTCTGGTAACCTCAAGGTTAGATTATTGCAATACACTTTATGTGAGGCTGCCTTTGAAAAAGGTTCGGAAGCTTCAATTAGTGCAGAATGCGGCTGCCCAATTGTTGACAGGTTCAAGGTGAACAGATCATATAACACCAGATCTATTCCAGTTACAGTGGGCTGCCTATACACTTCTGAGCCCAATTCAAAGTCCTGATTTTAACTAACCTGATTTTAACCTCTTTATGGTTCAGGACCCCAATATCTTCTAGAATGCCTCTCCCAATATGAA
The DNA here is from genome assembly GCF_030035675.1 of Rhineura floridana. Taxonomy (NCBI): domain Eukaryota; kingdom Metazoa; phylum Chordata; class Lepidosauria; order Squamata; family Rhineuridae; genus Rhineura; species Rhineura floridana. Next base: position 91,401,986 of record NC_084482.1, on the reverse strand, counting down.
CCTACCTGAACCCTTTGATCTTCTTCTGAGGCCCTTCTCCAGGTCCCCTCTCTGAGGGAGTCTCAGGGCAGTGACAAGGGAGACAGACTTTTCAGTTACGGCTCCCCATCTATAGAATACTCTCCCTAGTGAGATCTGCATGGCATCTTCATTGACATAAAAACACATCCTTTCCCCCCAGGAATTTAATAGACTGAGATGGTGTTTGTATTAGCGTGCTACCAAAGCTTTCTGTGGCTGTGTGGGGGTTGTTGTTGTTTTATTGTTTTGTTTTTCATGGTATGGTATATTTACTTTTGTTTTCAACTATGTGGTAGGTCACTTGCAGACCTTCAGGTAACAAGTGACTGATGATGATGATATACCCAAATTCTATTAAGAAAAAATTCTTACACAATTGGTGGACGCACTTTTCACTTTGCACGTTGGCCAAGCTTGAGGCCATTATTATAGCTTCATGGTTCAGCCCATACTACACAAAACTATTGAATTCAAAGTGAAACCAGAAGGTAGGAAGCCAGCCCGCCTGCTAGTCCATCTTCTTCCACACACAGTCCCCTGCTTTTTGCCTTCTCTCTGAGCCTTGCTTCTCTGAATAACTATCTGTGTTATGTAGTAGAATTATCTCTGCCTGTCCCATGTCCATTAATGAAACTGCAATATGTTCAAGGGGTCCTGTACATGAGTATTAAGTGTCATTGATTTAAGCTTGAATTCCATGCCCACATTACAGGCTTAAACTATTTTAATCAGCAATCACTTTTTTAAAGTAACCTTGAAAATTGTAGTTCTGTGGCATATGGGTGGGGTGGTGGTGGATGGCGGCTCTAGCAGAGAATTCTCAGTACCTCACCTAATTATAATTCCCAGAATTTGGAAGCAGGGAAAAGGCAAGATGGTTAAAATGGTATAAACCAACATACATTTCCAGTTTAGATAGGATCTCAACATATTCTCCTTTGCTAAAATTAATGGCACGTCTACTGTATCAATGTCCCATGATTTTAGCTTGCTGGGAGGATCAGCCCTACCACTAGGCAGATGCTGGGAATGGGGTGGGGTGGCAGTTGTGACAGCTCCTTCCCATGACCATTTTTCCCAAGCCCCCAAACCAGATGTTCCCTTCTCATGGAGGACAGAGATACATGTGCCATGTGGCCAATGCTGCACCCAGTAAACCAGAGGTCACCAACTTTTTTTGGCCAGTACATGAGTTTGGAATTTTGAGAAAGTGCTGTGGGTGCCAACCACAAAATGGCTGTCAAGGGGGTGACGCATATCACAAAATGGATACTGTGGGCATGTAATAATTTTAAAATGGCTGCCGTGAGGGCATGACATAATGGCTACCACATCTAAAATGAGACAGGAGCACAAAATGGCATGGGCATGCTCCCTCGCCGTCAGTTATAGAATCATAGAATAGTAGAGTTGGAAGGGGCCTATAAGGCCATCGAGTCCAACCCTCTGCTCAATGCTGGAATCCACTTAAAGCATACCTGACAGGTGGCTGTCCAACTGCCTCATGAAGGCCTCCAATGTTGGAAAGCCCACCACCTCCCTAGGTAATTGGTTCCATTGTTGTATCACTCTAACAGTTAGGAAGTTTTTCCTGATGTTCAGTCAAAATCTGGCTTCCTGTAACTTGAGCCCATTATTCCATGTCCTGCACTCTGGGATGATTGAGAAGAGATCCTGACTCTCCTTTGTGTGACAACCTTTCAAGTACTTGAAGAGTGCTATCCTTATCTTTCCTCAGTCTTCTCAAGGCTAAACATGCCCTGTTCTTTCAGTCTCTCCTCATAGGGCTTTGTTTCCAGTCCCCTGATCATCCTCATTGCCCTCCTCTGAACCTGTTAGCATTGGGGGGCCAGGCACATACATCAGCCACTGCCACACTTGTTCACAAAGAGAACTTCTTTGCATCTCTCCTCTGTCCAGACCAGATAGACATCCAACCCTTGGCATCCAATGAAATGCATGTTGAAGAGGGCATTTTCAATGCAAGAAATGCTGACCAGTGCAAACAGGAGCAGAAAGTCCCAGCTTCAATCGCTGGCATCTCCAGATAGGGCCAGGAGAGACTCCTGCCGGGAGAGCTGCTGCCAGTCAGTGTAGACAGTGCTGAGCTAGAGAGACCAATGATCTGACTCGGTATAAGGCAGCTTCTGATGTTCTTAACAGGAAGAGCAGTCTCTTGCGCATGGTGGATTCATGAAGGGATCTTGACTGAAACCATTGATGGGTGCCATAGTGTCGGAAGGCAGAGCTGGGGTCCCAATCCCGGGGAGCTGGATCCCAGAGAGTTGGGAGAAGAGTATTCGGATGGATGGCAGAGGGAAGGGGGAGGAACTTCCCCCCTTTGGAGCGAAGACGAAACAGAGGAACTGCCAGTGATAAGGTCGCTTAGCAACGGGGAGCCTGAGCCCTCCCTGGACATTCTCACGCCTCCCCCTCTTTCAGGCTCAGAGCAAGAGGGGAAAGAGGGAGGGCTGCTCACAGCCGAAAAGCGGGGAGGCAGTTTACCATCAGCCCCTCTCCTATCCCCCATCCTGGAATCGGAAACTTCAGAAGAGGAGGGGGTGATGCTTCCCCCCTCACCGCGCACACGCAGACAGCTGAAAAGACAGGAGAGAAGGGGGGAAGGCGGGCAGTACCTGAGGGGCAGTTAAGGAGGAGTGAAAGATTGCGCGCCCGTTTGGCCCCTTCTTAAAGAACAGGCGGGAAGAAGTCCCTTGCTCTGTCAACTTTCTCCCAATGCCGCAGGACCTGTATCCCTGTATTGCTTCATGAGAAAACGCAGTCTTTGTTTGGACATTACCCTAATAAAACACGAATTAACTACAGCCGTTGGTCTGGTTCCTGAGTCACATCCTGGGCCTGACACATAGGAGTGAATGGTGAGTGTGCTCTGGCATTTGCAGGTGCCACACTGGCAATCTCTAGCCTAAGCTAGCCTGCTGGCCTCAGATGTAATTGACGATGCTGTCCAGTTGCCAGTATCTTGAAGTTAGAGCCAACTGCCTGTTCGATTGGCTTCCCTGTGTGGAATGGGGGAGGGGGCTGCTATCTTGTCCTTTGCCTCAGACAGTAAAATATTTTGGGCTGGCCCTGTAGCTTGCCACCTCAGGAAACATTAATTAAAGATGGGGAAAAAACGGGTTGAAACTGTCATTAAAGCCCACGGGAGTTTTTCCTCAATTAAAAACCAATGCGTTTGGCATCACAAAAGCAAAGCAGCCCCCTAATCTCTCAGACTCTGTGGTTTGTCTGATATAAAATACATGCTGTACTTTTTTGGTGCCAAAGGAAAATACTTAAGTCCTTATTATGCGATAAAGAAGATGAAAACTTCTTGGAAAAAGCCTTCAGAAGGAGTATTTTGGTTTGAGCAAAAGAATTCCTTCATTCCCTAGTACTAGATTTTGTTTTGCAGATGCCAGGAATACAGCTCAGGTGACCAGCACAGTAAGGTGCTGGGCAGCTGAACTGAATATTTGGGTAGTTTTGGCAAAATCCTAAATTGGGAACAGCTGTGCACAAATGAGCAGAGTCCAGCTTGCTGATGCTGCCACATTATGCTGCTGTTACAGTTTGTCCTCCCTGGTATCTGATCTCAGGAGGATTACTTTTTACATGCATTTTTCAGGGACAAAGAATGCAGAAGAATGCCATGCATGTCTACCGTCGTTACAAACTCCGCATCCTCTTTTACAGCTGTCCTGGCCATGTGCAAGACTGGGACTGGTCACAGGGGCATTGTTAGGGGTCAGTCGGATGGTGGGGGGGATTCCAGGTCTTCATAGGGATCTGGATCTCCTGCCCCTTCTCCCCTTCATTTTTTAAAAACTTTGCTTACAGTACAGTTTTCCCTCTGAAGGTCTGCCTGTGTTTGCATCTATACATAGCATATGCAAATTATATGCAAATTTGTGCCATGGATCTATTCCCCCAAATCTTTTACCTCTTACTGGCCACACGTGGACATTTTATTTCAAAGTGGCTTTTCTACTACTGTGCAGAGCTTGGAAGATTACTTTTAAAAACTAATAAGTTACAGTTACATGGCCCAAAAAAGTAGTAATTACAGTTACAGTTACAATTGCTCTGAAAGTAACTGATTACTTTACTTTTTCTCAAAAGTAATCGCTACAGTTACATTTCAGTTACTTTTTTAAAAAAAAAATGCCTACAAGGTGCTGGCCTTGGCTGCTGCACATCTAAGTAGCCTAAAACAACATTAAAAATAAACATACTCATACAGAGGTAGTAGAAAAATTCTTTTTATCCATGATGGTCTCTCCGCTGGTAAGGGAGGCGGGGAGGGAGGCAGAGGCCACTACGCAGATCTTTGCACATCAAACCAAGTGCAACCCTCCCAGCCAGCCAGCAAGTGTAATCTCTCTCATTTAACCACCTCCCGGACCCTGCCCTGCCACCAACTAAGGGACACTCACCCAAGCAAACATTTTTCCCTGAGATGCAAAAAAGTTAAAATATTGCAAATGCAGCACAGTAGCCAGAGAGGGTGGTGGAGGCCACTTTGTGTGCCAAGTGCAAGCATACACATGTTGTCATCTTTCACCTCCACAGTTCTTTATCTCCATTCTGCTGCTGCCCCCTCCTTTCTCCATGTTCTTGCCCTCTGGCTCCTTTTTCCCTCCACTCCATTTTTTTTAAACAATTGTTTTCTCCACTCCACCCTGTCTCACTCTCCACTTCCTCCCTTATCATCTCCTACCCACCCACAGACCAAAGAGGAAAGCACAAAAGCAGGACTACAGCTGAATGTCAAGAAGACTAAAATAATGACAACAGAAGATTTATGTAACTTTAAAGTTGACAATGAGGACATTGAACTTGTCAAGGATTATCAATACCTCGGCACGGTCATTAACCAAAATGGAGACAATAGTCAAGAAATCAGAAGAAGGCTAGGAGTGGGGAGGCCAGCTATGAGAGAACTAGAAGAGGTCCTCAAATGCAAAGATGTATTGCTGAACACTAAAGTCAGGATCATTCAGACCATGGTATTCCCAATCTCTATGTATGGATGTGAAAGTTGGACAGTGAAAAAAGCAGATAAGAGAAAAATCAACTCATTTGAAATGTGGTGTTGGAGGAGAGCTTTGTGCATACCAGGGACTATGAAAAAGACAAATGATTGGTTGTTAGAACAAATTAAACCAGAACTATCATTAGAAGCTAAAATGATGAAACTGAGGTTATCATACTTTAGACACATAATGAGAAGACATGATTCCCTAGAAAAGACAATGCTGAAAAAAACAAGGGAGTAGAAAAAGAGGAAACCAAACAAGAGATGGATTGATTCCATAAAGGAAGTCACAGACCTGAAGTTACAACATCTGAACAGGGTGGTTTATAACAGATGCTATTGGAGGTCGCTGATACATAGGGTCGCCATACGTCGAAATCGACTTGAAGGCACAACAATAACAATAAATGGCATGGTCACTGCACATCTTGGAGACCATTGCCTCTCTTATGTCCCACTCTAAAATAAATGAAGGATAGTTTACTAAGCTTTTTAAGGGTGAAATGACATTGTGTCCAGAACAAGAAATAAGGAGGTGAGTCTCAGGTAAATGGGTTTAATTAGGACCACAATTATTCCCAAGCACATCGGCAGAGGAAACATAGGGGAAGGGTTGTGACTTGGCTGCTTTGCATACTGAAGGTCCCAGGTTCAATCCCTGGCATCTCCAGGCAAGGCTAGTGCTGCATACACACCATACATTTAAAACATCTTATTTCCCCCAAAGAATCCTGGAAACTGTAGTTTACCCCTCCCAGAGCTGCAATTGCCAGCATCCTTAACAAATTACAGTTCCCAGGATTCTTTGAGGGAAATAACGTGCTTTAAATTAATGGTGTGTATGCAGCCTAGGGAGGACTGCTGCCTGAAACCCTGGACAGTCACTGCCAGTCAGTGTCAAAAATATTGGGCTAGATGGTCCAATAGTATAAATCAGCTTTCTATGATCTTGTGTAACATTGCCATATGGGAAGCTAGCTCTTCCTTCTCCTGCAGGCATTACCTACAGATTATTTGAATGAGTCTGCCTTTGCCCAGGGACAGGGCATCAGTTCTCATTACCCATTTCCCCAAGACATAGCCTTTCTGGTAAGTAAGTTAAAGTTAAAAGGGCCAATTCATATGTTCTTGTCTGTGATCACAAGGCCCTCAGTGACTCTACTGCCTCAGTTCCATATAAAGTAGTGTTACAACTTATTACAATCAGATAAATAGTATAAATTCAACCTTTTTAAATAGCATAATAGACAATTAGGCAAGAGAAAATCAACTCACTTCCTAACCACCATACATCAATCAATCAAACCATTAAACAAACCAATACAATTAAATTCCCAGCCCCCTATATAACAACTTCATCTAGTTGTGCCTAGAGCTGGACATACATATCATTCTGTTCACTCAAAGATACCCTTACATGATCAACATGCTCGATCAACATGCTCACATCCATCAAACACAATCAATTAAATTTTTACAAGTGTAAAACTAATTATAAAAAGTATATCCACACATAATTAAAATACACCATGTCATCAAAACATTAAAAACAGTGATTATTAAAATGTACAATGAAACAAATGTCTGGCATGTTCCAGCCTCTCCTATATGGTAGGTTATCCCATAGGGCTCCATGGAGCCCTTTTTCTTTCTTTCCTTCTGTTCTGAAGTTAATGCTATAATCCAAAGAGCTAATGGGAAATTACCATTATGCTATGTTATTATTACTGGAATGAATTCATATGGGAATCAGCCAGAACTCCGTTAGGGGTTCCAGATGCTCACTGAGGGGAAACAGTTTTTTTTAAAGTTTCTTAAACAGTTTCTTAGAAATGAAGTATTTATTCAGGATTTGTTCACTGGCATTTTATAGTAGGTGGCAAGATTTTCTTCTTTCTCACATCCCTCAAATACCACTGCCAATCTGTTTTCACAAGAGTCAAAGCTCTGTGTTAAACTGAGTCCACCCTGGTCCATTTGCAGATGGGCTAAGCAGGACCTAGGTTATATGATGAAGCCCCCTGCAATTGAGATCCATACTCTGCTGATGGGTGTCACCTTTTAGGGAGTAGCAGGGGAGGCAACAGGATGAGGGGGGCAGTGGGACGAGTGGAGGAGACAACAGGAGTAGTGGAGGAGACAACAGGAGAGGCAACAGGATGAGGGGGCAGTGGGACGAGCAGAGGAGGCAACGGGAGTAGCGGGGGAGGCAATGGAATGAGTGGGGGGAGTGGGATGAGCAGAGGAGAGACAACAGGAGTAGCGGGGGAGGCAACGGGAGTAGCGGGGAAGGCAATGGGATGAGTGGGGGCAGTGGGACGAGTGGAGGAGACAATGGGAGTAGCAAGGGACAGTGGGATGAGCAGAGGAGACAACGGGACTAGCGAAGGAGGCAACAGGATGAGCGGAGGGGGCAGCAGGACAAGCAGGCTGGAAAGGGTAACACACACACATTGTCACTCATCTCCATTCTGCTACTGCTGCCTTCTACTCCCTTATCCTTGCCCTCTGACGTGGTCCGGCTCTCTACTTCCTCCCTCGTGCTTCCTAACACAGAGCACAAGGGAAGGAAGAGCAACATTGCCCAGAAGCCCAGTTTGAGACACATGTGTTTCATCTACCAATCAGAGGAGCAGAAGACTTCCCCTGCTCCCCCCCCAGTAACATCCAAACGTAATGTCAGAAACGTTACCGTTGCTGCTAAAAGGTAGGGAAATTAGTAGTAGTTCTGTTACTAGAAAAATATAATGAAGTTACCCACTCGTTACTTTAAAAAGTAATGAATTACAAGTAACTCGTTAGTTCTGATGAGGTACTTCCAAGCTCTGCTACGGTGACAAAGTAACCTCCCAAAATGCACTAGCCAAGCTCATTCTTGCAATCTCAATGCATTGTGCTCTACACTGCTGCTTATGTGTGCGAAACTGGATCAAAAGGAACTCACTTTACAAAATGCATTTGCTTTCAGGGCCTGATGAACTCCTGTGAACCTTTATGGATCAGCCCTAGGCCCTGCTGCTTCCTTGGGCACTGACTGTACCGTAACAGTAGTTCTCCGCATTAGAGTGCATTGTGTGATAGAGTTCAAGACCTATTATTAGTTGTGCCTTTTTCCAGCCATAAGACCTAAAATATAATCCTTAAATCTCTTTAGTGTGACAACCCATTTCTCTGTGAAATTAGGGTAGAGGGGAATGGGAGAAGAAAGGGCCTGGGAACTGATGATATGGAAGGCCACTCTCATTGCCTTCTGTACACAAATGGCTCTTCTGTTGCTGTTGTTTTCATAAATGTCTGCTGAATATTAGATATTTGCAGACATGCACAAGTCCACGCTGTGCTCAGAAGTGAAAGCATTTATATCTAACATATCTCAGGCAGATGTCTGTCAAATCTTTATTTCCTCAGAACCCATGGCATTTTAAAAGGAATTGTTACTGGGTGTCCATTTTTTCATTTAAACGGCTTGTATGTGGAAACCTCTCTACCATGTACAAGCCCTGACATTTGGACTGGGGTCAAAGTGGTTCAAACTAAAAAAGGGGGAGAGAGCAAATACAGCTTTGCAAATGCACTTACACAAGTTCCTAGCCTAACAAAATTCTTACTAGCCTGCCCACCTCCCAGTAAATACATGAATTAAAAAGCAAATTAAAATTAAAAACTGCTGCTTATGATATACACCCTGATGTAGCAGAATTCTTACCAAAAAAAGAACAAAGATACAGAGAACCAGATATCACAATGTATGGGGAGAGAGAGAGCTTTTGTGAAGTTTTTCAGAAAGATGATGGTTTGTAATAACCCTAAGAATTTTTGTGTAAGGTGGCTCTATGTTCTACTGTTTCTATTCCATCTCACTAAAATTTTGTACCTCTAGTCAGTGTTTCAATGGCTTCCACTCTGAATGGGTTCTTGGTCTATTGATTAAATTTTATGTGTCCATTTTTATGCTCTGGATGTCTAAAAGCCAGGACTGGGTGTCTTTTAAAATGCCTTGTCAGAACCTCTAACAGAATTTATCTTGTTTGTTTGTTGTGGAGGATTTCTATCCTGCCCTTCAAACAATTTCCAAGGACAGCTTGCAACACACCCAAAACAGAAAACACAATTAAAACAATTTAAAACCCTACATACACAAAAGATACTAAAAGGAGCAAAGTCTATAGGAAGCGACATAACATGAACAGCAGAGAGAAAACACATTAAGTTAGAAAAACAATGTAAAAATATCTGAAGAGAAAAAAAGCATTACTAGATTATTACAGATTAAAAGGCATAGAAAATTTTTTTTGCCTGGTGCTGAAATTACATCAGGCCATATATATTAAGGTAGCATAAAAATATTAAAACATCTATATAATATATGTTGCATTATATGATTTTCTTACTAACACTTGTAATATGATTTAGAGTTTGTATGACATGTGATGTTTGAATTAATCAGGGTAACATACCAGTCAAGCCTGCCTGGCTAGAGTGTCCCATAACTGGGGGAACCACCACTAAAAATGCTGCTTCCCCAGTAACTACCCATCACACACCAAGGATGTGGGGATACTTGCAGAAGGGCCTCAGACAAAGACTTTAGTGCAGGCTTCTTCAGCTGGTACCCTCCAGATGTTTTGGACCACAATTCCCATCAACCCCAGGCAGCACAGCCATGCTGGCTGTGACTGACAGCAGTTGTAATCCTAAACACCTCGAGGGCACCAGGTTGGCAAAGGTTGCCTATGGGTATGGACAGGCAATCCCAAACTGTAAAGAGCTATGAAGGTCAGAACTTTGAACTGAGCCTGAAACAAAGCAGGAGCCAGTGCAGTTGAAGAAGTACGAGTATAACATGATCATAGCACCCAGTCTCAGCAAGCTGGCAGCTGTTTTTCCTGAATTAAATGAAGTTTATGAATCATTTTCAAAAGCATCCCCATATCAAGGATGGGGTTCACTCTTTGGTTCTGGTCTGTGTTTTGGTTTTTGCAACTGGCTTGTGGTGCTGATCCGCAACATTTCCCCCCTGATTTGTTTTTGCTATTTCCAACCCGCTTGTAATAGCTAACAAAATTGCTAATGCTGTTGGCAATCTTTCTACTGATGGCCTCTTGGGTTTTCTATTTAAATTTAAATTAGGCAGATCATTGCCTGTCAATTCTGCCTCTTGCTTCAGGTTACTGCAGTGCTGACCAAAGATGTTAATGGCGATTGTTATCATCTCATTGAGACAGACCTTCAAAGGAATACACATTGTAGCACTTCAGAGCAAAATGGTTTACGTTAATAACAATGTCAAATTTGCTGCGGATTTGTTTTTTTTAAAGCTGTCAGCCATAAGCATTAGTCAAACCTGATCCGAAGACATACAGGATTTACGGGTTCTGACAGAATTAGGTAAAAAATCCCAAAATGCTGAAATTCGCCCCCATCTCTACCCCATATACAACGCATTGCAAAAATCTAATCTGAAATTACCAAGGCATGGCTAACTGAAGTCAGCTACCTGCTTCCTTCACCCTTGCCCATCATGACTTAGAGCTAGCCATAGAGGGTTCACTGGGTGGATCCAGGGAGTAATCAATGGTTCACTGGAGGAGGGGGGGGGTACCATCTGCCTTGAAGGAGGTGGTGGCACATTTCCTTTAGAGGACCTCCCTGGATCCAGAAGAGTTAAACAACTATTGCCCCATGGCAAATATTCCCTTTTTGGACATGGTGTTCGAGAAGGTAGTGGCAGTCCAGCTTCAAGCAAGAGGAAACTGATTGCTTGGATCCATTCTAGTCTGGCTTCACGCCTGACCATGGTCACCCTGGTTGATGAAATTTGTCAGGAGAGAGATAGGGGGAGAGTGACCCTATTTGTTCTCTTTGATCTCTTGGCGGCTTTCAATACTGTTGACCACATTACCCTTCTGGAGAATCTCAGGGAGGTGGGGTGCTGTGCTTCAGTGGTTCCACTCCTACCACCAGAGCTACATCCAAAAAAGTAGTTACGGAAGGATACTGCTCGGCACCATAGGAACTGTCTTTGAATGTTCCTCAGGGTTCCATCTTGTTCCCCATGCTATTTAACATCTATATGAAGCTGCTGGGAGCTGTCATCAGGAGATTTGGAATGAGGTGTCATCAATGTACATATGACACCCAGTTCTGTCTCTCTGTTCCATTTGAATCGTGAGAGGCAGTTGAGTTATTGGACCGGTGCTAGCAGGTGGTGATGGGCTGGATGTGGGTCAATAAATTGAGGTGGAATCCTGAAAAGACAGAGGTGTTATGCCTCCAGAGTTCTCATGTGTGGGAGGTGGGGAAACAACCTGTTCTGGATGTGGTTGCACTTCCCTAGAAGGAGCAGGTCCACACCTTGGGAGTGCTCCTGGATCTAAAATTGTCACTGGAGGCTCAGGTGGCTTCAGTGGCTAGGAGTGCCTTTTTGCAGCTCTGCTAGTTTACCACTATGTCCACTTTTGGACAGAAATGACTCCTGTACTCCATGCTCTGATAACTTCCAGATTGGATTATTGTAATGTGCTCTATGTGAGGCTGCCCTTGAAGATGACTCACAAACTTCAACCGGTCCAAAATGCAGCAGCCAGATTACTGGCTGGGATTCCATTTAGATTTCATATAACCCCTGTTTTAAAACAGCTGCATTGGTTGCTAGTTCATTTTCAGACTCACTTCAAGGTGCTCATGTTAGTATTTAAAACCCCAGGTAGCTTAGGTTCCAAATATCTGAAAGACAGTCTCCTTCCCTACAGACCATCTTGGGTGTTGATATCAGCATAGGAGTCCCTTTTGTTAGTTCTGCCATCCTCAGAGGCTTTGGGATGGTCACCCAGGAGAGGGCATTCCCTGAGGCAGCTTCTAAGTTGTGGAACTACCTCCTCACCAAGGTGCGTCTGGCAACCTCATTGTACAGTTTTTGGTGAATGCTGAATATCCTGGCCTTTGACACTTGAGGTGTGTGCTTTCAGGACCAACCCTAATCCTGTGATGGTAATGTATACTTTTAGGATCCACCCTATTTTTGTGATGCTGTGGTTTTAAGTTGTTTTTAATAATGTATTTTATAAATGGTTATAGCCCACCCTCTGACCTCAGGATGAAGGGCAGGCAATAAATTGAAACAATGATAACGTTATCATCTTTGTCCGAACAACTGGCACATCAGCCTGAGCTAGTAAAAGCTACTCCATGCGAAGGAGCCCACCTGCAAAGATGGACCAAGGAACTACCACCCGACTGTAAACCTGCTCCTTTGGGGGGAGATAACTAGTACCACTAACCTAGGCAGATGAACCAGTCACAAGCCACACTTTCCATCTTGTCAGTACTGAGCTTCAGTTGCCCATCATATATATTAAGGCTCTGCATAGAATATGGCCCTTTGGCCCCACTGTTTACAATTTTTCCCCACCAAAATGTGTATACCTGCCGAATTACACATCTCCTGAAGCGGCTCTAGTCCATGAAAGTATATGCCACAGTAAATTGGGTAGTCTTTAAAGTAGCCTTCTCTGTGCCATCCAGATGTTGCTGCACTACAACTCTCATCATCCTGGACACTGACAATTGGCCATGGTAGCTGGGGCTGATGGGAGTTGGAATCTAACAATATCTAGGAGGACTACTTTAAGGTGCCACAAATGCTCTTCCTGGATTTTTCTACTAAAACTTTTAATAGACTCACATCCTTTCCTCCATTGTCTTTTTCTTTCCTATTCAGTTCAGAAATCTATCTTATGATTTTATCAGATTTTATTTTTACAAGCCTAACCATTTTAGCTGTTTTATTGCTAGACTCTAGTACACCATACACCAATAAAACTGATACAATATATGAATAACCAGAGGTTGCACACTGAGAAACAAACTTACAGAAACAATCCCAGTTCCCTGCTGCCGAGACTCTGCAGAGTAGCAGAGCCACCACCGCATCTGCAGTCTGGCCACTCAAGGCAGTAGAGGTGGAAGGTGGGGACAGACAGGTCAGACCCAATCCCTGCCTCAGCTCCAGACTGGTACATTGATTGCACCTGGATTGGGCCCAGTGCCAGCCAGTGCCAACTGGGAGAGTGACTTGGGATCCAGTGGATCCTAGGCCAGCTCAGCCCTACCCTCAGAACACCCTGTTTCAGGGTTTTCCACTGGACTTTGCTAGTGGGGACAATGCCAGTGGGCCTTCTCCCTCCCACATGTTTAGTGGGCAGAGATCTCTACCAATGTTGGGAGGGTGGATGAGCCAGCAAAGCAAGCATCGAGATAACTCCACTCAGTCCATTGGTCAGGGATTATTAGGGTTGTAGTCCAACAACATCTGAGGACCCAAGTGTGAGGAAAACAACCCTAAATGGTTTGCAGGAACATTATTATACATACTGCCTGCAGCTATACAAACCTGCCTCTGCTTTACAATTAGAGTTGGACACTCTGCTTGTTGTCCACACTTTTAGATCAGTGAGGCTAGTAGGCACTAAGGACTAGGGTTAGGATCCGCATTCTGGTCGATTCAATCACATTCTGTCAAACTGGAATTCAGTTCTGTGTCTTATTTGTTTTGGCTAACTTCTGGTTTCATCCAATTTAAGTATGTAGGAGCAAGGTGGAAGGACATTTAAAGGGTTAATACTACAAAGATTAACAGGGAATCCTAGAGTGTCTCTTCCATGTTAAGAAGATTTTCTAGGCTTGTCTTTTAATCTCTAATATTAACCCTTTAAGTGCTGCACTTCCAGACAGGTTGGTGATTTATTGTTATTTCTAATTCCCCCCACTTCGCCTCTTCCTCCTCCTCAATAGCAAAGCAGTTAGTTTCACATTAGCAAAGTCCTCCCCACCCCCACCCCACTGTGACATGGGAGAAAGCAAGAGATCACCTGGTCAATTTCACCTCAGCAAAGCAAACATGCAGGCTTTCCATTATCCTTATTTCTAATACCAGAGCTTGGAAGATTACTTTTTAAAAGTAATAAATTACAGTTACAATTACTTGGCCCAAAAAGTAGTAATTACCATTACAATTACAATTGCTCTGAAAGTAACTGATTACTTTACTTTTTCTCAAAAGTAATCACTACAATTACATTTCAGTTACTTTTAAAAAAAAACTCCTACAAGGTGCTGGCCTTGGCTGCTGCACATCTAAGAAGCCTAAAACAATATTAAAAATAAACGCACACACACAGGGGGTAGTAGAATAAAAAAATTTATCCATAAGATTAACATAATGGCATAACAGAATCTCACATCCCCCCAAGCAATGAAGATACTCCAACTCTTGAAATCAAATTTTACACTTGAAATGCTTTTATAATATGTTTCTGTTATGTCTCAAAAGAACAAGATGCTCAAAGAGCATGTCAGACAAGGAATGTCTTTTTACAGTCATTACGTTGCCACCAGTACTGAACAGGCGTTCTACTGCGGCGCTTGAAGGCATGCCTGTGTAGTGCTGCAAAAAACACCGCAGCACACGTGGAAAGCCATGGAGTGATGACACTTCCCTGCTGGGAGACCTCAGGTACCTCACCAGTTCCTCCTCAGCAGTGTCCACTGCTGACTTCTTGCCCTGGGGCAGAAAGTTAAAGAAGTCATCTTCTAAGTCATCTCCTTCCTGGTCTTTATCTGAAGACTGATCACTGTCCTCATTAAGTACACCCATCTTTATTTCAGCTTTCAACAAGGCTTCCATTGTGTATCTAAGAAAGAGAGAGGATATGTTAACCCATATATCTTAGGAAACCATCATCTGCTCTTCATTTCCTGATGCTTGTCATGTCCCCTGGTTCAGGGTCCAGCCTGAGCCTGTGGATGATGACATGGAAGGTAGGAAGGTGACCAAGTCACCACACTCATGGGGCAGCACAGCAGACCCTTAAGGATTACCTGCAGCAACCCAAGGTTGTGATGAGGAGCCCCAGGAAGAAAAGGCCCAGCCCCTGCCCACCACCTTAAGCCCTCTGATGCCTCCCTTGAGACAACATTTCCCTTGGAGTAATCCACCCAAAGGGCTTCCCTAATGTTCTTACTTGTTGGTATGGGTGGCGGCCTGACATGATTCGAGCCAATCTAGTTTGAAGCGAGGGTGTAGGCAGGCTGCCAGAAGAAGCCTCTTGTCCTCCCAGATAGCTGCAAACCGCTTTCTTAGGGCTTCGCGCACACCTCTCAGCAGCTGAAAACAGTATGTGTACCTCTCAGGTTTGTTTTCCAGTCCTTCTAACTTGCGGTCCAGATTGCAGAGCGTTGGTAGCAAATACCCCATGAACATGCCGTTCTCCCATTGCAGGATATCTAGGGACTGGGCTAGTGGCTCCATATTCCTGTACCACTTCAATCTCAGCAGCTGTGATCCTGGACAAGGAGCAGCGGTCCATTATGGCATGCATTTTTAGTGGCACAGTTGACAGGAGCTCATGTAGTTGCTTCAACGCATCAAAGGTGGAATTCCACCTGGTCTTATTCGGTACCTTCAGATACACACCACATTGCGCATGGATATACTCAGCAATCTGAGCTGACTAGTTCTGCTTGGACCACAACTTGCTGCACTTTCCCATCAAGGAACGAAACTGTTTCTTGAAAGGACCAAGAAGACTACTTTTGGAGGAGTCAGAAAGCATGGCCTCTATGTCTTGTGTTGCCACAAGGTTGAGGGTGTGACTAGCACATCTCTGGTGTGGTGGTAAAACAAAATCCTCTCCTGAGTCTGCAGCTTCTTCCTCTGCCTCAGGTCCTGTGTCCAGGATCTCACAGATAGGCACAAACTCCACCTCAGCCTCCTCCTCCTCCTGGTTATCACCATCATCGTCACTGGTGCCTGCAGCTTCCACTGGTTCTTTGGCCATGAAAACTCTGAACGCTTTCACAAAGTTGGAGCCATTGTCTGTAGTAGTGCACATAACTTTGTTGTGGATCCTGTACTGCACATGTACATCATGCAGTGCTTTTGAAAGGACATCGTATGTATGGCGCCTCTTCAGACGCTTACAAGCCAAGGCCCCGACCTCACGTTTCAGGGTAGTTGGGTTGATCCAGTGGGCTGTTACCCCAAAGTAACTCTTCTTGCCATTGGTCCAACAATCTGCAGTGGTTGCTATATATGCCACAGCACCCATTCGGTTTGCAAGAGTTTCTCTCATGTGGCATGCTCTCTTCTCAATTCTGTCTCTCAGAGTCTTGGCACATATGATGGTGAGATCTCTGGGGAGTCCAATGCGAACCAGATTAATGAATTATGGTTTGTCCACAGTCTGAAGTGGTAATGTCTCCTCTACAATGAAATCAATGATTCTCCTGTCAAGATTGCTCTGGGTGACAGGCTCCCTGCCAGATCCCCACCTCTCAAGGGTTGTCTGCTGCTGCTTCAGCATTTTGGGAGGAGGGGTGTCATGCATTGGTTCAGGAAGGCCACGTCTCCTTGCCTTTATTGCTTCTTCAATTGCTCTCAGCTTCTCAGGGTGTGCCCTCTGAGGAAGAAGAACAAAGCATGAATCCAAGAAAAAATGGAAGAGGAACTTCACAATTTAAACATAAATAGACAATGGACACTCTTTGAGGACCAGCATGACAAAGGCTTACCTCAAAATGTTTCTTCACATTGGATGAGGAGGAAACAGCTGATCTCAGATTTTTGATCCTTGGAAGGCAGTAATTGCATCGTACAACAACATTTTTCCCACTCTGGCTCACAAATGTACAAGCTTTCTCAAAGCCAAACCATGGTACTTGCTGTTCTGCAGATGTGGCTGTGGGCAACTGGCACTGCTTCATGCCCTCCTCCTCCTCATGCACAGGGCCTCCTTTCTGAACCTCACTTTCTGGTTTTGCCTCCTCAGGATCAACAAGCTGTGACTCAAGTGGCCGCACTAACTGACTGCTGCTCTCAGCAGCAAAACCTGCAACAGGCGTCTCTGTAATAAACAAGAGATAATGCTCCTATATGGGTGAACTTCAGCTGTGATGTGCCCCCATCTCTTCCCCATGCTGCAAGATCCCCCAGTCAGAGTGGAAGTAAGCAGGTCGATAGCACAATTAAAAGAGATCCTATTTGCATCAGTTTTGCTCACTGAATAACCCTGCCTGGGCCAGTCTAACCTACTATCTCACAGGGTTGTTGTGAGAACAAAATGAGACTAGGGTTCAAATCCCCACATAGCCATGAAGCTCACTGGGTGACCTTGGGCCAGTCACTGCCTCTCAGCCTCATGAAAACCCTATTCATAGGGTCACCATAAGTTGGAATCAACTTGAAGGCGGTACATATATTTTTTATTTTGAATATGATGATTATGATAATAAATATGCAGCATTTCAAATTAATTCTGTATGAGAAGCATTCCATGCCAAGCTTGGAAAACCAAGGATGAGGTATAAAATGTAGACAAAAATACTTTTGACAAAATGCCATTTATCTTTTATATCTATATCTATAATTAGCAATACAGGTGAATGATGTATGTGAAGTATTTTTTCTTTCCCTTTTCTTTTTTATTAATATTTTAGTACTACTGCTAAAGTTCTGATGAAAGAATAAAGCATTCATTAGCCAAATTCAAATGATTAGAACACATCACATAAATTCCACTGAAGTTGGAGTTTTTGCCATAGAAAATGAAAAAAACATATAACCTATGATAGCCCAATAGACAATCAGAACTAATATAAAACCCTATTGCTTCTCATTTGCAAATCTTGCAAGATCTAAGGTAACTCTAGATCATGTGAGTTCAGGTGATGCATGTTATGTACATTTGTATAGATATTAGCAGAGATTGTCAACAGTCTCTCTCTCTCTGGGACTGGGAATCTCTCTCTTTCTCACAGAACATGAGTTTGAAAGCTGGGGGACTGAGAGGAGGAGCTGCAAGGACCCTACTTCTCACCTCATCTCTGCCAAGAACAAAAAAATCAGCCTTAAGCCATTTATTATACGCCTAATGATTTATTATTATTATTATTATTACATCTCTCCCTTTGTCATGGACAGATCACTGCTTGCTGAAGTTTAGACTTTCAGCGACCTTTTCCCTCTGCAAGGGTGGGGGACCTATTAAATTGGTCCGCCCCCGGAGACTAATGAATCCTGAAGGTTTTCAAAGGGCTCTGGGGGATTTTCCGGCTGATAGGACCGGTGCTTCTGTTGAAGCCCTGGTTAATCTGTGGAATGCGGAGATGGCCCGGGCTGTCGACACGATCGCTCCTGCGCGCCCTCTCCTTTGCAGAGCTCATTCAGCTCCTTGGTATACTCCAGAGTTGAGGGCGATGAAGCAAGATAGGAGGCGGCTTGAGCGGAGATGGAGACGAACTCCTGATGAATGCAACTATACGCTGGTTTGTGCTTTCACCAAGTGGTATATAGGAGCGGTGAGGGCGGCGAAAAAACAATATTTCGCCGCCACTATTAAGGCATCTCTCTCCCGCCCAGCGGAGCTTTTTAGAGTTGTCCGAGGGCTACTCCATCTAGGCCTTCAGGACACTGTAGATACTTCGGTGGCCCGCTGCAATGAGTTTGCTGAGCACTTCCAGCATAAGATCTTACGCATTCGTTGGGACCTAGACTCTCATTTTATAGCAGTTAACCCTAGTGAGGTGTCTGGTGCACAGTCTTATCATGTTTTGTTGGATGAGTTTCAGTCGGTTCAGTTCGAGGACGTGGACAAGGTGCTTGGACAGGTACGTGCAACCACTTCGGTACTAGATCCTTGCCCCTCTTGGCTAATAAAAACTGGCAAGGAGGGAACAGTTGGCTGGGCCAGGGAAGTGATAAATGCCTCCTTGCGAGAGGGAGTGGTCCCTGGCTGTCTGAAGGAGGCAGCAGTGAGACCACTCCTGAAAAAGCCTTCCCTGGACCCAGAGGATTTCAGCAGCTACAGACCAGTGGCAAATGTTCCATATCTTGGCAAGATCTTGGAACGAGAGGTTGCTGACCAGCTCCAGGCGCTATTGGATGAAACCGATTATCTAGATCCATTTCAATCGGGTTTCAGGCCCGGTTTTGGCACTGAGACGGCCTTGGTCGCCCTGTTTGATGATCTATGTCGGGAGAGAGACAGAGGGAGTGTAACTCTGTTGATTCTCCTTGATCTCTCAGCGGCTTTTGATACCATCGACCATGGTATCCTTCTGGAGAGGCTTGCGGAGTTGGGAGTTGGAGGCACTGCGTGGCAGTGGTTCCGCTCCTACTTGGGAGGCCGTCTCCAGAAGATAGTGCTTGGGGAACATTGCTCGACACCGTGGGTACTCCAATGTGGGGTCCCGCAGGGTTCGGTTTTGTCTCCCATGCTTTTTAACATCTATATGAAGCCGTTGGGTGCGGTCATCAGGAGTTTTGGAGTGCGTTGTCACCAGTACGCTGATGACACGCAGCTCTACTTCTCCTTTTCATCTTTCTCAGGTGAGGCGGTCAATGTGCTGAACCGTTGCCTGGATGCGACAATGGACTGGATGAGAGCTAACAAACTGAGACTCAATCCTGATAAGACTGAGATGCTGTTGGTGGATGGTTTTTCCAATCAGATGGTGGATACATATCCTGTCCTGGATGGGGTTACACTCCCCCTAAAGGAACAGGTTCGTAGTCTGGGAGTCGTTCTAGACTCTTCCCTGTCACTTGAGGCTCATGTAGCCTCGGTGGCACGGAATGCGTTCTACCAACTTCGATTGGTAGCCCAGCTACGTCCCTACCTGAGTAAGGAGGATCTTACATCAGTAGTACATGCTCTGGTAACCTCACGTTTGGATTACTGTAATGCGCTCTACGTAGAGCTACCTCTGAAGACGGTTCGGAAGCTACAGCTGGTGCAAAATGCGGCGGCCAGACTGCTAACAAGAACGAAGCGGTCTGACCATATAACACCTGTTTTGGCCCACTTGCACTGGCTTCCAATACGCTTCTGGGCCAAATTCAAAGTGTTGGTATTAACCTATAAAGCCTTATATGGCGCGGGACCTCAATATCTGTCGGAACGCCTCTCCCGCTATGAACCGGCTCGTACACTACGGTCTGCTACGAAGGCCCTCCTCCGGGTCCCGACTCATAGGGAGGCCCGGAGGGCAGTGACAAGATCAAGGGCCTTCTCAGTGGTGGCCCCCGAACTATGGAATAGTCTCCCCGAGGAGGTTCGCCTGGCGCCAACACTATCATCCTTTCGGCGCCAGGTTAAAACCTTTCTCTACTCCGAGGCATTTTAATTTTTTGTTAATGATTGTAATGTTTGTAATTTGATTTTAGCCTTTGCTGTTTTTAGATTGTGAAATTTGATTTTAGACTGATGTTTTTGTATTATATTGTATTTTATTGTATCTATGTTCACCGCCCAGAGAGCTAATGCTAGTCGGGCGGTATATAAGTTTTAAAAAATAAATAAATAAATTTAAAATAAATATATTATTATTGTTATTATTATTGTTGTTATTGTTATTATTATTATTATTATTATTATTACTGAGACAGTTTTTGTCCCACATACAATTCAGTCTTGTGATTAAACAGGACAAAAATACAAATAAAAAGAAAGATGGAGTTCAAATAAATATACAATCAAAAGCTAGCCGGCATTTTAAAAGGCAGGAGTGCTCTGTCTGGATAAATACAGCACACAGGTAGGCATGGGAACAAGGGGGAGAGTTCAAAAAGGGGGGGAAGGCCGAAGTTTTGGAAGTGCCTTGTGATTGATGGAGGGGGCGGCAGAGGCAAGGAGAGGCAGTGGGGGGGCAGAACAGTGCCGCGGGGGGGCGCACACACACACACACACACACACACACACACACACAAATCATCGTCACTCACCTCCACAGCTCTTCGCCATTCTGCTGCTGCCTTCTCCTCCGTTGTCCTTGCCCTGGCTTTTTCCTCCAGCGTCCATTTTGTCCTCTCAGATGCTAGCAGGCCCTGCCTATTCACCTCTTCCCTCATGCATCCTAACACAGATCACGAGGGAAGAGAGAGTCTGTGCAGAGGTCCAATCAGTGTGAGGCACATGTCTTGTGTTAACCAATCATAGCCAGGAGCTGTCTTCCCCTTGTTCCCGCCCCCAAGTAACGTGCAACCTAACGTGGAAACGTTAAAGTTGCAGCTGAAAAGTAGGGAAATTACTAGTCATTCTGTTACTTGCCAAATGTAATGGAATTACCCACTCATTATTTAAAATTGTAACGAATTACAAGTAACTCGTTAAAAATAATGAGTTACTTCCAAGCTCTGTCTAATACCCCCATTTGCAAAGCAAACACACACAGCCTCTCATCAGTATTTCTACCCCTTCTTGCCGCCTCCTCCTCATGAGCGAAGCAAAAACACACAGGCTTTCAGTTCATGTTAGCAAAGCAAACACACAGCACACAGACTACCATTAACATCAAACTGACTGAAGTTAAGGAAAATGGGAATACAATGAATGCTATGTAATGCAGTTGTGTTTGTTTTTTTTAAAAAAACAGGTTTCAGGAAAAGCTGTGGAAACTCAAAACATTCAGGATGAGACCACAAAGACAGCAGATGAGCAAACTATCAGTAAGTCCAGTCTCTCAAGTCCAATTTTGGCAAAATTCTTGCCCATCCGTATGGAGGGCAAGGCCTTCTGAATAGTGGCCCCAACTTTATGGAGCTCACTGCTGATCCTAAGAATTGTAGTGTTCAAAAGAAAAGTCAGTAAGAACCTTTCTGTTTTAATTGGCTTTTAGCTAATGTGTCTTTTGGACATGCTGTTTTACTGTTTTGGATTTGCAAATGTTAACTGGTTTATATTTTGCTGTATTGTTGGTGTTTGTATTTTAAAGCCAGTTTGAAAGTTTTATTATGGTGTGTTATGGGCATATTGTTATGTATTGCCCTGGGTGGACATTGTCCAGAAACGTGACTTAAATACTTGATAATAAATTAATACATTTGGGTCTGATCTAGGGTGCATTCTGTTCATCTGTTTTTGTCGCTAGAGGCCCAGGTGACCTCTGACCTTTGACCAGCTTTGGCTGGTAAGACAGCTGCAGCTCTTTCTGGACTGGGATAGCCTGACCACTGTTGTCCATGCACAGGTTACCTCCAGACTGTATTACTGTAATGTGCTCTATGTGTGGCTGCCCTTGATGTTGATCTGGAAACTACAGCTGATACAAAATATGGCAGTGCAGCTGATCACTGGGGCAAGGTATTCCCAACACGTTATCCTGCTGCTGAAAGAATTACACTGGCTGCCTATTTGCTGCTGGGCCAAGTTCAGGGTTCTAGTTTTGGTGTACAAAGCCCTATGGAGCTTGGGACCAAGTCACCTGAAAAATCATCTTACCCCTTATATACCCAGTCAATCACTGTGTTCTGCAGGTGAGAGCCTCATGCAGATACCATCTTATCAGGAGGTCCATTCCACACAATATAGGAAGCGTACCTTCAGTGCTGTGGCACCGACACTTTGGAATTCCCTTCCCTTTATATATTAGACAGGCACAATCTTTGTTATCTTTTTGGTGCCTATTGAAGACCTTCCTCTTTCAACAAGCCTTTTAAGTAGAAATCCCAGTCTGTGTTTTGTTTTAATATGCTTTTAAAGATGTTTTAAAGATGGACCGCGAGAAAGACAAATAATTGGGTAGTGTTTGTTGTTGCTATGTGCCTTCAAGTCGATCACGACTTATGGCAACCCTATGAATCAGTGACCTCCATTAGCATCTGTTGTGAACCACCCTATTCAAATCTTGTAAGTTCAGGTCTGTAGCTTCCTTTATGGAGTCAATCCATCTCTTGTTTGGTCTTCCTTTTTTCTACTCCCTTCTGTTTTTCCCAGCATTATTGTCTTTTCTAGTGAATCATGTCTTCTCATTATGTGTCCAAAGTATAATAACCTCAGTTTCATCATTTTAGCTTCTAGTAATAGTTCTGGTTTAATTTGTTCTAACACCCAATTATTTCTTCCCCCCCCCGCAGTACATGGTATGCACAAAGCTCTCCTCCAACACCACATTTCAAATGAGTTGATTTTTCTCTTATCCGCTTTTTTCACTGTCCAACTTTCACATCCATACATGGAGATCGGGAATACTATGGTCTGAATTATCCTGACTTTAGTGTTCAGTGATACATCTTTGCATTTGAGGACCTTCTCTAGTTCTCTCATAGCTGCACTCCCCAGTCCTAGCCTTCTTCTGATTTCTTTACTATTGTCTCCATTTTGGTTAACAACTGTGCCAAGTTATTGATAATCCTTGACAAGTTCAATGTCCTCGTTGTCAACTTTAAAGTTACATAAACCTTCTGTTGTCATTACTTTAGTCTTCTTGACGTTCAGTTGTAGTCCTGCTTTTGTGCTTTCCTCTTTAACTTTAATCAGCCTTCATTTCAAATCATTACTGGTTTCTGCTAGTAGTATGGTATCGTCTGCATATCTTAAATTATTGATATTTCGCCCTCCAATTTTTACACCTCCTTCATCTTGGTCCAATCCTGCTTTCTTTATATGTTCTGCGTATAGATTAAACAAGTAGGGTGATAAAATGCACCCCTGTGTCACACCCTTTCTGATGGGAAACCAATCGGTTTCTCCATTTTCTGTCCTTACAGTAGCCTCTTGTGCAGAGTATACGTTGCGCATCAGGACAATCAGACGCTGTGGCACCCCCATTTCTTTTAAAGCATTCCATAGTTTTTCATGATCTACACAATCAAAGGCTTTGCTATAATCTATAAAGCACAGGATGATTTCCTTCTGAAATTCCTTTGTCCTTTCCATTATCCAACATATGCTTGCAATATGATCTCTGGTGCCTCTTCCCTTTCTGAATCCAGCTTGGATGTCTGGCATTTCTTGCTCCGTATATGGTAAGAGCCTTTGTTGTAGAATCTTGAGCATTACTTTACTTGTATGGGATATTAAGGCAATAGTTCAGTGATTACTGTACTGCGTTCCCTGGGATCCCCTTTCTTTGGAATTGGAATGTATATTGAAAGGTTCCAGTCTGTGGGCCATTGTTTAATTTTCCATATTTCTTGACAATTTTTTGTCAAAATTTGGACAGATTCGGTCTCAGTAGCTTGTAGCAACTCTATTGTTATGGTATCTGTTCCTGGTGCTTTGTTTCTTCCAAGTATTTTAAGAGCAGCTTTCACCTCACATTTTAAAATTTCTGGTTCTTCAGCATACAGTTCCTCCATGAATGAATCTGTCATCCTGGCATCTCTTTTATAGAGTTCTTCAGTGTATTGCTTCCATCTTCTTTTATTTCATCTCGGTCAGTCAGTGTGTTCCCCTGTTGATTATTCAACACTGATACTCTTGGTTTAAATTTCCCTTTCATTTCTCTAATCTTTTGGAATAGGGCTCTTGTTCTTCCCTTTCTATACAATAACTATTGTAATAGTTCTCTTTGTCCCTAGGTACCAGTCGTTGTTTTCTTGCATTTAGGGTTCTAACCATGTTTCTATCTCCTTTTGCTTTTATTTTCCTTCTCTCTTTAACCATTTTAAGAGTTTCTTCAGTCATCCATTGAGGTCTTTCTCTCTTTTTAACAAGAGGTATTGTCTTTTTGCATTCTTCCCTGATAATGTCTCTGACTTCACTCCATAGTTGTTCTGGTTCTCTGTCAAGTAAGTTTAAAGCCTCAAATCTGTTCCTTGTTTGATCTTTATATTCTTCTGGGATGTTATTTAAATTGTGTTTTGGCGTTATGATTGCATTGTTGGTCTTCTTTAGCTTTACTCTGATTTTCAATATGTCCAGTTCATGATCTGTACCACAGTCTGCTCCTGGTCTTGTTTTTGCAGAAAGTATGGAATTTCTCCATCTTCTGCTACCAATTATATAATCAATTTGTATCCTATATTGACCATTTGGTGATGTCCATATGTACAGTCATCTTTTTGGTTGCTGAAAAAATGTGTTTGCAAGAAACAAATTATTGGTTTCACAGAATTCAATAAGTGTTTCTCCTGCTTCATTTCTATCTCCTAAGCCCCATTTTCCCACAATTCCTAGTTTTTCTCTGTTCCCTACTTTTGCATTCCAGTCCCCCATGATTATCAGCACATCTTGTTTTGGTGTGTGATCAATTTCTTCCTGTGTTTCTGCATAAAATCTCTCCAATTCTTCTTCTTCTGCATTTGCCTTTAGAGCCTAGACTTGGATGATGACGGTTATGTTAATAGGTTTCCCTTTAAATCCCAGTGATGTAACTCGCTCAGATCTTACGTTATAGTTCTTAATTGTTTTTGCTACATCACTTCTCACTATTAAAGCAACCCCGTTTCTTCTTAATTTCTCATTTCCTGCATAAAATATTTTGTAGTTGTCTGATTGAACATGTCCCATTCCCATCCATTTTAATTCACTCACGCCAAGTATTGTAATGTTGATATGTTCCATTTCTTACTTGACAATTTCTAAGTTTCCCTGGTTCATGCTTTTCACATTCCATGTTCCTATTGTGTGCGTTGTACAACTCTGGACCCTCCTTTTGCATCTGTGTGCATCAGCCTCTGGGCTTCCTTTCGGCTTTGATCCAGTGGCATCATTAGTCACAGCGCTACTCGTACTTGTCCTTTGTTCTTCCCTAGTAGCTCGGTGAGTGCCTTCTGACTCTTCTTCCAGCACTATCTCGTGTTGCATTTTGGATGCTCTGTTCATAGGGTTTTTGTGGTAAGAGGTATTCAGAGGTGGTTTACCACTGCCTTCCTCTGAGTTTGGATGCATCTTAGTCTGGTGTCTCAACTTTACCATTCCGCCTTGGGTGCCCCTGCTACAAGTCTAACCTCTTGGTCTGGACTCCTGACAGCATTGGTCTCAGCTTCTTCAACACTCGCAGCCCCCCTCACCACGTTAAGGTGTGCATCCTAGAGGGGGAATTGGGTGTTAGAACAAATTACACCAGAACTGTCACTGGAAGCTAAAATGATGAAACTGAGGTTAACATACTTGGGACACATAATGAAGACATGATTCACTAGAAAAAGCAATAATGCTGGGTAAAACAGAAGGGAGCAGAAAAAGAGAAAGACCAAACAAGAGATGGATTGATTCCATAAAGGAAGCTACAGACCTGAACTTACAAGATCTGAACAGGGTGGTTCATGACAGATGCTATTGGAGGTCACTGATTCATAGGGTTGCCATAAGTCGTAATTGACTTGAAGGCACATAACAACAAAAGATGTTTTATTTTAATATGTTTTAAAGTATTTTGTTTTTAAGACTTTTAAAGTGCTTTTAGTGTTTTTGTTTGCCACCCAGGGCTCCTTCTGCAAGGAAAGGCGGGATATAAATTTAATAAATAAATAAATATCAACAATGAGTCCCAACAGGCCAGGTCAGAGTCCTTCATGAACTGAGTGTGCTCCCCAAAAGATCTCCCAGAATTTTCTGTGTCAATGTACAACAGTTCTATTACAGATGTGCTAGAGTTCCTTGGCAGACAAGTTGATGTGGAAGGTTTTCTGAAGCTGGAAAGTCTGAAAATGATTGCTTTAAGTAATAGCTATATCATCACAAGCCCACAAGCCATCCCTTGGTTCAGGCAATGGAGAACATTCCTAAGGCAGCTGTGGCTCAAGCAGGGATTGCAACAGAACCTTGTTTAATACACCAGAGCAGTTTACTAGCTCATGTGTGGAGCCTTGCTAATTCTTTTAGAGGTTCAGCAGACAAGACAGTCCACAAGCTTGAGTGGGGTGTGTATGAATAAATGGAGAATAGGAAACATCTATAAACACCTGGCAATTCTAATTGCAAAACGTTGCATGGATTCATTTCATTTTCTTTACAATAGTTCTTTTCATTTCAAGACTGGGTTGTATTTGTGTGTGTGTTTTTTTTAAAATGCAGCTACTTTTATATACAGAAGAGAGAACAGCCCAATTTTAAACATAAGCCAGTGCAACTATGGTATTGGAATGGGGAGACCTGAATTCAAATCCCAGTGCAATCCTACCACTCTCTGGGCAGGATCTTGGGGCAGAAATCGAGATCTCAGCAGACTGGCCAGGAGGGCCCCCAATTACAGCAGAGCTTGCTTTCAGCGTTCTGGAGTAACTGAAGTAATACACATTACCATCTAATCAGCACCCACTTCCCCACTCCACCACACCTTGGCTAACACCATTAAGTCCCATCTAAAATTCCTTAACTGCACTACTTCAGTTACTCACTGTTACCTTAGTGCAGTGTTCATAACAGAATAAAACAGCACACACAGCAGGTCTGAGCTCCTTGCAGGAACAGGCCTTTAGTTCTAAGAGTCAGGGGCTTCATGACTGTTCCAGAGAGTTGATTGATCACAACTGTCCAGGTTAACATAATCAGAACTTGCATTTTCAAATAAATTTTAAGGGAACAGGCTTAGCTACTAATGACAACTAGGCAAGCAGCTCTCATTTAATAATGGGGAAACCCACCCATTTTAGCCTGGTCTTTCTAAAGTTGTTCCTCCACTGGGAAGCATCTTGTGTGTCTTCCCTTTGCCCCATACGTGACTGTTGTTAATGATGGATAGGAAGTGGAAGTGGTGGGTGAGTCAATGCTGTATACAAGATTGCAATGTTTTTAAAGGCAGAAGACATCAAATTAAAAGAATGAATAAAGCACAAGAGATGGGTGAGAAATTTCACTCAGTTCACTTTTCAAGCTGAATCTATCAAATTCACACTTTCTCAAACAATATGAGAACCGAAACACAGCCTTCCTTTGAAATTCACACTTATTTGAATTTTGCAATGCAGTTCACAAACCAAACTTTTTTTTACAAAAATGTGTATGTTAGAGAAAAGTGTGCATACAAAATGAATATATGAGTGAAAATAACAAACAAAAATGCATAACGTTATGAGAAATGGCTTGCAAAAATGTGTACATTTATGAAAACTGCCTACAAAAACATATTTATTAGAAAATTGTACCAAATTGCTGCAGAAATGTGGAGAACTGAATTTAAGACTGGAAAAATGAGACACTGAGAGAACCAAAATGGATAGATCTTTCAATCCTTATAAACTGCTACGCTTTTTGAAAATATCTGCAGAAATGGTAATGGTAGCTAAGTCTAACTAAACCAGCACAATTATAAGACTGATTATAAATGACAATTTATTCAAAGGAGTAATAAATGTCCACCTTAAATTGATTTTTTTTCTCAGACTTCGTAAGATTTTGCCCACATCAAGGTTCTTCCTGCCACCATTAAACTACAGATAACTAAACTAAGCTAAGCTAAACTAGTGAACTAACACCTGCACAACTTAAGATCCATTAAAAATTCTGTTCTTACACTAATGCCTTCACAATACTTGTTATCATGAAATACCTAAGAAATTGAAATAACTAAGGCTGCAATCCTGTGCACACTTATCTGGGACTAAGTCTCACTGAATGCAGTGAATTTTACTTCCCTGCCTTAAGCATCCGAGAACCTAGGTGGGAAAGTAATATACTGAGAAAGTCCATGGAAGGAGAGCAGCATTCTCCTTTTCTCTTCTAAAAGGGATCTGCTTCCACCTAGCATTTGCTGATTCTGCTACATTGTTCTAACTGTGCTTTGTTGACCTGGCTTTTGTCTTTGACTGCTGTGGCTAAGAAACCTCCTGAAAGTTGTTGTGACTTTGGCCTCCTCATAGGGATGGATGAATGTGTTAATTTCAGTTTTTCTTGTTTTCCTAATCTTATGTTCAGTTTGCCACCTTCCCACACCAGTTTGTGATTTTAAAAAATAATAATAATTATACACATTTTTGCAAGCAATGTTCCCTAATATAATGTATTTTAATGTTATTTTCACTAATATATGTATCTTTATGCACACGTTTCCCTAATATACACATTTGGGAGGGCTGGGGAACAGTATTGCAAAATTTGGAGAAGCGTGAATTACGAAGGATAGCTGTGTTTTGATTCACATATTGTTTAAATAAGAGCGAAATGCACCTTAAAATGCAAGGAGGACTGAATGTCTCCTCCATCCCTGCTGCCTCAGATGGACAATGACTGTGGAGCCCCTCATCTCCATTATTGTATTGTCTTGGTGACTGTAGGTCTCGGAAACTAGACCCCTTGCCTCTTTAATCCTACACTTTCTTGTGCTCCAACCCTACAAAGACATTTACCCATTTGGCTTAAGGGTTTAGAAGCCTTTCTGGAAAATGTGCATGCATATACAATCCCAAAGACTGTAAAACACAGCGAAATCACACTCATGGACCACAGATTTCTCCTTCCAGCCCCACTGCAAGGCCTCTGTAGTCTTCCTTTGGCAGGAAGCCATGCAGTCATGACAGAGACCTTGAGGAAATGTGGAGGGAAGGACAAATGCTGCATTCGTAGAGGTTGTAAATGCCAGGGTGTGTACAGGTGGATGGGTGTGCAGTAGGGGGAGGGGAGACAGCTTGTTGATAGCAAAGAAAATAACAAACAAAAGGATTGGCTCCCATGGTGCTTCAGGAATTTATATTGACTCATAACCCTTTGAGAATAAGCGCCCTGAGCAAGTTGGCACCACATGAGAAACAACACTGATAGCACAGTGCCCTTTTGCATTTTAGAGCAGGATCACTATGTACTAAGGGAACTGTGCCACTGATTACCAATTAATCATGCTGTAAAAGCTTCACCAGTGAAGAATCCCACCCCCACTCAGTAACAGGAGACTTTGTTCAACAGGCACTTCTTTCTTAAAGAGGCAAAGACACGGAGGAATGCAGATGGGGCAGGAAGAAAGAAAGAAGCACAGAGGGGAACTACCTAATCCAGAACATGCAAAGTTTGCTTGGCATTTTGAATCTCATTATTATGCTTATTGTTTCGATGGGGTTTTTTTTTTTTAAAAAAAAGTGTCATAGGAACGCAAGAGGCTGGCAGCCACGGTTGCAGTGAGCTGTAACATGAGCAGGCATCATGCACAGCTGGCCCTTCTGCAGATGTATAGCCCTTGTTTTGATTTGTGGCTCTTGCAGCTTTCTTAGAGCCAACAAGCTTCTACAGTTCTGACCTCTGTTCCACCCCCTGCCTCAGTATCCTAGTTCTGGATCACTTCCACATTGGCAGATCTGCGATGCACCTCTTATCACATGCTAAGGATATCGGTGCTTTTTCCACTACGTGCACCTTGCCCTGCCAGTGCCACTTGCTATTGCAGTCTAGGTCTGGCTGTTTATTTATTTATTTATTTATTTATTACATTTATATACCGCCCCATAGCCAAAGCTCTCTGGGCAGTTTACAGGAATTAAAAACAAATATACAAATTTTAAAACACAAAAAACAATTGAAAAACACAATTGAAAAACAATTTAAAAACACATGCAGGCGACATTGCATTTATGCTTCCAAACGCTTTGCTGACGATTCCAGTCATAATGCAGATGATAACAGAGTATGACCTAGTGGCAGGGCTACAGATAAATGTTCCAAAATCCAAAATATTAAATATGTCTTCCTTATCCAGAAATTAGCAGGTCTGAAGATACACCACAACTCATATACTTACCTGGGGGTTGAGATTCCTGAAGTATTAAGCCAATTAGAAAAAATAAACTTCTGCTTCTGCACACAAGTGCACCAGTTTGCTTGACCTTTCTTGATGATGGGGGCAGGAGCAGGGAAACCCATTCTTAGCACAGTTCTAGTGCTTTGATCCAGGTATTATTTGTCATTAAAGGGAGGTAACTCCTTGGTTGCAGCTGGACTCATGTTTTTTTAAAGCGGAAAATGTGGGCTCCTGAGTTGATGAGGGGAGCACCTATTCACCAAAGAACATTGGAAGCTGCTTTTTACTGAGTCAGGCCATTGGTCCGTTTAGCTCAATTTGTCTTCCCACTGACCAGCAGCAGCTCTCCAGGGTTTCAGACAGAAGCCTTTCCCAGCCCTGTCTGGAGATGTTGGGGATGGGACATGGGACCTTCTGCATGCAAAGCATAGGCTCTATGGCTGAGCTACAGCCGAAGACATGGAAAACATTGCCCTAAAAGAAAAGCCTCAATTACAAATTTCAGTTGTCTCAGTTTATCATTTTTTCCAGTCTGAAATTCAGTGCTTCACGTTTTTGCATCAGTTTGCAATTTTTTAAATTAAAAAATCCTCATGAAAATTCTTCAGCATTTTAGTGCGAATAAATATTTTTCTATGTCGTTTTGCCTAGTGTACAGATTTTTGCAAGCACTTTCTTCTAATATAATGCATTTTTGTATGTTATTTTCAATAATATATTCATTTTTCTGCATACTTTCCCATAGTATGCGCATTTCCGTAAATAGTGGTTTGTTGGAGAAGTGCATCACAAAATTCAGGTAAGTGCACATTTCAAAGGATGATGGTGTTTCAGTTCTCATACTGTTTTAGAAAGTGTGGACTTGATAGATTTGGCTTTAGATGTGAACAGAATCAAATTTTTCCTCCATCCCTAATTAAAATATATTAATTCAGATAAGAGTTAGGAATGGGGGATAAAAATTAATGGTATGCTATAGAGGAAATAAAATATAAAATATAGCCTGTTCCATTTGCGGTTTGTTTACTTGGAAGAAGTAAGCCTTGCTCCCAGTTAGGCGTGCGTAGGGCTGCAGCTTTAGGAATGTATCTCTGTGATATGGTAAATTATTGGTGTGGGGAAACCAGGGGTGTAGTCATTCAGGGTCTCTGAGGGTCTTAGCCCCTTACTTTTTTGAGAGCAGGGTCCCTTTGTCTCCAGCATTCTATGAGCCAATAATCAGGAAAAGGAACTGAGAAGAGTCTTCTAACATGCTTCCTTGTCCTTTCCTGCTGATTGGAGCCAATCAGAGTGAAAGGAGGTGAGTCAAATACTGAAAAGGCTCTTCTCAGTGCCCAACACTCTCATGCTCATAGAAGGTTGTATAATCTTAGAAGGGGGTGTAGCTATGAGATGGCATGGCAAAAAGGGACCCTGCACTTCTGAATTTGCTGCTACACTACTGGGAAAGACTGTATTTCACATGTGGACAGTTTGAAATTAGTGTCTCCCAAAGTGAAAGATGATGTGGTGCATGCCCTACATGAATTGGTTCTCACTCTTTAGAAGAAAGAAGGATCATTGTACAAACTTTGCCAACCAACTATGACAGGCTGTGGTTGGCTCTAAGTTGAGGATTGTTACATCTGAGGAAGTGGAAATTTTAACTTACTCTACAGAGGCTCCATAGCCCAAAGTCTGAGAATACCTGCTCTAAAAATAACTGGGCTGCCTGGGTCT
This sequence comes from Rhineura floridana, assembly GCF_030035675.1. Taxonomy (NCBI): domain Eukaryota; kingdom Metazoa; phylum Chordata; class Lepidosauria; order Squamata; family Rhineuridae; genus Rhineura; species Rhineura floridana. The sequence continues at coordinate 91,369,762 of NC_084482.1, read as the reverse complement.
GTTTGAGATTAAGGCTATATACACATGACAGGTTTAAAATGCAGCGAGGCTGGGTTTTGTTTGTTTGTTTTTTGCTGCATTTCAATTTGATTTTGCAAATCCTGGTACACATCATTTGCTTAGATGTGTTTCCACGAGTCTGCTGTCTATCCTCAGTTTCTACACTCCTCCAACCATCCCAACTCGTGTTGGTGAAGCTTTCATCCCAGCAATTCTAACCCTGCATTTGCTGTATTCTGGAAGCTCCCCTCATCACTTCCATTAAACCTAACTGCACCCAGCCTACAGGAGCTTCTCTAGGAATTGCTGTCTCTGTGCATTACCATCAAGAAGAAATAATAAATAGGCTGTTTCTGGTGTGTTGAAGGCTCCTGTAATACAGTTTTTGGTCGTTGTGTTGTTGTTGTTATGTGCCTTCAAGTCGATTACGACTTATGGCGACCCTATGAATCAGTGACCTCCAAAAGGTCATGAACCACCCTGTTCAGATCTTGTAAGTTCAGGTCTGTGGCTTCCTTTATGTAATCAATCCATCTCTTGTTTGGCCTTCCTCTTTTTCTACTCCCTTCTGTTTTTCCCATCATTATGGTCTTTTCTAGTGAATCAGGTCTTCTCATGATGTGTCTGAAGTATGATAACCTCAGTTTCATCATGTTCGCTTCTAGTGACAGTTCTGATTTAATTTATTCTAACACCCAATTATTTGTCTTTTTCGCAGTACATGGTATGCGCAAAGCTCTCCTCCAACACCACATTTCAAAGGAGTTGATTTTTCTCTTATCCACTTTTTTCACTGTCCAGCTTTCACATCCATACATAGAGATGGGGAATACCATGATCTGAATGATCCTGACTTTAGTGTTCAGCGATACATCTTTGCATTTGAGGACCTTTTCTAGTTCTCTCATAGCTGTCCTCCCCAGTCCTAGCCTTCTTCTGATTTCTTGACTGTTGTCTCCATTTTGGTTAATGACTGTGCCAACTTGATAAGTTCAATGTCCTCATTGTCAACTGTAAAGTTACATAAATCTTCTGTTGTCATTACTTTAGTCTTTTTGACGTTCAGCTGTAGTCCTGCTTTTGTGCTTTCCTCTTTAACTTTCATCAGCCTTCGTTTCAGATCATTACTGGTTTCTGCTAGTAGTATGGTATCATCTGCATATCTTAAATTATTGATATTTCTCCCTCCAGTTTTCACACCTCCTTCATCTTGGTCCAATCCTGCTTTCCGTATGATATGTTCTGCGTATAGATTAAACAAATAGGGTGATATAATACACCCCTGTCTCACACCCTTTCCGACAGGGAACCAATCGGTTCCTCCATATTCTGTCCTTACAGTAGCCTCTTGTGCAGAGTATAGGTTGAGCATCAGGACAATCAGATGCTGTGGCACCCCCATTTCTTTTAAAACATTCCATAGTTTTTCATGATCTACTAAAGGCTTTGCTGTAATCTATAAAGCACAGGGTGAATTCCTTCTGAAATTCCTTGGTCCATTCCATTATCCAGCGTATGTTTGCAATATGATCTCTGGTGCGTCTTCGCTTTCTGAATCTAGCTTGGACGTCTGGCATTTCTCACTCCATATATGGTAAGAGCCTTTGTTGTAGACTCTTGAGCTTTACTTTACTTGCATAGGATATTAAGGCAATAGTTCGATAATTACTGCATTCCCAGGGATTGTGTAGGCTCCCCGATTTTCTACACGGCAAGATTCGTGCAAATGCAAACAATAGCATCATTGGGTTAATGAAGCCTCACACTTCCATTAAACCTAATTGCACTCAGCTGTTACAGGAGCCTCTCTAGGAATTCCTGTCTCTAAACATTGCCATCTGTACTTTCTCTTCCTGCTTACCCTCCCTCCCACTGACATCAGAGATTTAAGACCACCCTCAGCAAAGGGTTCCCATTGTGCACACCTTGGAGTTGCAACCTTTGATTGATCAAACAGTTTTCAAGTTGGAGTGAAGCTGGCTTGGAGGGAAAATGCATCAGAACAAAATTCTGAGTTTTGGGGGAAGAACGGGGTGGAGCATGGCTAGCATCATGTACACCTAGATTCATGAAACAGAAGTGGAGATGCACTGGAGCCAACATAACTGTAAATGTGAACATAGACTAGGTCTCTCGAAGGGCACTAAGAGCAAGTTTTCATTAAAAAAGTACTTTATTTCAGTTTGCATCAGGAGGACTCAAGAATGAGATTATTTGCCCATTCATTTGTATGGTTTGGTTCCATGATGTAGCAATCAGGAATTCTTTCATGATTACCAGCTTTCCCCCTTGGCCCAGCAGACGTTATGCTTCTACCAAAGTAGCTTTGATGAAAGCCAGTAAGGAAAGGGAATGGCCTGTGTAGTATGCTACACAGGCCTGAGCTCAGCCAAGGCAGAGATACTGAAGATTGGCAAAGAGCTGCAGTATACAAGGGAAGAGCTTTTGCTCCTGACTGACAGCATCCAATTTTCTCATAAATACTGTGTGGTTCTTGGACATGTGGAAAGCATGTTGTGGTGGCTGAACTGAGTTGCCATTCCATCACCCACAATACACAGAACAAAACGCATTTCAATTAAGCTCTGTTTCCTAAGCAAACTTGTTGCTTTTGTCAGTTGCTTTTCATGTTGCCCAAGCTCAGCCATCAACTCTCCTGATTAACTGAGAGTTCCATTATCCAGAAGGCTTTATGTGTCCACAAACCTGATTAATGGCCAAGGCTTTAGCAAAAATGGCAGGCCTGTTGCTTGAGGATTAGACTCATAACCAGCAGAACATAGAAACATAATGGTTGCCAGGATGGGTCAGACCAGTGATGGTTTGTCTAACCCAGCATTTGAACAGGGCCCAGCTGCCCCAGGAAGTTCACAACCAGGGCATGATCATGGCAACCCTCCTTGCCCAGCAGCAGTCAGCAGTCAGGGCAAGGCAGAATCCATGAATTTACCTATCCTACAAGGATTAGTTTAACTTTTTGAAAAGCCATTTATGTCTTATCCCAATTGTAATTTATTATTCCAATTTTTTATCTCACTCTTCTCCAAGGAATTCAGCCAGGGCAACCTATATGTTTCTCCCACCTCACTCCCTTTTATCCTCACATCAAACCCTGTGAAGTAGGTTAGGGTGAGAAATGGTGACTAGCCCAAGGGAGCACTGTGATTTTCGAGGCAGAATGAGATTTGAACCTGGGTCTTACTGCTTCACCCTGGTTTTCATGTGTTGTTCTTGTTAGGGTTTTTGGTGTATATAGATTGCCACAAAGTGCAGAAATAAATGGTCTGTTAAGACTGGTAATTGAAAAAATAAAGAAAGTTAAAGTTTATTACTACAAAGAAGTAAAGTCATACATGCTGAAGAAGCCATATGGCCTGCACTCATGGAGCTATTACTGACTACGGAGAAGAAAGACAGGAAAAGAAGGAAGGAAGGGGAGGAGAAAAGCTTGCAAAAACAACAAACAATATTTGAGGAGGAATCAGCAGAAGTAAGAATAGATTGTCTTTCTGTCTAGCCCCCACCCCCACCCCTGGTTCAGTTCACCTGTAACATGTGTTGGTGCTTTGTTCCCAACAATTCCAAAAATTAAAATTAATTATTTACTCTCAGAGCCTATGTTTCAAAACTCTAAAATATTCCTACTCAGTTGTCGTGTTTCTGTTCTAGAAAGTCTCAACCATTTATAATTTCCTTTGTAACCAGAACTATCAATTCCCTTAATCGTTTTAATTTGCAGAAGATTTAGGGGCAGTGTGAAAGGACAGCAAATGATCCATCATTTAAGCTGCAAACCTGTGTGTTTATTTACTTGGGAGTAAGCTCCATTGAACTCAGTTGGACTTAATAAACATGCCTAGGATTGCACTGTTAGTTTATTATTTTTCATTTACTCCCATAAAGGTGGAATGGAGTGGGACCATTTGCATTCTCTTTCTCAAACACCAGAATGTTTTGGGCTGTCTCTTCCCGCTTCTGGAAACTGGACTTTATGCCAAGGCTTTAACCCTCTAATACTGGAAATAATCTGTGCACTTTCATTTGGCAGAGGAAACCAGCATGGTATTTTTAACTTTCTCAGTGGACCTTCACAGATGCTCAGTTCTTCAGGAGCATAAGTATAATTGGGATGTGTCAGCTACTCAGCCTTCCCAGGAACACATGCAGCGCACCCACACAGACACTGCATTCAAGGAAAAATACACTCTGTACCTCTACATACATGAATGATGCTCTTCAGGAACTGTCTGGACATTCCTCCTGCCAGCACACCTGTTCAGTCAATCGCAGTGGTAAGCTTTAGCAGCTCAACATGACAAATAAAGCAAACAGGGAAAAACAATTCAACTTAACTGGATAGTGCAACGTAGCTGTGGAAGAGAGAGATGGGGTCTTTTAAGAATCAGCAATGCTGAAATGGAGGAGGAAATTATTATTATTTAATTAATTTATATGCTGCTTAATTGCCAAAGCGACTTCTAAGCAGTTTACAAATAAAAAAAAATTACAAAAAATATAATTATTAGAATACATACTAAATCAATTTAATTTAAACATTAAAATAAACATCCACAATTAACAAGTGCAATAAAATGAGCCCATCAAAACAGCAAAACAATTAAAACAGTCAAAATAGTAATAAAAAAAAATTGGAACGAGGTTCGGGTCAGGAGGCCAGGATAAGGCTTGTTTAAATAGGTGTGTCTTCACGAACCACTGGAATGCTAATGGTGATGGGGACTCTCATATTTCAGTAGGGAGAGCATTCCATAACACCAGTGCCAAAAGCCCGTCTCTGTGTTACCACAAGCTGATAATCATCAGGCAGTGGCAAAACGACGGGATACCTTCAAAGAGGTCCTGAGTGCAATAGCACTCTCCCTATTTGCGAGTCCCAGAAACTAGTATTCAGAGGCATACTGCCTCCAGCCATGGAGGTAGACCACCCATCATGGCTAGCAGCAATTGCTAGCTATATCCTCCATGCATTTGTCTAAGCATCTTTTAAACCCATCCAAGTTGGTGGTCTTCACTATTTTAGACCCCCCAGTGTGAAATATAAAACTGCTATTTTGCCTGAGAACGCAAGAGCTCAGGTTATTAAATTGAACATAGCGGGTTTTCCACTCCACACACCTAAAGTGCTATGATGAAGGAAGGGCCAAACTGCATGGGACATTAAACAAGTGGTTTGACATCACATGCATCCTTTTAGAAAAAGTAAATAGCCATTGAGGGGAAGGACTCCAGTTCAGTGGTAGAGTACATGCTTTGCATGCAAAAGGTTCCAGGCTCAGCCTGTAGCATCTCCAGGTAGGGCTGGGAAAACAGTCTTTTCTGAAACTTTGGAGAGCTGCGGTCATTTAGTGTAGGTAGTACTGGACTATATGGACCAATGATTTGACTTGGTATGAAGGCAGCTTCCTATGACTGGGGGAGATGGAATCTATAAGTTAAATGCCCCCACACTACCTAAACCAGTGGGTGCTTACTGGGACTGGTAAGGAGGAAGGCAGGGAGCCCAAACAGTAGGTGGAGGCAGAGCCAATGGCAGGCAGAGCCAACTTATTCATGTTTTGTCCCCATCCTCCTCTCTGCAGAGTTCTACAAGGGCAACACTGAGGCTGAGGACACTGAGACTAAGATGGGGACAAGAAAGCCAGTGCGGTGTGGTGGTTAGCTTATCAGACTGGGTCCTAGGAGACCAGGGTTCAAATCCCCACTTGGCTCACCGAATGACCTTGGGCCAGTCACAATCTCAGCCCAACCTACATCATAGGGTTGTTGTGAGGATAAAATGGAGATGGGGAGAACCATGTTTCTATGCTACCTTGAGCTTCTTAGAGAACAAGTGGGATATAAATGTAGCAATAAATAATAAAAAATAAACATTGAGACTGAAGTGGAGGCTGGCTGAGGGTAGATTGTGGTTGGCGGGGCAGTGCCACTTACCCAATGGACTGACCTCCACTGGTCCAACTAATCACCTCACCCCAAACGCTCCAGTTTAGGGGGGGGCAGAGCAGTAGCAGTTTGGTGTTTCTTGCAACATCTCATTTTGGCTTTATCCATGTGTATTCACTTGTACATCCAGGACAGCATGCTTGGCACATCACTGTCTTTCACAATTTATATGAAATAAATAGTTTCAGATAATTTCAGACCATCTATAAAATGGGAATAATACCTGCTTACTGGCCAGTATCGTTGTGAAGTTATATGAGACATATAATGAGAACAAGCGCACTTTAAAAATGTTCCAAGTACATGATTCATATTGCTCCTGACTTTGAGAAGATTTCTTCCCCATCTTTTTCTTTTCATTGTACGTGGCATAAAATGTTCATGATGGCTCAAACACTTCATCTGGAAAGAGACATCACAGACAATAACAACAGGAGCATGTTCTACAGCAGACGTTTTGCAAACCACTGAATTCATTGAGAGGGCTCCTGCTGGGAGGAAGGGCGGGATAAAAATCAAATAAATAATATAACACTGGCACAACTGTGATGACAGTCTCCTTTCCATTCTTGTTAAAGAAGTGTAAACCTCTGTCAGTGCTAGGAATGGACGAGAAATTTGATTCAGTTTGCACTTCAAGCTGAATCTATCAAATTCATGCTTTCCAAAACGATATGAGAACCAAAACACAGCCATCCTTCAAAATCCACACTTATCCGAATATTGTGATGCAGTTTGCCAATCAAACAAGGTTTACAAAAATGCATACATTGGAGAAAAGTATGCATAAAAATGAATATATGAGTGAAAGCAACACAAACATGCATTATATGATGAGAAACTACTACAAAAATCTGTTTATTAGGAGAAATTTGCACTAAAATGCAGGAGAATTTTCATGAGGATTTTTAAAAAAAAAAAATCCACAAATTGCTGCACAAATGTGGAGAACTGAATTTAAGACTGGCTGGAAAAATGAGAAACGGAGAGAACCAAAACGGCTAGATCTTTCCATCCCTAATCAGGGCTGAGCTAACTCAGTAGTACAGAGTGGGCATTATCCTTTGCATTGGATGGCACTCGGTGTGTTAATGAGCACACTTAACAGCCATGGCTAGGTTTTAACTTTCCAGGAAAATGGGTAATCTTCTTTCAGAAATTATTCAGAGGCATTAGAAGTTTCAAATGATGCCCTGTTTCTGTGTGAGCAGTTTGCTCAAAGCCAGATGACCAATTTGTGAGCCAGAATGTTGTGGTTATTTCCCATATTTATATGAACATATCATTTGGATTAATTACACAACAACCCCACACCACATGTGATGTACATGGGATACATCTTTAATACCAATTGCACAATGTCCCACACAAGTTTAGATGTAAATGTTCTTGGATATTTTGGAGACCTTAATTGAATGACGGTTCAACAAGGAAAATGTTTGCCAATAAATCAATAGACTGCTGACTAGAAAAATGAGCAAATATGAGTCCATGCAAAAACAAGGAACCTTGGCAAAAGAGATTCTCTGTTTATTTGTCAATATATATATTTTTTGCAGCACAGATCAATTACATCCCACTGTGGTCTATAACTCCCAAAAGGAACAGCAAATGATTCACTAGATGAATGTTGTAGACCCGGAATACCTTTCTTTATGGAGCTGCTCTGTAGTTTCTGCACAAGTGTCTCTGCAGGGTTTCATGTAACAAGTCGTGGGACATCTGGGTGGAAGATAAGGCCTTCTCACGAGCAGATAGTGATGGATGAAATACTACCATCTATCATACACTCTGAGCAGGCACAAGGATCCTGCTAGAACTCCACAGAGGAGCAATTGGCTTCCCACTTGTCAGTGTTGCTTTTTGTGCTGGCCTATATTTTGCTTGTGATCTGCTTAGCATTTGGGGTAGGAAACACCTTTGCCTCTGTGCATGCTGAAAGGCTGAAGGACACAGGGAGACGAGAAACACAGGGGTGGTAATAATGTGTCACAGAGATCAGCTGTAACAGACTGTTCCTATGATTTGCTGGGAGGAGGGATGGGTGAATCTGTCAATTTTGTGTTCTCTCAGTTTCTCATTTTTCCATCCTTAAGTTCAGTTCTCCACATTTCCATGCCAGTTTGAAATTATTAACAAAAGTCCTCATGAAATTAATCAGCATTTAAGTGTACATTTCTCCTGATGTGCATATTTTTGTGAACCAGTTTTCCCTAATATGCACATTTTTGCAGAACACTTTTTCTGAATACAATGCATTTTGTATGTTATTTTCACTAATGTATTCATTTTTATGCACACTTTACCCCAGTATATGCACCCATTACTTGGCTGGAGAACTGCATTGCAAAAATCAGACAATTTCGAATTTGGAAGAATGGCTGGGTTTCACTTCTCATATGATTTTGAAAATGGCAAATTAGTAAGGTTGGCTTTTAAATGCAAACTGAATAAAATTTTTCCCCCATCCCTAGTTGGGAGTTGGCGTCTATTTGAGAGAGGGTGTCACAATCGCAGTGTTCTTTCTCCCATTCTAAGTATCTCAGCCATTGGTAGTTCCCCTAGCGTAGCCCGCCCCATTGTCTGCATTTGGAGACTCAGCTGACTACACATTCCAGTGCGAGCTTCTCTCATAGCTGTTCGGGGGGGAATGATTTTCTTTTGAGGACGTGACATGGGGAAAAGTGATTTAAAAACCCCTTTCCCTTATCATAACCCCAATCCTGACTCCCTGCCTCAACTATTTCATGTTTTGGGGAAGAATTGTGTAATGTCAAATGATGTATTTGATGTAACTTGTCGTTTGGCCTTACGAGACTAGTTTTCATTTTAAGAATGAGGGCATGATACACTAAAAGTTAATCGCTTGTTGAAAGTGCTTACATTTTTGCTGGATCATGCGTACTTTTAACATGAGCTGTACCAAGTGCTTATGAATATTCATTTCTTGTACTGTCATCACCTCCTGAGTGGAGAAAGAACTGCCAGAAGGAAAGCTTCAGAATGTATATAACAAGAATGAATGATTATATAAAAATAAACTTCAGAAACGCCAGACTGTTTTGTTCCCATCTGCTCACTGGAAACCTCAGCTTGCCAGCAAGAAGGATCTGCCAGCTTCCAAATATGCTAAGGAACAGATAAAAATGATAAAGCACTACATATACTGAAAAGTGCTATTAAAATGGTTAATGGTGGAGAGAGATGCAAGTTTTAGAGAGCAATCCTGTGGTAGTGGTGGTGGTGATGGTAGAGATATCTCCACTTACTAAGCCCTGCTGGTTCACTACAGGAGGAGGTGGTTGTGTCCCTCTCCTTCCCTTTTCTCTCCGGTCCACTTTTTTCTACTTTTCTTCCCATTGCAGTCAATTATCAACTACACCAACTCATGGGCATAGTTTGGGGCATATCAGGAGAATGAGGGAGCCGGCAGATCCTCAGCTGCTGCGACACCCCCCATTTTGGCCCTCACCACCAGTAGGACAACTACCACCACAGGCACACCAGGACCCTCCGGTGGTAGAACACCCTTTCCAATGGTGGAGTGGCATTTATGCCACTTCCAGTGGTCCCTCAGCTGCTCTTTGGCTGGCTTTCGGTTTTATCTGTTAATTCATTTTGATCAAATACTGTCAGATATTATATATCCCTGGCTTTAAAACTATTTTCAAGGAAACCCTTTGGAAGCTTATCAGCACTTCCTCAACTAGAAGAACAGCTAAAAGACAGCTTATTGGCCACCACTATGGACCTTCTTCTGTCACAGGGGAATGTTGGTTGTGGACACATTCTCAGTTCACAGTGGGCCAGGATCAAGCCTATCGCTGCTCTGTGTGAAAAATTGGGCATCTGTAGAAGATAAGAGCATAAGGAGAGTCTGCTGGATCAGGCCAGTGGCCTATCTAGTTCAGCATCCTGTTCTCACAGTGGCCAACCAGATGCTCATGGGAAGTCCACAAACTGGACCCGAGCACAAGAGCACTCTCCCCTCCTGCAGTTTCCAGCCACTAGTATTCGGAAGCATACTGCTTCCGACTAGGAAGGCAAAGCATAGCCATCATGGCTAGTAGCCATTGATAGCCTTGTTTTCCATGAATTTGTCTATTCATCTTTAAAAGTCATTCAGGTTGGTGGCTATCACTGCCTCTTGTGGTAGTGAATTCATAATTTAGCTATGTGTGAAGAAGTAAGAACATAAGAACATAAGAAGAGCCTGCTGGATCAGGCCAGTGGCCCATCTAGTCCAGCATCCTGTTCTCACAGTGGCCAACCAGGTGCCTGGGGGAAGCCCGCAAGCAGGACCCGAGTGCAAGAACACTCTCCCCTCCTGAGGCTTCCGGCAACTGGTTTTCAGAAGCATGCTGCCTCTGACTAGGGTGGCAGAGCACAGCCATCACGGCTAGTAGCCATTGATAGCCCTGTCCTCCATGAATTTGTCTAATCTTCTTTTAAAGCCATCCAAGCTGGTGGCCATTACTGCATCTTGTGGGAGCAAATTCCATAGTTTAACTATGCGCTGAGTAAAGAAGTACTTCCTTTTGTCTCTCCTGAATCTTCCAACATTCAGCTTCTTTGAATGTCCACGAGTTCTAGTATTATGAGAGAGGGAGAAGAACTTTTCTCTATCCACTTTCTCAATGCCATGCATAATTTTATACACTTCTATCATGTCTCCTCTGACCCGCCTTTTCTCTAAACTAAAAAGCCCCAAATGCTGTAACCTTTCCTCGTAAGGGAGTCACTCCATCCCCTTGATCATTCTGGTTGCCCTCTTCTGAACCTTTCCCAACTCTATAATATCCTTTTTGAGATGAGGCGACCAAAACTGTACACAGTATTCCAAATGCGGCCGCACCATAGAATTATACAACGGCATTATGATATCGGCTGTTTTATTTTCAATACCTTTCCTAATTATCGCTTGCATGGAATTTGCCTTTTTCACAGCTGCCGCACACTGGGTCGACATTTTCATCGTGCTGTCCACTACAACCCCGAGGTCTCTCTCCTGGTCAGTCACCGCCAGTTCAGACCCCATGAGCGTATATGTGAAATTCAGATTTTTTGCTCCAATATGCATAATTTTACACTTGTTTATATTGAATTGCATTTGCCATTTTTCCGCCCATTCACTCAGTTTGGAGAGGTCTTTTTGGAGCTCTTCGCAATCCCTTTTTGTTTTAACAACCCTGAACAATTTAGTGTCGTCAGCAAACTTGGCCACTTCACTGCTCACTCCTAATTCTAGGTCATTAATGAACAAGTTGAAAAGTACAGGTCCCAATACCGATCCTTGAGGGACTCCACTTTCTACAGCCCTCCATTGGGAGAACTGTCCGTTTATTCCTACTCTCTGCTTTCTGCTTCTTAACCAATTCCTTATCCACAAGAGGACCTCTCCTCTTATTCCATGACTGCTAAGCTTCCTCAGAAGCCTTTGGTGAGGTACCTTGTCAAACGCTTTTTGAAAGTCTAAGTACACTATGTCCACTGGATCACCCCTATCTATATGCTTGTTGACACTCTCAAAGAATTCTAATAGGTTACTGAGACAGGACTTTCCCTTGCAGAAGCCATGCTGGCTCTGCTTCAGCAAGGCTTGTTCTTCTATGTGCTTAGTTAATCTAGCTTTAATAATACTTTCTACCAGTTTTCCAGGGACAGAAGTTAAGCTAACTGGCCTGTAATTTCCGGGATCCCCTCTGGATCCCTTTTTGAAGATTGGCGTTACATTTGCCACTTTCCAGTCCTCAGGCACGGAGGAGGACCCGAGGGACAAGTTACATATTTTAGTTAGCAGATCAGCAATTTCACCTTTGAGTTCTTTGAGAACTCTCGGGTGGATGCCATGCGGGCCCGGTGATTTGTCAGTTTTTATATTGTCCATTAAGCTTAGAACTTCCTCTCTCGTTACCACTATTTGTCTTAGTTCCTCAGAATCCCTTCCTGCAAATGTTAGTTCAGGTTCAGGGATCTGCCCTATATCTTCCACTGTGAAGACAGATGCAAAGAATTCATTTAGCTTCTCTGCAATCTCCTTATCGTTCTTTAGTACACCTTTGACTCCCTTATCATCCAAGGGTCCAATTGTCTCCCTAGATGGTCTCCTGCTTTGAATGTATTTATAGAATTTTTTGTTGTTGGTTTTTATGTTCTTAGCAATGTGCTCCTCAAATTCTTTTTTAGCATCCCTTATTGTCTTCTTGCATTTCTTTTGCCAGAGTTTGTGTTCTTTTTTATTTTCTTCATTCGGACAAGACTTCCATTTTCTGAAGGAAGACTTTTTGCCTCTAAGAGCTTCCTTGACTTTGCTCGTTAACCATGCTGGCATCTTCTTGGCCCTGGCGGTACCTTTTCTGATCTGCGGTATGCACTACAGTTGAGCTTCTAATATAGTGTTTTTAAACAACTTCCAAGCATTTTCGAGTGATGTGACCCTCTGGACTTTGTTTTTCAGCTTTCTTTTTACCAATCCCCTCATTTTTGTGAAGTTTCCTCTTTTGAAGTCAAATGTGACCGTGTTGGATTTTCTTGGCAATTGGCCAGTTACATGTATGTTTAATTTAATAGCACTGTGGTCACTGCTCCCAATCGGTTCAACAGCACTTACATCTCGCACCAGGTCCCGGTCCCCACTGAGGATTAAGTCCAGGGTTGCCGTCCCTCTGGTCGGTTCCATGACCAACTGATCTAGGGAATAGTCATTTAGAATATCTAGAAACTTTGCTTCTTTGTCATGACTGGAACACATATGCAGCCAGTCTATGTCCGGGTAGTTGAAGTCACCCATTACTACCACATTTCCTAGTTTGAATGCTTCCTCAATTTCATATCTCATCTCAAGGTCTCCCTGAGCATTTTGATCAGGGGGACGATAGATCGTTCCCAGTATTAAGTCCCTCCTGGGGCACGGTATCACCACCCACAACGATTCTGTGGAGGAGTCTGCCTCTTTTGGGGTTTCGAGCTTGCTGGATTCAATGCCTTCTTTCACGTATAGAGCGACTCCGCCACCAATACGTCCTTCCCTGTCCTTCCGATATAGTTTATATCCAGGGATAACTGTATCCCACTGGTTTTCTCCATTCCACCAGGTCTCCGTTATGCTCACTATATCAATGCTCTTCTCTAAGACCAAGCACTCCAGTTCTCCCATCTTGGTTCGGAGGCTCCTAGCATTAGCGTACAGGCACTTGTAAGCAGTGTCTCTCTTCAAGTGTCTTTGGCACTTGTGGTTAGGCCTGTGGTAATTTTGCTCTTCTGAATTTATATCCTGTGCCCCTGCTCTCACAATGCCTACTTCTAGGCCTACCCCTTTAAAAATTTCATCATTTCTTTGGTTTTTATCCCAGGGGGAAGGTTTATTCCGAACCGGACCTTTCTCAGCTCCTGTCGGGTTTCCCCCCTCAGTCAGTTTAAAAGCTGCTCTGCTACCTTTTTAATTTTAAGTGCCAGCAGTCTGGTTCCATTCTGGTTCAAGTGGAGCCCGTCCCTTTTGTACAGGCCTGGCTTGTCCCAAAATGTTCCCCAGTGCCTAACAAATCCGAACCCTTCCACCCGACACCATCGTCTCATCCACGCATTGAGACTGTGAAGCTGGGCCTGTCTGGCTGGTCCTGCGCGTGGAACTGGTAGCATTTCAGAGAAAAGTACTTTCTTTTGTCTGTCCTGAGTCTTGAATCTTCCAACATTCAACTTCAATGGATGTCCACAAGTTCTAGAGTTGAGAGAGGGAGAAAAATGTTTTTCTATCCACTTTCTCAATGCAATGCATAATTGTATATACCTCTATCATGCCACCTCTTACTCGCCTTTTCTCTAAACTAAAAAGCCCCAAATACTGCAACCTTTCTTCATAGGGGAGTTGTTCCATCCCTTTGATTGTTTTGGTTGCCCTTTTCTGAATCTTCTCCAACTCTTGTCATCTAGAAAATGCTCCAGAATCCTCTGCAGTAAATTCTTTAGCAGACCCCTGGAAGTTCTTTGGCAGATGTCAGCATGTAGAAAGTGATTCCTGAAGCCTGAAAGCTTGAAAGCCATTGCAACAGAGGCTATTATACATTAACTACCAATACCGTCAAGCATGAAATACGATTGCATATCAATTTGTGATCGAGAATTTTGAAAATGTAGGGAGCAAAGTAATTTAAGCATTAAGTGCAAAGATATATTGTGCTTCCTAGCACCATATTTTTATGTGAGAGTAGGGAAACACACTTGATGTCTTCACTTTCATTTCTGTGGATCACAGAAGCGAAAGCAATGTCAAAAATAATCTTATAGAGAGGAGAAATCAGTTGTCTAAATTGCCTTAGAGCAAATTCAACCGTGTGCATGGGTGTGAGAATGTCATAAGAATTGCCATGTGTCATTTATTAATTGCAGAAAAACAAACAAATTGAGGTGTTAAATTATAAAAGCCAGTTGATGTCAGGATGAAGGGTGCAGCACCCAGAGTGACAGAGTATTATCCGCATCCATGCTTGTCAATGAACAATCCATGCAGTGATGCAAGTGATGGAAGCTTGCTATCTTTACCAGGGAAAAGAAGGCAGTTAGGTTCCAGCAAGGAATGCCTGCAGATGAATGCAAACAATTTTTGGAAGAGTTTAGAGTTGTCTTCACATGAACAGCTGCACAGAAGCGTAATGGATGGCCACTGTCAACACACACTGTAAATTTCCCTGCAGAACTGGGGCTGAATATCTGAGTGAGCCACATGTTACCAGGGGCCCTGCAGGGGAAGGGAGGGGAGGCAAGATAAGAAAGATAAACTCAGACTTAATTAAACAATTGCCAGTTTGGAGACTTAATAATCACATTTCCCTTCTTTCTCTTCTTTGAGCTCAATCAAGTGGCACTTCTGCTCATGTCTTTTAGGTTTCAATTTTGCCAGAGTTGCTAATGAAATGGTTTATGAGTTAATGAGAAATCAAAAGCACCAGATTGATTTAAGCCAAAATGCCATACCATTTGCTACTCAAAAGTAGCATTGATGGACCTAACTTCCAGAATAGTAGTCATATAAGGGTCAAATGAGAAGTTAATTGTGTGGATGCAATTAACATTCACATTAAAAACAATGTAAATAGAACTGCAGGAGCCCTTGAGCACCAGTGCGATGGCAGACAATGGAAAGAGTCCCAATGAAAATCTTCCCCTAAAGCTGCTATTTGCATCAAGAGGGTGCTATTTAACTATTTCAAAAACCTGCACGTTAATCGCATTCAATTAACATCACATCCGATTTGGCCATTAATCTCTTGCACCAAAAACAAAAGATGGATCCTTAAAGACTAACAGATTTATTATGCTTAAGCTTTTGTGGTCTTTTTTTGTGGTCAGATACTTGATATTGTTAACAGTGAGTCCACACGGCTATGAAATGTAATTTCCTGTAAAGCTGAAGATAGCAAGTGACCATTCACAACAGCAGCAATCATCTTAGTTTTGCTGGATTCATTAACACCTGCACTGGCATATGAAACCATTGTCCTGATTCAAGCCTAAATAACTAGAATCAAACATCTGGATAAATTCTAATTCAGCCATTTCAAGTCTCCCACTGAAATTCCTTTGTTGAAGAACGGCAACTTTCAGGTCAATAACAGAGTACACTGTGAGACTGAAATGATCTCTCAACGGTTTCTGAATGTTGCCCTTTCTGAGGTCAGCTTTGTGTCCATTTGGTCAAGACAGAGTGCTGGTGCTTAGTTCAGTGCTGTAGCACACAGCTAAGAGAACAGGAAAAACCACGCATTTGTTCCTTTGAGACATTGGGCTTGTGAACAGTAAAACCCATGCTGGTCCTGCACTGAACTGTATTTATTTAATTTATTTATTTCAGTTATTTATATACTGCTTAATATTTGTAATTTCTAAGTGGTGTATATAAACCATGCAAAGAATAAAAACAATTAAAATTCCTCATAAAGACAGAAAATGACTGCTGAAATAGGAAAGTCTTTGTCAAGTGCCTGACGTCCAGCAAGGGGGCTATCTGATCTCAGTTGAATGGACGTTTCATAGGATTGGGCCACAATGCTGAATGTTTGGCTTCTGATAGTTACAAAGCATGCATCTAAACCACGAGGGACCGCTATTAGAGACTCCACCAAATATCTCAGTAATTGGGCAGGGATATAAGGGTTCAGGCAGGCCTTAAGATATCCTGAATCCAAGTTGTTAAGGGTCTTTTAAATGAATGCAAAAACTTTGAACCTAGTCCAATAACACAGGGGCAGCTAATGAAAGCTTTTAAGCACCAATGGTATGTGCTGACACTGGTAGTCTGTCCCCATGAACAGTCTAGCTGCAGCATTTTGCACCAGCTGGAGCTTCCAGCAGCAGTGTCACTAGTGGGAGTGCGGGGGGGGTTGCGGACCTCCGGCACGCACACTCCCAGGGGCATGAACAGGGGTGGCTGGTCACACACGCGTGCACATGCTCCAGTCTGACAGTGGAAGGCCCGTCCAGGCTTCACCGCCAACGAGCAGGCACCTGCTTTCAGTGCGCACCGGACCGGGTGCCAGGGGGCAGGGCATCACTAGCAGGAGTGCGGGGGGTGCGGCTCTGGGTGTCACCCCCCTCATGGTGTCACCTGGGTGCGATCCGCACCCCCCGCACCCTGGTAGTGACGCCCCTGGCTTCCAGACCAGACATAAGGGTTGTCCCACATAGAGTGCATTGCAGTAATCAAGTCTTGCAGTTACCAATGCATGAATCACAGTGGCCAAGCTATCCCTGTCCAAGAATGGCTGTAGTTGGCACATCTGCGGTAGCTGGTATAAGGCACTCCTAGCCACTGAACTACCTGAGCCTCAAGTGACAAAGATGGGTCCAGAAGACATCCAAACTACAAACTTGTTCTTTCCAAGGGAGAACAGCCACATCCAGAACAGGCAAATGGCCAATATCTGGGGCATAGAAACCCCACTCAACCACAGTGCTTCTGTCTGCATGCTAATGCAGGACCCCACAAAGGCTCTTAACATTTTCTCTATCAGAGGCTAAAAACTAAGATGCAAATTCCCATCCAAGTAGATGTGTCTTCTCCATAACCCTCTACACACACACACACTTTCTGGTTGGCCTCTTTTCCAACAACAATGGCAAGGAGATGGGCCTCCAAGGTTGCACCAGGCATCCATTTTCCCTGCAGCTTCCCCCTTTCCAATTGTCAAGCAAGAGGGGAAAAATTAGGCACTGGGGGATCATGGGAGTTATAGTCCAACAGCAACTGGAGGGCACAGTGTTGGTTATCCCTGCCCTAAGGCAACAGATGGTGGCATCCTAAAGCAAGAGTTCTAGGAAATGTATATGAAACATGAATGCCAGTACTATCTTGGAAACACTACCCCAATCTATAACTGTCAGAGGCCACAACTGGTGAGGTTAAGCCATGTTTTTGAGAACATTTGCCCCAAATTTGCCGACCCTAAATTGCACCATCAAATTTTCCCTCTGAAGCAAAGCCTTCAGCCCACCTCACAACCCTCTGCTCGTATTCATCCAGCAGGACTTGGAAGTCCTGAAACAACTCATTCAATCCTCTAAATTAGAGCTGTCTGTGTGCCCTCTTTTTCACACTGTCTGAGAAGCTAGGTCTAATCCTTTGCAGAGATCGGATAAGCAAGACTGAAAGGAATCACCCGGTCTCTCAAAAGGCCAAATCCGAAAGACTGTGCTTAGGCACAACCTCCCAAATCCCAGCCACATTCCAGAGCAGATAAGAGGCTAAGGTGGCTGCAGTTTTTACAGCTGTGTGGATGATGTGAAGGGCCTTTTATTACAATGGTTCCCAAGGGGAGCCCTGGCCTGACCTGAGGCCAACAAACGGATTATGACGAAATAAGTGTCGGCAAGCGCTTGCTAGCCAAACACTAGGCCTGATGGCTGCAGCTGCTCTGAGCCCCCCCCCCTGCCCTCTCCCAGCACAGGTGATAAGCATCAACTTCTGCAAATGAGCAATGAGAAAGCACCTGAAGAGAAACTAGCAAGGGGTTATCAGACAGACCAGCCATTCATCCAAGGCTGCTTTAATTAGATTTGGTTGACCCCTCCCTTCCCCCTGTAGAAAAATAG
Source organism: Rhineura floridana (assembly GCF_030035675.1). Taxonomy (NCBI): domain Eukaryota; kingdom Metazoa; phylum Chordata; class Lepidosauria; order Squamata; family Rhineuridae; genus Rhineura; species Rhineura floridana. The sequence goes on along the minus strand of NC_084482.1, from coordinate 91,351,714 downwards.
CCAAGTGCAACATTTATAATTTGCCAAAGAGGAGGGGAAAGCATATTTTTTCCCCACTGCTGAAAAGGAAGCTTCTATAGTTCAGTCTCTCCCGTTGCCAGCACTTGCAAATGTTCCCAGGCTCCTTGGAACTGAGGGAGAAACACTACTGTAGTTCTCATGTGGACTCTTACAGAAATAAGGGATTGTCTATAAAGTACGACACAGTTTAAATTGTATTCAAGGTCTAACTTTCAGTATGTGTGCATATATATATAGAGAGAGGGGATTTATAAAGGTTCATACAGCACTTATATTGTATATCTGATATATTTGCACATAAAAATATAAATGTACTTCCTTCAATTCCGACTTATGGCAACCCTATGAATAGGGTTTTCATGAGGCTGAGAGGCAGTGACTGGCCCAAGGTCACCCAGTGAGATTCATGGCTATGTGGGGATCGAACCCTGGTCTCCCAGGTCGTAGTCCAACATCTTAACCACTACACCACACTGGCTCTCTATTTGAGTATATCTGATATATTTGAGTATAAATTTCGGTATGTGTGCAGAGAGACAGAGATATTTTAAAGGTTCATACAGCACATACTGTATCTCTGATACAGAAGTATACATTTCTGCTTTTATAGCTGCTGCTGTTTATGTGTTTTACTTTCATTGTCTCTCAATCGTTTATTATATTTTGATTATGTAAGCCACTCAGAATTTGTTGAAGGTATAAAAAGGAATAAGTAACAATTTGTGTCTTCAGTACTTTTTCAGTGCCCACAATATATAATACTGTTTATTTGTCAATAAAGAATGTGTTTTATGGAGAACCATAGACATTAACTGAAAATGTGCAGCAGGCTACATTTAAACTTCCAAAAAATTATTCCTAGCCTTTTGTTCTTCATTATCATCTCCTTATTGACAAAAGGTACCTACACAAATGTGTTATTACATTTCAACCAATATTTCCTCCCTTGTCACAGCTTATCATAACCTCCCTACGCCATCCCTTGATGTATCCTTTATGAATGACCCCTTAAGATGACTACTTCTCATTGAGAAGTAAACCAACCTGTGTATGGACTGTAGCAGGTTACGCAGTCTGAGGCAGGAAGTGAGACGACTAGAGCGCCGATGGCGGAAATCGTGCACTGAAGGTGATCGGACACTGGTTAGAGCGGCAATAGCGGCCTACCAGCGGGCAACAAAGGCAGCAAAGAGGCAATTCTTTGCTGCCTCTATTGCATCGGCAGAGTGCTGTCCCAGGAGGTTGTTCCAAGTGGTCCGAAGCCTGGTCGGTCCAGTAGCGCAGGAACCTATGGAACAATCAAAAGCCTCCTGTGACACATTTGTTAAACACTTTGCCGATAAAATCGAGCACCTAAAGGACAAGATTCCGTACGTCGTGGTTACAAGTAGGGGTCCAGAGGCGGCCAGTTGCAATCCGGTCTGCTGGGATCGGTTTCAGCCTCTTCTCTCTGATGAAGTGGACAAGGTGCTCTCTACTGTAAAACCAACCACTTGCTTACTTGATCCTTGCCCTTCATGGCTCGTTATGAGCTGTAAAGAGAGACTGGGCAATGGGATCAAGGCAATGGTAAATGCATCCTTGGAGGAGGGTGTAATGCCATTGCCCCTCAAGGAGGCAGTGATAAGACCTATTCTGAAAAAGTCCTCCTTGGATCCCCAAGATTTAAACAACTTTCGCCCAGTCTCCAATTTACCGTTCTTGGGCAAGGTAATTGAGCGTGTGGTGGCAAAGCAGCTACAGACACACTTGGAGGAAGCAGATTATTTAGATCCTTTCCAGTCGGGCTTCAGGACTGGACACGGAACTGAAACAGCCTTGGTCGCTCTGGTGGATGATATGAGGAGGGCGTTGGATAGGGGAGAACATACCTTCCTCGTCCTCCTGGACCTCTCAGCGGCTTTCGATACCGTCGACCACGGTATCCTGTTGAGTCGCCTGGAGGGACTGGGAATAGGAGGCACTGTTTTACAGTGGTTCTGTTCCTATCTCTCCGGTAGATATCAACGGGTAGTGTTGGGGGATGAGGTTTCAGACCCTTGGCCCCTCAACTGTGGTGTGCCACAGGGTTCTATCCTCTCTCCCATGCTATTTAACATTTATATGAAACTGCTGGGAGCCATCATCAGGAGTTTTGGGCTGCAGTGTCATCAATATGCGGATGACACGCAGCTCTATCTCTCATTTAAATCTTCACCAGAGTTGGCTGTGGATACCTTGTCCAAGTGCCTGGAGTCCGTAAGTGGATGGATGGGAGAGAACAGGCTGAAGCTGAACCCCGATAAGACTGAGGTATTACTAGTGGGGGACAAGGGAAGGTTGGGTGATTTTGACCTGATACTTAATGGGGTGAGTTTGCCCCTGAAGGACCAGGTCCGTAGTCTCGGGGTCATCTTGGACTCCCAGCTGTCTATGGAGGCTCAGGTTTCTGCAGTGAGCCGGGCAGCTTGGTACCAACTTCATCTAGTACAGAGGCTGCGACCCTATCTTCCCATACATCTGCTCCCACGAGTGATACATGCCCTGATCTCCTCTCGATTAGACTACTGTAATGCGCTCTACGTGGGGTTACCCTTGAAGACGGTCCGGAAACTCCAGCTGGTACAAAACGCGGCAGCACGCTTAATAAAGCAGACCCGCCGCCGCGATCATATCACCCCAGTGTTGATTGAATTACACTGGTTGCCAGTTGTATACCGGGCCCAATTCAAGGTGTTGGTTTTAACCTTTAAAACTCTATACGGTTCCGGCCCAGTTTATCTGAAGGAGCGCCTCCAGTATCACCAAATATGCCGCCAAACAAGATCAGCCTCACAGGACCTTCTCTCGGTCCCACCGACTAAGACAGCTAGGTTGGTGCGGACCAGGGAGAGGGCTTTTTCGATCGTGGCCCCCACCCTCTGGAACTTACTTCCCTTTGACCTTCGGCATGCCCCCTCCCTGTTGACTTTTCGCCGAGCCTTGAAGACCTGGCTCTTCAGGCAGGCCTATGGGATCTCTGGGGTGGGTTAGGTTTTACACTGTATTAATGTAAGATGGTCTTCAGATGAGATGTTATGATATTAATAATGTGATGATTATGTATATGAGCAGATTGTATTTTATATTGTATTTTATATTGTACGTCGCCCAGAGTGTCCGTTCAGTCGGACAGATGGGCGTCTGCTAAATAAAATTTTATTTATTTATTTTAGAGGGGGGGGCAGTCACTTGGCTTCCCAGTGCAGGAGTTGCTGTTGCAAATGTATTGTGCCAACCTCAGTATTATAAGTATTAAATTTTACCATTCACAAATGATGAAATTACAAAGTTTCAGACCAGATTCATCAGTACTTATCATTGTTAATATCCTACACTGAGACGTTCACATGAATGCATCCCAGCTTGTTGATATACCTTTGTAAAGATCATTGAGGCAACTACAAATTAACTTTATTTGGAGAGTAAGTACTATAAAGTGTTTCCTTTTCCTGCATGGTTGCTCAAATAAATTGTGCAAATCAGTAGATAGTTAACATTTATTTATACACAACTTTTTCATGGTGGACCTTGCCCAAAGCAGCTCACAATAATAAACATAAAACATCAAAATGCATCACAATTGGAAAACAACTGAAAAACATGTCAACAAATTCAAGTTCAAAATTCTATTCCCTGTGGCATACTGAGCTCCTGGAATGGCAGAAGATGAAGTGAGGGAAGTAAAACAACACAATCATACTGGGTTCTGTTCATACATATAGGTAGATGGACAACCAGCGGCATCACTAGCAGGAGTGCGGGGGGGTGCAGACTTCTGGTGCGTGCCCTCCCAGGGGCATAGACGAGGTGGCTGGGCTTGCGTGCTCTCGCATATGCACATGCACTCGAGGCCAGCCACCCCGTCCATGCCCCTGGGAGGGTGCGCGCCGGAGGGGCACCCAGCCAGAGAAGGCCTGAGAACACCGGCGCGCCTCCCTCGCCCCGCCGACACTGGTCCCGGTCTCACCCGCCCACCTGCCTCCGAGGAGGAGTTGGAGCAGCCTTGCCGGGCAACAGCGTGGGGCAGCTCTGGGTGTCACCCCCCTCATGGTGACACCCGGGTGTGGGCCGCACCCTCCACACCCCGGTAGTGACACCCCTGTGGACAACTCTTAATCCAGCATCTTTGGAGAAATGCAAAGGTATGAGGAGCAAATATTAGAAGAGCCTGCTAGATCAGACCAAAGACTCATCATTGTCCGAGGGCTGTTACATTCTGGCCCTATGGACATGATAGATCCATCCGAAGCCCGTTGTAATGACTTCGCTAGGCACTTCAAGGAAAAAATCGCATGCATCCGTCAGGACTTGGACTCTAATGTTATAGCAGTGGAATTAAGTGAGGTATCCGGAGCACAGTCTGGTCATGATTTGTTGGATGAGTTTCAATTGGTGCAGCTTGAGGACGTTGACAAGGTGCTTGGACAGGTGCGTGCTACCACTTCTACATTGGATCCTTGCCCCTTTTGGCTGATAAAAACCAGCAGAGCTGGAACTGCCGGCTGGGCCAGGGAAGTGATTAATGCCTCATTGCGTGAGGGAGTGGTCCCTGGCTGCCTGAAGGCGGCGATGGTGAGACCACTTTTGAAAAAATCTTCCCTGGCCCCAGAAAATCTTAATAACTACAGTCCGGTAGCAAATGTCCCATTCTTGGGCAAGGTCCTAGAAAGAGTGGTTGCGGACCAGCTCCAGACGCTCTTGGATGAGACCGATTATCTAGATCCATTTCAATCGGGTTTCAGGCCCGGTTTTGGCACAGAGACGGCCTTGGTCGCCCTGTATGATGACCTTTGTCAGGAGAAAGACAGGGGGAGTGTAACTCTGTTGATTCTCCTCGATCTCTCAGCAGCTTTTGATACCATCGACCATGGTATCCTTCTGGGGAGACTCGCTGATCTGGGAGTTGGAGGTACTGCTTGGCAGTGGTTCTGCTCCTACTTGGCGGGTCGTCTCCAGAAGGTAGTGCTTGGGGAGTTTTGCTCGGCACTCTGGGCCCTCCAATATGGAGTTCCACAGGGGTCAGTACTATCCCCCATGCTTTTTAACATCTACATGAAGCCACTGGGTGCCGTCATCAGGAGTTTTGGAGTGTGTTGCCACCAGTATGCTGATGACACGCAGCTCTACTTCTCCTGTTCATCTTTTTCAGGTGAGGCCGTCAAGGTGCTGAACCGATGCCTGGCTGCGATAATGGGCTGGATGATAGCGAACAAATTGAGGCTTAATCCAGACAAGACTGAGATGCTGTTAGTAGGTGGTTCTCCTGACCAGATGGTGGATGTTCCACCTGTCCTGGATGGGGTTGCACTCCCTCTGAAGGAGCAGGTTCGTAGTTTGGGAGTTCTTTTAGAACCATCCCTGTCATTAGAGCCACAGGTAGCCTCGGTGGCACAGAGTGCTTGCTATCAACTTCGGTTGGTGGCCCAACTATGCCCCTATCTGGACAGGGACAACCTTGCTTCAGTTGTCCACGCACTGGTAACCTCTAGATTAGACTACTGCAATGCACTCTACATAGGGCTGCCTTTGAAGATGGTTCGGAAGCTACAGCTCGTGCAAAATGCAGCGGCCAGAATGTTAACAGGGACTCGGAGGTCCGATCATATAACACCGATTCTGGCCAGCTTGCATTGGCTGCCTATATGCTTCCGGGCTCGATTCAAGGTGCTGGTTTTAACCTATAAAGCCTTACACGGCCTGGGACCACAATACCTGTTGGAACGCCTCTCCCGATACGAACCTACCCGTACGCTGAGATCAACATCAAAGGCCCTCCTCCGGGTGCCGACCCAGAGAGAAGCCCGGAAGGTGACAACGAGAAAAAGGGCCTTTTCAGTGGTGGCCCCCGAACTATGGAATTCTCTCCCTGATGAGGTACGCCTGGCGCCAACGTTACTATCTTTTCGGCGTCAGGTAAAAACCTTCCTCTTCTCCCAGGCATTTTAACATTTTAACATTTTAACATTTAATATATAATTATTTAATATTTAACATCTTAACATCTTTACATCTTAACCAGTTTAATACTTTTTTAACAGTTAATATTTTAGTATTGAGTTTTGTGCTCGTCTATTTGTTTAATTATGTTTTGGTTTTTTGGTATAATTTTTTTGCATTTTTAGTTGTTTAATAATGTTTTAATTGTATTGGATGTTTACATGTTGTGAACCGCCCAGAGAGCTTCGACTATGGGGCGGTATAAAAATCTAATTAATAAATAATAATAAATAAATAATAAATCTAGTCCAGTGTTCTGTTCTCACAGTGGCAACCAGATCACCATGGGAATCCACCAAGCAGAGATGATTTTTGGTTATATGAGTGTGCTTTGCTATATAAAACCAAAGCTGGTGAGTCCCACTTAAAAAAAGAAAAGCAGGCTATATATTCACCACCACTACTTACATCACAAAACAAAATGCCACCCACACTTTGACAAGGTGTACTCCCCACTCTTATCACATTAGGGACAGGGGAGAAATTAAGTTCAGTTTGCATTTAAACGGCCAATTCTACCTAATTCACACTTTCCAAAACATGATGCGAACTGAAACACGGTCATCCTTTGAAATTCAAGCTTAGGGTTGTGACAAGTCAAAGAATTTTCTAAATCACTTTTCCCCAAGTCCCACTCTCAGAAGAAAATCCCACTCCACAAGGAGCTATTTGGCACAGGAGAGAAGCTCCCATTGGAACCTGTAGGCAGCTGAGTCTCCAAATTCAGACAATGGGGAGGGCTATCCTAGGGTAAAAGGGGTCGAGATCCACTCAGCCTTCCATCCATCCGTGGTCGGTAAAATGAGTACTCAGCATATGCTGGGGGGTAAAGAAAGGCCGGGGACAGAACTGGCAATCCCACCCCACATATACGGTCTGCCTAGTAAACGTCGCAAGATGTCACCCTAAGAGTCGGAAACGACTCGCACTACAAGTGCGGTGACACCTTTACCTTTATCCTAGGGGTAGGGATGGAAAGATCTGTCTGTTTCAGTTCTCTCTGTTTCTGATTTTTCCAATGTTAAATTCAGTTCTCTACATTTCTGCAGCAATCTGTGAATTTTTTTAAAAAAATATTCATGAAAATTCTCCACCATTTTAGTGTGAATTTCTCCAAATAAACACATTTTTATAGGCGGTTTTGTCAAAGGTACACATTTTGCAAGCCATTTCTCATCATTCCACGCCTTTTTGCATGTTATTTTCACTCACGTATTCATTTTTATGCACACTTTCCCCTAATCTATGCATTTTAGTAAATGTTGTTTAGTTGGCAAACTGCATCCCAAAATTCTAATAAATACGAATTTCTAAGGATAGGTGTGTTTTGGTTCTCATATTGTTTTGGAAATTGTGAATTTGATAAATTTTGCTTGAAATGAGAATGGGATTGAAATTCTCAGCCATCCCTAACTAGGGGAACTACCAATGGCTGAGATATGTAGAATGGGAGAAAGAGCACTACGATTGTGACAACCTCTCTCAAGTAGATGCCAGCTCCCAACTAAGGATGGGGGAGAAATTTAATTCAGTTTGCATTTAAAGGCCAACCTTACTAATTTGCCATTTTCAAAATTGTACAAGAAGTGAAACCCAGCCATTCTTCCAAATTTGAAATTGTCTGATTTGTTCAATGCAGTTCTCCAGCCAAGTAATGGGTACAAAAATGCATATACTGGAGTAAAGTGTGCATAGAAATGCATATATTAATGAAAATGACACATAACATGCATTCTATTAGGGAAAATATAAATATTAGGGTAAATATGCTTTGCAAAAATGTGTATGTTAGGCAAAACTGCATACCAAAATGTGTATAGTAGAATAAATTCACACTAAAATGCTGATGAATTTTCATGAGGATTCTAGAATGATCTAGAAAGGCCATAAACAGAATTGGGACACCTCAGGCCAGGCGGGGGGGCAGGGCAACAAATGCAGCCCTCCAGCCTTCTCTATCTAGTAGTTGGGACTTTCCCCAGCCTGCACTCCTTAACGGCCCTGCTTCACATCCTGCTCGAAGGCCTGGATGGAATGTGTCCTTGAACTGTGATAATTCCTGCCTGGATAGAGTTTTGAGTGTGTGTGTGTGTGTGAAGAGAGAGGAAGACAGAGAGAGACGCTATAGAAACCTTGGACTTTTGCTTGGCTGGAATGTAGCCTACTGTACCAAGGTCAGCGGGTCAGAGTCACAGCTGTTGCTTCACCCAATTTTCCCTCTCTCTCAACCATTCTTTGCCTCTGGCCCTGCCCACCACTGGCACGTGTCCCCAGAAGATTGCCCATGAGGGAATGTGGCCTTGGGCTAAAAAAGGTTCTCGACCCCTGCCCTAAACTAGCCATTTGCTAATTACAGCCATACACCCTGATCCTAAATTCATTACATAGAAATAAGCCCTCATGTGTTCATGGTCACGGTGATCACTGAACCAGTGCTTTGTTGGTGATGGTACTAACCTAGGGTTTCCATATTGCCCTGTTAGCCAGGTATTACCCGGATTATAGCCCTGCTACCCGGTGCCCAGTTAGCCCATTAGGTGGCCTGGATTTTCTGGGCGGGCACCCAGCTGCAGAGACTGGCAAGGAGAAAAGAAGAGAGGCTCATGGGAAGGGCAAGGTGGGTGGTGCTCAGGGCTGGCACCAGCTTGCCCCAGGACTCAGCACATGCACGCATGCACATTCCACGTACCTACCTCTCCCTTGACATAAATGCTGGTCGCTCTGCAGGCACAACCCTGCCATCAACCAGGATGGCGGCTGAGGCTTCCCTAAGGGGCTGATGCCTCTGCCACCAACTTGGTTAATGACACATGCGCATGCTATGTGTGTGCATCCTTGCCATCAACCAAGATGGCGGAAGGGGCATGAGCCCCTTAGGGAAACTTCAGCCGCCATCTTGGTTGATGGCAGGGTTGTGCCCACGGAGCGACCAGCATTTATGTCAAGGGAGAGGTACGTAGAGAATGCAGGAGGGCGTTGTGGGCCTGCCCAGTGGCAGGGGTGCCTGGGAGCTCCCTTTCACAATCTGTGGCAGGGTCGGGAGCCCGGATTTGTGGGACTAGAATATGGCAACCCAAGCTACATAGTCCCAAGGAGCCCAGTTGCCCCCCAGCTGGCAGTTGCAGACAAGGAAGGGGCTGGCTTGTGCAGCTGTGGCAAGCTGAGCAGGCTCTAGCCAGCTGGGGAGGAGTAGCCTCAGAGGGGGGCAATGGTAAACCCCCTCTGAATACTGCTTACCATGAAAACCCTATTCATAGGGTCACCATAAGTCAGGATCAATTTGAAGGCAGTCCATTTCCATACTAACCAGAATGGTGTACCATCAGCTTCTTTTCTGCTCCTGCCCTGCTGCTCAGTCACTCTTTGCAAGCGGAAGAGAGGAAGTTTTGCACGGTTTCAGCCACATTTTATGAGTGGAAGGGAGGGAGCCTTTACTCACACAGCTTCAGCTGGCTGGGAGGAAAGCTATGAGTGCAGCTGCTCTTTGCGAGGGGAGGGGAGGGGAGCTCACATGGCTTCAGCCCTGCTTTGTGAGTGGAAGAGATGTCCACTGTTGCTTCGCAAAGGAGGAAGATGGGAAGAGAATCAGAACAGGTGGAGGCCACCCAACTTTTCTCCCAGTAGAGAAGCAACTGTGATGGCAGGGACCCTTTCTGAACCAAAGTAAGACCATTTTCAGTTTAGGTAAAGGTAAAGGTGTCACTGCAATTGTAGTGTGAGTCGTTTCCAACTCTTAGGGTGACGTCTTGCGATGTTTTACTAGGCAGACCATATATATGGGGTGGGATTGCCAGTTCCTTCCCCAGCCTTTCTTTACCCCCCGGCATATGCCAGGTACTCATTTTACCGACCACGGATGGATGGAAGGCTGAGTGGACCTCGACCCCTTTTACCGGAGATTCGACTTCCTCCTTCCATTGGAATCAAACTCCGGCCGTGAGCAGAGCTTCGGCTGCATTACCGCCGCTTACCACTCTGCTAAGTATTAATACAAATGCAATGCTTAAGTGTCCACAGTATCTTTGCCAGGGAGGAAGACAGGCAGAATACCAGAACTTGGCCATGACCTCTCGATGGGCATGTTCCTCTGACCTCCTACCAGCCCTTACCAGGTCCAGTGACTGCCAGCCACGAATGGGGAGGGAGCACAAGAAGAGGGAAGAAGTGGGGGAGGCATTTTACATTTTATCAAGATGTGAGTACTGACACCTCATTTGTTTTACAAAAGAAAAGCACTAAATTAAACATTACACATTAAACATTACGCACATACTGTATAGCCCTAAAGGCCTTTTCCCCTTATTTAGACTCTAAAAACACAGACCAGGTGAGATCCCTGTTCCCAGTGGCATTTTTTAAATTCATTATTACAAACATGACTTCTTTGCTCTAGATGCAACCACAATATGCTGATGAGCCAGTTGCAGATCCTTTTTCTCCTAAAAATGCAAACTCTCCTTTTGCAGTTTTTAATATTCAAATTGCACCAGGGCCAGCCAGCTGCTTCTCAGCATGACTGTCTTTATTAGTCAAAGCATCCGTCCCACTTAATGTGTTCAGCATGGTAAGCTGTCTTATGTGGCATCTTTGACCGGGGGATCATTACGCAACAATGTGCTTGCCTAACAAAAACTGTGAGTAAACTGACATTAAAATGATTTGTTAAAGTCCAGATTCACAAAGGGCAGTCAACCCTCACAATTTTATTGTGATATTTGGCGTTACTCTGAAAACCTCAGTTCCCGGAGTCGTGACTAACCCAATTTCATTTTAAAAAGAAAAAAGAAAAGAGGTTTCTAGCCATTTTGATTGTAAAGAAAAGTAGGAAAAATATAGCTGAAGGGAAACAGGCCAGAAAACAAATAAAACAAACCTTACATTTACTATCTGAATGAGGAGCTCACTTTTATACTACTCCTTGTTGTTTGAATACTTATTACTGGCAACGTGGGGTGGGCAGGATCCAAAGAAAGGTCATGTGCACTTTCATAGGAGAACCATCTATTCAGCCAAGACGTTGGTGGTAGTTTTATTATAGACAATCTCACTGCAAAAAAGAAAAATTTGCCTTTAAAACTAAACCGTGTCTTCTCTTAGCGACAGCCAGAGCTTTGCTTGCTGCTAAGAAAATACCCAATGTGCATGTATATGCCCCTTGTTTGGATCTGATACCTGGTTGATGAGGAGTTTCTGGTTTATTTTTAGGATTGTGTTTAGAATCAAAAAAATGGTCTCATCTTGTAGAGTTTGTCATATTTTCAGTTCTATAAGTGTGCCATTGCACATGAGTTTTTTTTACAGCCCATAGACATGTCCATTTAAGCCTTCTCGATCTCTTCAGACCACATAGCACCAATGGACTACATAGCAGAATGGGGGAATTGCATGAGCTTGTGAACTTGGTCTGCTTCAATGTATTGGGAATGCCCTAGTGTATTTTCCTCTCTGAGATTATTATAAATACTTTCTAAGTACAGCGTGGGAGTGTGGCTGACATGCAAAAACTTGTGTCAAGAGAGTGAAGGAAGAAAACTCCATACATAAGGGGCAAGGATCAGCCTTCAGCCAATGGGAGAAATCAGTGCTCTATGAACAGACTTTTTACAGCAGTCGAAAGGGAAGATAGTCAGATACTAAGGGAGTATACTTGAACCCCAATCATCATAAAGCCAAAATGGCACCACCCAAGGAGATGAGTAATGTAACAGCATGTTCAGGGAACCCCAAGGTTTGCAGAAACAGAAAAAAAATCTGCATGAGTAGTTGCAAGTTTAGGTTCAGCAGCTGTCCCACTCTGTGCATGCGTGTGTGTTGTGTTTGTATTTAGAATTTAGAAATCCACAGGATTCTGTATATGTGTGCATGGTTGTCTGCAATTTACTAAAAAAAACACAGCTTGATATGAAGATCTTTCAACACTCAAGGTTGCTGGGCCAGCACTTAGTTTATTTATTTATTTATTACATTTATTTCCTACCCTTCCTCCCAAAAGGAGCCCAGGGCAGCACACATGATCATCTGACCTTGTCAGCCAGCTTCACACTGGGTAGGACAACAGTGTCAAATGTTTAGTATGAAAGTGCCAGAGAAACAGCTCCATCACACTTCTCACAAGAAGCATATGTAATGCGGAAAGATTATCAGTTTAAATCCCAGCACATGGTGCCCTGCTCCATCCAACCCAAGTAAAGAGACGTTTGCATGCTGGGATCTGTGGTTTCTTTCTGTTGGCATCACCTGCATTTTGAAGAAGTGGGCAAGTGTGGCTTTTGTTGCCAAACTCTGTGGCCACCCTTGTGGTGCACAAATAAACAGGCAATATGATCTGAGTTCCACAAATCCCTAACTAATTTTGAATTACTCTGAACATTTAATAAAGAGTTTCACAGTTTAAGCAGCAGCCAGTCATTCTGATTTTGGAAGAGATGAGGCTACCTGGAAACTGCCTGCAGACAGGTACCTCTCAGATGGCACCTTGGACCACAGTGGCAGTTTTGTCATGAACTGACTTGTTTTCCTTTGCAATCAGATTTCCTTCTTTAAAAAAAAATCAACTGGAACTTAATCCTAGCAAGGCAGGTTTAAGCACAAAGAAAGGAAAAATTAGATCACTGGGGGTGAGTGTAGTCACTTACTCTCGTTTGCCAAAAGAAGAAAGAAAATAGCTAAATTTAAGAAACTCCCAACACCCAGCTCTGCCTGACCAACACTCCCTGAGTCTCCCCCATCTGCTTTCTCCAGCACACTGTGCTGACAAACATATCAACATCACTTCCACAAATAAGTAACCTCAGTTGTTAAGGAAAAAGGTTCCATATCTAAAAATGGATTTGAAAAAATTCTCTTTCAAAAAGCATGGTACACTTTCTTTGAATAAATTGCAGCCCAGCCCTATGCCTTTTCACTTGGAAACATGGTCCTCTGGGCTCAATGGGGCTTACTCTCAGGTATGTGTATAACACATGAAGCTAGGTTTGGTGTATTTTTTCTCCAGTGTTTCCTCCCCCATCCTCACCCCCAATCTACAACAGCTGTGGATGCTGCAATCCAGAGTGGAAGACTGGTATACGGGAGAATAATAGAATAGTAGGGTAGAGAGGGGCTTCTTCACCTCTTCCCCACAGGGTTTTTCCCTCCTGCAAAAAAGAACTACCTCCTGTATCTTGTACCCCTGCAAGGTCAAAAAGAATGTGTCGAACACTTTTGAGAACTGGAAGAATTAAGAAGCCTTCTACTAGGTAGACAAAGAAACTAAGACCTGATATTTTTCTTTTATGTTCAGTTATCAGACATGATGCAGTTATGGATTGAGATTGAATTTATCTCCCACTCTTCCTTCAAAATAGTTCAGGGCAGCAGACACATAAACAAAACTGTTTAACAACAAAAAGCATTCTAAAAACAGTTAAAAACACTCCAAAACACAATTACAGTTTAAAACATTCTTCCATCCAGTTATCTCTGGGTTGCCAGAACAGTCTCCTTCAGCCATCAAAATATGTGCTATCAAAAATAATGATAGAAGAGAATGTATTTAGTAGGAAAGGAAGAATTGTTATAAATGTAAGGATTTAGTTCAGAGGGGTTGCGTTTATATCTAGAGAAGAGCTTAAAGGAAATATGAATAGGTGCCACTCTCCTCATAGCTTCAGCATAGTCCGATAAGGCATTTTATTACCCAAGGTGTAAAGGTAAGCAAGTTTAGGCAGTGAAAACTCCTTGGGAAACTCCTTTATCAATAAATGGTTAAAGCCAAGGGTTTTTACTTTCAAATATATCAAACAATACCGGCCTTCAAAAATACTCAAGTTGAGATCATGACATGGCCTCTTTGTTAAATTTATATTGATTCTATTTTTCCTCTTTTTTTGGTATTTGTTTTACTTTTGCGCCTTATAGTCGGGAACTCATTAAAAAGATATTGGGGATATTTGGCATTTTTATAAAGGCGTAGCCAACATGGTGATCTCCAGATGCTGCTGGACTGCAACTTCCATTACCCTTGATCATTGGCCTTGCTGGTTGGGGCTGATGGGAGCTGGCGTTCAACAATGCCTGGACATCATTATGTTGGCTGCCTCTAGGCTTCTAAAGATATATGAGTGGTTATCTCTGAAAATATATTTCACTATTTGCACAAATCTTGTTCAGATGGTCCATGACATCTCAAAGATCAAATAAAATATTCCAGACATACTTTGGGATGTTGGAAATCTAACACAAATAAGTCTGAACTGTGCTATGTTTTACAGATGTCCCAGATAATTAATCCAATAATTGGGGAGTGACTGACTCTTGTCATACTGACAATATTAGTGAATTAACATGAGCCTTACCAGGAAGCTGAGAAGCTGAGAATTGTTACATTGCAGCAATAATTGTGCTTACCCACTTATAGACATCTGTTTCAAGACATACAAATAAGGAATAAATGAGAAAGGCATAGGAATTGCGTGAATGGAACTTCCAGCACAATCCTATCATGTCTGCTCTGAAGTAAACCCCATTGGCTTGGGGAACAATGGAGGATAAACCAAGCTAGGTAACATGAAAAGAAAAAAATATTATAAATGCTATATATATTATATATATACATGTGCATGTATATGCGTGTGTGTTATAGAATTGGGGGGGTTAGTCTGGATGTCATCTTGATGTCTGTGTAGATGTAGCCTGTGGTTTTGTATCTGCAAGATGGGATTCTGTAGTGAAGGAACTGCTGAAGTGGTCAGACCAGTCTCTTTGTTAAGTTAATGGCCCTAGCTGAGGCTAGTATCATCTAGAGCTGGTAGCTGAGAAGACACAGGCTTGACTTGCTCTTTGTACTGAAGCAAAGCTATGACTTTGGAGACACTCCCCCAAAAACCTAATGGAGAAGCAAGATCTGTTGTGAGTCCTTCCATCTTATGTATAGGTTGCATATATGTGTAAATAAAACCATATATTAAAACGATGCCACAGTTTCCAATGATCTTCATTCCAAAGAAACCAAATCCAAAGTAAAAGCTCAGAGATTGCGGTGTGTGTAACAGTAAGTATTATCGTCATAGTTATATAGTAATAGAAACTGAGGCAAATCCAAAATGTTTGTTAAGAAATCCTAGTAATTTTACCAGCCATTTTTATCGCCGAAGTCGGAATGGTGTATATTAGAAGTGGTTGTACAAAATAAACAAACTAAAATCAGCAAGAACCTTGTCTAAACAGGCTACTTACCTGCTCATTTTAGGGTGTTTCTCCCCCGCCCCTTCCACTGGGTCTTTGAACATTCCTGGTACTTTATGTCAAACAAGGGACGATTACACTCTTCAGTGAACACAAAAACAAAACTTGCATAATATAGGGTTGTACTCTGGGAGCAAAAGGACATTCCTGCGAGTAGCAGCAGTAATGGCAGCAAATAGCACTTTGAATGTTCCTTTACATCTCTAATTGTTGATTAAGTCTTGGCATGTCTCAGTGCGTGAACCCATTGCACCAAAACAGTCTTGCGCCACAGTTGCAGGGATTAAATGGATTGTGTAAACAGATTCTGGGGTCGGTAAATTTAGGGAAGCAAAACATACATAAGGTGATTTGGCCTTGGGCTCCGCTGCTTACACTCGTAAATCACTCTCCACCAGGTATGTCTGTGAAAGTCATACATGGGTGGGTGAATCTAAATGCCACAAGGCACGTAAGTAAGAAATTACTAGTGATATCAGACTAGAAAAGTAGGATTTAAAAGCAATGAAGCACAACTTCAACTCTCTCCCTGTCAGGATAAGATGGGGCAAAGGACTACTGGGCTAGTGCCTGAGAATGGAATTCACTCTTACACACACACACACTTACACATTAGGGATGGATAAGAAATTTGATTGTTTATATTTCAAGGTGAACTTACTTAATTTGTACTTTCTGAAACAAGATGTGAACCAAAACTCAGCCATCCTTCGAAATCTGCACTTCTCCAAATTTTGCAGTGCAGTTCCCCAGTCAAGTAATGTGTACAAAAATACACGTCCTAGGGTAAACTATGTGCATAAATGCATACAATTGTAAAAATGACATACCAAAATGCATTATATTAGAGAAAACTGCTTTGCAAAAATGTGTATATTATGCAAAATTTGCACTAAAATGCCAATGAATTTTCACGATGACATTATAAAAAAAAAAGCAAAGAGATATGGAAATGTGGAGAACTGAAGACTGGAAAAATGAGAAATGAACCGATATGAACAGATTCGCACATCACAGCAGCCTTGTGAAGGCTGATCTAGCTTCCCCATGAGACAGAATGCAAAGCAGGGCCACATCAGAAAGCCTTAAGTGTTGAAGGGGCCGTATAGGATAAGAGGTTAATCAGAACCCAAGCTGTTTTGGACTTTAATGGTAAGAACCAGAACATTGAATTGAGCTGAGAAAGACTAGCAATGCCAGTGCTTCCAACCAGTTGATATACATTGGTACATGCGAGTTGCAGTCATGCCACCACATTCTGGTCCAGCTGAAGTTTTTGAACCATCTTCAAAGGCAGTCCCACATAGGCCACATTACATCTATTCTAGAAGTTACCAATGAACAAATGTATTTGGTCTTTGTCTCAGGACCAAGATTATTTTTCAAATACTGTTAACACACCACACTGGTTTTTCAGACCATAGAACTGAAAAGGGAGGAAGCAGGTACAAAATCTGATTTCTGCTCAAATGGAAGTTGATGTTTCTTTGTTTGTTTTGTCTCATTTGGTGCCAAGCCCTTGAAGATCTGGACTGTCGATCTGGATTTTGCTCTTTGCGTATTGAGGAGTCGTTTCACTGGTATTTTTATTCTAGGAAAGGCTACATACGATCCATTTTGAAAATTCCAAAGAAATTAATTGGAAGCAACCACTGCCCTGTGGTAACTTTGTGCTCAAACCAGCAGCTCTAGACTAACTCCTGTTAGGTTTTGTTTCTTGCCAACCCTGCTAAAAGTACGTCTTTGTCTTTTGTGTGTGTGAGAGAGAGAGAACATGTAATTGCTATCGTTCATTATTTGCAGATGTGCAAATATTCCAAAAGGATACTTGAACTGAAGACTGAAGCCAAGAACCAGGTTCACAAGAGGCTCCATGGAGTTAAACACTATCCTCAGAGGCTCAGGCAGGCTCTGGTGTTCAATGCAAGTCATTCTCCCCCTAAAGCCACCTGCTCATGTCTCCTCTTGCACTCTTGGGGCAGCAGGGGTCAATTTCATGCTACCCCTTATCTTCCTCATCTGGATCCTTTGCTTAGTTTCCCACTGCATGCTTCCCTATCACTCATCACATCTGGAAAGAAGGGATGCAACAGCCACATGTGGGAATCATACACAGTAGAGAATTTTCATTAACCATTTATAGGCTCTAGCCGCATTTAGCCTAGCCACAGTACTGAGGGAAGGAATGCCCAAAGAAACCTCTCTACATTCTGTATGGGTGCCTCCAGACTGTGGTCACTAGCAGGAGCAATTTCAGCGCATACTGGAAATTTAGGGCCACATGATCCACACCATACATTTAAAGCACGTGGCTTTCCCCAAAGAATCCTGGGAACTGTAGTTTACCCCTCACAGAGCTACAATTCCAGGCACCCTTAACAAACTACAGTTCCCAGGATTCTTTGGGGGAAGTCATGTGGTTTAAATCTGCTTTAAATGTATGGTGTGGATGCGACCTATGTTTATGCGATTAAAGTGGATTAAAGTGCTCTGTTGTTCTCGTGCAGGGAATCCACTTTTTAAAAAAGAAAAATTGACTTTTTGCAATCAGGAAAGTGACGGGGAAATGCACTGAAAAGTGTGGGATGTGTGAATGATTAACAGGAAGATGTGTAAATGCCCTGCAGACAATCAGGATGAATGCTCATGGTTGCATATCTCCCTGCAAACAAATCAGAAGGAATGCTCAGCAATGACCTGAGGACATAGTCTAACCAACATGTAAACTTTGTGCAAGCAAATCAGGATGAATGCTCAATAAACAGGTGATCTGGATGAGCAGTGAGATGGTCTGGGTCAGGTCCTCTTCTCTGATCTTAAAGGGGAAAAAAGATTATAGGAGAGTTCTGTGAAGGTAGTGATCTGAATAATTAAGGTTCTAGACTTTTACTCGTGGCTCTGACATTGCTAAACCATGTCATGGATATTTGAGGCACAAAACTAGATTAAACTATAACAGGATTAAAACAGAATATTAAAAACCAACAAGAGCAAAGTTAAAATCTTCAGTCTCAAATTAGCCTGTTGTAGCAAAAACTACCAAGGGTGAGATCTATCATCATCATCATCATTTATTACCTGTCCTTCACTCAATAGTCCCAGGGCAGGTTACAGCAATTTTAAAAAAAGCATTAAAAACAGCCGAAAATCACAAAATAGGGTGGATCCTAAAAATATACATCTCAGGTGTCAAAGGCCAGGATAAAGAGGTGCGTCTTCAGCATTTGCCTAAAACTGTACAGTGAAGTTGCCAGATGCACCTTGGTGGGGAGGGATTTCCACAGCTTAGAGACCACCCCCTCCAACCTTCTGAGGGTGTTGGAACTACCCAAAGGCTCCCCTCTGCTGATCTCAACCTCTAGAGGGTATGTAGGAAAGGAAGTGGTCTTTCAGATATTTGGGACCTAAGTCACTGCCATGAGCAACTTGAATTGGACCTGGAAGCGAACTGGCAACCAATGCAGCTGTTTTTAAACAGGGGTTATATGAGATCTAAAGGGAACCCAAGCCACTAATCTGGCTGCTGCAATTTGGACTAGAGTTGAAGTTTCTAAATTATCTTCAAAGGCAGCACCACATAGAGAGCATTGCAATAATCAAATCTGGAAGTTAGCAGAGCATGGACTACTGTGGCCAAGTCATCTCTGTCCAAAAGGGGCAGAAGTTGGCGAACCAGCCGGAGCTGGAAAAAGGCACTCCTAGCAATTGAAGCCACCTGAGCCTTCAGTGACATTGTTGGATTCAGAAGTACCCCCAAGCTGTGGACCTGCTCCTGCCAGGGAAGTGCACCCCCATCCAGAACAGGCGATCTCCCCACCTCCTGAACGTAAGAACTCTGGCCACACAACACCTGTCTTTTCTGGATTTAGCCTCAATTTATTGGTCCACGTCTAGTCCATCACTGCCTTCAAGCAGTGTCCAACTGTGTCTCCTGATTCAGATGGAAGAGAGAGAGAGCTGAGTGTCATCTGCATATTGATGACACCTCACTCTAAATCTCCTGATGACAGCTCCCAGAGGCTTCATGTTAAATAGTATGGGGGACAAGACAGAACCCTGAAGAACACCACAGGACAACTCCCATGGTGCCCAACAGTAGCCTCTCATCACTACTTTTTGGAAGCAGCTTTGGAGGTAGCAGAACCACTGAAGCACAGTGCCCCCGACCTCCACCTCCCTGAGACATTCCAGAAGGATTGTGTGGTCAATAGTATCAAAAGCCACCAAGAGAACAAGCAGGGTCACCCTCCCCCTATCTCTCTTCCTAAAGATGTCACCAACCAGGGCAATCAAGTTAGTTTCAGTACCATGGCCAGGCCTGAAGACAGACTGGAATGGATCCAAGCAATCAGTTTTCTCAAGTATACTTGAAGCTGGACTGCCACCATCTCCTTTCCCCCTTGCCCAAAAAGGGGTTATTTGCCACTGGACGATAGGCGTTTAACACTTTTGGGTCCAGAGAGATCTTCTTAAGGAGGGGACCATTTCCACCTCCTTCAAGGCAGATAGTACCTCCAACTGCTCCAGTGAAGCACTGATCAGACCGTGGACTGACCCAATGAACCCCCTATGGCTGGCTTCCAGAAGCCAAAATCTACAAGGGTCAAGGGGGCAGATGGTCAGCAGCACTTCTTCAAGCAGCTTGTCCATATCTTCAGGCCACAATAATTGAAACTGATCCAGGACAGATGGAACAGACAGTGCTCTGGATACCTCCATTGGACTTGATCTAACTGTGACATCTAATTCTGTCTGAATCTGAGCAATTTTCTGTCCCCAAAGTGCTTTGCAAAGTTGTTAGAGCAGGGTGTCAGAGCAACCCTCTTGGCCAGATGATCTAGCATTGTGCCAGCGGATGCAACTGGACTTCCCCTTCCTTTCCTCTCCCCTGAACCCTGCAATCTGCTCAAAAAGGCTCCCCTAACCCACTGGAGCATATTTGGGGGGTTGTGAAGGGGAGTTAAGGGGGAGGAAAGGAAAGGGAAGTCTTATTTATTTATTTATTGCATTTATATACCACCCCATAGCCGAAGCTCTCTGGGCGGTTTACAACAATTAAGAACATTAAAAACAAATATACAAATTTAAACCATTAAAACTCATACAAACCTATAAGCAAGTTAAAAACACATCTTATTCAAATGCTGTTAAAATGCCTGGGAGAAGAGGAAAGTCTTGCCTGGTGCTGAAAAGATAACAGGGTTGGTGCCAGGCACATCTCATCAGAGAAATCATTCCATAATTTGGGGGCCACCACTGAGAAGGCTCTCTCCCTTGTTGCCACCCTCCCAGCTTCCCTCCGAGTAGGCACCCAGAGGAGGACCTTTGATGTTGAGCATAGTGTACGGGTAAGTTCATGTTGAAAGAGGCATTCTATCAGGTATTGTGGCCCCAACCGTCTAAGGCTTTATAGGTTAAAACCAGCACCTTGAATCGGGCTCGGAAACATATAGACAGGCAATGCAAGCAGGCCAGAATAGGTTTTATATGTTCAAACAATCTGGTCCCTTTTACCAATCTGGCCACTGCACTTTGCACAAGCTGCAGTTTCTGAACCATCTTCAAAGGCAGCCCCACATAGAGCGCATTGCAGTAATTTAGCTTGGAAGTTACCAGGGCATGGACAAGTGAAGCCAGGTTATCCCTGTCCACATAGGGGCATAGCTAGGTCACCAACCAAAGTTGGTAGAAGACACTCCATACCACCGATACTACCTGAGCCTCAACTGACAAAGATGGTTCTAGGAGAACCCCCAAGCTACGAACCTGCTCCTTCAGGGGGAGTGCAACCCCATCCAGGACAGGTTGGACATCCACCATCTGGTCAGAAGAACCACTAACAGCATCTCAGTCTTGTCTGGATTCAGCCTTGGTTTATTAGCCCTCATCCAGTTCATTGTCGCAGCCAGCCGCCGGTTCAGCACATTGACAACTTCACCTGAACAGGATGTGAAGGAGAAATAGAGCTGCATGTCATCAGCGTACTGATGGCAACGCACTCCAAAACTCCAGATGACCACAACCAATGGTTTCATGTAAATGTTGAACAGCATGGGGCCAAATCCATGGGGCCGAGCAATGTTCCCCAAGCACCACCTTCTGGAGCCGACCCACCAATCAGGAGCGGAACCATTGCCATACAGTACCTCCCACTCCCAACTCAGCCAGTCGTCCCAGAAGGATACCATGGTCGATAGTATCAAAGCTGCTGAAAGATCAAGGAGAATCAACAAAGTCACACTCCCCCTGTCTCTCTCCCGACAAAGGTCATCATACAGGGCAACCAAGGCTGTTTCCATGCCAAAACCAGGCCTGAAACTCAACTGAAATGGATCCAGATATTCGGTGTCATCCAAGAGTGTCTGGAGCTGGCCTGCAACCACTCATTCAAGGACCTTGCCCAGGAATGGAACATAAATCAAATAATAAATAAATAAATGGAACATTTGCCATCAGCCTATAGTTATTAAGATTTTCTGGGTCCAGGAAGGGTCTCTTCAGGAGTGGTCTCACTACCGCCTCTTTCAGGCAGCCAGGGACCACCCCCTCTCGCAGAGAGGCATTCATCACTCCCTGGCCCAGTCGGCTGTTCCATCCCTACTAGCTTTTATTAGTCAAGAAGGGCAAGGATCCAGCACAGAAGTGGTTGCATGAACCTGTCCAAGCACCTTGTCAACATCCTCAAGCTATACCAACTGAAACTCACCCAAGAAATCAAGACAAGGCTGTGTTCTGGATACCTTGCTTGATTCACCTGCTATAACACTGGAATCTAAGTCCTGGGGATGTTAAAGATTTTATCCTGGAAGTGCCTAGCAAATTCATTACAGCAGGCCTCAGATTGTTCTATCGTGTCCTTGCGGCCAGCATGTAATAGCCCCTGGACAATTCTGACGAGTTCCACTGGGCGGCAGAGTGATGATTTGATAGTGGCAGCAAAGTATTGGTTTTTTGCTGCCCTCACTGCCCCTAAATACAGCTTACCATAGGCACTTACCAGTGTATGACTGCATCCATCAGGAGTTCATCTCCATTTGAACTCAAGCGGTATCCTATATTGTTTCATCGCTCTCAGCTCTGGGGTAAACCATGGAACCGTATGAGCTCTACACAGGAGAGGGCGCTCAGGAGCAATCATGTCAACTGCCTGGGTCATTTCTGTATTCCACAGTTTAATCAGGGTTTCGACAGGAGTGCCAGCCCTATTTATTTTATTTATTTTATTTAATTAAGCTTATATACCGCCCGACTAGCAACAGCTCTCTGGGCAGTGAACATTAAGTTGGGAAACTCCCCAGAGCCCTTTGGAAACCATCCAGATCCATTAGTCTCTGGGGGCGGACCAACTTAATAGGTTCCTCACCCTTGCAAAGGGGAAAAGCTGCTGTAAGTCTAAACTTCAGCAAGCAGTGATCTGTCCATGGCAAAGGGACTGATGTAAGGTCCCCCACTTTCAGATCACCATCTCACTGTCCAGTTCCAAAAATCAAGTCTAGAGTATGCCCTGCTACATGTGTTGGGCCAATGGCATATTGGGACAGTCCCATGGTTGTCATGGAGACCATGAAAGCCTGAGCTGCCCCGGATAAGGCATGGATGTTGACATCCCCCAGAACCAATAGTCTGGGGGATCTCAACAGTACACCCGAGACCACCTCCATCAGCTCAGCTAGAGAGTCTGTTGGACAGTGGGGTGGGCAATACACCAACAGAATTCTTAATCTGTCCCGCTGACCCAACACAAGGTGCAAACATTCCAGATCAGTAGTCATATGGACAGGGTGCTTGCAGAGGGAGATGGAGCTCCTATAGACTACAGCAACCCTCTCTCCCCAACCCTCAGGTCTACCCTGATGCTGAACCAGGTACCCTGGCGGGCATAGCTGGGAGAGACTGACTCCTCCCTGCTCACCCACCCAGGTCTCGGTTATACATGCCAGATCGGCTGCCTCATCCACAATTAAATCGTGAATGAGGGAGATCTTATTATGCACCGATCTGGCGTTTAGGAGCAGCATCCGGAGGCCTGAAAGCTGGCTAATAGGCCAACCAACAAACCTGCGGGTGTGGGGAGGACCGGAACAAGGCACAGCCATTAACTGCCTGGGCCTCCTCACAATGCCATATCTCCCTCTACCCGTCACTACACTAATTGGGGGGCCCTCAAGTCCCCCCACTTGGCTCTGAGTCCTCTTTCCCAGGCACATAATTCAAGACCCGCAAGTCCCACAAAAAGCCAGGCAGTCTACAGAGCAGTAGTCCTGGTCCTTGTTTGCATGAGTGAAAGTTCATTGCACAAGCAGGACACCACGATTAGATATCATCCTGTGACACCTTGAAGCCTAGCACATTTATTATGACATATTGAAGTAGATTCTAGTCCACTAAATGTTGTGCCATAAGAAATTAGTGAGTCTTTAAGATGCCACAAGGACCTCTTAGTTGTTCTACAGACACCTTGACTCCCACTTTCATAGTTTTGACCAAATGTACTTCTATATAAATATCACTATAACCTTGTGATAGTTTGCTGCCAAGGATATTTCCTATATGACAAAATCCACATGATCAGAAACTATTGTCCATGGGTCACTGGTCACCTGCAAGTTCTCGATTGCAGAATAGTTGAGAATATTTGACCCTGCCCTTGATTTTTTTTTTCTGATCATCAAGGCTGTTTTGATTAGGGCCAGACTTATTCAACAAGCTAATAAGGGCCCTCAATTTTCATAATACAGTGCTGGTATTAGTCTACTAATTTCCCTTAAAATTTTACTAGTTAAATGGGTTCTCTTCAGTGATCTGGCTTAGAGACTGTGATTTTCGTTGTATGCCATTGATTTTAGCCATGATACTGAGGCTGAAGAAAAACTGTTCATTAAGTGTTCTGTTAAGCCCTGGTGTGTGTACACACACACACACACACACACACACACACACACACAGTGGCAGGCAGTTTGGGAACCACTGTAGGACTACAGAGAAGAAACCAGGTTCTTTTACAAATTAGGTCTATCCAAGTTTTTACAATTGCACAGAGAACTGCAACCAGGAATTGTGATTTCTAAAAACAAAAACACTTGATAAAATGCATATCAGATGTTGGTTGTTACAATAACCAAAAGATAACCTGATAAAGCTGGATGAATTCCCCCCCCCTACATTTCTGTCTTAGGTGTTTGTGTTGTTTTTAAACCCATCTTTAGTTGTTTTTTATTATATGGTTGTAAATCACCTTGAGACTTATATGAAAAGTGATTCAGAAATATCATATCATAGGTATTTCCAGGGTGTATTCTACCATCTAGAGAAGTTGTGAGATGGATGGTAATGAAGCACAAGCATGACTTTATAAGCCATCAGTCCAGGTTTTCATGTTCTTTGAATCTTTTAAAAAAAAGATTATAGAAAAGCTCTGTGAAGTTAGAGTCTTATGACTGTAAAAAAAAAAACTTGCTGTAACGGCATCACATTTACTGTAGGGAAACAAAAAGGAGAGCCGCTATAGGATATTTAGTCAAAAACAAACAGAAGTAAGTAAATTATTGATTCACTCCAATATTGGTTTGGCCTAGATTCTGTAGCTGAAATTCATTTTTAGCTACTGAGATACCAGACAGGTGTGCTATGCCTGATACAGAATGGATTCAATTACTGGCTTCATGCATTTCTCTCTCCATTAGTTCTACAGCATTGCAGACTCTGGAATGCATGTACTGGAAAATGAAGATGTGACATTGTTTTACCAAGAACTCTGTGTTTTGGGGCAGCCAGTTCTTATAAATATAAGCACATGTGAACCAACTAATGTCAATCTAACCTAAATATTTTAGCTGTTTTTATCCTTGGAAGTCTAATGAAGGAGCAGGACAGGCAGTATCAGGTTGTAGCTGTTGTTCAAAGGAGACACTGTAAAGTTTTAAGGTTCTAGTACTGGGGTGGGGGACTGTGGCCCTGCGTATGTTGTTGGATGACAACTCCTTTCACCCCTGACCATTGACCATACTGCCTGGGGCTGGTGGGAGTTATAGTTCAGCAACATCTGGAGGACCATAGGCTCCCCTTCCCCACTCTAATAGTAATAACGGGCAGGTGCAATCCACAAACTGGAACATAGTTGATGGGTTGTTTGTTGTTGTTTGTAAACTCTTTGGGAAATAACCTTAAGCTCCTCTGATTCCTTTCCCACTTGTTTTGCAAGTGACAATGAAAACGTAAAATATGGTTTCTTTTTTTATCCTAGTTGTTCCACAAAGCAGGGTGCTGCTACCACCAAGTCTGTTTCACCTCTCTTCTCAGCCACACAGTCATTTTCAAACTGTGAGGTGTGGCCCTCTTTGGCAGGCATGGGGGAGGCAAAATGGAGCAGGCACAGTGTTCTAGGGAGGGAGGGAACCATGACACACAAAGGTGGTGTTTTCCTCTCTACAACCAGGGCCACTTGGGTGCATTGATTGCTCCCTGGCAGAGGATGCCCACTGATCCACATTGGATTTTATTTAGTTATTTATGTAGTTATTAATTAAATTTATATTTGCTGTAAACCGCCCAGAGAGCTTCGGCTATGGGGTGGTATATAAATGTAACAAACAAACAAACAAACATATATATATATATATATATATATATATATATATATATATATATATATATATATATATATATATATAAATAAATAATATCCCACCATTCCTCCCAGAGATAGCTCAGGGCAGCAAACAAAAACATTAAAAACACTTTAAAACATCTTAAAAACAAAGGACTTTAAAACATATTAAAACATCTTTAAAAGCATATTAAAACTAAACATCTTAAAAAGCATATTAGAACAAAACATCTTTTAAAAAAACAGCTTTAGAAACATCGTAAAAAGCAATTCTAGCACAGACACAGATTGGAACAAAATCTCTATTAGGACAAAACCTCTATTTAAAAGGCTGGTTGAAAGAGGAAGTTCTTCAGTAAGCACTGAAAAGATAATGGAGATGGTGCCTGTCTAATATTTTGTTGTTGCTATGTGCCTTCAGGTCGATTACAACTTATGGCGACCCTATGAATCAGCTACTCCCAATAGCATCTGTCATGAACCACCCTGTTCAGATCTTGTAAGTTCAGGTCTGTGGCTTACGTTATGGAATCAATCCATCTCTTGTTTGGCCTTCCTCTTTTTCGACTCCCTTCTGTTTTTCCCAGCATTACTGTCTTTTCTAGTGAATCCTGTCTTCTCATTATGTGTCCAAAGTATGATGACCTCAGTTTCATCATTTTAGCATTTAGTGATAGTTCTGGTTTAATTTGTTCTAACACCCAATTATTATTATTTTTTTGCAGTCCATGGTATCCATGGTATTTCTCTTATCTGCTTTGTTCACTGTCCAACTTTCATGTCCATGCATAGAGATCGGGAATACCAAGGTCTGAATGATCCTGACTTTAGTGTTCAGTAATACATCTTTGCATTTGGGGTCCTTTTCTAATTCCAAAGTGTCCTTGCCACAACCCTAAAGACCTGATGTGTGGATATATCTACAGCCTCATTACACCCTGATTCATAAACGCTGGGGGAGAGGAACTCAGAAATTGCTCCTGCTGTCTTTTTGTGTTGCTTCTATGATTATGGTTCTAGAAGGGGGCCAAATGGATCATGTTCTATCCTTCTTCTAGTGCCGTGGTTTAGATTAGTACCCTAAATCCACAGATCCACACGGCAGCAGGCTATGTATGCACATGACAACTGCCTGCAGAGATGTTTGCATACTCACTGGTGAATGATTAATAATTTAGTACTGGGGGTGACACTAAAAGAGGGGCCCAAGATCAAAAAATGTGAGGAAGACTGCTGTAATGTATAGTAATTGCTAGAATGCATGATGTGACACCATTGTACTGTGGGTTTCCCCACTCCCACCACAACACCAATGATGCAATGTTAGAGTAAGGGAAATGCACTCTGCAGTGATGTTGCATCATGCCTTGATACCCACAAGCAAGAATAAAGATGTATGGTGCAGTGGCATGTTTCTTGCAGCACCTGTTTCACCCTTATATAATAATAGTACAAGATGCACTTTGATGCAAGTGGAAGGTGTCATTTTGGTGACCCTAAAGAATGAAAGGCTGCCAGCTTGATTCATGGGCACAGACACAACTCAGACAGACATTGGAGTAGTTTTCCTGACACCTGCCCATTAAAATGTTGCCCTTAAGAGCCTCTAAATTTAGATTGATCCCCAAGACAAATGGATTTGAATTACAACATTGAGATCCTGTGGATTTTGAAATCTCATCCGCAGCAGCCAGATGTTTAAGCATGCCATATCTATATAGCATTCTTCCATCTGTAGCTCTGGCTTAATGCATTGCAGAGAAAATACGACGCTTCATATTTTCAAAGAGGTGAAAACTCAACAATATGAGTGATATGATCCACACATTTAGGGAGGTTAATCTGGTTTTTCATGGCTCTCTCTGTTATTTGACCTCTCTGGCAATGGCTGCTCCTCATCAATAATGAGAGAGAGTACCCAAATCCATAGCTGTGCTTCTCCTGCATTGTGCTATGGTTCTTTCTAGTCTTTGTTTATGACACATTATAATCTGGTTTGAACATAGACTATATGCTTCCACTGTCTGGATTGATCTGCTGTGACATTTTGGAAATGATGGATCTTGATTAGATGAAGACTATTGGACTAGATGTTTATGATTAATTAATTAATATGGGTATCAATACATGTATATCGATAAATGGCAATCAAGATTATCTTACCTTCACACTTGAACATCTGTGATTCTGTAAATTGGACAGCAAGCAATCACTATCTTACAGATCACAGGAGCAAAAGCAACATCAGTGCAGGGTTTTGTAGTGCCACATCTCTCCTGCTCCTGCAGTTCCTAGCTCCTAAAAACTAATGCAGAAAACTTCCACTCAGATGGGTCAACAGCCCTTTCCTAGCTGCTGCTAGCACCCAGTTTACCTTCACTTCTTATCCATGCAAGCAGCCCAAGCCATATCCCTACTATATGTTAGCTCTTGGGTCCTGCAAGCCTAATATGAAAGGCGATCATGATATCAAGCAGCCAGGAGTAGGGGACAGAGGAACTTCAGAGAAACTAGGATAGGCTTTCTTGTGGGTTGTGGGTGGGGGCAGAAGGAAAGCAATTCATTCTTCCTTTTTTTCTAAAAAGGTGGGGTGATGTGCATTCTAATAATATACACACACACATCCTAGGCACTCTCGAGGGAGTTGAAAAGAACTACTGTTAAAACCAAGTCAGGAGAACCCTCTTTCCATTTCACCTTGATAGCACATCCAGCTACAGTCAGTCACCAGGCAAAACACAATATGCTCAAAACAGGAGCCCTTACTTCAAGGGTCAATAACTTGACCAGTGAAATGAGTGAGCCACAACTGTGTATTTGTTGCACTATATAATCTTATATTTTGGGAAGGCCCTTTCTAAAATTGCATTGCTCAGATAAGGACAAACCTTGGGAGTTAGTTCTCTCCCTAGCCTGTCTGCAATGAGCTGGCTCTTCTCCCCAGGGAGAGAGATGGCAAAGGGTCCTGGGATTGTCATCTAGTCCCTGAACTGTGCCGCTGTCCCTTATTATTTTTGTCTGCAAAACCCACTGAAGTAAACACCAAGTAATTATGGTGTTCTGAAGTGACCTTATGGAGCATGTGCTCGATTCCATGGATCGCAGCCAAAGCTACTATTGTTGATTTGATGCCAAGACTTGGGAGAACCCTGGCTCTCACTCATTGTTTTCTTTGGCTGAGCTCTATGGATTCTCAGCCTGGCAAGAAAGACCCATTTTAAAAGTACTGGCAAAGGCCGTGCGGTTTGTCACACCACGGCGCATGATTTAGGACCTTGATTTAGGCTCAACACTGGGGCTTTTTGTTTAGCTGTGTTTGTACATCATTTGCAACTTTGTATTAGTTAATAAACGTCAGTTTGCTAAGAGTGTGGCACGGCCAATAGTACAGGCAGGGTTTTCCCCTTGGATATACAACCCACAGTGAAAATAAGTAAGTGAATTTGAAACTGCTGTACCCATTAGGTGAGAGTACAAAACCTACATAAATAAGGCCATTTAATACAATAGCCAGTTCAGCAATAAATCTAAAATAATTGGGTACTTAACCAGAGCAGGAGAGTTTCTCAGCAGTATCATAAGTATTTCTATTAATAAACTCTTATTTCTGATTCACTGAATTGTTGCAAACTTGCTTCAGCGGGCCTTGTTTTGATGGCATGCCTTAGGCGTACGCGTATCTATACAAGGGCATAACGAGAGGTTGTCCCGAGCTCTGTGCTTTTGTTAATAAAGAGAGAAAGAAACAGATCACCAGTGAACCTCTGTAGATGCATAAAAAGGATGTCTTGAGCATAAACGGCAACACAATTTTAGTACACACCCCTGCAGTTAAACTATGGAATTCACTCTTCTCAAGATGTTGTGGTGACCAATAACTTATATGGCTTTAAAAAGGGATTACACAAGTTCTTGGATGATGCATGTAAAATGGTTATAACTCGTCACATTGCAACAGCAGAAAGAGGTGAGTGGGAGGCAGCTAGCTGAGACAGGGAGAGTGGGGAGAGGTGCAGAGTTAATATCAGCCACCAACCCACCCCCTAAGGTATATAGGGGGAGGAGGGCTAGTTTCATCAAAGTCATTGCCCCCTTTGCTTCACTTGCTGTGTTTCAGAATCTGGGGGTGAAGGTTAGCTGACCCCCCAGGCCTTGCGGTGATATTGTTAAATGCCAGGACTGTCCAAAATAAAGCATCTATATCCACGATTTGATGGTGGGTGAGGTGGCTGACCTGGAATATATAACTGCAACCTGGGTGGATGAGCTTGGTGGCCCTATGCTAACCCAGCTGTGTCTACCTGGGTACTTGGTGCAGCACCATTCCAGGTCAGACGGGCAGGGAGGGGGGTCATGATCCATCATAAAAGATCCATCTCCCTCACAAGGAGAGTGATCTGCACTGTGTCTGGGTTTGAGGGATTGTGGTAATGGGCCAGAGAGACAGAGTGGTAATGTTGATAGTGTACCATCCACCCCACTGCACTACAACCTCCCTAATCACGCTGGTGGAGGTAATCTTGGATGTGATGTTGGAGAATCCTTTCACAGTGGTGTTGGGGGACTTCAATATCCACACAGAGGCTGACTCAAATGGGCTGGCTCAGGACTTCATAGCCTCCATGGGGCTATCTCAGTATATCAATGGCCCAACACATGTAGACGAGCATTCCCTTGGTCTGATCTTTGCCAGATTGCTAATATTCTGTTGATTGGGGGGCTCGCTGTGAGTCTGTTGTCATGGACAGACCATTGCCTGGTGAGGTTTCGGCTGAATGTAGCTACTCAACTCTGCAAGGGTGAGGAAGAACCATTGAGATGTGGAGACTTATAGAATCTGACAGATTTCTGAATGCTCTGGGGGATTTTCCGGCTAACATGGCTGGTGTGTCTGTCAAGGCCCTTGTCTCATCATGGAATGGTGAGATGTGTAGAGCTGTCAACACAATCACTCCTGAGTGCCCTTGCCATCACTGTGGAGCATGTAGGTTGCCTTGGTACTTTAGTGGCCCGCATGCAATGAAACAGGAAGTTTGGTGGCTAGAGCACAGGTGGTGTAAATCTAAGTCTGAACCTGAGATGGGTACGGTTGCACCATGAGTGGCAGTGATGGCAGTGAAGAAAACTTACTTCTTAGACACCATTGTGTTCACAAGTAGCCACCCGGAAGAATTTTTCCAAGTGGTGAATAGGCTTTTCTTATCCGGCCAAGAGAGCTTTGCTCTGATGCCTTGGAGGCCACTTTGCAAGATGCTTTAGGGACAAAATCGCTCAGATTCAGACCAAGTTGGATGTCACAGTTACATCAAGTCCAATGGAGGCATTCAGGGCAGTGTCTCTTCCGTCTGTATGGGGTCAGTTTCTATAATTGTGGCCTGTGGAAAAGCTGCTTGAAGAAGTGTGGCTGACCACCTGTCCCCTTGAACCTTGCCCATCTTGGCTTCTTAGAGCTAGCCATAGGGGATTGACTGGGTGAATCCAGGGAGTGCTTAATGCTTCATTGGAGGAGGTACCACCTGCCTGGAAGGAGGCGGTGGTACATCTCTTCCTTAAGAGAATCTCCCTGGACCCAGAAGGGTTACATAATTATCACCCAGTGGTAAATATTTCTTTTTTGTGACAAGGTACTTGACAAGGTTGTGGTAGTCCAGCCTTAGTCATGCTTGAAGGAAAATGATTACTTGGATCCATTCCTGTCTGGCTTCAGGCTTGGCACTGAATGGCACTGAAACTGCCATGGTTGCTCTGGTTGATGACATTTCTCAGGAGAGAGATAAGGGGAGTGCAACCCTACTGTTCTCCTTGATCTCTCGGTGGCTTTCAATATTGTTGACCATGGTATCCTTTTGGAGCATCTCAGGGAGGCGGGGGTTGGGGGCACTGTGCTTCATTGGTTCTGCTCCTACCTCCAGAGGTGCTTCTAGAGAGTAGTTGTGAGAAGCTACTGTCTGGCACCATGGGAGTTGTCCTGTGGTGTTCTGCAAAGTTCTGTCTTGTCCCCTATACTATTTAACATGAAGCCTCTGGGAGCTGTCATCAGAAGATTTGGAGTGAAGTATCATCAATATTAGGTTATTTTAAACTGTTTTTAATGCCATATTATATCATTGTTGTAATCCAGCCTGGGATCTCTGGGTAAAGGGTGGGTACTACTACTACTACTACTACTACTACTACTACTACTACTACTACTAATAATAATAATAATAATAATAATATATTCTACCTTCAGGGGCAGCGCAACTCTGAATACCAGTTGCATGGGAAAACAGCAGGAGAAAGCTATTGCCCTCATGTCCTGCTCTGGGACTTCCCATGGCCCTCTGGTTGGCCCCTGTGGGAAACAGGATGATGGATTAAATTGGTCTGATACAGCAGAAAAATGAAGAGTTTCATCATGCCCAACTCTCTACATTCTATCTACTAACCGATTCACATCAATTTTTTAAAAGTCCTAATCTTTAAGAATCAATTTGTTTATCCCTGTTTTTGTTCACTGCCATTATTTATTTATTTATTTATTTATTTGATTTATATCCCACCCTTCCTCCCAGCAGGAGCCCAGGGTGGCAAACAGAAATGCTAAACTTTAAACACTTTAAAACATCATAAAAAGACCTTAAAATACATTAAAACAAAACTACGTCAAAAACATTTTTTAAAAGCTTTAAAAACATCTTTAAAAAAAAACGAGTTAAAAACATATTATTAAAGAAAACATATTAAAAGTAATTCTAACAGATGCAGACTGGGATAGGTCTCAACTTAAAAGGCTTGTTGAAAAGGAAAGTCTTCAAAAGGCGCCAAAAAGATAGCAGAGATGGCGCCTGCCTAATATTTAAGGAGAGGGAATTCCAAAGGGTAGGTGCCACAACACTAAAGGTTCATTTGCTATACTGTGCAGAACAAACCCCCTGATAAGATGGTATCTGCAGGAGGCCCTCACCTGCAGAGCGCAGTGATCGACTGGGTATATAAGGGGTAAGACGGTCTTTCAGGTATCTTGGTCCCAAGCTGTATAGGGCTTTGTACACCAAAACTAGAACCTTGAAATTGCCCCGGTAGCAAATGGGCAGCCAGTGCAATTCTTTCAGCAGTGGGGTGACATGTTGGCGATACCCTGCCCTAGTGAGCAGTCTCGCTGCTGCATTTTGCACCAGCTGCAGCTTCCGGACCAGCCTCAAGGGCAGTCTCACATAGAGCGCATTACAGTAATCCAGCCTGGAGGTTACCAGTGTGTGGACAACAGTGGTCAGGCTATCCCGGTCCAGAAAAGGCTGCAGCTGTTTTATCAGCTGAAGCTGGTAAAAGGCACTCCTAGACACGGAGGTCACCTGGGCCTCTAGCGACAAAGATGGATCCAGGAGCACCCCCAGACTACGGACCTGTTCTTTCAGAGGGAGTACAACCCCATCCAAAGCAGGCAACGGACCAATTATCTGAACTCGAGAACCACCAACCCACAGCGCCTCCATCTTGCTAGGATTCAGACTCAGTCTATTGCCCCTCATCCAGCCCACCACCGAATCCAGGCAGCAGTCCAGTGCTTGCACAGCCTCTCCCAATTCAGATGTTATGGAGAAATAGAGTTGGGTATCATCAGCATTCTACTGATACCTCGCCCGAAATCTCCTGATGACTGCTCCCAAGGGCTTCATATAGATGTTAAACAGCATGGGGGACAAGAGGGTACCCTGCGGCACCCCACAGCACAACTGCCAGGGTGCCGAAAGACAGTCACCCAATGCTATTTTCTGAGAGTGACCTTGGAGATAGGATAGTATACGTTGCACATCAGGACAATCAGATGCTGTGGCACCCCCATTTCTTTTAAAGCATTCCATAGTTTTTCATGATCTACACAGTCAAAGGCATTGCTGTGGTCTATAAAGCACAGGGTGATATTCTTCTGAAATTCCTTGCTCCGTTCCATTATCCAACGTATGTTTGCGATATGATCTCTGTAAGGCTGCTATAAGGACAGAATATGGAGAAACCGATTGGTTCCCCATCGGAAAGGGTGTGAGACAGGGGTGTATTTTATCACCCTATTTGTTTAATCTGTACGCAGAGGATATCATACGGAAAGCAGAATTGGACCAAGATGAAGGAGGTGTGAAAATTGGAGAGAGAAACATCAATAATTTAAGATATGCAGACGATACCATACTCTTAGCAGAAACCAGCAATGATTTGAAACGAATGCTGATGAAAGTTAAAGAGGAAAGCACAAAAGCAGGACTACAGCTGAACGCCAAAAAGACTAAAGTAATGACAACAGAAGATTTATGTAACTTTAAAGTTGACAATGAGGACATTGAACTTGTCAAGGATTATCAATACCTCGGCACAGTCATTAACCAAAACGGTGACAATAGTCAAGAAATCAGAAGAAGGCTACGACTGGGAAGGGCAGCTGTGAGAGAACTAGAAAAGGTCCTCAGATGCAATGATGTATCATTGAACACCAAAGTCAGGATCATTCAGACCATGGTATTCCAGATCTCTATGTATGGATGTGAAAGTTGGACAGTGAAAAAGGTGGATAAGAGAAAAATCAACTCATTTGAAATGTGGTGTTGGAGGAGAGCTTTGTGGATACCACGGACTGTGGAAAAGACAAATAATTGGGTGTTAGAACAAATTAAACCAGAACTGTCACTAGAAGCTAAAATGATGAAACAGGCTATCATACTTTGGACACATAATGAGAAGACAGGATTCACTAGAAAAGACAATAATGCTGGGAAAAACAGAAGGGAGTCAAAAAAGAGGAAGGCCAAACAAGAGATGGATTGATTCAATAAAGGAAGCCACAGACCTGAACTTACAAGATCTGAACAGGGTGGTTCATGACAGATGCTCTTGGAGGTTGCTGATTCATAGGGTCGCCATACGTCGTAATCGACTTGAAGGCACATAACAACAACAACAACTTGCAATTGCTGCACCACAACCCTCTCAATCACCTTCCCTAAAAAGGGGGTATTTGCAACCGGTCGGTAGTTGTCACAAACCAATGGGTTCAGGGTGGGCTTTTTCAGGAGTGGTCGGATCACCGCCCCTTTCATGGCACCTGGAACCACTCCCTCCTGCAATAATGCATTGACCACACTCTGGATCCACTCGGTCAACCCCCCTCAGCAAGCTTTAATAAACCAAGAAGGGCAAGGGTCAAGAGGACACGTTGCTGGTCACATCATCGCAAGCACCTTGTCTACGTCATCAGGCCACATCAGCTGAAACTGTTCCCAAGAAGTTGCAGCAGAAGTTGCACTGGACACCTCATTGGGGACCATAGTAGATGTAGAGGGGGCATCAAGACTGCTACGGAGGTGAGCAACTTTACCCTCAAAGTGCCTTGCAAACAATTCACAGTGGGCCTCCGAAGGGTCTAAAACTCCATTGCCTGGAGTTGGTGTCAACAGACTCCTGACAATATGGACGGCTACTTGAGGATGTGATGGAGGGAGAGAAGTGGGCCTTCTTTGCCGCCCTCACTACCACACAGTAGGCACGGTTATGATGTTTTACTCGTGCCCGATCAGCCTCACCGCACGCCTTTCGCCACTTGCGCTCTACCCATCATCCAGCCTGTTTCATTGCCCTTAGCTCGCTGGTGTACCAAGGTGCAGACCAGACTCCACAATGCTGGAGAGGGCACTCTGGGGCAACCGTGTCAAGCGCCCGATGCGCCTCACTGTTCCACAGCATGACAAGGGCTTCAACAGGGTCACCTGCTCTATCTACTGGGAACTCCCCCAGGGCATTCAGGAATCCATCTTAATCTGTCCACCATCCCTGCAGGGAAGGATCAGAGCCATAAGTCTAAACTTCACCAGGAAGTGGTCTGACCATGACAATGGGGTGACATCCACACCCCCTATCTCCAGACTACCCCTTCCTCTATCTGGAGCAAAAACCAAGTCGAGGGTGTGCCCTGCCCTATGCGTTGGGCCAGTGAGACAACGCCATGGTCGTCATGGAGGCCATGAAGTCCTGAGCCAGAACATTAGAGGCAGCCTCAGCATGGACATTGAAATCACCCAGGACTAATCGTTCTGGGCTCCTCCAACACCACAGCTGAGACGGCCTCTGCCAGCTCAGTCAGAGAAGCTGCCAGGCAGCAGGGTGGACGGTACACCAGCAGCAACCCTAGTTTACTGTCTCCTCGGCCCGATGCCAGGTGCAAGCCCTCACAGCCAGCTCCAAGACAGAGTGGTTTCCTGGTGGCAGAGATGGAAGTTCTGTAGACCACAGCAACTCCTCCCCCCTGTCCTGCAGCCTGTGCTGGTGTTGCAAGGAGTATCCAGGTGGACAAAGCTGAGTCAGATCAACTCCTCCCAGCTCACCCACCCAGGTGATGTCAGCTGTCCAGAAGCTCGTTCATAGGTGTCAGTTTGGTCCCTACACACAGCAATTATGACATGAAGTGAGCAGACAGCAGCAACCACAATGAACAAGATGGCTGAAATATTCCATGTCTATTTCATTTCTGGGCAAAAGCACACTCACTGAAATTCATGTAGAATTTATTGGAGAATTCCCACCTCCTGATCCAGTTTGCTGATTACTATAAAAGGTGTATTCAAATTTTGGGTTAGTTATATTTTCTTGGGAGGGGAGGGGGGATTTGCCTTTTCGACTACTTTTTCTTCTTTCTTGCCTGCCTTTATCTGCCTTGCTTCCTGCTCCGCCTAAGCTGAAGACCACAAGACCTGAGCTCCTGCTGGGAGGAAGGACAGGATATAAATCAAATAATAAATAAATGAAAAGACCTGAGCATCTGCCATGGATAGATAACTATGATTTTTCTAGATTCAATACACTAGGGAACTTAGAGCTAAAATAAATGAGTAGAGAGGCTGAAAGGAGTTAGGTGGAAAATATAATCGTTTATCTAAAAGGTTTGCCTTGCCAATGCTATCTTTAATCATAATTATAATGTCAATATTATTAGTTCATATTTTTATCCAAATATTTCTGCCATCCAAATTTCTTCTAGCATCCAGAATTATAAGTGGTACAGAGGTGCAAGCAGCTTTTGCCCAGAAATGAAACAGACATGGACTATTTCAACCATCTTCTTCATCATGGTTGCTGCTCTGCTCTGTCCACTTCATGCCCAAATTGCTGTGTGTGTAGGAACCAGTGGGGACCAAACTAACTGTTTCCCTCCATTTGATATCTGTTCACGCTAAAGAATGTGCTCAATTATGCCCAAGTCCACTGATCCATTAGAAATCTTTGTTCAATATCTTAGATTTACAAAAGAGGTAAAACTGGATACAAGAAGTTCAAAATACAAATATAAAATACAGTAGTAAAAGCTTCAACAGTTACAAATATGCATGCAATACACAGAAATAACAGTTAATATAGAGCTATTGCCTTCATCTGGAATTTGAATTCCACAGTTGGCAGGTTGTATGCAGTCACATGAGGCTTCAAAGTCTTTGATTCAGGCCTAGAGACTGTTTCAAACGATCCAAGCCAGAAGAACCTTTCACTTTAATGACATGCCTTACTGCAGCTGAGGCTGCCAATTCTTGCAGAGTAAGTACATGATTAGATACTGTGATTTCATCCAAACTGTCCAAATGTACTGAAATAACACCTTATATGCATAAACCCATTTGCACATGGAACATTTGGCATCTTAATATACCTGATTATAACACTTTCAAGATATGACTGCAGGGACCAATTCTCCTCCATCTTCTCCGGCAAGTAAGTTCATATATTGGAATCCTGCATTTGCCAGGATCTAGCCAACTAATCACACTGGTATTCATATATCCATGACCACAACCCAGCATCACACCCCCAAAATATTTAAGGCCATGCATTCTATATGGATGATAAAATAAAAATCTCACTATTGAGACCCTATGGAAGGTTTTTATTTCCAAATCATATAAACATAAACAATTAGATCCATCTGGAAAAGCATGAAACCCATATCCCACAATATGTTCGTGTCCCCCTTTCCCTACCTCCTCCCTCTTCCTCAATCTACTACCAGGAAAAAGATGTAAGTAAAAGGCAATGACATTAGCAAGCTTTTTCAGGCTCTACTAAGGTATCTGTACTTCAAGCTCAGTCTTCCGAAGCATCTGAATTCCATTGTTCCCTTGGGGTTTCGGCACATCCATTGTCATTGAATTGGAAAAGGAGAAATTTAAATTGATCAGAACATCTCCACACATCACCTTTAGGAGTTGTAACTAAAACTGCTGCTGGATTAGCCACATATTTTATCTGATATGGACCTGTCCACCTAGACATTTTCTTTTTTGATACGAATTCTTTAAGCATAACCAAATCTACTTATACCTCCCTTGTCGTATCTGATATTCTCTTTTCCTTTTGTCATTTTCTTCCTGCCACATCAATTGCAAAGCTGGAACTATTTCTGCCATCCAAATTTCTGGTTGGCTATAGCTCAGTGGCAGAGCCTCCACTTTGCATGCAAAAGGCCCCAGCTTCAATCTCCGGCATTTCTAGATGGGACTGAGAATATCCCTGCTGCCAGTCAGTGTAAACAATATTATGCTACATGGACTGGTAATCTAATTCAGTATCAGGCAGCTTCCTATGTTCCTCTGTCGAACAACAAGCTCTCAAAAGAGTAAAGCACAACAAAAACACCCACCCAGCTACTGGATGTGCTAGAGTGAGGAAGGGTGTGGGGTAAGTTATGTGGGCCATCTCCATTGTTAAGTGATCATACTTTTTATAAAACCAGCAAAAATGTGAATAAGAACAAAAGGAAGTGCATAATCCATTACAAGGCAGCTTTTGAACTTAAAAGATGCTCAATTGCACCATAGGCACCAGGGTAAGGAAACAGAGAGTGGAATAACAAGGAAATGAAATCTCCGTAACTAAATAAAACACTCCCGCCAAATCTATAGAGCCTAGAGGAGTCATCTCAGAAAAAGGCCTCGATGATGTTGCTCACGTGGTGATCAGAAGAGAGTTGAGCAGGGAGGCGCTCATCCCACCCCTCAGAGCAGTCGCAAAAGGGCCACACTCCCTTGCCTGAAGGGAGGAGCAGGAGTGTTGGTTCCCTATTAGAGAGTTCCAGGAGTGTTCTGTCTATGCACAGGATGGAAGAGCGCCTGGTATTGCTCAAACTCATGTGCCAGAATTCTGAGATGGACCTAGAAATCATTGTATGATATCATATTAGAACTACAGCTCTTCTTTGCTTTCTGGTGACTCAGTCGTTACAACAAATGCATCTCGCACTTACTAACCCACAGTCATAAGGATGAGAAGTGTAAGTTTTCATGAAAGCTGAGGGTGCAATCATTCCAGAAAGAGTCTGCCAGCTAAACATATACACACACACACCCATGTAGAAAGCCAATGTGCACACACAGACCTCACAGACACTTTCAGGGGCTAAGTCCTGCACTGATACTGTCACCATTCCAAAAATGTCAAGTGTGGCACAGTCAGCGACATCATGTCCTCCCTCATGGATTAGCTTTGAATCTGCGAACCCTTGGGCTTCAATCCTATACACACCTCCTTGAGAGTAAGTCCCACAGAACTCACTGGGACTAACTTCTGAGCAAGCATAGATGGAATGCCTCCATCTGTTGGCTGCTTCTTATTGTGCATTGTAGAAGCAGCACAGCTTGTTTTCCACTGTAACCAACAGGGCCTTGATCTGCATAGCTGCTGCCAGTGTGGAAGCACACTTAATTGGCCTCTAGCAAGTATAACAACTACTCAGAGATGCTAATGTTACAATTAGCATTTGTAACGTCATGGAGGGTGCCGGAAATGACGCCTCTAAGGATATAACTTGTGTTGTATGTATGTTGTGCCAAGGAAATTTTGATTCTGTGCCAAGAATAGACAGACTCTGCAACCTGAATGCATCAAGTAAATTAAGCAAAGGTGCACGCAGTGGCTTGTTCTGCACAGTTTACCCAGCTTCTATTAGCTGGCAAGGGGGGCACAACAAGGAGTGATGCCAAGCTCTAC
Organism: Rhineura floridana; assembly: GCF_030035675.1. Lineage (NCBI taxonomy): Eukaryota > Metazoa > Chordata > Lepidosauria > Squamata > Rhineuridae > Rhineura > Rhineura floridana. Next base: position 91,311,843 of record NC_084482.1, on the reverse strand, counting down.
AGCCCCTAAGATACTGACAACCTTGTTCAGTCCTGCTCTGGCAGGGCTGGCTGTACCATTAGACACGATGAGGCAACTGCCTTTGGTGTCAGATGCTGGGGGTAGCCATCGTATGTCTGTATCCTTGTGTTGGAGGATGGAGCCAAGTGTACCTCATGGCCTGTCCTGCACCCCCATAATTAGCCTGCTGCTCTCAGTGGTGCAGTGGCGGATACTATCCCTTCACCAGTGCTGAAGTAAGATTCAGCTGCCAGGCCAGTCAGCTTCTGTAAATGGAATGAGGTTGGGAATGGGGTGCCATCTTGTCCTTTGCCTCAGGGAACAACATGTCCTGGGCTATCCCTGCACTCTGGCTTCACTAAATGTTGCCCAGATGTTTTGAGAACATCTCCACACAGCCACAATCACTTTCAAAATTAAAATTAAAGGTTCAAACAATTTTGTTCCAGCCTTCAAACTCCACTCTTGCATTGGTGCAACTGAAAACATTTGTAGATGTTCCCATGCATTTCCTTGCCCATCCCTGAATTTGGATATAGAAAATACTTTCAAAAACTGGGGCAGGAGGAGGAGGCCCAGGTTTAGTGAAAGTTTTTCACATCTTTCCTGTTAGGCATATAACTCAATATAGACAACTCATTCAACACCCTCCCCACTGCAAATGTCAAAGGTGCCTAGATAGCCTAGAATACTTGCATATAAAGATGAAGCTTAAGGGTGGGCCAGGAAGAGTAATATATTAACAAATTTAAAACACTGAAAATGTTGGAAGTGAGTAGGGAATTTCAGTTTCTAATTTTTCCAGTCTAAAGTTCAGTTCTTCCCATTTTCATATCATTCCTCATGAAAATTCAGTCAGCATTTTGGTGTGAATTTCTGCTAATATGCACGTTTCGCAGAGCTTGGAAAAGTTACTTTTTTGAACTACAACTCCCATCAGCCCAATCCAGTGGCCATGCTGGCTGGGGCTGATGGGAGTTGTAGTTTAAAAACGTAACTTTTCCAAGCTCTGCGTTTGCATGCAATTTTGCCTAATAAATACGTTTTGGCAAAGCAATTTCCCCTGAAATAATGAATTTTTGTATGTTATTTTCACTTCTATATATGCATATTTATGGGCAATTTACCCAGTTTATGCATTTTTGTATACACTACTTAGTTGGAGAACTGCATTACAAATTTGGAGAATTGTGAAGTTTGAAGGATGGCTGTGTTTTGGTTTATATATTGTTTCAAAACGTGTTAATTAGATAGGCTCAAACTTAATTGAACCCCCCTCCCAGTTGTGAAAGCCTATTTTCCAACTTTGCCCAGCCTTTCTCACTTTCCTTTGATATTCCATTCCTTTCCCTTTACTGCTTCCTACTGAATAGTCTGGCATGGCTTTAGCATCAGCTGATTAGACTCTTATGCTGGTCTCAATTTCTTTCACTCATTCCCGTAGCCTATTCAGCAGCAGCTCTAGCTTGTCTGGACATTTTATTCAGAGCATCCTCATGAGAACTCTGTGCTTGTGATGCTCACAAAAGCAGACATGACTTTCTCTCTGGGATTTAGGCCTTTCAAACAAGTTAACCTTGGCTATAAACATCCCAGTAAAATTCAGTTCAGCTGCGGCTTGGATGACAGAGGTTGATATTTATTTTTGCTAAAAGGGAAAGAATGATACAGTAATGCCAAGTGACTGGGGAGCGACCTGGACCTGACTTTGACATATGAAGCAGAGAATACAGTTGGGAACTCTGAGAGCAACTCTGAGAATGCCAAGGGGAGCCTAGAATAAGCATCTGTATAGAGAACACACATTTCACCTGTGAGTTAGCATTTCAGTTTATGTACAGTCAAAATGTTCAGCATTCCTGAGTCTGAAATCAGCTTTTAAAAAAAACCACTGGTGTGTTAATTATGAATAATTAATAATTTTCTGGATTATTTTCAATTGAGATTCAGGCTGAGGTTGACCACCAAGACCATCTTGGTCACCCTGTGGGATGACTTCTGTCAGGAGACGGGAGGAGTGTGACCCTGTTAGTTCTCCTTGATCTCTGGATGGATTTCTTTTAGGACCATCAACCATGGTATTCTTCTGGAGTTGATGTCCAGTTTGGGGATGGGTGGTACTGCACTGCAGTAGTTCTGCTTATACTGGGATGGTTGGTTCCAGAAGGTGATGCTGGGGGGTTTCTGCTTGGTCCCATGAGATTTGTGCTCTGGGATTCATCAGGGTGCTATCCTATGCTCCATGCTGTTTAAGATACAGGAAACCACTGAGTGAGGTCATCTGAAGATTTGGAGTGCAATCTTGTAAATAAAGATGACATGCACGTCCATTTCTCCTTCTCTCAGTCAGATGTGGTGGTGGGTGTGCTGAACCAGTGCCTGGCTGTAGTAAAGTAAGTTAACAGAACTCTGTAGTTAACAGAATGAAATTTAACAGGGATAACTGCAAGGTTCTACACCTAGGAAAAAGAAACCAAATGCATAGTTATTAGATAGGGGATACTTGGCTCAGCAGTACTACATGTGAGAAGGATCTTGGGATTGTTGTTGATCAGAAGCTGCACATGAGCCAACAGTGTGATATGGCTGCAAAAAAGGCAAATGCTATTTTAGGCTGCAATAACAAAAGTATAGTCTTCAAATTGCGTGACATATTGGTTCCCTCTATTCAGCACTGGTTAGGCCTCATCTTGAGTACTGCGTCCAGTTCTGGACACCACACTTTAAGAAGTATGCAGACAAACGAACGGGTTCAGAGGAGGGCAACGAGAATGATCAGGGGATTAGAAACAAAGCCGTATCAGGAGAGACTGAAAGAATTGGGCATGTTTAGCCTTGAGAAGAGAAGACTGAGGGAAAATATGATAGCACTTGAAAGGTGGTCACACAAAGGAGGGCCAGGATCTTTTCTGATCATCCCAGAGTGTAGGACATGGAATAATGGGCTCAAATTAGAGGAAGCCAGATTTCAACTGAACATGAGGGGAAATTTCCTAACTGTTAGAGCGGTATGACAATCAAACCAATTACGTAGGGAGGTGGTGGGCTCTCCAGTACTAGAGGCATTCAGGAGGCAACTGGACAGCCACCTGTCGGGTATGCTTTAATTTGGATTCCTACATTGAGCAGGGGATTGGACTTGATGGCCTTATATGCCCCTTCTAACTCTACAATTCTGTGATTCTATGATTCTGTGATCAGACCGGGTGACAGTAGCAGCCATTGTGGAGGGGTGCCACAGCAAACCTGGCCTCCCACCAGAGTCAATTGGACTCAGTGGCCTTATTAGGCCACTTCCAACTCTTGATGCTGTGATACACCAATAAGCAGGAGATACTCTGCTGCTGGAGGGCCAAGTGTGCAACAGAGCACCTCTCTACCAGCTGCTGTTCCTGGATGTGGGCCAATAAACTAGAGCTCAGTTCAGATAAGACATAACACACTGTTAGTAGGCAGATCCTCTGTTCAGATGAGTAGTGGTCAGCCTGTTTTGGATCCTAAAGGTTCAGTTTCATAGCTTGGGGTTGCTTTTGGATCCATTACTGTCACTGGAGACACACGTGGCCTCAATGACACAGACTGCTCAACTTAGGCAGGTATTCCAGCAATGTTCCTATTTAGATATGGGAAACCTGGTTTCTGTGGTCAATGCTCTGGTAACCTCCTGTTTGGATTATTCCAATGTGTTTTATGTGGGGCTACCTTCGAAGGTGGTCTGGACGTTTCAGCTGGTGCAGAATATGACAGTGGGATTGCTACCTGGAATCAGAGTTATGGTCAGTTAGGGCCAGTTATGCATTGCCAAAAAAAGAATTTGAATCACTAAAAAAGAGGACAAAAGAGGGCACCAATCTGCATTAAATTTGTGCCTGATAATTTATATGTATAAGCACAAATTTTGAAATATTTGCTACAATTTAAATAGACATACAGTACATCTCCACACATTGGGGAAGACACCAGGTGACTTGTGTGTCTGCTCAGTCTGCTGGTAAGGTGTTGCTAATGGCAGAGTATCTCCCCACCAGCCACTGCTTATTAGCAGACTCAGCAGACTCCCCGCTCTCTCTTCCTGTGGTTCTTTGTTTTAAAACCAGACTTGCTCTGGACAGCCCTCAAACTGAGGATACTTTCAAATAGAGGACTTTCCTCTGACAGCCCTTCAGAATACAGGACTGCCCTGTGTAAAGTAGGACACATGGTCAACCTACCCATGATGACACAAATTTGCATATGCCAATGTATATGTACAGATGTCCCTGGGCAAATTAAGATGATGGGTGGCTGGGGTCTCATCAGCATTGCATACTGCAATGTGCCCAAGTACCCTGTAAGCAAGGTTAAAAAAAAGTTTAAAGAATGGGATGGAATGGAAAGAGACAGAACACTGGGGTCCAGCCCCAAAGACCAAAGGTTTGGGGGCGCCGGGCCACCCCCTAACAACATCCACGTGGCTTGCTTCACGATGTCCTTCATGTATCTTCTCAAGTGATTCAGTGTTAAACTGCATCACTGGGGCTTGCCACCATAATTGGTCCTGCCTCCATCGCTCAGGCTAATGCCTGCCTCTTAACATTCTGTAAGTTATAAAATGGAAAATCTTCGTTATGGGAGCTTTAGAATGTTTACTACGTGGTGTGTTGTAATCCTCCTTGAGTCATGCAGCAAGAGCTTTTTTATAATATCTCATGTTTGCTCTCCCTGGAAATGATTACATTTTCGAGAGTCCCAAAAAGACATTCGAGATTAATTTCCCAGTAAGGGATGAAGATGCTACAGACAACACTCTTCCACCATGTGAACTGGCTGCAAATATCCTGCCTGTTGAGTGGCATTGGCATAAACATATGCCGCATCTAGGACAAGAATGCAATTACATGCAGCAGGCTCTGGACAATATAGGAGAGAAGTTCCTTACCATGTAAGGAATGTACACATTTGATATAATGGCGGTGGTTCAAGAAGGCAAAACAGAGAGTCTGTGTTCCCAGAAAGATCTAGCAATGGGTGTTGAGCAGTATACTAGGAAAGAGCTGGTAGATAGTTTCTCATGCAATGAATTGATAGCCAAAAGTAAAACAAACACAAATCTGCCCGATGCTTATTAACTGCCTCTGTCAGTTTAGGGGAAGTGTGATGCAGGACACACCCAATATCATGTAGCAAATGAAAACTATATTAGTGCTGCTAAATATATGTTCTTAATACACAAGTGGGGCAAATATCTACTTTGCAGAAGAAGCTTTATTCGACAGTCTCATAAGTGTTCTTATGTGCTTATGTAAATGTAGACTGGCACATCCCCATCCAAGTGCCAGTCTGGACTGTTTCAAGAGACAAACAGAGTTTGGCCAGACGGACAGATTGGGATTTACCTGTTGGTGTACAGCCCACCCCACTGCCCAACAGTCTTCCTATCTGAGCTGACGGCTGTAGTCTCTGATGTGGTGTTGAGGACCCCAGGACTGTTAGTCCTGGGAAATATCAACATTCATGCCAAGGCTGAGGACTTCATGGTCTCCATGACAACCATGGGGTTGTCACAACATGTCATCAGGCCAATGAATGTAGCTGGGCACACTCTGGATTTGGTTTTCCTAGTCAGGCACGGAGAAAGCGATCTGAAGGTGGGGAACATTAAAACAATCCCTGTGTCATGGTCAGGTCACCTCCTGGTGAGTTTTAGACTTACAGTGGCCTTTTCTCTTTGCAGAGGTGAGGGACCTGTTAAGAATTTAAGATGCTGTGCCTACAGAGATTAATAGATCCAATTGGTTTTCAGAGGCCTCTCAGGAGTTTTCCAGTTGGCATGGCTGGCTTGTCTATTGAAACCCTGGTTGATCTGTGGAACACGGAGATAATCTAGACAGTTGACACAGTTGTACTTAAGCATCCTTTCCTAACTGGCAGAGCTCAGAAACCTCTGTGGTATACCCAAGAGCTAAGAGTGATCAGATAAGAAGGGAGACAACTTGAGTGCAGGTGGAGAAAATCTCCCAGTGAATGTAATTAAACACTGGTGCCTTCTCACATTCGAGCCTATTCAGTGTCAGTGAAGGCAGTGAAGAAACTTACTTCTCCACCTCCATAGTATCCTCAGCTTGCCATCCAGCAGAACTGTTTAAAGTGGCTAAGGGCTTATTACGTTTTGGCCCTAGGGATGTTGTAGAGCCATCAAAGGCCCACTGTGACACAATTGCTAAACATTTTGAGTATAAAATCACTTCCATCTGCCAGGATTTGGACTCCATCATTGAAGCTGATGGAGAGGTATCTGGAGCACTTTTGAGTCTGATTTAATCGATGAGTTTCAATAGGTATGGCCTGAGAACATGGACAAAGTACTTGGCCAAGTTTGTGCAACCGCATTGTGTCTTGAATCCTTGCTCCTCATGACTTATAAAATCTGGCAGGGAGGGGACAGCTGAATGGGCCAGGGAAGTAATTAATGCTTTTCTTCAAGAAGGAGAGGTCCCAGGCTGCCTGAAGGAGGCAGTAGTAAGACTACTCCTGAAGAAGCCTTCCCTTGACCTAGAAGATCTTAACAATGTTATCAAGAGCAAATATCCCTTTTCTGGGCAAGGTTCTTGACAGGGTGGTTGCCAGCCAATTCCAGGTACTCTTGGTGGAAACAGATTTTCTAGATCCATTTCAATTGGGATTCAGGTCTGGTTTTGGGATGGAAACTGCCTTGGTCAGCCTGTATGATGACCTGTGTCAGAAGAGACACAGGGGGAGTGTGACTCTGTTGGTCCTCCTTGGTCTCTCAGCAGCTGTTGAAACTGTTGACCTTCTGGGATAACTGTCTGAATTAGATATTGGGGACATCACATTCCAGTGATTCCATTCCTACTTTGATGACCATCTCCAGAAGGTGGTTCTTGGGGAGCATTGCTCGGTTCTGTGGATTCTCCAATATGGGGTCCCAGAGGCATCAGTTCTGTTCCCCAAGTTGGTTAACATCTACATGAAACCACTGAGTGTGATCATACTGAGTTTTGGAGTGTGTTGTGAACAGTATGCTGATGACACACAGCTATATTTCTCCTTTTTGTCTTCTGCAGGTGAGGCAGTGGATGTTCTGAATCAGTGCTTCGTTGCGGTAATGGACTGAATAAGAGCCAATAAACTTAAGATTAATCCAGACAAGACTGAGATACTTCCTGTTGATGGTTCCTCTGACCAGCTGATTGGTATGTGGCGTGCTCTAGTTGGGGTCACACTCCCTCTGAAGGAGCAGGTTCATAGTTTGAGCAGGCCATAAAGACTTATATTTTTCCCCAGGTATTTGATAGACTGAGCTGATTTTTTGTTCTTAGTGTGTTGTCAAGCCCCTGTGGTTGTTATGAGGGTTCTTTGTTCTGTTTTATGGTTTTATGGTATTAAGTATTTATTTTTATATTTTTAATTTGTTGTAAGTCACGTGGAAAACTTCGGGTAACAAGTGACTAAAACGTCTAAATAAATAAATAAGCCTGCCTGCCAGTAAGCCACCATACAGTTTGTATGTTGATACTTCAGTTGGTGTATACCATGTTATGGACTTGCTTGCAGCACCAGTGATCAGTTATGATGCCACCTGGGTCATCGTAAGCCCTGTGGTGATGCATTTCACTCCAGTAGCCAGTTCACATCCAAATAAACTTTATTTAACACTACAAACAACAAATCGACATTAAGGGTTAGCTGCAATATGCAAGAAAGTAAGGCGAAATGATGATCACTTAGGATGAATTCACACATGATCATGTTCATCACTCAACAACCAAAACATCAGAAGCTCACTTGCATGTGTAAAACAGCCATTCCTGATTAAACATCAGGAACATGGTTTTCATGTTCCCTTGCATCACCTCAAACACAGTCACATATTCAACTGCAAATCATCACATGATAAGCCATAGAATGATGAGCCACCAAGTGATGTCCATGCATACATGAACCAGCCTGAGCAACTGAAGGCACTAATAAAATAAAGATTAATAATAATCTAGGCCAAACAAGTGATGGATTGATTCCATAAAGGAAGCCACAGACCTGAACTTACAAGATCTGAACAGGGCAGTTCATGACAGATGCTCTTGGAGGTCACTGATTCATGGGATCGCCATAAGTCGTAATTGACTTGAAGGCACATAACAACAACAAAAGTTTTGTTTTGTTGTTGTTATGTGCCTTCAAGTCGACTACGACTTATGGCAACCCTATGAATCAGTGACCTTCAATAGCATCTGTCGCGAAACACCCTGTTCAGATCTTGTAAGTTCAGGTCTGTGGCTTCATTTATGGAATCCATCACTTGTTTGGCCTTCCCTTTTTCTACTACCTTCTGTTTTTCCCAGCATTATGGACTTTTCTAGTGAATCATGTCTTCTCATTATGTGTCCAAAGTATGATAATCTCAGTTTCATCATTTTAGCTTCTAGTGACAGTTCTGGTTTAATTTGTTCTAACACCCAATTATTTGTCTTTTTTTGCAGTCCATGGTATCCACAAAGCTCTCCTCCAACACCATATTTCAAATGAGTTGATTTTTTTCTTATCCGCTTTTTTCACTGTCCAACTTTCACATCCATACATAGAGATCAGGAATACCATGATCTGAATTATCCTGACTTTAGTGTTCAGTGATGCATCTTTGCATTTGAAGACGTTTTCTAGTTGTCTCATAGCTGCCTTCCCCAGTCATAGCCTTCTTCTGATTTCTTGACTATTGTCTCCATTTTGGGTAATGACTGGCAAGGTATTGATAATCCTTGACAAGTTCAATGTCCTCGTTGTCAACTTTAAAGTTACATAAATCTTCTGTTGTCATTACTTTAGTCTTTTTGACATTCAGCTGTAGTCCTGCTTTTGTGCTTTCCTCCTTAACTTTCATCAGCATTCGTTTCAAATCATTACTGGTTTCTGCTAGAAGTTTGGTATCATCTGCATATCTTAAATTATTGACATTTCTCCCTCCAATTTTCACACCTCCTTCATCTTGGTCCAATCCCGCTTTCCATATGATATGTTCTGCATATAGATTAAATAAATAGGGTGATAAAATACACCCCTGTCTCACACCCTTTCCAATTGGGAACCAATTGGTCTCTCCATATTCTGTCCTTACAGTAGCCTCTTGTGCAGAGTACAGGTTGCTCATCAGGACCCTCAGATGCTGTAGCACCCGCATTTCTTTTAAAGCATTCCATAGTTTTTCATGATCTACATTTAAATCAAACACAATGCTTTTACATGGAGGATGTTCAACATCAAATTGTCATGCCATAAAGCCATAGAATGAGGAGCCACCAAGTTGTTTTCATGCACTCATGAATCAGCCTGAAGATACTAATATAATAAAGATTAATAATAATAATCTAGGGTTTTTTTGTTTTTTTTTAGAAAAACAAAACTAACTGAAGTCAGCTGAGTCATTCAGGAATATTCTTTGTGTTCTCTAGATCACTGGCCCCACTTCCAGCACCTTAGAAGTTTCTTGCTGCCGTCTAGCCTTGTTGATGCAGTCCCTGCTGAAACAGAACTGATCCAGTCCCTGTCTCTCCTTGCTTCTCCAGGCGATATTGTTTGAGGACAGTTGTGGAAAGTCACTCTTTCTGGATGGAACAAAATACAGTGCTGACTTCTTATTTATTCATTTTAATTAAAATATTTATAGGCCACTTTTAAGCATCAAAACCCTCTCTTGGTAGCGACTTCCCAAAAATATATATAACAAAACCATAACTCAGTGGTAGAGCATCTGCTCTGCATGCAGAAGGTCCCAAGTTCAGTCCCTGGCATCTCCAGGTAGAGCAGGGAATGTCCCTTGTCTGAAACCCGAGAGAACCAATGCCCATCTGTGTTGACAGTACTCAGCTAGACAGACCAATTTATTATTTATTTTATTTATTTATTTAGACTATTTCTATACTGCTTAATATATAAAAAGATCTCTAAGCTGTGTACAAGAAAAAAAAGAACACAAGAAGTATTATAAAAAGTACACAATGAAGCTATAATACAAATAAACTCATACTTAGTACGAATTATTAACAAATAAATATACCAACACAGCAAATTCCATCACACTTCCCCCTTTATCCCTTAGAAAGCCTAAGGTTCCACCTGACTAGTTTCTTGCGGAAGGGCCATAGCTTTGCATACAGAAACACCTTAGGTCAATCCCCAGCATCTCCAGGTGAGATCGAGAGGGGCTCCTGCATGAAACCCTGGAGAGTCGCTGCCAGTCTGTGCAGACCAGTGTTCTTCGAGCTTGAATACCCAGATGTTGTTGGACTGCAACTCCCATCATCCTTAGCCAGCTTAGTCAGTGGTCAAAGATGATGGGAGCTGTAGTCCAACAACATCTGGGGACTCAAAGTTGAAGAACACTAGGGTAGACAGTACTGAGCTAGATGGACTAAAGGTCTGACTCGGTATAAGGCAGCTTCCTATGTTCTGTACTGATCACTAACAAAACGAGCCATTATATTAAATAACTCCTTTGAAATGTGGTGTTGGAGGAAGCTAAAATGGTGAAACTGAGGTTATCATACTTTGGACACATCATGAGAAGACATGATTCACTAGAAAAGACAATAATGCTGGGAAAAACAGAAGGGAGTAGAAAAAGGGGAAGACCAAACAAAAGATGGATTGATTCCATTAAGAAAGCCACAGACCTGAACTTACAAGATCTGAACAGGGCGGTTCATGACAGATGCTGTTTGAGGTCGCTGATTCATAGGGTCGCCATAACTGGTAATCGACTTGAAAGCATGTAACAAAACAAATACTAAATAAAACAAAATATAACAAAATAAAATAAAATAATTACATAAGCCTTTTGGGCTCTTCTAAAGGCCTGCCATGATAGGACCAACCTTGATGTATCTATTTGACAATATGTTCCACACAGGTTCCTCTCCATCTTATTGAAGCAAAGGCTTCTGTGGTTTTGTTACTTCACAAAGGACAAGGGAAAATTCAAAGCTGTTTAGGTGAACTGAACTTCTATGTGTATACTGTATCCATCATAAGGAACTATGCTTATTCCTCCCACACAGGACAGCAGAATATGTTCTCAAACTGCTGGTGATTTTTTTGTTTACCAGCCTAATACTTATAATAATATACAATTAAACCAGTCTGTATTTCCTACTGGCTCCTTTAACTCCTAAAATGATAGTCTAAAATCCAACGTAAGATGACATAACTGTATATAAATCCATGCTATATGGCACACATAACATACATGAATACAGTTTCAACCTTACCACAAATGAAATGTCAGTGATTCTTAAAATGTGCATCTGTCTGCGGCCCATGTTTAGTAGGTGAGGAAAGCAGGAGCGGAAGCCAGCTCTCCTAGGAAACGTCAACATGAACCCTTTTCTCCATTATTAATGTCATTCACTCCTCAGAGAATCCAGTTCCTGTTTCCCCCCATACTGCTCCTATGTTTTCCCTATTCTTCCTTAAAAAAAAAAGTGCTTGTTTATAATGAAATTTAACAGGGATAAGTGCAATGTTCTACACCTAGCAAAAAGAAACCAAGTGCACAGTTATAAGATGGGAGATACTTGTCTCAACAGTACTACATGTGAGAAGGATCTTGGAATTGTTGTTGATCACAAGCTGAATGTCAGCCAACAGTGCAATGTGGCTGCAAAAAAGGCAAATGCTATTTCAGGCTGCATTAACAGAAGTGTAGTTTCCAAAGCAAATGAAGTATGAGGTCCCCTCTATTCAGCACTGGTTAGTCCTCATCTTGTGTACTGTATCCAGTTCTGGACACCGCACTTTAAGAAGGATGCAGACAAACTGGAACAGGTTCAGAGAAGAGCAACAAGGACAATCAGGGGACTGAAAACTAAGCTCTGTGAGGAGAGACTGTAAAAATGGCGGCTTAGGCAGAGGAGCTTGTGTTTGAAGCTCCTGCCGTTTGTCTTTTTAACATCTTTAACTAGGACTTTAACTAGGACTAGAAAGGTTGTTCCTAGTTACCGCCTATCACCTACCATCTACCTTTGCTGTTGTCATTGTTGTGGTTTGCTTCCTCTTCTGTGGCTTTGTTTTTTGCGGCTCGTCGTCGTTTCGGCCTTCACAGCTGCTGTTGTGTGTGTGTGTGCATTCTTGCGGCCTGTTTGGGCCCTGCTGCCGGTGGTGTTGCGTTGCCGCCGTTGCTGCTGCCTGTTCGCCCGCCCGCCATCGTTGTGTCACCGTCATTGCCGTCGCCGGCCCGCTTGCGTACGTGCGTGCGTTGTCGTCGCTGCCGGGGGGTGCACCGCCGCTGAGGACTCCATTGCCGCGCCGTCATTGCCGTCGTCCGCCCGCTTGTACGCTGTCGCTGCTACTAGGGGGCGTGTCGCTGCTGGGGACTTTGTTGCCGCGGCCCGCGCCGCCGCTGTCGGCCAGCTTGTATGAGGATGTTGTCGCTGTCGCTGAGGGGCGTGTCGCTGCTGGGGACTCCGCTGTGACCTGTCCTGCTGCCATTGCTGCCACCGCCCGCTTGCGCGCGGGGCGTTGTCATCGCCGGGGGGGCCGTGCTGCTGCCGGTGGACTTCGTCGCTGCGGCCTGTTGTTGCCATCATCGTCGCCGCGGGTTGCAGGCGTTTTATTATCGCTGAGGGCCGTGTCGCTGCCCAGGACACTACCACTGCGGCTTACACCTTCGCTACCTTCGCAGCTTTTTTTTCGCGTGTGGGTGCTGCTGTTACTGCTTGGTGCTGTGCTGCTGTCCTGGTGCCGTTACTGCGGCTTGCTTTTGGATGGGGGGCTCAAGACAGCCATCGCTGCTTGAAGAGGATTAACTAATTTTAATGTTGTTTGTTGGGGGGGTGTGGGTTAAATGTGGGGTGAATGTTTTGTATGTTTGTTTGTCTGTGTAGATTTGTGTATTTTTAATATGTGCCTGGGAGAAAAGACTCCATCCTTTGTGGGGGGGCTTTCGGGGGCCCCAATTAACGTAGTGACGGGTAATGGGAGGTATGGTGTTAGGAGGAGAACAGGCCAGGTAAGGGGAACTCATCCCAGACAAATTGTGTCTGTGCCTTGTTCCGGTTCTCCTCATACCCACAGGATTGCTGGTTGTCCTATCAGCCAGCTCTCGGATCTCCAAGTGCTGCTTTTGAATGCCAGGTCGGTACATAATAAATCCTCACTTGTCCATGATTTAATCCTGGAGGAGGGTGCCGACCTGGCATGTATAACCGAGACCTGGGTGGCTGATCAGGGAGGAGTTGCTCTTTCCCAGCTTTGTCCACCCGGGTATTTGGTTCAGCACTGTGGTAGATCTGAGGGCCGGGGAGGGGGGGTCGCTGTGGTCTATAGGAGTTCTTTTCCTCTCACCAAGCACCCTGTCCAGACGGCGACTGGTCTGGAATGTCTCCACCTTGTATTGGGCCAGGGAGACAGACTAGGAATACTGTTGGTGTACCGTCCACCTTGCTGCCCAACAGCTTCCTTAGCTGAGCTGACAGAGATAGTCTCGGAGGTGCTCTTGAGATCCCCTAGACTTTTGGTACTGGGGGATTTCAACGTCCATGCCGAGGCTGTGTTATCTGGTGCAGCTCAGGACTTCATTGCCTCCATGACAACAATGGGGCTGTCTCAATTTTCTACTGGCCCAACGCATGTGTCGGGACATACTCTTGATCTGATCTTCGCCACTGGACATGGAGATGGTGATCTGGCGGTGGGGTGTTTTTCATCTACCCCATTGTCATGGACAGATCACCGCTTGTTGAGATTTAGACTCACAGCGGCTCTTTCCCTCTGCAAAGGTGGCGGATCTATTAAGTTGATCCGCTCCCGGAGCCGGATGGATCCCGTAGGTTTTCAGAGGGCTCTGGGAGATTTTCCGGCTGATAGGACCGGTGCTCCTGTCGAGGCCCTGGTTGCACTGTGGAATACGGAAATGACCCGGGCTATTGACATGATCGCTCCCGCGCGCCCCCTCCGGTGTCGAGCTCATACAGCTCCGTGGTATACTCCGGAGCTAAGAGCGATGAAACAAGAGAGGAGGAGGCTGGAGTGCAGATGGAGGAAAACTCCCAGTGGATACAACTATGCTTTGGTAAGTGCCACCAATAAGTTGTATACAAAAGCGGTAAGGACAGCAAAGAAGCTCTATTTTGCTGCCTCTATTAGATCATCTTTATGCCACCCAGCGGAGCTTTTTAAAGTCGTGCAAGGGCTCTTACACTCTGGCCCCCACGATACTATGGAAACATCTGAGACCCGCTGCAACGAAATTGCTGGACACTTTCAAGATAAGATCGCATGTATCCGCAGGGACCTTGACTCTGATGTTGTGACAGATGAATCCATTGAAGTGTCCGGAGCACGGCCTTGTCCTTCTTTATTGGATGAGTTTCAGTTGGTGCAGCTCGAGGAAGTGGACAAGGTGCTTGGAATGGTTCGGGCAACCACGTCTGTTCTGGATCCTTGCCCATCTTGGCTAGTGAAAGCTAGCAGGGCTGGGACCACCGGTTGGGCCAAGGAAGTGGTTAACACCTCCTTGAGGGAGGGAGTAGTCCCTGGTAGCCTCAAGGAGGCAGTAGTGAGACCTCTTTTAAAGAAACCCTCCTTGGACCCAGATAATTTGAATAACTATAGACCGGTGGCGAATGTCCCTTTTTGGGCAAGGTTTTGGAGCGGGTGGTTGCCAGCCAACTCCAGGCGCTCTTGGATGAAACCGATTATCTAGATCCGTTTCAATCCGGTTTCAGGCCCGGTTTTGGCACCGAAACAGCCTTGGTCGCCCTGTATGATGACCTTTGTCGGGAGAGGGACAGGGGGAGTGTGACTCTGTTGATTCTCCTTGATCTCTCAGTGGCGTTTGATACCATCGACCATGGTATCCTCCTGGGGAGACTCGCGGAGTTGGGTGTCGGGGGCACTGCTTGGCAGTGGTTCCGCTCCTACTTCGCGGATCGTCACCAGAAGGTAGTGCTTGGGGAACATCACTCGACACCATGGACTCTCCATTGTGGAGTCCTCCAGGGATCGGTCTTGTTCCCCATGCTTTTCAACATCTACATGCAGCCGCTGGGTGCGGTCATCAGGAGTTTTGGAGTGCGTTGCCATCAGTACGCTGATGACACGCAGCTCTATTTCTCCTTTTCATCTTCCTCAGGTGAGTCTGTTGATGTACTGAACCGTTGCCTGACCGCGATAATGGACTGGATGAGAGCTAATAAACTGAGACTCAATCCAGACAAGACCGAGCCATTGTTGGTGAACGCCTCCCCTGCTCAGATGGTGGATGCTTACCCTGTTCTGGATGGGGTTACACTCCCCCTGAAAGAACAGGTACGTAGTTTGGGGGTTCTTTTCGATTCTTCCTTGTCTCTCGAGGCCCAAGTGGCCTCGGTGGCACGGAATGCGTTTTACCATCTTCGTCTGGTAGCCCAACTACGCCCCTATCTGGACAGGGACGACCTCTCCTCCGTTGTCCACGCTCGGGTAACTTCAAGATTGGATTACTGTAATGCGCTCTACGTAGGGCTGCCCTTGAAGACAGTTCGGAAGCTTCAGCTGGTGCAGAACGCAGCTGCCAGATTATTGACGAGGACCAGTCGGTCTTCGCATATAACACCTGTCCTGGCGCGTCTGCACTGGCTTCCTATTTGCTTCCGGGCGAGATTCAAGGTGCTGGTTTTGACCTATAAAGCCTTACACGGCGTGGGACCTCAATACCTTGTGGAACGCCTCTCTTGCTATGAACCTACCCGCTCACTTCGTTCAGATTCTAAGGCCCTCCTCCGGGTACCAACCCATCGGGAAGCCCGGAGGGTGGTTACGAGATCTAGGGCCTTTTCTGTGGTGGCCCCTGAGTTGTGGAACAGCCTCCCCGAAGAGGTACGCCTGGCGCCTACACTTCCATCTTTTCGGCGCCAGGTAAAGACCTTTTTATGCTCCCAGGCATTTTAATCTTCTTAATCTTTTTTAATCTTTTAATCTGTATTTTTAATTTTTGTAGTATTTATTTTGTTTTTGCTGTACTTTTTGTTGTTTGTTTGTATATGTTTTTGTATTTTATTATGATATATTGTATTTTATCTTGTTTGTTCACCGCCCTGAGAGCTATTTTGCTAAGGGCGGTATATAAATTGAAATAATAAAATAAATAATATAAATAAAGACTGAAAAGAGACTGAAAAAACTGGGCATGTTTACTCTTGAGAAGAGAAGACTGAGGAGAGATGTGGTAGCACTCTTCAAGTACTTGAAAGGTTGTCACACAGAGGAGGGCCATGATCTCTTCTCGATCATCCTAGAGTACAGAACACAGAATAATGGGCTCAAGTTGCAAGAACTGCCTCTCTCAAGTTTCAATCTGCCTCTCTTCATTCCCTGACTGCCAATCTGCCATTACTTTTACCATACCCCTCTCTATATTTTGCCACCTACACATCCTTGCACTCCAAGAATTCATATAACCAAAATTTATAAACTGGTGTGTGTTTTGCTGGGGAACCTCTTCTGCTGTATTCACCTCTCCAGATGCTGTTACAGATGCTCAGCTGGAGAGGTAAAGATCAAAAGGCCAGGAAGTAGGTGGCAGCCCCTTTGAGGCAGTGGTGCTTGGGGCAAAGCCACGCCAGGATCAGCATCCAGGTACCAAAGCACAACAGCAACAGGAGCAGCTGAAATCCGCCAGTAGGTGATTAACCAGCCAAGCTGTTTCTTTCATTGCCAAGATTTCAATTGCCTCCTCCCCAAGCTTAGATCTGCCTCTCAGGGTCCAGGTCTTTCTGATCCTCTTGCCCTCAATGCTTCAGCTTTCCTGGTATACTCTGAAGGGCCAACTAAGAAGCAGACGAAGCTACCTGGGGAGGAGCTATTTATTGCAGGGGCAACAGGCAAGCAGAATCCCTGTGCACCTTGTATGAGGAAATCAGGTGTCAGCAAAGCATCCCAAATACCACTATAACAGTCATTGCTAGAATTGTTTATGTAAAGGGCATGTGTGCACCCCCTCATTCCAGCACTGCCATTTTGAATTAAGCTGTGGGCCCCCGTAAGAGCAGCAGCAATGGCACAGTAGGGAAAAGGGATGGACAGATCAATGTGCTTCCAGATGACAATTAAAGAAAGCTTTTTAAAAAATCAACTGTCCTTTGCATAGGGATACTTATGCAATTAGCACTGAAGAGGCGTAATACTCATATAGCAGGGGTTGCCAATGTGGTGACTCAGGCACCAATATGCCCACCAGTAGTGCCTGTGGCCCCCATGAAAGGTCTCAGTAAGTATCCCCTCAAAAATCCACAATGCATGAGAGACTGTTTGCTTTTCCTGTTCAGTTGCTTTTGCACCAGCTCAGCCTTACTTACACTGAACAACCCTCCCACTTAAATATTTTCATCGGATGCCAGGATTGGGCACCCACCGTCCCATCCATTCTGAACAGAGGAGCGGTACAAAGAGCTTGTCTCTGTGAGCGAGCACAGCAATAGCTGACATATTATCTTTTTCTCCATTGATTGGGGGGAGGGTTCCTGTCTCTTTGTGTTATGTCATACACCCCGTGGCAGCCATTTTGTGACTGGCACCCACAATACTTTCTCAAAATTCAAAATCTTCCTACTGGCTCAAAAAGGTTGCTGATCCCTGTATTATTGTGTTAGATTTTTTTAAAAAAATCCTTGCTTTTTTGGTTATATGGAAGTATCTTTGGTTTCAAAAACTGTGTGTTGTTGACACTTCACAGAAATATCCTTCTCAGGAGTCAGGTCTGATATGAATATTATATGTGCAGAATGGAACTATTTGCTTTGGGATTCTGGACACTTTCTCTTGACACACAACGATGATGTAGGATCTCCTTGGGTATTGCTAACAGGCAATTACTATAAAGACTGCCATATCAGACAAAATCATACAGCTACTGGCAAGGCCTTCTCTCAATCCCACCAACCAAAACAGCTAGGTTGGTGGGTACTAGGGAGAGGGCTTTTTCTGTGGTGGCCCCCACTCTCTGGAACTCCCTCCCGTTTGATCTCCGACATGCCCCTTCCCTGGATGTATTCCGCAAGGCCCTGAAGACGTGGCTATTTCAACAGGCCTTTGAGATCTTTGGGATGGGTTAATCTCCATGATTTTGTCATCTATTATATGCTGTATATGTAAATGTTTTTATAAATGTACTGATGACTGTCCAGTATTTTATTTATTGAGATTAATGTGACTGCATTTGATACTATTGTATTTTATCCCATTTTAATGTACGTCGCCTAGAGTGGCTATCTGCCAGATAGGCGACACACAAATTTATTATTATTATTATTATTATTATTATTATTATTATTATTATTATTATTATTATTAATTATTATTATTATTAATTATTATTATTATTATTATTATTTTAAAATATTCCATTCGGACTCTTCTGGGACTGCTGCATTTATTGTATTTTGTGTGTGTGTGCAGATCATTGTGCTCTTTTTCTCCAGACTCCTCCCTCTGGTAAGAACACATGGAAATGACAGGTTATGCAAGGGAAAAAGAGGTTCCAGTGGAACAATGGCTATGATGGGCCTGGAAATGCCCAGGTTTTGGCTAGTACAGAGGCTTAAAGGCAGTGCCATCTTTACCCACTCTTCTTTCTTTCTTTCTTTCTTTCTTTCTTTCTCAAGAAGATGAGACAGAACCCCAGAATAAGAAAACATAGACAACTTACTTAGCAAGAGGCTCGCCTGACCATCCCTCTCTACCCCTGGATTCTTTCTTGTGCCCATGATTCTAACAGCCCCTGAATAACCAAGAGAAGTAATATGCCAGTGATGACACAACTGATTAGCTTCATTCATTAAAACAAGGAGTTTTATTCCTCTGGGCTAGAAGATCTCAAACAGAGAAGTAGTTATAGGCCAGTCAAGGTGTAGTGAAATGTATTTATGCGCCATATTTTCCACACATACATGTGTTCTAACAGCAATTCACAGAAAATAAGGCCTACAATAATAGTATATAATATATTTTTAAAAAGTGATATCACTGCAGCGTAACACTAGCAATTCAACAATGTTCATTTAAAATACACCAAAATGTGCATATAAACCTTACCAATAGATTATTTTACAACATTCAATACCTTCACATCCCAAAGTAACCCCAAAGCTGATGGCATTAATGCAGACTTCACAGCCTGGTGCCCTCCAGATGTTAAGAACATAAGAAGAGCCTGCTGGATCAGGCCAGTGGCCCATCTAGTCCAGCATCCTGTTCTCACAGTGGCCAACCAGGTGCCTGGGGGAAGCTCGCAAGCAGGACCCGAGTGCAAGAACACTCTCTCCTCCTGAGGCTTCCGGCAACTGGTTTTCAGAAGCATGCTGCCTCTGACTAGGGTGGCAGAGCACAGTCATCATGGCTAGGAGCCATCGATAGCCCTGTCCTCCATGAATTTGTCTAATGTTGTGGTCTACAGCTCTCATCAGCAACTGCCATCAACTCCAAACACTTGGAGGGCATCAGGTTGGCAAAGGCTGTAGCCCCCCCACCTTTATACCTAGACCAACAGGTCAGAAAACCCTCACAGTTCTGGCAGCAACTCTATTTCATCTGAATCCTGTGAGGCCACACATTTTCTGAACCAGTGCCTGGATGCAGTGAGAGTCTGGATGAGGGCTAATAAACTGAAGATGAATCCTGGCAAGTTAGAAGTCCTGAGGGTGGGTGAGTGCTGGAACCAGGAATTGGATGGATGGGGCTACACTCCTCCCAAAGGAGCATGTGCACATTCTGGGGGTACTCCTGGATCCATCTTTGTCACCGGAAGCTCATGTGGTGACACTGACTAGGTGTGCCTTCTACTAGGGTAAGTAATAGTTTTCTATACTAGCTTCAGCTGGTGCATGAGCTGCAACCTTTCCTGAGCAGGGATGGGCTTACCAAAGTGACTCACGCATTGGTAACCTGTAGACTTAATTTCTGCAATGCACTCTTTGTGGGACTGTCCTTGAGGGTGGTTCAGGAGCAAAATGCAGTGGCTAGGTTACTCACTGGAATGCCTTACCATGCCTAAGGTTCACTAATTCTAAAATAATTTCAGTGGTTGCCAATAAACTACTGATCCAAGTTCAAGGTCTTGATCTAAAAAGTTGTAAACAATGTGAGACCAATGTAGCTACAGGATTGCTTTCTCCCTTATTGCCTGACACAGTTGCTATGGTCATCTGTTGAGGCCCTTCTGATGGTGTCGCACCTTTATGTGAAATCTTTTTCCTCCTGAACGTAGGCAGGGACCATCTTTGATTATACTGAGGTAACCTAGCTTCTCATCTAGTCCCAAGAAAGAATCTCTAACAAAAATTCTCAGCACATGAGCAAAATACAATTCCCAGGATTCTTTGGTGGAACTCATGGCAGGTGAGCCATCTAAAATGTATATTAGTTTTACAATGCATATGTGCCCTAAGGCCATTTTTGTTTGTTTACTTTCCTCATCAGTAGAAGTAATAGCATTTCAAATTGATGCTTTTAGAGCAGTGATTCTCAAACGGTGCGCCCAGGCACACTGGTGCGCCCTAAGAGGTGGCTGGGTGTGCCTCAAATATTATGAAAGTATATTTTAAAAATGAGAAGAAACCCATTTGTATAGGGTAAGTAATAGTTTTCTATAGTTTATTTTTATTCATAGTTTAAAATATATTAATATATTTTTAATTTTGTATACAAAGTGCGCCAGAAAATTTTAATATGTTTTACAGTGCGCCGCGAACCAAAAAAGTTTGAGAACCACTGTTTTAGAGATAGGCATTTTAGGGAACAAAAGTTGTGCAGTACACTGTACTTCTGCCACTGAGAGCTGCAGAAATGTTTGTTTGATAGATTTTCACCTGCACACACACGCAAAAAGAGTTTGATAAAGCATTACTTGGTCATCCTAAGGGAATTGATACCTATTGGCTATGCTTCTAAAAGATTAGTGGAAAGTCAAGCTATTAATCCATTTTTAGTAGGGAGTTTCTTCCATGATAAATTAGCCAAGCTCTTACTGGATTTGTTTATTGTTCTCTGCTAATGTTGCCTTTGCCAGTGATCACCATTAGTATTAAGGTTGGAGTCAGGGTTACTCTGACTTAGTCTAAACTAAGTTGCGCTAGATTTTTACTGGCATTTACTGGGTCATTCCTAACAGTGTTTAGAGTTGCAGGTGCACATACATGTGTAAGTGCATGCATGCATGCATGCATGCGTGCGTGCGTGTGTGTGTGTGTGTGTGTGTGTGTGTGTGTGAGAGAGAGAGAGAGAGAGAGAGAGAGAGAGAGAGATTCCTCAAATTGCTTTTTCCATATCAGCATCCTGGAGTTTACCTCAGCAAATAAAGGGTGCAAGGACTGCAGTTGCACAGAGAGGATACTGCATGTGTCTTTGAAACTGTTCACCATGACTAGTCTGTGCTGGATTGCTGTGTCCCAGAAAAGTAACATTTTCCCGCAGGATAAAGGTTGTCCCCCTTCTGCTCAGATGTATATTGAGAAGAACATTATGTTCTAGTGTACTTGTTAGAAGAGAATTATGGGGCTGCTGGCCCTAAGGGATGGTCATTAAAATGCCTTGGTATTGAAATGTTCTCAGCAGCTTTGACGTCTGTGAAAAGCCACATGGGAAGGGTCACACTTCCCTGTGAAACAGTTTCACCTTAGGAACACAAGACAAGCTGGCTTGGTTTTTCCTGTTGTCATTTCCTCAATATTATTAGCTACCTCCTCTTTTCAAAAATACCTCCACCATTGGTCCCACCAAACATCTATTATTGTCTTTTACTGATCTGCTATTTTGAGGCATAGCACATCCTTCTAATGGGAAGTAGAAAGATCAAAACAAATCATAAACTGGCGAGGTCAAGATATTCAAACTAACAGAAAGACAGGCAGAGCAAAAGAAGAAGAAATGGAAGAAATGAACTAACAAGAAGGGTTTGAAGCCCAAACTGAAAACAGATAAAAAAAGGATTGTGGTGTTCTTTTTAAAAAAAACCAACAACTTTATCAGCCTACCCTTTCACACATAAACACACAAATATCCTGTCTCAAGGCCAAACTAGATGTGGCAGGGTCATTGTTTTATTCCAGCCCACTCACATACAAAGTGTCAGGCAGCTAGGTCTTCCTTTAACACTAGCTCTTTGCTTCAAGAAACTTTATTTGTTTCTGGCCAAGAAAAGCGCTTGAAGCAACCAACAGTAAGGAAAGATAAGGCTGAAGGGTGGGGGGAGATTCACAGCCCCTCTCCCACATGCTCTTTTTACTGTTAAAAGCTTCATAAATGTGAGTGAGGCAGACTTGAAAAAAGAAATGGGTATCTGCCATCATCAGCTAAGTTTGGCCCTCACACATTGGTGTCAAAACCAAGTCATTCAACTAAATAAATAAATATTTTGGATTGGGAACTTTCAAGAACAGATCCAGACTTCACAGAATGGTCCCATTGCTTCCTAGTTGCCAAAGACTGAATTGTATAATAGAAATTAAAAGTAAACAATGCTGAGGGGAACTGTTGTTGTGAGTGACACTTGGAAGACAGAAGACACAACAGTCAAGTACCACTTGCTATGATCTTCAAATAATAAAGTCTATTGTCTGGCTTCCTTTTAAAAGTCTATCAAACAGAGGCAAAATGTGAAGGAGTCAGTACACTCCTCAGACCCCATGGTAAGGAAAGGGACTCCTGTGGCTAAATACCGCCCTCCCATGGCTGAATTTCAGACTCTGTCAATAATTGCTGCAGTTAGCGAGGTCTTTGATAGGGAGGATGCTGATTTCAGAAGCAGCAAAATGGACCCTGTGAGGGAGAAGAAAGGTCCTTCAGAGAGACATTTTGAAAGGCACTTAAAGTGTTCCTCCTGAAGTCAAAAGAATTGGATGCCAAGGCTCTCTGGAAAATATTCTCTTCTTAGGGTGAAGTTTCCTATAAAGGCTAGTAATTTCGGCTGTCAAGACCTCAGGAGCAGTTGAATAATTTTAAAGGGGCAGCATTTTAAAGAGATCCAGATCTTCATGAAGGTTTGGTGAAAGGGTTGTTGGATCATTTCCTAAAGACAATGCTCCAAGGCACTAAGCAGATACCCTGTTTCTCCACCAGTCTTCTCATCCCCCCCCTTTCTCCCTTCTATGCTGGGGCAAACGTAGTCTTACTAGCCACATCAGAAGTCTTCCAGTCTTTTACTTTAGCCAACTTCCGGTGGTGGAAAAATAGAGAAAGTTTCATAGAATTCTCCTTCATGCAAATCAAGAGGAAACTGCTATGGGCATATGCCCACCCATGAGCCTCCTCCATTCCTAGTTGAACAATATATCTCCCACCCAAAAGAGTGAGACACACCTCTTGAAAACAGGCATTCTTTCCCCTGGGTCAATGCCATGTCAACTGCAGGAAGCTAGACATTATAAACTGCACCACCTAATTGTACGGTGATCCCTGTCAGCCATGTGGCTGGATAATAGTGGACTAACATGAGTTGGCCTTAGCACAAATTGACAGGAATCAGATGTACTGCATGCACACATCTGATCCTGAAAACAACTGCTATGCATATATGCCTGTAAGTAATGCCATGTCCCTAAAGGAGGCATCAAGCACTTCTCTAGTGTATATTTTTGCAAGTTAGTGTTATGGCCAAGTTACCACATTCTACTATATTTAACATTCTGGCCCTTTATCGTGTATTTGGAGCTTGCCTTTCAAAATCTGTGCAAGCATTTATATCACCATCTCTGCTTTAAAACATTTCCCAAAATACCCTGATTACAGATCTGCATCTTCTCTTGATAATTAGCCGTGCAACGTGGCAGGGAGTAGGTCTGTTTTCAGTAGGGTAGGTCTGGCTGGCAATACTCACTATGCCACCTAAGACGCTGACTTCAGTTCCCAGCAGTTAAGATTCTTGCTTCTTGGAATCTGCCTGACTCTTTTGGTTTCATGTGTTTGGTGGTGACCAAACTTCCTCACTTTGATTTCTGTACCAAGACAGGAGAGCTAGAAATACACACCACTTTTTTACATGACGCAGGTAGCTCTATTCTTAGATACAACTGCACAAGTCTGTTAGGCTGACTTTGTTCTGCTAACATCCTTGTCCACACCCACCCTCATAAATTTGTGACTTGGCTTGCAGTTTCCTAAATGGAACCATTGAAATATTATTAAAGTACAGCTCTCAATGAAATGACAGTATCATTAAATCAACTTGTAGGTCTAATTCCTTTTTCGAGCTACTAATGGGGCCAGATTTAAGCCTCTATTACTATCCCTTTGAAGTAAGAGAAAAAGATACATTGCTATAAATATCAAATTAAAATTTGGTCTCTGTTGAACCCAATAGTGAAAATTATGAACCAATCACTCATAGCTCAGAAAAGAAATATTATCCTGTGTACTCAACTGTGCTGAAATCAACACATGTTAACGGTGCAATATTTGTTTACTCTTAAGGTTCTAACTATTAAAAAAAACTCCAAGTAAATCACTTCATTTCTCTTTCCCTCCCTCTCCAAAATAGTTTTTGAGCAAATGTGGGGTGTTTTGTTTTGTTTTTAAAAAAACTAGCCTACCTTCCTGCCCTTCCAGGCACCCAAGAGTGTTGCTCAATGTATACAGAAAAGCAATTATGAGAGCATGGAAAGCTGCCTTCTACTGAGTTAGACCTATGGTCCATCAAGTTCAATAGTGTCCACACTGCCTGGCAGCAACTCTCAAGAGTTCCACTGCTTCCTACAGATGCTAAAGATTACATCCAGGACCTTTTGCTTGCAAAGCACTGAGCAATGGCCCATTCTCTGGACAACATAAGGCATATAAAAGCATTACAAGCACTGTAATGTAGTATGCAGTTTTCTCATTTGAAGGCTAAGTATGAGCATTATGACCTGGAGCACAGAACTATAAGGCTGGAAATTGTATTCAGCACTACATTGCAAAAAACAACTGTACAAGTAGGTGGTGTAGTCTATAAGGTTTGTTTACTGAAATGGGCTACAGTTCTTCCCAAGACTTCTGAGAAGGCAAATATATCAGTGCCACATCTTAAACAGCCCTAACTCACTGCTGGAGCTAAATAGCCAATTAGCAATAACAGCAACAATTGCAGAAATCCAAAGTGTCTACCCACTAATCATGTTAATGATTTAATAATAAACAGGAAAAGCTACAGTTTACTAAAATGTGCATCATTTTTGGATGGATGAATTTATTGAGCAGCAAAGGGCCTTGCAGACTCTTCTGTATCTCTAGTCCACTTGACAATACAGCAGGCTACAATCTTGGTTCTTCGTACAGCTGGTTACAGAATAGACTTAAGGTTAATCCACTTCACTGCTGTCTGATTTCAAAATGGCTACTTTTTGAATTTGGAAACAGAGAGACTTTTTGAATTGGAAGATATTCCTCACATCCTACTGGTGTAGAATAGCAATTCAGGAAATCAACAAGGAAAGGAAAGGAAAGATCCAGGTTGATCACGAGCTTGCCATCTTGAGCTCTTGGGAACATGGATTCAACACTCCTGAGGCGAACATGAGATATATGTCTCTGTATACCAGTTGCTCGGAATCACAAGTGGAGAGAATGCTGCTGCACTCAGGCCCTACTTTTGGGCTTCCCACAGGCATCTGGTTGGCCACCGTGAGCACATGATGCCATTGGCCTGATCCACCAGGGCTCCTTATTTTCTTATGACATGTAGCAGGAAGAAGAAAATCTTGACCATCCATCAAGGCATCTTGTCTTTCACTGAGTCTTTAGAAATCCTCATACCTATCAACCATACAAGCTGATTTCTGCAAACTTACCAGGTGCCCAAATTCTAAGTCCCACCTTGCTTCTTTGTCTCTATTGCTTTTGATAGGTACCATTCTCTTTTGTGTTCAAGAAACTCAAATGTATATCCTTCCCCTGTCTTAAGAAGCTTAATTTTAAATGTACTGCCTTCAAGTCAATTCCGACTTATGGCGACCCTATGAAGAGGGTTTTCATGAGGCTGAGAGGCAGTGACTGGCCCAAGGTCACCCAGTGAGCTTCATGGCTATGTGGGGATTCAAACCCTGGTCTCCCAGGTCATAGTCCAGCACCTTAACCACTACATCACACTGGGTCTCACCTTAAGAAGCTTAGAGCAGTGTAATCCTATGTGTCTCCACTACAACCTTGTGAGAAGCTTCATGGCAACAAAAATTTGAACCCAGGTCTCCCTCTTAAAGTTGAACACTACACACCACACAAACTCCTCTAGGAAGTCAGTTAGTACACTTTTTATTTGGAGACTGACAGGGCAACCCAAACTATGTTTCCTTGGAGGTATGTTCTATTGAATTCTTTGGGCTTAGACCCAGGTAAGTGGGTTTAGGACCGCAGCTGTAATTGTGGCTCTTTATAGACACTTCAATAAAGACATTTATATATATGGCTTTTGTTGTTTCTAGTCTCACAAAACTGAGCAGAAGCCATCAGACAGACATCTGTTCAATTCCACTCACCTATCAACCATTCACATAATAGCAATCTGCAATCTTACGAACACTTACCTGGGAATAAGCCCAGTTGTCATCAGTGGGACTGGCATCTGAATAAACAGGCATAGGGATTGTGTTGCTAAAATACCAACATCAGTAAGAGTGCATCCTGATCCATAAACATTGTTAGCATATAATATTTTAATGTAACCAATGCAGTCCAGTGTTTTCAAATGGACTGTAGCCAGAGCTTAACTGGTTTATGGATTGGGCTTTTACTGTTTAAGAGCTTTACATCAACTCCCCAGTATGTTGATGTGAAAGTGCTGTCAATACATGCAAATGCTTGAAGGACTATGAATGGGCACCCTCAGAGGATGAGCCATCTCAATGTGCTTTGAGAAAAAGGAAGTTTCGTAACACAGTGGGAAATTGCATGGGAGGTGAGATCCTCTGAGACAGCCCTTTGTATCTATTGATAGATGATTTACTCCCTAGATATGTATGTGCCCTTAAAATACTTTTAAGGATCCAGCCTAAATGCCAGCCATCTCACTATGTTCACATTCAAAGCAGTGCCCAAGAAAGGAAAACATCTGTTTCCCAGTCTTAACCATCCGGTTTCTTTGACAAACAGTCTGTAAGGCAATTTGCTCTAGTTCTACTGGTGTCTACCAGGCTAGGTCAACCTACAACATCTTGAAATTATTAAAAATGGGTTGATGGATTTCTGCAAACAGATGCACCGAAAAGCCAAAATGACTAGCTACCAGATACGCATGGCCTTTGAACACGTCAAGAATAGTCTGTTCCCTGAACCTGGACAAGTTGTGAATCCCAAGACTGCCCATGGGAACCAGACATATTTGAAGACCTTTGCCCTTGTTGTCCCTTTTTGGATTTAGAGAAAGGGAGAACGATGAGACAGCTTCCTTGTAAAACATCAGACACGATTAAGTGCGGACTCCAAATGTTTGAAGAAGATGAACACGTTTAGGAGACAAAGAATTACACAAAAAATGAACTATAGGAGCATAACCATTAGCATTATGAAACCATAATTTATGTTCAAAAATCCAAATAAATAAAAACTAATGTGACCAAACTACCACAATACTTTGTAAGAGATGATTCTGCACATTTTCTTATTTATTGATTTTATTATTGATTTACTGTGTTTATATGCTGTCCTCCTAAATGAGTCCAAAGCGATACAAATACCACCATTTACAACAATAATTAAAGCATTTAAAAACCAGAAAACTAAGGCTGTGTACACAGTACACAAAGGCTGCAATCCAATACATGTCTACTCAGAAGGAAGCTCTGTTGTGTTCAGTGGAGCTTACTCCCAGGGAAGTGTGTATTGGATTGCAGCTCAACTTGTTTGTTGCACAAAAATGTAGCTTTTCTTAATCCAGAAATGTTTGTGCTCATCCACAGTATGTTGCTTTCAATCTAGATTGATTCTAGACAAGGGTGGGTGTGGTTACCTGATAACACATTTGAAAACCCTCCCCTCGATTAGATTATCCACACCTTTTCCTTCCAGCAAGTGGCCCAGGTGAATTAAGAAGGAAGCAGTGATTCTGATCTTGGTATACACACCCATAGCATAATTGGGCATGAATGAAAACACACCCCATTGCCGGGACTGTCTACATCTGGTATCAAATGGACACACTGTGGGGTAACACAGAATCAATCTGTAGTGAGCTTTTATTTTTGGAATGAAAGCAGTTTCTCAAGAAGCACTTTTCAGGTGCAAAAATATGCAATAAATCTAGATTGCGTATGGACTATATAGAAAAAAACAAGCATTCAGTCGCCATTGATTCTAGAATAAAATGTCATGTGTACTCAAACCTATAACAAAAGTATAGCACAATACTAGAACCGCTAGATTCAAATCTGATTTTTCTCCCCAAAGCCCAGACAATCAAATATGTCTTTAGTTGATATCTAATAATGAACAATGTGGGGGACCGCCATACTTCCCAATGGAGGGAATTCCACAAATAAGACACAGCCACACTGCAAGCCCTGTCAGGTGCCACCTTGCCATCGACTATGATGATGGATCATGATCAGTGAGATCATGAGCAGAGTTTCCCCTGCCAGACTCAAAGCACAGAACAGTAGATAATGGAGGAGGCGCTTACAAGATTTCTTATCCTGCTTTTTAGCTAGAAGAACCTGCAAGCCAGTTTACAACATGGATTAGAAGCACATAAAAGATCTGTTGTTCCTTGAATTATGGAACAAAGCTAAAAACTGTTGTACGTTTACAACTAACATTTTGTGATTTAATATAGGGAACCTCCATCTTGAATAATCTTCCAGCTTAATCTCTGCCACTGCTCCTTTGCAACAGGCCACACCCCTTCACTCCTTGTTGCTTCCAGCCCATTACTTACCCTCACAAAAATATATACACAATAAAATACAAAAGAGCTGCTATTTAAAAACCAGAGCAACAATAAAAATCAGCAGGATGTAAAGTTAAAACGATTCAAAAGACTGGCAAAATAATATAGAACATTTGCCTAAAGGCTAAAAGAGAACCAGCCAGGCGTCCCACAGCTTTGGTGCCACCAGTGGCGTCACTAGGGTTGGTGTCACCTGGTGCGGTAACTCATGGTGTCACCCCCATGGACCTCCTCCCGTATCAGACCATACAGAATCCTTAGTAATGTTTTTGTACTAATGGTACTCGTAAATCGTAATTCCCATATATCACTGAATGTAATGGCAATAGTAGTGACATAAACAACTAGCAAAATTAAAATTACACCTTTGAATTACAATATCATACGCACAGCTCAAATTCTTGCTCTTATTACTAATGGGAGTTAATTATCTTGCATATGCCCATAGTAAATTTTCAGATACTTTCAGATCCTCAGCAATTTTCAAGTGGCCTATGTAGAAGAAAGGTTTGGGAACCCCTGGAATAAGACACCTGCTTATGTCCCTATGGCTGCTCTCTCCCCTCATTTAGGGGCCTGGGATGCTTGCGTGTGGACACACCTCCTTACAGTTATGGAAAGTGATTCTTAATAATAAGTCTCCAGACACAAAGTTACATAGGTATTTATCAGTTATTTAGTAGAAAATTCAGAAGTGCAGAGTCCCTTCATGATAGTTACAGCCACATACACCCTTTTTTGCTCCTGGATTAAGAATGAGATCTTTGTTAATGCATTCTCTCACAACAACAAACATCTCTAGGAGCCAATCAGCATGAAAGTGGAGAGCGTTAGCAACTGAGAAGAGTCTTCTCAGTGGCTGACTCACCTCCTTTCACTCTGATTGGCTCCAATCTGCAGAAAAGGCAAGGAAGCATATTAGAAGACTCTTCTCAGTGACTAACACGCTCCCTTTTCATGCTGACTGTAGGATGCTTGGAGACAGAGGGACCCTGCTCCCAAAAAAGCAGAGGGACTAAGATCCCCTGGGCGACTACCCTCCTGGTGCTTATGGACATGACCGTAATATATTTTGTGACGTGCAAGTTCGATATTATTTATTAAGTGTGTTTAGGATTACACTGATGGCATTCCCAAATATGTACTTTCACACAGACTTTGGTTTTCCATAACACAATGTTTGTCCAAGCCTCCACACTTGGGGGGGGGCACTACTTGCACACCCCTTCCATAAGCACATCAAAGTTGGATACACACCTGAACCAAGACCCAGACAAAAGGGCACTCAAAACAAAAAGGTAATTACAGTGGCTGAGTAGATCTTGTACAGTGGTTATACTGACTGGGCAGCCACTGTCCTTCACATTTTACAAAATACTTTTTCCTATACAAAGATTAAATTTCTGTGTATGAAAAAGTAATATATGAAGTGGTCTCAATAGTGAGAAAAGTAAACAAGTGAATGGTGATCCAAATGTTTTTCATTCTCCTGTTATGAAGCTAGCTGCCAGATGATATATTACCTTCCCTACGCATGCAGCGTAGACTGAAAAAACAGCACCCAAGCCACCATTCAATACGTGCACATGTTCTTCCCAACATGAATCTACAGGTCTCAAAAAGTAATGTGTGACAATGTCCTCAAACACCTTATAACATGCCTCAGACATGGTCTCTTGGGATAGGTAAATTGCTTTTAGGGAGGTTCACAATTATGATTTCCTGTTTATTTAATCTAAAAATATTTAAAATACATAAAAACAGCCAGGGGAAGATATTGGAGAAATATAAAATAAATACAAATAAAAAAGGGGGGGGGAGGTGAAGAGACCTTAAATGTGCTACTCACCATCTCTCAGCCTATCCTCCCCTCAGGATGAAAACAATGGAGAACCATGACCACCCCCAGGAAGAAGGGCACACTTAAAATGTAGAGGAAAAAATCATCTACAACCATAGTGTGAAATCAAATACTTATTGGGACACAGTATGAAGAAATATTTATATAAACATGACTCTCAAATATGTTTATGAATTACACAATCTGTAAATATATTTATAGTGCAATCCGATGTTTGTTTACTCAGAAGCAAGTCCCAATGTATTCAATGGGGCTTACTCAAACTGGGAAGTGTGCAGAGAACTACAGCCTCAAGTGATAAGGAACTTGTTCTTTTAAGTTGAGACCTTATCCCAGTCTGAGTCTGTGTTGGAACTACTTTTTAATATGTTTTTAAGCCTTTTCTTTTTTTAAAAGCTTTTAAAAAATATTTTCAAAGATGTTTTAATATATTTTAAAGTCTGTTTTTATGATGTTTTAAAGTGCTTTTAGTGCTTTTGTTTGCCGCCCTGGGCTCCTACTGGGAGGAAGTGCGGGATATAAATCAAATAATAAATAAATAAACTTCATTCACCCAACCCAAAATTCAGAATCATGCCTCTTTAGGCTGTTTTCCAACTGTTTATTCTTGCTTTATGGTTATTGGATTTTAAATGGCTTTATTTCTTGTTGTGAGCTGCCTTGGTTTCCAACCCCACCTCACAGGGTTGTTGGAAAGACTACACACACACACACTGCAGATGTATAAATACATACAGCACATATAATAGTTTATTGTCAAACCAGTTGGTCATTGCAGAAAAATCAGTTTTAAAAAAATCAGTATTCGTTTCCTACAGAATAAAAACTGTAATACCTAAGTAAGCCCTGCCTACTTGATTTAAAATAGGACTGGAGGACGGAGGGACAGAAAGAGAACACAATTCTTTTTTACATTGACTCCAAAGTCCCATTGATTTTCAGCACATTCATAACCATGTCTACTCAAAAGTAAATTACTCTGGACATATGGGATTAGCAATGCTTTTACCCCCACAAAAGCAAGTATTGGGAAGGTTTTGAAAACACTGCCCAGGATCTGACTCCTACACACAAGAGGGGAAAAAACTGAAATGTATATACTTACCCAATTTATGAGATTTTCAGATAAACGGGGGGGGGACCACCATTTTCTGGCCTTGCAATGAGGTTTACTAGACACTGCCACAGGTCAAACAAACGCTGCACTGATTGGCTGCAATCCTGAACGGGCAGGGTTAAAGCTACGAAGTGCTATACAGTAGTTTAAAAAAAGATTTAAAGGGGGCGGCTGATGTTTTTATGTGTATCTCGAGAACCGGACCACCTAGAAACTTAATTTTTTAAAAAATTAAAGCTGAGACTCACCCCCCCTCTGATGGTGTCACCTGGTACACTCCGCACCCCCGCACCCCCTGCGTAATGCCACTAGGGGGCGGCTGACGTTTTTATGTATATCTCGAGAACCGGACCACCTAGAAACTTAATTTTTTTTTTAATTAAAGATGAGAGTCACCCCCCTCTGATGGTGTCACCCGGTGCAGTCCGCACCCCCTGCACCCCCTAGTGATGCCCCTGGGTGCCACTACTGAAAAGCACCTTTCCCATCACTCAACTAACCGCATCTTTGAGCAAGGTTTCCGATGACAGCCATAAATGTGGGAGAAAACAGTACTTCAAATGATTGTAGTAGAAAATCAAATCAATCTTCTGAGGAGATTCTAAGATATGTGGGGGAAGTGCTCTTAACTTTAAATATAAGGTAGCTGAGGGTTTTCCCCCTCTCCCTTCTTCTATTTATTTATTTATTTATTTTACAAACACCCTTGCCACCTGCCGTGACTGGGTTGCTCTTAACAGCATACCTGGGACAAAGTGTTCAACAGGAATGACACAATGTCATGACATAGTCCCCATCCGTATTATGCATTTAAAGCAGTATCATACCACTTTAAACAGTCATGGCTTCCCCCACTGGGGCCCAATGAATCCTGGGAACTGTAGTCTGCTAAAGTTGCTGAAGGTTGTTAGGAGACCTGTATTCACCTCACAGAACTAGAACAGAACTTGGAAAAGTTACTTTTTTGAACTACAACTCCCATCAGCACAATCCAGTGGCCAAGGTGGCTGGGGCTGATGGGAATTGTTTAAAAAAGTAACTTTTCCAAGCTCTGAACTAGAAGCAATTAAACCACTCTGGAAAGTGTACCTCTGTGTGGGGAATAGGAGTGTCCTAACACCAGTTAGCATTCTTAACAGTTTAGCAGTCCTAAACTGCCTTGGTCACCCCGTACAATTATCTGTGTCAGTAGACAGATGGGGCCGTATGAATCTGTTGATCCTCCTTGATCTTTCAGCAGCTTTTGATACTATCAACCATAGTATCCTTTGGGGCAACTGTCTGAGTTGGGGGCACCTCATTGGGGTGGTTCTGTTCCTACTTGGATGGCCATCTCCAGAAGGTGGTTCTTGGGGAGCATTGCTCAGCTCCATAGGTTATCCAATGTGGGATCCTGCAGGGGTCGGTTCTGTCCACCATGTTGTTTAACATCTACACAAAACCACTGGGTGGGGTCATTCAGAATTTTGAAGTGCATTGTCCTCAGTATTCTAATGACATGCAAGTCTATTTCTCCTTTTCATCTTCTGCAGGTGAGGCAGTGGATGTGCTGAATCAGTGCTTGGTTGCAATAATGACCTGGATGAAGGCCAATAAACTGAAGCTTAATCAGAAAAGATTGAGATGATGTTGGTGTGTGGTTACTATGACTAGATGACTGATGTGTGCCCTGCTCTATATGGGGTCACATTTGATCTGAAGGAGTGAGTTCTCCTGGATCAATTGCTGTCACTTGAGGCATAGGTAGTCTCAGTTGCACAGAGTGCCTTCCATCAGTTTAGTCTTGTGGCCCAATTGCAACTCTATCTGGATAGGGATAACCTGGCTACATTAATCTATGCTCTGGTAACATCAAGATTGGATTATTGCAATGCTTTTTATGGGGGCTGCCTTTGAAAATGGTTCAGAAGCTGCAATTAGTGCAGAATGTGGCTGCTCAATTGTTGACGGGCTCAAGGCAAACCAAGTATATAACCAGGGGCGTCACTACCGGGGTGTGGAGGGTGTGGCCGTTGCCCGGCAAGGCTGCTCCAACTCCTCCTCAGAGGCAGGGGGCGGGCAGGTGAGGGGGTGGGCGGGCGAGACCGGGAGCAGCGTCTGCGGGGCGAGGGAGGCACGCTGGCATTCCCAGGCCTTCTCCGGCTGGGTGCCCCTCCGGTGCACGCCCTCCCAGGGGCATGGATGGGGTGGCTGGCCTTGAGTGCACGCGTGTGCACGCGTGTGCACGCAAGCCCAGCCACCTCATCCATGGCCCTGGGAGGGCGCGCACCGGAGGTCCGCACCCCCCCGCACTCCCACTAGTGACACCGCTGTATATAACACCAATTCAGTTCCAGTTACATTGGCTGGCTGTATGCTTCTGAGCCCAATTCAAAGTGCTGGTTTTGACCTATAAAGCTCTTTACGGCTCAGGGCCTCAATGTCTTCTGGAACGCCTCTCCTGATATGAACCTTCCTCTGAGGGAGGCTTTGAAGATGGTGACAAAGGAAAGGGTCTTTTAAGTTGTGGCTCCTCATCTGTGGAATCTAGCTCCTTCATTGACATATTTTTGGTGCTAGGTAAAGACTTATCTTTTTCCCCAGGCTTCTGATACACTGAGATGGTACTGTTTGTATTAGGGCTCATCTACACGGTGGCTTACTGTGTGTTTGGTGCTACTAACATCTCCTTTTAATTTGCATTGTTCACAAGACATTACTGGAAAACAGAAGCCATCATGCAGTTCCCCCCTGTAAATCCATACTAACCTAATCCACTAATAATACAAAAGGGGAAGAAAAAAAGTCTTCACTCCTTTAATCTCTAGTGCTTGCAGATGCTTTGTTCCGATCTTTTAGGTGGGTGTGTCAATCATCCCCCTCTCCACACCCACTATCTCTTCCTCTCTTCTTTTATTTGATTTCCGGTAGGCTGATAAGCAACTTCCGGCTGCTCTCCTCTGTTCTGCTGGCCTTTTTATGTTGATGCAAACAGTGCCTTATTTTTCTTTTCCCCCTAACTTGTGCACAAAAGCATAACACTGCTCAGCCAAAGACTTGTATTTCAGTTGTATCAGACCAGTGAAAATATAAACAATTGCACTTCCAGGTTGTTGTTTTTTTAAATGGAACCTACTGCAGCTGGTAGAACAAACTGAGCATGCTTGGTTACCAAGCAACCAGAGGGAGTGGAAATGTTAAATTAGAGGGTGTAGTCATTAGGAAACCACATAATTGATCCTTCCCCTCAGTGTGAATAGAAAACACCATGTTTGCAGCTGGCATTGAGCCCTTACTGTGGACAGTACAAATAGAAAATTGAAGTAAAAACATTGTCTTTAGTACAAAGTAATGCTCCTGTATGGATAACCTCTTAGTGTGCTGCCAAAGCTTGCTGTGGCTGTATGGGGGTGGTTGTTGTTTTATTATTGTGTTTTACGGCATTATATTTTTGTTTCGTTTTTAACAATGTTGGAATTCTTCTTGGAGATCTTTGGGTAACAAGCAACTAATAAATCTAATAAATTATTATTAATAATAACAAACTACAGTTCCCAGGATTCTTTGGGGGAAGCAATGACTGTTTAAAGTAGTATGGTGCTGCTTTAAATGTATAGTGAAGAAGGGGCATTGTTCTCAGGGGCATTATTGGGGAGAAATATTCATTTATTTATTTTAGCTAAAGTATTTCTATACCTTTTCAGGCAGACCCCACAAAGAGATTTAAATAAGATTATTCAACAATAAGTATATTTAAAAAAAAAATTCCAAGAAAATAGAAAAGACAACTTGTGGTGACATTTGGAGGAGGGGAGAGGGAGGGGCCACTATGGGAACTGGAGGGTAGCAATTACCCAATCTTGTTCCTTCTCCACTAGGGATGGAAAGATTGGTCAATTTTTGTTCTCTCATTTTCTCATTTTCCCAATTTTACATTCAATTGGCATTCTTGCAGCAATTTAAGATTTTTTTTTAAAAAAAATAATCCTCA
This sequence comes from Rhineura floridana, assembly GCF_030035675.1. Lineage (NCBI taxonomy): Eukaryota > Metazoa > Chordata > Lepidosauria > Squamata > Rhineuridae > Rhineura > Rhineura floridana. The sequence goes on along the minus strand of NC_084482.1, from coordinate 91,276,019 downwards.
TGAAAATTCTCCAGCACTTTGGTCAGGTCTTTTAATAAACACATTTTTCTGGGCAGTTTTGACTAATATACACATTTTTGCAAGGAATTTCTCATCATATAATGCATTTTTGCCTGTTATTTTCACTCATAGGTTCATTTTTATGCACACTTTCCCCTAAAACATGAATTTTTGTAAACATTGGTTGGTTGGGGAACTGCATTCAAAATTTAACTAAGTGTGAATTTCAAAGAATGGCTGGGTTTCGGTTCTCATATTGCTTTGGAAAGTGAGAATTTGATAGATTCAGCTTGCAATGTGAACTGAATCAAATTTCTCTCTCATCCCTTTTCTCCACTCTAATGTGGACTTCCATCTTTTCCCCCTGGAAAGGGTAATTTGTGCTAATATTGCATTGCCCTAGAAACATCATCGGACTGCTGTAGGCAGCCAAGCCATCCTGGGGGAAAGTAACATCCAAACCAGCTCGGTGTTTAAAGGAGCCATGCAATCAGCCACTAACTCTGTAGAGGCAACTAATAATTCCTTCCAGTAACTTTCTACCACATCACACTTAAGTACACCAAGAATAGCTAGGATGGTGTTAAATATAGGCTTCACACCAAAGACATCACTGGGTCTCATTAAAATCAATTTGCTGGCCAAATTGTAAAGGTAGAATGACAGCAAGAGAAACAACAAACATTTACAATAAATTAGGCCTACTGCTTTTTGCTAGCTGCACACATTCAGTCTACATTCACCACCACCACCACCCACAAAAACCAGGAAATTGGCCCAATGCTATTTTATAGAACTGTTCAATATGTCACAGATGGTAGATGCATGTAAAACAAAGCCCTTTTAATTATTTTTTTCAGATACAAATATATAAACTTTAGAACAGAGCTTGGAAAAGTTACTTTTTTGAACTACAAGTCCCATCAGCCCAGTCCAGTGACCATGCAGGTTGGGGCTGATGGGAGTTGGAGTTCAAAAAAGTAACTTTTCCAAGCTCTGCTACTTCCATGATTTATTTAAAAAAACTGCAAGCTGCAGTTGTGTTAGTCATGGAAGCTGCTGCTATGATAGTTCATGATTCCTCACTTTTAATGTTAAGAACATAAGAGCCCTTCTGAGTCAGACCAAAGGCCCTCTAGTCTAGCATTCTGTTTCCCTAGTAGCCAATCAGATGCCTGCTGTTTGTCCCCTTGTAGTTGATATTCAGTAGTATACCGCCTCTGATCATGGAGGCAATGTATAGCCCTTGTGACTAGTAGTAATTGATAAGCTCATCCTCCATGAATCTATCTAGTCTCCTTTTAAAGCCATCCAAGTTGACTGGAAGATGAAAAAGTAAATAAAAGGAAAATCTTTAGAAATGTAACATGCTCCTAACTTTTTAAGTTTCATATTCCAGCTTAGTAACTACCTGGTGTTCCACGTTGCCTTTTCTCATTTCAGTCTTGAGAGTAAAAATCCACTCTGTGCACATTTTTGAGGAGTGATGGGCAACCTTAAGTGCATTCCTGTTAGTAAAAGTCTTTCATCCTGTATATTAACATGAACAGCACATTAAAGGCAATGACAGTGTGAAACAAAAAATCAGGGATATCCACCCTAGGTTCCAGAGTTCAAAGCTTTTTTCTTACCTGAAGTGATTACCACATAACCTCAGTTCACAAGAGAGAAAATTTAGTTTTCCCTTCTCATGGTGGCAGCTCTTTAAAATAAATTGCCTTTAATTAAAAGCAAGTCTCCATGATTTGTAGTATTGTATACTGGAAATTGGGCCAGGGCTGTCTGATTTCATTACTGAAGAAGAATGTAACTCTAGTCTCTTGCCAGTTTATACCATTCACCATGTTCAGCCATAGATAATTTCTAATGGGTCCAAAGCTTTCAACAATACTCCATTATGTTTCATGACTCATAAAATGGGCTGTTGCCCATGGAAAACCATGCATCTTAGGGCAGGCTGTACAGCTCCCTCCAGCATGTCTGAACGGGTTGTGCAGCCTTCAGGATCTAGCATGGTTTATTATTTTCATGACTTGCATACGCTCTTTGCTGACAGTAAGAGTTTATTGCATCAGAAGAGGAAATAAAATTAAAGGCTCTGATGCATTTCAATGGGAAATTAAATGCTCAGTAAAATCTGCCGTAAGCAAACATCAAACAAAGGACAGAGTTGGGATGCTAATCTAAAACCTTTTTGAGGCAAATCTCATAAAATTCAGATACAAGATGGCAGAGAAGGGAATATTACTAATCATGTTCTGTGACTGGCTTTAATTCCATTTTGTGTCTGGACTTTGGTCTCCCTGATAATGATTAATACAGATCCCCTTATATAGATTCAGAACAAATTGACATACAAATAAGTGGGACTTTCAGATTTTACAATCTTGGACATGAATAGACAAACTCATATTCTTTCTTCCAGCACAGACAGTAATTGCTATCTTATAATTCAAATTTCACTACTCAAACCCTCAGCACCCTTCACAAACTACACTTCCCAGGATTCTTTGGGGGAAACCATGACTGTTTAAAGTGGGAAAATGTATAGTGTGAATGTGGCCTGTATGTTATTTATTTTTTATTTTATTTATTTATTAGATTTATATCCCTCCTTTCCTCCCAGTAGGCGCCCAGGGAGGCATGTTATAATGGTAATTATAATGGTTATAATGGTAAGCTCCCTCCTGTCCACTCCCTGTCATATGCTCTGATGTGCACCACTGTGGTACATATTCAAGTTAAATCAGCGTTGTTAAGTAGCCCATAAAAAATATGCTAGCTAGCTCAGATCTCTTAGGATGATGTGATTACCTAACAAGAGGCAGTTGGGCCAGCCAACCTATGTGGTCAGTTTCTAAAGCAGAGCTTGGAAAAGTTACTTTTTTGAACTACAACTCCCATCAGCCCCAGCCTGCATGGTCACTGGATTGGGCTGATGGGAGTTGTAGTTCAAAAAAGTAATTTTTCCAAGCTCTGGGTAGGGCACATGCTTTGCATGCAAAGGTCCAAAATCCAATCTCTGAAAAAGACTATTGCCTGGAATCCTGGAGAGCCAATGCTAATCCATGTCATCAGTACTGAGCTAGGTGATACCAAAAGGCCTGTGTCTGTATAAGGCAGATTCCTTTGTTCCTAAAAGAGGAAAGAGACCCAAGGGCCACAGTGACTCTAAAATTTATTTATGCATTTTATTTACAACATTTATATAACACTTTATTGTAAAAAACCTCAAAGCAGTTTACAGAAGGAATTAAAACAATAAAATTATTGGCAAAAGCAGTGCAAGACAGGTATTTAAAAACATTCAAAATAATAAAACCAACAATGAGTTAAAAACAGATTTAAAACATAATAGCTTCTACATGCCTGGGTAGGCTTGCCTAAACAAAAATGTTTTTAGCAGGTGCCAAAATGAGTACAATGAAAGCACCTGCCTAATGTCAATAGGCAGGGAGTTCCAAATTATAGGTGATGCTACACTAAAGGATCAATTTTTAAAAGAACAGAACAAGTACTATGTGGAACCCATAACACGGAAAGCACACCTTGAACTTGGCCTGGTAGCAAATTGGCAACCAGTACAGATTTCAGAGCAGAGGTATTATGTGCTGATAGGATCTCACTCATGTCAGCAATTGTGCCACAGCATTCTGCACTAACTGCAGCCCCCAGATTAGGTTGCGTGGCATAGGGATTTTTGTGTGACCTTGGCTGACTGGCTGTCATGATTTTTTTAGTTTTGGTTAAGAATCCTGGCTGGTTATGGGATGCTGAGTTTTCTGTCTTACTTGTAGGAACTTGTTATGGTTGGTATGGTATTGCATTTTGGAAATCATCATTGTCTTTTTCTTTTTCTATTTGCATTTCATTTACACCATGCATTTAAAGCACATTCAACACTCATTTGAAGCATATGAAACCCACCATAGAATCATGGGAACTGTAGTTTGTTAAGGGTGATGGGAACTATAACTGTGAGGCGGGAAACTACACTTCCCAGGATTCTTTGGAGGATTCATGTGCTTTAAATATGAGTTGAATGTGCCTTAAATGTATTATGTGGATCTGCATTACTTCATTAACTTTGCCTGCATATAAATAATTTTAATTACTTTACAGACTGAATGGGCAAGGATTAATAATAATAATAATAATAATAATAAAAATGTGTGAAGCTAGTGTTATAGCTAGCTTCAAAGCGTGGAAATGTTTGGGAAAATATTTATATACAAACAATAAGCAAAATATATTCTTTTATAAAGCTATAAAGGTTTATAAAGGTTTATAACATTTTAATAGTTTAGTTTAACATTTAATAAGTTTAGTAGCCAGCCAGAACCCTTTTCTTCTTAGAGCTGTCTTCCTTGACTGTTCTGGTTTGTATGGAACAGCTAGAACTATAAACAATTATGATAACATTGAATAGACACTGAACATCTCTGAACATCCTTGTGCTCTCAAGAAGTCAGAAGGATTGCATTAGCTGGAATGCTTAGCTCACAGTGAAAATGTACTTTTATGTGAAGTACTGAACATTGCCAAATTCACCAGAACATGATGCAGAAAGTACAGTACCTATGCAATGCCTATGCAATACCTATGCAATACTGTAATGCCTATGTCATATTGATGTGTATCCTCCTGACTGGTAGATGCTAAAGTCTTTGTCCTGAAATGTATAAAAGCCCCAGGCAACCAGTGCCATGTTGCAGTTCTCCACTCACTCAGAGGGAGACTGACCAAGCGTATGCTTGTCATCCGTAAAGGCTTACCTCTTTGCTGCAAGCCTGTATCCTTCGATTTTACTCAAGGACCCCCAGTCCAACGAACTACAAAATTCCCCATCATAATAAGGGGAGAATAATACTGACTTACAGAGTTGCTGTAAGCATTACAAGAAAATAATGTACATGTAGTATTTTGAACACTCTAAAAATCTAAGGGGTTTCCTAACTTGTCGTCCATAAGTCCACAAATGGGCTTCAGGGGGTCTGTGAACTAGGTGCAAAAAAAAATAAAAATCTCCCAATGCAGTAAAACCAACTTTATTTATTTCTTCATAGGGGTCCATAGCTTTCATAAGATTCTCAAAGGGCTCTGTGAACCTGAAAAAGCTAAGAAGCACTGCTATACAAAATGCCATACATTAGTCTAAGGGTGTACACACAGAGAATCTGCTTTTTCTTAATGTAGCTGGACATGAGTTAACAAAAGAATACTTGTACTCCCTGCCAGAGACTAAGCTAACCCTAATTTTATCTATGCCAACTCATAATTGCCCATGACATGCGGCCACATCCATCCCACAATTTCTTCTGTCCACAGTTTTTTCAGGGTTATTATTGTTGTTGTTGTTTTTTCATTAATTTTTTTATTCAAAGTTTCAAAAAACAAAACAAAACAAAACAAAAACAAATTAATAACTAATACAATAAAATAAAATGTTGACTTCCGATTTGTCGCAGATCAGTTATAGGTCTATAATATATAACAAACCTGTCTCTTAATATATTACAAAATCACTTTCCTCCAGTAGTTATCTTAATTAATCATCAAATCTCATTAACATCACTTTATTCTTTCCGCAAAAAGTCAAAGAGAGGTTTCCAGTCCTTGAGAAATATATCCATCGATTTTTCTCCAAATAAACATGTCGATTAATCCATCTCATCAAGTCTGCTAGGTCCAGTAATTTCAATAGCCATTCTTCCATTATCAGTGTTAATTCCATCTTCCATCTTCCATCCTTGCATCCATAATAATCTTGCTGTTATAGTCATAGTCATATAATAAGAGTCTGATGGGAATTTCCTTCCTCACAAATATTTCCTTGCCATCAATTCTGAATGTGTTACTGTAATGTTGTTGTAAAGTCATATCTCTGTTCCTCTTTTTTACGAAATGCACTAGCACATCTCTTGAGAGTTTTTCCATTGTCACATATCTGTAATTAATTCTATAGATTTTCTCTATTTCAAGCTCCATCACATCATTCCAGTCCAGAATTTTTTTTTAAACATTGATAGCTTTATCTCTGATATCTTCATCAATTTCTTCAGGGACAACGCTGAATTCCAAACAGTAATCTTTATCTCTAAGGTCCATAAACTCCAAATCTTTTTCCAGTTCCACATCTGATATATCTGTTCCAATCTCCAGGACTTGCATCTTCCCTTTAATTTTTCTTTCTTCTTCTATTGCTTGTCTAGTTATATCTTTGATCTCATCAACCTCCTCTCTCATAAAATCCCCTATTTCTTTCAGCTCCTGCTTCATTTTGCCAAATTCAATTTTCATCTCTTGTTTGCCATGTCTAAGTTCTTGTTTCGTTATCTCAATCTCATCCATTATTTTCTGAAACATATTTACTTCCAGGGTCTCAGCCACTTTCTTAATTGTCATTTTTAAAACCAAGAAGAAGAAAAAAACCCTTCAATTTCCAATATAGCACTATTCCCAAGCAAAGAGCAATTTATTTCTTTTTCCAGCAACAAAGGAGTTAATATTCCAAACCTGATGACATCATAATGTAGACAGCACAAACTGCCTTATCTCTTATATGTCCAAGAATGCAAAACAAATTTAGTTCACAGCATCCAAATAGTTAGTGGCATAAAGAACAAGCAGATTCGTCAAAATGAAGTAGATCAGAAAAAATAGTCCCAGACATATAATACTCAAAAGTTCATATAAATCAAAAATTTTCTCCTCAGATTAGATATCTCTCATCCGTTTGTATCTTTATAATTCTAAATTCCAGGCCAGCTTTTTGCAATAAAAACAAAGATAAGCTATTTCGATTTCCTTCCGCCTTAATTCCGTGTATAAAAGAGAAAAGTTATAACTCACCCAGGGATTCTTTACTGCTGATTCTTTTAACAAATCTCTTTTACTGCAACAATTTAAGCCAGATGATAAGGATAGAAAGAAGAATGCTTGCCTGTTAAAATCTGTTTTTCTTTGAAGAAAAGAAAAACGTCTCACTTAATCAGTTTGAGCTTGCTTGAAATTCCTTGGCTCCGTCCGACGTTGCTGGCTGGTCCTTCGTTCATAGGCAATCCTAATGAATTCAAGTCCCCCAACAAACACAACGAAGCTTGTGGATGATCTCTTCGTTTCTCCCTTGCCTGGGAGAAAGTTTTTACCAGTCAAAAAAAACCTTTTGACTGGTTTTAAAACTGAAAAAGCTTCCTCTGAGACGAGAGCTCGTCTCAGAGGCAGGCACAAGCGAAGCAATCCTTTTCGGAAGTCCAGGGTTATTATTGTTGCTGTTGGTTGTTGTTGTTTTCAAAAGCCACGGAAGCTTGTTTGGTTGGCGATTATATGGGCAATAAGAGAAATAAATACATGTGTGCTGCACAGGAAGCAACACCTACAAACGCAAAAGCCTATAGAACAGCTGTGATAGATATACCCTTTCAAGAGCTCAAGTTGGGTTTTAGTACTCTTCATGACACTTTCCCTGTTATTAAATAACCACTGTACAATTGATCATGAGTGATCTTCCATGCACAAATTAGATGGATGATCATAGAAGCTAAAATGATGAAACTGAGGTTATCATACTTTGGACACAATAATACTGGGAAAAACAGAAGGGAGTAGAAAAAGAAGAAGGCCAAACAAGAGATGGATTTATTCTATAAAGGAAGCTGCAGACCTGAATTTACAAGATCTGAACAGGGTGGTTTATAACAGATGCTATTGGAGGTCACTGATTCATAGGGTCACCATAAGTCGAAATCGACTTGAAGGCAGATAACAAGTCTAGAACAAAAGCTTTCAAAGTTCTAAGGAATTCTAGGTTTCAGTGGAATCCTGTCAGGGATTCTGTAATTCTAAGTTTTGTTATAAATAAAGAAGCTGCCTAAAAGACATATTGGCTTCTGTATTACCTATTTTCCTCTGCAATGTACAATCTTGAGAACATTGGGCTCAGCAGATTTTGCCGGGTCTCATGTGTACTGAGCATAAACCCCAAAAGAGTGTTATAAAATCTGGTATCTTCCAGATGTTGTTGGACTCCAACTTTCATTACCCACAGCCAGCACAGCTAAAGTTCAAGGATGATGGAAATTGTAGTCCCTGCAGTGTACCAGTTTGTTTGTTTGTTTCACATTTATATTCCATCCTTCCTCCAAAAAGGATCCCAGGGCGGCAAACAACAAGTGATAAAATAATAAAAACCTCCTTTAAAAGTTGGGGAACATAACTGTTAAATTCCAATTCATGGCAAGCCACCACGTCTATTGTGATTGTCATACCATTATTATTTTTAGGCAACGCCACTTTATACAATTATGTGTGAGAATCACTTCTCGCTTCTTTAACTTCTTGAACCAAATGGAACAGTTATCCCTTGATAGGTAGATTCACTGGAGGTACCTATAGTGCAATTTGCATCAAAAGGAGAGTTGGGATGCAATTCTGTATCAATTTACCTAACAGTAAGCCCTGCTGAATTCATGGGGCTTATTTCTGAGTAGAGTTCCATAATCTTCAGGGATGTAAAACCTAATACAGTGACTCCCAAATAGTGCTCTGAGAACTATTGGTGGATCACAGAAGGCTTGTGGGTAGGTCAAGCTGCCTAGGATGCCAATAGTTAAGCAATAATGACCATAAGCAAAAATAAATTTCATTTCCAGGTCAGGGGATAGAACAGACAAGAGAAACATTGCATACAACAAATGGGTGTGATATTCACAAATAAAATGTAGAGCATGGGTGGGGAATCGCCAGTTTGCAGGCCAACCTTGGCCCACCAGGACTCCATTTGGACCATCAGTCCATTTAGGAGAAGTCACACCCACCTGCCCTACACCTGGTGTCATACATGAGATTGGGTGTGGAGTGAGTAAGGGCAGGGCTTCAAGGAATAATCAGGAGCTTAAAGTGGGCTTCTGATTATTCCTTTGCTGGAGCAAGGCACACTCCTAACCGCCCATCACTTGATGGGCATTTGGAGCACACCTTGCTCAAGGAGAGGGAAACAGTTTCCATTCAATGGAAACTTCTTCTACCTCCCCACATTACTCTTTAAATCTCTAATTTTGGAAGTTTAAAGGAGCCCTGAAGAACAGCTTGCAGGGGCTTTGCAAGCTGCTTTGCACAGCTGTTTTAAATCTCTGACATTGGAAAGTTAAAGGAGTTATGCAGGGTACCTTGAAAAGCCCTTTGAAATCTGCTGTGCAAGGAGGGAGAAGTGATTTCCCTTGAATGGGAAGTGCTTCACCTTCCTTGAGCATGATGTGAAGCTGCTTCCAAAGGGATTTCATACAGCCCAGCACTGTACTTTGAAGTCCTGACAAATGGGGCTTCCCAGTCCAGCCTTACATGAAGACATAGTGATGTCAGGTGACTGACAGGTGGGTGACCCCACCCACCTGTCAAATTTGGCCTGCCATGAAGTAGGGAGATAATGATGTTTACCCACTGGCCAGAAAAGGTTCCCCACACCTTATGTAGAGTATTTTTAGTCAACCCACACACTAAAATATATCTTTTTCTTTCAAAGTGTTTTAGATGCATTACCGTTTTGCAATAGAAATGAAAGGAATTTAGAAAGTTCATCTTGAATCCCATTATTCTGATACAATTCACCCAAATAATGGTGATTGTAATCATAGCCAGATGAAAGAACAAGGAAATGTAAACCCAACCTACAGAAATGAAAAGCAATACAAAATTACGTTTGTGTGATTTACTAGAAAAGACAATAATGCTGGGGAAAACAGAAGGGAGTAGAAAAAGAGGAAGACCAAACAAGAGATGGATTGATTCCATAAAGGAAGCTACAGACCTGAACTTACAAGATCTGAACATGGTGGTTCATGACAGATGCTATTGGAGGTCGCTGATACATAGGGTATTACATAGGATTACCATAAGTCGTAATCGATTTGAAGGCACATAACAACAACAATCCAGGTCTAAAAAATATTGATACCAAAGATAATAAAATAAAAATGTCCAATTTTCATCTCAAATAATACACACACATATATGAAACAATATAGGGAAAATACCAAGAAATATAATGTCTAAACGCTCTATATTATTGAAATGTATATGAAATATATCAAAATATCAACTGAGATAGCCAACAGTGTTGTGACAAACAAAATGTAACCACAAATACTTAGATAGTAGATAGTATTAACTTTGGTGTCAATATTTTTTAGACCCGGATATATAAACCCAATTTTGTATTGTGATCATAACCAGCCTGCTGAAAGTCAAGAAGATTCTCTAGTGACATTGTGACTAGGGATTTTAGATTCAGTTTGCATTTAAAGGTGAGACTACCTAATTTGTACTTTCTGAAACAATATGAGAACCAAAACACAGACATCTTTTGAAATTTTCCAGATTTTGGAATGTAGTTCTCCAACCAAGTAAAGTGTACAAAAATACATATACTGTGGCGTTGGTCCAGGTAACACAATCCATGTGGAGAAAAAGATTTCTGCAGCTGCAGCTGCTTTTTTCAGAACAGTTTGAAGAAGATAAACCTGATTTTGTGGTGGTCCAAGTTCCTTGTGCAGATGGTATTTAGATCCTAGACCACTGACTACAGGCACGCAAATGTGGGCTGCTAGTAGAGAGTCACACAGTGATGTCAGAGAAGCTACATAGTTACCCTGATCTAAATGGTTTGAACTGTGGATTGTACTGCATTGAATTGTAGATCGTGTTGCATTCAACTGGTGAAGAGTTTACCTGAAGTGTGCCTGGCATGTTTTAGACTTTTGAAGCTCTTCTGAGTGAATCTATGGACCTTGTTGACAATGTTTTATTTTCTGATGGGTGATATGTTTTACTAATACATTATAGGCTGTATTTAGAATCAGACATGGATCTAAATATTTTTGTTCTCCTGTGCATCTACTCCAAAATCTGATGCACCAGAAATAACAGAAGAGACCACATCCAGCAACTTGTTATACACATCTGAATGTGTTATCTTTTGCCTTTTACTTCACAGGAAATCCCAAAGCACCCGAAATGTGCGCAAGAGGCGGTGTCTATCTGCAGGTACAGCTGCAAGGCGTGCTGCCTTTTGCTGCTGTCTGGATCTGAGCCTGGCTTTGCTTTTCCTCACTGCACTCCCTGCTTCACACTACCATGTAATGGATTCCCATATACAGTGGGTTCAAAAGTCCATGTTTATATCAAGGATACCACTTTAGACTCAATAATTCAATGAGACAAATGTTTAAAAGAAAACAAATAGGCACTTAGGTCATTTTCGAGGCTGTCAGATGGTGTTATCAATTTATATCGTGCCATAAACCAGAAAATGACCTTTAAAAAAAGAGAAGAGAGCAAGCTGAAAAGATAAAAATATAACAAGTCCACCATCCTAAGATTGTTAGATAATAATTTACAACAGCAAGCAATTAACTGTTAAGTGAGTTAACCATTTAACTTCTGCCTGATTTCAGAACAGGCAAATGCCTCACTCTGCAGTAGGCAGACTTAAACCCTGGCACATGCTTTTAAGAAAAAGCACATCTCTTTCATTGCTCCTTACATTTCCCCTATCTGCCATTCATTTTCAGTTAAACTCCTTTTCTTTCTGCCTCCTTCATCCTTTTAATATTACAACACCTCCAAGGGCATAACCAGAATTCTAGATCAAGTATTCCCTTGCTGGATTGTAGTCTTTGCAAGATAGTACTGTAAGTCCCACTTCAAAGAATGCTTCCATACACGTGCTTATTCTGGAGTTGGTGCTCTTTGTGCCTGCAAGTTGTTTGTTTTTGTTGTAGCATAGAACACAGCATTGTTGGCATCAAAATGCCAGCCTGTATTTTTGTTTTCTATTTAATCTGGATATACCTTTTGCAGAATAAATCCAATGGGGGAGGGGGAAGCCCAGTAGCCAATGGACCCATTTGCAATATTTTAATAACTCTTTTGCAAATGAAGCTCCTGTCCAGAGTCACTGAAAGACAATAGGGCATTATCCAGCCCACACATAATGGATGGATGGTATAGCCTTTGTTTTCCAAGGGAGAAGAAGGCCTTGCTGAAGAGTGGGGTAGGGGAAACCATGCTGGTGTCTCTCCCATCTTTATAAAAAAAAAAACTTTAAAGCCCTAATTATCCTGGGATGAGAGTATCTTAAGAATCACCTCTTCCAGACTCCACCTGCATTAATATGTCCAATTATTTTGTATTTATTCATTCTAAATGTTATACCTCTTTCTGTATAAATGCACAAACGAGGCTTGCAACATTTATAAACAGAAACCAATATGTCATTCCATGTATTGCACAGAACATCACATGCATGGCTACTGCCTTCTGGACAGACATTGTGGCTTGGTGCTTGGTGCAATGGGCTCCTGGCCCTCAGGGAACAAGTTATTTCCCTTTATTTATTTATTTAATTTAATTTAATTTATATACCGCCCTAAGCCAAAAAGGCTCTCTGGGCGGTGTACATAAAAGATAAAACAAGCAAAATATATAAATACAGTAAATATAACAGAATCAAAAAGCCCAAAGTGGCTGACCTGGAGGTGAGAGAGGCAGCACCTGAACTAACTTTCACAAGAAGGAAGTCTCAGGAACTGAGGCAAACAGTAATGACAAGAGATGAAGTTCTGGGCCTTATTGACAAATTAAAAACTGTCAAACCATGAACTTCAAGCAAGATTTGTTCTGTGGCTTACCACATGGTTTGTCTGGAGGAGGCAAACCACAAGCCCAAGTCTGGACAACATGCTAAGGCAAACCATAGTTTACCTCACAGCAAGAAGGCTGCAGGAGGAGCAAAGCAGCCACGATCTCTCTGGACACTCATGTGTTTTTGCTAAGACATACCGTAGTTTGGTTCAGGACAGAGCTTGGAAAAGTTACTTTTTTGAACTGCAACTCCCACCAGCCCAATCCAGTGGCCATGCTGGCTGGGGCTGATGGGAGTTGTAGTTTTAAAAAGTAACTTTTCCAAGCTCTGGTTCAGGATTATGTGCAAACTGAGCCAATGGAATGCCTACCAAAGGGAGTCCACCTGATTCCATCTCAAGTTGCAGTGAAGTCATGCCTCTTTCAAAAGGCGTTTTCAAATGTTACTTTTAAATTGTTTCTCTGACTGCTACTGTTTATACTAGCTTTGATTTTTTTTATTTTTACTGTTGCCTTAGGCTGCATCCAACCTCGCGCCTTATATCGGGCTTGGTGTGTGTGCATTGAGTGAAGGCCACCCTCTGCTTCCTTCAGCCTCCTGCTGTCCATTGCCAATGGAGTGGGGCTTGTGCCACTCCACAGGTGCAGGCCTCCCCCATCCAGCCGCTGAATGTGAGGGTGGGAGGCTCATCTGCAATATCCCACCACAGCCCAGTAGAAGGCCACCAAATGGAGTGTTCCAAGAGCAAGGATGGGCCCATTCTGCCTCTCCCCCCGCCACCCCCCACACACACTTATGCTGCTCCCACCGTGACTGGCTGGGCTAGAGATTAGGGTTGCCAAGCTCAGGGTCTGAGACTGATCCTGTATCTCTAGGAAAAGAGAAAGTCAACCAAGTGCAGGTGTTCTTGCAACATTGTAATGCGAAAAACCACAAGGTGGAATTCTCCCTTCCCCCTGCACAACTTTTAAAGATACAGAAGACCTCTTGGTTGCCGCCTCGAGCTATGGGGAGGTATATAAATGCAATTAATAATAATAATAATAATAATAAGCATTCTAATTTTCTTGTGGGGAGGCTAGATGAAGTTTCATAAAAGCATTATCCCACATGTTCCAGTACATTTCTCCATCACATTTCTTATTACCAAAAGTCCAATCTTTTGGGGAAATTGGTTTGCTGCATAAGATCTCCCAATAAACTATAACAGTGCAACCTGAAATTACCAGTGTCTAATTGAATGCCATCCAAAAATAGAGACAGTCTGGAAGCACTCTTAGATGTTGAGGTTAAAGTTATATACACACCATACATTTAAAGCACATTTTCCCCAAAGAATCCTGGGAACCGTAGTTTACCCCTTACAGAGCTATAATCCAGCAGCACTCTCAACAAACTACAGTTCCTAGGATTCTTTGGGTGAACTAATGTGCTTTCAATGTATGTTGTGTGTACTAGGGATGGGGTTTGGTAATTGGTTCCTACCCATTTGAATTCCGCCTGTCCGGCTTTCAGTATTGATCTGCCATTTTTTTGTTCCCAATTGTTTTCACAATTGCCAAATCATTGTTTTCTTCCAGTGAAAAAAATAACTAATTGCTAACAATAATGCTAATAAAAATGTTTATGTTGTAGGCACTTGTTCCACTGATTTTTTTCTGTTTAAATATCAATTAGGCAGCTATTCACCCATTAATTCTGTCTCTTGCCTCAAGCTAACTGCTATGCTGCTTAATGAGGACTGCCCCCCCATTTTGCTATTCTTGTTGTTTTGCCGTACTTTTAATTGTTTATGGCAATTGTTATCACCTAGACAGATAACGTAAATTTTGGAGCTGATTTTTTTTAAGTGCCAATGACAGTCACAACCACAACTGCAAGAAATCAGTGCCAATCAAAAACAATGTGGATTATTGGATTATGTCAAAATCTGGTAATAAATCCGATTTAGCAAATATTCTTCTCCATCCCTAGTGTGCATACAGCCTTATTCATTCTGAGCCTCCTACAAAGACAATTTTCATGGACAACTGGCAAAAATCTATTCAACTGATCATTCCCACTAGAGTCCTGCAGTATCCTCAACCACAGAGGAAGAGGGAGGAAAACCGAGATTGTTTTTGGAGATGGGAGTCCCAATAAGCCCCTCAATTGATGTGCCTGGTTAAAAACTAATTGGTGTTGAAACCAATTTGTATTTGCTTTCACAAATGAACTAGGGAAACATGTGCATCCTTCTCCATGTTTTGTTGGCTACAAATAACCATCTGATGTGTGGCACTTGCACATTTAACCATGTGGGAAGCTGGTTTTCTTTACAATCTAGTGCCATGAGGAAATGTGGTAAATCTCCGCAACTGACTGGAAATATGTGGTAATGAAGATTTTTTAAAAAATATTTATTTATTATGTTTCTCTCCCACCTTTCCTCCAAGGAGCTCCAGGTGGCATCTTCCCCTCCCCATTATATCCTCCCAAAAACCCTGTGAGGTAGGTTAAGCAGTGAATGGCCCAAGGTGACCCAGTGAGCTTTATGGCTAAGTGAGGATTTGAACTCTGGCCTCCCAGATCCTAGTCCAACACTCTGACACTACACCACACTGGTTCATATCACCAGATGGCTAGATATTAAAGGCGACTTGCACACTGGGGGAAAAAACTTAATTTCACATATATGTTCATGGGGTCTGAACTGGTGGTGACTGACCAGATATGAGACCTTGGGGTTGTAGCGGGTAGTTCAATGAAGCTATCAACCCAGTGTGCAGTGGCTGTGAAAAGGGCAAATTCCATGTTAAATGAACTAAAAACAAAACTGCCAATATCATAATGCCACTATTCAGGGGGTTGGACTCAATATCCTTATAGGTCCCTTCCAACTCTATGATTCTATGGTGTGGCCACACTTGGAATTCTGAATATAACTTCTGGGTCACCTCCAGAGGGGTCTTTTAATATCCATTCAGGATAATTTGCACTCTTTACAATATCATTCTTTACATAAAAACATATGAAGAGCTCTGCTGGATTGGACCAAAGTCCTATGTAGTCCAGCATCCCACTTCACAGTGGCCAGCCAGATGCTTATGGGAAGTCCACAAGCCGAACTTGAGTGCAACAGCTTTCTCCCTCTTTTGATTTCCTGCATCTGGCATATTCCCTCTGTCACTGGAGGCAGAGCATAGCCTTATGGGGTACCTAATTGCATAGCACAGTGGGGAGGAGAGCCTGGCTGGGAGTCCAGAGTCTGTGAGTTCAAATCCCTGCTCGTGTCTCCTGGGTGTAAAGGCCAGCTAAAGATCACCCCCACAGTGAGTGGCTCAGGGGTTACGTGCCCTGCCACCTGTGCAGCCGTGGGCACAGTTGCCCCCCAGCTGGCAGTTGCAGACAAGGAAGGGGCTGGCTTGTGCAGCTGTGGTAAGCTGAGCAGGCCCTAGCCAGCTGGGGGGGACTAGCCTCAGAGGGAGGCAATGGTAAACCCCCTCTGAATACTGCTTACCTTGAAAACCCTATTCATAGGGTAGCCATAAGTCAGGATCCACTTGAAGGCAGTCCCACCTCAATATAAATGCCTACCATGTGGTAATATGAAGACCTGCCCAAGCAGCGAGTACCTGAGCATCTGGGTGCTTGCTGCTTGCTCCTCTGGATTGCTGTCTCTTGAGACAGCGGAGGTCCCAGATAAGTGCTGTAAGGACTGGGACCCCCTGCCTGACCCTGGCTCCAGAGAGAGGCTACAGCCAAACTTGCAGCCTCTTGCATCATCTCCTGGCTGGGTCAGGAGGCATAAAAGCCCAGCTGCCCTTGGGGGGTCCCAAGGGTGAGGGTGCTACTCCCTTCTATTTTAAAAAAAAACCTATCTGGAGGAGATTGGTAGTGGGGAGGGCATATGGCACATGTGTAGTTCCTGCGCAGGGTGAGAGCCTGTGCAGTGAACTGAACAATAGGAGAATGTTGCCAGATGCCTTCAGAGTGACAGTCTGTAACTGGCAGAAGGCTGGCCCTCCCTGGGTGCAAGACAGGAGGGGGAGTAGGTGGGCCGTGTGAAAAAAATTGAGTGGGTCTGACTGTTCCCAATTCCCTCACAGGCCTACTGGGATAATTGGTTCAAGCAGGTTTTGTTGGTGGCCTTTTCCTGGGTTCATATCAGGAATTTAGGAGGAGTCTTAGTAAGGAGAACCATGGGTGATGCCACCTCAAATTCAGTGATCATGGGTAGAGGGAAGTATAGCCATGCGGAGGTGGTAAACTACCATAGAAGATGAGGGCAAGGCTATCTATGCCTTGTTCCTTGGTCCCACTCCTCTCATGGACGGGTTCCTCTTACTCATCTGCTGTGCCCACTGGCCTGTGTGTGCTGTTGTTTAACACCAGACTGGTACACAATAAGACTACATTCATTCTTGATTTGATCATGGATGAAGGTGCCGATTTGGTGTGCATTACTGAGACCTGGGTGGGTGAGCTGGGAGGAGTTGATCTGACCGAGCTTTGCCCACCTGGATACTTCATGCAACACCAGCACAGGCTGCAGGGACAGGGGGAAGGAGTTGCTGTGGTCTACAGAACTTCCATCTCTGTCACCAGGAGACCACTCTTTCTTGGAGCTGGCTGTGAGGGCCTGCACCTGGTGTCGGGCCAAGGAGACAGTAAACTAGGGTTGCTGCTGGTGTACTGTCCATCCTGCTGCCTAGCAGCTTCTCTGACTGAGCTGGCGGAGGCCATCTCAGCTGTGGTATTGGAGGAGCCCGGAATGATAGTGCTGGGTGATTCAAATGTGCATGCTGAGGCTGCCTCTAGTGTTCCAGCTCAGGACTTCATGGCCTCCATGACAACCATGGGGCTGTCTCAAGTTGTCACCAGCCTGATGCATAAGACAGGCACACCTGCAACTTTGGTCTTTGCTCCAGATGGAAGAAGGGGTGGTCTGGAGATGGGGGGTGGATGCCACCCCATTGTCATGGTCAGACCACTTCCTGGTGAAGTTTAGACTTATGGCTCTGATCCTTCCCTGCAGGAGTAATGGACAGATTAAGACAGTCCACCCCTGGAGACTAATGGAATCCACTGGATTCCTGAATGCCCTGGGGGAGTTCCCAGTAGATAGAGCGGGTGACCCTGTTGAAGCCCTTGTCACACTGTAGAACAGCGAGGTGTGTTGGGCTCTTGACACGGTTGCTCCCGAGTGCACTCTCTGGCATTGTAGAGCCCGGTTTGCACCCTGGTATACCAATGAGCTAAGGGCAATGAAACAGGCTGGATGACGGCTAAAGAGCAAGTGGTGAAAGATGTGCTGTGAGGCTGATGAGGCATGAGTAAACATCATAACCATGTCTACTGTGTGGCTGTGAGGGCGGCGAAGAATGTCCACTTCTCTGCCACCATCGCATCCTCAAATAGTCGTCCAGTGGAGCTTTTCCATATTGTCAGAGGTCTGTTGACATCATCTCCAGGAAATGGAGTTTTAGATTCTTTGGAGGCCCACTGTGAATTGTTTGCAAGGCACTTTGAGGGTAAAGTTGGTCACCTCCGTAGCAATCTTGATGCCTCATCCACATCTACTGTAGTTCCCAGTGAGGTGTCCAGTGTAATGTCTACTGCAATTTCTTGGGAATGGTTTCAGTTGATGCTGCCTGATGACGTGGACAAGGTGCTTGCAACAATGTGGCCAGCAACATGTCCTCTCGACCCTTGCCCTTCTTGGCTTATTAAAGCTTGCTGAGGGGGTTTGACTGAGTGGATCCAAGGTGTGATCAATGCATCGTTGCAGGAGGGACTGGTTCCAGCCACCCTGAAAGAGGTGGTGATTCGACCGCTCCTGAAAAAGCCCACCCTGGACCCATTGGTTTGCAACAACTACCGCCCAGTTGCAAATACCCCCTTCTTAGAGAAGGTGATTGAGAGGGTTGTAGTGCCACAATTGCAAATACTCTTGGATGAAACAGATTATCTTGAGCCATTCCAGTCTGGGTTCAGGCCTGGTTATGGGACTGAATTGGCCTTGGTCGCCCTGATGGATGACCTTTATCAGGGACAGGGGGAGTGCGACCCTGTTATTCTTGCTTGATCTGGTCACTTCAAGAAGGATGCAGACAAACTGGAATGGGTTCAGAGGAGGGCAACAAAGATGATCAGGGGACTGGAAACAAAGCCCTATGAGGAGAGACTGAAAGAACTGGGCGTGTTTAGCCTGGAGAAGAGAAGACTGAGGGGAGATATGATAGCACTCTTCAAGTACACGAAAGGTTGTCACATAGAGGAGGGCCGGGATCTATTCTTGATCATCCCAGAGTGCAGGACACAGAATAATGGGCTGAAGTTGCAGGAAGCCAGATTTCAACTGGACATCAGGAAAAACTTTCTAACTGTTAGAGCCATATGACAATGGAACCAATTACCTAGAGAGGTAGTGGGCTGTCTGACACTGGAGGCATTCAAGAGGCAGCTGGACAGCCATCTGTCAGGAATGCTTTGATTTGGATTCCTGCATTGATCAGGGGGTTGGACTCGATGGCCTTGTAGGCCCCTTCCAACCCTACTACTCTATGATTCTATGATCTCTCAGCAGCTTTTGATATGATTGACCATGGTGCCTTCTGGGCCGACTTGGTGAGATGGGCATCAGAGGCACTGTTTTACAGTGGTTCCGATCCTATCTCCAGGATCGTTTTCAGAGAATAGCATTGGGTTGTTGTCTTTTGGCCCCCTGGGAGTTGTGCTGTGGGGTGCCACAGGGTACCATCTTGTCCCCCATGCTGTTTAACACCTATATGAAGCCCTTGGGAGTGGTCATTACGAGATTTGGGGCAAGGTGTCAGCAGTACACTGATGATACCCAGCTCTATTTCTCTGTAACATCTGAATCAGGAGAGACCATGGAAGCCCTGGACCAGTGCCTGGAGTCTGTGGTGGGCTGATTGAGGGCAAATAAACTGAGTCTGAATCCTAGCAAGACAGATGCTGTGGGTTGGTGGTTCTCGAGTTCAGATAATTGGTCAGTTGCCTGCTTTGGATGGGGTCGTACGCCCTCTGAAAGAGCAGGTCCATAGTCTGGGGGTGCTCCTGGATCCATCTTTGTTGCTAGAGGCCCAGGTGACCTCCATGCCTAGGAGTGCCTTTCACCAGCTTTGGATGGTAAGACAGCTGCAGCTGTTTCTGGACAGGGATAGCCTGACCACTGTTGTCCATGCACTGGTAATCTCCAGGCTGGATTACTGTAATGCGCTCTATGTAGGGCACCCTTGAGGTTGGTCCCGAAGCTGCAGCTGGTGCAAAATGCAGCAGCGAGACTGCTCATTGGGACAGGTTATCGCCAACATGTCACTCCACTACTGAAAGAATTGCACTGGCTACCTATCAGC
Source organism: Rhineura floridana (assembly GCF_030035675.1). Classification (NCBI taxonomy): domain Eukaryota; kingdom Metazoa; phylum Chordata; class Lepidosauria; order Squamata; family Rhineuridae; genus Rhineura; species Rhineura floridana. The sequence continues at coordinate 91,256,018 of NC_084482.1, read as the reverse complement.
TACCGGTCTAAGTTCAAGGTTCTAGTTTTGGTGTACAAAGCCCCATACAGCCTGGGACCAGGATACCTGAAAGACTATCTTATCCCTTATATACCCAGTCGATCACTGCACTCTGCAGGTGAGGGCCTCCTGCAGATACCATCTTATCAGAAGGTCCATTCTGCACAACATAGGAAATGGACCTTTAGTGTAGTAGCACCAACCCTTTGGAATGCCATCCCCTTAAATATTAGACAGGCACTATCTCTGTTATCTTTTCGGTGCCTACTGAAGACTTCCCCTTTCAACAAGCCTTTTAAGTAGAGACCTTATCCCAGTCTGCATCTGTGTTGGAATTGCTTTTTAATATATTTTTAAACTTTCTTTTTACGATGTTTTTAAGGCTTTTTAAAAAATGTTTTTAAAGATGTTTTGTTTTAATATGTTTTTAATGGTTGTGTTTTAATATATTTTAAAGTCTGTTTTTATGATATTTTAAAGTGCTTTTGGTGCTTTTGTTTGCTGCCCTGGGCTCCTCCTGGGAGAAAGCGTGGGATGTAAATCAAATAAATAAACTATAAATCACTATCCTATATTGATTTCAGGAGAGCAGTCAGCTATTGGTCCTTGTGCTCAAAGTTTTCTTAATCTAAATTATCCTCTCCCCTTGACTGTCTATAATATATCCTTCTATGTGTTTATAGCGTACTAATACCCTTTTACTCAACCTCCTTTTTACAAGACTAAGCATCTCAGATGAAAGATTAATTCACTATTTTTGCTATAATCTTTCTAATTGCTCCACTATTCTTTGTTCAGTCATACTTTCAAGATACCTAATGTTTAGGCAGACCTAGTCTATTCATGTAAATGCATGCCTTATTCATCTAAACCTGTGACTATCAATATATCTACCATAGGGATAGACAGACTTCAGACTCAGAGGATTTACTTCCTAATTAAAACTTTGGAGTCCACCAACTAGACCCAGGTGCACAATAGTGACTTTGGTGGATGGTGGGCATACACTTATGAACACCCTAGTTGCCAGAACAAAGTGTTTACATTAACCACACCTGCAGAGGGAATGGGTTGATCTGCCTTTCAGAAGAGAGAGGTGGAGATGCACTGGAACTGGCAGAACAGTGAGTGCGTTTCTGCTCTTAGAATTAAGGAATGTGGTCTCTCCATGGGCCAACATGATCAGCCTGCAATGTGTTGTTTCCACAGCTAGAATGTAACTCACAGTCCTTCCACACAAATGGCCACTGTCCCCCAAGCTTTCTTCATTTCAGTCTATGGGTTGTGTGTGTTAGTTTATGTGATTGTAAAACAGTTGGGAACCACCAACCCCTGTGAGCTACTTCAAACCATACAGATATACATAGTAGATCCTAATCTATATTCTACCCACACTTGTCCTTCCATTATTAGAAAGAGAACAGTTAAAAATGTGAATCATGTTATCTCTGTATACTTGGAGAAATGGATTGTTCCTGCGGTTAACCCTGCAGAGAAAATGGTCTCTGAACAGAATGGGTGTAGAGTTAGGCTGTAAACACACTAGTCACCAGATCAAAGTGTTTCCATTGGCCACACCTGAAGGGCGAACAGGTCAATTTGCTGATCAGCTACGAAATCTCTTTGAAGATGAGGTTTAAAAAAAAAAAATCACACTCAAGCTGCTCCCACCAGGTTTTACAGTAAAAAGTGTTGGGAGATGTTCCATGATACTTTTCTCCATCCTTTAAAAACAACAACAACAACACTAAAGCAGCCTGAACAGGATATAAGTCTATGTAGTGGGAGGGCATGCAGAGAGGGACTGCTTTTCACTTTGGTCCTTTTCTCAGCTCAGAATCATCCTCTCTAAGCTGCTTTTTCACCTGGGATCCCCAAATTTTCCTATGTCATTCTATCCAAAGGTGTGGGAGAGAAACAAGTGGGGGAGGTGATTTTTGTGCTGGAAAACAACCAGAGGGGAAAGATTTAATCACCTCTCCTCCCCCCACCCCCTTCTGCTGCTGCTACTCAGAAGCAGACTGCCCACCCAGATTGCAGGACTTAAAAATAAAACTTGGACAAAAAAAATATGCATAACTCTGCAGAACTTGTATCTGAGGACCAATGCAGGTGAGACAAAGGAGATCTGTGATTGGGACTCGCATCTTTTTATCTATTTGGGCTAACTGCATGCATGTGCATCGCGTGGGTCAGACTGAATCAGGAAGGTTGATCCTACTCCAAACTCCCCCCCCCCCGTTGTTTCCTACAGGCTAACAGGAAAAATAGCTGGGGGGGAGAAGTTTTCATCAGTGCCATGATCCTGATCCAGTTCATCCTTCATCACAGCTGTATGTCTCCAAAATCGAAGCCAGGGAAGGATCTCCAGCACCTTGTTTAATTTCAGCCCTTTCCCAGAGTCAATTGATAGAAATAGTGAATGGAGAGAATGGCAAAACAAACAGAGAAAGATGTGAAGGAGAGCAATTCATATAGTTATCGCATTGGTCACAATGTTGCCATTCAAGGAAACTTTAAGAGAGACCATCCACCAGTTTATCACTGTAATAAACCAATATCAGATATAATGAGAATGAACCTGCCATAAGCTGAAGTCCCACTGATTTCAATGGGAAAGTTAAGCAGGTATCCAAATCTGTTCCTCTGTAGTGAATGGAACTTTAAAATGCTTAACTTGGGTTGATCATCGTGTCTAATATTTGTTCTAGTTCATGGGCTACACAGACAGCACTAGTATTTGCGTCAAGAAGGACCCCTTTTTTCTCAACTGTTTAATTGACCTGCAAGACCCATATAAAATCTGCTAATTTATTCTCTCAAGTGCTAGTGTGGTTTTGGAGGGTACTTTTAAGGGACCCCCAGGGCATGTAAGAAGAAGGTAACTAGCATCTCTGTACCTCACCAATAATTTCATCCTTGTTATGATTTATGAGCAAAGGCTCAGTCATAAATCTGAAGGAATTTTACAATGAATATTAACATATGTGCCTGGGTGGCATTTTTGATGTTTGTTTGTTTTGTTTGCTTGCTTGCTTTCCTTTCGGTAAAGAAATTTTCCCAATGGGCACCATGTTGACAACAGATGGAGCACATTTTGTATCTCAGAAGAATTAACTGTAGTCAATTTAGGGCAAATCCATAAAGTTAGAGAAAAGGTGTAGGGAGTGTAGATGAAGACTTGTACACCATCACAGACAACAAAGCAGTGGAACTGTGTGATGCCCAGTGAAATTATATATTTGATGCTACTGTAATAGCAACCTTCTTCAACCTGGTACCCTCCAGATGTTTTAGACGGCAACTCCCATCAGCTCCGGCTGGCATGGCCAATGGTCAGGGGTGATGGCAGTCCAAAACATCCGGAGGGCACCAGGTTGAGGAAGGCTGCTGTACAGCCATTCTATCAGGAGGCTGGATTTTTTTTTAATTATTCTTAAAGATCAATATTAGCCCACCTGGTGTTCCAGTAATGTTATCAGCCATTATTTGCAAGGTTGCGGCCTCCTGTGGGACTAAATATCAAGCCAACAGTCCTAACAATATTGTCTGATAGGGCTAGCGCTCCTGTCGAAATCCTGGTTGAACTGTGGAATACAGAAATGACCCAGGCGGTTGACATGATTGCTCCTGAGCGCCCTCTCCTGTGTAGAGCTCGTACGGCTCCATGGTATACCCAAGAGCTGAGAGCGATGAAACAATGTAGGAGACGGCTTGAGTGCAGATGGAGACAAACTGCTAGTGGATGCAATTATACACTGGTAAGTGCCTATGGTGAGCTGTATTTAGGGGCAGTGAGGGCAGCAAAAAAACCCAATATCTTGCTGCCACTATCAAATCTTCAATCTGCTGCCCAGAGGAGCTCTTCACAAGTGTCCAGGGGCTATTACACGCTGGCCCCAGGGACATGGTAGAACCATCTGAGGCCCACTGTAATGAATTTGCTAGGCACTTCCAGGATAAAATCTCTAGCATCCGCCAGGACTCAGACTCCAGTGTTATAGCAAGTGAAACAAAAGGGGTATCCAGAGCAATTGTCCCGATTTCTTGGATGAGTTTCAGTTGGTACAACCTGAGGACAAGGTGCTTGGACAGGTTCGTGCAACCACTTCTGTGCTGGATCCTTGCCCTTCTTGGCTAATAAAAGCTAGCAGGGATGGAACAGCCGGCTGGGCCAGGCAAGTGATTAATGCCTCTCTGTGAGAAGGGGTGGTCCCTGGCTGCCTGAAAGAGGCAGTAGTGAGACCACTTCTGAAGAGACCCTCCCTGGACCCAGAAAATCTTAATAACTATAGGCCGGTAGCAAATGTTCCATTCCTGGGCAAGGTCCTTGAATGAGTGGTGGCAGGCCAGCTCCAGACACTCTTGGATGAGACCGAATATTTGGATCCATTTCAGTTGGGTTTCAGGCCTGGTTTTGGCATGGAAATAGCCTTGGTCGCCCTGTATGATGACCTCTGTTGGGAGAGAGACAGGGGGAATGTGACTCTGTTGATTCTCCTTGATCTCAGCAGCTTTTGATACCATCGGCCATGGTATCCTTCTGGGAAGATTGGCTGAGTTGGGAGTGGGAGGGACTGCATGGCTGTGGTTCCACTTCTACTTGGCGGGTCGGCTCCAGAAGGTGGTGCTTGGGGAACATTGCTCGGCACCCTGGACTCTCCAGTATGGGGTTCCACATGAGTCAGTTCTGTCCCCCATGCTGTTCAACATCTACATGAAACCGTTGGGTGTGGTCATCCCGAGCTTTGGAGTGCATTGCCATCAGTATGCTGATGACACGCAGCTCTATTTCTCCTTTTCATCTTCTTCAGGTGAGGCTGTCAATGTGCTGAACCAGTGTCTGGCTGCAACAATGGACTGGATGAGGTCAAATAAACTGAGGCTCAATCCAGACAAGACTGAGATGCTGCTAGTGGGTGGTTCTTCTGACTGGATGGTGGATGTCCAACCTGTCCTGGATGGGGTTGCACTCCCCATCTCTGTCACTTGAGGCTCAGGTAGCCTTAGTGGCACGGAGTGCCTTCTACCAACTTCAGTTGGTGGCCTAGCTACACCTCTATCTGGACAGGGATAACCTGGCTTCAGTTGTCCATGCTCTGGTAACCTCCAAGCTAGATAACTGCAATGTGCTCTATGTGGGGCTGCCTTTGAAGATGGTTTGGAAGCTGCAGCTTGTGCAAAATGCAGCGGCCAGATTGGTAACAGGGACCAGACGGTTCAAACACATAAAACCGATTCTGGTCCGCTTGCGTTGGCTGCCTGTATGTTTCCGGGCTCGATTCAAGCTGCCGGTTTTAACCTATAAAGCCTTACATGGTTTAGGACAACAATACCTGATGGACCACCTCTCCCGACATGAACCTACCCGTACACTACGCTCAACATCTAAGGCCCTCCTCCGGGTGCCTACTGCCAGGGAAGCAGGGAGTCTGGCAACAAGGGAGAGGGCCTTCTCAGTGGTGGCCCCCAAATTATGGAATGATCCAGTTGACGAGGTGCGCCTGACACCAACACTGTTATCTTTTCAGCACCAGGTCAAGATTTTCCTCTTCTCCCAGGCATTTTAGCATGTGTTTTTAAATTATTTTGAATTTTTTTAAAAAATTGTGTTTTTAAATTGTTTTTGTGTTTTTAAATTTGTATATTTGTTTTTATTGTTTTTAATTGCTGTAAACCGCCCAGAGAGCTTCAGCTATGGGGCAGTATATAAATGTAATAAATAAATAAACAATATCTCAGTGAAGTATTTATTAGATTATATACTGCATTCCGGTGACATACATAAGCAATAGGACATACCAAGGAGTGTGCTTGAATGTGACTATAGTATGTCCAAGAGGAAAATATAAGATCAAAGGATGGTAAAGGCTGAATGGCTTTTGGCTCTTATGAAGGATAATGTTCTCCTGGAAGTGTGCTTCTCAGAAGGCCTCACTGCTATTATTATTATTATTGGATATAAGGTTGGAAAGCCTCATAACCTTATAGATGTTGACAAACAAGTCCAAGGCATAAAGCCCCAGCCCTGTCTAAAAGCTCTGAAACTCTAGCCTTTTTTAAAACTGTGCTGAATTAAAGGACATGATGCCCTTTGCTTAACTGTGCTGTCTTGTGTATGTGTTTGCCCTGGTTTCTCTTGTTTACCCTTAGAACCAAGTCCCTCAACCAATTTTTAAATAGAAAATTTACTACAAGGTGTTTTCCATCCTTCTCCATTTTAATATGGTGGGACAGTGTCCCATATAATAGTTTGCAATCTTAACACATGTGACTGATCTCCAAGAGCATTTCACTAGGCAGAAATTAAAAGAAATGCTCCTTCTTGGTGATTTTTCTACCAAAAAATGGCTGCCAATGGCTGTTTTGGTGACAAAACAGGTAAGCCCCATTCCCATATCTTACAAATCCCATAACTTGGTACAGCACTGATGGTCAATGAAACCAAACCCAACGTCAAAAACCAAACACCCAGTAGACAAGTTGTGGGAGGGAGGCCCTGCAAAACTTTTTAAATGTTTAAAAACCAACTTCCCATATATCTTCCTCTACTATATTTTTGTAAGACATTATGCCATTGTGATGTCACACAGCATGACATGCAGGCATGGTGGCCCAGCATCTTACCAAAAAAAGATTGGGTCTAGAGCACAGCAGCAGCAGCAGGGGGCCTGGAGTGTAGCAGTGGTGGTGGTCCCATGCGAGAAGGCCCAGAGCTGGGAGCTTGCCAGGTCCAGATGACAAGGGCCAGAATGCAGCCTCAACAGGTAGGTGAAGGGCCAGCTACGGGAGGGGAATTATGGTGCCCCCTGAGGTCAGGGGGAAGGGGAGGGGAGTTATGGTGACTCATGGGGTGGTAGGGAAAGAGGAGGGGAGTTCTGGTGCTCCCTGGGTTGGTGGTGGGGAAAGGGGAGGAGAGTTCTGGGAAGCCCTGAGGTGCTGGTGATGAACGGAGAAAGAGGAGGAGAGCTCTGGTGACCCCTGGGGTGTTGTGGGGGGAAGGGGAGGAAATCTCTAGCAACCTCTGTGGTTTGGGGGGTAAGAGGTGGGGAGTTCTGGTGACCTCTTGGGGTGTTGGTGGGGGGAAAGAGGAGGGGAGCTTTGGTGACCCCAGTGGTGGGGAACATGGTCTGGCGATCCCTGAGGGGAGGGGGAGGGGAGGGGAGTTCTGGCAATGCCTGGGGGAAAGGGGAGGGCTATGGCAAACCATGGGGTAGAGGGAGGAAAGGGGGCTTTGGCGATGGTAGGTAGGGTTGGTAAGCAAAGCAAGCAGGGATGGAGCCCCTAGATATCAAAAATAATCTTAAATTTGTTTTTGTCACGTATTGTTGGTAGCTGAATATTAGTCCGTTGATTGTTCTTTTTTCATATAATGATATTTTTATATGTGTGTATAAAATCTGAGTTTTAAAAAGCTGTTTTTTAAACATTTATAGAAGTTTTGCAGGTTTTTCCCCCCAACCTGCCCACTGGGTCATTGATGATCTCTTGCTTAGCTTTCCGTTGTAAAGAAACTTCAAATACAAGGATGCTTTTGCTCCTACTTTGCTTGGCAAATCAGTGCTTAAGAATGACTGCCTCTTGGATATCTGCATTCTGCCCACTCTGAATTCTCTTCTTGCTAACGCTCTAGGCAAGCAAGCACAACATAAGCCCCCAGGAATTCATAACTACCCTGATGCCTTGAGGCTGGGAAGCATCTCTCAAGCCATCTGTTTCCAGTCATTTTGAAATGAATTCTGAAGAGTCAATTGTTTTCTTCGAGGAAAAGTAAACAGGCATGCTGCTACTCTCTTGATTTCCAGCAATTTTCTGCTATGAGTAGATACAGTAGAGGATTTTAGAATGTGAATTTTGTACTTGTCCAAAACGTTTGGTAATGTAATTACCTCATTTTTACTAACTGCTGCCTTTTAAGGGGAGGGGATGTGAAAGGTCTATACCGACTGATAACTGCCTTTTAAAAAAAGTTAATTGAATGCAATTAACCTTACTTGCTATGTCTTAGATTCTCAATATTTGTTGATTAATATTTCATGAGCCATTGGATTGTAGTGACTGTATGCAGTTTCTCAGATACCTACATTACTTGAAAGTGTGTGTTTTTCTTGCTGAGGTGTTCTCTGAATACCATATATATATTATATATATAACAAAGTATGGTTTCTAGATCTGGAAACGAGCTTTTCTTGGAAAGCTGTGAGCACTGAGTAGATTATATAGCACGCTGTTGAAAGGAATGAACTATGCACATACCCATATCCAAATTTGGGTTTGATCCCATCAGCTGTTCATAGGATCTGATGTAAAGGTCTTAGCAGCATCTATATGATAGGATAACTCATTCCTCAAGCTGGTACTAGGACCTCAGCAGCTTCTTCTAAAGCTTGGTCAGGCTGGTTGGTGTTTCCTCTCAGCCCCTGGATGGCACAAGTAGGCCCCCAAAGTGCCACTTACTGGTCTGGTGATGCCAGGAAAGTGAAGCAAAGTCCCTTCCTGGCCCCTTTCATGTACCCAACTTGCTTTTCTGACAGGGTATTAGCTGCACTGGAATGAACGGACATCACTGAATCATCTTTGCTTTGGGGAGTGCCAAGATATACCGTCAGGGTGCTTCCAAATAGAAATTTATTGTGAAATCTGTGCTGCTCATGCACACACGTTGTTCTCACTGTCCATGTGATGTAGTCATCAAAATGCCTGCCTGTCCTTCTTTTACATTTAGCATGGATTTGCCAGTGTGGTGTAGTGGTTAAGGTGTTGGGCTACGACCTGGGAGACCAGGGTTCGAATCCCCACATAGCCATGAAGCTCACTGGGTGACCTTGGGCCAATCACTGCCTCTCAGCCTCATGAAAACCCTCTTCATAGGGTCGCCATAAGTCGGAATCAACTTGAAGGCAGTACACAGGTACAGGTCCTTTTACTGCAGAAAATCCATGAAGTAAAAATATCCTGTTATATGTCTGTAATCACTGCTGGTGATGGATGATTTCCCCACATGCTTGGTGATGTTTCAGTGAGTAGTCTCTATTGCCACACACCCCTACTTTTATTTGCTCCTCACCTGAGCTCAACATAGCCATTTTGTTTCCAGCAACCCAAACAAGCATGCCTGTTTCCAGTGATTGCCACATGCTAAAAGCATTTTGGAATTTCAGCAATCCAGTTGTGAGGAGCTATTCCCTCAAGATCTCAACACGTGGGGGGGGATTACCTTGGAGACTGCAATTGAGTACATACATAGGGACTCAAATAATTTTAATACCAAGGTACTGTGCAAGACCTCTTTACCAGAACTGCAGTATAGCTAAATATCAGTGTTGCACAAACCACTGTATTATTTTTTAAAAAAGAAAACAAATGGAAATGGATGAGCCCTCCACCCCTCAAAAAACACAAACCTCCATTTTGCCCATTGTGAAACATGATAACTAGGAGCTGTTAAGGTTTCATCTTATGGTCTTGCACACCTTCAGTGGATTTCTTTTTTAAAAGGTGCACATGCACAGGTACAGAAATACCTGTATGCATGCCCAGAACAGGAAAAAGTAAGCAGAAGGTGGGGGAGTAGTGATTGAGGAGAGGGTCCCGAAAACCTAACATGGAAATATTAGATCAAGGACTCTCCGCTGGTGTGAACAGGAAACAGTGGAATATCTATGAAAAATCTAGGAATATGTGGACATTCACATACCAAACATGCACATAGAAAAATCAGAACATCCTGTTTGCAACATAAAGCACCCTCAGAGAATGAAAGGCTGAAAAGTTATGTCATATGTCATCTAGCAGACACAAAATTGCCTTATTAGCAATGGAACTCACCCTAAGTTCAAAAAAAGTTCCACATAAATTAATGTGATTTTGGTATTATTCTCAAACTTACTGAACCCATCACTACAGTGAGGGAGAATGTATGATTTAAAATATCCAGCTGTTCATATATTCAATGAGCATATTCACTATTCTGTTAACAGTGCAACTGAAACCAAGACACCATGTGGCAATATGAGCTGATTCCAATGTAAAATTATTAGATTTTAAGAGGTAGAAGGAAGGACAGATTTAAGACAGAAAGACATTCTTTGAGTTCATTAGCCTACAAATTGTTTTCTGTTATTCACTAATACCAAAGGAGCATAAAGGCAGTTTAATTTGTGCCTCTCCTCCTCTGCTTGTCTGCTGGTCAGCTATTTGGGCCATGAGCAAAACATTCACACTGCCTACCATAGCCTGTCAGGAGTCGTTTATTGGCACCCTGGAATGAATCAAAGAAACAGGCATGTGAGCAGACCCAACCATCCGCCTTGTTCTCATATTCTGTCTCCAGCAGTGCCCAATAAATGATACCATTACCTAAGTAAGGTATTTGTTTCAAGTCTGATACATGCGGGAAGAATTGGGCAATCTTCATGATTGTTCACCTGGCCAATTGAGCAATGCCATACCACAATAATGTAAAATTTTGCAAATGTATATGGGGGGGGAATTATAGTTAAATCTCTGTATCACATGAGCTACTGATGGGTTTGTGCCCTGGGACATTATGATTGGATAGTGCAACCGGAAGAAAAATGTTTTCTTAAGGATCATCTGTTGGTTCTGGCACCACTCAAGCTCTGTTAGGTGATTCATGCCTTTCGTCCCTCTTGCCAAGCCAATTAAATTCCAGCCTTCTGTAGCCATCTCACAGGCATGTCAAAATAACACCCACTCTCTAGTGGAGTGAGGAAAAACTGCTGCTACTAAAATATTTACTCAGTCTCTGATATGACATCTGGGAGCAGCCCTACCATTAGGCAGAGTGAGGCAACTTCCCCAGGCATCAGATGTTGAGGGGCAGTGAGCTTTCCTAGCCAACCCCATTGGATTCAGACTCAGACTCACTGGTGTGTTTTTCTCTGTTATGTATATTTATTTTTATTTATTTATTTCATTCCATTTCTATACCGCCCTTAGCCTATGGCTCTCTGGGCGGTTCACAGCAAGGAATAAAATACAATACAGTAAAAGTAAAATCAGGTAAAATCACTAAAAACATACAGCTTGAGCATTTAACCACTTGAAATAAATGTGGAATCTCAGCTTATACCGTTTCATAGATCAGCTTACATGTTATACAGGACTCTGCATCAATACACAGCATAATTAGGTGTGAAAACAAGCAGGCACTCCTACAGCCAGGTTGAAAAGCAGGCACTATCTGGCGCGTCCTTGGTGATGGGGATGGAGGCACTTCAGCCAGTTTGTCGTATGACAATGCCTCTGGTAGAGTCTCCGATTCTTCCTTGTCTGGAGGAGGCACAAGTGATGACTCGAGCATCAAGTCAGGGCTGAGAGGTGAGACAGTGGCTGGCTCACTGTCAGACAGTGCTTATTCAGCTGTAACTGGAACTAAGGAGGCAGAGCTGTCACTATCTAAACTGTTGAAGCCATCACCTGTTTCAGCTTAACATCTGTCCTGATTACCTTAACGTCTGTCCCAGGAAAACTGGTAGAAAGTATTATTCGAGATAAATTACAGAAGCATATAGGAGAACAAGCTTTGCTGAAACTGAGCCAGCATGGCTTCTGCAAGCGAAAGTCCTGTCTCACTAACCTATCAGAATTCTTTGAGAGTGTCAACAAGCATATCGATAGAGGTGATCCAGTGGACATAGTGTACTTAGACTTTCAAAAAGCTTTCAACAAGGTACCTCACCAAAGACTCCTGAGTAAGCTTAGCAGTCATAGAACAAGAGGAGAGGTCCTCATGTGGATCAGAAGTTGGTTAAGTAGCAGGAAGCAGAGAGTAGGAATAAATGGACAGTTCTCCCTGTGGAGGACTGTAGAAAGTGGAGTTCCCTAAGGATCGGTATTGGGACCTGTGCTTTTTATCCAGTTCATGTATCATCTATAGTTAGGGGTGAGCAATGAGGTGGCCAAGTTTGCTGATAATACTAAATTGTTCAGGGTTGTTAAGACAAAAAGGGATTGCAAAGAGCTCCAAAAGGACTTCTCCAAACTGAGTGAACGGGTGGTAAAATGGCAAATGCAATTCAATGTAAACAACTATGTTATGCACATTCGAGCCAAAAAATCTTAATTTCACATATACACTCATGGGGTCTGAACTGGCAGTGACTCATCAAGAACAAGACCTTGGGGTCATCGTGGATAGCTCAATGAAGACATTGACCCAGTGTGCAGCAGCTGTGAAAAAGCCAAATTCCATGTTAGGGATCATTAGGAAAGGTATTGAAAATAAAACTGCTGATATGATAATGCCATTGTATAAATCTATGCCGCAGACACATTTGGAATACTATGCACAGTTCTGGTTGCCTCATCTCAAACAGGATATTGTAGAGTTGGAAAAGGTTCAGAAAAGGGCAATAAGAATGATCAAGGGGATAGAGCAACTCCCCTATGAGAAGAAGTTGCTGCATTTGGGGCTTTTTAGTTTACAGAAAAGGCGAGTCAGAGGTGAAATGATAGAAGTGTATAAAATTATACATGACATAGAGGAAGTGGATAGAGAAAAAAAATCCCTCTCTCATAACACTAGAAGTCATGGATATTCAGTAAAGTTGAATGTTGAAAGATTCATGACAGACAAAATAAAGTACTTCTTCACACAGTACATAGTTAAACTATAATTCGCTCCCACGAGAGGGAGTGATGGCCACCAATTTGGATGGCTTTAAAAGAGGATTAGGCAATTCATGGAGGATAAGGCCGTCAATGAAAACCAGTTGCCAGAAGCTGCAGGATGGGACAGTACTCTTGCATTCAAGTCCTGCTTGCAGGCTTCTCATGGGATCTGGATGGCCACTGTGACCCAGCAGGCTCTTCTTATGTTCTAATGTTCTTACTGCTAGTGTTGAAATAACAGATCCAACTGACAGCCCAGTCAACTTCTGTACATGGAAGGGGGGATTCTTCTGGGAAGGGCTGTAGCTCAGTGGCAAAGCATGTGCTTTGCAGGCAGAAGGTCCCACGTTCAATTGCTGGCATGTCCAGGTAAGGGTTGGGATTATAGCCTGTTTAAAATCCTGAAAAGCTGTAAGTGTGGTCAATACTGAGCTAGATGGACAATTCCAGGATTTCCTAGAAAGAGCGAATTAGTATCTATACACTTTAGGTCTATGGTGTAGGTATGTCTAGGAAGAGTCCCCTACCTTTTTGGGCACAGGGGCATATTTGGAAATCTGTCATGGGCATCATAAAATATCCATTTTACAGAAGAAAAACACATGATGCTCAGAACTAAGGATGAGATCTGTTGGCCAGTGCTGGTTCAAAACCTAACAAGCCTGTATCAATTCGAGTTTGTTCTTTGTCCACTAGCCGCTACTTTTACCAATCTGTTTTTTCCCTTGCAAAAAATTGATATTAATATTGATATTTTTAAATGAAATTTCAATAATTTTAAAGGAAACATTGATATTTTTAAGTATTGATGTTTTGAAAGGAAATATCAATAAATGAAAGGAGATATCAGTAAATGAAAAGAAATATTGCTAAAATTATTGTTCTTAATAACAATATTTTAGAAGGGTTTTTTTGTCTTATTAAATGAAATTTATTATAAAGAAATATATATATATAAATTCATCAAAATAAATAAAAATGAATAAAAGGTTCTATCAATTTCAATTACAAAGAACAGAGAGAGAGAGAGAAATATATACATATATATGCAGTGCTTTTTTTGTGATGGAACTCACAGATATGGACTACCCGCACCTCTTTTTTTTTTCTTCTGCCCACATAACCATTTTGTGCTGGCACTTGCAACACTTTTTATCAAGGTAAAAGGTATAAAGGCTGGCACTAATTTTTAACAAAAAAAAGCACTGTATATGCGCTTAAACTATATACGTATACAAATACATAAATGTTTGATAAATATTTCAGATTGATGAAAATAGTTTATAAGGGTACATATTCTCCTGACAGTATTGGTTGCCTGTTAGTACAAATATTGACCAGTTTTATATAAATTTGTTTGTCCATTTTGTCCCTTTAAATACTATGTTAGTTTTACTAGATTAACTATATCCCATATTCTGTTAAAACCAATTCAAAACTACAGGTGGGTTAGTTTGTTTCTGGTGTTGGTTTTTTTTGCAATTTCTGTTTTTGCAGATATCAATATAGTCATGACCATTTCTAAGTCTATATCTAATACTATGTCTTTCAGGCAGTTTAATAGAATAATATATTTGTTTGTGTGTTTATTTATTATTTGATTTATATCCCACCTTCCTCCCAGCAGGAATCTAGAGTGGCATATGGTTTATGTGGTAATATATAACTGGTTATTTCATGTATATATTTTAAGATATTATCCCAATATTTCTGTAATTTTAAATAGTTCCAGGATATATGCAGGCAGTCTGCTTTAACCCCTGAACATCTCCAGCATTTTTCCAAAACAGTCTGATATATTTTGGATAACCTATATGGTATAAGATACCAATAGCATTCCCCCTTAGGATGCACACCTTCAAGTGAAGAGGGGGTTTGAGAGTGCTGAAGAAGCTAAGAGCAATGCCATCAGGAGTCCAGACCAAGAGGCTAAACTCCTAGCAGGGGCACCCATGGCGGAATGGTCAAAGCTGAGACACCAGACTAAGATGCATCCAAACTCACAGGAAGGCAATGGTAAACCACCTCTGAATAACTCCTACCACGAAAACCCTATGAACAGAGTATCCAAAATGCAACATGAGATAGTGCTGGAAGATGAGACCCCCCAGGTCAGAAGGCACTTACCGAGCTACTGGGGAAGAACAATGGACAAGTACGAGTAGCGCTGTGACTAATGACGCAGCTGGGTCAAAGCCGAAAGGAAGCCCAGAGGCTGATGCGCACAGATGCGAAAGGAGAGTCCGGAGTTGTACGGCTTACAAAATAGGAACATGGAATGTGAGAAGCATGAACCAGGGAAAGTTAGAAATTGTCAAGCAAGGAATGGAACGTATCATTACAATACTTGGCGTGAGTGAATTAAAATGGACGTGAAAGGGACATTTTCAATCAGACAACTACAAAATATTTTATGCAGGAAATGAGAAATTAAGAAGAAACGGGGTTGCTTTAATAGTGAGAAGTGATGTAGCAAAAGCTATTAGGAGCTATAATGCAAGGACTGAGAGAGTGATATCAATGAGATTAAACGGGGGACCTATTAAGATAACCATCATCCAAGTCTATGCTCCAATGGCAAATGCAGAAGAAGAGGAAATGGAGAGATTTCACGCAGAAGTACAGGTGGAAATTGATCACACACCAAAACAAGATGTGCTGACAATCATGGGGGACTGCAATGCAAAAGTAGGGAACAGAGAAGAACTAGGAATTGTGGGGAAATGGGGCTTAGGAGACAGAAATGAAGCAGGAGACTTATTGAATTCTGTGAAGCCAATAATTTGTTTCTTGCAAACACATTTTTTTAACAACCAAAAAGAAGACTGTACACGTGGACATCACCAAATGGTCAATATAGGAATCAAATTGATTATATAATTGGTAGCAGAAGATGGAGAAGTTCCATACTTTCTGCGAAAACAAGACCAGGAGCAGACTGTGGTACAGATCATAAACTGGTCGTATCAAAAAGAGTAAAGCTAAAGAAGAAGAACAAAGCAATCATAATGCCAAAATACAATTTAAATAACATCCCCAAAGAATATAAAGATCAAACAAGGAACAGGGTTTGAGGCTTTAAACTTAGATGATAGAGAACCAGAAGAACTATGAAGTCAGAGAGATTATCAGGGAAGAATGCAAAAAGATAATCCCTCTAGTTAAAAAGAGAGAAAGATCTCAATGGATTACTGAAGAAACTCTTAAAATGGTTCAAGAGAGAAGGAAAGCAAAAGCAAGAGGAGATATAGAACCCTTAATGCAACAATACAGTGACTAGTCAGTAGGGACAAAGAGAACTATTACAATAGTTATTGTATAGAAATAGAAGAGGACAACAAAAAGGGTGGAACAAGAGCTTTGTTCCAAAAGAATAGAGAAATGAAAGGGAAATTTAAACCAAGAGTAGGGATGTTGAATAATCAACAGGGGAACACACTGACTGATCGAGATGGAATAAAAGGAAGATGGAAGCAATACACTGAAGAACTCTATAAAAGAGAAGCCAGGATGACAGATTCATTCACAGAGGAACCGTCTGATAAAGAACCAGAAATTTTAGAATGTGAGGTGAAAGCTGCTCTTAAAATACTTGGAAGAAACAAGTCACCAGGAACAGATGGCATACCAATAGAGTTGCTACATGCTAGGTAAATCCCTTGAATTATTATTTACTTTTGTTCTATCTTGTTTAGAATATAATTCTCCATTAAAGTCACCTGCCACAGTTATATCTCCACTTAGTCCCCGGGAGGTCTGTTGGCCAGAGCCAGTGCTTTCTCCTTTCTCTCTGGCTCATACACATGGCTCCCTCAGCCGGGCCAGCACCTCTTAAACAGGAGGATAATCCTGCACAGCTTTCTGCCAGCCCCTTTACGCTGGCTGCCTGGCTGTTGGGTTGCTCTTTAAGTCCATTATTAAGTTTTGCATTTTTTTCTCGTACTCTTTATAGTTTGCTTCCATTTTTTCCTTCTCTATATGAGTGTAAGTCAACCTTTCTCCCTTTTTTTCCAAATCTTTTGAAAGTGCATGCTGTAGTTTTTCCCATGGAACAGAGCTTTGCTCTTCTATCTCATTTCTTATGTTTATGTTCCATCTCCCCCTCTGTTCCCTCCTACTACTTTCCTTATCTTTCTACTTTTCTTCTTTATATCCTTTATCTTTATATTTAAGTGCCTAACAGTATATTTATATATTTATATTATGTATTATATTTATTTATATATATATAATTTTTATATGAGAAAAATTATACGAGTTTGGCTTCACTCAGTATTATTTTCTTAACTCAAACAGGGCAGATTCAGAAAATAAATTTCAGTTACAAACAAACTCAAATATCAAACCTTAAATACTTCCCTTCTTTGAATCACCAAATGACTTCAGTGAAATACTGTCATTTAACATTCAAATCTCATTCCCAATTATGTGTTTATCAATTCATAATTATAATTCATATAAATCAATTCATTAAATTTTCCCTGTTAGTCAAAATTTGGTTCACTTTAAATTGCTAGTTTTCATCATACCTCTTTAGATTCAGTTAATTATATATGGAGTGAAAAAGGCAAGAGAGGGGGAGAGAAAAGAAAAGAAGAAGGGGTGAAAGGGGAAAAATGAATAGTTATATGTCACAATGTTTTTGAGCAGAGTTTCCTCAAACCCTCATAGTTTGCCAAAGCAGCAAGCTCCTCTGGGGGCATTGCTGTTATTTTTAAGAGTCTTCAGTTTCTCTGGCTTGGTTTGATTGGCTCTGCAAGTTCTGCTGAGTCAGGCGGGTCACAGGTGGAGCTTGGAAAAGTTACTTTTTTTGAACTACAACTCCCATCAGCCCAATCCACTGAGCATGCTGGCTGGGGCTCATGGGAGTTGTAGTTGAAAAAAGTAACTTTTCCAAGCTCTGGTCACAGGTGAGTCTCTCCCCTTTGTAATGAGTGGGGAGTTGTCAGCAGCAGCAGCTTAGAGCCCAGGTGCTTCAGCGGGAAGGGGGAAAATGGTGGCGCAGAGTCCCTCTCACCTTCCTTGCATACCCTGGCCTTTTTAGAGGCTTTTTTTTTTAATCCATTTCCGAAAATAGCCATGGAAAATTGTTACATAAAAATCCAATCCGCAATCACAGAAAATAAGCAAATTAATGGGAAATTTGGTACCCAGTCAGAACTGGGCAGGATTCTAGCAGATCCCTACTCAGAACCACCACTCCAAACAACAAGCAAAACACCTATGCACACCCCAAGACAAATAAAGCACAGATAAAAAGGACCCCCCCAAAAAAACAACAACAACAGGTAATCCCCTCAACCAAACAACCAGAAAAAGAGAGATTTTTTTAATGGGATGGATTAGAGGCAATGGGGCACTGTGGTACCCATGGGCTTCATGTTGGAGACCCAGTCCCCGGTCAAGCATGGACTAGAAAGAAGTTATCAAAACTAGAAGGAGAAGGTATAAAATTTTAGTCTGGGTTACAAGAGCAAAAATGCCATTCCAATGTTTGTATTCTTTTTTGGTTTGGTGTATACAAAACACTTTGTAAGAAGAAGGTTAGCTGCTCAGTGTTTGATTTCTCTCTTGTTCATCTTCTCATAGGTTTTTGTGCCTGTGAGGAAATAGTTATAGATTCATGTATTTCTTTCCATTTTTATATTGTATTCTTAAGTCTATCTAAGTCATGGATAGGGATCATGTTGCCCCACAGATGTTGCTGGACTACAGTTCCCATCATCCCTGACCATTGGCCATGCTGACTGGGACTGATGGGAGTTAGAGTCCAACAATATTTGGAGGGCACCAGGTTCCCAAACTGGAGGGCACCAGGTTCCCCAACCCTGATCTAAGGGTCTCTTTTAGTACATCATAGAATGTATTATATAGAGGTTGTGTATGTGATGTCCAGGACAACAGAAAATCCTCGTATTTCTAGAAACTATCAAGTTCTAGAAAGGTTCTGACGTGGTTTCCCAGTATTTTGATCCTTGCTATGAGAACTAAGAACCAACCTGCTGCTGGAACAGACCAAAGACCTATCTAGAACAGCATCCTGTCTTCACAGTGGGCAACTAGTTGCCCATGGGAATCCCACAAGCTGAGAATGTTATATCTTGTCACCACTATTTGCTTCTGCTCCTCAGATCCCCTTCCTGTGAAAATTAGTTCAGGCACAGGAGTCTTCCCTGTATCTTCCACTAAGAATACAGAAGCAAAGAATTTGTTCAGCCTCTTTGAAGCCTCCATTTCCCCCTTTAGCACACCTTTGATTCCTTTGACATCCAGAGGTCCAAATGCCTCCCTAGCCAATCTTCTGCTACTAACATATTTAAAGATTTGGTGGTGGGTGATGGAGTTTTTAGCAAGGTGCTCCTCTAATTCTTTTTTAACATCTCTTATTATCTGTTTGCACTTCTTTTGCCAAAGTTTGTGTCCTCACCCACACACACACTTTGGACAAGACTTACATTTTCTGAAAGTTGCATAATAAGGAACCAATTATGTCGCAAGCCCCAGAGTTTACCCCACAGAGAACCTTCCAAGATAGAGCGGCTCTTATCTACCAGGTTACTATGAAGCACCTTAAATTAATCCCCCAGCCCTTAAATTGTGCATACTTATTGGTAAGCAGAAGGCTGGAGAAAAGGGAGCAATGAGGACTCCCCAGGTGGTAGGACTTCATTCCATTGCTACCATACCATCATGGTGGTTCAAATGAAGGGGTTCATAAGTTTGCAAATAGCTGCCCATGAAGGATGTAAAAAAGGGAGAGACTGTAGTGATGGGCTCTTGGAATAATTTCTAACTGAACCCATGGAATTTTCATATTACCAATAACAATATGCATTAGCTGTTTTAAATGAAAATGCCCGCCCTCCCCTACATCTTGGCATATAAAGAGCAGATGAATTGAGCACTTCCTGCATGAACATAATCAATGAGTGCCTTCTGCCACTTGGCAATAAGCCTATCTGGTAGGCAGAGAGGCAACATTTGGAAAAGAAATAGTAACCTGGACAATATAACCATTTTGACCACCGCCACTCTGCCCAGCCAAGAGAGGTTTAAGTTTTTCCTTGAGTGCAGGTCCTTAACAATCAATTTGTGAAGCGTACCAGTTTCTTTTGTCAAATACAGAAATAACAGAAAAACTCACCGACAGAAAGCGTCATTGGATTCATTTCCATCAAATACACTATTTCCTATTAATGTCAGGAGTAAACAACTAGCCACAAGAAAAATGACCAGATTTGAAAACTTTGTTAAACAAAGTCTTTTACATAAAATATTTTATAAAGTATTAGTACTTTTATTATTCAGAAATTTACAAATTATTATTAGCAAGAACAGGCTCATTGGATAGTCGTAAACAAGCTGGGAACACAATTTGGGTGCAATAAGGAATCCAACCAAATGGAGTCAAATTTGGGACAAAGTTCTTTTCCATTCTGTATCAGCCATACTAAAAGAAAATGCCTTCAGATTAATACATGAGTGATACTTGACTCCCCACACCCTTAACAGGATAACAAACAAACAAACAAAAATGTAGCCCATTGTTCTGGAAAGGATGTGGAGAGCCAGGTATCTTCTATCACATTGTCATGGAATTGGTGGAATTGTTATTCACAGGTTCTGGACATGAATCTGGTCTGTCTTTCATTTAAAGAATTTGAGTCTTCTTTGTTTGCAACAGCAAGAATCACCATTGCAAAACACTGATAGGTAGTAGGGTAAAGACTTAATGGAGGACTAGTACATACAAATATGGCCATTTGTTTTAATAGAGAAATAAACATTAAAATTAGAGTGCAGAAAAATACTGACATTTAAGACACCTTTCATGAACAGTGGTTTTGTTTCATTTCATATACTGTATATCACAAAAAGAGTATGACTGCAGTTCTCCATCATACATGGCCTGTTTTGGAAGGATGTCTTGGGCTGAACTGTTCCAGGTTGACTGTCCTCATCAAGGAATATAAGGACAATATCTCTTTAGTAACTGATTCAAGAATAGAGGCAAACATAGCAGGAATGAATACAAGAATATATTGTGGGTGGGTGATACCATGCCAAGATTCAAGTAACAAGGACACATACAAAAAAAGCTGACCAACTTATCTCTCAGCAACCACATTGTCAGTGTGGACAGTAAGAATGCTCATGAACATGACATCTCAGTCAAGAGCTGAGGAGGTGGGCTCAGTGTTTACAGGCAGCAACCCGTTTTGTCCTGTTTATTGGGCATTTTTATCCTGCTTTTCCGCCACTAGGGGCTTTATAGTACAGGTATAGATAGAATGCCTGACTTAACCAACAGCAATCACAAATGAGCAATATATGAACATAAGAACATAAGAACATAAGAAGAGCCTGCTAGATCAGGCCAGTGGCCCATCTAGTCCAGCATCCTGTTCTCACAGTGGCCAACCAGGTGCCTGGGGGAAGCCCGCAAGCAGGACCCGAGTGCAAGAACACTCTCCCCTCCTGAGGCTTCCGGCAACTGGTTTTCAGAAGCATGCTACCTCTGACTAGGGTGGCACAGCACAGCCATCACAGCTAGTAGCCATTGATAGCCCTGTCCTCCATGAATTTGTCTAATCTTCTTTTAAAGCCATCCAAGCTGGTGGCCATTACTGCATCTTGTGGGAGCAAATTCCATAGTTTAACTATGCGCTGAGTAAAGAAGTACTTCCTTTTGTCTGTCCTGAATCTTCCAACATTCAGCTTCTTTGAATGTCCACAAGTTCTAGTATTATGAGAGAGGGAGAAGAACTTTTCTCTATCCACTTTCTCAATGCCATGCATAATTTTATACACTTCTATCATGTCTCCTCTGACCCGCCTTTTCTCTAAACTAAAAAGCCCCAAATGCTGCAACCTTTCTTCGTAAGGGAGTCGCTCCATCCCCTTGATCATTCTGGTTGCCCTCTTCTGAACCTTTTCCAACTCTATAATATCCTTTTTGAGATGAGGCGACCAGAACTGTACACAGTATTTCAAATGCGGCCGCACCATAGATTTATACAACGCCATTATGATATCGGCTGTTTTATTTTCAATACCTTTCCTAATTATCGCTAGCATGGAATTTGCCTTTTTCACAGCTGCCGCACACTGGGTCAACATTTTCATCGTGCTGTCCACTACAACCCCAAGGTCTCTCTCCTGGTCGGTCACCGCCAGTTCAGACCCCATGAGCGTATATGTGAAATTCAGATTTTTTGCTGCAATATGCATAATTTTACACTTGTTTATATTGAATTGCATTTGCCATTTTTCCGCCCATTCACTCAGTTTGGAGAGGTCTTTTTGGAGCTCTTCACAATCCCTTTTTGTTTTAACAACCCTGAACAATTTAGTGTCATCAGCAAACTTGGCCACTTCACTGCTCACTCCTAATTCTAGGTCATTAATGAACAAGTTGAAAAGTACAGGTCCCAATACCGATCCTTGAGGGACTCCACTTTCTACAGCCCTCCATTGGGAGAACTGTCCGTTTATTCCTACTCTCTGCTTTCTGCTTCTTAACCAATTCCTTATCCACAAGAGGACCTCTCCTCTTATTCCATGACTGCTAAGCTTCCTCAGAAGCCTTTGGTGAGGTACCTTGTCAAACACTTTTTGAAAGTCTAAGTACACTATGTCCACTGGATCACCTCTATCTATATGCTTGTTGACACTCTCAAAGAATTCTACTAGGTTACTGAGACAGGACTTTCCCTTGCAGAAGCCATGCTGGCTCTGCTTCAGCAAGGCTTGTTCTTCTATGTGCTTAGTTAATCTAGCTTTAATCATACTTTCTACCAGTTTTCCAGGGACAGAAGTTAAGCTAACTGGCCTGTAATTTCCGGGATCCCCTCTGGATCCCTTTTTGAAGATTGGCGTTACATTTGCCACTTTCCAGTCCTCAGGCACGGAGGAGGACCCAAGGGACAAGTTACATATTTTAGTTAGCAGATCAGCAATTTCACCTTTGAGTTCTTTGAGAACTCTCGGGTGGATGCCATGCGGGCCCGGTGATTTGTCAGTTTTTATATTGTCCATTAAGCTTAGAACTTCCTCTCTCGTTACCACTATTTGTCTCAGTTCCTCAGAATCCCTTCCTGCAAATGTTAGTTCAGGTTCAGGGATCTGCCCTATATCTTCCACTGTGAAGACAGATGCAAAGAATTCATTTAGCTTCTCTGCAATCTCCTTATCGTTCTTTAGGACACCTTTGACTCCCTTATCATCCAAGGGTCCAATCGTCTCCCTAGATGGTCTCCTGCTTTGAATGTATTTATAGAATTTTTTGTTGTTGGTTTTTATGTTCTTAGCAATGTGCTCCTCAAATTCTTTTTTAGCATCCCTTATTGTCTTCTTGCATTTCTTTTGCCAGAGTTTGTGTTCTTTTTTATTTTCTTCATTCGGACAAGACTTCCATTTTTTGAAGGAAGACTTTTTGCCTCTAAGAGCTTCCTTGACTTTGCTCGTTAACCGTGCTGGCATCTTCTTGGCCCTGGCGGTACCTTTTCTGATCTGCGGTATGCACTCCAGTTGAGCTTCTAATATAGTGTTTTTAAACAACTTCCAAGCATTTTCGAGTGATGTGACCCTCTGGACTTTGTTTTTCAGCTTTCTTTTTACCAATCCCCTCATTTTTGTGAAGTTTCCTCTTTTGAAGTCAAATGTGACCGTGTTGGATTTTCTTGGCAATTGGCCATTTACATGTATGTTTAATTTAATAGCACTGTGGTCACTGCTCCCAATCGGTTCAACAACACTTACATCTCGCACCAGGTCCCGGTCCCCACTGAGGATTAAGTCCAGGGTTGTAAAGTGAACACAGCCTGGAGAAGAATCTGGCCCCATTAAAAAGGCAGTGAAAACAGGAATGAGAGAGAGAGAGAGAGAGAGAGAGTCTGTACAAATAGCAGACACCATGTATGTCCCTTTTACAAAAATGCAAATCAATTATAAGGATTGTCTACTTTGTCCTACAAAAAAGAACAGACTTTTGTTCCAAGGTTGCCAAATTCTGCAACAAAAAACACAGTCTCTCAGCCTGACCTATCTCACAAGGTTGGTGTAAGGATGAAATGGAAGTGGGGGAAACGGCACCACCTTGAGCAACTTGGAGGAAAGGTGGGATATAAAGGCAATAATAATTAAATAAATAAATACATTTCAGCTGCAGTATGTGAACCCCAGCCTTAGCCAACCTGCTGAGCTTTTCTTAAAATCATCATCATCAAGAAGCAGCAATATGGTAGTGGTGGGGATGCTAGATTGTGAAGACAAAAGGGTGGATAGGTTGAGGAGGAGCATTAGTATTTTTAGGCCTTGGGATGATCATCAGAACTGATAACTTGGTTAGCATGCACTTGGGGAATGAGAATGGAGCAGAAGACAAATCAGCTCACGCACACACAAACACACCTGCCTCTCCTGCAGGCGTGCATGCATTTGGGCATGTGGGAGGGAGGAAACCCTCAATTGCTACAGCATCTTGGAGAGGTTGTGTGGGGGTGGAATATAGATGGAAGCAAGGCAGGACACTGGTGCACACACTTAGCTTCAGAGTTGGGGGGCAACCAAGTCCTGAGCTTCCTCACCGCTCCTTGGTTTCGTCTGAGCCGAAGGCGAGATCTGGGCAGCCTCGCAAACAAGAATTTTAAAAGGAGATGGCAGCAAAGCAGGAATCAAGAAAGGCAGGCAGGCTGGCTGTCAGGAAGGAAGGGGGAAAGCAGCCTTTCCCTGCAGCCTTGCTTCTTTTTGCTTCACGAAAAGCCCTCTCCTCTCATTCTATGCAAGGGTATCAGCAGCGACGGCAGTGCAAGAAGATGGGAGTCGGAATAGTAATCCCCTCTTCTTCCTGGTAGCACCTCCCTCAGCCTCCTTTGGCATCTGCCATGTCTTTCATAGGCAGATGCCTACCCTCGATACGCTTGAAAGATGCTCTGGCACTTCAGCAAAGTCCTCCCCTCTCGTTTGGAGCAAGGGGGAGGTGTCATCTGCAGCGGCAGTGGGGAGCAGACAGGTAGTGAAGACTTTAAAAAATAATAATAAATAATTCATTTCTTTACTGTTCGCGGCCCCCTCTGTATTACTTCATGGGCCCCCTGGGGATCATGGCCCCCAGGTTGGGAACCACTGATCTTGAGGGTTAAAGGTTCCCCACACCTGATTTAAAGTCTAAAATGGTACTTGAAAAGGAAAAGGCAATCAGGGATTATGGAGGTGGTGAATATTGTGCCCAGTGCTAAGCTCTGTGCTTCCGCAGTACAACTGCAAAATAACTGAACAGACATACAAACTTTTATTAAGGGGATGGGGATGGGCTGAATGCCCACAAGGCACTGTCCCACACATATTCTGTACAGTGGAGGCTGGTCCATTAGGGCAAATGGGGCACTGCTCCACCAACCTCGAGTCTACCCTCAGTCAGCCTGCCCCCACTTGCCCTGCCTTCTTACTTAGAATCAGTCCAGGGGGCAAGACAACTGATCAGCTTCCTCCTCCTTTGTCTTTGTAGATCTCAGCAGGAAGGAATAAGGGGACAAACCTGGAATTTGTTGGCTCTGCCTGTCATTGGCTTTGGCTCCACGTAGTGTTTGGGCTCCCTGCCTTCCACCCTACCAGTCCCAATAGGCACCAGCCACCACTGCACAGATATTTGTGGTGCAGAAATCTGGCATGAAGAAATGCACTCCAGTTGTTTTCACCATACTTTGCCTCACTGGAACTAAACTACAAATGTCGCTTATGTGCAGATGGCACAGGGGAGTTCCGTGTCTCAAATCAGCACCTACACATGGTAAGGAAGTAGGGTAAACCAGACTGTTTTGCGCACAGTCTGGTTGCACAGCCAGACGTTTTCAGTTGTAGAAATCTAGATGGCGAAAGAGAAGAGGGAGAAAGAGCTGCCTTTTATGGGTCCACAACAAAGCACAAAAACCTTTGGCTCAGTTCCTCATCCTTCCTATGCCCCTTTGAGCCCTCTGCAGAAAGCAGAGTCTGTGTGCCCAGGAGGTGATGAAATCCTGAATGCCACATGGCACATGGAGAATTTGGAGGATTGCAAAACAGGATGTCTCCTGGAGGAAGCAGAGTCCCAACGAGGAAGAGGCTGAAGTACAGTTCATCTCACAGTGATGTAAGGGCTTGATTATGCATCTCATTGAAAGCCTGGCTTCGGGTGTTCAATGTGAGTAGAACTAATGGGCAACACCTGCTGCGACGAAAACAATTTCCGCCCCACAAGTCCAACAGAAGTGTTTATCTTTTGAATTAGAAAATGTTCCACTAAATGTCTGAACAAGACTCCAGGGACATGAACATATGCCCAGAACTGACGTTTCCACACATTAGATAGCTTATAAAAATGAGAACGGAGAAAGGGGGGTGGGATCTGGAATGGTCCAACAGATCCTCCAGTAAAAAGCCATTAAATACAGATTATAGAAATATCCCACTAAAGCACTCATTTCCCGTTCCTTATTGCCTGTGGCTCATCTTTCTGCTCCTCCGTGTTATTGTGAAGGAAGTTATTGCATGCCTTATTGGGCTGAGAGATTCCTGAAGACAAGAGAATATAAGCCTCTGGGTCCCTATGATTCCGCACTCAGGCACAAAAGGACTTATGATTCCAGTTGAAACTTCACCTGAGAATAAAGGAGAGCCTCAGAACAGTTGGAACTTTTGACTTTACTCACTAATAAGTTTTGTCAAAAGATAAAATTGAGCTGTTGAGTATGCAGGCTGTTTTTGTATGCAACCGGGAAAAGGGAGAGTGTTCAACACTAGTGAGGTGGCAAATTCAGAAGTGCAGGGTCCCTTCATAATAGTCACAGCGATGCCCCCTCACAGCCACACATCCCCTTACAACTTTCCCTCATCACCCTTGCTCTCCGTGTCATCTCAGAGTCTACACTCCACTATAACTAGCATCCCTAGGAGCCAATTTGCATAAAAGGGGAGGCTGTGTGTTAGCTACTGAGAAGAGTCTTCTAAGTGGCTGACTCACCTTTTTCACTCTGATTGGCTCCAGTCACCAGAAGAGGACAAGGACTATTCTTAGCAGCTAACAAGCTCCCCCTTCATATTGATTAGCTCATACATAGGGTCCGCTTTATGGCGATTTCCACTTTATGGCGGGGGTCCGGAACGGAACCTGCTGTATAAATGGGGCCCGCCTGTACAGAAACAGGAATGGGGAATCAAAGTCCCTCCAGGTCTTGTGGGCCTCCAAGTCCCATCAGCCCCAGTCAGCATGGACAACAGTTAGATATTATGAGAGTTATAGTCCAGCAACATCTGGAGCGCCACAGGTTCCCTACTTTGTCAGAGACAGAGTAATGTCTCTCAGAAACTACATCTCCCAGATTTCATGCTGACAATCCTTGTACATAGACAAGAGCTAACAAGGTGTGACAGCTATAGCCAATTCCTAGACTACCAAACACAGCTGGTTTCTGACTTCAACATACTGTTTTTAGTTTGCTTGTTTTTTCTTCTCCCCCAGGGCAGAAGTGAGTGCTGCCAATAGAAATCAATGGAGAAATCACTTCCATTCTTGGGGATGGTCAAAAATGGTTTCTTCTGTGTGAACCTGGCAATCTGGGTAAAGGCTCAGTGGTAGAGCATCTTTGCATCAGAAGATCCCACGTTCAGTCCCCCACATCTCCAGGTAAGGCTGGGAAAGAACCCAGTCTGGAAACCTGGAGAGCCACTGCCGGTCAGTGCAGACAGTACTGAGCTAGATGGACAATGGCCTGATATGGTATAAGGCAGCTTCCTATGTTCCTATCACCTATCCAAACAATGAGTTTTGTCAATGGTTTTTAACCAACTTTTTAATATATCAGTAATAGCAGTCAACTGGTATCAAAAGAGAGAGACATAGTAATCAAGACCCAAGACAGTAGGAACAAGTGCTGCTGATAGGATTTACAGGCCCCAGAACAAATGTGAGCAAATGAGTGAGGCTTCTGGGTTC
Organism: Rhineura floridana; assembly: GCF_030035675.1. Lineage (NCBI taxonomy): Eukaryota > Metazoa > Chordata > Lepidosauria > Squamata > Rhineuridae > Rhineura > Rhineura floridana. Next base: position 91,228,411 of record NC_084482.1, on the reverse strand, counting down.
CACAGTATATGGAAGAACTGACACTAGATCCCAAGGGGAGGCAGCAGTATCTAAAGGGCATTTGTCACTTGTGTATAATTAATATACATGCACGCTAGGGGGGGCAAATTACAAGGCTGCTTTCAGACATGCTATTTTGTGGGTCAGATGCAATTGCAAATTCAGATTGCACAGTGAAAGTGGATTGGCTGTTTTTGTGCAACAAACTTTGAAAACAACCCATCCCAGACTTTTTGTTTAAGGGAAAGAGATGGGAAAATGCACTGGAAAGTGTGGGATGACAGTTGCTTGACAGGACATCATATAATCTTCCCACAAACAAATCAGAATGAGTGCTCAATAAATAGCCAGTCTCATGTAACCTCCCCAAAAACTTTGTGCAAACAAATCAAGATGAATACTCAGAAGTGGCCCAAGGTTGTACCAGCCATGTAGGCACTGAAGAGAAATTTTCTCAGGACCTTAGCAGAGAGGTCTTCCCGCTATGCCTGCTGTGATCCCATTATCAGCAATTTGCATTTTTAGTTTTAATTTTGCCCCTTAGAATTTGGTTAGCCAGTCTTTTCACAGATTAGGTTTTTTGTTTGTTTTCTCCAACAGTTCTAGTGGTTAGAGCATTGGACTAGGGCCTAGGAGTTCAAATCCCCATTCAGCCATGAAGCTCACTGGATAACCTTACACTAGTCACTGTCTCAACCTAACCTACCACCACACAGGGCTGTTGTGAGGATAGAATGGGAAGGAGGAGAACCATTTATGTCACTCTAAGCTCCTTGGAGAAAAGGTGAGGTAGAAATTTCTTTACTGAATCCAATTTAAATTACTCCTTAAAACAATAATCTCTCCACTATTTGGTCTCCTCTTATCTACGTACTCTTCTTTTTATTTGTTTGTGCTCTTGTGCTCTTTACTCTGGAAGTGTTTTTGTCTCTGCTTAGCCTTGGATTACTTCTTCTGTTTCATGTCTTCATTCTCCTTTTTTGCATCTTTTTTCTGGCACTCACTGTCTCTGAAAACCCACACTTCTCCCTCCTTGCAGCTGTTAAAATGGTGTTTGAAAGCATATATCTTCTTTTGACCTCTCCATCTCCTTCCTTTCCTGAATGTCTTTTCTTTTTTTTTTTAGAATGCAAATTGGCTGGAGGAGTTTTGTCTTCCTAATGTAACTGTTGTACAGTGCCTGGCTTTTGAGGTACATTTGTCATTATGTTCATCATGATCACCATCACAGTAGCTGCAAATTCTTAAACCACATCTAAGCTGGAAACCCCATTGATGATCGTTCTCCACAGTCAATTCACATTATTTTTATTATTAATATTTATATTCCGCATTCACTTTAAGAACTCAAAGTGATGTACATGTTTCTCTGCCCCCACACACATTTTATTCTCACAGCAGCCCTGTGAGGTAGGTTAGGCAGAGAGACAGTGAGTGGCCTAAGGTCACCCAGTGAACTACTGGCTGGTAGAGATTTGAACTATGGTCTGCAGGTCCCAGTCTGATGCTTTAACCATTATGAATCACTAGCAGTAACATGATGAGTGTGTTAGTTTGGGTATCTGCTCAGAGCCACTGTGGCATAGCCGTTAAGAGTGCCAGACTAGGTCCTGGGAGAGCAGGCTTTCAAATCCCCACTTAGCCATGAAGCTCACTGGGTGACCTTGGGCCAGTCACCATTTCTCAGTCTAACCTACCTCACAGGGTGTTGTGAGGATAAAATGGTGAGGGGAAGAACTATGTCCACCACTTTGAGCTCTTTGGGGGAAAGATGGGATATGAATGTAATAAATAAATAAATAACATCTCTGCATGCAGTTAGGTTGCTTGCTAAGGAAACTCTTTTAGGTGATGTATTGTAACAATGGATTTCTTATTTTGGTCACATGGGGGAATTTCAGACAATTTCTTTTTAGGGCATTTCTTTCTCAGGGATATCACATTTCCTAGCACTCAAGCTGCCATCATGTGTACCTTGGGGAAATGTCATTGTTCCTCATTGCAATGGTCCCTCAAGAAAACCTGTTTATTGAGCATTCATCCTGATTTGCTTGCACAAAGCTTACCACAGAGGTTAGATTATAGCCAGTACATATTGATCATTCGTTCTGATTTGTTTCCAGGTTGGCTATAGACAATGAGCATTCTTCCTGCATTCATCTTAATTTGCTTACAGGGTGCTTACGTGTCATTTGTTCACTATACACTTTTCAGTCCATTTCTGTCACTTTCCAAACTGCAAAAAGTGCATTTGTTGCACTAGGGTGACAAAGCACTTTAATCCACTTTAAACATGGAAACCTGGAGCTCCGGGTATGTGCTTGAATCCCTCCCACGAAAGAGTGACAGCCTGGAGGTGCCCTTTTCAGCACATCTGTGACATGTGCAAAAGCTGTTACAGTGTGGTCGCATAACAGGCATCTATTGTGCTTGTGGACTCTTTATGCAACCTTTGCACAGCTGGTGTGCATCTTTGCCCTATAGTAAAGTCAATCCATAGTTCCCATTCCACTAAATATGAAGAAAGGCCATTACACTAGTAGTGCACTTTAGATGCACAGCAGAGTTTTAGTCCTAAAAGAAAAGTGCAAAGTTTTTTTACCTACTGAAAGGCTCCCACTGAGTTCTGGTCACCCTAATCCCATTGCATTTAATCTATGAGATTACACACAATTATTCCACTGATTTTTTTTCTTATTGCATTTTATTTTTCATTATAAAAGTGATCGCAGCTGAATTTGGTTAAATGCCAGGTATACCTACCCAACAAGAAGAGGGAATGACTCACCAGTAGTTACCATGGTCCTTCTTTTAATGTTTTTGATATGGGAGTAATTTATCTGGATTTGATTTTTGATAGAAACCCCATCCATTTCCTTTTCAAAACACATTTCACGTGTTCCAGAGACAAACCCTGTGGTACCATTTCCAAGTTTTGATTGGGAAGGCAGCGGGATGAGGGTGGCCCTCCAGATTCATTTTAAAGGTTAACTCATAGATATATTCGACATTTGAAATTGCAACAACAAAAAAGCAATGCGTTTTAAAAGCATTTCTTGTGGTTTCTTTTTCTAATCGATGGTCCCGAGGGATAGAATCACCTATCGTCCTAAATAAAATAGAAAGAGAGGCAAGAGCCCTCCCCACTCCCTGCACAACATCCTGGGCTTTGCAAACAGGTTAACTGTCCAGTTTATTTATGGGTGTCGGGGGGTGCTCCTTTGCTCGTCTGCTGAGCTATTGTCTGGCATTTGGCTAGGGCCACCTTTAACAGTCCCTGCCATCCTTGAGCGAACGATGCCTAAAGACATAGCGGTAGCTATCGCACGGTCTTTAAAAATGTGCTGGTTGGTTGCAAAATGGGTTTGGCTTTCCCAAGAATAGTCGCTCTCTTCGCCGCTCACAGAGAAGCGGGCCGGCAAGCAGTCTCCGATCGTCCCGCTCATCTGCGATGCACATGGTCGGCCGAGAAACCATCGCAACCCACTCTGTTCTAAAGCTCAGCCTCGACAGTTGGCCGGAGCAGCGCTGCGGCACGAAAGAAAAAAAGTGGCATTGTGCGGCCGGGCAGCGGCACGTCCTCGTGCCCCGATTGGTTGGAACCGAGGGGTGTGTCAACACAGGGGGCGGGGTCAGCATAGGGGCAAGGGGAAGAGCCGGGGAGGGGGGGAAGCCGCGTCGCAGGCGCACACGTGCTTGTGCCATTGTATGATGTGCCTTTGACAGAGAGACCCCGCCGGTTCCTGGCCTTCTTCCGCCTTGGCAGCCGCACGTGTGGTACGTGCTCTGCCAAACTGGTCGGCTTCTTTTTGCTTCAGATGGGGGCAGGGATGCCTGGGTTGCAGACAAGCTCCTTTTACAGGCGAGGAGCTACCCGCCCCCCGCCGCCGCTCTCTTGGGTAAATGAATAGCCTCCTTAAAAGAGGAGGCTGCAATGTGTGAGTGTGTTCATGTCGCCAGTGATGGATGAAGGGTCTTAGGATGAAAGGGGTAGGATGGGGGGTTGGGAGCACGAGACACCATTGGGCGTGCAATTGCTGAAGCCTTACCGGGGACCATCGACAAAGATTGCAAAGGGAAAATAGTTTGTCCCTTTTTTCTTCTGGCTTTCTGAAGCTTTTATCAATTCAACGTGCATTTAATATACCAGTTGAGGGGATGTCTGGAATTATGTAAAATATCATTATGGCACCACTCTGACTGGTGCTATTTATCCGGCAAACATCCATGCATTTAGGGGGCATTCTTCAGGAAGCACTATTTCTGCACCGTATTCAGACTACCAACCTCAGAAATCAGGATTAACACTGATTCACAGCCTATCAATAAGAATGCACTGAAAAGATGAAATACTTTAAAGAAATAGTAAAAGTGTTAAATCGATATTTCGTTAAGTGAGCATGAAATGCACAAAATGATTTCCTCCTATTGTATGTTATTCACATCCAGAGAGGGATTGTTATCCACTCTTCTGATGTAAGTACAAAAGTGAGGGGTGATTGTTAATAAGAATTAATTAATCCCAAATAAAAGTGAGCAAGTTATGTTTGTGCTATGTTTCTGTTAACAAGTTAACAGAAACAAGTTATATTTATGTTGAGATAATATGCTTCCCTTTCTCATCATCTATCAAAGGTATACAATTGTTCATTGTAAAGGAGGAAGTTTCCCTATTTGGGCATAGTTTGGATTTTATCTGCAAGATAAGAAAATTGGATGGCTAATCAAAAAGGAGGGATCTTATGTTCTCATATCTATATAAAATAAACTGTACCAAAACCTAGTTGGCAATATTTGAAAAGTACACTTATGCCAACATTTCATGCAAAAAAGCAGCAAATACAAAACCAGTAGCACTGCTAAACTTTATTGATTTCTATTCCAAGAACTTCCCATTCCTTAAAAACTACCCCAATAGAGGTGCTTTATACTGTCAATAACCTTTCAAGAACCTCCTCCCAAGAATAATATATTTACGAGATTGTTACTCTTTTTGAACATATTCACTGGAAAAGCCTCCAGTATTACTAACTCTGATGCATATGTCACATCAGTTTCAAAGTTGTTTTAACATTTAAATTGTACCCTGCTGCAACATCCTCAAAGTGGAAACTAGAGACAATAAGGGGATTTCTGCAGCCACACTTTGGAAGGCCATTAATTGAAGACTGTGAACCATGACATTGGCTTCACTGGTCAAAGTTGGCAGGGCCAGCCTTAGGGGTGGACAAGCTGGGTGGTTGCCTGTGGCACGGAGCTTAGGGGGGCACCAAGCTGAGCTGAGTGGCTGAATTCTTGGTATTTTGTTTTAAAGCTTTCATAAAAAGAGGAAATGGTGTATTAGAGTGTAAGATGACAATGAATCTCAACATGTAATTATGACATAATGAGACCTCTCCCCGGCCATGTTGAATATTTTACATAGTCATGTATGAAACAGAATAGATGATAATTTGAGGCTTAAACTGGCTGTCAAAGGTATCCTTGGGAGGCTGGAAGGCAGGGGCATGCTTATTAGCTGAGCCTGCAGCCCAACTATTAGGGAGTCTAAACCAATTGTGGTAAGGTAAAACTTTCTGTCTGGGCAGCAATAGAGATACGATTGGTCATACAGGCTTATCATTGGTCCAGACCAAGTAGCCCTATTGTAATGAGAGAAGGAACAGGGAAGATTTTAAGGAGTGATTCTGTGGCAGAGAAGGCAGCCTGTTCTTGTCACAGAAAGAATTCCAGGCCTGCCAGGGAAAGAGTTCAAGGAGTGAGTGAACACCACCTAAGATCTCCAGGTAAGGTGCCATTGGAGAGTAATTTTCTGTGGCAAGTACCACAGGGAAAGGCGTAGGAGTGGTGTGAGACCAAGCCGTAAGGGAGGAATCCTTCCTGAGTGAATGGTGGAGAAAGCCAGCAGCAGGTCACAGCTAGAAGACCTGTGAGATTGAGCCCTAGGAAACAGAAAACAGCTCTACCAGAAAGGGTTTGGAATTTGAAGAAGGTACTTGGGAGAAGAACAACTGAATCCCTGTTCTCTTATCCCCATGTAAGAAAATATGAAGCACGTAAGAAAATATGAAGCACATCTATCATTCTGCTTGATCCCAGGACAAGGAGGAGCTGTTCACATGTAGTCCATCCATGTAATAATTTTCCCATGTGGCCCCCAGCTTTGCACAAAAGTATTCATTTATTAATACATTAATATCCCACTTTTTCTCCAAGGAGCTCAAGATATCCTACATGGTTCTCCCTCTTTCCATTATATCCATACAACAACCCTGTGAGACAGTTATACTAACAGACAAGGTCACCCAGTGAGCTCCATGACTGAGTGAAGATTAGAGGCCTGATCTCCCAGGTCCTAGTCCAACACTCTAACCACTATATCACACTGGCTCTCTATAAGTAGTCGTAGTCACTAACATACATAATGAACATGAAATATTAAAGGCACAAATCAAGACAAGATATTTGCATTCTAGGAATAAGGGAAGGTACCATTGTTAAATATTTTAATTGTCTGAGCCTTTTGACACAATTGGACCAACTTTATTTTACACAATAATCCTGTGGATCTCATGCCAGTGACAGATGCTCAATATTAATTTTTTTATTTATTTAATATACAGTGCCTTGCAAAAGTAATCAAATCCCTGACCAATGCTCTCATATTACTGAATTACAAATGGTATGTTGTAATTTTGTTCTGTATGATATTTTGAAACACTGAATTAAAACAAAATCAATTATTGTAAGGTGACATTGGTTTTATGTTGGGAAATGTTTGTAAGAAACATAAAAAACTAAAACATGTTGCTTGCATAAGTATTGAACACCCATACATTAATATTTGGTAGAGCCACCTTTCACTGCAATAACAGCTTTAAGTCTTTGGGGGAAGGTATGTATCAGCTTTCCACACAGTGTCAAGAGATTTTGGCCCATTCTTCATGGCAGATTCACTCCAGGTTGTTCAGGTTGGTTGGATGTTGCTTGCGGACAGCAATTTTCAAAGAGCGCCACAGATTCTCAATAGGATTGAGATCAAGACTTTGACTGGGCCACTATAGGGCATTCACCTTTCCATTTCTGAGCCACTCCAGTGTTGCTTTGGCCTTGTGCTCAGGATCATTGTCCTGCTGAAAAGTGAATTTCCTTCCTTTTTTAGTGGACTGAAGCAGGTTCTCTTGCAGTATTTTCCTGTATTTTGCTCCATCCATTCTTCAATTTTAACAAGATGCCCAGTCCCTGCTGATAAGAAGCATCCCTACAGTATGATGCTGCCACCACCATACTTCACTGTCGGATGGTGTGTCTTGAGGCATGAGCAGTATTAGGTTTGCACCACACATAGCACTTTGACTTTGCACCAAAAAGCTCTATCTTGGTCTCATCTGACCACAAAACCTTTTCCCACATCGCAGCTGGGGCACTCTCATGCTTTCTGGCGAACTCCAGACGTGCTTTCAGATGGTGCTTTTTGAGTAACAGCTTCTTGCCACCCTCCCATACAGACCAGTGTTATGCAGAGCTGACTGGTGCACCATTACTCCATTCCCAGCCATTGAATTCTGTAGCTCCTTCAAAGTGATTGTTGGCCTCTCTGTGGCTTCTCTCACAAGTCTCCTTGTTCGAGCTCGTGAGTTTGGGGGGACGGCCTTTTCTTGGCAGTGCCTGGGTGGTGTGATGCAGCTTTCACTTCCTGATTATTGATCCAGCTGTGCTCACTAGGATATCCAAACACTTGGATATTATTTTGTACCCTTTTCATTTGTATTATATTATCTCTTACTTCTGTAGAATGCTCTTTGGTCTTCATTTTCCTTCAGATCCACAGTCTGATCGATGATCCTTCAACAGTGGGAGGTTTATCCTGACAATGTGACAGCAACTTTAATGGTTCACAGGTGGAGGCCAATGGTAAGGTAACTGTGTCCTCGATAGGGGAATTTCTTTCATCTGTGTAACCTGGGAGCTTCCACAGCACAGGGGTTGCTTATGCAAGCAACATATTTCAGTGTTTTTTTCTTACAAACATTTCCCAACATAAAACTAATGTCACCTTACAATAATTGATTTTGTTTCAATTCAGTGTTTCAAAATAAAATATCATACAGAAAGAAATTACAATGTACGTAGGCCGCCTTTTGGCCAAAAAGGTCCCCAAGGTGGTTTACACACAAATAGAAAAACGCAAATACAAAATACAAATAAAAACAATACAATTTACAAAAAATCAAACTAACAAATTCCTAGCATTTTAAAAAGCAACAACAGCTAACCAAAAGCATTCATCTTCCTGGTAAAGGTAATATGAGAGAACTGGTCAGGGGTCTGGTTACTTTTGCAAGGCACTGTATTTATACCCTGCTTGTCCTCAACGATTATATGCATCTGCAAGGTGACTCTTACTAATGTGTCCCTTTAGAACATGGCTGGATGTACACTCTAGTAGAAGAGCAGAGCATGGACCCTAAATCTGAAAAGTGGGAGGGGGAAAGCAAGTTTAGAAAATGGTCCTGTCATGGGAGAGTTGTGTTGTTCATCAGTGCATCACAAAAAAATATCCAGCAGCTGCCACCATGACACATAACCACATTTCCCAGAAAGCATTCACTATAAGACTATTGTGCACATGTCTTGCATGCAGAAGTTCCCAGGTTCAATTGTGGTGTCTTCAGGTAGGGCTTGGAAAGATGACTGCCCTGAAAAGATGCTGCTGGTCATTGTAGGTAGTGTTGAGCTGGATGGAGCAAATAGTCTGACTCAGTATATGGCAGCTTTCTTTGTTTTTATCTGAACAGGAGCTTCATGTTTTCCCAGTGACAAAATGCTGAGAAATTATGATGTTCCTACAACAGAGGCACTACCTTCAGGAAAGACATCTGGATGCCCTTCAATAAATAAGTAATCCATTGTGCTATAGTTTATCTGGAGAAGCATAGATGCCACAAACCAAATATTTTGAAGCTATTGCTCTGTCTTGCTCTTCCAGTAATAAACTATTAGCAACTTGTCTGCAATTGATAAATTCATCACTATTGGGTCACTTGCTATTTTAATCTTTAACTAACCAAAGTTAGTTAATCTTTAACTAACTAATGAGGGGCCCTATATGTCCTGTGGAAAAAGTCAACAGTTCTGAGCCCAATCCAGCCAATGTTAAGCACTTTTAAGCCCTATTTATTTCACTGGAAGAAATTACACATGTGCATATGTTTAATGCTCCCACTAACATTAATTACATTTAAAAGACTTTAGTCTTAGCTGGATTGTGTTTATTATTTTCTATACAGAAATAAACTATAAATGGACAGTACCACTAAATATATCTGATATAACCCTTTAGACCGCTGTCTCTCCTGCAATTACTGTTAGAGCTTCCTGACAGTTTTGCTGATTTGACTGGTATTCTGACATTTAATCTCTCACCTAGTGACCTAGTATTTTCTTCCAGAAGAACCAAAATATGCTTTTTCAGCTAATATTGGATCAGATAATGTTTCTGTAGCCCAGTCCAGGAATCCATGACAGCTGCAGCACTCACAAACATTTTCTTCCTTCCTCGCAAGAAGTGGCCCAAGTGAAGGGACTGAGAGTTCCATCCACTGAGCTGCCCCCTTCCACTCCCTCCCAACAGAGTCAAATGTTCGCCTCTGCAGAGCTGGTGCAGCCGTGGAAACACTATTGAGCTCCACTGATCTGCAAACCAGGCTGTTTGGGAGTTTTCCCCTTTGCAGCAGTTCCTCGTTTATATGGTAGAAGTGATCCAAGTAAGGAAAGACACTTCTGCATGGAGACCATGCTTTCTGGATCAGGGCCTGTATGTTTTAGATCAGGGAAACTATTTTCTCTTGGGCTGTATTTCCTTGCGGATAATGTACCGGGGGCTGGATAACAGTGGTCAAAAACAGTTGGGGCAGAGTCAAAAGTGGGCAAGCTGGAAAAACCAAAAGTGAGTGGGGCCATGTTCTTTGCTCTGCCTCTCTCTTTTTTGCCCACCCCTTTTTCTATATCTCTTTCATTCTTTTCTCCCCCCACCCTTTATGTTACCCCTTTTTTCTTTGTGTGCTATAAAAAGTCTAAAAAGTATAAAAGTCTGTGGCCCTATTTCAAATGCATAAAAAAATTAAAGTTATTTTCTCATTTACAGCATGGACATAAAACATGTTTTTGCTAGAAAAGAAAGAATGCTGTAGATGTTCTTAGTTGTTGTCTAGGCCCAGTGTAACTCAAGACTTTGGTTTCAGCTGTCACAGACCAAACTGAACTCTTGGGGTTTATTGTGTCAGTCAGTGGTACCCCTCAACAGAATTATAGCTTATTGGTCAATCCTGAAGCATGTACGATTTTGAATGCCAAACCAGTTCAAATGGTCCACATGAAAATAAGCCAAGGGCCACACCAGATTAGGTCAAGGGTTGCACATAGGCCTAGGGCCACAGGGTGCCCACCCATGTTTTAAATTCCCTTGTTCATATTCAGAGGTATACCCTCCTTGTTTCTTGATCTATGGGCATCAGCATAATGAAAAACTTCAAGCAAAGTATGCCTTATCTGCAAATGTTCAGAGGTTGATCCCGCCCCTTTCTATCCTATTGCAAATGTCATCATATGACAGCATCCCAGATGATTCTGTCGACATCTCTATATATTACAAACCCCCTTTCCCCCCTGTAAACTTCACAAGGCTGACTTTCTGGATATTCCCAAGATTTTAAAAAGCCAGGGTTATAAAATGTGGCTGAGCTGAGCCTGCTTACAAACAATAACCCACCTTCCTTGGTTTTCTATTTCTCTTTCTTTTCTCCCTGCATTATAGGTCACTGTCTTTAAACACACACACATGGATATAGTTTGCATTTTATATGCATATATAGTTTATTGAACATTATTATAAAAGTCTGTGGCCCTATTTCAAATGCATAAAAAAATTAAAGTTATTTTCTCATTTACAGCATGGACATAAAACGTTTTTGCTAGAAAAGAAAGAATGCTGTAGATGTTCTTAGTTGTTGTCTAGGCCCAGTGTAACTCAAGACTTTGGTTTCAGCTGTCACAGACCAAACTGAACTCTTGGGGTTTATTGTTTCAGTCAGTGGTACCCCTCAACAGAATTATAGCTTATTGGTCAATCCTGAAGCATGTACGATTTTGAATGCCAAACCAGTTCAAATGGTCCTTCAGTTCTGCCACAACGTTCCACAAACCGTCCAAGGATTACCTATCTCTTCAAAGAATGTGTTTTCATTTACATTCAGTCCTCTTTTCTCCCCTCAGAGTGCTCCTGCCATACCAGGATATTCACTATCACCCAACAGACCTTTTCAGGAACACTGAACAAGAACCAACTGCAGTAAATAAATAAATAGCCCTGTGCAGCAAGGGAGATATGAAATTTTATGTACATCTTATTCCCACACATGATGAGGGAATGTGAGGATGAGACAGGACTTAAGTAGAGCCCCGCTGGATCAGGCCCAAGACCTATCAAGTCTTCCCAGCATTCTGTTCTCACAGTGGGCAACCAGATCCAAATGGGAAGTCAGCAGGCTAGGAGCACCTTACACACTTGTGAAAGATGATAAGAAATGGCTATTCAGAGGCATACAATACTGTAGGGGAGGCAGAACTTAGCCATTGTGGCTAGTAATCATGAACAACCATTTGTGCCGGAGGATTGGAGACGGGCAAACGTCGTCCCGCTCTTTAAAAAGGGTAAAAAAGAAGATCCGGGGAATTACAGGCCAGTCAGTCTGACTTCAATACCGGGAAAGGTATTAGAACAGATAATAAAAGAGTCCATTGGCAACTATCTAGATGACAATGCTGTGATTAGTAGGAGCCAGCATGGGTTTGTCAGGAAAAAATCCTGTCAAACTAATCTCATCTCTGTTTTTGATCGGGTCACTAGCTTAGTAGATGGTGGAAATGCTGTAGATGTCATCTATCTAGATTTCAGCAAAGCGTTTCACAAAGTCCCCCACGACCTTTTGATTAGCAAACTGGTCAAATGCGGACTACATGGAAATACTGTCAGGTGGATTCACAACTGGTTGGAAAACTGTACTCAAAGAGTGGTCGTCGGTGGCTCTGCTTCGGACTGGAAGGAGGTTTTGAGTGGAGTGCCACAGGGTTCTGTCCTGGGGCCGATACTCTTCAACATTTTTATCAATGACTTAGATGATGGGGTGGAGGGAAGCCTTATGAAGTTTGCGGATGATACGAAACTGGGAGGGATAGCTAACACAATGGAAGACAGGAATAAAATCCAAAGGGACCTGGATAGACTAGAAAATTGGGCTGAAATTAATAAAATGAAATTCAATAAAGACAAATGCAAGATTCTGCATTTAGGCCACAAAAACAAAATGCACGGGTACAGGATGGGAAATACCTGGCTTAGCAGTAGTGCGTGTGAGAAGGACCTTGGAATTGTAGTGGATCGCAAGTTGAACATGACCCATTAGTGTGATGCTGGGGCAAAAAAGGCAAACGCGGTTTTAGGCTGCATAAATAGAGCTATAGTTTCCAGGTCGAGGGAAGTAATAGTCCCACTATATTCTGCATTAGTCAGGCCTCATCTGGAATACTGCGTTCAGTTCTGGGTGCCTCATTTTAAGAAAGATATAGACAAGTTGGAGCGGGTTCAGAAGAGGGCAACGAGGATGATAGCCGGTATGGAGAACAAGTCTTATGAGGAAAGGTTGAAGGAACTTGGCATGTTTAGTCTCGTGAAGAGAAGGCTGAGGGGTGACATGATTTCACTCTTTAAGTACCTGAAGGGCTGTCACATAGAGGAGGGTACAGATTTGTTCTCTGCTGCCCCAGACAGTAGGACTAGGTCTAATGGTTTTAAGTTGCAGGAGCGTAGATTCAGATTGGACATTAGAAGGAACTTCTTGACAGTAAGGGCAGTTCGGCAATGGAACCGACTGCCTAGGGAGGTGGTGGGATCCCCTTCGCTGGATGTCTTCAAGCAGAGGCTGGACAGCTATCTGCGGGAGATGCTCTAGCTGTGGATTTCCTGCTGTGAGCAGGGGGTTGGACTCGATGGCCTACAATGCCCCTTCCAACTCTATGATTCTATGATTTCCTCCATGAATTTGACTGATCTTTTAACGCCTTAACATTTGTGGCCATCACTACATCTTGTGAATTCCATAGTTTAACTATGTACTGTACGAAGAAGTACTTCCTTTTGTCTGTCATGAATCTTCTAACATCCAGCTTCAGTGGATGGCCCCATATTCTAGTATTGTGAGAGAAGGAGAAAAACATCCCCCTATCCACATTCTCCGTTTATATATGTGCTAGCTCCACCTGTACCCTACCTATTTTGGTCACCTACCATGAGTTGCAGGGAAGTGGGAAGCCTGTTCCACTCCTTTGGGCTCCCCATGCAATTTAGAACCCTGGGAGATCAGTATTCTAAAATGCACAGACAGCCTACACCAGTAGAAAAGGCTCCCCACTGCAGAATTTCTTTCTCCAAGTTGTGGAGGGCAATGGGGAGGAGGTGACAGAGGTAGCATGTCCGTCCTCACTCTCCCTCGTCCCATGAAGGATTTAGAACACTAGAATAGGGCTCCAGATGCAGAGCATCCAGTCCAGTCCCCAAGTGCCCTGCATTGCCGAAGGTGGCGGTGGCGGTGGCTGCACATTCCCAGCAGTCTTGCAACAGGGGTGTGAATATGAATCCCTGCTTGCTTTCTAGGGTTTCTGATGAAATGGGTTGTGTAGCAAAGCCTGTCTGAAAAACACAGAAAAGGCAAAAGAGAATCAGTGCAGTGGGTAAGGACTAGGAGAACTAGGAAATACTTGGACCAATGGAGAATAATGCTCAGCTTTTCAATAATGAATTCCACTGTATGGCTGTTGTCTTATCAGAGAAAAGAACAGGCCATGCAAGTTAAACCTTTGTATGATGTTTACATGCTATGGTGTTATTTTGATTCACATGGATAAGGATTTTTTCCATGATAATAATTAATGACTAACTTACTTGATTTAGGCTTGAAAGAAAATATCTCTGGCCTGGCCGTCAGTTCATAGTAAGAAAATCTGGTAGAATTATTGGGGAATGAGCCCAGTAGCAGCAGGCTGCAATTAGGTATCAAAGGAAAGTTTTGACGAAGCAACATAATTTGGCAGGATCCCTTTTTCGAATATATATATATATCTTTTTCCTGATGCCTCAGGCTCACTTAGGTCTTAGGGTCTACAGAACAATAGTAGAACAAACCAACAGCAAAAAAGTTTCAATTAAAACAAGCCAACTATTAAAATGTTGCAGTGTAGAGTGCTCCTGTTCACTGTGCCAGCCAACCAGCCATGCCCTCTTCAAGGATATTCCATTCTCTCCACAAGTTTTCCATTCCATTCCCTGCCCTCTGCACAAAAGTCAGTCAACATATTGTGGCTACTAAACATGCTGAACTAGGTTTTTCTTGCAGGGGGGTATTGGAAAAAAATTTCTAAAGATTTTTTTGTATTTCTGCAAACCTTTGGGTGCCCCCAAGCCTGCTGATACCTTCCTCTTTTGTGTGGATAGTACCATTTTGGCTACACAAATAAGCAACAGCACTCAGAGCCTGAATGGAGATCAGAAATAGAATTATGACCATAAAGCAGTCTAACAAAGGGAATGAAGTGATTTCTGGCTAGACTGGGAAAATCCCATGGGAATGTTGTACAGGGAGCATTATGCAACCGGTAAAGAGAAGGACCAGATGGGGCTTAGGAGTTATTTACCATCCATGACCTCAATAATATTTTAACTGGCTTGTTTGCTGAGGATTGGTTCCAGAAACCAGCATGGCTCTTGTCTCTCACCAAAATAAAGAGGGCTGCATAAGAACATCATATGCCTAATGTCCGCAATATAATGGTTTACATTGTTAGCACTGAACTGCACTGAGCAATTCGCATATCTTACAGGCTGATCCTATGAGCCACTGACACATAGTATGAGGCATTCACATCATAGTACTGGAACAAGGTTTTGAACAGAGCAAAAATCGCTACATGCCTTGTTTGAGGACTACTAATTTTCAGCAGTGTAGGCTTTCTCATGGAAACTTATGTTTTAATCTCTATGGCACACACACAACAAAGGAGATTACAGAATTTATAAAAATTGTATCCACAAATATATTGAGGCAGTGGCATATGCCATTTGCTAAATTGGTTCCCATTTCAGCAAGCAAAATTACATTTTGTGGGAGACTTTGAACTGAAGGTAAGGAATATAAATAGTCAGAATATCAGCCAGAGCTACAGTAACTTAGATGAATGGCCTGAGATGAGGTGTCATTCAGGTTCAAATGATCTCAAAAATACCTTAATAATCATACATTTGAGTAAGCAGTGATGCTATTTGCATGCAAATAACTGGGCAAAAATCAGTGCATATGGTACCTAGATTCTTTTATTTTTAAAAGGTGAGGATAGATTATATTAGTCAGTTCTGACATTTTACCATTAGATGTAATAATTACACCCTGGGTGGAAAAAGACTACCACTAACCAAATGGCATCTGTTTAAATACCTACTGCAGAGTAGATGTAACTGTAAGGAAAGGAAATTGCTGTATCTTCCTGCTATACAAAAAAATAAGCATTGTCACACCCCTGCAACTACTTGGAAACCCAGGAACTGTGGAAATTAGTGGAGATATTGATGTAGTATCAAAACAGTACTTACCATGAATTGTTCAACAGCAGTACAAACTCATCTTCCTCCCAGCTTCCTCTGTGCTTTGCAACTGAAATGGCAAACATATGTATCAGCAGTTCAAACCCGACATTGAGCCATGAGTCTTGCCCTCCCCACATGCTTCAGGCATTGTATCCACCTTTTTATTTTTAAAAACATTACACTAACATTTATGCTTTTATCCATTCATTCTTCATTTTAATAATTGACTGCATTGTCATAATTTTAAAATCTCTATCTATTAAAATTAATAATTATTTTTATTAAAATACAAAACCTCTGGGTATCAGGTGTCATGTTAGAAAAAGCAGCCCTCCTCTCTCATCTCAGAGGAAATGTCTCCTCTGCGACAGTGCCTGTTGTGACACATGTGGTTACCATTCCAAATAAAAGGAAATTTTGTTTATTGTTTTA
Source organism: Rhineura floridana (assembly GCF_030035675.1). Classification (NCBI taxonomy): domain Eukaryota; kingdom Metazoa; phylum Chordata; class Lepidosauria; order Squamata; family Rhineuridae; genus Rhineura; species Rhineura floridana. Next base: position 91,212,285 of record NC_084482.1, on the reverse strand, counting down.
ATATGCAAATTATGCACAGTTAATCAAACAATTATTATGTTAATTATTTACCTCTCATGTGACTAATAACCAATATTTATCTTATTGGGCAATTGCCGTATTTGTTTGTCTTTTAAACTGAAACTTGTTTTAAAAGTGCAAAACTGCTCCAGGGACTGGGAAGGGGAGATCTCTTGGTGACATTGCAAGAGGGGCAACCAGTCAGCCTCTTGCACAGCTGGCTTCTGCTTCAGAGCTTGTCCTGGTCTGGAGAGAAAAGGTTATTATTATTACTGTTGTTCTTGCCACTGCTGCTGATGATTATAATTCATTAGTTGCCTTGTTTTCAAAAATTAACTCATTAACAGAGTTAACATTAACAGAAATAAAACTAGAATAAAAACAACTTGAAAGACTCACAAAACTATGCATGAAAAAGCAAAATCCAACTCATCCCCACCCCATCAAAATAAGCAGAGAATTAAACTTCAAATGCCTAGGCAAATAAAAATGTTATTACCTGGTGCCTAAAAACAGATAGTGATGGTGCCAGACATGCCTCTCTGAAGAGAGCATTCCACAGTGATATGCTCTTGGACTGAACAGAGCTAAGATCCTTACCACTCTAAAATGTTGCATTTGTCTTCATCCTTGATTTCTCATGTGACAGAATCTATAGGTTCTCCAGATGGGTACACCTGCTGGGCAACAGATATTTCCATGACTACCATATCATATGGTTAGCAGTCATCTCTTTAAATACTATGTTGTTCCAAGGTGAATTTTTGTTTCTCAGCATATGCTAGACCCAATAGCTCATAATTTACTAAAACTGTACCTTATATAATAGGATTTCCACAAGCAGGTTCTTTATTGGTTATATAAGGATCTAAACAAGGGGTGTGATCCTCCAGATATTGTTGGACTCTAACGCCCATTAGTCCCAGACAGTATAGTCAATGGTCAGGGATGATTGGGGGTTCTTATGGATCTATTACTGTCACTTGTGGCTCAAGTGGCCTCGGTAGCATGGAGCGTCTTCCATAATCTTCAACTGGTGGCGCAGCTACACTCTTATCTGAACAGGGATAGCCTAACTTTTGTTGTCTATGCAATGGTAACCTCCAGGGTAGATTACTGCAATGTGTTATACATGGGGCTGCCTTTAAAGGTAGTTCAGAAACTGCAGCTGTGCAGAATTCAGTGACTAGATTGCTGACCAGAACAAGATGGTCCGAGCATATAAAACCAATTCTGGCATGACTGCACTGGCTACTAATCTGTTTCCTGGCTCAATACAAAGTGCTGGTTTTGATCTATAAAACCTTATGTGGCTCAGGAACCCTGTGCCTCAAGGACTGCCTCTTGCCACATTAACCAACCTGGACCCTGTGTTTGTAATCTGAGGCCCTTCTGTGTGAGCCCCCTCCAAAGGAAGTGTGGAGGGTGGTGATGTGAGAACAGGCCTTCTCAGTGGTGGCTCTAATATGTTAGTGAGAAGGGTAAGTCCTGGCTCACTAGCCTATTAGAGTTTTGAGAGTGTCATATAGAGCTGATCCAGTTGATATAGTGTACTTGGACTTTTAAAAAGCTTTCAACAAGGTATCTTGCCAAAGACTCCTGAGTAGGCTTAGCAGTCATGAATTAAGAGAAGTCATCTTGTAGATAGGGAACTGATTAAAAAACAGGAAGCAGAGAGCAGTAATAAATGGACAGCTATCCCAATGGAGGGATGTAGAAAGTGCAGTCCCCCAAGGATCAGTATTCAGGATATGTGCTTTTTAACTTGGGGCTCATCTACATGGTGATTTACTGTGTGTTTGGTGCTACTCACATCTCCTTTTCCTTCGCATGGTTCACATGACGTTACTGGCAAACAGAAGCTATCACATAGTTTCCCCTGTAAATCCATACTAACCCAATCCTCTGATAATACAAAAAGGAAAGAAAAAAAGTCTTCACTCCCTTTCTCTAGTGCTTACAGATGCTTTGCTCCGATGCTTTTAGGTGGGTGCATCAATTCTTCTCTCCACACCCACTCCATCCTCCTCCCTTCTTTCATTTCATTTCCTGTAGGCTGACAAGCAACTTTTGGCTGCTCTCCATTCTGCTGGCCTTTTTTATGTTGCTGCAAACAGTGCCTTATTTTTCTTTTCCCCTATCTTGTGCACAAAAGCATAACACTGCTCAAAGAAAGATTTATATTTCGGCTGTATTGTACCAGTGAAAATGCAAATAATTGCACTTCCAGGTGTGTTTTTTAAATGGAACCTACTGCAGCTGGTAGAACAAACTGAGCATGCTCAGTTGCTAAATAACCAGAGGAAGTGGAAATGCTAAATTAGAGGGTGTGGTCATTAGGAAACTGTGTGCTTGATCCTTCCCCTCAGTGTGAATAGAAGATAGTGCTTTCAGCTGGCATTGAGCCCTTACTGTGGATGGTGCAAATAGAAAATGGAGGTAAAAACAGCATCTTTAGTATGAAGTATGCTCCCATGTGGAAGAGCCCTTGATCATAAATGATCTAGAGTTAGGGATAAGCAGTGAGGTGGCCAAGTTTGCTGATGATACTAAATTGTTCAGGGTTGAAAAACAAAAAGGGATTGCAATGAGCTCCTAAAGGATCTCTCCAAACAGAGTGAATGGGCATTAAAATGGTAAATGCAGTTAAATATAAAAGAGTATAAAGTAATGCAGACTGAAGCAAAAAATCTTAATTTCACATATACACTCACAGGGTCTGAACTGGCGGTGACTGATCAGAAATGAGACCTTGGGGTTTTAGTGGATAGCTTGATGAAGATATTGATCCAGTGTGTGGCATCTGTGAAAAAGGCAAAATCTATGCTAGGGATCATTAGGAAAGATATTGAAAATAAAACTGTTGATATCATAATGCTGTTATACAAATCTATGGTGCAACCCACATTAGGAATATTGTGTACAGTTGGTTGCCTCACCTCAAAAAAGATATTATAAAGCTGGAAAAGGTTCTGAAACGGGCAATCAAAATGATCAAGGAGATGGAGCAATCCCCTATTAAGAAAGGTTACAATATTTGGGGCTTTTTAGTTTAGAGGAAAGGTAAGAGATGACATGACTGGAGTATAAAAAATGATGCATGGCATGGAGAAAGTGGATAAACATTTTTTTTCTCCCTCTCATAATGCTAGAACTCGAGGACATCCAATGAAGCTAAATGTTGGAAGAGTCAGGATAGACAAAAGAAAATACTTCTTTGTAGAGCATATAATTAGAGTAGAGACACACACACTGTTGTGCTGGTTCCAGAGTATCTCCACCTCTGTTTTCTGAAAACGGGGGCACACAACACTAGTCAAAATCTGCCCCTTTTTACTCTAAAACCTGGTTGGGTCAGCTTGAGTGCAGGATTTTTTAAATTCAGCTTCAGATTTTGCAACTGATTGATAGATCAACCCATTGCTCCTTCAGTTGTGTCCAGTGGAAACACTTTGCTGTAGACTCAGGCAGAGACAGTTATTGGCCCAATACTTTGCTATTGGTGGTCCTGAAAGATCTGAAGTCAGCAGTGAGGAAGGGAGATGTGTCCAGCCAAGGACAGAGTCGCTTCAAAACACAGCCAGAAAAACTATTCTCACTGCTTTTGAGGCGACTAGCGTGCCCACAGCCTTCAATTATGGAATTCACTCCCACAGTAGGCAGTGATGGCCACCAACTTTGATGATTTTCAAAGAGGATTAGACAAATTCATGGAGAAGGCTATCAATTGCTACTAGACATGATGGCTATGTGCTGCCTCCATAGTCAGAGGCAGGATGCTTCTGAATACCAGTTACTGGAGACCACAGGAGGAGAGAGTACTCTTTTGCGCAGGTCCTGCTTGTGTGCTTCCCACAGGCATCTGGTTGGCCACAGGGAGAACAGGATGCTGGACTAGATGGGCCATTGACCCAATCCAGCAGGCTCTTCTTATGTTCTTATGGCTGCTCTGCCAGTGCCATCACTATCTACTTTTAGGCGCCAGGCAAAAATGTTCCTTTTTACCCAGGCTTTTGGCCCTTAATTTGGAGGACTTTACATATTTGTGGCCTCTTTTAGTTGGTGGGTTGTATTAGATCTACTTTTTGTATACCTATAGATGTGTTTTCCAGGTTTGGTTTTCGTTTGGTTTTATACTGGTTTTAATCTTTATACTATTTTTCAGTCGCTTTGGGTCACTTTTTGTGAAAAAAGCAACTAAGCAACCCCTAAACAAGTCTTACAAATATATTTTCCCAGGTCTCTTTAGATCCAAGTCAGCCTTCCCCAACCTGGTGTCCTTCACATATTCTTAGATCACAACTCCCAGCATCCCTGACCATTGGCCATACTGGTTGGGGCTGATAGGGGTTGGAGTCCAACAACATCTGGAGGGCATCAGGTTGGGGAGGGGCGATCTAAGGGCTATAGCCCAAACTATACAGGGCCAACCTTTGTTGTCCTTGAAGGCAGGGAAACAATGGGCTGAATCTCCACACTGCTTTTATATAGCAATGAATAATGAGATTGTTGGAAATGTCATCTGGGCAGCCACATTCTGAAGACTCTTGTATGACAGACTCTCCTTAGTTAGCAAAGAGAGCTGCAATTTTCCTCCAGCTAGGACAGCAGTGAGTGAAATCATGCCTGTTTGTCATTATCTGTCTCATATTAGCTGTAATCGCATCACATTTTTGTTTATATCTACAAGTAATGCAAACCATGCATAGCCTAACTTTGACTCAAAAGATTAAAGTAGATACATAATTCTGGCAAATTGCTTGGAATTATGGTTTAACAGCATCTGGTTCAGATATTCTGTAGTAAATTGCTGGAACCAATGCTGCCTGTGTCTGTACTTTTCTCTCTCTCTCTCTCCTTCTACTTGAACCAAAAAATACAGTTAGAAACACGTGTCTTCCATCCAGTTTCCATGTAATCAGTTGTATGAAACCCACAAGCTTTTGAGAAAAGTTCGCTGAACAAAGATGTTCTCCTGGACCAACTTCATGCATCCAAGGCCTTCACAAAACTAAGGCATTCACAGATAAGAACAAACAAACAAACAAACAAACAAACAAACAAACGATCATCAAGAGATGGCTAATGATGCAGCAAGCGGCATCATTTATGACTCCAAAATGCCATCTGCCTACCAGTTCTGCCTCATCTCCATCATTCTATATAACCTTGGAAGCTGTTGTCTACCAAGCTGGATCATTGGAACATCTAGGTGTAGTCTTACACTGATGGGAGATGTATCTCTGGGGTTTCAGAAAGGGACATTTCCAGCCCTATGTGAAGGTGGCAGTGATTGAACCTGGTACCTTCTGCATGCAAAGCAAAAGCCTCTTCCCTGTAGTGAGGCAATAGCAGAGAGCACATACACCAAAGGGGTCTAAATAACTGCAGAAGTTTCAAGCTGGTGAACAGACTAAGGCAAGGTACATGCTATGGACGGTGACAAAAAAATCCCTGCATCTGGGTAAACATTCCTTTGCTCCATGTCCGGGATTAAGGTTCCCTAACCAGTACTCCACTTCCTGTTTTTTTCACATAAATGTTTTAGACTGAATATGAGAGAAAGCCATCCACTACGTCTTCCACAAGATATTTGGTTGGAAGAGGGGGAAAGGGCACATGTTCATATTGTCCAGTCTCTTATGACAGCCCCTCACATCCCACAGGAATGGAAGCAGCTTCCTAACATCTTAACTCCAATCGGCCACAACCAAGGTACCGGAACAGAACAGTCAACACTTACAAATAGCCACAAATCTGGCATCCTGTGGTGGTATACAACTAAGACTCATCCTTGAGCAGCAGGAAGGAAGGGGACTTTTTGTAAACCAGAAGACAGATGACTATTGTTTTGTTGCAAACTGTCAGTGTTCCACAAATTACTGGCAGTAAGTATCTTTGGTAACAAAAAATAGGTGCTGGTATTCATATCTTGATAAAAGTGCTGTGGGTGCCAGCACAAAATGGCTGTCATGGGGAGCAAAAACAAGAGGTGCTGGTACTCCATTCTGGTGAGTAAGGTCATTTAAAAAGCCCAGGTATGTGAATATGGGGGTTAGTTAAAAAAATGTGTTGGCTAGAACATGGAGTCCAAATATGGTATTATCAGAACTGGGGCAAGGTGCTTGGCAGGATTAGCTCCAAGTAGTTGGCTAAGGAAGATCAAGAAGAGGGGGAAATGAAATAAGGCAGGTCTGAGGAAAGAGCAGAGGAAGGCAGGACAAGTAGGACCGAAAGAGAGAGGCCAGTTCTTACCAAAGGAGAAAGCTTTTGCACAGCCAGAAGGCTTCAAAATATGACAGAGATGCCCGAGGGTGGGGGTGGGGGCAGATGTATCTTCTTTTGTTCTTTCTAGGCAAAGCCAAAACTCTCATATCACCACCAAAAAACCCCACTTCAATATGCAGGAGCTATATCTGCATCCAATAATCACGCATCCTCCTCACAGGGGGGATGCGCAAGTTCCCACTGTACACAATGCACAGGAAGCGCAAGGAGAGGAAGTGCTTCCTTCCATCTGCTTTTTGGGTAATGTCCAAATCTTCCCTCAGAAGTTCCCAGTTGATCAGCCTGGCAATCATCTTCTTTTCCTTCCTTTTCCAAGAGCAGCTGAGCGGTTGGCACAAGTCACAGCAGGAAACAGCTGGGGAAGATTTTTTTTAAAAAACCAATTCAGTTGTAGTAGGGAAGGCAAAGCTGGGGGGAAATATATTTAAATTATATATAGATATGTGCAATCACAGTGTGATGGTGCCTGTGCCCTGTGTAGAAATGATGGACAGGAGATAAGCTCCACTGCTAGATGCAGAACTCATCATTGAGCTGATGAATCATCGTGGTGGAGCCATAGGATGAGAAAATTAGCCATCTGCCACAGAATCACTACTTCTACACAGTAGTATAGTGGCAAATTCAGAAGTGCAGGGTCCCTTCATGTTAGTCATAGCCACCACCCCTCCCCATTTTGTGCTGCGGGGTTGAGAATGAGATCTTTGTTAATGCTTCTCCCACAATAGACAACCATAGGAGCCAATAAGAATGAAAAGAGAGAGTGTTGGCTACTGAGAAGACTCTTCTCAGTGGCTGACTCACCTCCTTTCACTCTTACTAGCTCCAATCAGAAGGAAAGGTCAAGGAAGGAGTGGCTAAGACACTCCCCTTTCATGCTGATTGCCTCACAGGATGGGACCATGCTCCCCAAAATACTTTAAGACACCCCCCAAGACCCTGGACAACTACACACCTGCTTTTACAAGGTGAAACCATAGTAAGTTCTCATTCTGTCAAACTGACTCAATAAGGAAAAGGCCCAGGATTTAGGAACAATACTCTGCATTGCTTAGATCCAGGGGCGTCGCTACCGGGGTGTGGAGGGTGCAGCCCGCACCTGGGTGTCACCATGAGGGGGGTGACACCCAGAGCTGCCCCGCCCCACGCTGTTGCCCGGCAAGGCTGCTCCAACTCCTCGGAGGCGGGCTGGCGGGCTGGTGGGCGAGCGCGGGAGCAGCATCGGCGGGGCGAGGGAGGCACGCCAGCGTTCCCAGGCCTTTTCTGGCTGGGTGCCCCTCCAGCGCGCGCCCTCCCAGAGGCATGGACAGGGTGGCTGGCCCTGAGTGTGCACGCATGCGCGTGCGCGCACAAACCCAGCCACCTCGTCCATGCCCATGGGAGGGCGCACACCGGAGGTCTGCACACACCCCCGCACTCCCGCTAGTGACGCCGCTGCTTAGATCAGCAGTCTTCAGCATCTACAAATCCAGGATATGATTCATTTGTAATATACCCTAAGGGCTTCTCCAGAGACCTATTTATTGAGCATCCCTCCTGATTTGTTTGCACAAAGCTTCTGCAATGGTTAGACTATGGGCTTATCCAAATGGAGCAGGATAATCCACGGTTTCCATATTCGGTTTGTCATCTGATAGTCCTCACTTTGCCTTTTAGTTCGCGCTTTCCCAATTAAAAAAAATGCTTTTTTGCACCCGCACATGCAGCGGTAAGACCCCTACATTCTTTTTGCTTTTTCCAAGCTCCGCCTCTAAAACCTCCCCCTATCAACCAATTGGTCAGCAAAAAAATTAGGTATGCTCCTCTCCCCCTTTGCAAGGAAGCACAATATGGCTGTAAAGGAGTTATCGCCTCAGAAGGAAAGGCTGCTGGTCGGTTTCACGCCTGCCTTCCCACCGAGAATGAAATTGACACCCTTTTCCTGTTTGCATTTGCGATATTACACTTAAACAAATGTATGCTTTTCTGCCTTTATTGATATTTAAGGAGATACACACGCTGGCAATGCACGTATTTCTCCAAAAAAGCAAGAAACTGTCCCCCCCTCCTCCCTTTCCTTCCCATGGAGAATGAAATTGACAAAGTTTTCTGGAGCAGGCTTGAAACCGACCAGAAGCTCTTTTCTTGTTTGCATTTGCGATATTACACTTAAATGAATGTATGCTTTTCTGATTTGAAGCAAAAACCCCAGCAGGTAGAATGAAATTGACAAGGCTTTCGGAGGCAGGCTGAAACCGACCATCCCCCCTTTCTTGCTTGCTGTGCATTGCAGATCTCACCCAGAGCAGCCGCCCAGTTTGCAGGCTGGCAAAAAATAAAATGCATCTACGCAGTAGTTGCAGACCCCCCCCAACACCCCACCATTGCGATGATTGGTTCATTTTTCCCAGGCTTATTCTTGCACATGTGCAAAAGTGCAGATACGTGATTGGCTGGAATGAGGAGAAGGGGCAAGGGGAAACACCCAAGAACCGCCCATCAGCTGTAAAGTCCATGGTATCGCATCCTAACTCCTGAAGGCGCTGATTTAACCCGCGAAAATGCGTAACAGCGCAAGACGTCATTTGGACGACCAAAAAATAATGAACGCACATAGCGGGCGTGTCACACATTTTGCAGTCGTCTGGATGAGCCCTATGTCTGGTCTTTATTGTGCATTCATTCTGATTTGTTTGTGGGGCACTTATATGACAAGGAGATCCATCCTGATTTGCTTGCAGGGTGTTAACACTTCTTCCTGTTAATCATTTATTCATCCCACACTTTTCGATGCATTTCCCTGTCACTTTCCAAACCACAAAAAGAAGATTTCTTGCACTAGGGCGCTTTAATCCACTTTAACTGAGCAAACCTAAAGTTCTGATTTATTTATTATTGATTTGCACTTGAATGCCTTCTGCAAAATAGAAACAATCTGCAGATACCCCAAAACAATGTGCAAAACACCAATTTCAAGCCCTGAAACCATTTAGCAATACTAACAAATTAAAACAGAGTTGAGTTAGGACACTCTTTCTGCAGACCAATCATAGGCATATCAGGTTATCCAAGCTGCACAAACAAATCTAATGCTCACTTAATTTTCTTCCTCCATGGTACATCCATTCAAGTGTACCCACTATCTTCTCTATACACAGTCCATCTGAAGTGGGAACTTTCCAATCCCAAAGCTCATGTCACAATCAAGTAGTTGGTCCTTATCATCCAAACCAACTTCCCAATCCTATAACAGTACTTTATTTTCTGGAAGCACATTAACAGCTATGTTCTTCCTCCACAGTCGGAAGTCAGGATGCCTCTGAATGCCAGTTGCTGGAAATCACAAGTGGAGAGAGTGCTATTGCACTCAGGTCCTGCTTTTAGTCTTTCCATAGGCATCTAGTTAACTACTGTGAGAACAGCATGCTGGACCAGGTGGGCCACTGGCCTGATCCAGAAGGTTCTTCTTATGTTCTTAATGTAACTAGCAAAAGTTTTGAACCTTTATCTGTTTTCTATCTAATGGCAAAGAGTTTGCAAGTTCAATGACCTCAACAAATAAGGGCTAACCCCAAAGTATTACACTGGTTATTGTCTAAGGCAGGTGTGGGGAACCTTTGGCCCTTCAGATGTTGCTGCACTACAGTTGCCATCAGTACCAGCAAGCATGGTCAATGGCCAGGGATGATAATTGCTGTTCAGCAACATCTGGAAGGCCAACGGTTCTCCACACCTGGTCTAAGGTATAAAGGGAGTGGCATGTAAAGACAAGTGATAGTTACTTTGTTGCTGATCTCTAGGACTGCCTTTTTCAAAATACCTCTGGTACGATCTGTACATTTTATTCTGCCAATATCTCTCTCTTTTGGTATATGGTGTATGGTAGTTACACCGGGCGTTCACATCCCACATAAAAAGCAATTAAATACGTGAGTAAATACCATTTTTAAAAAAATACCATCGTGCAGCTTCCTGCTGTTCTAAATATAAAAAATGTTAGGCAAGATTTCTGACACCAACAAATATTTCAAACAGTTCATATCTTATCAACCAAATAGGCCTTTCTTATACACCCAGAAAATAACTCCTCACCGAGACAATTTTTCAAATACTTGACCTTTACATAAAAAAACCAGAGGGGAAAAAAGGTGTTTGAGTCACTTAAAATATCATCCCTATTGCTTTTTCTTCCATACAATTAGTTTTATTTTCTTAATTTTATAGTCACCTAAAAATAGTTTTCCTCCCATTTATTGTAACCAATAGTTTTGAATTTCAAAGAACTAAAAAAAAGGTCAAAGAGGGTTGCTGATTCAGTGTGTTGTCCATCTGATTCTGTTTGTTTGAAGTAATACATATTGTCATCTAAAGAGCACCCTCCTCCCATATAATAGTCTGAAATTAACCGGCTGTGCCACCACTTGCATCATCCCCAGGGAGCCATTTATTCTAGCAAGCTTCAAAGTGGAATTTTGGACTCTGCTGGACCTCACAGGTACTTACTGACTTGACTTTCTTTTCCAAGTAGGGTCAAAATCCTCACAATTTTATATGAATATTCCAGACAATTTGCCATAAGTAGTCAATATAACCTCAATTTAAACTATAGGAAGCTGAAATCCTGTAGAAGGGATAGATTTAACATAAGCAGAGCCCTGCTGGATCAGATCAAAGGCCTATATATAGTCTAGCATCCTTTTTCCCACAGTGGCCCATCAGATGCCTCTTATGTAAAGCTCCTCTGCTGAACATGAGGGCAACAGCCGTCTCCTGCTATTGTTCTCCAGAGAATGGTATTCTGAGGCATAGTGCTACTGATCCTAGAGGTAGTAAACAGCCATGATACTAGCCATTTTGATAGCCTTATTCTCCAGAATTTGTCTAAGCTCCTTTAAAGCCCCACTTGAACTGACCCAGATCCTGTGATCACCATCTGAGGCTCTTCTCTGTGTGCCCCCTCCGTGGGATATCTGGAAGGTGGCAACACAAGAACAAACCTTTTCAGTGGTAGCTGCCAATTTGTGGAATGCTCTCCCCAGGGAGGTGTGCCTGGCACCATTGTTACCTATTTTTAGGCATCAGGCAAAAACCTTCCTTTTCACCTGGGCTTTTGGCCCTTAATTTGAAGGGTTTCAGGTATTGCTGGCCTCTTTTAGTTCAGGAGGTTCTGATCTGTCTTTTTTCTATACAGGTGTGTTTTTAAGGGTTTTTATTAGTTTGTTCTATCGTCCTATCATTGTTGTAAGTTGCTTTGGGTCACTTTTGTGAGGAAAGCGACTAATAATAATAATGTGATCCAAATTGGTGGCTGTCATCATATCTTGGAGTGGTGAATTCCATAAATTAACAATGCACTATGTGAAATAATAAAAGATTTGACAGTGCCATTTTGGATTTTTCATGTGTACAGCTATTGTCATGCAGTTAATCACAGATTACCTGAAATTATTTTAGGACCAAGGTTTATTAAGGAACTCTCTGCATCTATAGCTGGGTTACCATTCAGAAGAAGTACTTGGGGCCTGTCACAAAAGATGGAAGTTAATGGTTGAATAGAATTCTGTGAGGAATCAGAGCACGTCATGTGCTAAATTCACCACAGAAAGGCCCTAAGAATGTAAAAAGAGCCTTGCTGGATCAGGCCAGAGACCCATCTAGTCCAGCATCCTGTTCTCTCAAGGCCAACGAGAAACTCATGGGAAGCCCACAAGCAACAGCACTCTCCTCACTTGTGATTCCCAGCACTGGTATTCAGAGGCATACTGCCTCCAATACTAGAGGTAGTAAACATTGAAAGCCTTATCCTCTATGAACTTGTCTGATCCTCTTTTACAAAGCCATCCAAGTTGGTGTCTAAAACTACATTCATGCTTCCCTTTTAAAACAGGACTTGCTAATGTTAAATTCATTTTTGTAACTGAGACTGCTTCGGTTGCCATGGTGAATAACTGATGCAGGGAGATGGACAGAGGAGAGTATGGCCCTGCTGATTCTCCTGGACCTCTTAGTATTGTGTTTTCTGGTGCTTTTAGGCCTTCCTGGAAAGTATGTCCCAGAAGGTGGTGCTCTCCTCAGTGGCCCTTGACTTACAGGATCCTACAAGAATCCATCTCCACCTTGTCTCCCACACTGTTTAACACCATCTTCATGAATCTGGTGGGGAAAGGTGTCTGGGGTTTTGAAATGCAGTGTCAAACCAATATGTAGATGACACCCAGTTCTCTTTTTCATTTCCATCTTTCAAATTTTTCACAAAGAGGTAAAGGCTCACTCTTGTGTACACCCAGGATAAAATCATAATAATGTGGTTTTTAAAATCCAGCAATAGCAATGTTATCAACAGGTCAGACAATTGCTGTTTTTTATTTTTGTTTTAGCACAGGGTTGTGTGCCTTTAGGATGTATACCTAGTACATGGTTCCTTTAAGTATTAATAACAATTGTGTTTGTGTGTCAAAACAATTACCTGGCCAGAGATATGCTCCTGACAATAATCACATGTTTGAAGCAAGGAGAGGGAAGAGGCATCAGATGCACACCCCTCTAAATCAGCCTTCACCAACCTGGTGCCCGCCGAATGTTTTGGAACACAACTCCTATCGGCCCCAGCCAGCACAACAATGATGGGAGTTGTAGTCCACAACAATCTGGAGGGCACCAGGTTGGCAAAGGCTGTTCTAAATGGTATCCCTCGCTAACCTCTGGACTTGTCCATTTATGCATTTTATGCATTATTTTCATACAATAATTCCTTAGGAAGCAATTAGACCTGGTTCCCCACCCCCCATTTCTTTTTCCAACAACTGGGAAACTGCTCGATATCCCCTAAAAGGCAAAGGACAGTCCAGGCAAAGGGAGAGGACATAAAGAATGCTTTGGCTTTGATATCTGAACTATCTGGTCCCTATGGCTGGAACATCTACACTAGTGCCCAAGCACAAAAGCACCCTGGGGAACCCTAACTAGCTAGAACATCATGCTCTACTGTAGAATATTTTCAGCACTCATTTAGGAGTAGACACATAAAGTCTCCAAGACTAAAGGAATTTTTAGGTCTAAATATGTCACTAAAAGCAGATCAGAATTGCCATGTGAATTTTAAGAGCAACGTATCCTGCTTCAGTCTGGAGTTCTCTGATGGGTGCAAAGCATGCCTCCACTGGAGATTTTCATGTTTCCCTTCTACCTCAGGCTGTATTCATTGGTTCATATACTGGTTCACTGCTGCTTCTAGTGCCTCCAGAATAAGCACATCATGGCCTGAGGGCCTCTGGAGCATTTTGTGAAAAGAGATTCTGAGGAGATTTGGGCTCTTTTGAGAGGTTCGATTCAAATGTGCAAAAATAGGATATGGAGTAAGCCATCACACCCAGGGGTGTAGACATCCAGGGTCTCAGGGACTCTTAGACCCTTCACATTTTTGGGAGCAGGGTCCCAGCAGGGTTCCTATGTCTTCAGCATCCTATGAGACAGCATGAAAGGGGAATGTGTTAGCCACTGAGAAGTCTTCTAACATGCTTCCTTGTCCTTTCCTGCTGAATGGAGCCAATCAAAGTGAAAGAAGGTGAATCAGCCATTGAGAATACTCTTCTCAGCAGCTTACACTCTTCCCTTTCATGCTCATTGGCTCCTAGGGATACCTGTTGTGGTGGAAGAAGGCATTAACAAGGATCTCATTCTCAACCCAGCAGCAAAAGGGGGGGCATGGCTGTGACTAACATGAAGGGCCCTACACTTCTAAATTTGCCACTATATTACTGATCATGCCTGAACCAACTACTTTAGAGTGCAAGTGGGATTACATGTTCGCATGATCCCTCAAGGAAAGAAAAACGCCCTGCATGTGGAAAGTTAGCATGTCAAGGAAAAGGCTAAATTTAAATCTTTCTCTTGGACGTCAGCTTTCCACATGTAGAGAGTTGGGGAGTGTTATATTGGGGAGCATTCATAGAGACATAGAAAGCTACCTTATATTGAATCAGACATGTGTCCATCTAGCTCAGTATTGTCTACGTTAATTGGCAGCCGCTCTCCAAAGTTTCAGGCAGGAGTGTCTTCTAGCCCTACCTAGAGATGCTGGGGATTGAACCTGGGACCTTCTGCATGCAAGGCAGATGCTCTACCACTGACCTACATCCCTTCAGCTTATGGTAGTACTGCCCTGGGGAAAAGCACAGGCTACTTCTGCACATTTAAATTAGCCCTGAATCATCCATAGCTTATTGACAGAAACTGTCAACCAAGATTTGTTTTCTTAGCAGAAAGAAAAGGGGGAGGGATCCACCATTCACAGCTCTGGACTAATAGTATTTTAGATACATTGAAAATCAAAAATTGAAATTGGATTCCACAGAGTTTCCTTGCTCTAATCAGGTCTGCTACAGATGGAGATTTTGATTTTGTATGTGTTACGTTAGCCTTTGGCATGCTTATATATTCCTAGACCAACGCCCAGTTTTCCTTTTCCCCTACAATAAAGCCACCTATTGTTTTCTGTAAGTTGCATCCTCAGCCCAGCACTGGTTCAAGATTCATTTTTCCCTCCCCACAAGCAGGATGCCATAGTATACCCACATGAAAGGTGTGTGCTCCAGAACCCACTGCAGTATTTTAGAGATGACGATAATGATGATGATTGATGATGATGATGCTTTATGATGATTTCCAGCCTGTTCCCCAAAACTGGGACTCACGGTGGCTTACAAAAATTAAAACAAATACAGATAAAAACACAGATGTTAGTTAATTAGCTATAGAATTAAAACCATTTAAAACATATTCATTAAAAAAGACAAAGATAAGTAGAACAGCACACTAGAAAAAGCCTTTGCAGTAAGTTCCTAAAAGCTTGTTGGAAAAGAAAAGTTTTCACCTGCCAACAGGATAGCAAGGAGAGAGCCAGTCTAACCTCCCTAACAAGGGAGTTCCAGAGCCTTGGGGCAGCCACCAAGAAGGTCCTCTCCCATGTTCCCACCAGAAGTACCTATGAAGGTGGCGGGACCAAGAGAAGGGTCTCCCCCCAAGATCTTAGACCTCAGACAGGCTGATATGGGAAGATATGGTCCTTCAGATAGCCTGGACCCAAGTTCTATGGGCTTTATAGATCATAACCAGTGCTTTGAATTGTGCTCGGAAACAAACCAACATCCAGTGGAGCTGTTGTAACAAGGGAGTCATATGCTCCCTGTAATCAGTCCCAGTTAACAATCTGGCCGCAGCTTTTGGGGCCTCCTGAAATTTCTGAACATTCTACTGTAACAAAGAGTGTGTTACAGTAACCAAACAGGATGTAACTAAAGCATGTCTCACTGTAGTTAGATCAAACATCCCCAGGGATGGGCACAGTTGGCACACTAGTTTCAACTATGCAAACGCACTCCTGACCACTGGTGAAACCTGAGCATCCAGGCTCAGGGCTGAGTCCAGTATACCCAAACTGCAAACCTGTGTCTTCAGGAGTGTAACCCCATCCAGCACAGGTTGAATCCCTGTTCCCCGATCTGCCTTTCAACTGACCAGGAGTGCCTCTGTCTATGAGGCACTCTCAGGTCAGAATGGAAGTTGGTCAGGCTCAGTGTTTTTGGGGGGAAATGAGGTGCTGGTACTCATATCTTGATAAAAGTGCCTTGAGTGTCAGGACAAAATGGCTACCAAGGGCAGCAAAACAAGAGGCGACAGTATGTACTGGTGAGTATCATTACATAAAAAGCACTGGCCATGTTTAAAAGTAACACAAGAAGCTGGACAAACACAGCTTCTAGAACAACAGCTGCTCCCATGTCTTATGCTGACCTAATATACCTGTATATTCAGGTGGTCCCTTTAGTCAGTTTACTTTTGAGGAATAAACTCAAAATAGAGGTACAGCTCCAATTACGAACACAGGGCTCTTGTTTAAGTCAGTGGAGGGATGACTTGAGACTCCGCAGGTGTGTATACCTTTAAATGTGTATCAAACATTTAAAGCACATTTCCCCACACACCAAACAGTCCTGAGAACTGTATTACCCCCGACAGACCTAGAATTCCCAGCCCCTTCGACAAACTATAGTTCCTAGGATTATTGGGTGAGAGGGAATGTGCTTTAAATGTATGGTGGGTACACAACCAAGAACCTCTCCATTACATATTGTAGAGGAGGGGTGGGAACTTTTTTCAGTGTGTTTAAAAATACATTGCAGCAGTTCTCAGCCATTTCTGAAGCTTTGCAACACTTCCAGGATCCTTGGGAGCACTCAAACTGCTCATGCAGTTGTAGAAGTGAATAGTACCCCTTGGCTGATCTGTCTCCCTTCCCTAAGCTTTTCTAATGAAGGGCAAGGGAAACTGCCTCCATTGGGTACCACCATCGCACAGCACCTGAAGTGCCTTGAGGAGGTGGTTTCTGAAGAAGCAGACCCCCACTTCATCACTGCTCAGCTGTTTTCAATCAATCATACAGATGAGACAGGCTCTCCTCCCCCCCTCTTCACCACCACCACCCCCACTGTGCCCAGCTGATCAGGAACCAGCTTGGCAGTCAGGAAAGTATATGTATGTGGTACTTGCATATGTGGGGAGGGGCTCAAAGTGAGAATGCAGTGTGTGAGAGAGCATAAATCAGGTGTTAATGTGGTGTGAGTACATTTTGGGCCCACCCACTACTTATGCATCCCCTGACCACGTTCCCCTAAGGGAATGAGGTCTAGTGGGGGGGGGGGTAGTAGGGCAATTAACTGCCAACGTTTGATCATATATAGTCTTCCAATCAGAATCCCTTTAAGAAGTATGTTTAAAAAAAAAAACTCAATTTCAACCAACTTTTGTGGCCAGAATTAAACCTTTAACGGTTAACCTTTGACTATTTGGAGGGCGGGCATGTTTTATTTATTATAATTTTGAACTACCATTTTAACTACCTCAACCTTTAGATATAGGGGTAGGCTTGTTTTCTTGGTATATAAACACCACTGTATACACTGGTTTCAGTAGGAAGGGAACACTCTGGAACCCCCACCCCCACAAAAATCGCATTTGGCTTCTAAATTATAAATGTACAAATGGGAGCTGCAAAAAAAATTGCTGTGTGGAGTGCTCCTGTGTGCCTGCCAGCCAGCCAGCCACTTCCTTCTCCATCATACTCCATTCCACCACCACCCCTGATTTTCCAGTCCCTGCCTTTGGACATTCTGTGCCCACTGACTAAGCTTAGTTCTCACTGGGCTATTTGGGTTTTGTTTCTTACCTCTTTTAGGGTGCCCCACAAAAAGTTTTTCTTCTGTACTTCTGCAAATATTGGGACTCCCCCAACCCCAAGCCTGCTTAAACCTCTGCGTTTGCTCATGAGTAGTGCCATTTTGGCTGAATAACGACCCACACTCTGAAAATTAGTTCACTATAGGGTGCCTAATAAATACTGTACACCTCCGAAACAAATCTGCTGGTTTTTCTTGCCCTTATTATTCCTCCACAACAGTTTGGCCTCCAGAAACCTTGACAAAGACACTTTGTAGGCACAACCAAATGATTTGTACAGCAAGGCAGAGAGATTTCTATAAGCGAAGCTAAGAGCGCAAAGCGGAAAGACGGGAGGGGGAAACAACGGGGCGGAGATGGGGGAAGGGTCCTCCATGGCTGTGCCGTGGAGTGTCACGTCTTCCTCCCAGGGGCACCCTTCACTTCAGGAGGTGAGAGTGGATTTTCTCAAGTGCATTTTGACAGCTGGGAGCAAGAGGATCGCGGCAGCAACAGCTGGAGACATTCCTCGCAGCGCCCCTCCTCCGAGAAGCCGGCTGTCCCCAACGAAGAACGTCTGGAGGACCCGCCCGCCGCCGCCTCGTCTTCGCCGTACTGCGTTACAACGGCCAGGCAGGATGGGGGCCTCCGCTTCGCTGATTGCACGCCGCTCTCCTCCACAGTAAGGCTGGAGGGGAGAAGTTGCATGAGGTTGAGGCGTGTGTGTGATGAAACATCTGAAGTCGATTGCTGCAGCGAGGGAGGGGGCAGGATGATCAACCCCCCACACACCCACACCCCATCACCTGCCGAAGGCTTCCATCGCCTTTCTCAAGCTAAAAGGGAGAGGAAGCTTGTGTGCAATTCTGCTGCCGGATTGCTCAACCGGAAGGGTTTAAGTGGGAATCCCGAACGCACCACTGTACTTGGGAAGGGAGGGTTTTCTTGGCCCAGAATCCGTGCCTCATTACGGATGGAAAGGAATGCAGGATCGGACTGTGTATGTGTGTGTGCGGGCGCGCGCGTTTCTAAAGGCACATAGACCTGAGATGATGCAACTACTGCGGTGGGGTTACACAAGAAAAGGCTATCCTTCTTTCCCCCACCAAAAAAAACCCGCAGGACTGCAAGGTGAAATGTTTGCAGAAGGGAGGGGGGCGGGGCGGTAGGACTGAGGATGGAGAAGGTTCAACAGAAAAAGAATAACATCAAGCTTTTAATCCCCCCCCAAAAAAAAATCCTTTTGGCAGGAGAATCCAAATCGTCGCCTCTGGCTTCTATTTATTTTTATTTTTTTTTACAAAAGAGCAGTGGAAGTTTGCCCCCCAATTATAAACTGCTTGCCTTCAGTGAGGGTGGTAAAGAAAACGAGCCAAGGTTAACAAAGTACTCGTCTGAAATGCAAATATCAACCGCGGCGTGTGAGGGTTCTTATTTTCGAAATGTTGAATTGTCCTTTTGTTCGGATTCAGGTACTTAGCCGGATATCAAATCAGATCCCTGCCCTTCCCGCTGGCCCCCCTCCCCTTTCAAAGTAACACGTGTAGGTTGCAAAAGCCTTGGGCTTCCCTAGTTGCACGCACATGGTTCCGTCTAGGTTTCATGTTCTTAATCCGATCTTCACCGTCCGACTCACTGGCTTCACTCGGGTCGTGTGTGCTATACATAATGTCGTGCTTACATGGTGTCTGACAGGGAAGAAGGAAATCTCTTTGGTACTTAACAAAAAGAATAGACGGTATCTAAACGATCATCACGGAAACGACCTAGCCAGCTTTCCAAAATACTCTTATCAACCACATTATATTAGTAGCGCGAGTCTTGCGAGCACTACCGTTCCCATCGCTTGCAAGAACTTGCCTTTTCCCGCCACTGCTGCTTGAAGCAACAGATCCTGTTTTTAATTTCGTATTTTTATTGATTTTCGAGCAGACAACCAAATAAGCATTCTCCATTTTGAATATCACAAAGTTCCCAAATAAAGGAAGGTGAGAGCGAGCTGCTCGTTGAACCAGGCTCGCCGGTGCATGCTTTTGCAACCTGCTGCACTTTGCAGCGACTTTTTCGTCCCGAGATATAATAGTTGCTCGCTGGAGTGTGTAGTAGTTTAAAGCAAGGCCACGCCCCCTGAGCGTGGTGTCAGAGTGAAATAGAGGCTCCGGTTGGTTGGGTTGGCGGACAACATCTGCTCGACTCCTTCATTCAAGTGACACCAGAGCTTTGAGGGATATTTGAGGCACCATCCGCTGCCTTTCCTGGCCACTTCTAGCACTTGTACCAGCGCTGATCGCATGCTCTGAGCAAGGGTGGAAAAGATCAGGGATCTCTCGTCTGATCACCCTACGCATCCTTTTTGCAAAGAAGCTAGAAGTGAGAGAGGGCGAGGCCTCCGGTCGGTGTTGTTGGGTAGACATCAGGACCATGAGCGCAGAGTGGTTAGGGAAATTAGTGATCCTGGCTGTGGTCTTTGCAAGCTTTGATCCCGCTGTGGGCACGGAAGCCACCTACCCTCCGGAAGGTGCCCAAGACAGAGCACCACAGCAAAAAGGGCGGCTCTCTTTGCAAAATACAGGTATGTGGTTCTCTTGAACATGATGAGATGTATTGGTATGTAATTCTAAATACAAGGGCAAGGAAACCGGCATTTTAAGTTCGGGAAGTAGCCGCATTGTGCTCTCTGGGTATTATATTTCTGTACAGTGTGGATGGGTAAGAAGTACGTCACTCAGTCATGAGCATCTTTAGTGGTACAAGCGGTGAGCAGAAATCATTTAAGGGAATAGAAATGCTTCTTGTACTTTGGAAGCGCTGGCTAGCCAAGCACGTGCTTGTTCCTCGATTTGAACTACAAACCGCCTAGCTGCGCTTCTTCCGAGTTAAGGTAAAAGAAGCTCACTGCAGACAGAAGAAATGTAGGACCACAGTGAAAGTTAGACCGGGTAATAATTATAATCCGAGAAGAATACTTTCGTTCTTTCTCTCGCTCACTCTTTCGTGCTACGAAAATATTTTAATCACTAGGAGCACTACAGTGCCTTGCGTGTTTTTGCACGTTCCAAACTGATCAGTTCCCTCCCATCCTTTAATTTTAAGCAAGATTCCAGAGACAAAAGTCTTAAATGGGAGGGGAAGGGAAACACCGAAGAAAAAGTGTGGCTGGTTCTGAGGATGCTTCTTGAGCTCAGGTTTACTAAACGACAGAGAAAGAAAAAGCACTTGGAACGTGCAGAGGTAACCGATCGGAACTGCTGTTTGTTAATCGCTTTTTTTTCTGCCAGGAAAGGCGTGCAGTGATGCAATTCACTACAGGGGTTTCCTCTTCTTTCTCGCCTTCCTTTTGGGGTGGGGGGAGGTGTGTAATCTTCTTAATGCATACTGTGTGCCTAAGACACAATGCAGTGCACCTTCCTTAGAGGAAAGGTCATTGAAACTTGCACTTTAGTGGTTCTCATGCCAGGCGTAGATGGAAAGAAACAAGGAAGTAACCCCGCTGTCTCTGCCCCAGTCGTCCCCACATTTTTAATTGTAGTGGAACCGGCTGCTGCAAACCTTTGATTAAAACACATACAAGCAGGAATGCACAAATGCCCAGGTGCTACATGTGAATCACAGTTCTTCTGGTCTCTGCAGTGGGACCAGGGCATGTGATCGGAACCGTTTGCTTCCCACCCAATGCCAACACAAGCACTTCAGCTGCTGGCCTCCTGGAATACCTACTCACACACACACACTTCCAAGTTGCACACTTATACAATGTTGAACAAAGAGCCCCTTTCCCCCATCTGCTATGTGCAGCTTCCCCTGTGTGTGTATAAAATACAATGAGCTTTCCTTGAGAAGGAAATATAGCTGAAAAATCCTACTCTGGCTTTTCTAGACCCTCAGCCAATGAGGATTTTAAAAAGGGGAAATCCCTTCCTATCTGTTACTTATTTTGCATAACGACGATCTCTCTTTCTCCTAGCTTGGCTTGTGCTTGTCCTTTTTAAGAACTCCCATTTTCTTTCAGGAATGTATTTTATTTAAAGTGTTTATAAACTGCCTCCTTCATTTTTGGAAAAATCTCAAAGTGGTGTACATAAAATAAAAGGAAAACCAAAGGATCTGTAGTTTGAGCCACCAGGCCGAAGGAGAATGGCTGGAAATACCTTGTGAGAAAATGATACATAAATGCATACCAGGACAGTGACTATATTGGCACTCAGAATTTCCAGTTTACTTACGTCACAGTGGTATTTGACTTGAATTTTAGGCTTCTCAGCAGCTTTGAATCAGAAAATGGTTTATCAAGCTTGAATTTGTTTTGGGTTTTTTTTAATACTCTTCCAGAATTTGAAATTAACATTTAGCAATCCTACACAGACCCTGAAAGGAAAAGCTGGCTGGTTTTACTGTCATCCCATGCACGAGTGTGAACATGGTCTGTTTTATTGTAGCTGAATTGGGTTTCGAATGGATGCCCCATTTAACACAGTGGTACTTACTTCCAAGTAAACAGGCACACAACTGAATATTGGGGGATGGTAAATAGCAGTGCATCATAAGACTGTAGCAAAAAGGCCCTGACTTTCTGTAGATTTATTAGGAGTTTTGTAATCGGCTTCAGTAATCTGGAGGAGATGTGCTTAATATTGCGCATGCAACCAACTGTAAACCAATCATCAAGCCACTTGTTCAAATTAGAAGACCCATCTATTCAGTACCTAAATTTCCTCAGGTGCAATTTTCTTGGAGACTTATTGTGAGTTTTGCCTTAAGAAGAACTATACGGATCACATTTTCCATACTAGACATTTAAGTGACAATGGCTGTGATGTAAGTGGAGTGGTAACACTCACTCTGTGTTTCTGTAATGAAATGCTTTATATCTCTATGCAAAGCAAGAACAGTAAAATTATATATATATAATAAACAATTTTAAATTTCTTTAAACAATGATGCTGTTAGCAAAATAAAACTTCCACCTTCCACTGTATGTTCCAGTTTTAGAAATTTATTGTGACGGATATTCATTTTCAGCTGAAATCCAGCACTGTTTGGTCAATGCAGGCGATGTGGGATGCAGTGTATTTGAGTGCTTTGAAAACAACTCCTGTGAGATCCGAGGCTTACATGAGATCTGCATGACATTCCTCCACAATGCTGGAAAATTTGATGCACAGGTAAGCATAACCAAACCTAAATGTACAGACAAATCAGCTTAGAAGCTGCTGATGCTGCAGAATTAATGTGGAGTTTTGTTAGATTTTGTTTTTATCTGTTTTTCTCATCAAAATTTCTATTTTCAGTGCAAGAGAGTAAATTCTGAACACTTTCAGAATGGAGGATGTTCATAATACAAAAATGTTAATACATACATTCTCGTGTTAACCTTCCATCTCACCTTCTTCACCCATCTATCTCTCCTTTTTAGTACCCTAATATATGTGCCGCAGGTCCCCTCCAAGTTCCACCAGTTAAAAAAAATACCATATTGAGATCTTGCAGCTCCCTGGATGAAACAATAAGGGGCTGCTTGTATGAAAGAGCAACTTATATCACAGACAGGGCAGTCACTCCGAAGCTCCCTCCACTGAGACTTACTCCCAGGTATATATGTATAGGATTTCAGACTAAGGCTGCAATCCAACGCATGTCTACTCAGAAGCAAGATCTATTGGGTTCAGTGGGACGTACTCCCAGGTAAGTGTGTATTGGATTGCAGCCTAAGCCTGCAGTCGCATGCCCACTTGCCTGGGAGTAAGCCCCATTGAACTCAGTGGAACTTAATTTCTGAGTAGACATGATATAGGGTTGTGCTGTGTAAGGTTTGGGACGCTGAGGTTCTAAAATGTATCATACTTCAACATACCCTCCATAACCAATTGCTAGTTGAGTCCAGGGATCAGAGAAACCATTGTTCAGCTTTAAAATAATCTGTTGAATAGTGCGGACTGCTATGACACAACATCCAGATATCCCTCTGGCTTCATGTATGGTTCTTCCCTATACATATTATTTATTTTGATCACAGCCTGGATCCACACACCTCACAATTCTAAGTAAAGCTAGAGATCAGGCCCAGTCCAAAACAGTTTGGCACTTGAGGCAAGCAAAACCTCCTGCAAGGTAAATAATTTAATACTAAATTAAATAACCCAATTTGTCATTCTTTATCGCTGGGGTGGCCAACATGGTACCCATGAGCACTACAGTACCTGCAGACATCCACCTCGGCATCCTCCCCCTCCATTTTTAATTTTTTAAATAGAGAGGATTGGCCTGTTTTGGGGTTGCCTGTTTTTTAAGGGTATCTGCTTTTTGTCTATTTGTTGGTGTATGGGTGCTTTGCCTGCTTTTTTGGGGTGTGTGTGTCTGTTCTGACCGTCACCAGCTTTTCTTCTATCAAATGGATATTTTGTGGTGTCCACAACAGTTTCTTAGATTTCCAAATATGCCTTCAGACCCAAAAAGGTTGGGTGCCCCACCCAAAATTTGCTGCTTCAGACTGGAACCATGCAATGCAATCTTATACCTGTCTACTCAGTAGTAAGTTCCATTAATTTCAGTGGGACTTAGCTCCAGGTAAGTGGGCACAGGACTGCAGCCATAGGGAGCAAAGCTAAGTCCCTTTCCCAGCCTGGTGAAGCTTTATAGAGCAGCAGGTCCACCTCTGCAGCCCTGCTGCATATGGCCACTGGGGTGAAAAGTGGGAGGGCAAGCAGATCGCTGCATCAGCTTGATGTTATTTATTTATTTATTACATTTATATACCGCCCCATAGCCGAAGCTCTCTGGGCGGTTTACAACATGATCTCATGGGTACAAGGCCAGTTTAGCCTGATGCTTTCATGCAGTCCCAATGAATCTCTGGCTGGCTCAGCCCCATCCCCAGAAAGCCCTGTTTTGTGGTTTTCTACTGTCTGCCATTGCTGGGGATCCTGCAAGCAGCCCTTCCACCTGCATGTGCAGTCTGACTCCGGGAAGTGCCACCATGATGATTTGTCTTAGTCCTTTTTTTTTTTTTTTACAATAATTTTTATTCAAATTTTCATAAAACATAGAAAACAAAATCATAAAACATTCAAAGACAAAAAACAAAACAAAACAAAAATGATTAAACAAAAAAAATAAAATGTTGACTTCCCATTTGTCACATATCAAATCAGTTATAGGTCTACAATATATAACAATCCTGTCTCTTAAATCATATTATAAAATCACTTTCCTCCAGTAGTTATCTTAATTAATCATCAAATCTCATAAACATTACTTTATCTTTCCACAAAAAGTCAAAGAGAGGTTTCAATTCTTTAAGAAATATATCTATCAATTTTTCTCCAAATAAACATGTCAATTAATCCATCTCGTTAATAATTATAATAATCTTATTGTCATA
Organism: Rhineura floridana; assembly: GCF_030035675.1. Lineage (NCBI taxonomy): Eukaryota > Metazoa > Chordata > Lepidosauria > Squamata > Rhineuridae > Rhineura > Rhineura floridana. The sequence continues at coordinate 91,187,426 of NC_084482.1, read as the reverse complement.
ACCATAGTCCAAATAAACATTTCGATTAATCCATCTCATCAGAATCTGTTAGGTCCAATAATTTCAATAGCCATTATTCCATTATCCCTATTAGTTCCATCTTCCATCTTCAATAGTCCTGTTAAGTCCAGTAATTTCAGTGTCCAATCTTCCATTATCAGTATTCCATAATAATCTTGCTGTTGTAGCCATAGTCATATAATAAGAGTCTGATGGGAATTTCCTCTATCCCAAATATTTTCTTGCCATCCAATCTGAATAAGTTGCTGAAATACTGTTGTAAAGTCATATCTGTGTTCTTCTTTTTTACAAAATGCACTGGCTCATCTCTTAAGAGTTTTTCCATTGTCACATGGCTGCAGTTAATTCCATAGATTTTCTCTATATCAAGCTCCATCACATCATTCCAGTCCAGAAGATTATCCAAGCCATTGATAACTTTATCTCTAATATCTTCATTAATTTCTTCAGAGATAACGTTAAATTCCAAACAGTAGATTTTATTTCTAAAATCCATAAACTCCAGATCTTTTTCCAATTCCACATTTGTTCCAATCTCCAGGGCTTGTATCTTCCCTTTATTTTTTCTTTTCTCATCTCTGATCTCATTCTCCTCTCTCACAGGATCCCCTATTTCTTTAAACTCCTGCGTCATTTTGCTCAGTTCAATTTTCAGCTCCTTACTACCCTGTCGCAGGGTTTGTTTCGTTATCTCAATCTCATCCATTATTTTCTGAAACATAGTTACTTCCAGATTCTCAGCCACTTTCTTGATTGCCATTTTTAAAACCACGAAAACAAAGCAAAACAAAAATAAAGAAAAACCACTTCTTATTTCAGCAACAATTGGGTTAATATTCCAGGCTTGATGACATCACAGTATAAACAGAGCAACCTGCCTTATCTCTCTATGTTCAAGAATGCAAAACAAATTTAGTTCCCAGCATCAAAACAGTTAGTGGCGTCGTGAAGAAGCAGATTCGTCAAAATAAAATAGACCAAAAAGAGAATAGTCCCAGACAATATAATATTCCTTGGAATAGAAATCAGGAATAGAAATCCCTCTTCTGTGTATATCTTTAGAATGCACTTCCAGGACAGCTTTTTGCGACAGAAACAGAGATAAGCTGTTAATTTCGTGGATAACAGAGAAGAGTTATAGCTCACCCAGAAGCTGTCCAAAGCCGATCAATCTGACAAATCTCCTTTTGCTGCAACAATTTAAACCAAGTAAAAAAAGTAATAGAAAGAAGGGTGCTTGCCTGTTAGTCCGTTCTCTCTTTAAAGAAAAGATAAATGTATCGCTTAAGCAGATAGAGCTTGTTCGGAAGTCCGTCCGGCATTGTTGGCTGGACCTTATCTCACAAATTAATGAAATCCAGTCCTCCCAACAAAAACAGGCTTTTGAGGTTGATCTCTACGTTTCTCCCTGCCCGGGAGAAATTTCATCAGTCAAAAAAAAAATGTTCTGACTGATTTATATCTGAATAAGCTTCTTTTGAGGCGGGAGCCCGTCCCAAAAGCAGGCACAAGCGAAGTCACCCTTCCCGGAAGTCCTTGATTTGTCTTAGTCCTGAAGGCACAGCTGATATCTTAAGGATCACTTGAGCCCTCTCACTAGAATGGGTATTATTCTAGACTGGAATGGAGTTTATTGTGAATGTTGTAATCCAGGGATATCATGCTAGGGATATATTCCTTAATCACTTATGTTTCACTCAAGCATACTTCGTATAACCAGGGAAATGAATTTCAGCAGATAAATACTGGGCCGCAGTGTCATGATGGGAACTAATCTCTGCTGCTGTCTACTGCTTTCCTGAAACCATTCCTTGGCAACCCACCAATGTCAAAGTACATTCCTTAGCCAGTGCTTGGTATTAAGTTTGCCTCTTTCATTTTCTCTCCAACCATTTGTACATTGTTGAAGCATCCTGTTATTATGTCTTGTACAGCTACTATCCCATTTCAGTGAAGAGGGAAGGAACACATTAAGATGGGTGGTTTTGATTTAACTAGGCAGTTTACAGAATGTGTGTGTACAGTAGGTGTGTTCACTAAAGATTTCAGCCTAGCTAATGGCTCTTAGTATGGCAGGAAGGACAGCTGTCTTGCAGGTAAAGGTGTTCTGTTCAGCTGGGCCATAAGGCTATCCCTCACTTTGGATCTGAAAACAAATCTTTCTAGCAATGTTTAAGCTGCATCTTCAGACATAAGGATGTCTGTTTCCTTTGAAATGAACAGGAATTTGTTACATGTTCCTTAACCATTGAGACGTCTTTGAAAAATCTCTCCCTTGTTCTTTTTTTTAAAGAAAACTGGAAATGCTAATTTTATATTAAGGCACTTGACACATTTTGTGCAATTGGAGTCCCATTCTGGTCCACAGGATATTCTCCCAGGCAGCTCTCTTGATGTCCACCCAAGCTGAATTAGACTGCACTGCATTACTCCCAGTATTGCTGAAGCTTCTTTTAAGGTATAACTTTAGCAATTACAAAAGAAAAATAATTTATGGAATATTGGTGCACTTAACAAAGAGCATCCATACCTCTGCCTTCAGGTGCACTATTGTCTCTTAAGGCAAAAAAAAATTCAGTTGCAAAGAAAAGTCCAAACAAAATAAACCTGCATTCTCACACAACTGCTATGATAACGTTTCTGTAAAATTTGAGTAGAAATAAGAAAGAGCATTTGCTTTGCACGGTGTACTGATCATTAAATGCTCATCAGCTAGGATGACCTGAAACTTTAAGGAATGGGAGGAATGTAGGATTGCCAGCTGCCTGTCATTCACCAAGAAGAAGAATTGCTGACCAATTATCCAGAGAATTGTAACACACCATTGAAGCATGACTGGCTTTCAAACCTAATGGGAGAAAGAAGGCAGAATAGGGATAAGAGGTCGCTTAGTTCTTCCTTGCACATATAGTGTGCAATATATGAACACAGGCATAGCTAGGGGCACATCTATCAGGCGTGTTTGTGTCTTCAAAATCTTACCCTTTTACCTTTTTCAAGATAGATATTTCAAGGAAGATGATCCCTCCAATTTACACCAATATCAGAATGCTATTCTGACAGTATGCTGAGGGTTGCATTTTTTCCCAAACGGACAGAAGGTCCCTTTTGATTCATGTGGGTGGGCGAGCAGAAGGAGAAAGAGAGAAAGAACCTTTTGTAAAGCATGTAATGGATAAATACAGGTTAAGGCTGTAATCCTTTACATACTTAACTGTGAATAAATCCCATTTGTTTCAGAGGAACTTTGTTCTGAGAAGGCATACATAGATGGCACTGTAGGCCTGTGTTTCTTTTGCCTACTTGGGAGTAAGCACTTGGGAGAGAACTCAGGTGGACTTCCTTTCAAGTAAGCACACACAGGATTGTGCTAAAGAAGCTGTGACTCTAAAGACTAAAGCTACACATTGCAGTTTGCTGTGGAGAGAAGCAAAGAGTGATGTAAGATGCTGCATCTCCATGCCCTGGCAATTAGGAAACCTGCTTAACTCCACTTTAACGACTGTCACCTACATTTAGCCCCATCTCACAGCCTTAAGGGCTAGAAGCTGGCTTTTAAAAAAATTAAGATTAGGTTCTCAGTTTATGGAATTCTGTACCCATAACCACTTGCTTTTGCACAGTGTGATCTCAGAATGTGCATAGCCCTGTTTATACAAATATAACACAACTTTTTAGAGCAAAGGTTTTACATCAGTTGCTTTTGGTGTTTGATTAATAAACCTTGCCAAAAGGGCTTTTCTTTGAACATCACATTTATCTCCTCATGTGTTACTTCCAGATTGATTTGCATACTTTCCCTGATAGTATCCCAGAATGTACTTACCAACATTTTGGAAGCCAGTGAATTGTAGGGTTGGATGTCTGCAATCAAAGAATGCATGAGGGAACTGCAATTCAGCTCTTCTCTGCATAGCTCACTGTTGCCCTACCTCTGTTGCCCTTTTACACTGTGCTGGCTACTCTTCAAGGACTTATGTGGGGACATAGCTCCATTTTTCTATACCGTCATCAGCATGTGCACCCCGTGATACAGCAGTGTTCCTGTAATACTGTCAACAGAACACCGCAGGCTTGAACCCAGAGTCATCAGATTTTGGCTGGCCTTACTCTTGTTAAAAAAAGAAAACTGGTTCTTGCCAGAACTGAGGGACAGAATCTTGTCTCTGATCATATCCTGTGCCTCTAAAACTCAGTGTGAGGTCAAGGGGAAAACTTGTTCTCTCTAGTTTTAAGATGAAGATGGGAAGGAGGACAGAAAACAGGTGTCCACCTACCCAAGCCTAGCTGTTCAAGGCTGGAGGAGGGAGAGAGTTGTCTACCCCTGCTCTACCCCTGTATTTGACAGGTACTTGGAGCTTGAAGCACTGGCCAGGTGCACAGGCAAGCCATGTCTCTGTCTCCCACTTCTAGTTCCAAGCAAGCCCTGGGCTTCAGCCAAAATTTCAGGCTGGGGAGGTGATGGGTTCTCTCCTCTTCAGATCCAGGTTTGGAGGAAGGCTTAGGCTCGCCTAACTCACCGTAGTAGCAGGGAGTAAGTGAGATGATTGAAAACACATACATGTAGCCACTGTGAGCAAGGAGAGTGCATGTCCAACAGAAAGGGACTGTTTAGGGCTGGCCAGGGGTTTGAGTAGGGGAGATTTAGCAGAGTGGGTGCAGGGGCTTACTTGGCAGTGGCAGGCAACAATACACTGGTGGGGAGCTTCGGATGCCCTTTTAATTTCCCAGCGGCACCCCAGCATAGCATCACTTTGTGATGTTGTGGGGGATTTAAATGATGGTTCCAGTGATTGGGGCGGGGGGAGGACAGACATCAGCACAGCAAAAGGCCCCAGTAACTGCCCAAGGATCTCAGAGGTTGATGGCTGGCTTCAACCTTATTCAAACATTGCAAGACACAGCAGAAGGCTTCTGAAAATACTTCCACATGACATGTCACTGTCTCCATACAGGAAAACCATTAGGCTACACAGTTCCTCCAACCTTGTAGAGTCTCTAGAGTGGCATCATACATTTATAGGGTCCACTGGCATTAGCATCAAGTCCTTATGCTGCCATGAAATCATTCTACGTGATGGATGCTTTTAAAACATTAGTAATATCCAGCAAGCCACCACTGGTGCTCTTGTCACAACACAAGCATTTCCAGCAACTCACATGAATCTCTCTCTCTCTCTCTCTCTCTCTCTCTCTCCCCCCCCCTTCCTTGAGAAGAGGTGGCAACTCAATTGTAAGTTATGCTTTGTGGAAATGAAGACTGGTGTGCTTTTTTGTCTTTCTTCAGGGAAAATCTTTCATTAAAGATGCTCTGAGATGCAAGGCTCATGCCTTACGGCACAAATTCAGTTGCATCAGCCGCAAATGCCCTGCCATCAAAGAGATGGTGTTCCAGCTACAGCGAGAATGCTACCAGAAGCACGACCTCTGCTCTGCAGCTAAGGAAAATGTCCAGGTCATTGTGGAGATGATTCACTTCAAAGATCTGCTGCAGCACGAGTAAGTAAACACTCTGCAGAGCCTGAATGCTACAGTGGGAAGTGGGTGGGGAACTCAGATGGGGAACCTGCCCTGCCTACTACCAGTTGCTCCAGTAGCGTTCCAGTGGTGATAATCCTGCTGCTGTGTGTCTGCACGTGCAGTTGCAGATCCCCTAATTTTACTGATGGGCAACCAGTGGACAAACCACCGATAGCTTCTGATGATGCAAATGAGCCATAGAGAGTGGTCTGTGTACAGGTAGGATAGTACAGCCATTTTGGACTTTTAGCTGCCAGAGTTAAGAGCCAAAGGACTGTCATTCCCAACTTCTTACAAGAACCCTTTCATGTAAGGCATAAATGGCAGAGCAGATAGGTTGCCAGCCGTCTTTCTCTCCCCTTTGAACTCTGCTGGGCTGCCATTCCCAGATTTACCCCTTGTAACTCCTTTGGATGTACTTGTGGAACCTGAGGGCCCTCTTATACATTGCAGTAGATCTAACTACATTGAACTTAGAATGCTACTCCGCATGTGAAATGGCCACACATTTTTTTCTCACTGTGCATTCACCACAAAAAAGCAGAAGAGGAGACTGTTGTGGAGAGCAACAACAAAGTGGAGGAAATTCCATGGAAAAGGGTGACAGGAGCAGAAGAGTGAGAAGACACCCTTCACCAGTGGAACTACAGAACCTCTTCCAGGCACTTCAGGATGAGACTAGAGGTTGGTCTGCAGGGGAAGAATTACAAGATACCCCACACAACAGCAAGAGAGAGGCTGAAGCTCAGTCAAGCAGAGGCAAAGAAACCACACACCACAACAAGAAGAGAAGAGTAGTAGTAGTAGTGGGATACTCCCTACTGGATAGGATTGAAACCCAAGTATGCCGAGAAGATCCATAGACTCTCCATGTATGCTGCCTCCCTGGAGGACAGATTATAGATGTGACAGAAGGGTTGCCATCACTCATCAAGCCCACCGACAGGCATCCTTTTCTCCTCATCCATGTGGGAACAAATGATACTGCCAAACGGAGCTATAAAGAAATCACATCAGACTTTGAAGCTCTGGGAAGGAAACTCAAGGACTTTGGGGCCCAGATAGTTTTTTCATCCATCCTTCCAGTACTTAGAAGAGGAGTAGAAAGAGAAAGAAAAATACTCTGTGTGAATGAATGGCTATGACGGTGGTGCCCACGTGAGAGATTTGGATTCTGGGACCACGGGCTATGCTTCCTGGAAGATGGACTGCTTGCAAGTGATGGGTTGCATCTCACAAGGACTGGAAAGAATGTTTGACCACAGCATGGAAAAGTTCATCAGGTGAGCTTTAAACTGAATCCTAAGGGGGAGGGAGACATAAACTTGGTGGTAACGACTGATGAAGGCTTGCGCACAGTAACGGGACCAGAGAGATTGGCTCCAATAGGGCCCAGTAACAGTCCTCAGAAAGATGTTGTAAAGGAAGCCAAGCCATAAATCACATGGTCTTTGATGTCTGCATACTAATGCGCAGAATATGGGAAACAAGCAGGACGAACTTGAACTCTTAATACAGGAGGGTAATTACGACTTGATAGGTATAATTGAAACTTGGTAGGATGACTCCCATGAATGGAATACAGCAACTGAAGGATATAACTTGTTCAAAAAGAACAGAAGACCCTATCTTCAAAAGGCAAAAAGCAGGAACCGGGGAACTACAGACCAGTCAGCCTAACATCAATCCCTGGAAAAACTCTGGAGCAGATTATAAAGCAGTCAATCTGTAAGCACCTTGAAAACAATGCTGTGATTACTAGGAGGCAACATGGATTTATGAAGAACAAATCCTGCCAAACTAATCTTATCTCATTTTTTCATTGGGTAACCTCCCTTGTAGACTGTGGGAATGCTGTGGTCATAATATACCTTGACTACAACAAAGCTTTTGACGAAGTGCCCCATGATATTCTGATTAGCAAGCTAGCTAAATGTGGGCTTGATGGAACAACTATCAGGTGGATCCACAGTTGACTCCAGAATCGTACTCAAAGAGTGCATATCAATGGTTCCTTCTCAAACTGGGCAGAAGTAACAAGTGGGATACCACAGGGCTCAGTCTTGGGCCCAGTGCTCTTCAACATTTTTATTATCGACTTGGATGAGGAGGTACAGAGCATGCTTATCAAATTTGCAGATGATACAAATTGGGAGGCATAGCTAATACCATGGAAGACAGAAACAAAAGAAACCTTGATAGGCTGGAGCATTGGGCTGAAAACAACAGAATGCAATTCAACAGGGATAAATGCAATTTTCTACACTTAGGAAAAAGAACCAAATGCACAGTTATAACATGGGGGATACTTCGCTCAGCAATACGACATGCGAGAAGGATCTTGGAATTGTCGTTGATCACAAGCTGAATATGAGCCAACAGTGTGATGTGGCTGCAAAAAAGGCAAAAGGCAAATGCTATTTTAGGCTGCATTAACAGAAGTATAGTTTCCAAATCACGTGAAGTATTAGTTCCCCTCTATTCAGCACTGGTTAGGCCTCATCTTGAATACTGCATCCAGTTCTGGTCTCCGCAGACAAGGATGCAGACAAACTGGTTCAGAGGAGGGCAACAAGGATGATCAGGGGACTGGAAACAAAGCCCTATGAGTAGAGACTGAAAGAACTGGGCATGTTTAGTTTGGAGAAGAGAAGACTGATATATGATAGCACTCTTCAAGTACATGAAAGGTTGTCACAAAGAGGAAGGCCGGGATCTCTTCTCAATCATCCCAGAGTGCAGGACACGGAATAATGGGCTCAAGTTGCAGGAAGCCAGATTTCGACTGGACATCAGGAAAAATTTCCTAACCGTTAGAGCCATACGACAATGGAATCAATTACCTAGAGAGGGACTGGGCTCTCCAACACCGGAGGCATTCAAGAGGCAGCTGGACAGCCATCTGTCGGGAATGCTTTGATTTGGATTCCTGCATTGAGCAGAGGGTTGGATTGATGGCCTTATAGGCCCCTTCCAACTCTACTATTCTATGATTCTATGAAAAGGGAGGTGGAGTTGCGCTATATGTTAAAAATATATATCCCTGCACAGAAATACAGGAAGATGAGCTTGGTAGCTCCACCGAGAGTGTCTGGATTAAAATTAATGGGGCAAGGAATAAAAGGAACATAGTGGCTGCAGTCTACTACCAATCACCCAATCAAGGAGTAGACAAGGACAAAACCTTTGCAAAGCAAATTGCCAATGTTTCGAGGAGGCATGATGTAGTAATGGGGAACTTCAATTACCCTGATATCTGTTGGGAAACAAATTCTGCCAAACACTACTCCTCCAAAAAAATTCCCAACCTGTGTTGGAAATAACTTTCTCCTACTGAAAATGGTGGAAGAAACTAGAGGATCAGCTGTCCTTGACTTGATTCTAACCAATAGAAATGACTTAGTGGATGAGGTGGCCATTAAGGGAACTCTAGCGGAAAGTGACCGTGTTATACTTTATTTTAAATTTTCTTTAAAATAAAGAAGCAAAAACTGAATATAGCCATACATGTACCCTGGACTTCAGGAAAGCTGATTTTAATAAGCTCAGAACAATGATAAGTAAGGCCCCATGGCAAGAAACCCTAATGAGAAAAAGAGTCCAAGATGGATGGGAGTTTCTAAAAAATGGGAATTCTAAAGGCACAATTGCAAACAATTCCAACAAGGAATAAAGTGGGAAGACAACAGAACAAGCCATTGTGGCTCCACAAACAGCTTAGAGATGACCTGAAAACAAAAAAGGACACATATAGGAAGTGGAAGGAAGGCCAGGCCACAAAGGAAGAGTACAGACAGGTAGCACGGAATTGCAGGGATGGCATCAGGAAGGCTAAAGCTGAGAATGAAGCGAGCTGAGGTTAGTGAGGGATGCTAAAAGCAATAAAAACAACTTTCTTCAGATATATACAAAAGTAAAAGACGGAGAAAATAAATGGTGGTTCAGCTACTCGATGAGAATGGCAAAATGATAACAGATGACAAAGAAAAGGCAGAAATGCTCAATTCCTACTTAGTCTTCTCCCAAAAGAGGGTCTATGACCATCCTGAGAAATGTGAATTTGAAGGGGCAGGATTGCAGCTTGAGACTGACAGACAGATCAGATAGACAGGTCAAGGAATACCTAATCACTTTGAACGAGTTCAAATCTCCAGGGCCTGATGAACTGCATCCTAGAGTATTAAAGGAACTGGCTGAAGAATTCTCTGAACCAATGTCTATTATCTGTGCAAAATCGTGGAGGATGGGTGAAGTGCCGGATGACTGGAAGAGGGCTAATGTTGTCCCTATCTTCAAAAAGGAGGAACCTGGGAACTACAGACCAGTCAGCCTGACACTGATCCCTGGAAAAATTCTGGAGCAGATTACAAAGCAATCAATCTCTAAGCACCTTGAAAACACTGCAGTGATTACTAGAAGCCAACATGGATTTGTCAAGAACAAATCCTGCCAGACTAATCTTACCTCATTTTTTCATTGGGTAACCTCCCTGGTAGACAGTGGGAATGCAGTGGGCATAATATATCTGGACTTCAGCAAAGCTTTTGACAAAGTGCCCCATGATATTTTGATTAGCAAGTTAATTAACATGTGAGAAGGATTTTGGGATTGTTATTTATCACAAGCTGAATATGAGCCAACAGTGTGATGTGGCTGCAAAAAAAGGCAAATGCTATTTTTGGCTGCATTAACAGAAGTATAGTTTACAAATCACATGAAGTATTGTTTCCTCTATTTGGCACTGGTTAGGGCTCATCTTGAGTACTGCGTCCTGGACACCACACCTTATGAAGTATGCAGACTAACTGGAATGGGTTCAGAGGAGGGCAATGAGGATGATCAGGGGACTGGAAACAAAGCTCTATGAGGAGAGACTGAAAGAACTGGGCATGTTTAGCCTTGAGAGGAGAAGAATGAGGGGAGATACAATAGCAAGTTCAAGAACTTGAAAGGTTGTCTCACAGAGGAGGGCCAGGATCTCTTCTTGATCATCCCAGAGTGCAGGACACAGAATAATGGGCTCAAGTTACAGGAAGGCAGATTTCAACTGAATATCAGGAAAAACTTCCTGTTAGAGCAGTACGACCATGGAACCAATTACCTAGGGAAGTGGTGGGCTCTCCAACACTGGAGGCCTTGAAGAGGCAGCTGGACAGTCCCCTGTCGGGTATGCTTCAATTTGGATTCCTGCACTGAGCAGGGGTTGGACTCAATGGCCTTATAGGCCCCTTCTAACTCTTTTCAGAGTTTGGGAAGAGGCTTCAGTAAGCACATGGGGCCTTTGAAGACCCCACAAGAAGGTAGCCTGAAGTGCCCAGATAAGGGTACCCTTATCTGTCTTGTAAAAACAGATAGCATAATCTGATGTTAACCTCTTCCCTGCAGCGCTGAAACTTAGCCCCTTGTTTTAAAGAACAAAGAAAGCCAGGATCTTCTGCATTCTAGCAACATTGTTCTAGACAGGAGAAGGAGCACACCTTCCTCTTTCTTTTTTGTTTGGACTTCTGGATAAAGCCACAGCACATGCAGGCAGTTGTGCAATGTGGTGCATGTACGTGTGGGATTTCTGGCTGACCCAAGCCACTGATGAGTTTATTGCCTGACAAATGAAATCACATCACTGCCAGATCATGCGCTAACCATAAGCATGTATTATATCCACAAGAATCCATATGTGGTAATGCTCTCCTCAATGCTGTAGGAAGCTGGCATTCTTCATGTGAGAAAAGAAAGGGGCTAGAGAGGAGAGAAGGAGACTTTGAGACTGGCGTTACAAAACATCCACAGCAAATGCCTGTAGGATGGCAAGATACAAAAGAAGGACAGGGCTCCTGCATCTTGCATAGTTGTGTAGAAGACAAAATTTCAGCAAGGTGGCTTGCATGACACCACTATTAAATATGCAGGAGCCTGACCTCTAGCTACCCTAAGGACCAGTGGCCAGTGACACTGCATTGGTAATGACAGTGCTATCCAAATCTTTCAGCAGTCATTTTCTCAAGCCTCAACTGTGTGTTCAAAATGGGCCAAATTAAATAAGGGTTCTATACTTTTCTTTTACATTGCCCTCCCCAACACCATTACCTATAATACTGCCCAAGATACTTCAAGACACTAAGCCATGGCCCATAAAGCATAATGTATACAGATTTAGAACTGATGTTTTTCAAGTGCCAACAATTTTACAATAATTACTAAAAGAAATTGGTTGGCTGATAACTGACCACTGATCTTAATGTCTTGGATAACCAAATAATGTATTCCTACATTAAATACTTACCCAGTTACATAGTCACATGCTGCTGTACTGTATTATTTGGGGTGGGAAAGAGGGAAGAAATGCATGCATAATTGGCAAGACATGTGAGCATAGATTCCAACATCCACTATAACTGTATAAATCGGCCTAAAGTCAGAAGGAAGTCATTTTCTGACATTTCAGTGGAAAGCTCAAGATATGCTGGCAAAAAATCTTTTTAATGATTCTTGTATTCTCCCTGATATAAAATCTAAGGACAAGTATCTCCAGTATGTATGCTATCCACAGGCCATGCAGTTACAGTCTATAGTTTAATTTTGAATGTGCAATCTGTAAGAAATTCAAGGTATATGTAGTAATTTTTGCAGATATCAGAAATGGATTGATTAAAAGGTCTTATGTGTGATAAAGTTCTATCAACACACTTTCAAGAAACTATAACAATTCTTAAAATGTTCATGGCTCAAATATGATATCAGATTCTGTGCTAGCACAAATTGACAGTATGCAGCTAAGTTATTTTAAAGCAAAACGTAATCAGCAAGAAGCCATGTTGAAGAAAGTTGGATTGACTTCTGAATAAACATGCATAGGATCAGGCACATTTACTTAAAAGGGAAAAACAGATTTAAGGTTAAACTCTTGTAACTCTGCTCTGTGTTTCAGTTGTGGAGTGCAAATTTATTATACAGCGACAAGAGTGGCTGTATATTATAGTCAGCATGGATTTTTCACATTCTGCAGTGTTAAATTGAAAATACCCCCCCATGCCATTCTGATGCTTCCCATAAGCTCTTTTCAAAACAAAACCTTACAAAACTTATAGTCCTGAACTCAGAAATGCTTGCTTAACAACCCTGTCAATTTTCACGGTTATACACAAAACAGAGAGAATCAAGAGTTCAAAGTGTAAAAAGAGAGAGAGAAAAGACCCCTTTTGGACTTTTTTCTGTCAGTTCTCATAATCTGTTGAAATTCATTAAAAATCAGTCATGTTCACAGAGTACCTGTAATCCTATTACTGATCTTGCCACATACTCTGACCTTCATCTTCTGTAGTTTAAAAGTTAAAAAAATGCCTAGCTGATTTTTAATTAATTTAAGAAATTTTGCATTGAACTCAGTGATAATGTCAGGCATGCTCAGTAAGAACCAATTGACAGTGTTCTAAAAGCCAGAACTCAGCTGCTCAGCTTGGCTAATCAGAGGGCCACACCCACACCAGACCTTTATTTCACTTGAGACAGTCATGGCTTCCCCCAAAGAATCCTGGGCAGGGTAGTTTGTGAAGGGTGCTGACAGGAGACTCCTATTCCCAACAGAGTTCCAGCGGCCAGAGTGGTTTAACAGTCAGCTACTCTTATTGAAGCTCTATAAGGGGAACAGGGTGTCTCCTAGCAACTCCCAGCACCCTTCACTAACTACACACCCCAGGATTCTTTGGGAGAAGCCATGACTGTCTAAAGTAGAATAAAGGTCTGGTGTGGGTATGGCCAGTGACAGCTTTGGTTTAAATTTGGGTGGGAGATCACAAGTGCCTGCTGTAGAATAAACAGATGGGAGAAACCCTGAAAAAGAATGATACTGTTCACAATGTTTTTCTTTTGGAAAGGAAAGGGGCTTCCTCTTGGCCCAGTGCCTACCCACCCAATTTCCTCCCCTCCCTCCCTCCCCCTCCCCTCCCTCCCCTCATCCTACCCCCTACCCACCCCAAGTTAATTTCACTTATCCTAAGCATGATTGCACAGGAGTAAATCCCACTGTAGTCAAAAAGCATGCAAATGATCAAACCTGCCCTCCCCTCCTCCTATCCCCTTCACATCCCCTTCCAACCCTTTCCTTGCCCCTCCTCCCCTCCTCCTCCCCCATGGTCAGTTTTACCTATCCTAGGACTATGACCTGGGAGACCACGGTTCAAATCTCCACACAGCCATGAAGCTCACTAGGTGACCTTGGGCCAGTCACTGCCTCTCAGCCTCAGAGGAAGGGAATGGTAAACCACCTCTGCATACCGCTTACCATAAAAATGCTATTCATAGGGTTGCCATAAGTCGGAATCCACTTGAAGGCAGTCCAATTCATTTTCAAGCATGATTGCATGGGAGTAAATCCCATTGAACTCAATAAGCATGCAAATGATCAAACCTGCCCTCTCCTCCTTCTCCCTCCCCTCACCTCCCTTTTGCCTATCCCACTTTCTTCACCCCTCCCCTTCCAATCCCCTCCTTCTCCTTCTTCCCCCTTCCTTTCTAATCCGCTCCTTCCCCCTCCCACTCCTTCTGCTCCCCTCTCCCCCCTTCTTCCTTCCTTCTACTCTCCCCTCCTCCTCCCCAATGGTAAGTTTTACCTATCCTAGCCATGATTGCACAAGAGTAAACCCTATTGAACTCAATAAGCATGCAAATGATCACACCTGCCTTTCGCCTCTCCCTTCTTCCTCTCCTCCCCTCTTCCTCCTCCCCTGCCCACTCCCGGCATCCTTCCCCATGGTCAGGAGTAAATCCCGCTGAACTCAATAAACGTGTAAATGATCAAACCTGCACTCCCCCTCCTGCCTGCTCCCCTCCTCCCCTCCCCATCCCCTGTGGTCAGTTTCACCTATCCTAAGCATGATTGCAGGGGACTAAATCCCACTGAACTCAATAAGCATGCAAATGATCAAACTTGCACAGGATCCCATTTCATCTCAGCAAACTTGCACAGGATCCCATTTCTTATCTCCTGGATTAAAAAGCAGAGAAATTAACTAATAAGCAAAACCCTTGCGGTTTAAGAACGTACCTATAGCCAACCGATATTTCTATCAAACTTTAAAAAGCAGCGAAATTGGGCAGCTATAGTGAATGCACCAGGGGAACAGGAGACCTGACCTCCTCTCTGAGATATTGTACTGCCCTACAAATTTGTCAAAATGCAAACACCATTTGGGTTGGTCTTTCATAGTCCAATCCACTTCCTGTGTGACTTGGAAGAATTTTATGGTGAGTGGTGGCAATACCTGCAATCAGCCCAAATAATAGAAAGAAGATATGTGCTGTGCTGATGTTGTTTTAGCAGGGAGGAAGCAACAATACTGATATAGTTCAGATAGTCACTTTAAATATGTTTGATTTACTTTGCAATTTTAGTGAAGTTTCCTATAGTAAATCATTTTCTTTTCCTTCTGTTTCTGTGAACATGTGAACTACAGCAACACTAAAAAAAAGCTCCACAACCAATTGTGGAATAATGGCAGTGACTGTTCTGCAGACTAGTTTCCAATGGACTTGAGGAGTGTCTCCGTTTGCACAAGAGAAAACAGTTGGAGGTGGAATATATTCTAGCAAAATTCTAGGTGTGCTCTATGTTTTTAATTGACCATGCCCACCTTTCCTTAAGTGGAGTGGTTTAAGCATAGCAGGCTGAAAACATGCATCTTGGGCAGGCCAAGTTTCTTTTTTCCAACAGCTAGAGTCATTGCTTAAGTAGCAACATATTGTAATCAGTTTGATTTTACATCAAACTGCAGTTTCAGATTCAACTGTTAATGCACCCAGAATAGAAATAAGGCATAAATTCCAGTCTGAAACACAAAAGGCTGTCTTCACCATCATATGACATTGACCAATAAAAAGGCTTTGAAATTAATAAAAATAAATTTGACACGGATTTCTAGGATGAATAATGAGAAATATGTAATTATTTAGGTTAGATTCTCTGTAGAAACAGTAGTAACACAGAAAAGATGACAGTAGTAACACAGAAACGATGCAAAGTAAGAAGAACACCAACAAACGTACAAAAATGTAATTCTCCATCTTTGGAGATGGCAGCTGTTGCCACCACTCCCAATATGCTCAGAGGCATGGTACCAAATTCTTCCAAGTCACACAGCAAGTGGATTGGACTGTGAAAGACCAACCCAAATTGTGTTTGCATTTTTACAAATTTGTAGGGCAGTATAATATCTCAGAGAGGAGGTCAGGCATCCTGCTCCCCTGGTGCATTCACTATAGCTGCCCAATTTCCCTGCTTTTTTAAGTTTGATAGAAATATCTATGGGCTATCGGTACGTTCTTAAACTGCAAGGTTTTTTGCCTATTAGTGAATATATACCTACTTGGAAGTAAGCTCTATTGGGTTCAGTGTTCATTCATTCAATTTCTACCCAACTCTTCATCCCATATAAGTGAGTATAGGATTACAGCCTAAGTCATTGTTAATGATGACTGGAAGCTTTTTTCATGACAGAATTCTCAGAGATAGCTGAGACTCTGACTCTGAATTTTAGAGTCTAAAACAATGATATAGCAGTCTGAGTAGAAAGAACTGAAAAGTAAAAAACAGAACAAAACAAAACATGAATGGTCTCTGCAACTTAAAACATGAGTTAAAAAAGATCAAATTCGATGCGATCCTCAGTTGAACGTAGCAGCTTGTCCACATAATACGTGAATAGCAGCTCAGCACAATAATCAGTATGCTTTTTCAAATAGCAGTTAAAAATTATTGTAGCCAAAAATGCCAGCAATATTTAGATGATCAAGTAATATATTATTTTTTGGTGGTGGTTATAATACTATTGGAAACAGGAAAGAGTCTCTGTAAACACAAGCCTATACAGTAATACCTCGCATTAATGTACTCAATGGGACCAGAGCGAGTACCTAAACCGAAAATGTCCTTAAAGTGAAGCACTACCTTTTACAGTAAAAAATTTTTACCTCTCCTTCATGCGGAGCCTCAAAGCCCCGTACTAAAGCCTCTGCTGCTGCGCTGCTGCCTCTCAGCTGATCGCGATTGTGCCTCCCAGCTGATTTGCAGTGGCACGATCGCGTCTATTTCCACCCCCACGAGCTAAAGCCTCTGCTACTACGCTGCATTTCTGGAGAAATACAGGCATATGGAGCATGTACGTTATAGTGAGGTGATGTTAAGCGGGGTATGCCTGTATACACATTCTCATAATACAGATGGTAAAGGAATAGCACTGTTTACCAACAAACTGGGCTTAATACCAGCAGGCGTACTTGAAAATAACTGCCATCAGGCAACCAGCATGAAAAACAGCACTCATCGTATTTCCTTGCCACCTATGGTATTTTGCTTTTCCGATCTGATCTAATATCCATAGAAAATCCATGTTGTGGTTTCTAACAGCTCTGCAATTTAATGTGGCAGTTAGCTTTAATCATCAAATTACTATGTTCCATATAAGGGTGGAACTATACACTGAATCCTTCAACTCCATAAAGTGTAGTACAAATTATCCCAGTCTTAACCACTCCCAATTGTCACAGGCAACTAGGAATTTTTTCAAGGCAAGTGAGCAGGCTGGCAAAGGAGGGATTAACTATTCTGCCCATCCTCCACTTGCCTCTCTTAATGAATAAAAAGTAGGCATATTTTTAAAAATCCATCTTCTTAGAGGTGAAATCATGCGTTAACAGACACTGCAATTGTCTGGCAACAATAAGGTGTATGTAGTTCTCATAACACAGGAGCCCTTTCCACATGATCTCAAGCCACGTGGTCTTGCCCCACCATTACACTGACTAGACAAAGCCTGCCAATTCATGTAAGTTATCTCCATGAACTGGAAACCTGTGAACTCAGGGATCCACTTCATAGAGACAGCCTAGGTATATTAGGCAGGCTTCCCACTACCACCACCACACACACTTCAGACCTTCCCCCAACACATCTGTGGTATTGAGGAGCGGCTGGCGCAGTGTGAGCATGTGGGGGGGCCTCTCTCCATCTGAAGGTGGTTAATATGTCTCCAATCACTGATAAGAGCCCATAGTTCTCATAACACTGGGAGAACTGGTTCTCATAACATCTCTACCCCTTTGCCATAATGCAAGAGCCCACCCAAATTAAGAAACAGGTTATGAACCTTCATTTTGAATGTAATAGGTGACTTGCTAGTGCTGGGCCAAGAGAAATAACTCAGTGACCCCTCTTCTCCTGGGGAAGGCATTAGATGTTAGACTAATGTCAGAAGCAATGTGGGGGTGGTGACGGGATAGGACTTTTCAGCTGTCTGTTGTACTCTGGTAGTAGAAGGATCGCACTAAGGAGACTTGCCTGACATCCTCTCCCTCTTTTCCCACACATGCCCCAACCTGTGCTAATGAACACCTTTTGATCTACCCAGTCTTTTTGGGTGGGGGGGTGTCTTTTATGCCAAGTTTTGTTGTTGTTCTGTTGGTTTCATTTAAAAAAAAATTAATCAAACCTCTATTGTTAGTGTTCTTTTTATAAACTATTCATAAGGTCTTGGGAATGAAGAGCGGGGTATAAGAAACTGCAATTAAAAAAGCAAATGCATGGCTGCGGAGCTGCATTTCTTGTGTTGGGTCACCAGCTATGCAGGCCTGAAGTATACTCAGTTATTTGTAGTTTAAGAACCTACCATAACCTTCCACTCTTTGATATATATATATTTTTTCCCTTTAGACCGTATGTCGATTTAGTGAACATCCTGCTCACTTGTGGAGAGGATGTCAGAGATGCCATCACGCAGAGTGTCCAAGCGCAGTGTGAACAGAACTGGGGGAGTCTGTGTTCCATTTTGAGTTTCTGCACCTCAGTCGCACATGGAGATTTCACCCTTGAACCAGAAAAGAAGCCAAATGAAGAGCCCAGATCCTCTATTAGTAAAGGGGACATTATAGTCCACTCTGAATCTGACACCAGAGAGAGCTCCCGAAGCACCAGAGGGGAAAGAGGTAGTAGGCTTCCTGTGAATGCCCACGTTCGCACTAAAGCTGGTGGCCACAATCCCAAAGCAGCTCACGGGATTGTTGAACAAGCAGATGAACTGTCTGACTTCTCCGACATTCGGAGGTGAAAGGAGGATGCAGCCCTTCCTTCCCCCTTCACCGGAACCTTCCTCCATTGAGTTCATCTTATCTAGGGGCATTCCAAAATATTTACAATATAGAGGGGTGTTGTCAGGCATAGGGCATTGTGGGATATGAAGCAGTGACAGTGGATGTATTATAAGTAACAGAGGAAAAGCAGCAACTATTGATTATTGATTATATCCAGCAAATACAATGTGTGGGTGCAACAAAATGTATTCATTTTAACCCTTTTATCTCTTAAAAAGAGAAGTTGGATATTAGATGCAGGTTTGGGGTGGTGGCCAGGGATAGACTTGTCCATATTTTAATTAGTCAGCTTATGACTCAACATGTAGACTAGGTTCAGCATTCAGTCACTAGGCAGAAAGTAATCTGGTCTCCACTCTAGTAGAGGTCTCCACTCTAACAGAGGCAATAAGGACTCCAAATCAGCTGCAGAGAAACGAAGATATAGAGAACTGCATAGGGGACCTTGCAATTACAAACTAAATAGTTTCTCTGAGCCATTGTTCATTTTCTAAGTGATACCACCTATCTTATGTGTCCCTTGTATTGATTTGGGTGACTTACTGCTGACCTCTTCTGCCTGTTGTTCCAGTTTCCTTAGGATATTGGTTGATTAGGGGAGCAGTTTCTGGACATGGTGATGGGACATTTTCAACCAACCCAGCATCATAGCAATTTTTTTTTCAAAACACCATCAAAAATCTACCTGGCTTTTGACTGAAGTGAGTTTCCTAAATATAGGTTATAGGCTGTGCACTACAACTTGCTTTGACATGAAGTTATTTTTTGGAGGCTTAATGAAAAATCTCTACCTGAAAGTAGGACCACAATGTTTGCAGGATTGCAGAAATCCTGTGCTCTAAGGGTGTGTGTGTGTGTGTGTGTGTGTGTGAAGTGCCAAAGAAATGGTGATGAAGAATAAGGGTAACCCAAGCACTGTGCACTGATTTAATTGTCCACTTAATTAATGATCTGAAACAAGCCTAATTCTTCTCAACACTTTAACCCTAACCACATTTTCTTGGAAATAAGGTCCCATTTATTTCAATGGAACTTGCTTCTTCTAAGTGCGTTTTGGGCTGCTGTTTATGTGGTTCAGAGTTAATATGCTATATTCCATATTTACTTTTAAATATATGTTCATCATTAAGATCACTCAGGATGCTACATTGGAAGGAAGGGATTGCAACAGTTCTTAAATCCTATGAAGCAGATATTGGGCAGAGAAGGTAAATGCCTTTTTTTGGAAGGTAATAATATGACATCAGCAACGTTTGTGGCTTCAGAAGACTTTGACCACTCTCTCTCAGTGGGAAGTCAGTGTCAGAACAAAATCCCAGTCCAGATGCTTCTTCTACATATAGATCTATTGGCTGGAAGCGTTTCCCCAGTCAGTGCAACAGCAAAACAGCTCTATGCCCATTGTATATATACAACCAGCCATGACTAGGAAACCCAGCCTAACTAGGACCTGGATCAACAAAATATAAGCCCCCCTTCCCTCCTTGAAGAACAACAGAATTGTTCATGTAGCCAGGAAATTTTATTTACACCATTTCTAACAAGGGCAACTTTTGCAATTGTGTTGAATGGTGAATACAGTCACAGTCCTACAGGTCCCACTGAAGCAACAACATGGATGAGGAAGAATGTATGGTCCCCTTGTTAATATAAAATAGCTTAAAATGATCACCACACCATCGATATAACCAAAAAAGATCTACCACCAGACCCCTATATTTTCATGTCACTCTAATTGGAACTTCTTTTAGAAGTCTGATGTACCTATGGGAACCAAAACACATAGACACCATTGAATGTCTGTCAACCGATCACCTCAGAATGCATGTATGTATCTTCATTCATTCTACAGAACTAAATATATGTTCCCCTTACAGCTTACACAAAGGAAATTCAGGGTTTTGGGAGGTGGGGTATAAGGCCTATTTTTTTCCTCTATGTGTGAAAATTGGATGTATGTGTTCACCTACTGATTCCACATATTCTTTTACTGTAAATATTTAACATTTCTATTTATTATAGTTTCTCCATTTTAAAAAATAATAAATCTGAGCACTGCTGGCTAAGGTAATTTAAATATATGTCAGGGCCTGTGTTGTATATATTCATGCCACTAGTACATTTTGTTATTGTTTAAAGCAAGGGAAATATAATTTTATACACTCCATAATGTTATTGACAGCATAAATCACTTATTTATTGTTAAAATTCATTTCTAACAGATAAGAAGTGCATTTAACCTGATAGTTTTGTCAAGACATCTGTATAGCCTTACTTCTTTGAAAATAAAAAAAATCAGTTGTCCATTCAACGAGCCAATATTTTAATCTGCATAATTTGTGACAACAAAAAGATTCTCATTTTACAATAACAGACACAATCCAACCAAAGTTAAGTACTCCTATGGTGCAGTTCTGTCCCTGTTTACTCAGACTCATATCCAGAAAAGTGCCTTGGATGGCAGCCTTTAATCACATTGGGTTGTGCACAGAGTAGGCCTGTTGAAATTAAGAGACATGGCTCACTTGGGTCCATTAATTTCAGTAGGTTTACTCTCAGTAAAACTTAGTTGGATATAACCCAATGATCTCCATAATTAACCCTTTGAAAGAGCTGAAAAATGCTTAACGTCAGCTAAATCGTTTCAAATAGATGGGATACCTCAATTATTGCTGCTTAGCAGTTTCCATTCATTTCAGTAGAGAACAACACCTTTACCACAGACAGGTTTCACAAATCCACTTGGCAGGGACAAGTGCCTCTGGCTCATCACAACTTGAGACGGGGGAATCCCTCCCCTAACTCTGGAGAGCAGACAAAGATCAATAAGAACAAGACATTGCCTCTTCCCTCCATTAATTCTAGAGTACAAGAGGGTTTCATATGCTGGGTTTTGGAACAGACCAGAGTCATTTATATTATTGCTGGCTGTCTAAAGCTCAGTACAATGGGAAACTACCTTCCCCCAGTTCTAGAAGAGAAGTCTGATAGGCTGTGGGCATGCAGAAAGTTTAACGCAGGGGAGAAGTCAACTCCAAACTATGGTTGACCAAGCCAAAAATTGTGGACCCACTCCAATAAAATTAATAGAAGCACGGAAGTTGCAAAGCTTGGTGAATGTAATACAAGGGCATATCTACACCTCAGACATAAAAAGGTTTAATGATAATTCCCTCCCCTCTGAGAACCCCAGTAGTTAGGAAGCTCATGAAAGAGAAAGGCGTGTTCAGCAAATTACAATAGCCAGGATTTCTTGAGTGCGACGCCCTGGCAGACTGACATAGGTTTGGTATACATACACCAGAGTGAGGAAACCTTTTCTGCCCAAGGGCCACATACCCTTCTGGCCAACCTTTCAAAGGCCACATGCCAATGACTGCCTGGGCCAGAGTCAAAAGTGGACACAGCAATGACTACAAAGTTTACCTTTGTACTGTAGGTGAGCTTCTACACACGCACACCCCTCTCTATCCTCCATCCAGGAAAGCATGAGAATCAGAAGTCAAGGACACTTTCCAGTCAGGAAAAAGCATTCAAGGAGGTTGCAAAGGTCAGGCCAGTAGGGGGTGTGGTTCGGGAGACAGGTTGGCCTGAGAAAAGTCCACTCCCAAGAGCCAGATAGAGAGGCTTGGAGGGCCACATTCAACCCCCAGGCTGAAGTTCCTCACCCCGACATAATACCCTTATGTATAAATACTGGCATTTAAGAAAATACATTTTAAACATAATTTCTTACCCTATTGGTCAGGAATGAGAGAAACTCGTAAAAGTACTAAATATAAAAACAAGCAGCTCATCACCAGATTAAAAATTCACTAATGTACCTATAGCCAACAGATATTTCTATCCAACTTTAAGAAGCAGCGAAATTAGGCAGCTATAGTGAATGCACCAGGGGAGCAGGAGACCTGACCTCTTCTCTGAGATATTGTACTACCCTACAAATCTGTAAAACTGCAACATCATTTGGGTTGGTCTTTCACAGTCCAATCCACTTCCTGTGTAGCTTGGAAGAATTTGGTAACATGTGCCTCTGAGCATATTGGGAGTGGTGGCAACACCTGCCATCTTCAAAGATGGAGAATTACATTTTTGTACGTTTGTTGGTGTTCTTCTTACTTTGCTTCTTTTCTGTGTTACTACTGTTTCTACAGAGAATCTGACCAGAAAATTATACTTCTCTCATTATTTATCCTAGAAATCCGTGTCAAATTTATTTTTATTAATTTCAAAGCCTTTTTATTGGTCAATGTCATATGATGGTGAAGACAGCCTTTTGTGTTTCAAACTGGAGATATTGTTCTGTTTGTATTTTGGATGTATTGACAGTTGAATCTGAAACTGCAGTTTGATGTAAAATCAAACTGATTTCAATATGTTGCTACTTAAGCAATGTCTCTAGCTGTTGGAAAAAAGAAACTTGGCCTGCCCAAGATGCATGTTTTCAGCCTGCTATGCTTAAACCACTCCACTTAAGGAAAGGTGGGCATGGTCAATAAAAAACATAGAGCACACCTAGAATTTTGCTAGAATATATTTCACCTCCAACTGTTTTCTCTTGTGCAAACGGAGACACTCCTCATGTCCGTCGGAAACTATTCTGCAGAACAATCACTGCCATTATTCCACAATTGGTTTTGGAGCTTTTTTTTAGTGTTGCAAAGTGTTGTTGTAGTTCACATATTCACAGAAACAGAAGCAAAAGAAAATGATTTCCTATAGGAAACTTCACTAAAATTGCAAAGTAAATCAAACATATTTAAAGTGACTATCTGAACTCTTACAAACTATTTTAATATTGTTGCTTCCTCCCTGCTAAAACAAGATCAGCACAGAACATGTCTTTTTTCTATTATTTGGGCTGATTGCAGGTATTGCCGCAACTCACCATATGCTCAGGGCACATGTTACCAAATTCTTCCAAGCTACACAGGAAGTGGATTGGACTGTTAAAGACCAACCCAAATTGTGTTTGCATTTTGACAAATTCGTAGGGCAGTCCAATATCTCAGACAGGAGGGCAGGTCTCCTGTTCCCCTGGTGCATTCACTATAGCTGTCCAATTTCCCTGCTTTTGATAAAAATATCTGTTGGCTACAGGTATGTTCTTAAACCACAAGTTATTTTGCCTATTAGTGATTTTTTCTGCTTTTTAATCCGGGAGGTAAAAAATGAGATCCTGTGCGAGTTTGCTGAGAATGGATTGATCATTTGCATGCTTATTGAGTTCAGTGGGATTTAGTTCCCTGCAATCATGCTTAGGGTAGGTGTAACTGACCACAGGGTATGAGGAGGGGGAGGGGAGCAGGCAGGAGAGGGAGGGGGAGTGCAGGTTTGATCATTTGCATGTTTATTGAGTTCAGTGGGATTTACTCCCATGCAATCATGTTTAGGATAGGCAAAACTGACCTTGGGGAGGGAGGCCTAGAGTGGGCAGGGGAGGAAGAAGAAGGGAGAGAAAGGAGGGGAAAGACAGGTCTGATCACTTGCATGCTTATTGAGTTCAGTGAGATTTACTCCCATGCAATCAGGGCTAGGATAGGTAAAACTGACCATGGAGTAGGGGGAGGGGAGAGTAGAGGGAAGAAGGAAGAGGGGAGAAGGGAGCAGAAGGAGTGGGAGGGGTAAGCAGGGGATTTGAAGGGGGAGGGAAGGGGCAAAAGGGTGGTGATGGGAGGGAGGAGGAGGGGAGGGCAGGTTTGATCATTTGCATGTTTATTGAGTTCAATTGGATTTACTCCCATGCAATCATGCTTAGGATAGGTGAAACTGACCTGGGGGAGGAGCAAGGAGGGCAGGAGGAGGACGGCAGGAAGGAGAGGGGGGAGGGGAGGAGATTGGACGTGTGGGCACTGGGCAGAGAGGAAGCCCCTTTCCAGAAGGAAAATATTGTGAACAGTATCATTCTTTTTCAGGGTTTCCCCCACCTTTTTATTCTACAGCAGGCGCATGTGGCCACCCAAATTTAAACCAAAACTGTCACTGACCATATCCACACCAGACCTTTATCCCACTTTAGACAGTCATGGCTTCTCCCAAAGAATCCTGGGACATGTAGTTAGTGAAGGGTGCTGAAAGTTGGTAGGAGATGCCCTCTTCCCGTCACAGAGCTTCAGTCAGAAATTCCGAACAAGGGGCTTGAACTTACCCCACCAAAAAAAACCCTTTATATTCCTGAAGGTGTCTGGTGTACTTTCTGTTCTTCCTCTTGGAACTCTTTTTATGAACTGCACCTGAGTCTGCGCCTTAGAAGAAAAAGTTCCCAAGGAACTACAGAAACCCCAAACAATAGCTTAGCCTTATACATTTCTCTTGCCCAGTTCAAAAATGGGTGCATTGGACTGGTGTTCAAATGTGAACACAGTATTTTGTCATCAATATGCATACCAAGGCTCAAGGCTCTTATCGTAATTTACAAGGAAGATATTGTATGATAAACCCAAGTTGCCAAACATTAAAAACTGGAGCCCTCACTTAACTTGGCCAGAAATCTGTTCCTGAATAGCAGCATGTATTGCCAGTGAGCAGGGCTTGCAGTGTGTCTCACAGCTAGCAGCAGCAGCACCGATTTCTAGCTCAGATTGTTCCAAACACTAAATTAACAAAATACCTTAAAGAATTTTAAAAAAGGATCTGGGTGGTTTTACATCCCAGTGATTCTTGGGTGGCTGAGTTGCATGCTACCTTGAACTTCTTAGATTATTCATTCCAGCAATGATCTCTTTAAGGAGTGATGTGGGGGAGGGGGTTGGGGGGGAGGTTTTGTTTTTTTTAAAATCCTGGTGAATTCAGGTAGAACAGCAAATCCTCGGACTGTGTAACAAAACAACCTTCCCCCAAGCAAAATCTGAATTCACTCTAAATCCAATAATCAGCAAAGAAGTTGAGTGCCTTGCTGCGTCTGGCATATTATCTCATCACTTGGGGTTATTTAAAGGGATAGGGAGAGGAATTATGAGCAGAGCAGCCTGTGCCCTACAGCATGAATTGCTCATGACTGCTTGAAAGCACATTTTAATGCCCCTTCTGTGAGGTTTAAAAATAACTAATCCAATTTAAACCCTCAAATGAGATGGGACTTTGCAACCTTAAGTTTGATTTGAAGGAATCTATGACCTGCCATATTCTTGCTTAAGGTGTATTGCCATCCATAGCTTATATGCATAATCCTCCATGGATTAGTTTTAGCCATTGGATAAAGAGAAAAGAGAATGTTTCCTGCCAGATATGTGGTGACAGAACTTAGTAGGAAATGGTCCCTAGCCAAGCTACAACATTTTTGAAACAAGATGCAAACCTGACCTACTCGTCTTGTGTACTTAGCTCTCTGAGCGCTTTTTGCAAGCACCGGTTTGGTGTTCCAAGGGCTGGCACCAGACTGCAATCAGCCCTTGGACACCAAACTTCAGGAAGCCCTCAGCACCCCACCCCAAGCAGCCAGTATTGACTTAAATGGGTGGAGCTTCCATGCTACAATCCAGGCCAGTGCTGGGTTGCGGGCCATGATTTGCAATTATGCCTCACAACCCAATGCTGGCGATCACAGTGTGGGAGCTCCATCCTCCCAGACCCAGCTGCAGTGACCCCTCTCAGCCACAGGGGCCCTTGGCCAATGCCTGATCTGGCTGCCCACTGGCACCAGGCCTGGGTGTTCTGGACATAAGAGCCCTGTTAGGTCAGGACAAACTCCCATCTAGTTCAGCATCCTGTTCTCACAGTGGCTAAGCAGATGTAGCCCCACAAGTAGAACATGAGCTCTACAGCTTTCTCCCAGCTCATATTCACCAGCATTCTTCCTCTGATACTGGAGGCAGTACATGGTCATCATAGTTAGTAGCCACTGATGGCCTTATCAGCCATGAATTTGTTTAACCCCCTTTTAAAGCCATCCAGGTTGGTGGCCATCACAACATCTTGTGTAGCAAATTCCATAGTTTATCTCTGTGTTGGATGAAGAAATACTTCCTTCTCCTGAGACCACACTGTATGTTGTAAGAGACGGAGCAGCACACCATTCTTGTGTGTCTCTTTTCCTTGGAAAGAATAACACAGTGGTTCCCAGCCTGTATGAGTATGGGATCCCCTTTATAAGCTCAAAAAAATTCATTACCCCCTCCCCCCAGGGAGGCAGGCTTGCTGCCAGGGAAGAAGGAGGGAAAGCAGCCTTTTCTTGCAGCCTTGCTTCTTTTTGCTCCACAAAAAGCCCTCTCCTCTTGTGCTGAACAAGGGTGGCGGCAGCAGCGGCAGTGTGAGGAGATGGGAGTCGGTGATAGTAATCCCCTCTTCCTGGTATCTCTACCCTCAGCCTCCTTTGGCATCTGCCATGTATTTTATAGGCAGATACCTGCCTTCGGTGTGTTTGAAAGATGCTCTGCAACTTCACCAAAATCCTCCCCTCTTGTTTGGAGCAAGGGGGAGATGTCATCTGCAGTGGCAGTGGAAAGCAGACAGGGTCCAAGGAGTGAAGACCTTTTGAAAAAAAATTAATAAATAATTTATTTCTTTACTGTTCACAGCCCCCTCTGGATTACTTCACAGCCCCCAGGTTGGGACCCACTGGTATAACACAAACAATGTGTGTGATCATACCATTGCACAGTGTATCTCCTTGTCTCTACCTGACATAATTTGGCTGGTGAGTTGGGGAAATACACTTCATGATACACTTGTCGTTTGCAATAGATATTACAGAGAAGAATGGAAAAAGAGGCCCAGATCAACAGCTGTTCTTATAACACTCAATTTGACCCTTGGCTTAAAGCTAGTCTGTAAAGTTAGATTCTGCCAACTCCAAGTGTCCCCAGAAGACTGAAGGAAATAATTCCTGTATCGACTCTACCTTAGAAGTGGCTAGGGTTGCCAGGTCACAAGCATCCCAAACCCTGATATTTCAGGGGCAGGCCCTAGTGATGTCACAGGGTGGGCCCTGGTGATGTCACTCCCCCTGGCACCTTCCTACTCACCCCGTCACTTTTCACCTACCCATTCACTCACTCCCCAGGCACTTTCCTTCCTACCCCACCAACTCACCACCTTTTGTCGGTGCCCCTCGTTGGGCACTTAAGATGGGAAAAATGGGGGGAGGAGAAGTGTCAGCATTTGGCGCATGTGCAGAAGGGCCGCCACGGTGAAGCCTCTCTCTGCGACAACCCTAGGCGGCAAACGGACTCGCCCTACTCTGGAAGAGGGAGGGGCTTCATCACGCCTGCACAGCAGCCACAGCACCGAAGCGTGCACCTGCACAGTGGCCATGGCTTACACTGTGAAGAGGACGATGCCGCTGAAGTTATTTATAATGTCAGGTCGGCACTGATGACATAATGAGTTCAGGCAGCAGCGGCAGCGGAGGAAGGAAGGAAGGAAAAGCCAAAGAAGAAACAGAAATGGTGGCGCTTCCTCCTTTTCCTCCTCGCCAGCCCTCCCCTCCCTCCCTCCCTTTGCACTGGGCCTCCACTACCAATGTGGCTGGAGGACCAGAACCCATGCCTGAAAACCAGAGATCCAGGGACAGGGGTGATTTGGCCGGAGAGCTGGAGAGCACCTCCGAGAGCCGGAGTCTCCAGCCCAAATCCAGAGGTCTGGCACCCCTAGAAGTGGCTGGATTTCAGTGCTAAGTAGAGAGACCTTTCCATTCCTTCAAGAGGCTAGACTACAAAAATGCAAAAATGCAAAAATATCTATGTTACCAGATAGCCAAACCAGTTATGCTTAAACAAGCCAAATGCATTGGCTTCCACTTAGTTTCTAGGAACAATTCAGTGATTTGTTTTATTACTTTTAAAGTGTAAAGCATCTGGGGCCAGGGCACTTGAAGGTAACTCCACTTTCCTATGTCACCTTCATGCCCTTTAAAGTCTTTCTGGGAGACTCTGCTCCAAACTGTTAGTTGGGGTAGCTTTGAGAATCACTGCTTTTCTCTAGCGCAAGGCTGACTGTAATAAGTTTGGATTCAATACCTTGAGACAAGACTTAACATAGGTTTATTAATTAGCAGCTACAACAACAACTAATTTTCTGCTAGCATCCTTCAGCCAGTCAGGTTCCACCCCTTCACACAATTCTCCAGGGAGCATCTCTAGACTCCCACATTACAGCAGGGGTGGGAATCTATGGCCCTCCAGATCTTCCATCATCCCTGGCCATTGGCCATGTTGGCTAGGGCTGATGGGAGTTAGACTTGATTCCCATAGACTCATGGAATGTGGACTGGATTTCTTGCTTCTCTGCAAATAATTGAAATTCCATTAAGTTTGAAAATCACATTTTTGGAAGGCAGGATGTGGAACCTGTGGCCTTCCAGATATTGTTTGACCCACATCTCCCAGAAGTCCCAGACAGTATGGCCAATAGTCAGGGATGGTGGGAGCTGTAGCCCAGGAACATTTGCGGGGCCAAAGGTTCTACATCCTTGAGTTACAAGTGGGGTTTAATTTTCTGAGTTGGGAGTGGGAAGAAATCTTACTATGCCCACGTAAGGCCCTTGTACTATATTTTAACTCCAGTGCCCAGAGCAATGACAATTCAGTTATTATGTCATTAGCGTAGTCCTTCTAATTCTATTAAGATGTGTCCTCAGAATAAGGCTTTCATTACAACTTGTTCACTGCAGGTTAGTACCAAAATAAGGCATTTATAACATACATCTATTTGCCCCCCTAGCCCTGTAACAGATATTTGCCCAGCATTTAGACTTTATATCGGCTGAATTATATTTTTAAAGTATTTTTTCATATTGCATATTTACAAATTTTACTATAATATTATATTATAATATTTTTACACTTCTCCAGGAAGGTGGCTTATAAATATTTAAATGAAATTAATAAATAAATGAGCCCTGGGGGGAAACTCAAAAATACTTTGTGTTGTAAAGCATTCCAAAGTTATACATCCATGTGCTTGAAGAGCTGCAAATTATCATTCTGTGAATATGAAAGATAAAGAGCTACCATGTGACACGTCTACTACAGCTGCTACCCAAGTTATGCATCTGCTTAACCATTATTATACAGCCACAATCTCCCTAACTGGCATTATTGGAAATATATATTTGGCCCTCAATTTCTCTCAAAAGTGTAGCTCAGGTAGATTTCTTTGCTTCATTCTGAGGTTTGCTTTGGGGACCTAATGATGATCTCTGGATTATACAGCCACAAGAGTGGCTGTATACTATAGACAGCGTGGATTTTTCACATTCTGCAATGTTAAATTGAAAATACCGCCCCATGCCATTCTAAGCTCATTTCAAAACAAAACCTAACAAAACTTATAGTCCTGAACTCAGAAATGCTTGCTTAACAACCCACTAAATTTTCATGACGATACACAAAACAGTCAGAGAGAATAGAGCGTTCAAAGTCTAAAAAGGAAGAAAAAAACCACAGAACCCTTTTGGAATTTTTTCTGTCAGAGTTCTCATAATTTGTTGAAATTCATTAAAAATCAGCCATGTTCAAAGAGTAAATCATTTTCTTTTGCTTCTGTTTCTGTGAATACTGTATGTGAAGTACAGCAACACTTTGCAACACTAAAAAATCTCCAAAAACAATTGTGGAATAATAGCACTGACTATTCTGCAGAATAGTTTCCGATGGACATGAGGAGAGTCTCAGTTTGCACAAGATAAAACAGTGGGAGGTGAAATATATTCGAGCAAAATTCTAGGTGTGCGCTATGTTTTTAATTGACCATGCCCCCTTTCCTTAAGTGGAGTGGTTTAAGCATAGCAGGCTGAAAATATGCATCTTGGGCAGGCCAAGATTCAACTGTTAATGCACTCAAAACAGAAATATAACATAATCTCCTGTTTGAAACATAAACAGCTGTCTTCACCATTATATGACATTGACTAATAAAAAGGCTTTGAAATTAATAAAAATAAATTTGACACGGATTTCTAGGATGAATAATGAGAAAAATATAATTTTCTAGGTAAGATTCTCTGTAGAACCAGTAGTAAACCAGGAAAGAAACAAAGTAAGAACACCAACAAACATACAAAAATGTAATTCTCCCTCTTTGGAGATGGCAGGTGTTGTCACCACTCCCCATATGCTCAGAGGCACATGTTACCCAATTCTTCCAAGCTACACAGGAAGTGGATTGGACTGTGAAAGACCAACCCAAATTGTGTTTGCATTTTTACACAATTGTAGGCAGAGCTTGGAAAAGTTACTTTTTTGAACTACAACTCCCATCATGCTGGCTGGGGCTGATGGGAGTTGTAGTTCAAAAAAGTAACTTTTCCAAGCTCTGATTGTAGGGCAGTACAATATCTCAGAGAGGAGGTCAGGTCTCCTGCTCCTGTGGTGCATTCACCATAGCTGCGCAATTTTCCTTGTTTCATAGAAATATCTGTCGGCTATAGGTACGTTCTTAAACTGCAAGGCTTTTTGCTTATTGGTGAATTAACCTGAATTCCATACATAGTCAGCCACTTTGACAATGCCAAACAGAAGGAAGAGATGGGTTCCAGTTGCTTAGCAACCACAAAATACATTCCGCAGACTTCCCTTAGAAGACATAACTATGCAACTGAAGACAGGGAGAAAGAGTGGGTTGCCCTCAAAATAAGAAGATAGCATTCTGCTATTTGCCACACATTTTCCACTAGTGTAAAAAACTCATGTGTTAGCATATGACATGATGTATAAATCCAAACCTCACAACCAAGAATTGAAAACCATGACTCAGGAATCTGAAGATGAGGCATTATGGAGAAGCCACAAAGGACTGGAATCCCTACCTCCGTCAAAGACTTACAGCTCTAGCCCTAAATTATAACATTTTCTACAAATACCATGGTCTCTTACTAAAGAAATTGTGGTTTGGAACTGAGCTGGACATTCAATTAAAAACAGAGGCTGCCTTCCTTGCAAAAATCTATTGCTTGGGGTCTCAATACAAAAAGGGGCATTGCTCTAGAGCAGCACAGTCTAGAAAACAACAATGTCTTCTATAATGAGGAAAAGTAATATTTTAATCCTTCTTAATTAGGTGGACTCTGAAATTAATGAGTTAATCCATCTGCGAATCAATCACACATGAAACTACTGGCATCTCAATGTGTTGGGTATGTCTTTGAATCAATGCTCTACCTCCCTTAGAAGTTGTTGCACTTCCTCTCTAATTCTGAGGAGTGGCCAATGACCAGGGATGATGTGAGTAGTCGTTCAACAACATCTGGAAGGTCAAAGGTTCCCCACAACTATTCTAAGAAGTTGACATGGTCCTTCAAAAGGTAGCAATCACACCAGTTTTGAAATCTCAGTATCACATAGGATTTTATTTCCATTACTTTGCTTTGCCAAAAAGAGGCCCATGCTCATCCTCCAAACTTTTCATACCCCAGAAATTCCAGAGGGTTTCCCTGGCAAACTTTTTCCCCTCCTCAACTCTGGGCCTCATTCACTTCTGTAGAACTCAAGGATGCTTATTTCCATCTCTCTGTGTCCACAGCATAGGATGTTCCACCAGTTCACAATAACAATCTGTTACTCCCAATATTGTATTTTGCCTTTCGGCCTCTCTCAGCACCATAGATGTATGGCAATCTTTGCAGCCTACCTTGGTCATCTAGGAATTACACTTTTCCTTACACAGAGAACTAGCTGTTTGTATACACACAATCTCCTCCACAGCAGAACTCATACTACACTTTGTCTCTACATCTTAGGAACATAGGAAGCTGCCTTATACCAGGTCAGACCATGTGTCCCACTGTTGTCTACTCTGACTGGCAGCAATCCTTCAGGGTCTCAGGCAGGGGGCTTTCATATCACTTGTCATATGGTTCTATTAAGTGAAGATGCCAGGGTTTGGAATCTTGAGACCTTCTACTTGCAAAGTGTATGCCCTGCCACTGTGCTATAATCCTTTCCCCTCTCATCAAGAAATCCTGCTAGGTATCTACTCAGCAAATGCAATTCATTGCCATGGTCCTCAGCCTGATCCACACCAGACCCCAGTTTATCTCCAATAAGACTGACAAAATCAATAATCTATCCACTTCATGTCAGCCAGTTCATCATATAACAACTTTTTGGCTTTGATAATGGCAACTACATTTGTGATTTTTCAAGCTTGTCTCAGGTTCTGACCCTTTCAAGTTATAATATTTGTGAATGTTTAGTCCATCCTGCTCAGTCCACACTGGCAGCCATTCCAGGTCAGATATTGCACAAACCTTACTGGTGACAACTTAAACCCAATTTGTTTCCAAGGCACACCTGTTCACCAGCGCCACTTCATAATTTCTGCTTACTGCAGATGCCTCACACTGGGATTGGGGGTGGGGTGAGACTCACTGTCAATTAGTAACTGTCCAGTTTAGGGCTGTGCATGCACCTCTCACTCCAATTTGTAAATACAGATCAGGCCCAATCCAGTCTGGACAGATTTGGATCCAATCTGACCTGATTTGGATCCAGATCACAATCCGGATATTACAAATCTCTGGAAATCCTATTGACTTACATTGCAAAACTGAAACGCCCATCACTTTCTTGTTGTTTGACCTAGAGACATGAAATTTGGAGACATTGTAGCTGCTATATCAGGGATTAATCTTGCCAAGGTACAGTTAGATAGCTCCAGCAATTTTCATAATAGCCACTTTTAAAATTTTAAATGTTTTAAAATTTAAAATAGACATAATAGCTTTGCTTGTTCATACAGGGACATTAAATTTGGTGACATGGTGGTCCCTATATATGGAATTAACCCTGCCAAATTTCAGGTGGGTAGCTCCAAGGGTTTTCATGCTACCCACCTTTAAAGTTTGCTTTTTCCAAACAATTTTTTAAAGTGCTCAGTCATGTCAATTCTCATGCTCCTGTGTTCCCCTTGTTCCTTTCTTCAACATTTTGGAAAAAATGACATTTTTTTAATTAGGTTTGTGATATTAGACATACGTGAGTAGCATTTAGGGGCTGGCAGCACCATGGAGGTAATATGCACATAGGAACATGAAATTTGGGGACATGGTGGCTCCTGCAGTGGTGATTAATCCTGCCAAATTTCAGATGGGTAGCTCCAGGGGTTTTCATGCTAACCACTTTTAAAATTTGCTTTTTCCAAGAAAGATGTTTTTAAAAAAACTGTCATATAGGCGGCAGATTACCAACAGCAGTAGTGAGTGAGGGAAAAATAAAAATACTATTTAATATTAATAATATCCACTCTGGTTAGCAACTAGAAATCATCATCATTATGATCATCAACATCATCTCAGAATGCGGGCTAATATGCCCACAAGGTTTGGCTGGCTGGCTAATAATTATAACAATAATAATAAAATACATAACCACACAAGCTGGCTGCTTCTTATTGTTTATGGGTAGCAACTGTAAAATAAAACAAAACAAAACAAATAACAACAACAATTCCAGAAAGCTGTAGCTAAATAGGCTAACAAGGTTTAATAACAATTCTTAGCCATCAGAGTAGAATAAAATAAAATAAAAGCACAGACAACAAACCTTTTAAAAAATGTAAATAAGGATGGGACTGGGATTTATTTGGAAAGAACAGAAAACATACACAAGCTGACCAAATGCCACCCAACCCCCACCAAACATTTATAAGAGACAGAACTTACAAACGATTTCTGCATTTTAAGACTTCACTCTTTGCAAACACTGTGAATTCAGAGTGTTGGGTGAGGCTACAACATTCTAGTCTTCCTCCCTCTCTCCCCACCCTGGTGCTCTCCTTTATGATGTTGTAATTGATTCATTTCAGAGACATCCTGTCTGGATTCATTAGAGACTGTTTTGAGCTACAGATCTGTACAAATGTCTACAAATCGATTCGGGACTAGCTGATCTGCTCTGTACAGATTTGTAGCTGCTTCAACCTGATTTGGACAGGATAAAATAGGCCCAAATTGGCCCTATTTGGTTTGTGATTTCTACAAATACAGTGCACAGCTCTACTGTCCACAGTAGGGTTGCCAGGTTCAAGGCCTGAGACTGATCCTGTATCGTTAGGAGAAGAGAAAGTCAGCCAAGTGCAGGTGTTCTTGCAACATTGTAATAAGAAAAACCACAAGATGGAATTCTCCCTTCCCTCTGCACACCTTTTAAAGATACAGAAGACCTCTTGGAGGCCAGGCCTGGCAACTAAGAGGTCTTCTGTATCTTTAAAAGTTGTGCAGGGAGAAGGGAGAATTCCACCTTGTGGTTTTTCTCATTACAATGTTGCAAGAACACCTGCACTTGGCTGACTTTCTCTTCTCCTAAAGATATAGGATCAGTCTCAGGCCACGAACATGGCAACCCTTGTCTACAGCCATAAGGAGTACAGCATGCACATCAACTGTCAAGAAATGACTGCTTCAGCTACCTTTCACAGCAGGATTGTTCAGACAGATGGTCACAGAGAACATGGCAAAAAACAAATATGGAAATACTGCCTCCAAGACTCTTTGCTAGTTGGCTATCAAGCTTTGGACTGAAGCCTTCAAAGCAACATCTCAGTAACAGCTCTTCATACGGCAAGCTGTGGTAGATATCCTGAGCAGAGGAAACAATGTGGCCTATGAGAGGTTCCTAAATCCACAACACCTGTTTCTCAGAAGTCAGGCCAACCACAAATGAGCCTATCTGTGAATACAAAATGCAGCCTTTTCTTGCATTGGGGCCTGTAATGAGCCCTTGCTTTCTAAGACATATACTCAAGTCCTTGTGTATATTTTTACCCTACTATTTCCACTAAGCCTTGGAATCCAATACACAACACAGTTTCATTGCCAATGCCCCACATTGGTCCCATCAGATTTTGTGTGTCAGATTTCTCCACTGGGTAGAACAAACTTTTGGTGTCTACTAGGGACAACGGGCCTTCTTTCCCAATGTCAAGGCAAAGTCCTCTATCATGATGTCCATGCATTGAATCTAACTGCACGGCAGATCTAACTCTTTCAGGAAACTCAAAAGGAGCTCGGGAAATCCTTCTGGGTGTAAGAAAACTTTTTAAAAAAATACTTCAGAAAGTAGAGTTTATTGCTTTTGCTCAACGTCATTGTTTTGACCCTACTTCAAGTTCTGTGCACAGTATTTTGCCCTATGGTCTGTATGAATATGCAGACCTTACAAGTCCATATGGTGACAGTTTCAATTCTTCATCCTCTAGTTGAGGATCACAGTATATTACCACTTGGCAAAGCATTCGTTTAAAGGTTTACGTAATCTGAACCCAGTAATCTGTTTACTGATGTCACTGAAGTCTATACTTATCTGGTTCATAATACAAATTTGTCCAGTTCAATATGCTTGGCTGCATTATTAAGTGAGCACCATATCCTTGACAGTTCCTCAGATTAAAAATGAGTTTGAGAGCCCTGCACCTCCTACTTTTTTGGCATTCAGCAACAGCACTATCCCAGGTGTTAAGAATTCGAGGAATTTTCCAGGATGCTTGAGTCCTTCATGTGGACCATCAGGCTGTCAGGTCCCTTCTGCTGAGATGCTGCTCAGTAAAGGGGCCACAATGGAACATCCACTTCTCCACTATCTGCATTGAATCAAAGTATGATGCTGACAAAGAGAAATCACATTATGTTTGTTTTTTAAGGTCACTTCTTCCACACTTTCAGTTTGCCATTAAAGGTATGCAGAAGACTTCCTATGCAAGTTCCCCTTTCAAGAAATATAACAGTAGTACCAGATTCATCAGAAGTAGGAACGTCTGCTTCATAATCCCTCACCCTCATACCTCACACAGAAGATGTTCAGATACTTAGTCCAGAATTCTCTCAAACTTGAGTTCTTTTAGGGTTGCAGCCAATGTTAATCCTACTCAGAGTAGTCCCATTGAAATTAATGGATAATTATAACTCAAGTGCATTAATTTCAGTGAATCTACAATCACCCTTAATAAAAACATTGGAGGTATGTTGAGTTGCAAGAGAACTGTACCCTTTAGGGACTGGAAGAACTCATCCTTACTTAGGTCTGCAGGAGATTTAAGCAGTTAATTTTCTATGGGGGAATTAGGTTTCTTGGCTGTGGGTGGATGGGATGGGGTGGGGTGGGGAGAGTGCGAACATAGCCAAAGAGGGATGTGTTGATAGGACTAGGCACTCAGGAGGTGGGCAGGCCTCAGGTTCAGGCAATGTGCATCCTTGATTTCTTAAGGAAATGAGGGTATTTTTAGATGACAGATCCAGTTCCTGGGGACAGGAAAGAGGCTGAATATAACACCATCCCTCAAGCTGTGGAGGCCTGGGAGATACAGCCTACCTATTGCAGCTGAGCTAGCATTAAGTATGGAGAAACATTAGAAAGGACTAAGTGAAGGAGGAGGGGGAGCTTGAAAGGCATATCTTAAAAGGCAGTCAGTTAAGAGAGAGAGACTACCCTTCCTTAGGCTCAGTTCCAGAAAGCAGACTCCTCTTTAGTAAAAAAGATTCATCAGACTTAATTTCTACTCGGCAAAGAGATTAGGTAAAAATAGCCTGCCCCACCCCCACTTCTCTTTCTCTCTCTTTCACATACACACACACACACACCAGAGCTCTAATATAGCCCTTCCCTGTGTAGACTGAGCAAGTTTTCCTCACTTAGAAAAGTTATTTGTTGCTTCACTTCTCTCAGGCGTGCAGCGGCCATGCAGCTCTAAGAAAGGGCAATGAATTCTCATCCATCTCTTATATCAACGGCTCTCTCATAACAAAATTCCAACGGCATGTCTAATGGGCATGCACTTCCTTCAAGTGGCAAAACTGCAATGGCATCTAGATTTTTCAAAAAGCACACTATGCATATATTTATTTTTAATTACATTTTGCTTGCATTATTTTGCACAGCTCATGTTAAGGAAAGGTTTTCAGATTTACACTGTATAGGACATTGCCTTCCAGTAGTTTCACATGCACAGTAGTCCTCTGGATATTCATAAATCTGGCAGAGGCAAAAGAATCACAAGGATTGAGTTCATAGGAGCGCGTGGGATTTAATTACTGTCTTTTAAAGACAAAAATAGTGGCCTTGGCCAAGTTAGCATGATATCCTCCCTAACCTGCCAAGCATACAGGGTGTCCTACTTTACAGAGGCAAGTCCTCTATTTGAAGACATCCTCTGTTTGAAGGGTTGTCCAATCCAAGTCTGATTTAAAGATAAAGAACCATAAGAAAGAATGGGGTAGGGATAGGAGAGAAATTTATTCCATACCCATTTTAATGTGAATCTACCTAATTTACACTACCCAAAACTAAATGTGAAACTATCCTTCAAAATTTGCACTTCTCTGAATTTTGTGATATGGTTTTCCAACAAAAAAAGCATAAAAAATGTGTATATTAGAGAAAAGTGCACACAGAAATGCATACATTTGTGAAAATAATGTACAAAAATGCAATATACTAGAATTGAAAAATATGCATATTAGGCAAAACTGCATAGAAAATGTATACATTAGAAGATATGTGCACAAAAATGGGTATGGATTTTTATGCAGAGGGTTTTTTTTAAAAAAAGTATAAACTGATACAGAAATGGGGTGGTAGGGAACTAAGATGTTCTGCAGTTCTAATTCAGTTATAAGTATTTTTAACTTTGCCTCTGTATGTGTTTGTGTGTGTGTTATACACATACACTTCTGACGGCAGCAGAGATAAAAATGAGAGAACTGAAATTAATAAAGTACAGGAAACAGCAAATAAAGAATCTGGGCAGTTTTAAAAATGAAGTGGATTGCCAAAATATGTGATATATTGTAAGGTTGGTACTATCTTCATTTTCCAAGAAGGCCTAATGATAAAAGTCCTCCATCCAGATGGAAGATAACAGTGAGGCTGCTAACTATTGCTGAAAGCCAGGCTCTTATGGCAACAACCTAGTTATCTTGTTGGATTCCAGTTCCTAGAAGCTGTTATCAGTGCTCAGAAAATCTACTCTGCTCCAGGTGATACAAAAACATATACACCACCCAGATTTCATTCTTAGTATTATGCTCACACTTGATCCAGTGTAATATCTGGTTCTCAAGTAATGAATGGAGAATAGCCTTGCTTCACAGGGGGAAGGGAGAGAGAGCAATTCATCCTTTAAAATATCTGAGCATATTGCATTCCAGCACTGAAAAGGAGAAGTGCATAGCATTCAAAATAATACAAATAAAGCTAAACATTTTAAAAGCAAAAATGTTTATAAGACATTACTACAGGAACACCTTGCTACTGCTTACCTTTTTTAAAAAGGGGATTTGATGTGCATTTTCATGTAGAGTGGTAGTTCATAGGAACAGTCAATCTGTAAAAAAAACATTTTAACACTTTTTTTCATAATGGCATGGCATAGTGCAGTTGTTCAAGGTAGCTGCATTACTCACTACTAGCGATTTCCTAGACACTGTATAAAAGGTGCTTACAACACTCACACTACCACATTGCACATTACATCTGAAATGGCAATGGACATACTAGTTAAGACAGGAATCACAAATTGTCACTGCTAGCTCCAAGTACAAGATATGCTTGTGCTGGATATGTGCATGGCTCATCATGAATTTCAGATCCCAAATTTTCAGTTATTTTCCAAGATAAGGGTTTCAGTGGTGTGAAAAGTTTTAGTCTAAAAATAGAAGACAAGCCCAACTGGACCAGATCAGGATGAATCTAATTTAAAATCTTGTTTCCAGCAGCCATCATCTAAATGCTTCTTGGAATCCCATAAGCAGGGTGTGATGCACCAGTCTTCACTATTATTTGTTGTCTGACAACTGGCCTCTGAATGTGGAGGTTTCATTTAACAATCATAGCTAATAGCCTGAAATTATTATGAGTCACTCACAGAACTGGTTTATTATAAACACCTTTTAAGCCCAGAGTGAAAATGAGGAAGTTTGCCACATGCCAAAGGTTTGTGTGTGTGTGTGTGAGAGAGAGAGAGAGAGAGAGAGAGAGAGTGAGAGAGAGAGAGAGAGAGAGAGAGAGAGAGAGAGAGAGTTTGTGATCACATATCTTCCATACCAGATGTAGTTTGGCCCTTAGACCAATGTAGTGTGACATTGCACCTGACACTCTTTGGACCATAGGCGTAGACAGCAACTCCAGATAGGGCTATTCTTTCTCTGCATGTATCCTCTATTTCCTTATTCGCCATCGCCCTCTTGCTGCCATACTGAAGACAGCACCTTTTGAACTAGGAAGTCAACCTAAAAATGACATTATTATAGCATGCATTTTATTTTAAAATGAAAGGCAAATCCAATCCAGTCTAACAAGACAATAGTGTGCCCAAGTGTCCTACTTTAGAGAGGACAGTCCTCTATTTGAAGGGCTATCATAGTACAGGGGTTAAGGGAAGGAACCTTGCACTTTTTGATAAAAGCAAGCCATTTGTTATGGTTGATCATTAGATGACCCTGAATTATTTTAGAAGCAGTGCCACTCTGACTCCCTCCGGGGGGGGGTACAATACCTCCCCCTGATATTTTACAATACTGAAAACTCAGACATTCAGTTTTTCCTCTGTCCTATTTGAGATACAAGAATGATTGGTCTCAAAATTTAACATTTGTGAGAGAAATAGTGGTGTGCAGTCTGCTCCCAAGAGGCCAATAGCCTCCTTGACATTTTATAATACTGAAAACTTAGACATACCCATTTTCCTCCAATAACATTTCTCTTTATGCGACTACCAAACAGATACAATATCTGAGACCAGAGACACAAGGTGAATATCATTTTTGTTATGATGCTTGGCAGACTACTTCCAGAAATGGCTGGCCTTAGAGCAATTGGCCACTGGCTTGGTGGCAATGAGTGGATGGATGCTCTTCTTCAGGCTGAAGTCATGACACAGGGAAAGACAGAGGCTATGATCAACGCATCGCACATCACAATATATGCTCATCAAATTACTGTCTCTGCTCTATTCCCTGTGAAAGAAGGTATATGCGGCATACAGAGAAGACTGTGATGATCTGTGTCACTTTACTCTTTAAAAATGGGATGAAGAAAGGTTCAGACTCTGTCCTCAGCATCAGTTCTGGAGCTTAGTGATGCAGATGGAGCTTACAGTTCTGCAGTTCATTCATGCCATTTGTCAAGCAGATTTTAGGAAATATCTAGAGGGGATGAGCAGATTACTGCCATGGTTCTTTGCCCTGAGTCACACCCACTATGCACTCTGCCTCTCAATTCACATTAGGGACATGGTGAACCTGAAAGAGACGCATTCCAATATTGCAGCTCAATTTAGATCAGGTGCATTTGTAGCAAGGAAAGCTAGAAGACCATATTGCCCATGAACAGGTTAATGCTCTCATAAAACAGGATAGGGGTATAGTTAATCTCACTGAGAATTCTAAATCCTTTGAGAAATGGATCCTGGCCAACCCAGAATTGTTTGCCACATTTGGAAATTTGTATCTGTGTCACCTGATCCATATCCTGGCTGGCAACAAGCATCACCAGCACAACAAATCAGCCCAGGATCAATTTTAAAAAGACTTAAAATCTTTTGAGTCTTTTCTAAAGAGCCAAGGAAATCCATTTTTGGAAGAGATCACTGATCTGTGCAACATATACATACATTCTGTTTCCTGACTTCTAACCAAGCAGAGCAGAGGAAGCTGCCTCAGCTGGTCCAGAGAACGTATAAGTGACCCAGCTCTCAGAGAGTGAGCGAACAGAGTGAGCTAACCAGAGTTTGGCAGCGGAGGTGTAGTGAGGAAGAAACAAAGGCAAAGAGGTGAGTGACCTAGAGTAAGCCCAGGATGCTGTCTGTACTAAGTCACCGTGTGCTCAGCTGGGTAGATGGAAAGGCCGAAGGGCTCCAGAGCAGCTTGAGTGGAAGGGGTGTGTCCTGACAGCTGCC
Source organism: Rhineura floridana (assembly GCF_030035675.1). Lineage (NCBI taxonomy): Eukaryota > Metazoa > Chordata > Lepidosauria > Squamata > Rhineuridae > Rhineura > Rhineura floridana. Next base: position 91,145,924 of record NC_084482.1, on the reverse strand, counting down.
GATTGAAGGGGCATGGTCTGATAACTGCTGAGTGCAACTTTCAGCAGCTGTGTGTTCTGGGAATTTCATTCTGTTTCCTGATTCCTAACTGAGCAGAGGAGGCTGCCTCAGCTAGTCCAAAGGATATACAATTGAGCCAGCTTTCAGAGAGTGAGCTAACAGGGAGAGCTAACATGAGTTTGGCAGTGGAGTTTGGCAGGGGAGGTCAAGGAGGAAGTTTGCTACACCGAAGAGACAGCAGAGTGAGACTTCTATTAGATTGCCCTTGATAACAGTTTTTTGCCACCCAAAATGCGTTGGGCAGTAATAAAACAATTTTTGTTCTCATTTTTGGCTTTCTGCTGGCTGGGCACTTTGAAGGTTTTCCCTCTTTTTGTCTGCAGTACTTTTGGGGTGCCTCCCTCCTGGATAGTACAACATTCAATATTTTATTAATGACTTGGATAAGGAGGTGCAGGGAATGCTTATTAAATTTGCAGATGACACAAAATTGGGAAGGGATAGCTAATACCCTGGAAGACAGAAACAAAATTCAAAGTGACCTTGATAGGCTGGAGCAGTGGGCTGAAAACAACAGAAAGAAATTTAATGGATGTGCAAAGTTTTACACCTAGCAGAAAGAAACCAAATGCACAGTTATAAAATGGGGGACACTTGGTCCAGCAATACTACATGCTAGAAGAGTCTTAGAATTGTTATTGATCAGAAGCTGAATATGAAGCAACAGTATGATGTGGCTGCAAAAAAGGTAAATACTGTTTTAGGCTGCATTAACAGAAGCATAGTTTACACATTCCATTAAGTACTTGTTCCCCTCTATTCAGCATGGGTTGGGTCTCATCTTGAGTACTGTGTCCAGTTCTGGACACCACACTTTAAGAAGGATGCAGACAAACTGGAACAGGTTCAGAGAAGGGCAACAAGGATGATCAGGGGACTGGAAACTAAGCCCTATGAAGATAGACTGAAAGAACTGGGCATGTTTAGCCTTGAGAAGAGAAGAGGGGAGATATGACAGTACTCTTCAAATACTTGAAAGGTTGTCACATAGAGGAGGACCAGGATCTTTTCTCAGTCATCCCAGAGCGCAGGATACAGAATAATGGGCTCAAGTTACAGGAAGCCAGATTTCAGCTGAACATCAGGAGAAACTTCCTAACTGTTAGAGCAGTACAACAATGGAACCAATTACCTAGGTAAGTGGTGGGCTCTCCAACACTGGAGGCATTCAAGAGGCAGTCGGACAGTCCCCTGTCGGGTATGCTTTAAACTGGATTCCTGCATTGAACTGGGGGTTGGACTCAATGGCCTTAGCAGCCCCTTCCAACTCAACTATTCTATGAAAGCAGGTGGCAGATATTGCTGTTGTGATGGTGGTCCAGAGTACTGAGGTCAATGGGAAACAGAAATATGACAAGCTTGTAAAGGAAAGGCTGCAAGAGTGTTCTAAGGGTGTAATGAAAACCATCAGTTTGAATAAGTTCCCCACATTCAGCAAGCAGAAGAAATCTATGAAAAGTAAAGCAGATGCCAAACTTGTAGGACTGAAAAATGATTGCTCTCTCTTCAGTAGATTGTACATAGCATGCCAGACAAGATGCGGTGATCTTCAAGAATTCTTCATGCATGAGAGCCAGCCATATCTACCATCTCTTTCAGGATCTGGTGACATCTGTTCATGCTCCTCAAAATCTGAACTGATAAGCTGCCTTCTTACTACACATGAACAAGCAAATGTTTGCATTGCTGAGCACCTCAGACAGACTAAAACACGGAGCTGATTTACTGCCCCACTGACATCGGAGCCTCCACCGATTGCCCTCAGTCAATGCAGTCCTCCTGGATGGAGCAACCATTGTTCACAAGCTTCAGCCTAGAGTTGTGCATACATTTCAGCATTATGTGAATGACATCTACCTCCCTTACCTCAGAGGCCAGCAAACCAAGAGAGTTGACATCATGTGGGATGGGTATACTCTAGAGCAGCCTTTCCCAACCAGTGTGCCTCCAGATGTTGTTGGACCACAACTCCCATCAGCCTCAGCCAGCATTGCCAATGGTCAGGAAAGATGGGAGTTGTGGTCCAACAACATCTGGAGGCACACTGGTTGGGAAAGGCTGCTCTAGACAGCCTCAAAAATATTTCACCGGCTGGAGAGGCCCCAAAACACCAGGTTTTCATTATGTTGTGATGCTACTCCCTGCCATTATCCGTGGCTACTAGCCATAACGGCTATACTCTGTCTCCACAGTTGGAATTAGTATGCTTCCAAATATCAGTTGCTGGAAACCACAAGAGAAGAGAGTGCTCTGACCTCAGGTCCTGCTTGCAGGCTTCCCATGGGCAGCTGGTTAGCCACTGTGATAGTAGGATGCTGGACTAGGTGGGCCATTGGCCTGGTCCAGCAGGCTCTTCTTATGTTCTTATTTTTTCCTATGTATTTGCCACATTTGTATCCTATTCCCACCTTTCCATCTAAAGGAGGAGTGGTAGCTCAGTGGCAAGGTATTGGCATGCTTTGTCTACAGTATGTCCCAGCTTCAATCTCTGACATCATTAAATTAAAAGGATAGTTGATAGCAGGTAAAGTTCTCTTCCTGAGATGTTAGAGAGCCACTGCCCACCAGAATAAGGAATTTTGAGCTAGAGGGACCAGTGACCTTGTAAAACATAAGTCATTGTTTAGGTTGCATAGTTTTGGCCTCAAAATAATAAATCCAGTGAGCTGAAAAATTGTGATAGGCCAAGAGCATCCAGTATGCTTTACCTGCAGCTTTTCTACATACAAATGGGCAGAGCAATCCAACTTAGGGAAGGCCAACAGGAGTGGAGCGGCCAGCAGGAGTGGAGCAGGCAGCAGCAGAACCAGCAGAAGGGACCACCACACCAACTGCCCTTCAGAAACCCCTCAGACGGGAGGCTGCTGGCTGCACTGGCAAGTCACATCAGAAGGAAACAAATGCATGTTTCCTCCTGCCACCCTTTTCCTGGCATATCGGCTGCAAGGACAGAGGACCACAGGACTAAGCTGAACTGGCTCAGGATGTGGCATAAGTCCCCCTCTCCTCAGTTCCACTGTCAACACACACCCAGAATGCCCCTTTTGGGGGCCTTCTGCCAGCTCCACTTCCACCGGTCTCGGCTGAGCCAGCTGGGCCCTGGCTGCATCCAGGTGGTGGTGGAGTTCCCTGGTGGCACCATGCCTATGCCCAAGGGGGGACTTCTGCTGGCAGAGCCTGGTGGCACCAACACCCTTCCTCCTCCTCCTCCTCCTCCACGGCTATGCCTCAGCTTAGTGTATCTAGGAGGCAGACTGCACCCTAAATGTTCTAGTTGCAGAATACCTAGCCAATATTTACCCCGACTTTATGGGAGAAAAAGAGTTAACATGAGCATTAATGAGGAACTTAACAAGAGAAGAGTTTTAGCCTTGCATCCTGGACATTTAGGTCCTTGTGGTGGATCTCATTTAAATATGTGTTAATTACATCCCCAATGCATTGCCCCTTCAATAATAATTAGGGAGCACAATTTGTATCTCACTAAACTCAGGAGATAGTGCTGGAAGATGAGACCCTCAGGTCAGATGGCACCCATCGAGTTACTGGGGAAGATCAATGGACAAGTATGAGTAGCGCTGTGACTAATGATGCAACTGGGTCAAAGCCAAAAGGAAGCCCAGAGGCTGAAGTTCACAGATGCGAAAGAAGAGTCTGGAGTTGTACAACTTACACAATAGGAACATGGAATGTGAGAAGCATGAACCACGGAAAGTTAGAAATTGTCAAGCAAGAAACAGAATGTATCAACATTACAATACTTGGCGTGAGTGAATTAAAATGGATGGGTATGGGATACTTTCAATCAGGCAACTATACAATATTTTATGCAGGAAATGAGAAATTAAGAAGAAACAGGGTTGCACTAATAGTGAGAAGTGATGTAGCAAAAGCAATTAGGAGCTATAACACAAGGTCTGAGCAAGTGATATCAATTAGACTTAATGGGAAACCTATCAACGTAACCATCATCCAAGTCTATGCTCCAACGGCAAACATGGAAGAAGAAGAAATGGAGAGATTTTACACAGAAGTACAGGAAGAAATTGATCACACACGAAAACAGGATGTTCTGATAATTATGGGGGACTGGAATCCAAAAGTAGGGAACAGAGAAGAACAAGAAATTGTGGGGAAATGGGACTTAGGAGACAGAAATGAAGCAGAAGAGAGACTTATAGAATTCTGTGAAGCAAATAATTTGTCTCTTGCAAACACATTCTTCAAACAACCAAAAAGACAACTGTACATGTGGACATCACCAAATGGGCAATATAGGAATCAAATTGATTATATAATTGGAAGCAGAAGATGGAGAAGTTCCATACTTTCTGCAAAAACAAGACCAGGAGCAGACTGCAGTACAGATCATGAACTGGTAATATCGAAAATCAGCGTAAAGCTAAAGAAGAAGAACAAAGCAAACATAATGCCAAGTTAAATAACATCCCAGAAGAATAAAAAGATCAAATAAGGAACAGATTTGAGGCTTTAAATCTAGCTGATAGAGAACCAGAAGAACTATGGAGTGAAGTCAGAGACATTATCAGGGAAGAATGCAAAAAGGCAATACCTCTAGATAAAAAAAGAGAAAGACCTCAATGGATGACTGAAGAAACTCTTAAAATGGTTCAAGAGAGAAGGAAAGCAAAAGCAAAAGGAGATAGAAACATGGTCAGAACCCTAAATGCAAGAATACAGCGACTACTACATAGGGACAAAGAGAACTAATACAACAGATATTGTATAGAAATAGAAGAGGACAACAAAAAGGGTAGAACAAGGGCCCTATTCCAAAAGATTAGAGAAATGAAAGGGAAATTTAAAACAAGAGTAGGGATGTTGAATAATCAACAGGGGAACACCCAGATGAAATAAAGGAAGATGGAAGGAATACACTGAAGAACTCTATAAAAGATATGCCAGGATGACAGATTCATTCACAGAGGAACCATATGATGAAGAACCAGAAATTTTAGAATGTGAGGTGAAAGCTGCTCTTAAAATACTTGGAAGAAACAAATCACCAGCAACAAATGGCATACCGATACAGTTGCTACAAGCTACTGAGAATGAATCTGTCCAAATTTTGACAAAAATCTGTCAAGAAATATGGAAAAATAAACAATGGCCCATAGACTAGAAGCGTTCCATATACATCCTAATTCCAAAGAAAGGGGATCCCAGGGAACGCAGTAATTATCAAACTTGTGCCTTAATATCTTATGCAAGTAAAGTAATGCTCAAGATTCTACAACAAAGGCTCTTACCATATATGGAGCGAGAAATGCCTGATGTCCAAGCTGGATTTAGAAAGGGCAGAGGCACCAGCAATCATATCGCAAACATACGTTGGATAATGGAACGGAGCAAGGAATTTCAGAAGAAAATCACTTTGTGCTTTATAGATTACAGCAAAGCCTTTGACTGTGTAGATCATGAAAAACTATGGAATGCTTTAAAAGAAATGGGGGTGCCACAGAATCTGATTGTCCTGATGCACAATGTATACTGTGGACAAGAGGCTACTGTAAGGACAGAATATGGAGAAACCAATTGGTTCCCCATCGGAAAGGGTGTGAGACAGGGGTGTATTTTATCACCCTATTTATTTAATCTATACGCAGAACATATCATATGGAAAGCGGGATTCGACCAAGATGAAGGAGGTATGAAAATTGGGGGGAGAAATATCAGTAATTTAAGATATGCAGACAATACCATACTACTAGCAGAAACCAAACAAATGCTGAATGAAGTTAAAGAGGAAAGCACAAAAAGACGTGCTATGAGGCTGATCGGGCATGAGTAAAACATCATAACTGTGCCTACTGTGCGGCAGTGAGGGTAGCAAAGAAGGCCCACTTCTCTGCCTCTATCGCATCCTCAGGTAGCCATTCAGTGAAACTTTTCCATATTGTCAGGGGTGTGTTGACATCAACTCCAGGAAATGGAGTTTTAGACCTTTTGGAGGTCTAAATTGAATTGTTTCCAAGGCACTTTGAGGGTAAAGTTGCTCACCTCCATAGCAGTCTTGATGCCCCCTCTACATCTACTATGGTCCCCAATGAGGTGTCCAGTGCAACGTTTGCTGCAATTTCTTGCGAAAGACATAGACAAGGTGCTTGTGATGATGTAGCCAGCAACATGTCCTCTTGACTCTTGCCCTTCTTGGCTTATTAAAGCTTGCCGAAGGGGTATGACCGAATGGATCCAGGGTGTGGTGAACACATCATTGCAGGAGGGGCTGGTTCCAGCCACCCTGAAAGAGGTGGTGATCTGACTGCTCCTGAAAAAGCCCACCCTGGACCCACTGGTCTGCAACAATTACCGACCGGTCGCAAATACCCCCTTCTTAGGGAAGGTGATTGAGAGGTTTGTGGCACAGCAATTACAAGTACACTTGTAATTCTCTTGACCCATTCCAGTCTGGGTTCAGGCCTGGTTATGAGACTGAAGTGCCCTTGGTCGCCCTGATGAATTACCTTTATTGGGAGAAGGACAGGGGGAGTGCAACCCTGTTATTCTTACTTGATCTCTTAGCGGCTTTTGATACCATTGACCATGGTATCCTTCTGGGCCGACTTGGTGAGCTGGGTATTGCAGGCACTGTTTTACAGTGGTTCCGATCCTATCTCCAAGGTCGTTTTCAGATAATAGCACTGGCTGATTTCTTTCAGCCCCCTGGCAGTTGTGCTGTGGGGTGCCACAGCGTATCATCTTGTCCCCCATGCCATTTAACATCTATATGAAGCCCTTGGGAGTGGTCATCAGGAGATTTCAGACAAATTGTCAGCAGTACTCTGACGATATCCAGCTCTATTTCTCTGTAACATCTGAATCAAGAGAGGCAGTGCAAGTCCTGGACCGCTGCCTGGACTCCGTGGTGGGCTGAATGAGGGCCAATAAACTAAGTCTGAATCCTAGCAAGATGGAGGCATTGTGGGTTGGTGGTTCCCGAGTTCAGATAATTGGTCAGTTGCCTGCTTTGGATTGGGTTGTACTCCCTCTGAAAGAGAAGGTCTGTAGTCTGGGGGTGCTGCTGGATGCATCTTTGTTGCTAGAGGCCCAGGTGACCTCAGTGGCTAGGAGTGTCTTTGACCAGCTTTGGCTGGTAAGACAGCTGCAGCCGTTTCTGGACCGGGATAGCCTGACCACTGTTGTCCATTTACTGGTAATCTCCAGGCTGGATCATTATAATGTGCTCTATGTTGGGCTGCCCTTGAGATTGGTCCGGAAGCTGCAGCTGGTGCAAAATGTGGTGGCGAGACTGCTCATTGGGGCAGGGTATCGCCAACATGTCACCCCGCTGCTGAAAGAATTGCACTGGCTGCCCATTTGCTACTGGGCCAAGTTCAAGGTTCTAGTTTTGGTGTACAAAGCCCTATACAGCTTGGGACCAGGATACCTGAAAGACCATCTTATCCCTTATATACCCAGTCGATCACTGCGCTCTGCAGGTGAGAGCCTCCTGCAGATACTATCTTATCAGGATGCCAGTTCCTCACAACATAGGAAACGGAACTTTAGTGTGGTGGCACCTACCGGGTGGAATTCCCTACCCTTAAAGTAATGCTCAAGATTCTACAACAAAGGCTCTTACCATATATTGAGCGAGAAAGGCCAGACATCCAAGCTGGATTTAGAAAGGGAAGAGGCACCAGAGATATCGCAAATATATGTTGGATAATGGAACGGAGCAAGGAATTTCAGAAGAAAATCACATAAGAACATAAGAAGAGCCTGCTGGGTCAGGCCAGTGGCCCATCTAGTCCAGCATCCTGTTCTCACAGTGGCCAACCAGGTGCTTTATAGATTACAGGAAAGACTGTGATCATGAAAAACTATAGAATGCTTTAAAAGAAATGCGGGTACCACAGCATCTGATTGTCCTGATGCGCAATCTGTACTCTGGACAAGAGGCTACTGTAAGGACATAATATGGAGAAACCGATTGGTTCCCAATCAAAAAGGGTGTGAGACAGCGGTGTATTTTGTCACCCTGTTTGTTTAATCTATATGCAGAACATATCATACGGAAAGCAGGATTGGACCAAGATGAAGGAAGTGTGAAAATTAGAGGGAGAAACATCAATAATTTAAGATATGCAGACGATACCATACTCTTAGCAGAAACCAATAATGATTTGAAATGAATGCTGATGAAAGTTAAAGAGGAAAGCACAAAAGCAGGACTACAGCTGAATGTTAAAAAGACTAAAGTAATGACAACAGAAGATTTATGTAACTTTAAAGTTGACAATGAGGACATTGAACTTGTCAAGGATTATCAATACCTCGGCACAGTCATTAACCAAAACGGAGACAATAGTCAAGAAATCAGAAGAAGGCTAGGACTGGGGAGGACAGGTATGAGAGAACTAGAAAAGGTCCTCAAATGCAAAGATGTATCACTGAACACCAAAGTCAGGATCATTCAGACCATGGTATTCCCAATCTCTATGTATGGATATGAAAGTTGGACAGTGAAAAAAACGGATAAGAGAAAAATCAACTCATTTGAAATGTGGTGTTGGAGGAGAGCTTTGCAGTTACCATGGACTGTGAAAAAGACAAATAATTGGGTGTCAGAACAAATTAAACCAGAACTGTCACTAGAAGCTAAAATGATGAAACTGAGGTGATCATACTTTGGACACATAATGAAAAGACATGATTCACTAGAAAGGACCATAACGCTGGGAAAAACAGAAGGGAGTAGAAAAAGAGGAAGACCCAACAAGAGATGGATTGATTCCATGAAGAAAGCCACAGACTTGAATTTACAAGATCTGAACAGAGTTGTTTACAACAGATGCTATTGGAGGTCATTGATTCATAGGATCGCTGTAAGTCAAAATCGACTTGAAGGCACATAACACACGCACACACACAAACACAAACTCAGGAGACTAGCTCTACATCTCCAGGAGCCAGAAAGAAACTGGATCTCAGTAGGCAGTCTGGAGATGACGGGTTGTATTAGAGGAGTCAAAATGGGTTGTGCTAGATAAACTGAGGGATCAGCATCATGGCAGGAGGGACTGATACATACAGCAAGCTGGTATTTAAAATCTGAGATTAGGGAAGATCAACCACCATGTAAAGTGATGGATTGGGGTTTACAAGCTGAGTCACAATTCTTGATATTTCCATTAAAATTCCCTGCCAGAAAACCTCCACATATGCTTTAGGTCCTTTCAGATGTTGTTCTTATTAAAATGCAGCCCATACTACTACTTCTGCATATTTTTTTTGTTAATGTAAATTTCCAGGCCCAGCTTCCAAGAGGTCTTCTGTATCTTTAAAAGTTGTGCAGGAGGAAGGGAGAATTCCACCTTGTGGTTTTTCCCATTACAATGTTGCAAGAACACCTGCACTTGGCTGACTTTCTCTTCTCCTAAAGATACAGGATCAGTCTCAGGCCTTGAACCTGGCAACCCTATACATGCATAAGGCATTTTTTTTCTCAATACAGAGGTCTTCATATGACCTTTTTATCAGAATTTCAGTATAGTTAAATACCAGTCTTGGACAAGACCTCTGCATGATTTTTTTTAAAAGAACAGCTGAAAATGGATGTTGGCTGTCCCCCACGCTCAAAAAGCACAAGCCTGTATGGTACCTATTGTCAAACATGAAAATTAAGAGCTGATAACATTTGCTCTTACATTCTTGTGTATTTCGGGGGGGGTGGAATTAAAGGTGTTCACACACAGGTACAGAAGTACCCAGGCACATGCCCACGACAAGAAAAGCTGGTGAGGGGCAGGAGAGTAGTTATTGAGAGGAGGGGTCAGGACACACAGCAGAGAAACATTCCATGAAGGAGCACCCACTGGTGTGTATGAGAAATAGTGGAATATCTATGAAAAGCATAAGACTTAAACCACACTTGTATGGGATCCTCACATGCCAATAGCACACACAGAAAACTAAGGTCTGAAAGACCCATTTGTGAGGCATCCACCCCTTCTGGAAACATCCCTCATGTACATAGATTTATAAAAACCAGGATTCTTTTGAGGCCTGCAAGGAGAGACTTGTTTCCATAACCAGTAAGCAGTAGACTCAGGAGTGGGAGTGGGTGGCTACTGTCACATTTGTATTATCTCAGCCTTTCCCAATCTTTTGGTCCCCAGATGTTGTTGGATTACAACTCCCATCAGCCCCAGCCAGCATGGCCAATGGTCTGGAATAATGGAATTGTGGTCCAGCAACATCTGGGGACCCAAAAGTTGGGAAAGGCTGCATTACATGATGAACATCATTGTGCTATCTGTGCTGTACATAATCATCATTTGGATGTCTTTTGCTTGTTAGTATTTTATGTTACTATCAGTAGCATAGTGTCAGGCACTTGCTGATGAAGCACTTTGGTTTTTTTGATGTTAAGCGAGAGGCCAAGCTTTTCATATGCTTCTGCAAAGACATTTAGGATAGTTTGAAGATCTTCCTCTGAATGTGCAGAAACTACATTATCATTGGCATATTGAAGTTCTATGACAGGTTGCAATTACCTTACTTTTTGCTTTCAGCCTACGGAGATTAAAAAACTTTCCAACTGTTCGATATGTGATTTCCACGCCAGTGGGAAGTTGGAGGTTGGCCATTATCAAAGGTGCTATGGACTTTGAAGAGGCACAAGTACAGGGCGAAAGGGACAAACGAGCTAAACGGAAGGCACGTGAAGCAAATCCTCATCATGACCATCTTCCATCTGGAAACCTATGTCCTCACTGTGGGAGGCTGTGTGGATCCAGAATTGGCCTCCACAGTCACTTATGGACCCACCGTTAAAGACCTTATCTGGGAAGACAATTTTACTCGGCCATGAGTGATCGCCAATGAATGAGTGTCAGGCCTGGCCTCCAAGAAGTCTTCTGTATCTTTAAAAGTTGTGCAGGGGGAAGGGAGAATTCCACCTTGTGGTTTTTCTCATTACAGTGTTGCAAGAACACCTGCACTTGGCTGACTTTTTCTTCTCCTAAGGATACAGGATCAGGATCAGGCCAGGAACCTGGCAAGCCTACTTCCTACAGCTGTTATTGAGTTACACACTTACCTGGTAGTAAGCCCCACTGATCGCATGGGACTTATTTCTTTTTTTTTTTTTTTCAATAATTTTTATTCAGATTTTCATAAAACATACAAGACGAAATCATAAAACATTCAAAGACAAAAAACAAAATCAAAAATAGTTAAACAAAAAGAAAAAAAGAAAAAAAAAACAAAAATAAAAAATAAAGAGTAAAATATTGACTTCCCATTTGTCAAAGATCAAATCAGTTATAAGTCTATAATATATAACAATCCTGTCTCTTAAGTCATATTATAAAATCACTTTCCTCCAGTAGTTATCTTACTTAATCATCAAATCTCATAAACATTACTTTATTCTTTCCACAAAAAGTCAAAGAGAGGTTTCAATTCTTTAAGAAATATATCTATCAATTTTTTTTTCCAGATAAGCATATCGATTAATCCATCTCATTACTAATTATGATAATCTTATTGTCATAACCATAGTCAAAATAAACATTTCAATTAATCCATCACATCAGAATCTGTTAGGTTCAGTAATTTCAGTAGCCATTGTTCTATTATCCCTATTAGTTCCATTTTCCATCTTCCATCTTCAGTAGTCTTGTTAAGTCCAGTAATTTCAGTATCCAATCTTCCATTATCAGTATTCCATAATAATCTTGCTGTCAAAGCCATAGTCATATAGTAAGAGTCTGATGGGAATTACCTCTATCCCAAATATTTTCTTGCCATCCATTCTGAATAGGTTGCTGAAATACTGCTGTAAAATCATATCTCTGTTCTTTTTTTCAAAATACACTGGGTCATCTCTTGAAAGTTTTTCCATTGTCACATGGCTGCAGTTAATTCCATAGATTTTCTCTATATTGGGCTCCATCACATCATTCCAGTCCAGAAGATTATCCATGCCATTGATAACTTTATCTCTAGAATCTTCATTAATTTCTTCAGAGATAACATTGAGTTCCAAACAATAGATTTTATTTCTAAAGTCCATAGACTCCAAATCTTGTTCCTGTTCCACGTTTGTTCCAATCTCCGGGATCTCCTCTCTCACAGGGACCCCTGTTCCAGTCTCCAGGGTCTCCTCTCTCACAGGGACCCCTGTTCCAGTCTCCAGGGTCTCCTCTCTCACAAGGACCCCTATGTCTTTAATCTCCTGTGTCTCCAAACAATAGATTTTGTTTCTAAAGTCCATAGACTCCAAATCTTTTTCCTGTTCCACGTTTGTTCCAATCTCCAGGGTCACCTCTCTCACAGGGACCCCTATATCTTTAATCTCCTGCTTCATTTTACTCAATTCAATTTTCAGCTCCTTACAACCCTGTCGCAGGTTTTGTTTCGTTATCTCAATCTCATCCATTATTTTCTGAAACATAGTTATTTCCAGATTCTCAGCCACTTTCTTAATTGCCATTTTAAAAGAAAAATATAGGAAAACCACTTCTTATTTCAGCAACAATTGGGTTAATACTCCAAACTTGGTGACATCACAGTATAAACAGAGCAGACAGCCTTATCTCTCCATGCTTAAGTAAACAAAATGCAGTTCCCAGGATCGAAACAATTAATGGCGGTCGTCAGGAAACAGATTCGTCAAAATAAAATAGACCAAAAAGAGAGTAGTCTCAGACAATATAATATTCTTCAAAATAAAAATCTGGAATAGAAATCCCTCTTCTGTGTATATCTTTAGAATGCAAATCCAGGACAGCTTTTTGCAACAAAAACAGAGATAAGCTATTAATTAGTGAGTAGCAGAGAGAAGTTATGGCTCCCCAGTGAGATGTCAAAAACCGATCAATCTGGCAAATCTCTTTTAAACAGCAACAATTTAAGTCAAGTAAAAGAAAAATATAGAAAGAAGGGTGCTTGCCTGTTAGTGCGTTCTCTCTTAGAAGATAAGATGAACGTTCGCTTTATCAGATAGAGCTTGTTGTTGAAAATCCGTCCCACCTTCGTCGGCTGGACCTCGTCCCATAAATTAATGAGATCTGGTCGTCATGGGACTTATTTCTGAGTAAGCATGCACAGGAATGGGCTGTAAGGCTGCCATCCCAGGCAGACTTAGGAGTAAGTCCCCATTTAACAAAAGCTCCCTCTCATACACACACACTACTTGAACAAGCCCCCCTTCAGAAAACTCCTCCCTTGGGCAAAGGAAAGGAAGCACTTGCTGGCAGAAAGCAGCATCTTCAGCATGCAAGGAGTGGACCCATCCAGTGCTCCATCCTTCCCTTCACAACTTTTTTTAAAAGCAAGCCCCAGTCACTCCCCCAAAGCCTGCTGCTGGCTGGCAGCCTGAGCTTGCAGTGGTCATAAGAAAACAAGTACCTGGGCTTGGCTGTCCACCCTCCTCTCTATATGAACTTCTGTCTCTCAGGTTCTCTCTTTCCCACAACAACAAATGGTAGGAGCCAATCAGTGTGCAAGGGGAATCCATGCTAACTGCTTGTAGGCTGTAGTGACTGCTCACCTTGCTGGATTAAAGGCAACCAGGAAATGTCTTGGCACTTGAGGATTGTGCAGCTTGATTAGCTGTAGAAACAGAGGGACCTCCTGCAAAAAAAAAAAAGTAACAGGACATCCCAAGGCATCCCACTGCAAAAACACACCGGGTTACTATTTATTAGAAAACAATAAAAATTAGTTGTAGCTGGATATGCATGTAGGCTTCTAGGGATTCCTTCTTGTAATAGGCCAAAGACTAAACTACCAACAAAGCTGGTAGCGCTGCTGAACAAGGAAAAAATGAGAAAAACTTCAGATGCTAGAAATAAGATTTATTCCAGGCCTAACATGTTTTGGAACAAATCCTTCATTGAGGGATACTTTTTAACAGCACCAGAGTCTGGAATAAATCTCATTTCAACTAGAGTTTCTTCTTCTTCCTCCCCCCCCCCCAGTGCTGGACCTGCAGTCTGACTGCACCCCCATACTCTTGGTGCAACAGCTGCCAGTTTGCAGAACTCCAGTTTTAGAGATCAGAAGACATTAGGATAAGAGATTGGGGGACTACAAAACAAGGACTTAACTGTACACACTTACCTGATAGTAATTCCCTTGAACTCAATGGGATTTACTTCTGAATAGATTTACATTTGATTGGGCTGTAATCCTGTACCTACTTCCCTGGGAGTAATCCTCATTGAACTCAACAAGACTTCCAAGTAAACAATATGCATTTGAGCTGCAAATGAAGGAAAAGAGAGCTCAGAAGGAAAGGCAGAATATAGCAAGGATCAAGGCCATGAATATCTTTGAAAGTAAATACACACAATGTAGTATTTACAATGTAGTAAGGAATAGAGCAAGCAATCATCAGTGCAATTCTATGTATATCTACTCAGAAATAAGTCCCACTAAGTTCAGTGGGGCTTCCTTCCACATAAGTGGATATAGGATGGCAGTCAAGTAAGTTGTTTTAAAAGCAGTATTGTAACTGGAGTGGTGTGAGCAAGGTAAACCCCTAAGAAGTAAGATAAATCATGGAAAAGAAACAATTGGACATGTGATTAAGGAAATCAGAAGCAATTATACTAAGAAATAGAGGGAAGGAATCATTGTTTTAGCATTAAAAAATCTTCATGGTTATGGAGAAATTGTGAAAGCATTTGTGTGGTGTGTTCTAAAAGTTCAGAAGGCAGAAACAAATATTAATTGCCAAAATATATTTTTAAATCAGATTATTTTTAAGCTAAGTATCACAAGCTTGGGAAGACTTCCTGCCATGTAATATTTCAACTGAGCAGCACAATATGCAATTATCCTGATAACTACCTCTCAGCCAGAAAGAGAACGTACCACAATTTTGAGCATGCTGAATGATACAATGCCAGATATGTTAATGCAAGGCTAATAAGTTGTGGAGCCCTTGTCTCAAGGGAAAATTGCACATTGCAATACTGTAAAAAGTCCATACCACTGCCTTAATTCTTTTCCCCATTGGTTCTGTCTTGCAGATCTCTCCAGTTTCCACATGAAGGCACCACTACACCACCTAATGCTCTAGTGGAAATAAACAGAATTGGCAAGGCAAAGCTCTCTTGTATTGTTTTTCCATATCTGGATTCAACCAATCTGCCGATACAGTGCTGATAAAGCTGCTAATACTCATGTAATAATTCAGACCGAACAGGTCACGTAATTACTTTTAGAAGTCTATCCATAAGTAAATTAAACTAGATATGCTAATTAAATTAGTTTGCTTAATTCCCAGCAGATACTTTAGCCCTTGAGCTTCCAACTCCTAGTGAAGGAAAACTTGTTTGCCTTCAATAAATGCACAACATGGAGAAATTTGGAACAAGAGACTTTTCCTCGCTCAGGACAGTGGGAGGTCTTCATACTTGATTTGGCTTCCAGCATTTGTGTGTGTGTGTTTTCTAGCACAAAAGCCAGAGTCAAGGCTTCACTCCAGAAATCCCATTTCCAGGTGGCAAAGCTGACAAGGGATAAAAATTATAATTACTCTATAAGATTGGGAAAGTTGCTTTCCAGAAATGGCCATATATTAAATTTAAAAAATATTAGATCCAATCCTATTTGCAGTCTCTGTTCAAAACAAAACACAATACAGAAGAGGGTTCTTCTTTGTCAAAAGTATGCAGACATAAGTAAATAAATTAGATTAAGGGTGGGCATATTCAAGTTTGGTGTCTAGTGTTAAGTAATGTTGCTGCCAAATTTGGGTCAAAATAGCTGAAAAATTGGAATATTCTAGAAACACTGGTAGCCTTGCCAAACTCTACAGTGCTTTCTCTAAATTTGCTGCATGTTGATCTTTGTATGTTTTCTATGTTTCTGACACAACAAAAAGCATTCTGAAACCCCAGTGTAGCATTCTTCTCACAGTATTTTAACCTGTTCATAATCTACCCCCTGTAATCCTATCTAACTCTGTAATATCATCTTTTCACCAAAGAACACCTGTGTAAACTTTTTTTTAAATCCTCAGATGATTTCTGTTCTACTCCAAATCAGAGCAGATACTTTAAGACCAGGGTCAGCCTCATCACAAAGTGGCATGATGATGCAATCACTTCAGCTGGTAGATTTTTGCAGGGGCATGGTTTTCTTGCCTCAATTTCTACTTCTACATGCTAATAAAAATTCACAGATGGAGGAGCAGATACAAAAATATCTAAGCTGACATATGTACAAATTGTGACAATTGTACAAAAAGGATACAAAATTCAGAAACAAATTCAATTCCATAAGAACCACCAAGTTTGTGTGCAACTTTAAGCCCATAGGCTTCAATGTAACTTCAGAGGTCGTGTCTATATAATCAGAAGCAGCCTCATGCCCAGTGTTGCTCAGGAATTCTAAGAAACCAAAAAATCAGTGCTGTCTTGAAATCAGTGGTTAAAATCAGTGCAGTTTTCAAAGGTTCAATCTGCCATTTTGAGTCAAAACGGCATCTAATTGTATCCAAACATAGATGAAACTTATTCCTTGATCTCAGGAGCCATCATGCAAAACTTGGTTACAATATCTTAGGAAGCATCAAAATGCATAACGAACAAACAACATTCCAAAATATACAGTATGCATGCACACAAGATAAACTAAGACTGCAATACTAACCACACTTACTATGGAGCAAGCCCCACTGAATATAATAGGACTTACTTCTGAGTAGATATGGTTAATATTTATGTCGGGGTGGGGGACCTCGTGCCCCTCCAAGATGCAGCATGGCCATTGGTCAGGGATTATGGGAGTTGTAGTCCAATGACATCTGCAGTGCCACAGATTCCCCATCCCTTGTTTATGCAGTGCTAAGCATACAAAATCTATGATGGAATGGAATTGCAAGTGAAAACACATGCATCACAGCATCCAGGGCCTACATTCAATTAGAGGATTAAGAAAACAGTGAATGATGGGAACACACACAGAACAATGCAAATCTGAATTAGACCATTGTTCGGTGCTGGGAAAATGAACTGGCTGTTCTTCATTTTGAGCCAGCATTGCTCCTCTGTGATATGATAAAGAAACAATGTGTTTCATTTGATTGTTGTATATTATGCTGGGATCCTATGCACGGGATGAAGTGTGAGTTAGAAATACTTCTACTGCTACTGCTACTGCTACTACCAACAACAATGTACTAAATCTGGGGTCCCCAACCTTTTTGGGCCTCAGGGTACATTTGGAAGTATAAAAAACTGTCATAGGCACAACGTAATGTCCATTTCACCAAAGAAAAACTGATGATGCTCAGAACCCCACTCTCTGGACAGAAGAGAAAACACCTATATAATCTTCCAAAACCAAATGAAATACAGACCAAAACACCTCCCCAAAAACAGGCAACCCCCTTTCACCACCACAAAACAACCAACAACAGCAAAAGCAAATAACCCTTTGATTTAAAAAAAATAATACAAATTGAGAGGGACAGAGGGCCTTGCCCATGGGTGCCACATTGGCAATCCCAGTACTAAGATATGATAAAAAATTTAAAACATCAAGTTGAATAGAGTAAGTCTCCATCTGCAAGGAGCCCACATAATTTTACCACAGCAGTGGCTACAGTTGGCTACATGTTCTATCACATAGTTAGCATAATGACTGGTTTTTCTATATGCACCATGAGATTGTATCCTATTACCTGTCCTGTTGTTCAGCTGATCAAAGGAGACAAGAGTTCACATCAGATACATGTGATTGTAGTTGGAAAAGTAGACTGAGTGAATTGGCCCTGGCAAGCAAAATCTGAACCTTTAAGCTGTCATTTTCGGTACAGTCAACATGCCATTTGACACCACATGACAGCAACAGATGTTTCTTAAAATGATGCTGAAAACTGACCCAAAGCTACTATGCTTTTTGCCAAAATACCCACAAGGTAATTTTAGCAAGAATTTTTAATAACCAGCATTTAAATCTGTTTTGCCTATAGTACAAAGCAAACGTAAAGAGGCAGGCTGCACCATGTGTATGGATGCTTAGGCTGACAGTTGGGAGAGCTACTGGAAGAGCCATGAATTCTAGACTGTAGGGCTGCAGAGGATTAAAGAGAGGACAGGAATCATGTCTCCAGGGAATGCAACCACCATCTTGAGAGCTGAGGCAAAGCTGTTTCTTAGAAGCACTTCAGTGAAATACCACTAAATTTTGAACCCCAAATTCAAGTTCTGGGCTATTTTTAGTGAACAATTTTTACTTCCTATCACATTGCTCTCATACAGACTGTGTGCCCAATGTGTGGCTCTATAGTTTACAAAATTCTAGTCTTTCATAAGTCATACTGCAATCTGTATGATTGATTAAACAGAGAACAAGAGAGAAACAATGGTAGTGGCAAGGAACCAACTAAAACAAATAATTGAAACAATACAAA
Source organism: Rhineura floridana (assembly GCF_030035675.1). NCBI lineage: Eukaryota > Metazoa > Chordata > Lepidosauria > Squamata > Rhineuridae > Rhineura > Rhineura floridana. The sequence goes on along the minus strand of NC_084482.1, from coordinate 91,127,464 downwards.
GCCCTGCAAAACCTTAGAATAATAATAATTTAAACATTCTAGTACCTGAGTGGAACCAGAGACTGAACTTGCTGGGCCCAGAGGGATTCCAGGAGTGGGGCCATGGCAAAAGTTAACTGTTCATCTATGGTTTATTTTTAAATTTTTAAAAAGTAATGGTTTAGACTAAGATGTAAAGTAAACCTGTTGAAATCAATGAAACTTCAGTTAGTTATTATTTCAGTTGGTATTCTTTAAGCATGAATAAGTCCAACCCATTTTTTACTGTTTTGTATTTAGTTTATTTCTTTATATGTGTTACAACACTTTTGTTTACAATAGCCAATATAACTAAGAAATGCCTTAAAATAAATAAATTGGATGCCGCCTTTGCTCAGAGTGACTGTGCTTTGGGGTGACAAAAGACAGTTCAGAGGTTCTCTTACAGGGGCTGTCCGCAGGATTTTGGGAAACAGGGAGAATCAGAGCAGCAGCTGATACAGATTTTGTTTTTAATTTTGAGTCATCACTATGCTTTGAAGAAACTCCTCTGTGTCAGAAAGGAAGCTGGTGGCTGAGAACAGTGGCAGGAAGCAGCAGATTAATCATCACTCAAGAGCATGCAGGTTGATTTGTTCTACTTCTTTTTCAGTGTGATTAAGGGAGATCACTCAGTCTCCAGTCTGCATAACGCATGGGCTGTGTGTGGTGTGTGTGGGGGGGGGGATGAGAGAGAGAGAGAGAGAGAGAGAGAGAGAGAGAGAGAGCATCTTCCATATGCTCCTAGTCACTCTGTTAATGTTTCCCATCCCAGAAATTGTGGTTATTATTGATGGTGAGGAGGGAACTGCACTCTGCAGATTGTCAAAGGCACTATTCCCCACATTTTCAGCTTTTTCATCTATTCTCCTGTGCATGATCCTCCATGAAAACCCATGCCTTCCATACTGTTAGGTCTTTCCTCTAAGTCAAAATGTGCAGACAATGGTTGGTTGTCCTTACTACCAAAAAGGAACAAATGCTCTGTACATGCTCAAGGTATTCCTTTTTCATGCTGGCAGCAGTGGTCCTAATGTCAATAACACGTTAAGGGATAGTGACTTGGTCAAGATCGTATCAGAAGAAGATTTTTTTAAAAAACAAATTGTCAACATTGCTTTTGAATACAACTAATCAGTGTTACAATATCTACATATTTTAATCCCTTTTTAACAACAAAAAAGCAAAAATCTAGTTTCTTGTGCATGTTTTGTATGCACTGTTTGTCTATGTTTGTGTACCCTTCAGAATTCTTGTGGGTGATATTTTCTTTCTCTTCTACAGTTCATAAGGGCTACTAGAAACATACACTAAGTGTTTAAAACAAACACTAAGTAACCTATAACTTTAGATATTGGAGCTTTAAGGAGAAAATGGTAGATATCCTAAGATTTAGCATAAAATCATAGGTGTACACACAGATTAACTGCTACTCAATGACTAGACAGGAGGAATGTTGCTGTACACTTTCTGACTGCTTCTCAAATGTTTAAAGCTACAGATGATATCCACAGCTGTCAAGGAGTATGTGAAAGCAGCTCCTGCCTCTGAAATTAATAGCAGTATGGTAGAGGTTTTTGTTTTGGGACTTCATCTCTGCCAGCCAGCTGTAATCTAATCACAGTGCTTTAGCAGCCATCACTTTTCCTCCCACACTGTCACATATGCCATCACATTGCATCACAGATTCCAAAAGCATGCCCAATAGGTGTAATATGCTAGGATCTTTCTCTGTGACACATCCACAGATTTGCAGGGCTTGCCTTTGTTCTGTGCATTCAGAGAGACCAAAATAACAAAAGCAGACATGCTGGTGAGGATAGCATAGCAGTTTGGAGAAGCTAGGAGGAATGGATTCATGCAGCTTCTCTTCCTCTAGGTTACTGCTTGCTAACAAGTCAGATTGTGTGCCTATCAAACAGATTGCCAGCCTTTTGGGGCCTGTGGGCACATTTGCAAATCAAAACTGCTGTGGGCATCACACACACTGTCACCAAGCACAAACCACAAGCTATTGTATTGGGTACTACAGAAGGCTTCTTTCAAGGCAAACTTCAGCAGAAGGAGGGGAGCATGTGGGCGCCAGGGAAGACCTCTGTGGCAACATGTGCACCTGTAGGCACCACATTGGCAACCTCTGACCTATTAGAATGTGGTTTCTTCTGGAGCAGTGTCTTACACGCTGTTGCAATATGCTCACTGTTATTGTGAATCTCTCTGGTATCGCATGTTTTGTCATTCCTGGTGTAGCTCAAATTGGCATAAACATATCGCCATTGTTCTCACAATAGATTAAAAAGGGCCCCTTAATCCATATCCTTTTCAGATTGAAAAAGGACTACTGTCTTCATAAAATCAGTACCATAAAGTTGATCATCTGACCTTTGTGCCCCACCCAATATCCCCCCAACAGTTTGTGTCCAGTTATAGTGAACATTAACATAAGAACATAAGAAGAGCCTGCTGGATCAGGCCAGTGGCCCATCTAGTCCAGCATCCTGTTCTCACAGTGGCCAACCAGGTGCCTGGGGGAAGCCCGCAAGCAGAACCCGAGTGCAAGAACACTCTCCCCTCCTGAGGCTTCTGGCAACTGGTTTTCAGAAGCATGCTGCCTCTGACTAGGGTGGCAGAGCACAGCCATCACGGCTAGTAGCCATTGATAGCCCTGTCCTCCATGAATTTGTCTAATCTTCTTTTAAAGCCATCCAAGCTGGTGGCCATTACTGCATCTTGTGGGAGTAAATTCCATAGTTTAACTATGCGCTGAGTAAAGAAGTACTTCCTTTTGTCTGTCCTGAATCTTCCAACGTTCAGCTTCTTTGAATGTCCACGAGTTCTTGTATTATGAGAGAGGGAGAAGAACTTTTCTTTATCCACTTTCTCAATGCCATGCATAATTTTATACACTTCTATCATATCAATGAACATTGGTCCATCTAGCTCAGTATTGTCTACACTAACTGGCAGTGGCTCGTTTCAGGCAGGAGTCTCTCCCAGCCCTACCTGGAGATTGTAGGGATTGAACCTGGGACCTCCTGAATGCAATACAAATGCTGTACCACTGAGCTACAACTCCTTCCCTAGATGGAATAAGAAACATCTGTAACAAAGTGTTACAGAAAAGCAAACTATAAACACACCAGCTGTCTAAGGATGGAGACATCCTCCTCCTCATTATTTACATTTATATCCCACCTTTTCCTCAAAGAGCTCAAAGTAGCAGACATGGTTCTCCCCCTCCCCATTTTATCCTCACAACAACCCTGTGAAATAAATTAGGGCTGAGAGCCTGTAGTTGGCCCAGGGTCACCCAGTGAGCTTTATGGCTGAACGGGGATTTCAACCCTGGTGTCCCAGGTCCTAGTCTGACACTCTAACCACTAGACCACACTAGCTCTCAGCATGATTGATCTTTTGGAGTACTCTTTGATTATAATGAATCACCTGGATGTTCTTTATCCTAGCTGAGTGACCATGAGCTTATACACAGCTCTTCCTTTTATCCATCAAATTCATAATCCCTCCCAAGTAAGCCTACCAGGATACATCCATATTCAAAGCATAACAAGTCAGTGTAGAGTTCAAAAGCTTACAATGTTCCAACATCTAGGGTGAGATGCTCCAAGAAAAAAAGAGACTCTTTTTGTCTGTTCTGTGTTGCTGTCTTTTTGACCCAGATTAGTTTATGTAAATAGTCAGCTGGTATAGAGTAGGACCAAATTGCCATAGAAAATGGTCTCACTCTCTAGGGCATCTCCTGAAGGCTGTTGCTGTGAGAACAAGGTAGCAAACAGGTGCTTCTGTCCATAGGCAGCAGCTCTTCACTGTGTGAATTTTAATACGATTCATTTGTCAAGTGAGAAATGCAAGTGAATCCACAGTCCTGCTTCACCTCTAAAAAAAACAGCCATAAACATCATTGTCAACCTTTAGCTGAACAGCTTCCAGAGTAGCCTGAGAGATGACAGATTCCCATCAGTCCCAGGCAGCAATGAATTATAAATACACCACCAGCCCTCTGCCACCTGACAGGGTAGTCCTTGAGTCCTACGACCTGTGAGGGAAGGAGCTGTCAACTCTAAATTTGTGCATAGGCACATGTTATATAAAATGCATTAATCTTTGACCCCTTAATCGACCGTCACAAGTGCAGCATGGCCAGGCCAAACCAACCTGCAGGAACTACATCAATGTGCACTCAAAATGCTTACCGTGCAATCCAACCCCACTATAATTAACTGGAGTTCTGCCATGGAATTCCATGAAAAGTGGGCTGTAAGTTAACCCAGTGTTAGACTTGTTGCAGGAATCCATTGCAAACGGGCTTACAGCTGGGATGTCAGCAAGGGGATGTGCAGGTGGCATAGGTGGGCAGGGAGGGGAAGCTGTGTTTCCCTTCCAACACTGATATACTTTCTTTGTTTTAAAAAAGCAGCTTGTGTCTGAAGCTTCTTTTAAATGCTTAAAATTCAAGTGACTTTTCAGTATCACAGATAAATAACCATCTACAACAAGTGTAATGCCTGATCACTGAATTAAATACAGGTCTCAGAACTATGGTGAGGGAGAACTTGTGGGAGAGGGATACCTATTAAACATAATTCCATACAGGTGTGAGGGAAGTGCTATTTCGCCATTTGCATGCCCCCTCTTATCTGCACCATTTTTGTATTGTTTTAGAATGCTGTTTTCTAAACCAGCTTGAGAACTTTGGCTGAAGGGAAGTCTATACACTATGCAAACTAAGTATTATTTATATTTATTTATTTAATTACATTTTTAGACCGCCCTATAGCAGGAAGCTCTCAGGGCGGTGTACAACAAATAAAATCACAATTAAAATATGAGCAAGTGTGAAAAATATAGTACAATTATAAAAACATTAAACATGATAAAAATCTGAAATAGAGTTGCCATTGAGTTTATAATTAAGATCCATATTAGGTTTAAAATATTAAATTTAAAATGTTTTAAATGCCATAGTAAATAACTATGTGGCAAATACATACAGCCCCTGACTAACAGAATGAAAAGAAATGGGCAGATATGTACCAAAGCTGGCAACTGAATGTTAATCCTATAAAAAGAGAGATATACATAACCATCCTTCCCGTCTCCTCCACCCACATAGTCATCGACAGCAATATAGGATGCTCAGTGCACGGACTGACGGCACAGGATGATGCTTATTGTTAAAGCTGAGGAGCTTTCAGACTGGTCAGTGCCTGGATAGGAGGAAACTCACATAAGCCACTGTTCAAAGAAGAATGGGATATTAATGTAAGAAATACAGGTTCTGATTGTTCCTCTATTAGAACAAAAGACAGAACTTTATTTATTTATTAGATTTATATCCTGCCTTTCTCCCAGTAGGAACCCAGGGCGGCAATAAGTTTCCCTCATAATGAGAAAATTGCTTATTTATATGCATCTATCACAGCACAAAATACCAAACCTTTCTTGAATCTGACAGTCCTGGGTGCTCTGAATTCTGGAACGCTAAGTTTGCTGGTACCATTATGAGAACTCATTTCATATTTTATTTTGGGATTTCACAGTCTTACAAAGCTTCCCTTCAAAGTGTTCTTTCTGGTACAGCCAGTCAGATTTGTCAGCATGATCTGGGCCTTCCTTTTCCATAAATAGCCTCTTCAGCTAGAGAATGCTGGGATATTAGGCAATTGTAACAATCCATCCATAGCCAAGGCTCTTTCTTATCACTGGTTGGATAGCACTGTTGGTAGGGTTGCCAGTTGTCTGAGACAGGCCTGAACAACAGAAATTACTACCTTGTACAGTGTCCAGGACAACTATAATGTCCCAGAATAAATTTTGAAACCGTTTCAGAGCTGCCAGTCACAAGCTGTCCTGGCCTTCATCTGCTAATGCTCCGATTCTCTTCCCTGACTGTGAGGCTGAAGTCAGTTCCTCCTTCTTACCAGTTCCTTGAACTACGCGGGATGCAGACAAAGCCTGAAATAAGGAACTGATGTCACCACACCTCTGATCCCCCCCCCAAAAAAAACCTTTGAATCATGCCCAAATCATACACTCTTGCACTGGGAGACTGTCCACTTCAAGATATCCCAGTATTGTGTCCAGCCAAAACACAAGGAATTTTCAAACACAATGCCTCCGCCAATTATATTTTTTTATGTTTTTATTTATAAATTGACCTTCCATGCTGATCCCAAGGTGGCTATAGCCTTAAAAGACATGTGTTAAGAAGAATATGGTCTTTCCAAAAGGTAACTGTCAGCCAGCCTGCTCATCAGGAACCCAGTTATCTACTGCGTTTACTTCTGGCTGGAGCAGTGGCTTTGGGCCCAGGAAGAACAAGGCTAACCAATCATGCTGAGAGGGCCAAAAGAAACTTGCTATCCCAAATATTTTGAGGTGTGCCCCAGAATATTCTGCATGGACATGAGGTATAACTCTCTGATTCCTTGCAGTATTGCACTGAATCCTAAGGCACACCTCTCAGGATTGGCACTTCTAAATCATGCCGGCCATTCATTTAAGCTCCCTGGCTGGTATCCCCAAGACCCAATTGATGTGGAAAATGTCATATTGTTTAGTCAATAGGTAGCTCTGGATTTTGTTGTATTTGGGTAGAGTCAGGAGTTCCCTGTTTCTGTTCTTGTTTAAGAGAGATGAAAAAAGTTCTTTTTTTAAAAAAAAATCTATCCTGCCCTTCTACCCTACAACAGGGCACTCAGGGCGGCTTACAATAAAACCGTACACATACATAATAAAATAATACACAATAAAAACACAAAACATTACAGTAAATTAAAATACATAAAGTACAATTAAAATACATAAAATACAATATATATATAGACATATATATTTATGCATAACATATATGGGGGAGTGATACTAAAAGGACTAAAAAGATAACAACAACAAAAATTGAAGAGTGTAAAAACAGTGTCAGCTTGTCAAGTGTCTTGACTGATATATTCTCTGAGCCTTCTGAGGTGCCGGACAGTATGATGGGGCACAGCCACAGAGCTGACCTCCAAACACCAATGCTACTGCAGCTTACCTACGTAGTGCTAGGGTGAGACAAGGCAAGGCCAGGGCTGTGTGGATGTACTGTCACAAGCATCAGATTGATTCCATCAGCACATACACAGCCCCAAACTCTCCACTGCCCTGCCCCGCCCCAGTGCTGTCCCGGTAAACTGCCGTGATGCTTCATGGTAGCTTCATGGCTCTGCCCCACCACCACTCCTGGCCTTCTCTGACACAGGTGGTCTTTGCAAATCTCACAACTATAAGTTCTTCTAGGAAATGTACTTTAAAGTGTTAAACTTGACAGCAATAAAAATATGGGTGTTAACATAATTGTAATATTAGATGGATGGATGGAGGAAATTCTTATTGTGTTAATGCCAGTGACATGTGGTTGTGTGCAAGATATCCAAACCCAGCTCTCCTGACTTTGATTGGGAAATTACCACAAGGTGACTTCATTTTAACATCTGTTTTATTAGTGACATGCTTAGGAACTGTCTTGGTGGCCTTATTCCAGGTTCTAGCAGGCAGCTGCCTCCATCACAATAATGCATCACCCCAATTGACACTACTAAGTAGCCCTTGAGTGGCATTCCTGCAAACTACTTACATAGCTAATGCTGAACCAGCAGCTACATTAGGCATGCCCGCCCCCAAACACCATGGCAGGCTTCACTACCACCTGTGAACTATTTCACTCTACTATCTATGGCTACTTCAGTACAGTTCAGCTTTAGAACATGAAAAATGGTTATCTCAGAAATAAATCAGGACTCTTTGAAATCAAAATTTCCTCAGCTTTTCTGAAGGTTGTATTTGATTCAATTTTTTAAAGAGGGGAAGGAGATAAAATATTTCCTCCCTCCCTCTCTTTATTATTTATTATGTTGTGAAAGCCAAAGGCCAGTGTAACAAAATATCAATTAAAAATTCAAACTAAATGTAGTACTTTTCTTGGCAGCTTACATGCAGTTATTTGAAAAAGATGGGAGATAACAAGTGAGAGAATCTACCATTACAGAAGTTACTTTTAGTGTCCTTTATTCTGAGTTTTGCTAATTAAATCAAACCACAAAGGAAGCTACTGCAAAAGTAACATTCTTCTCACTCCACCTTCTAGCAAGTAAGTTCTCTTTTTGTGAGATATGGTAAAGTATACAGGAGTTTCTAAAAAAAAAAAAAAAAGGAAGAAAACAGCCCTTCCCAGCTTCTTCAAACAGAGGATAGAACATAGTGTTACAGTGATGACTCTTTGTCACGTTCACCACCACTATAGTCCCCACACACAAACTTAGAGAGAAGTTTTCACAGGAAACTGTTTCCTCCAAAGCATAACATAGTTTGAATCCTTTAAAAAGATGAGATGTGATAATATAGTCTTCCATGTTGTGTGTTTTGAAGGAATTTTAGCCATGGAGAAAAGCAAAATGCACTTAGTTATTCGTATGTCAAGCCAGATTCAATGTTCTGCAATGTCCTTTTTATTTTTTAAGGCAGCAGCAAGAGAGTCTAACTACAGAAATGCATAAATGGCAAGCCTACTCAGGCTCAAAATTCTATTAATTTGTGTCCTTCAGAGGATTCTTTTTCCAAACAGCACAAATAATTACCTTCACTCCTCCAAACAGTGAGAAGTTCTAGAGGTGCAGGTTTGGTTTCCTTTGGAAGGAGGTCACTAGAGGCTTATTGGCATTTCGTAGAATTTGTATTTATTGACAAATATACATGTTGAGCATGGCTACAATGATCCATGGAGAGGAATTTTCAGCAAATAATTTCTGCATGCTGCCTGAAAAGATTGTGAGTGCTTACCCACCTCAATCCATAATAGGACTAGATATGTTTGATATAAGATTAAGTATGATCTAATATTGGGTAAGGAATTTTTAGCTCCTAGAGTGTCTTCAAAATGGTTTAGTTAGATGCAGCAGAGACATTGTGCACTAGTAATTAGACAGATGCTCTTGGAGGTCGCTGATTCATAGGGTCGCCATAAGTCGTAGTCAATTTGGTGGCACATAGCAACAACAATTAGAAATGTAGAAGATATAGTCTTGCCAAGCTGCAGCTGTGCCAATTCTACATGTGTTATAGTCATGCTTCGGGTACAATTCAGCCACAATGAAACACTTTTAAGCTCCAAGAATTTCAATGGGGCAGCTACCCATATGCCTAAATTTCTCCTATTACAATCAATGGCAGAGAACAGTGCTCAACTGTGGCTAGTTTATGTTCCAACAATATAGTTCATATGCTTCATTAAACTCCAGCACATCCGAGTTAGTTTAGAAATGTGGTCAGACTCATTTTCTTCTCTAAAGGCATGTAGTTTATTTGCCATTTACTTTGTTTATATCATCCAAGCTAAAAATCTCATTTTTAAAACTTGGCCTCTTCCCCATCTCCTGGCCTCAGTACTCAGAAGACTCTTTTTAAAATAATGAAAAATCAAAGTTATAGAGAGATAAATGCTCCTAGAGCTGCTCCAGTAGCAGCCGTGAAGCAGCCTGCAGGAAAGGGCAGTGAAGTTTATCCTTACAAACAGTTTGTTCGTTTGTTTATTTATTTATTTATTGCACTTGTATACCGCCCCATAGCTGAAGCTCTCTGGGCGGTTTACAGCAATCAAAAACATTAAACAAATATACAATTTAAAACACATATTTTAAAAGCTATTTAAACCACAATTTTAAAATTTAAATCAATATAAAAACAATTTAAAACACATGCTAAAATGCCTGGGAGAAGAGGAAAGTCTTGACCTGGCACCGAAATGATAACAGTGTTGGCGCCAGGCGCACCTTGTCACAAATATCATTCCATAATTTGGGGGCCACCACTGAGAAGGCCCTCTCCCTTGTTGTCACCCTCTGAGCTTCCCTTGGAGTAGGCACCCAGAGGAGGGCCTTTGATCTTGAACGTAGTGTACGGGTGGGTTCGTATCGGGAGAGGCGTTCCATCAGGTATTGTGGTCCCAAGCCATGTAAGGCTTTATAGGTCAAAACCAGCACCTTGAATTGAGCTCGGAAACATACAGGCAGCCAATGCAAGCGGGCCAGAATAGGTTTTATATGTTCTAACCGTCTGGTCCCTGTTACCAATCTGGCCGCTGCATTTTGCACAAGCTGCAGTTTCCGAACCGTCTTCAAATGCAGCCCAACGTAGAATGCATTACGGTAATCTAATTTGGAGGTTACCAGAGCATGGACAACTGAAGCCCAGGTTATCCCTGCCCAGATAGGGACGTAGCTGGGCCACCAACCGAAGTTGGTAGAAGGCACTCCGTGCCACCGAGGCTACCTGAGCCTCAAGTGACAGAGATGGTTCTAGGAGAACCCCCAGGCTACGAACCTGCTCCTTCAGGGGGAGTGCAACCCCATCCAGAACAGGTTGGACATCCACCATCTGGTCAGAAGAACCACCCACTAGCAGCATCTCAGTCTTGTCTGGATTGAGCCTCAGTTTATTAGCCCTCATCCAGTCCATTGTCACAGCCAGGCACCGGTTCAGCACATTGACAGCCTCACCTGAAGAGGATGAAAAGGAGAAATAGAGCTGCATGTCATCAACATACTGATGGCAACGCACTCCGGATGACCGCACCCAACAATTTCATGTGGATGTTGAACAGCATGGGGGACAGAACTGTTCCATTTTTATAGTATATTTTCTGTTTTTAACTTTCACATCTGTGAGTATAGTCATGATAAGATGCATATTCTGACCTGGACACACAATGCAGCAAAGCATGGAAATGCATCCTTAACTTCAAACAAGAGAACATTTAGTTGAGGTCAGCAAGTTATGTTATGTTTAATCATGTGTAAGTGGTATGGACCTGAATACCAGGAATTTTAGCATGTGTTTTAAATTGTTTTTATATTGTTTTAAATTTTAAAATTGTGTTTTAAATTGTATATTTGTTTTAATGTTTTTGATTGCTGTAAACTGCCCAGAGAGCTTCGGCTATGGGGCGGTATACAAGTGCAATAAATAAATAAATAAAATAAGACTGCATTCCTATCCATACTTATCTGGAGTAAGTCCCATTGAACTCTACAAAGCTTCCTTCTGAATAGACATGAATAGGACTGTACTGTAACAGGCTCAGCTTTAAGTAACTGACTGAGATACTGGAAGCTTCCCCATGTTGAGATCCCACACCACTGGGGAGTACATATGAATACCTCAGCCATATAGGTGCAGCCAATGGCAAGGGTCTTGCCCGCTCAGTCAGCACTCTGCTCCCTAACAGGGGATACTGCAGTTGACTTTCCCCTTCACATGGTTGTAGGATGCCCCCATGGTGCAAACTGCACCAAAGGGATATAAGACGTTGCCTTATACCAAGCCAGAACACTGCTTTATCTAGCTTGCTAATATCAGCACTGACAGGCAGCAGCTCTCCAGGCTTTCAGGCAGGGGTCTTTCCTACTTGGAGACACTAGGGATTGAACCTGGGACCTTTTGCATGTGAAGCATATGTTCTACCACTGAGCTATGGCCCTGCTCTAGAAGCAGCTCCCACACAGACGGGGCTCTAGTGATCCATTTTACATTTTAAAAAATCTGATGGACTTTTGGCAAATGTAATAGAATCAAAGCAAGAAGAAACATCTGCTCTTGTCTTTGGTCTCAGGCAGTGGTTCCCAACCTTTATGAGTACAGCCTCTGTAAACTAAAAAAAATTTCACGACCCCCACATGCTAATTCTTGTCATTTTAGTCTCTGTTAATTGAAAAAAATACATAATGAAGCATTAAATAATGTCACTTTTTGTTCATCACAAAAACAAATATGACAATGATATTTATTTCCTGCCCTTCACCAGAAGATCCTATGGCACATTACAGCAATATAAACAAAGTTTAACAAACTTTAAAGGAAATGAAAGGAAGGAGATAAAAATAACCCACCCAGAGTGGTGAACAGAGCCTGGTTGATACCAAGGCATTTGGACTCTGGTTTTAAGTGTCCCATCTGTATACAACAATGCCATATCTTCAGCATTTGGCTCAGGAAGCTCCATTTGACAAGGGCTGGACAGAAATGCTTGTATTGACAGAATGATCTCCTTAGTGCTACTTCGAATTCCACCACATGTGCTTTAAATGTGTGTTGGATGTGCTTTAAAATGGATCTGCCCAGATAATTACTTCTGAAACCCACAATGTGAAGAAGAGTGAAAAAAGAATGTCCAGGTAACCAAATGATTATAAACGTCACAATAAATAAATATATTCACTCAGTCCAACCTACCTCACATGGTTGTTTCGAAGATAAAAAGGAGGAGGGGAGTCAATGTACTCAGCATTCATAAATCAAACAGACAGAATGTCAACAGGTGAAGCTTTCTCCATAATTGTATTTCCAAACTGGAAAAGACTTCATGTAATTTCTGTTTAATTTCTGCCTGCCACACAACTGTTAAAGGCACAAGAGCCCTGCTCTCCTCCAGTGCCAACCCTAAACCATGCAAAGAATTCAAGAGTAAAATTAACATATTTTAAATATTTTAACAACATATTTTAAAATAAAAAAATTAAATGAATATATACAACTATATAAAAACACACTCAAAGCCTTCATAAACAGCAACAAAAATACACTGAGCATGTGCAATTTCATATTTTAAAACTTACTTTGCCCATCTTTTTTTTTGCTCATTTACTGCCTTGGGCCATTCACTAACTCTCAGCCTAATCTACCTCATATAGCTGTTGTGAAAATACAGAAGGCAGAATTAAAATGGCTGCAAAAGGAGACTGAGGTTCTAAGCTCACTGATTGGGGAGTAAGCTCCATTGAATTCTATAGGATTTACTTCTGAGTAGACCTGGTTAGGCTTGCAGTCTAAGTCCTTGTATTACAGACATATATTTTTTTACTTCCTTTAACCAGAATAATGTATCTTTGTACTATGAAGTCCCATGTCTCCCCCCACCAAAAAAAGTAGTACAGCTTCAAAGCTTCAATAGATACTTAATCTGGTCTGATTACTTCAATTTGATTTACCTAGGAGTAAATATGAAGAGACTTACTTCTGAATAGATATGTATGCATTGCATTGTAAATTAATTATACAGTGAATTTTTAATGAGTGCCTGAACTTTAGCCTAACGCTTTGGGAATTCAGTTCATCATTATCATCATCACCTCTTAGCCACCAGCTTTCCCAACAGGGGATAAAACACTTATTAAACAAACAAGCCACAAATTATTTATAAAACCAAAGTGGGCAGGCACTTCCTTACTAACATCATCATCACTATTTTGTAGCCAATGACTTTCCCAACAGACCCAGGCTAGACACCCACAAAGACTCCTTAACATTTAATAACTCATTCATTACTAGCTGCCAAGCAGGGAAAGCCTGTGAAACCCACCCGCCTTGACCGAAAAATGGGAGAGTGAAGAAGCCCCACTGATGCCTGATGCAACTATTAAGTAAGCAGCCAGGAGGCTTCCTGCTCCTGTTTCCTAACGCACCCTTCACCAACCTGGCATCCTCCAGATATTTTGAACAACTCCCATCAGCTCCAGGCTGAGGCTGATGAGAGGTGTGGCCCAAAACATCTGGACGACATGAGATTGGGGAAGGCTGATCTAAACACAGCCTTGACACTGTCATTCTTATTTTCCTGCTCAGCCACACTTCTCCCCCACCCCAATATCTGTGTGTATCTGTCCTAATTCTGTGCCATTAATATCACACAGCCCAATCACAGAAAATAAACAGTGAAGCTTTTCCCCACTACTAATCTCCACGCCAGGAAAAGCTTCTCCTGATAATTTGCATGCCACATTGATATTAACAGAGTAGGATTAAGTCCAGAAAAGAGGAGACAAACCCTAAAAATCTTAAGAAACAGAATGAGCACAGGCACAGTGGACAGGAAAAAAGGGGAAATGGCCAAAGAGGAAGTTGCCTCATGTTTATTTATTTATTTATTTGATTTATATCCCACCCTTCCTCCCAGCAGGAGACCAGGGCGGCAAACAAAAACACTTTAAAACATCATAAAAACAGACTTTAAAATACATTAAAACAAAACATCTGGAAAAACATTTTTAAAAAGCTTTCAAGACAACTTTTTAAAAAGGTTATAAAAAGGTTAAAAACATATTGTTTAAAAAAAGTCTTTAAAACATATTAAAAAGCAGTGATGTTCAGCATCACAACAATGTCAACATTGCAGCAATCAACTAATGTGACCGACACAGTTGGAAGCAGAATTAAAACTCTAGGATAGGGAAGTGTGTGGGTGTAGAAACTTCTGGCTTTTGTGTGGCTGGACTGTAGCCTACAGTACAAAGATAAGAGTCACTTCCATTGCTCCAGCCACTTTTGACTGTGATTCCACCCACCACTAGCATGTGGCCCCTGGAAGGCTGCCCATAAGGCAATGTGGCCCTTGGGCTGAGAAAAGTTCCCCATGCCTTCTTTAGACTATACTGTATCCATTCTAGGAACTGCACAGTTGTTAGTAAATATATCATATTTCATCCCAGTTCTGCTTCAGAGACATCTCTAGCTTCATAAAGGCCTTTGGAATAAATGCTCTTAAACTCCCAAGTCTTTCAAAGAGTCTCCAGCCTGTCCGCCTGTTGCTGAACACAGAAGCTGTAGCAAAACAAAAAAGAGAGGGGGGGTATTTTAAAAGTCTCCGAGTGCATTTAAGGCAATTCATCCATGCACTAGTGGCCACAAAAACCATCCTTGTGGCAGACATAACCCTTGGGAGGATATCGCTGACAATGGGAAGGAGAAATCAATTTTTTTTTGTCTTTTTGGAGTAATGGATAGAAGCTGTGGGGGAGGGAGACAACACTGATAGATGGTGGGAGCAGGAGATATGGTGGGGGGAAGGGGAGTCTACGAGACATGACATCCAAAGATCACTGCAGATGTTTTCATCATTATGGTAGAAAAAAAACTGTTGGTGCCGCTTTGCCCAGAGAAGCAGTGGGAGAGGAAATATCCTCTTCAGTTCTAATTACAGTTGGACATTGACCATGAAAGATGATGACAATACTAAGGGTATGTGTATCAGAGGGCTAGCAAGCTGTTGTTCCCCTTTCCAAATTAACTCATTGTGTTATTGGGAATTTTAGATTCCTGTCAGCAGTGCCTGTTTCCCCCTCCATGCTGCCGCAGCCATATTTAGAGAAATATTCTCAAGGTCTCTTAATACGCATTAGTTACCCCTTGCCATCTTTTAATCACACACTTGTTTCCACAAATCATTTAAAGGGCTGAGTTTCTCTACTCTTTCAAAATGGCTGGGATGGATGGATGGAGCAGGAATTGCAATCCTGTGAAGAAGAGCCTTAAAAAATATTATGCAGAATGAGGTGGTCACATGCTTCCTTATCCTTTCCTTCTGATTGGAGCCAATCAAATGAAAGGATGTAAGTCAGCCACTAGAAGACTATTTTCAGTTGCTAACACTCTTCCTTTCCATGCTGATTGGCTGCTAGGGATGTCTGTTGTTGTGGGAGAAGGCATTAACAAGGATCTAATTCTCAACCCAACAGCGATAAAGGGGGAAGGGGGTGTGGCTGTGACTCTCATGAAGGGACCTTGCACTTCTGAATTTGCCACTACACTACAGGAGGTGGCTAAATATTCAATAAGATCACTTTGACTGCAAGGTGGACAGGGTGTTGCTAGGTACCTACAAGATTTAAGGCATAAGCCTATGACACAAATTTGCATAGCATTTGCACATGCTAATTTACATACACATATATAGATGCAAATTCGGGCTCTGAGCAAATTAAAATGTAGGTTGAATGGAGCTTCTCTGGAACTATGCTTTGCGCCATGCCCAATAGCCCTATAAGCACTTTTTAAAAACTTTTTTTTAAGGGGGAAGGACAGAAGATCTGGAGTCCAACACAAAAATCCTCAGGTCCCCTCCCCTAACAACATCCCTAGGAAGGGAGATTATATTTTTGATTGCTTTACATGTAAAAGGCCTGGCACCAGGAGCTAAAGCTTTAGGTCAGTGCTGTTCCTGGTGTGCTAGTTTAGCACACTATAGAGTTTTTTACACGCACATACCACCACAGCAGACTAAAGTGGTACAGCCCAGGCTTCTACCATTTCAGTCTGCTAACTAATTCTGCATAATGTGTTTGTTGTTGTTGTTATGTGCCTCCAAGTCGACCACAACTTATGGCGACCCTATGAATCAGTGACCTCCAAGAGCATCTGAGGATGGCTCTAAGTAATTGTAGCATAGCAGTTACTCGGATTAATTTGTGTTGAATAAAATGGTATATGGGAGGGAGATAGGGTATAGCACAATGGGCAGCACACATGTCTTGCATGCAGACAGTCTCTGGTTCAATCCTCAGCAGCTCCAGGTAGGGATAGGAAACAGTCGTTCCTGAAATCCAGAGTAGATAATACTGGACTGACCAAATGTCTGATTTAGACATGTCAGTTTCTTATGTTCCTTTTGTGACACCACGTTATGAAGGTGTGTTTTCTGTGCTAGATTCAATCTGCTCCTAGGCCCAACCCATCAAAGGGGGGGACAGAGGTAGCCAAATCTATGAACACATTAAAATAAACCCTTCATGCTCAATGAACCTTTGCAAAACTAAAGATTGTTGATCTGGATTCCCTCAAACCTACAAAAGCCATGCTTCTTGGTGGAGTAAAACCCCACATGACTGAAACCACCCCTGCACACAAAGCCCCCCAAGGCTCTCTCTCCCACAGTGGAGAACACCACCCTTAAGCACTGGCATAGGAGAAAGGCAGTCCTGATTGTTCTTGTTCCAAAAGCATAGCTAATGCCAGCCAGGGCCGTTGGATCTCTGTTATCGACCACCTCTAACCCCTAATTACCACAGGCCTGATAAGACAGGCATGCTGTGGATAGATAGCTCTGACGGTCCCCAGGCCTAGACATCAGGGAGAGTGGAAACCAAATCAGGCCAAGCAAAGAAGCCCCTTACAACCCCATCTCTGGGTGGAAGTTTTCAAAATGTTTGACCTTCAAGGAACTCTGACCTCATCAGCTTGTCTGCTGAGGAACTTCTGCATGTGGCAGCAGAAGATGTTGGGATATGGTCTCAGTTCATGGAAACATCTGAGACGGCAACCTGAAGCACCCCACAACTACCCTGCAGATTGTAGGGCAAGATCCATAGTGGCGGCCAAACTGCCTTTTGTCTGCTGCTGCTGATCTTTTCAACGAAGAACGCCTAGAAAACTTGAGGAACCTCAAGATTCCCTGAAACATAGTTTCAAAATGACTAGCTTAACGTGAGCTGCTGCAAAAGACAAGGGAAGGTTGCACCCCCTGAGTTTATACATAGTTACTTAGAAAGTCCCACAGAGTCAATGGGACTTTCTCAATGTGCATTTACCCAGGAATAACAGCCGCAATGTTCTCTTGCTCTGGATTTCTTCCCCTCCTCCCAGACCTCCTCTGCACACACGTTCTTTTCAGGAAACATATTTACTCAGTTCATTTATGGGCCTTTTGCAAACAGTAGTGCAATGGCAAATTCAGAAGTGCAGGGTTCCTTCATGATAGTCACAGCCATGTCCCTCCCTCTTTTTTTGCTGCTGAGTTGAGAACGAAATCCTTGTTAATGCCATCTCCCACAACAACAGACATCCCTAGGAGCCAATAAGCACAAAAGAGGAGAGTGTTAGCTGCTGAGAAGGGTCTTCTCAGTGCCTGACTCACCTCCTTTCATTCTGATTGGCTCCAATCAGAAGGAAAGGATAAGGAAGCATGTTAGAAGGCTCTTGTCAGTGGCTAACACACTCACCTTTCATGCTGATTGGCTCATAGGATGCTGGAGACATAGGGACCCTGCTGGGACTCTGCTCCCAAAAAGGTAAGGGGTCTAAGACCTCCTGAGCCTCTGGAGGGCTACACCACTGGCCACCAATAAAACCAAATAAAATAATAAGTTTCAGCTAGAGCTTGTGTGTCTTTTACTGCAAGCAGAAATTCAGCAGGCAGAGCTGTTCGCAGCACTGAATCTCCATGGTGGGCAATACTTTTGCTGTTGCATTTCTGCCTGTCACACAGCTGTTAGAAGCACATAAGCTCCTGTCAAGAAAAAAAGGCTTAAACAAATTAAGCAGTATTCCCCTTGCAATTCCCTTCATAACTGAATGGCTAAGATGTGAGTCCCAGGAGATTCCAAATTCAAATGCAGCCTGATCTTATGCAGGTTAGCTGAGAAGTAAATGATCTTGAGTCCAGTGGGGCTTTCTCAGAAGTAAGTGTGCATAGGAGCCTTTCTTATACACTACAAGCACAGAGAGAGAAAGGGGGGGGCTATCTGCATTTAGGAAAAAGCTTGCTCAGGACAGATGAGCATGTCAAGCTGTTGGTCAGGCTATCGGTTCATCTAGCTCATTATTATCTATACTAACCAGCAGCCGCTCACCATCGTTTCTGATAGGGATCTCTTCCAGCCCATCTAGACGTGATAGGCTGCATTATAGGGATCTCTTCTAGCCATGGTTGGAACGTGGCACTTTTTGCCTGCACTTTTCTTTTTCTGCTCTGGACTTGGGCCTGTGCCTTCTTTCAGAGACATTTGACACGCACAAATGAAGCAGCAGGCTTTTTGGTTACATGAAAGACCGCAAGATTCTGGACCCGCCGCAGGCACACACAGGCACTTCGTACCTTTAAGAGGGTCGGGCCTTTTTCTCCATGCTTGCATCCTTCTGGAGAGTTGCATTCGCCCTTGGGCGGTGGGTGGGAGTGGAAAACAGATATGCCATTCATGCAAATGTGGGCTTTTCGGAGGAAGGGCGGGATATAAATTTAATAATAAAAGACCAACATTAATAATAATAAACATTGGCACTATTTTAATTTTTCTCCAACACCATTCAGGATCTCCTCTTTAAGACACGCAAACAGAGGCACGCCAGTCTAATATTTCTCTCACACGGCAATTCAGCAGAGAGTTTATTCGCACAAAAAAAATTAAGGGTTTTATCATGACTAATGTTATAATGAGCATTAAGATGACGACAACGAGAGAAGCATCGATAAACAGAACCGAGTCAATACTAAGCTCTTTAAGGTTCTATCGATTTCAGTGGGGTGTGGATGTCGATGCTGTGCATTTTTACTCCAAGGGAAGCCTCACTGAATTCAGTAGGACTGGCACGGGACTGCGGCCTTAATTTTAGTCGGATTGCCCCTTTATTTTGTAAATTTGCTACCACGTAGTGTACCTCTCAAACATGGTTACACTTTTCAAAAATTACAGCCCCCCTTTATTTAGTCTGTGACGAATGGTCCAACCTCTCTTCCGCTCTGATATTTAGACTGAAGGAATGTTTAATTCAAACAGATTTCTAAAGGAAAGTGATGGAGGACGGAAAGAAAAAGTCAGGAGCATGAAGGTATTTCCTTAATGGCCGTTGTAGTTTCCGTGGGATTATTAAAACTGTGGGAGAAGATCTGGACCAAAACCGATTTTTCCCCCATTTAAAAAGGGGGGCACTGAAACAAAGCCAAAGCCGCCACCACTCTTTCTTGCCAAAAGAACAAAACTCCTAACAGAGCGAAAAATCTAGACGTGCACGCTCTCCTAAGGCAACGAACAACGAGAATCATCATCACTACAAGGGCAACTAAAGTCGGGAAACTGATTTCAATTGCATGCATAACTTTCAGGAACCGGTTTTATTTAAACTAGATTTAATCGATTTAAACGAGACCTCTGATTCTCCAGGGAAGGGGGGGGGGCTAAACGCAGAAAATGGAATAAGTTGCCTGTCTGACCAAAGCCTGTTTGTTTCTGGCAATTTTTCTTCAGCATTTTGTCTAATCCTAATGGGGATAATTGTGTATGTGTGTACACACACACATACAGTACACACTTTAATAAACAAAATTAATTTGCCTACTTCCGAGCTATTAAAGCCAGATGCTCCATCAGCACGTATTTGTAAAGTGCTCATGAAATTATTACTGTTTATAATTATGATGATGGTGATTTGTTAATTCTAAGGAATATTAAAGATTGCCTCGTATCCAAAACAGCTTAATGTTGTTTCAGTAGCCAGAATATTAGTCACGATTATAATATTTTATTATTCAAAGCACTCTACAAATATTGACCATTTAATATTGCTCGTTATAACCCAGATTTTAGATTATTTAGCCTCACTGGAAATCCAGCGCTCTACTACTCCTCACCCCGCAAATCGTCAACGGACTCGTGTCCTAAACACACCGCTTGGATGTTGTGTAAATGTCATCTACTTTACTGGATTGTACTTCCTTCTTCCACATAATATAATACAGTTTCCCAAACAGCATCAATCCAAAATGATTTATTCTAACGAGTTTTCAATTGCCAGAAGGGTAGCAGTGTTAGGTGCAGCAAAAGGCAACAAAGGATCTTGTGACACCTTAAACACTAACGGGTTTATTATGGCATAAAATTTCGTGGATTATAGTCCACTTCACTGGGCTGTAATCCACGCAAGTTTATGCCATAATAAATGCATTAGCCTTCGAGTGCCACAAAGTCCTTTTGTTGAAGCTGCAGGGGTCCTGCTGTAAGTCAAGGGCAAAGCGAGCTAAGAACCCTCTGACAATTGAGAAGATGGGTCCGTAAGGAACGGGTGATATGGAGCCCCACTCTAAACGTTATTTTTCAGGGCACCCGGAATATCCGGTTCTGATAGATTTCGGCTCGTTCGTGAGCGAGCGGTGTCCTTCCCAGACCGTGGGCTGCAATCTAATACACACTTCCCTAGGAGGAAGCCCCACTGACCCCAATGGAGCTTACTTCTGAGTAGACATGTATTGGATTGCAGCCTAAATCGGCGGCGCCTCTTTCTCCCTTCGGTTACCTGTGGCAGATAGACAATGCTTTTGATTGCCGCGTTTCCCCGTCGCTAGTTCCCCTTCCCGACTGTCATCAGTGTATATTGTATTTTCTATTATATTGTATTATGATATGACATTGGGGTTCGTTTATCACTTATTTCTCCCCTCCAAAAGCAAATACACGTTTGCCAATCGCTTGCACGATTTCGGAGGGAAAGGCCAAATCGGAGGGAAAGGTCAGAGCCTTGATAAAAGCTGCGCTTGTGTGGGAAAAAAACAAATATCCTCACGGTCGCTTCCAAGGCACCGGCAGTGCTCGTGAAATGCGAAGCGCTGCCGTGAAATGGCCCCCTGCGACCTGTGGCTGTGGCTTTTTGTTTTTTTAGAAACACATCCCTCTCCCTCCCCCCCCCGCAACACACCTCATACACAATTGAATCTATATATCCTGCCTGCGGGGGGGGGTGTCAACTCGCAGCCTTTGCTGTCCTGGGGCTTCCACTCATCTCCTCTATGGGAGATTCTTCCTCCCCCTCCTTCTTCACCTCCGCCCACCCGCTTCCTAAGAGTGCTCTATTCCGGTCCACATAAACCTACGCGACTCAGCTCCGCGTCGAGGATGTCTAGGGAAATCATAGGGGTGGATGAATGAGTAGTGTGCGCTACCGGGCCTGATGCCCGTGGGCGGGGGTAAATCGCGAATTTAAACATCTGCAGAGCTCTGAGAATTCACTCGCGATTTAGAATAAAATAAAATACAGCAATCGCGATGTTAACAAGCCTTTAAATTACTGCGGGACAGATTTCTTTTCATCCAACAGCTGGTTGGGAGACGTGGTCATCAAACTTTATTCAAACTGCAATTTCATTTCCTTGTCCCACCTCTAGCAAAGACAGCCTGTCCTGGCAACGCTTGCCCCTCCCCGTTTATGCCTACTTTGATCATACAATTCGGTGATGAGAGGGATTTAAAAAAATATTTAATTTTCTCATGCAGTTGCTTGCAGATTGCTTCTTTTAAAAATAAAATATCAGGGCTGCAATCCGATCCATTAAGTCCCCATTTAATTTAATGGGGCCATACTATGATCCCAATTACCTTCGCTTGGAAACCCAAACATGCTTATTAATTGTAGCCATTAAGATCCACACAACGTGTTTTGCGAGCAAGATGATCCTCTCATTAATTTCAAACAACGAATCTTCTTCCATTACACTAAAGTGAAAATCCTATATAGGCGCTAGCAAGTTCAGTCCCACTGAACTAAACCTTTCTTCTGAATAAACACGCGTAGGATCGAGCTGCACGTGTGCTTGAAGGGTGCAATCCATGCTCGTACTAAACTCGACATCCCCTTCCCTCTGGATGACAATCCACAAACCACCTACTCTCCTAAAATCCATTGGCTGCTTTAGAAGAAAGTCGAGATATGTGGATGCCAGCCAGTTATAAATGGACAGGCACAAATTGGTATTTCATGCCTCTCACACCTTCCTTGCAATTCAGGCTCTTATTAAGAGGACAGGCTTCTGGAACGGCAATGTGTTCATTCATGTGACAGAAATTAGGACCTAAAGTCGAATTATTCATTCCATACTTCCTGCCCCCCCCCAAAAGCGAAACATCGTGAAAACTGAACTTCCAATCCAAATCTGCAAGCCTTTCTTATTTCTTTGATCCTAAGAGGAAATCAGGAGCGGATTTATACTGCCGGCGCTGAGAACATTTGTCGGTATTATGCATCAGCAGAAAAGATTATTTCATAAATCTAAATCAGGTTTTAATTTTGTCACGCAAGCTGTGGAAGCATCTTACCTGACATTACTGGGGGAGAGGACTCTCACCTCTTTATATAAACGAATTAAAACAGAAGTAGCTAAATTTAAGTCCTGTCCAGTTCTACATGTTCCAAATCAAGTCCAGATCCCGTTGACAGTATTTTACAATTGACTTCCGCAGGACGAGGATTAATCTGCCATCCGGTGTTAAATCAGTTTACTTGGAAATTTAGTCCCATTGACTTTAATGGAAATGTCTTCAAATTGACCGATCACGTACTGAGAATCTCATCCTCCACTCACCGGTAATAAATCCGCTTTCATGAGTTATGAAGATCCTAAGGAATACTTTTAAAAAAATGAAGGCTCGGACGCTACTTTGGTCGACACACACAAAAAAGAAAATGTATTTAGGCATAACTAGGTGCACAAGAATGACAATTAACATTTAGATATGCATCCCACGGAAAGCAAAGGTATCTAGCATTTAATACTTAAATGAGATTTGGGGTTTGCCACATTCCCAAAATTCTTAATCCAGCAAGCAATACATTTGCAGAAGCTTGCTTCCTCACGAAATTTTCTCTTTCGGACTGATTTCAGTAGCACTTGATTTCAAATCTTACTGGCATCTATCTTAACGTTTGTCTAAAGAGGTGTCATTGGTTTCTGCTAAACATCGAAGAAGCCAAAATCTAACAAAGAGTTAAGTCTGCAGACATCAAGCACCCTACTCTTTGCTAGACTGGGAACAGCGTGTCTAAAATAGTCTTGTTTACATTTTATATGAAAGTTATGTAATTTTGTATCGTCTAGAATTTTTATTCAATATATCCTCACTATTAGAATACTCTTAACATAAAATGTTTCCCGCTGGCCAATTCATAGGACCTCAAGCTTAGACATATCACATATAACTTGGAAACAAGTTCTGTTAAAGCAATGGAATTTAGCATCCGATTGTTAAACATTTATTGGATAGACGGCCATAGATTTCAGTTGATTTATTTTTCAACTACGTATAGAAAAAACTCTTGAATCCCATTGCAGTGCAAAACAAAAAGGCTGGCTGAGAAGCAAGTCCCATGCCTTTGCACGTTGCTTATTTTTATGTAAGTATACTTAGGACTGCAACCTTGTGGGGTTTTTTAAATTAATAATTTTATTTTATTATGCAATTATTTTATTTTAACATACAAGTGATGCCCACGCTAAATAATGTGCCTGTGGAATCTTAACAAAATTGCCCTTCAAGTGTGTCCTCCTATTGGCTTTCTTTAATGATAGGCATGAGTTTGGCCTGAGGCCAGAACCTTCCCAGATTAGATTCCCACCCCCTTCTACCCCCCGCCGGCTTGCTTTCCCCACTGGATTCAAAAGAAGAGGGAGGAAGAAGGTAGAGACCAAAGGTACACCAAGCCATCCAACCACACACACACACACACACACACGACAACAACCCAAGTGTACATAGCTCCCGTCCTCAGCCCCTTTCCGCTCTGGGCCGGAGCCTGCCTAATACTCCTGGGAAAGAGCTGTCGGGCGCGATGGGGTCTAGGGGATTTGGTGAGTGACTGAGGACGGAAGGAGTCCAGTCTGGGTCCTAATGCGGGTGGCGTCTCTAATGACAAGGCAGCGTTTGGGGACGGCAGCCAAGACCACAGATAACATGACCTAGCCCTGCCCAGCGGCACTATCTCCCCCCCCCCCGATAACGCCAGGAAAGGGGAGAGGGGCGACTATTTAAGAAACTCTATCGCCGTCTTTATCTCCCCCGGTGGGAAGTCGTTTTTAGGTGTGGGGGAGGAGGGAGAGAGAGAAGTTCTAAACTAATGGCCCTTAGTCACTGCCTGGCATTTTAGATAGAGAGATACCGCAGATTCCCTACATACAGAGAGAGAGAGAATCTCCTCCACTTTGTCAATTTCACCCTCCTGTTCAATCTGTTCTGTACAGCTTGAGTTTCTCCCGGGCATGTCAATTTCATTCCTTACAGTTCTTGTCGGTTTGCAAATTCTCATGGCGTCAACAAAACAAAACGGGTTTTTTTTTTAATGGACTGATGTTTCTCTCCATCGTTTGCAATGTGATAGTACAACTGCCTCATACTTAATGCAGCAGTTTGCTGCATACTGAGAAGAAAGTTGGGGAGAGAAGAGATGCTGGCAAAGGTTCGATTTTCACCGCCCACTACCAGGAAACATGCAAGATGAAATCAGGCCTCCTTCAGAAAGCATCGTGTGCGGCAGACAGGCAGCAAACGACCTGACATCTTTAATTAGATCGCCTTTTAGCTACAACCTCTTCTGATTTTCCCAATGAAACTTTTGAAGTCTAGGAATATGTGCACCGAATGGACGGCCATTCTACAGTATTTGGCAGAGGCGAAAAAAAATCTCATAATAAACCGACACTAGTGCTGAAAGTCGTTCCTTGACAGCAGGCCTGCCCTCATAAGGTTACGCTTATTGTTATTTCGGTGGAGAAGGGAATACCCTTTCCTTTTCACTTCTCCGAATACCGCAGAAACAGGTGCATCCCAGCATAGCGACTGTCATTTAAATAGATGCAACATTAAAATGGGTTTAATTTAATCACGTTCCCCTCATTCTTGCTTCGAAGAAGCTACTTATTTCCAAATTGAACGCGTTCAAGATTGGGGCGCCAGACAGCTTACTTTGCTGATGTTTCATTTCAAGGTTCCAGAAGGAATTTGGGTGTTTCCCTTAGAACCTTGATAGTAACTATCATTGTGGAATCTCTAAACAGCTGTCTAAGCAGAAATGAAGGACAAATAGATATCTAATCATGTTAAAGCTATTCTCCTGCTGACTCCTAACTCAGGAGTGAATTTAAATGAATTTAAATAAATTCTTCCCTGCCTCCAAAACTGCTAGGTGATTAACATACTAGCCTATGAAGCTATTTAGTTGGAAATAAGCCTAATTTCATTCAACCCATCTCCTTCATGTTATTAGGATCAGGGTACAAAGCAGATTCTCTCCAAATACTTTGAGTTGTAAATGCTGACACTCTAATATATAGTTTTATGTGCAATGGTTGCTGCTGGTGTTTTAGAATTCCAACTATTAGCTTGTTCATTTGTTTCTGAGTGTTTAGATTGCATTTTATCTTGTTTTGTAATACTAATTTCATGTAAGCTGCTTTCTGTACTTTTTGTATAAAAAAAGTGAGGTATAAATCAACAAAAATTAACAATAATATCAACAACAATTATCAGATCCAAGCCTCAGCCAGAGGACTAGTTTCAAGAATGACCAGCTCTGGTCTTGTAACTGTGATGTCCTATCTTACCAGGATCCTTTGGGTTGAAAGATTTCAAGTGCAATTCTATTTTATAATTATTTCACTTTTTTAGGAAGATGAACCCAAACTGACTTACAAAAAACAACATTAAAAACAAATGTAAAAACAAGAACAAAACAACCTAAAATACACCAATAATAATGCATATATAACAGAGCAGATCCAACTCAACCCCACCCCACTAAAAGATGAGCAGAAAATTAAGATCCAAAAGCCTGGAAGAATAAGAATGTTTTTGCCTGATGCCTAAAAACAGATAGTGATGGTGTCAGGCGTGCCTCCCTGTGGAGAACATTGCATAAATGGGAGCCACCCTGAGAAGGCCCATTCTCATGTTGCCACCCTCCACACCTCCTTTGGAGTGAGCATACAGAGAAAGGCCTCAGATGCCAAAACCAGGCTCCAGGTTGGTTCATGCAGCAGACCTTAAGATACTGGAGACCTGTGTGTAAGTTCTACTGAACTTAGTCAGGCTTACCTCTGAGCAGACATGTATAAGATTGCACTGTTAGCCATCTGTTTCTGGCTTTGCTAGACCTATAGGATGGTGCAAGTCTTCTTTTCAGTGTTTTCAAACTGCAGCAAAGGACACCTAATACAATGTTGTCTTTCTTACTTGACATTTGCCAGAGACCACCTTTGGATTGCCAACATTTTTTCTAGTGGGGCTCCCATGTCTTTCTCTGCTATGACAAACAGAAATTCAGCAAGAGGAGCTGTCCCCAGCACTGCATCTCTGGGTGAGGGGATTATGTATGCTTCATCTATTGAATTTCCACTTGCCCTGTAGCACAACCTAGCAGCAGGAACCATAATTGGGGGGGGGGGGAACCTGGCAGCCTCAAATGACGTCATTTCAGTATTTTGTTTTGTTTTCATTAGAATCTATAGATTAACTATATTTGTGCAAGCTATGGTCTTCATATTTTATAATAATGGCTAGGTTCTTGCTTACCTTGAAGGTAGACTCTCATTAGCTATATCCACCTATCTGATTTTCTGATGCTTAACAAAAGCTGCTGATTTATCTAGACTAGAGCAACCTCTTCTGCCGCTGCTTTTAGCTCCCATTCTTTGTTTTCAACAGGGAACCTCACTCAAAATCTCCAAATATTTCAGAGTTAAAAGACAATCTTAAGAGACATCCCTGAAATGAATAGGAATTTTGCCATTTAGAATATTTTTTAATAAAAATATTTGCATACTGCTTTCTCATGAAAAGATCAAAGCAGTTTACAACAAACATACATATGTACAATAGAAGCTATGTAAACATGTAAAATCAGAGAATAGATTATTTCCCCAGGAAACAGCATGGAGCTTGTTATGAACTCACCCTTGTCCAATATATGTAGTAAAGTTGTCCTTTATGCAAAATGTTTGTCAATGAATTTTGACAAACATGTCAAAGTTATTAAGCTGTGTTTATAAGAAGTGAGCAGGTACACTGCAAGTACAGCACAGTGTATTTGAACTGGCGCCTAATGCCCCCTAAAGTGTTAAGAAGCCAGAAGCAATGTCAACAAGACCATTTTCTCTAGTAGCTTCTGCAGTCAAGAAAAGGGGAGAGGCAGAGGAAGCAGGAGGAAATCTACAAAGATTTACTCAAGGAACTGCTAATAGCCTGCTGCTGGAATCCTAGCTCTTAATACACCCACAACACTTCAAGTGCTGGTGCTCAATTAGTGCCAAGGTATCAGAAACTCAGAGTTTATAAACAGAGAGCTCAGGCAGATTGCATGTGGTTCCAGAATCAGAGCAAGCAATCCCCCACCCTTGGACAATTAAATTAACTGTCTAAAAATAAGGTGTGGTTTTAAGGTTTGTGTGTGTGCGGTTTTAAGAGAAAACAGTTGAAATAAATTTTAAGTACTGTAACTAAAAGCAATCCTATACATATTTACTCAAGTAAGCCCCACTGAACTCAGTACAACATGCTTTTGAATAAACATGCCTAGGATTAGACTGCATAAATTGTCAGTCTTTGTTGATAGTTGAACTATCATGATTTTTATAAATTAATCAAACTATTTAAATTTGTATAAGGGTAAAAACAGTATTTCTGAAGGAAGAAGCACACTTTGTTTTTAGATAATGCACAGGTTTCCTAGCAACCACAATCTGAAAAGAGATTATCTCCTATGAAAAGGCAGTATATCTCTTTTAAGATGGTGTTTACCATAGTTAGGGAGTTTATAGAAGTATTTATATTTTTAAAATAAATAAGTCATCTGGTTAATCAAGGTCACATTTTAGTGAATTATAAAGGTGATTTAATTGATTAATTTAACCAGTTGATTAAACATTGCAGCCTAGCTGAAATTAATTCAATTACTTGGAATTTGAGCTGTAGGTTTTGAATTAATTTTAATTTTGGCATGAGAACAGCTGGGTTTCAGCTTTTCAGGAGCCTGTGAATGCATGCACATGTCAATCAATGAGCAAATTTTGGAAACAAAACGAGTTTCAGCCAACTGATATCATTCACCCATGCTTCCTGGAATAAAAGAAAAATGACTAGTAAGTATGTTTGTGTAGTATTCTCAACCTGTTATCACGATCAGAAAGAGATGATTTCCTAGATACTCCAGTCCTATAATTGGTTGGGAGTATGATTCTTTTCCACTGCACTGTGGACCAATCTGTACAATGAATATAAAACCTATGCGAGCCAAAATGTAGATTCTATTTTTAAATGGCTGTCTTCCACCTTCTATTCCACATCAACAATATTCACATTATCATAAATCATATACAAGAGGCCCAGAGGTCCTTTCTTTCCCCCCTTAAAGAGTTTGATATTGTTTCTTACATTATTTTTTTCTGGCATGCTGTTAGTAGTAAAATAATAACTGAACAAATTTCTTCAGCCATCAGTCTGCATGTGTAACAGAATTTACCCCTTTCCTGTGTGGACATTGTATCTAAAGAAGAACCTGTGATTCCTTTGCTCCCCAAGGCCTTGTGGTACACTTCAACAATATGCTTTATGGAACATAAGGATTGCTACTTTCTTCCTCTCTCCCACCTTGCTTTTAGCAGCTCCAGGTCAAAGAGACAGGGAGGTTTTTTTCCCTCCAGCATCCCTCCAGCATCGAGGTGCAGTGATGGACGAGGGAGGAAGTCTCTTTCTCCTGACAGTTGTGCCCTCCTGTTATGCAACTTAAAAGCCCTATGCTTGGGAAAAGGTGGCAGCCTTCAGAACATAGGTGTCAGCAGCGAGTGTGCGTTTGTGTGCAGCAGAAAGTCCATCCCCCTGTGCAGGGCTGCATTATGACTTTCGTGGGCCCTAGGCACTTTTTCCTTTGTGGGCCCCTTCCTCCATAATAATATCAATATTAAAAATTATTTTTGATATAACTTTAAATATTTCAACATTTTTTCTGTTTTAGGCAACATTTAATAGATTTTCGTGGGCCCTAAAAATTTCATTTTTTTCTGATATGAGAAAAAAATCAAAATATTTTCTTTGACCCTAAACGTTCACTTTTTTCTTCTGATTTTAAAAGAAATTAAAACGTTTTCGTGGGCCCCTAAAAGTATCGTGGGCCCTAGGCACTGCGTCTACTGTACCTAATGGGTAAGTTGGCCCTGCCCCTGTGACACACTCTATACTCTTCCTCACCCAAACACACTTTTGGAGTCCTCACATGGCTCCATGGGAAAGGCTCCTGAGGCAAGCTAGGCCTCCTTTATTGCCCATTCCCCAGCGACCCCTACGGATCACTCTCTGAGGGCCGCAGCAGCACCCCCAGACTTAGGAGGGAGCCAAGCTCCCTGCCTCTTCTTCTCTCCGCTCTCGGTTTGGGCTGCACTGCCAGGAGGCTGCTGGGCCCCGCCTGGGTCGGGAAGCCCCCGAGCCTCCGCCTGTCAGGCCTAACTCATCCATCAGGCGGACACAGAGCAGACGCGCCCGATCGGCCAGGCGAGTGTTTGCTTTTCCCGCCATTATTGCGGCCCTGCAGCTCTTTTTGTTGATACAGTAGTGCGAAAAAGTGCTAATGTCCATTCATCAGGGGGGCGTCCGCCGAACGGGGCTGTAAACAGGGTGAGGGGAGAGCGCCCATTTGGAGTATTAGCAGAGAGACCTCGCCGGGAGATAAAGCGCCGGATAACGCTCTCTGGCTCCCGGCTACATTAAGCCAAAGGCAGGCGAGGGAGCAGGCTTGCCTCAGCGGCCCATTAATCACCGGCGCCTCGCTCCCGCCCTCAGCTGCAGGCGGAGCGGGGATTCCCAGCGACGCCGCGGCCTATTAATAATGTTTTATGGGCGCGCGTCCGTGCAGCTGCAGAGACACGCCCCGGTCCGGAGGGAGGGGGACCCGCCGCGTAAGTGGGTTGGATTGGACAACCCCCCAAAAGCCTCGGGGTTTATCAGCTTCAGTGATAGCCATCACATTGTGGGTGATCTGATGTTTTGTTTGGAGGGCCATTGCTGCTGCGGCTGCCACCTCACTCCCCTCTTTTGTCCTCTGCACGTAATAAACGCTATAATATCTGGCTGATTGTAACATAATGATCTGTTAGGAATCCTTAGGAATTCATTTAGGCTGTAATCTCACCGACGTTTGCTTGGGATCAAATGCCGTTGAAAACAGTGGCCTCATGAGCAAGCATGCACAAGATCCAGCTGCACATGGATCTATCTCCCGGCTAGGAGATCCTAGTACACCAGCTCCACAAAAGCTTCTCATTATACAGTGTTAGTCCAGGTTGTTTTAGGCTGTACACACACTAGCCGTTTCCATTAGCTGTACCTGGAGGAGGAACGGGTTGATCTGCCGATGGGTTGCGAAATCTCTTTCAAGCTGATGGATTTTAAAAAAACTCACTAAAGCAGCTCCCACCAGATTTTACAGGCGAAAGGGACGCGGTTTGACTAGCGACGTGTGCCCCCATTGTCAGAAGAGAGAGATGGAGACCTGGTGGAACTGGCAGAACAATGAGTGTTTGGAAGTTGTGACTGGTAGTAGTAATCCGTTAATTTAGGCAAAAACCCTATGTACACTTACCATTCAACTCGGTGGGACTTAGGTACGAGCAGACGTGCATGTGATTGCACTGCTAATTGCTCCTCAAGCTGTCGCTTAGCAACAGGGAAGAATAGGAGATGGGATATTCTGCAGAAGCAGCAAGCTACGTGTTTCCCAGCTACTACTTTGACTAGCAAAAAGCAAAGGAATCCATGCTGATCTCAGGGGGAAAATCTCAACATCCACAGTTGTGCAATACTGTTATAGGACCAGGCAAAGCATCTTCATTAGGACTTACCAAAATGTCACGAAATAATTGTCAGAGAGTCGAGATGCTGGGAACAGAGAGTTCTGAGCAACCTTATATGTGTGTTTGAATCCTTGCTAAAGATTCTACCTTCCCTGCAAATTAGTCAGACGGAGACTTTAAGCTTTAAAATAAGAAATAACTACTTTATTCTGGAAGTACATACTTGATAGGAAAGAGTCCTATATCTAGCTAACTAGCTAAGTTGGAGACTGCAAACACTGAGCCCAGTGCTTGCCCTCATGCTTGGAGGAGAGGGAGAGACAAAGAAGAGGTAAGAAGGAGGGAAGGAGCTGTGATCAACATCCTAGCAGGAAGGAAGAGACAGCAGGAGATCAAAGGACAGGTATAGCCTAGCAACCAAGAGGTCTCCTCTCTAGCTACCCTTTTTAACCCCATGCAGCCTCAACCCATAAGTTGGAGTTGAACCACATATATTCCAACACCCCTTCTCAACGAGAACTTGGTTCATTCTACAAGGTGCTTCTTGCTTCATAGTTTTTGGTGTCGGACTTTGCCCAATGGTTTGGTCAAAGCATCAGCTGTCATCTCTTCTGTTGGACAATAGGTCATCTCTAGAAGTCCTTTCTTCCTTATGTCCTTGAGGTATCGGAACTTCACATCAATGTGCTTCATGTGAGAACTTGGCCCTTCTGATTCTGCGAGTCTTATGCAAGCTTGATTGTCCTCAAGTATTCTGATAAGCTCTGGTTCAGATATGCTTAAGTCTCGTAGAAGCTTGTGTAGCCACAGCATTTCCTTGCATGCCTCATCAGCTGATATGTACTCTGCCTCAGTAGATGAGTGTGCTACAGTCTCTTGCTTTTGACTTGTCCAGCAGATAAGTGACTGCCCATAGTAGAACAAGTTTCCACTGGTTGACTTACGATCTTTGATGTCTCCAGCCCAGTCAGCATCAGCATATCCTAGAAGTTTAGGATCTTGAGTAGCTGATAGCTTTAGTTTTAAGTTTGCAGTGCCTTTCAGATATCTTGCCACTCTCTTGACTGCTTCCCAGTCTTTCTTGTTTGGCAAACTGGTTTTTCTACATAGGTATCCCACTGCTAACGCCACGTCTGGTCTGGTTATTGTGCTGATGTATAGGAGTTTCCCTATAGCTTGTCTGTACCTTTCGTTGTCTTCCCAGGGTTGATTGTTCTGGTCTGGTTTCAAGTATCCTCCTTCCATTGGTGTAGGTGCTGGGTGTGCATCCTTCAGTCCTAGACTCTCAAGTAGGTCTTGAATCTTTTGTTCCTGATTTAGAAGAAAGGATCCATCACCCTCTCATTCAATTTGTATTCCAAGGTGTGTGTGATGTCGCCTAGACATTTCACTTCAACTTCCTTGCTTAGATTATTTACTAACTCTTGCTTGTCTTGTGGATTCCTATAAGCCAGTAGTAAATCATCTACATAAACCAAAATATAAGTCCATCTGTTGTTCTTGAATCTGCTATATAGGCATTTGTCTGCTTCACCTCTTTTATAGCCTTGTTTCAAGAGCATTTGGTTCAGTTTGTCATTCCATGTTCTTGCAGCTTGTTTCACTCCATAGATGCTCTTTTGCAGTTTGCATACTAGGGTTTCCTTTCCTGGTATTCCAAAACCTGGTGGTTGTTGAGGTGCGCCTGGCGCCGACGCTACTATCTTTTCGGCGCCAGGTGAAAACCTTTTTATACTCCCAGGCATTTTAAAGTGTATTTTAACAGCATCTCTGTATTTATGACGTTGTTTGGTTCTTTTGTTGTTTGTTTGTTTTGTTTCTTGATTTATTGTATTTATTGTATTTATATATTGTGCTTGTTTTTATCTTTTTGTACACCGCCCAGAGAGCCTTCGGGCTTAGGGCGGTATATAAATTAAATTAAATAAATAAATAAAATAAATGTAGATTTCCTCTTCTATTTCCCCATGCAAGAACGCTGTTTTTATATCCATGTGTTCCACCTGCATTTTCTTGTTAGCAGCAACACTCAGAAGAGTTCTGATTGTTGTATGCTTTGACTACAGGAGCAAAGGTTTCATAGTAGTCTTGTCCATACTTTTGAGAGTATCCTTTGGCCACTAGTCTTGCCTTGTATCTCTCAATGTTCCCTTCAGCATTTGGCTTTTTCTTGAATACCCACTTACAACCTACAGCTTTCCTTCCTTGAGGAAGCTTGGTAAGTGTCCAAGTTTTGTTCTTGTGTAGAGCTTCCAGCTCTTCCTTGGCTGCCTGCCTCCACCTCTCAGCTTCAGCTTTGGGTAAGGCCTCAGTATCTTTCCAGGTCTCTGGCTCTGGAAGTTCATCAGCTCTTGCCAGGTAGGACAGTCTCAGTGGAGGTACACCTCTGTTGGTGCAGTTAGAGCATCTTGGTACAGGATTCTCTGCTGCCCCTTCTGGCTGTGCAGGTTCCCCTTCTTGCTCTGATTCCTCACTGTCCTCCAGTGCTGGCATGTTGCTGTGATCTGTAGTACTGTATGGGAATTCTAATTTATAATCTTCACAGTTGTGGTCTTGGAATGGTGCCCCTCCTGGTTGGAATTCACCTTGACCTTCATCAAAGTAGACAGCTTTTTGGATTTCAATTCTTTCTGTTTTGGGATTTAAGATTCTGTATCCCTTTTGTTTTGTAGAATATCCAACGACGATTCCTTCCTTTGTAGTGTTGTCCAATTTGGTTCTCTTCTGGTGTGGAATGTGACCGTACACTTTTGATCCAAACACCTTTAGATGAGCCAACCTTGGATTGCGTTCATACCATAATTCGAATGGAGTCTTGTTGCCATTCACCTTTGTTGGCAGACGATTCTGTAGATAGGTGGCAGTATTCACTGCCTCTCCCCAATGTGGGAGATTGGCATCTTCAAGCATTGATCTCACCATCTCTATAAGGGTTCTGAATTTTCTCTCTGAGACTCCGTTCTGTTCTGGGTTGTGGGGTACAGTGGTCTGATGCTCAATCCCATGTTCACGCAGAAACTGCTGGGTAGCATGAGACATGTATTCCCCTCCATTATCAGAACATAGAATTTGTAGCTTTCTCTGAAATTTAGTGGTCACCATTGCAACATATTCTTTTAGTTTCTGAAGCATTTGCCCCTTCTCCTTCAGCATATAGATTACAGTGAATCTTGAATAGTCATCAATAAAACTAACAATGTATCTATTTCCACCATTTGAAGGAACTGGTATTTCACAAATGCCGCTGTGAATCAACTCTAGGGGGCGCTTAGCCTTCCTTTCACTCTGTTTAGGAAAACTGGGTCTTGTCCCTTTAGCCTTAACACAGCATGTACATCTCCCCTTTTCTTGGCAGAGTTCAATTTTCATGCCTCTTACTAAATTACTCCTTTGAAGGGTATTAATCTTTGCCATCTCTTTGTGCCCAAGCCTTCTATGCCATAGATGCAAACATGACTTGTTACAGCGGTCCTTTACAACATTAGCTTCTGGAGTTTACTGATCATTTTCATACATTCCCTTTCTCTTAGTAGCTGTGCATATAATTATACCATCTCGAGAAATTGTGCAGGAATCTTGTTCAAATAGCACTGAACATCCTTTACTGGTTGCCTCACTGACTGAGATCAAATTATTAGAAATTCCTGGGGTCCAGAGCGCATTCCTAAGGTAAATTTCTTTAGTACCACTTGGCATCTAGCAGACCAGCTATCCACCCCTTCCCCGCTTATGGGCACTTCCCATGAGTCAGCAACTTTGACTGAGCCTCCATATGGGGTTAGAGTTTCAAACAGGGTCTTTGCATTTATCAGATGAGCACTTGCTCCCGAATCTACATAGACTTTGTTATTATAACATTTTTCAACATGAGTTACTTGTAAACTGTTGGCATCTTTCTTGTCTGACTTTTTAAATCCTATATTTTGTTCCTCAGACTTCCCTTTCTGGTTGCACTGACCTTTAACGTGAGTTTCTGAACCACATATAAAGCAGCGTTTAGATCTAGCATCCTTTGATTGCCTCCTTTGTTCTCTAAATCTGCATGTGACTGGCAGTCGGCCAGAAGTTTGCTTACTTAGGAAAGAGGAGACGCCATCTTTTCCTGCAAAGTTTCTTTCGCTTTCCTGAAAGAACTGTTCCCTGACTTCTGATATAATTTCATTTAAAGTCTTCTTCTGTCGTTGCAATATAAGACTTCGTTCGGTATCTAAGGCCCTCCTCCGGGTACCAACTCATCAAGATGCCTGGAGGATTGTTACTAGATCTAGGGCCTTTTCTGTAGTGGCCCCCGAACTGTGGAACAGCCTACCAGAGGAGATCCGCCTGGCGCCTACAGTACTTTCTTTTAGGTGCCAGGTTAAGACTTGGCTATGCTCCCAGGCATTTTAATGTTTAATGTGAATGTTTTATGCTTTCTGTTTAATGTCTCTAGTTTTGAATCTGGCTGCTATTTGTTATTGATTTTATTGTAATATTGTATTTTAACCTTGTTATGTACACCGCCCAGAGAGCTACTAGCTACGGGCGGTTTATAATTGAAATTAAATAAATAAATAAATAAATAAATAAAAAGTATCCATTGATTTTGGGAGGGAATCTAGAAACAAAGCAATCTGTATGGGCTGGTCCAGCCTCGCGCCAGCTTCTTCTATTCCCTGACGTAACACCATAAATTTAGTGAGGTGTTCTTCATCCCTCATTTGCAAGTTAATAAGACTTTGTAACATTGAAATTAAATGCCCTTGGCCTTTTGGCTGGTGGTTAGACTCCAGTGCAGTCCTCATCTCTCTGGCATTCTCACAATTAATAATCAAAGCATTTGCAAGTTACTCATGTATTTGACTATGAGGTCCTGTGCTTTTTCATCTTTTTCCGTCCAAACCCTCCTTTCTTCCTGGGATGCTCCTGGTCCCGGTTCTGAATCTCTGATTACTTCCATCAGCTTCTATTGCTTTAAGTGACTTCTCATTCGAAACGACCATAGCTTCTAGTTTCCAGGTGAGAGTGTGTCGAGGCTTAGCTGTTGTGCCACGGTAGCCATCCTTAAGAAAAAAGCTTAACTTTTTACTGACTAAACTCCGAAGGTCTTTACTAGCTTTTTTGATTCACAACACAAAAGCTCCTTTAATTGCTCAGATCTCCTTTTTGCATGCCTGGGCTGCATAACCTGTCGGAGAGTTGCGATGCTGGGAACGGAGAGTTCTGAGCGAGCTTATACAGTATGTGTGTTTGAATCCTTGCTAAAGATTATACCCTGCAAATTAGTCAGACAGAGACTTTAAGCTTTAAAATAAGAAATAACTACTTCATTCTGGAAGTACATACTTGATAGGAAAGAGTCCTATATCTAGCTAACTAGCTAAGTTAGAGACTGCAAACACTGAGCCCAGTGCTTGCCCTCATGCTTGGAGGAGAGGGAGAGACAAAGAAGAAGTAAGGAGGGAAGGAACTGTGATCAACATCCCTTGCATATCAGTCTAGCAGGAAGGAAGAGACAGCAGGGGATCAAAGGACAGGTATAGCCTAGTAATTAGGAGGTCTCCTCTCTAGCTACCCTTTTTAACCCCATGCAGCCTCAACCCATAAATTGGAGTTGAACCACATATATTCCAACAATAGTGAATTGTTAAAAACAGAGGAGAGAAAACCCCACTTGATGCAGGCACAAATGTCTGTGTTGGTCACACTCTCAAATGTACAATGGAGGACCTAAGTCCGCTACTGGCTGAGGGGGGACTTGAAATATCCTAGTTCCACCCCATTATTATGAACAAATTACAATTACTTACCGCACCTGAGTATTGTGAGAACAAACCAGACAACAATTTGCACAGGATAAAATGCCATATAAATGATTATCAGTAATAATATCACAGATGGTGTTGAGTCCTGTCCTTAGAGGCAAATTCTTCTGTCAGCTTTTGGGCTAAACTAACCTTAGAGCTTAATTTAGGCTGGTTCAGCCATGAATCTATAGTACTAGATTTCTCTACACTCAATTACTCTACAGAATGGGTGGCAGTGATATCTGTGAATCGACCCAGTAAAAAGCACTAACCACAGTCTCACACACTTAGGTCTAGATGTCTGAGGTTATGTAAGATGATATGTACATTTTCTCTGTTGCATTTGATCCTTTTGGAAGGGGGGCAAGAGTAACTCCTGTTTTGTCCTTTTGTTTATGTTCCAGAAGGGAGATAGAGTTAGGTCCTCCAGATGGATAGGCTTGGCTACCTTTACCTGTGATGCTCTGACTGACTTCCTTCCATCGCAGACTAATATGCTTAGGGAAGCTTATCTGCTCCTCCTCCTTCCGCTCTTTCCTTCTTCTCTTCTTTGACTGTCCAAGAGAGAAGAGACATCTTAGTCTTTGCCCTGTCTCCTGAGCCATGAGGGCAATACCCATGTCTGGGCATTGCACCTCCAACTTAGTTAGTTAGAACTAGGTGTGCCTTTCCTATCTACTATGTATTTCTATAAATAAAGTAGCTTTTCTTATTTTACTAAGTCTTAAGTCTCAGTGATCTACATGCAGTGTAAAAACCTGCCACTTAGGTAAATGCACACACTGGCGCACTCGCATTTCAAACCGATGACAATCTCTGCTCATTTATACAAATTTATATAACAGATTCAAGTCTGTAGTGGCCTCTTCAACACATGTGGGTGATGCCATACCTAAGGGGTGGGGAACCTGTGGTCCTCCAAACGTTCTTGGACTCCAACTCCAATCAGCCCTATGCAGCATAGTCAGGGTTAATGGAAGTTGTAATCCAGCAACATCTGAAGGGCACAGGTTCTCCATGTAATAGTACTGGTAAATTAGCAGTTTAGCTGAGTGTAGCTTGCTCAATGTTTCTGTGCAGAGTCACTGTGTGTGGTTTACCTGACAGAAAGCAAGCTTTTACCTTGTTCGGAATCACTGAGACTTCAGACTTACTAAAATAAGAAGACTACTAATAGAAATACATACTTGATAGGAAAGGCTCAAGTTCTAACTAACTAAGCAGGAGGCGCAATGGCCAGGCTTGGTCATTCACCCCATGGTAGAGGGGAGAGGAGCAAAGGCAAAGATGTCTGCTCTCCCTCAGCTGGTCTGAGAAGAAGGAGGAAGGAGAGACTGGAAGTGAAGTCATCACCTTAGAGGTATCAGTTTACAATGGAAGGCAGGCAGGTAGAGTAACAAGATTAGGCCGCCTAGCCAGCTACAGGATCCTCTCTCTCTCAACCCTCAGGAATGCAAAGAGAACCAAATAGGAGTTGCTCTTTCCACACTTCCAACACCCCTTCTCAACGAGTGTCTGGTTCAGGCCACGACGTTCATCTTTCCTTGTAACTTCTGGTGTCTGACTTTGTCCAATGCCTTGCTCACAGTGTCTGCAGTCATCTATTCAGTTGGACTATACTCCATCTTGAGTAGTCCTCTGTGACAGATATTTCTGATGTAGTGATGCTTCATGTCTATTTGCTTGGTTTGTGAACTCACCCCTTCTGACTCCATGAGTCTGGTGCAAGCTTGATTGTCTTCATGCATCATGACAGGGTCGGGTATAAAGATGTCTAATTCTTTAAACAGTGTAAGCAGCCATGCCAACTGTCCTCTGCCTTCAGAATCTGACACGTACTTTGTTTCTGTGGAAGAGAGTGCTATAGATCTTGCTTCCCAGCAGATCACTGAATTTCCATAGTAGATGTTTCCACTAGTGGATTTTCAATCTGTGGAGTCTTCAGCCCAGTCAGGACCTGCATATCCTACTGACTTCAGATCTTGGGTAGCCACTAACTTCAGCTTAATGGTTGCAGTGCCCTTCAGGTATCTTGCTACTCTCTTAACTGTTTCCCAGTCCTTCTTGGCTGGTGAGCTAGTTTTCCTATGCAAGTATCCCACTGTCACCACCACATCTGGCCTGGTAACAATGTTGATATACAGGAATTTCCTGATGGCTTCTCTGTAGCTCTCATGGTCTTCCCATGGTTGATTGATATGATCTGGTTTCAGTTATTCTACCTCCATTGCAGTAGGTGCTGGATATGTATCCTTCAGACGCAGACTCTCAAGAAGATCTTGGATCTTTTATCTTTGTCTCAGAAAGAAGGATCCATGTTCTTCTCTTTCAATTTGAATTCCAAGATAGTGAGTGACATCACCTAAGCACTTCAACCTACTTTTTTACATGATTCACTAGCTGTTGCTTGTTCTGTGAGTCTTCATAAGCTAACAGTAGATCATCTACATAAATCAAGTCCATCTGTTGTTGATGAATCTACTGTACAGACATGGTTCAGCTATGCCCTGTACAAAGCCTTCTTTCAGGAGCATTTGGCTAAGTTTGTCATTCCAGGCTTTGGCAGCCTATTTAAATCCATAGATGGATTTTTGCAGTTTGCACACTAGGGTTTATTTTCCTTGAACTTCAAACCCTGGTATTTGGCACATGTACATTTCTTCTTCTATCTCACCGTGCAAGAACACTGTGTTTATGTCCATGTGCTCCACTTGCATTTTCTTGTTGGCAATGACACTCAGGAGTGTCCTGATGGTAGTATGCTTGACTACTGGAGCAAAAGTCTGGTCATAGTCTATTCCATATTTCTGGGAGTCAACTTTGGCTACTAGCCTCACCTTGTACCTTTTGACATTTCCTTCAGCATCTGGTTGTTGTTTTTTAAGATCCACTTGCAGCCCACTGCCTTTCTCCCTTGAGGAAGCTTGGTCAGTGTCTAAGTTTTATTTTGCATAGGGCTTCCAGCTTTTCTTTGTTTGGCTCCCTCCACTTCTCATCCTTGGGTAAGGCCTTGGATGAGGCATTGGGTAAGGTCTCAGTGTACTGCAAGGTCCCTGGTTCTGGAAGTTCATCATCTCTCATGAGGTAGGCGAGTCTTAGGGGTGGCACACCTCTCCTGGTGCATTCAGACAGTCTAGGTGCTGGTGGCATGGTTGCCCCTTCTGGCTCAGTGCCCCTTCTGGCTCAGACTCCTCATCTTCCTCTGCTGGCACATTGTTGTCATTCCTTTAGTTGTGGATAAATAGCTCGATTTCTTCATCATCATCACTGCTGTCACCTACTTGAAGAAGCACCCCTTCCAGTTGTTATGCACTCTTTCCTTCATCAAAGTGAACAACTCCATACTCTCCAGCTTTGCCAGGCTTGGGTCTATGAC
Organism: Rhineura floridana; assembly: GCF_030035675.1. Classification (NCBI taxonomy): domain Eukaryota; kingdom Metazoa; phylum Chordata; class Lepidosauria; order Squamata; family Rhineuridae; genus Rhineura; species Rhineura floridana. Next base: position 91,087,092 of record NC_084482.1, on the reverse strand, counting down.
TCTGTACCCCTTCTGCTTTGCAGAATATCCAATGAATATTCCTTCCTTTGCAGAGTTGTAGAGTTTTGATCTCTTTTCCTTTGTGATGTGTACAAAGGCCTTACATACAAACATGTTTAGATGAATCATGTTTGGTAGGTGTCCATGCCATAGTTTTCTTGGTTGCAGTTGTAGGAAGCCAATTCTGCAGGTAGGTGGCAGTAACTGCTGCTTTCCCCCACTATTTTCATGGTAACTGTGCATCTTCTGATATACAATTAATCCTCTCCAAAATGGATCTATTCCAGCATTCCACAACCCCATTTTACTGTGGAGAATACCTTACAGTGGTCTGGTACTCTTTCCATGGAACTGTTCCATGGCTCTAGAAACATATTCTCCACCGTTGTCAAACCTCAGAGTCTGTGATTTGTAGCCAAACTTATTGGAAATAGCTCTGACATAATCTTTGAACTTCTGAAGCACTTGACTTCTTTCTTTTAACAGATATATTACAGTGTATCTTGAATAATAATCAATGAAGGATAATAGATGACCATTCATACTTGAGAGGGGGTCTTTAAGGGTCTGTATACATCTTTGTGGATGAGCTCTAGAGGCTTTTTAGTTCTCTCATTTTGTTTTGGGAAGCTTGGGTTTGTACTCTTAGCTTTCACACAGTATTGACAAGTTCCTTGCACTTTCCAAGTTTTATGCCTCTGCCCAAATTGTCCTCTAGAGCATTAATTCTGGAAAAATTAGCATGTCCCATTCCATGATGCCATAAACATTCACATTGTGAATTACAGTCATCTTTGACACTGTTAATAAGCACAGGTATGTAATGTTCCAGGTCCAAAGGTCCATCTCTGAGCTTAGCTGTACAACATATCTCTTCTTGATCATAAACATTGCATCTATCAGCAAACAAATAACCCCCCCATTTCATAACTGTGGTGGCACTGATTAATCTTTCTCTAAAATGTGGAACACAGAGACAATGTTGCGGTCCAAGCTCTCTAGCACCATCTGGCATTTTGCAGCATAACATCTTCTTCCCAGACTTGGATGCATTCTCCTTCTGGAGTATAAATCTTTCTTGAACAAGATCTCAGACTTTTAATTAATTTTTTATCAGTGAAGACATGACAGGAGACTCCTGAATCAATTAAAATTCTGCTAGTTGTTTTAATTTCCTTTCCATCACAAACATTACAACTAGAATGTTTCCCTTTTCCTCTTTGATCACTTTTCTTAGTTTTAAAATCGCCTTTAAATTCAGTTCTAGGCTTTCTTGGGCATTCTCTGAAAAGATGAATATTTTCTCCACAGAAAAACATTGTATCTTTTGTTTGTTCTACTGCTGGCCTGCTATCACCTTGGGGCATGCAAATTACCTTTCTGAGCTCTCAAAGAGACCTCACTAGCATTTTCGCTGAGACTTTCTTCCTGGTTTTATTGTATTCAAATTCCTTCAGAGCTGCTATCACTTCTGGCAAGGATTTCTCAGGCTGTTCTAAAATGCATTTTTTCATTGTTAGTTTTTCATCACTTTCTAGGCTTGCATACAGCTCAGCCAGTTTCTGTTGATCATCTATAACTTGCCCATGTATCTCCAGATCCCTGATTAAGCTTGTAAACCTGTCTAGATGTTGTTCTAGATTTTGAGAGGAAGATTTGCTCATTGTAAACAGTGCCTTGAACATGAATCTGAGTTTTTGAAGATTTTTGATGCTTCTCTTCAAGCTTTTCCCACATCTATTTAGCAGTTTGACATTCTAGACATGCATTCAGATCCCTGTCATTTATACAATTCATAATCATGTTTTTAACCTTATAATCCTTGCATGCCAAGTATGCTGCTGCTGCTTCATTTTGGGCTACAGGTTCCTCTTGACTAAGGAGTCTCCATAGTCCTTCCCCTTGCAGATGCATTTTAACTTGAATGCACCACAGAAGGTCATTGGTTGCATCCAGCTTTCCTAAGACAGTTCAGAAGGATGCTGATTCCTCAGTCATATTTCTCTCTTTTTTATCTTAAGCTTTTCTGAGCCTCCTTTGTAAAACTACACACTATTCAGCTCAGTAGCACAGATTAGCTTATGTGCCCCTAACCTGTTAGAGTATTGATAAATTAGGAGATGTTAGCTGAGTGTAACTTACTCAGCATTTCTGTGCAGAATGAGCATGTGTGGTTTACCTGAGATAAAATAAGCTTTTAGCTTGCTTTGAATCACTAAGACTACAGACTTAGTAAAATAAGAAAAAGACTACTTTAGTAATAGAATTACATACTTGATAGGAAATGCTCTAGTTCTAGCTAACTAAATAGGAGGCACAATGGCCATGCTTGGTCATTGATCCCATGCTAGAGGAGAGAGGAACAAAGACAAAGATGTCTGTTCTCCCTCATCTGGTCCGAGAAAAAGGAGGGGAAAGGGGCAGGAAGTGAGGTTAGCTCTCTGTGTTGGAATATGTGGTTCAACTCAAACTGGTGGGTTGGGTCTGCATGGGGTTAAAAATGGTAGACAGGGAGGAGACCTCCTGATTCCTAGGCTATACCTATCCTTTGATCTCCTGCTGACCCTTCCTGTGTAAACTGTTGTTCTTAGGATGCTGACCACACCTTCTGGCTTCTTCATTCTCTTGAGAGAGAGAGGAGACATATTTCCTTTGTCTCTCCCTCTCCTCCAAGCATGAGGGCAAACACTACGCTTAGTGTTTGCATCTCCAACTTAGCTAGTTAGCTAGATGTAGAACTCTTTCTTATCAAGTATGTACTTCCAGAATCAAATACTTCTTTCTTATTTTGAAATGTAAAATCTCAGTGTGACTAATTCCAGGGGAGGTGTAATGGTTAGCAAGGATTTAAACACAGAAAGCTCACTCAGGTGCTTTTTGATACTCTGCAACACTCTGACAGTATCAGTTTACAAAGGAAGAAAGACAGATAGAGTAACATGGGTAAGGATAGGCAGCCTAATCAGTTTGAGGACCTTCTGTCTCCCCACTCTCTGGAATGCAAAGAGAACCAAATAGAAGTTGCTCTCACCACACTTCCAATACCCCACAACTGGGGTATAGTCATTAAATGAAAAATATTAATGGTACCATAATCCATAGGAGGGCTTTTGAATGTCTGCTCCCTCTTCCCACATTCTGTGTTAAGATTCTTACTAGCAGGAGACTTAGGGCATTGCCACCAGCCAAGTATTCTCTGCCATTTTGTTTAGCACCTAGCCCAGGGGTATTTTATTTATTTATTTTTATTTATTAAATGTATATACCGCCCGACTAGCATAGCTCTCTCGGCGGTGAACAACAGATTAATACAAAATACAATAAAATCCAATAAAACGAACCACAAAGTACAGAGAATGGGAGATCTAAAAACAATTACAATACAATTTAAAACAGAATTAAGTTAGATTAAAAGCCCTGGAAAAGAGGAAGGTTTTAACCTGGCGCCGAAAAGACAGCAGCGTCGGCGCCAGGCGTACCTCATCGGGGAGACTGTTCCACAGTTCGGGGGCCACCAATATGGTGGCCTCCAGATGTTGTTCGACTACAACTGCCATCAGCCCCAGCCAGCATGGCCAATGATCAGAGATTATGGGAGCTAGAATCCAGTAACATTTGGGGGGCACCATGCTAGCTACTCCTGATCTGGCTGAAGAAGAGTTCTGGAGAACCTGAAAGCTTCAGTACTATGTTGGCATATTTTGGCTAACCTAATAACGTTATTGCCCTAATATAGATTTGGGAGGGGTTCTCATGGGCTGGCACATTTGCTTTTTGTGTAACATTAATGATGGGCCTCAGCCTTAGTCTCTGAAACATTTTGTGCATTTCATTTTTAACCGCTCCCCAGTTCAGGATATTCCTTCATTCTTGTCATGCCACCAATAACAACGTTCAGACCAGGAGCGAGTTGTTAGTATTGGCTAACACTACCCTGGCTTACCTGAGCACAATTGCTACAAGTAAAACAGAACGAATGGAATCAGCAACAGTTGTATCAAGCATGCCATCTTAGAGTCCTTGCCTGCTGAGATATATAAAAACACTACCAAGAGATTCTCAGAGGGAGCAAAAGAGCCTTTTCTCTAATTTTGTAAGAGAGAAATGCTAGTCCTTTCTCCCATGGGAAACAACCTTAAATTACAGCACATTGCAGTGAGGGAATGATCTGGACTTACATTTGGAAGGGTGAAGAAAGTTACATGGTAGCTCAAATGACTATCTATCCATCATAACCATAAAGGAACTATTTGACCAAGGGCATTATTTGTGGCTCAGGTCTAGGGCACAAATTTCCTTCTGAAATTTCCTTCTGTTTGGGAAGAGAGCTCTGAGCAGTGCATTTTCTTCTATAAAATGTTTTTTGTGTGTGTGGTGCCTGCAACAGTTTCTTAGATTTCCAAATGTGCCTCTGGGCCCAAAAAAGTGTGTGTGTGTGTGTGCGTGCGTGCATGCGTGCATGCGTGCGTGCGTGCGTGCGTGTGAGAGAGAGTGAGAGAGCGCACTTAAAAAGAGGGGAAGGAGCAGAAGGTCTGAGGCCTAGTGCAAAACATCCAGGTCAATGCCCCGGCATTTGATTTTCTTCTGAACACTACTGACTGAAAGAGAACTTCAGCAGATCTTGAATAGCTGCAGTATGAAGCAAGTCCAATAGATGAGGGTCCAGCTTATCACTTTTTAGGTATCTGAGTTCCATTCCTTAGCTAGTAACATAATTTCTAAACACATCATATGGAAGTCTCTGAAGTTTTTGAGTATGGTCAATGGTAAACCCAATTTAATCTGGTGGATTAAAATGTCTGTAGTTTTCACTACTTCTGTAAATCACTTTTAAATCTGAAAGCAGATTAGACAAAGACTAAGGCTGTCAATGGCTACTAGCCATAATATCTGTGTACTACCTCCAGCATCAGAGGCAGTTTGCCTCTGAATACCAATTGCTATGAAACACACATGGAGAGACTGCTGTTGCGCTTAGGTCCTACTTACCGGCTTCCCATAGGCATCTATCCTGTTAGCCACCAGGAGAACAGGATGCTGGACTAGATGGGCCTTTGGTATGATCCAGCAAGGCTTTTCTTATGAAAGAAAATGGGGAATATTTTTTCAAGGTGGTGCTTGCCATCTGCATTTTTTATAAATGTTTGTATTTTTAAAAAAAATTAAAAATATGCTATCTTTTTAATTTTTAGTCAATTAAAAGTTTTAAAATTATTCTGATTAATGGATTGAACATAGCAGTCCTACTCAAAATACAATCCGGTTCTATCTAGGCCACCTATATTTGGCCAGAATCAGTCAGGGATACATGAATAGAGCCTGAAAAATAGCGGTGAAGTGAAGTTTATGAGTCCAGGCTCTATCCCCTCTTGTTAACGTATACACGCTGCAATCCTATGCCCCAATTTTCAAGGAGTAATTCCCATTGAACTCCATGTGGCTTACTTCTGAAAAGACATATATAGGATTGTGCTGTTAATTTGTACCAAACGCAAGAGAAGAAACCAAACTAAAACATTTTAATCCCTTTTTAGTTTTGCAGGAAGGTGTGAACATGAAAGGGGAGAGCTGGAACTTGGGGGGGTCTGCTACACACACACACACCGCGCTCCCACCCTTCCAGCATTTAAACAGATATTTTGGGCATCTCTATTCACACTAATCTCTCAAACTGTCATCACAACTTCGGATCCGATACACTAGCCCCCAAAAACCCTCCCAGGGCAAGAATTTTAATTGAATCGGATGTTGCTGCTTCCATTTTCTTGCGAGATAAAGAGAATTCCATACTCTGGGAGAAGTTTTGCCACTCGGCCGCGACCTTCAACCGCCAGCAGCGGGGAAGGTGGGGGCGACAGCTCTGGTTTTCTCTTCTCCCCGCGCCAAGGATCGGTTTGCAGAAAGGACTTAGAAATTGTCGATCAGCTACCACGGCCATTAAGAACAACAACCAGAATAAAAGCGTGTCGGGGTGGGGTGGCCGAGAGTCAGAGATGCAGGGAAACATCCGAAGCCATAACCCTAATGGAGGCAATTAGTCTCAGATAAGCTCAAGTATTCCTGCTTACTCGCACTGGCGACTCTGGGCAGCGCGGTCCGCTTCAACCCTGGTCTGCGGAAGGCAAGCGCCACTTGGGCTAGATAAGCCAGAGGGAGTCGGCACGTTTATAAAGGCAGCAAGACAAATTCAGGAGGTTGTGATGATGTCCGTAAAGCGCCTGAAATAAGCGCGGGGGGGGAGCATTTCTTTGTTTACGGAGGACATTAATCTGAAATATTAGGTATGTCGTCGCCAGAAAAGCATGCGACAGAATTGGAACACGTAGAAGCGATGATGATGATGATGATGATGATTTTCCTTACGCTCCTCCGTTGTCTTTATTTCTGGCTGTCCCTCGTGTCGCTTGTCCCCAAATACGTTTTGTCCTTGTGTGCATGTTTGTTTGTCTGTTTGTTTTTGAACCCAACACAATTAAGCCTCGCCTCTAACCATGCCGAACTGAAGGATCAAATCTCTGAAGACACCTGCGGTGGTAGGCTGTTGCCTCGAGAAAGGGCAGAGGGCAGGCAGGACTCGCATCTTGTCCCAGGCCCAAATCAATGCGTGGGTCTGAGCGGCTTAAAACTGCATCGACTGTGCCGGTGCGCGGAGGGGGTGGGGGTTAAGATCTTATTGGGATGTAAATCCCACTGAAACTGAGTGACTGCGCTGTAGATATGGAACAAAAGACCGAGAAGGCTTGTTCTCTGTTGCTCCAGTGGGCACGACTAGAACCAGAGGGCTGGACATTCCGAAGAAAGAAATATATTTTCACTAGCCACTCTGGGAAGCTAACAGTATGACCTGGAACAGAGTGCCTGGGGAGGTGGTGGCCTCTCCTTTGCTAGAAGTGTTTAAGCAGAGGCTGGACATCCATCTGTCAGGGATGCTGTGGTTGCCTTCTGCATTGCACCTCTGAGCAGGAGATGGGTTAGATGACCTCCAAGATCCCTTCCAACTCTGAGTCCCCTGTGCATAATTAGATTTACTGGCAGTTGTGTGGGTAGGATTTACTGATTTGGGCAGCAACTGAATTGGGCGTATGCGCATCAAACCTAGCTGGTCTTTCTTGGCTGGGATTGTACTGCCACTTTCTACGTGGGTATGAATTTCCAGTCACTGAACCACTACAACCCTCTAATTTGAGATCATTCTAGTGATCTCTTCCTCCCTCTCCACTAGTCCAAAGGTATTAGATTGTGGACAGAAAGGTCTCATAGGGCAGGACCAGATGCACTGAATGTGGGCAGGTCTACCTAAGAGTGTAGTCATCCAAGGTCTTGGGGGATCTTAGACCCCTTTCCTTTTTGGGGAAAAGGGTCCCAGCAAGGTCCCTATGTCTCCAGCATCCTATGAGCCAATCAGCATGAAAGAGGAGGGTATTAGCCACCAAGAAGAGTCTTCTAACATGCTTCCTTGTCCTTTCCTGCTGATTGCAGCCAATGTGAGTGAAAGGAGGTAAGTTGGCCACTGAGAAGACTCTTCTCAGTAGCTAACACTCTCTGTTTTCATGATTTTTGGCTCCTAGAGACATCTGTTGTGGGAGAAGGCATTAGCAAGGATCTCATTCTCAACCCAGCAGCAAAAGGGATCTCATTCTCAACCCAGAATCTCATTCTCAACCCAGAATCTCATTCTCAACCCAGAATCTCATTCTCAACCCAGCAGCAAAAGGGGGGGAAGGTGGTATGGATGTGACTATCATAAAGAGACCCTGCAATTCTGAATTTTCCCCTAAGCTACTGTGCGGGACTCAACTAAAGCAGGTAGTCAAAATAGTAGGACTGAAGAAGGCAGGAGCCCCAACTCCGGGCTAAATTTGTTGTGGACAAGGCCTAATCCTACCCAACAGGCAAGAAGTTTAATCAGTAGTGAACCTATTTCCTAGTTGGTCAGGTGTGCCTTAAACAGTGACACCTTTGTCAAATGAGGGGGGAGGGGACTGGATGCGCGCGCACCCGTTTCAGAGACCATGTGACTGTTTCTCACTTGCATCTTTGGTCGCTCTTATAATAATTGTTTTGTTTTGTTTCTAAAATAGCCACAAGAAGTCCTCTTAAAATAGCAGTGGGATGGAGGGAGGAGGAATTGAATCTACCCCAGAGGAGGTAGACTCACTCTTTCCAAGAATTCTACACACACACCCCGAACTCCTGCGCTCTAGTGTCGCCCTTCCGTCCCCTCATTTATTACTCAGCCTAGAGGACTCCGGGCTTCTCCGGCACCCAACCCGAGATGTCTGCCGACACCGCCGGCAAGTCCTGAAAGGGCCCAGCCAGGCTAACTCCCCAGCCTCTGCTGCTGCTGCTCTCGGTTCCTGCCTTCTCATTAGGGACTTACCTGTTTCTTACCAGTCTTTTCTGAATTAAACGATCACATTTGGGAAGAGGTGCCTGGCGGGGTGAGTCTCTCTGTCCTTTGGAAGAGTGTTCCAGAGCGCTGGATCCAGACCAACTTCCTTCCCTCAGTCACGTTTACTTCCTCTCCCTTTGGCTGGCACAGCCCTCATTATTGCTCCTGTCTCCGAGCTGAGTCAGCCCCCCGACTGATGATTTGCCACGTCGGGTTTGCTAAGCAATGCATCAGTGTAAGTGCTTCTGAAGGGCCTGCTGCGGTCACCCACAGACTGAGGAAGACGCTTGGCTCCCGGCCTCGACTGCTGAGGGCCTGGGTCTGGGTCTCTTGCTGTGGTGGTCCCTGGACTGCTCTTTGAAACCAAGGGCAGCCAGGTCTGACCTTACCCGTTAGGAGGGCCAACTGGGGCCCATCCCCCAGGGACTCAGTTTTTCCTTAATGCCAGCCACTAATTCCCCTTTAAAAAGTGGGGGGAACCAATGGCCCTCCAGGTGCTGTGGGATTTCAACTCCCATCAGACCCAGGCAGCGCGGCCAATGGTCAGAGAGGGTGGGATTTTTGTAGCCCTGCAGTATCCGAAGGGCCTACCGCTGCCTTAAGCCACCGCCTGACAGAGAGCATCAGCAGGGCTGTCATCGAGGAAGGGCGGTGGAGAAGGCTCTTTCAGGCCGTGTGTGAGGGGGGGAGCAGAGAGCTCCCCCGGTCAACTCGCCGTTGCTGCACTATGAGCGATCAGAGAGGGATTATGGCTGAAAACTGCTCAATTGGCCTCGTGTGCTAAGCATACACTGTGTTTTGTTGTTTGTTGCGTGAGGATAACTGTTGTACATCGATAACATTGCTGTGCTCGCGATGGTGTAAAAGAGAAAACGAGCCGCAGTTCAAATGCATGACTTCTCCCTCTGAATGAACAGGCCTCCTGCGCCAAGTGCGCACTGTTGCTGGTTGTGTGGATCTGGTTGAATGCCCCCCTTCCTCCAGCCGAATTTTGGGATGACACCCCTTACCATAGAGGGCAGAGGAACCTTTCAGACTGGCCTCACTTTGCAGAATAGGTTTTTTGAGTGGCGTTAAAAGATGGATCTTTTCCTGGCCCCTCCCTGCTCCCCGTCTCTTCTCAGTTTCCCACAGCCAGGCTGATTCCACTTCTACGGCAGGGGAAACAGTTCCAGAACTACCACCCCCTCCACCACCCCCCTCAGCTTCCTCTCCCAGCCCTCTTCTTGACACTGAATTCAGGTCACCCTAGGTGCCTGACGCGCTTTCCTCGCGGCTTGTTTATTCAGCCTGACGCCATGATCGATGGCATCCCGGAGAGCTTTCTGCACACCCCTGGCCAGACCTCTCAGCCGAGGCGCACCCCGGCAGCGGACGCCGAACGTAGATCCTTCAGCGGCGCTTCTCGGAGCTCTGTGACTATATTAGGTGGGCCTGGGACGTTGCATCTCTGAGGCCGTGGCTGGCCAATGGGGAGGGCCGCCACTGGCCTCGTCCCGCCTCCCGCTCCCTTTTGGTCCTGCCTCTCTACCTGCCTCCAGTGTCCAAGCAAAGGCTGGGCGCTGCACTGCTATGCGTCCTTTGGAAGCTGGGCGCACCGCACGCCGGGGGCACCTGATCTGCGTTTCCAGGCGGCTGGACTCCGGCTGCTGCCTCCGCCGCGGCGCCCACGATGTTTCCTAGCCCCGTGACCACGACGCCTTTCTCCGTCAAGGATATTTTGAGTCTGGAGCAACATCCCAGCGGCTTGGCGTCCATGGAGCTGGCGGCTCTGGGATCGCCCTCCTCTTGCATGCTGGCAACCTTCAAGCAGGAGACGTACCCAGCCGAGGAAGCCCCGATCCCGGACAGCCCCCCGGACAGCGTCTCCAAAAACAACGGCAGCGCTTTCCCCAGCACCTTTTACGTCGCTAAAAGCTACCTGGAAATGGACTCGGCCAAGGCGCCCAAAGGGGACAAGAAAGGTAAACAGGCCAGTCCGAGAAGCCGTACGGGCCCCCCGCTGGAGTCGAAGCATCCCTCTCTTAGGCAGGGGGACTGGGAGGGGGCGGTCTTTGGGGGCGATGGGGAGACTCCTGGGGGCTCTGATGAGGCAGCTGGACCTTGAAGGGACTCTCTTGTTCTAGTACCTCCAGTCTATTCGCCTACAGATTACCCAGTGGAAGAAAAGACTCCCGGAGGGCGCGAGCCGCAGTTAGCTGCCTCCAGGAGAATCTTTCTGACCGAACCCACCTGGGTGGCCGACTTCTTGTCGACGTGCAGCAGCGTAGCTGGTCCGCTGAAAAAGGCGGCTATCAGCGAGTCCTCTTATTTATGACCAGTTCCTTTTTCATTTTCTGGGGGAGGAGAGTGGCTGGCCATACTGTCGTGTTCCAAATAATCAGTATTTTAGGTAGATTTGGCTGTTAGCTGCTAATTTGCAACCCCTTTGCGGGCAAATGGGGCGCTGGACCCTCCCTTGGACAGGTAACTCGCTTTAATCCCAGATGGACACTTGCTGTATATTTTCCTGCAGATGTCTTCCTCCTGATAAACTAATATTTTTAACAACAATAACAATAATAATTAGCGTTTATACAGCGTTTGTGATCATTCAAGGCTTATGATAACCATTATTTTGTTGTGATCCTCACAGCAAGCCTTTAAGGTAGTCCAATGTGTGTGTTATGTGTCTTCAAGTCGATTATGACTAATGGCGACCCTATGAATCAGCGACCTCCAATAGCATCTGTTAAAAACCACCCTATTCAGATCTTGGAAGTTCAGGTCTGTGGCTTCCTTTATCCAATCAATCCATCTCTTGTTTGACCTTCCTCATTTTCTACTCCCTTCTGTTTTTCCCAGCATTATTGTCTTTTCTAGTGAATCATGTCTTCTCATTATGTGTCCAAAGTATGATAACCTCAGTTTCATCATTTTAGATTCTAGTGATAGGGTAGTCCAATATTATCCCCTCTTTGCAGATGAGAACAAAAATAGGCCGACTAGCCAAGTCGCGGCAGAAGTGAGATGGTCGCGTAGCCAAGTCACGGCATAGGTGAGATCCAAACTGGGCACTTCCTGGTTCTTGTATCATAGCCCGATCTCATGGACACGTACTCAATAACTTCACTGGGAGTTAAACTCTAAGTGAATGTGCATAGGGTTACAGTCTGGGTTTGCTCTCCAGCTAAGAGTCCGCCCTCGTTGATCTCACGCCCCAAGTCTCGGTGACGATAGAGAAAAAAATATTATTGCTAATGTGCTCACTCTCAGTAACACTACTATCAATAATAATTTTATAAATTAAAATTAAAATTTTATAAATTTACATATTATGACAGATAGATAGATATATTACTAGCAGTAATAGTAGTATTCCAGTAACCACTCAGTGTTCGGACGTCCCTTTGTTGTAGATTTATAGACTCAGGCCACGGAACTCCTCAGACTCTGTAATCCTGCGCTATAGGGACCCTTCCTCCAAAACTGCCTGGCGTTGGTAAGACGACATGAGTTTTTTACAAGATTCCATGATAAACAAATTGAGGATCGCAACCTCACGTTACGGTCCTTCTCAGAAGGGAGAAATCCCAACCATCTCGAGAGGACTTATTTTCAAGCGAAAGTGTCATTGATTTCAATTGGCTTAATGCTGTAAACCGCCCAGAGAACTTCGGCTATGGGGCGGTATACAAGTGCAATAAATAAATAAATAAATAAATAAATAAATAAATGTCATCTGCTTAGAAGTTTGACAGAACATACACACAGAGGACTTCAGTTCCATCGAACACACTTTTGCCTTAATTCCTTAGGAAGTAATGATTTCCTTAATAGCAGTAGTGATGTCTAAGCTAGCCTCTGGAGTGTTAATGTTTCGAAGGTTGCCTTTGGCGGTCTCGTCCTTTAATGTGTCTCATACTAAGGCGGCCCTCCTATGCATACTTAACTGAGAATAAGCTCCACTGAACTTCTTGGGACTCACCTGCTCCAAGTAAACATATATAGGTTGTGCCCTAAGATTTCCAATTCAATGTATGGAAACTGACTTCAGTGAGGAGCAGCTCCCTGTGAGTGATGCTTATAGTCAAACCTCTAGTGGGAACGTCTCTGCTCGTTTGGGTATTCCGGATGTGTGTTCAGAGGAAGTTTTCCATTTCCCCTTCTTGAGAAATCCAGGCTCAGATTTTGGGTCCCCAATTAACTATAGGGCTAAGCAAACTGATTTCAAAAGGGCTTGAATATATATTATATAGGGCTTCCAAGTTAACTTAGATAGGATCCTGAAGATAAGCCAAATGAAGCAAATTTAGATTACGGATAGTGCTGAAAAAATTCAAATTAATTTCTCGGGAAAGACCGTGAATGGGACCCGTCAGTCCCTCTGGATTCTTCAAAACGTGAAGCTACCTGGGGTCGCTTCCAGGCGACCTGTTTATTGAGCATTCCTGCTGCGCAAAGTATGCGGAGAGGTTATAACTTCCTCTATTTGTTGATATTGTATTTTTATTTGTTTGAGGGGAGGTTGTACAACCTGGTGTCATGCAATACATTCTTTTGACGCTTTCCTTACCGCAAGAAGTCAGATTGATTTGTTTTTATTTCTAGAAGCGGGTTTGTTGCGCAAGAGCTCCAAATCCACTTTTTAATTGTTTAATTTACACATCGGCGATTATGAATCCAACCTGCAAAATAGGGACAGTCTTGACGTTTACCCAACTGGGCATGATTCAGCCACAGTTAAGATCTCTGAAATTTGATAATTTACTCGGAAATAAGGCCAGTTGGTTTCAGTGAGGCCTGCTTTCAAGTATGCATGTTTAGGATTCATCCTTTTAAGTTCCATAGATTTAAAAAGAGTCTAAAACTGTGTACAAATACTTAAAATGGCGTTCGAAACGTGTTCACTTGAAACCGTTGCCCGCCCAGTCCATTCTTCTGCACCTTTACTGGGACATGTCCTACTGATTTCAAAGGGAGTTACTCCAAGTGAGTGTGCGCAAAACCTTAACGCGTTGAAATGTAGCCAGATTTTGCCCTTCATCTGTAGCTCCACGATCCCAAAGGTATAAAGTGGAAGAAAGTCCCGCTGATGTCAAGAACACAGTTCCTTAGAATTTGTAGGTCATATGCCCACATCCAGCCTTTATTTTTTTTAAAATCCGCTATCATCATCAACGCTTTGAGCTGAGCTTGTTGCTCCTTGAATGTTAAATGGGGCTGATTAAGTTTGGATGAAAGGGCAGTGTTGTATTTGAATAATTAAAAATGTAACAACAAGAGTAGGAGTCGTAGTAGTAGTAGTAACCAACCACTTACTCTGCACAGTAAGGCCTTCAAGTCTAAATTTCTTTGCAAGAAATAAAGCATATCGAAGAGCACAGTTTTGCTCGGAAAGAAGGAGGAATGAACCAGGGGCTTTGCTCCATTCCCAACCGCATTTTACATGGAAGCAAGTCCTTTGGATTTCAGTAGTACTTCCAAGTTCTTCCATGGGGCTTCCTTCTGAATAAATATGTGTGGGTGGCTTGTAAAATCTGTTTAAGAGAGAATTCTAGCCCCACTACCCTGAAGGGCTGAACAGTCAGTGGGTGCAATTCAGCCAGCGTTAAGCACTTTTAAGTCCCGTTGGTTTCAATGAGAGGAGGTTAAGCAGACTCAGCTTTCCCACGGAAATAATCGGGGCTACCTTAGTGCTCAATTTTAGCTGGATTTGTGTTCTCCCGCAAAATGCATGCTTGGTCCACCGCGTTCATTTTAAAAGGCTATATTTAGTCGTATATTTATATACTCTTAACCATCTCTACAGAGAAAGAGAAAGAGAGTTGAGGCTTTAGCATCTCCGAAGTACAAATACATGATAATCGGAATTGTGGGTGTGTAAATGATTCGGGTTGATCGGGCTGCAGAATAAAGGCAAGGGGCTTTTATTTTAACAACCCTTAGGAAACAACCTTTAGAGTCTTTAGGGGAGAAGGTTGCTTCTCTTCCCTTGTCTTTATAGCGCAATCCTGGACATGTTTATTCAGAAGTAAGACCTATTGATTCAATAGGATTTATTCCCTGGGCTGCAGGTTTAGGGCGCAATCCTCTGAACATTGTTTGGGGTGGTGGAATAAATTCCATTGAGCTCAGCTGGACTTCCTTCTGAGTAAGCCTTCCTAGGATCGGGCTGTTAGCTGCGAAAGTTAACGGGAAGGAAGCACGGGGCGGGGGACGGCACTTAAGGAGATAAGAGCGCCAGTGAAAAGTGTGTTGAGGCCTTAGCTTTGAGGGGGGGGTCCAATTGGGGAACTGTCTTGGAAGCAAGACCGATTAATTTCTACGGAGCGCGGCAGTTAGACTGACCTCCCAATCCAGCCCGGATTCTCTGTGCTGCCCGGCAGCCTGTATTTTCATCCACGTGGAGAGGCATCGTTGTGCAATAGTTAGAGTGCACAGCTAGGTCGGAAGAGGACCCCACTGAGATCCCCACGCAGCCTTGCTCCCTGACGTCTCAGCCTCACCTGCGTCACTCTGTTTTTGCTGGTCAGGATGAATGGGTGGCGGACAACGACGTCCCTTGCCTTGAGCTCCTCGGAAGGGCACATAACTGTAATCAAATGGAGGCGAATAACTTTAAGGGGATCGGAGTCTCCGGTCGAAATCCTCAGAGGTTTCCTCTGTACGAGTCCAGCCAAAATCCAGGGGAGGACCTGGGGCTTGGGGGGCTTGGGGATCTCGAACGTATGACAGCAAGCGCCAAGCTCTGATGGCCCGCTGGGCTTGTTTCTGTTTGCTTCCCAGCTGAACTGTGCGCCCTCCAGAAATCCCTGGAGCAGGAGAAAAGGGATGCCGAGGATCCCGAGCGGCCCAGGCAGAGGAAACGGAGGAAACCTCGCGTGCTTTTCTCGCAGGCGCAGGTCTACGAACTGGAGCGCCGGTTCAAGCAGCAGAAATACCTCTCTGCCCCGGAGAGAGACCATTTAGCCAACGTGCTGAAGCTCACCTCCACGCAGGTAAAAATCTGGTTCCAGAACAGAAGGTACAAATGCAAAAGGCAGAGGCAGGACCAAAGCCTGGAGATGGTGGGCATCCCTCCCCCCAGGAGGATAGCTGTGCCTGTCCTGGTCAGGGACGGGAAGCCGTGCTTGGGGGAATCCTCCCCCTACAGCTCCCCCTACAACGTCAGCCTCAACCCCTACAGCTACAACGCCTACCCGGCCTACAGCAACTACAACAGCGCCGCCTGCAACGCCAGTTACAGCTGCAGCTACCCGGGCGTGCAAGGCGTCCAGCCCTCGACAGCCAGCGGCAACTTCATGAACTTCAGCGTGGGGGACTTGAACCCCGTGCAAACGGCCATCCCGCAAGGGAACGGGGCCCTGTCCACGTTGCACGGCATCCGAGCCTGGTAGGCTTCCCAACCAACCATCCCGACTCCCATCCACCCTTCCTCCCTCCCGATCCGTATCGGAGAGGACTGACGTCTTGGGGCTGGTTTGGGCGAGATACTTTTCCTGGACGGACTCCAAAGCCTTGGAGCGGGCATTTGAAAGCGGCTTGGACCTCCCTGAGAGAGAGGCTGTCTACAGGGATCACCCCGTACTCAAGGATCCGAGGGCGGGGGCGCCTCTCCCCTACCCCTTCCCCCGGAGTCTTTTGGGGTGGGCGCACACGGAGGTTCCCATCCGCTAACTGGTCGCCAGCCAGAGGGAAGTTCTCCAGATGGCCGGACGCCTTTTCCCCCCGGCATGCGACTGAATTAATGTTCCAGGCCAGGACTGGGCGGGCCTGGCTTTTTAGACGGTTAAAACCACCAAGAGCAACGTGCGGCGCAGATCTGACCCCTCCAGCGAAGTTAAGAGCGTCTACCCACTTGGCTCCCTTTTCGAACTTGCCTCGAAAATGAATGCCAACCAGTGACTGGGTCTTGTTTACTAACAGGCGCATCTCGCCCCCACTCCACCCCACCCCACCCCACCCCAAACCCTCTCCTTGTGGAAGGATCTGGCCAGCCTGTTTTGTTTTCTTTTCCACACATCCGGAAAGGCGCCTCTTTCTTCTTAAATTTAAACGCTCGATGTGAGAGGATCTCAAGGGGCTGTTCAAGTTGGCGGCCAGCTCAGGTTTCGAAACAGGGCTTCTCTTTCTGAGTTATCACGGAGTAGCTTTATATTTTCTTTAACTGGGCACGCCCGATCGTTCCTTCTCCAGGGCCTGGCGTGGGAAAGTGTGGGGGAGAGAGACTCGTCCGCACTATAGTCAAGGGCCCACCAGAATGAAGGAAGTCAGATGCTATTTTCGTTCCAGATTCCCCGTTTAGTTATGCACTAAAACAAGTGATTGATTTGTTAGTATTAAATGCACTGTCTATGTTCTTTGTCCAGCCGCTTGGTTTGATGTACGTGGTTTCCCTTTCGTTTTTGTTTTTTGCTGTACAACCTGATGGAACTGGGTGTCTTGTCATTAAAGAGAGTGGCTTGAGTTTGTGCGTCGTATTTCCTTTCTTGCCTGCAACCGAGAATTTAATGGCTTCAGTTCAGGGATAGCTCTAGAGATTCCACGCCGCGGCGATTCTCACAAACCTGACGCCCCCAAGTCAAAGCAAAGGGAGTCAGTTCCATTGAAGTGTGAGTGCAATCTAGCCGATGCCAAGCATGTTTAAAAAGGTCCGTTCATTTCAGTGGGAAAGAGTTACAGTGTGATCCGATACATGTCTACACAAAAGTAAGCTCCATCGAATTCAGTGGGACTTACTCCAAAGTACTTGTGTATAGCAGGGGTTCCCAAACTGTGGTCCGGGGAGATTCATTCAGGTGGTCCACGACGTGTCTGGATTTCTGGTTGAAGACAGGAGATGGCACATCCATCGCACTGAATATTCGTATTGATTTTTAATTGTATTTTAATTGCTTCTTTTATTTCTTGTAAAAAAAATAAACGCACCAATAAAATACAATTAAAATCATACAGCATCTAGCAGGGCACATCACAATTGCAACAACCGGCAGAAAAGTCATTAACCTGTCCGCCAAAATCCTCGGCAACTTTGAAGTGGTGGTGGGGGAGTTTGAGATCCACTGGTATATAGGATTGCAACCTCAAGCTGTATGTTTTTTCTACATGTAAAATGCATAGCTATTTCTCTGGATTCCTAAGCGGTCTACAGTGAAATAAAGTCAAAACAAAAATGGAAGCTTAACTTTTCTAGCTGGATCGTGCTCTGTTTTTAAAACTTAGGGACGAAACCACGTTTCCTTCTAAGTAAGTCTGGTTTATTTTTAGCAAATATGCTTAAAAACCTAACCATAGTATTATTACTGAGTTGTTTGTACAATCCCTGATCCCACGCGTCTCTATTAAGAACCAATGGGATTTTACTTCTACTGTGCACGTTCACTCGGAAGCGAGGCATCCTCTGTTCAATGGGACTGGCTCCATAGTACAGAGATGAGGAACCCGTGGCCCTCCAGGCATCGCCCCAGCCATGGCTCAGGGGGACAGGCAGTCCAGACCCACAAGATCCGGAAGGCCCCAGGTTCTTCACCTCTGCCCTAGTAAGTGTCTGCAGGGTTACCAGCTGGATTTCTGAGTAAATGTGTTTGGAGCTGGGAAGACTCAAACTCAAGCCCGTTGAGTAGCTAGGCCTGGCGCATAGAAAGAGTCAGGCGCCCGGGAGGGCAAACGGGTAAAAAGCTCGAAGCTGGGAAACTTGGAGGCCTCACCGCAGAAGAGGACTGGGTGCTCTTTTCGACAGTCGCCTAAAAGCTACTGAGAACTCCATATATTTGAAGCGCATCCTTCCCCCACCCACCCACCTGGGAACTGTGGTTTGTTTCAAGTGCTGGGAGTTGTAGCTCTGCGAGGAGTAAACTACAGTTCCCAGGAGTTTTGGGAGAGGGGAATGTGCTTAAATGTACGGTATGTACGGCATTTGACACTGGGAGTTGGAAATCCAAGGGACAGCCTGGTCTCTCGCTATGCCTTGGGCCCTGCTTCCCTGCTGGCCTGTCCATTTCCACTTCTGCACTTTGCTGTTTAGGCAAGGAAGCATCATTCGAGTGGAAACTGGAAAGCAGACTCTCCGCAGTGACAAGGTCACGGAGACTGCCTGCCTTACAAGGAGAGCGCGCTGCGAATGAGTATCATGTCCAGGTTTGCAGGAAGCCATCTAATTTCCTAATTCAATTCATAATCCTCGGTGGATTAGAAAACGGATCATTGAGGAGGCACACTCATCCTCTACCTATCCAAACGCACAAAGAGAGGAGATGAATTAAAGATCAATAGGTAACTCCATCCCATCCCAATAGAGGAGGCCAAATCCTTGTGTAGCGCGGCAGGGTATCTTTTCCTAGTGTGCAGGTCAGGACATTTTTAAAGAAATTGTTACCAGGTGTCCATTTTTTCATTCAAATGGCTTGCACGTAGAAACCTATCTACCATGTACAAACCCTGACATTGGACTGAGGTTCAAATAGAAAAAGTAAACGTCAGGGAGTGAATACAGCTTTGCAAACGGATTTACACAAGTTACTAGCCTGGCAAAATTCTTACTAGCCTGCCCATCCACCAGTAAATAAAAGAAAATTAAAAGCAGATTAAAATTAAAAACTGCTACTTAGGATCCACATCCTGCTGTCGCAGAATTGGGGGAGGGGGGGAGGAGAGAGATACAGAGAGCCAGACAGCACAGTGAACAGGGAGAGAGATTTTATTAGTAAGCTTTTCAGAAAGACTAGTGGTTTGTAAGAACCCTAAGAATGATTGTGTAATGTGCCCCTAGCTTCTACTGTTTCTATTCAATCTGACTAAAATTGAACGTTTCAGTGGTTTCCAGTCTGAATGTATGTTCTTGGTTCATTGATTAAACTTTATGTGCATCCACTAGGTGTCCAAAAGCTAGGATTGGGTGTCCATTTGGACACACGACTGTTACTTAAAAATGCCTGCGTGATACCCCCCCCCTCTCTCTCTCTCACACACACACACACACTTGTATTTTCTATACATGTAGAAAATCGGCCAGTTTCCTTTAGCAATTGCTTTGATATGGTGCATTTTTCTTGTCAAGTCGCTTTGAGACATTTTCTTTGTATAAAGCCACTGATGATTCTAATAATAATAATAATATGATGATTATGATGATGATGATAATGATGATGATCTTCCAGGTAAATCTTCTCTTTTCATCAAAACAAGCATAATGCACACCCTCCTTAATGTGTTTCCGTGGGATCGGAGTGCTATCGGCTTTTAACTCCCTATTAAGAGGGAAGCAATTATTTCAAAATGCGCTTGCTATCGTAGGAGCCTATATCGTATGCCCACTTCTTGCCATTGGAGATTTTACATCTGCACTCCAGGCAAAGGCCAGTGGAAACGCCCCAGTCAGCAGTTCCACTCATTCGATTTGATGAGGCTCTTGCTTCAATGTGCTTAAACCTGCAGCTGTTTAGAACAGGGGGAGTCCTCCAGATGTGGTTGGACTCCAGCTCCCGTCAGCCCAGCTAGTATGGCCAATAATTTAGGGACAATGGGAGCTTTAGCCCAACAACGCCTGGACGGCCGTAGGTTCACCATCCCGGGTTTAGAAGGCTAACCTTCATTACAAAAGCCTCTCCTCCGTTTTCTCTTTGGAGGAAACAACGATCACCAAAAGTTTATACAATGATCGTCAGAGAACTTGGAAGGTAGCTCTCAAGATCAATAGCTTCTTCTACCCATTTTTTTGTGCATACCATCTAGGCCACGGTGTCCCTGTCTCCCTCCCCCCAAAAAAACCCCGCACACCAAAGCCTGAGTTTACTTTAGAAGAGGGATGATCCCAGTCCGAGGGGTGTTCTTAATATTGGGGAGGGTGCGCGGGAGGAAGAAGTCGCGGGTCTGAGCTGGGTGATCTGACGCTGTTACCATTCAGTCCCTTATCGGATGTCAATAATCGCAGCGAGGAACAACAAACAGGAGAATCCAGCGCAGTCAAAACATCCTGGGGGACTGGGAACAGGGCATTGTGCTGGAGGTGGAGAATGCCATTAGGAAAGGAGGGGACCCGCCGGCCGGCTCCGGGAGTCCCCTATCGGACCCATCAGTAAACAAGGATGGCGACAAGAAGCAGCCAAGAGTGAGCGGGCTGCAAGCGAAGGGCGATTTCTCAGCTGCTCAGGCCGCTCTTCCTCTCTCCTCTGCCCGGTTTTGGCTGCGATGCCTACACACCCTCCAGAAGAGCAGCTCACCGGCCCTTGAGTGGAATTGGTCCGCCTTGAAATTAGACTCTCTCTCTCCATGTTTTTTTTTAAAGAAAGAAATGCAAATACAATTTTGAACATCAGTTTGCCTTGTCTTTCGTCCTCTCTTCGTACCCCCCCCCACAAAACCAAAGAGGCGTTGACTGCCTGGGTGGTGAGGTAGAGGAGAGAGAGATGGAGATCCACGCGGAAATCGCAAACGACTATCTAGTTGGGATGTCACACGTTGATGAGTGTCTGTATGTTGCTTTGATGAATTCTCACGTGGATTACTCATTACTTGATGGCTTTAACTTGTTTGTTTTTATTCTGTAAGCTGCCCTGAGAAATATTTGTTATAGGACAGACTTTCACAATAAATAAATATATTTTATATTCTATTTATTATTATTATTATTATTATTATTATTATTATTATTATTATTATTAATAATAATAATAATAATCAGTTAAAACTATCAGAAGAATAGGATGTGTATATATTCTTTTTTTCTAAACTGAGAAGAGGAGGAGTTAAACCCAACAAGAAACTGAAGCCTCTTCCTGGAGAAACACACACACACACACACACACACACAGAGAGAGAGAGAGAGAGAGAGATTTTAAATGAATGTCTGTTGGTTGTGATTATTCCATGGAACGCCCCTCTTCATGTGTTCACATCTATTATTTCCTATGTTTCAAGACTGAGGGCCCTGATATTAACACCAACCACCAAGGTTCACCTCTGAAGCTAATTCAACATGATGATGAGACATAAAGTGATGGGGATGTTTTGGGGTTCCCCCTCCATTTTAGCAGGATTTCAATGCAAGCCCCTTCCTGATCCAATTTCTGTAGGGTTTTCAGTGCAAACTCCCACTGCCCATCAGCTGGGATCAGGTTTTTTCCTCCCTTTTTGCAGGGTTTTCAATACAACCCCCTTCCTGGTCCTGGAGCAAGGCACACTCACTGCCCATCAGCTGATGAGCTGTGGGAGCAGCCTTTCTCCAGCAAAGGAACAGTTGGGAGCTCCTTTTAAACTCCTGATCATTCTTCTGAAGCCATGTTAGTGCCTGGCACACATCAAATGTCACCTAGGATGTCAAGTGTGGGGCAGATGGCTGTGGTTTGCAAAAAAACAGATGGGTGGGCCAAACTGGAACCCTCTCCAGTGAAGATTGGCCCATGGGGTGGAGGTTCCCCACTCTTGTCTTGAGGAATGACTGTTACTCAGTAGTAGAGGACATGCTTTGCATGCAAAAGGTCCTGTGTTCAATCCCTGTTGTCTTCAGGAAGGGCTGTGAAAGTCTCCTGACTGAGGTGCTGGAAAGCTTCTGCTACTCAGAATCAACAATACTGAGCTAGATGGATCAGTGTGGTCTCACTCAGTATACGGCAACTTTGTATGAATGAGCTGCAGCAAAGATAAATGTCTCCCAGTTTTGTTCCACAACTATGTACCCTTTTGGTAAGAGGTGTGGAGTGGAGGAGTGGGAGAAGATGCTGGATCCAAAGTAACTTCATCCACTTTATCTGTGTGAACATGGTGGGAACGTGTATCTGTGCATTCCTGTTAAGCCAGATGGAATCCTGTTCCTGAGATGTGGACCACACATTCAGCCACAGTTTTATCAGAATATTTCCTCAGTGGGGAATGGAGGTTTTGGAGAGTTAAATGCTATTCAGATGCTACAAAGAATCTATTTGAGATGAGCCCTGGACCAGCTGTAGGTAGGAAGCAGTTCTTGGGGATAAGCTTTAGTGCCTGGGTTAGGAAGGTTACCTCAAGCTATACATGTGCACCCACCAAGTGTGTGGTCCTGTTGGGACACTTCAGGAAGCTGTCCCATTATTTATTTTGCAGGCCGCCCTCTCCTGGCTCCCCCTGATCCACCACCCCCTGCCACCCCAGCCACCCCAAAGAAGAAGAAGGCAAGAGAGGAGAGTCCCCTGGACCAAATGATAGAGTGGAGGCCTCAGCAACAACCTCCTCAGAAGGGTCAGACCGTGGAGGAGGAAGAGGAACAGGAAGAGGAGTTGCCATGCCACAGGGCAACAGACAGGCTTGCAGGCTGGGGTGTGTGAAAAATCTGCTCAATTCCAGCCATGGGGGGTGGTCATAATTAAGTGGATATTCACCCACTCCAGCCTGCAGCCTGTCTCTTGCCCAGCAGTGTGGTGCCTCTTCTTCCTTCTTCTTCCTCTTCTGCTGTCTGGCCCTGCTGGGGAGGCTGTTGCCGAGGCCTCTGCTCTGTTTGCAGTAGTGTAGTAGCAAAATCAGAAGTGCAGTGTTCCTTCCTGACAGTCATGCCACACCCCCTCACAGCCAGGCCCCCTCACTTGCTCTCTTGTTCTCCATATAGCAGATGGATGTCCCTAGGAGCCAATCCACATCAAAGGGGAGTGTGTTAGCTACTGAAAAAAAGTCTTCTTGGTGGATGACTCACCTCCTTTCACTCTCATTGGCTGCAATCAGCAGGAAAGGACAAAGAAGCATGTTAGAAGATTCTTCTCAGTGGTTGTCGAGCTGATTGGCTTGTAGGTCACTGGAGACATAGGGGCATGGCTTGAACTCTGCTCTCAAAAAAGCAAGGGGTATAAGACCCCCCAAGACCATGAATGACTACACACCTGATTGTTTGGCCCCGGTGGAGTGGTCTTCTGTCCTGATTCCTTCTTCTACATGGTGGCAGGGGTAGCAATGGATCTGCAGCAGATCCACAACAACTGTGGATCCCATCACTAGTGCTGGTGTGCTTACTTACTGAAAGGGGGGTTGCTCAAGTTGTGTGTGTGTGAGAGAGAGAGAAAGAGAGAGATGCTATAAGGGGGCATGGCTGCAGGGGGTTATAAGGGGGCATGGCTGCAGGGGGTGTGGCCATGGCATGACTCATGAAGGGACCTGCACTTCTAAATTTGCACTTCTGACTCCCATGCGTCAGCTGTGAGGTTACAGAGGAAAGAGGAATTGCCACAGAACTACATTTGTATCCTTTTGTCAGGAGTCCAGTTGGAAATTAAGAGCCTTCTTGGCTGAAGCACTCAGCCTGTGGGATTACATTCTCTCCTAGGAGCCTCACCTGGCCTCTCCATTATTGATCTTCAAATTCTTATTGAAGGCTGACTTTTCTATGGACTTTCATTTAGAGTTAGTGGTCATACTTAGCTGGTGGTTTAGCTGGGGGTGGGGTGTTCTTGTTATGTTCTGTACTCTGGCCTCTTATTATTGTTTGTTTTATTTTTTCTGATTGTTTATGACTTTTTTTTAAATGCCACTCTGAGGACCCTTTTGGATAGAAAAGTGAAATATATATCCTCTTTTCTTGAGAGTGGCATTTTTCAACTCATAATAATTCTGTAAGTAAGTAAATGATTTTGGGTGTGTGTGTCAAAAACTACCCAGTGAGGACTGAACATGCTCAGTGACTATGGAATGCTGACTGATTGACAGTGGTGGGAAGAATCGAAAACCAGAAAGTAAGGATGGAGTATACTGGGAAAGGGCATAGATGGCTGGCAGGAAACCTGAAGAGGAGCACTCCAGATGGCAATATTTTGTTGCAGCTCCCACTTGTGCCATGTTAAAGCTATTCAGCAGAGAGGAAAGGAGAAAACACAGAGGAATGAAAATCTCCAAGAAAATGAAATTTAGTCAAGCCTGAAGTATCCTTAGTACTGTGTGGGCCTCTCTGGTAGGGTATAATGTTTTTATGCAATTGGATTATGCACATTCTAGTCCAGAGGCTTTAGTACTTGTTTTTGTCTATTGATGTTTATATTGTCTTGATGCCAGACGTTGCTTCAAGTGTGTGCTCATACATTTTATAATGACTCATACATTTTATAAATAAATAAATCTATATTTGGGCATGGTGTATGGAGAATATCATATTAAAAACTATATGTCTCATCTAAAAATGACATTCACTGAACATCTGGGGGAGTATGACATCCATGTTCAGCTGGTGTTCAGTAGCCTCAGTGCATGCAGGATTTCCCAGGTATGAAAAACTGTAGCAGTGCTGCCAGTCAATCCATTCATGAGGCTGTAAGTAGAAAGTTAAGCCAGTTCTATTAATTCTGTAATTCCCAGAATTGATCTGCCACCTAATAGCTACAGTATATGTGTACTGGGCAGGAAAAGGTTGCCAACCCATTTTTCTATGGGTGGTCAGACTAAGGAGATGACCTCTCTGGACCTTCTGAAGGGACATGTCCTTTTTGAGGAAAGACATACAAGAGCAAGAACATTTCCATCTGAGTTCCATGCTGCTCCTGATGGGTACAAAGTCCCAGAGCTCCTGGAGTGGGTGATACTTTTTTCAGCTACATCAGATAACACAGGAAGAGACATCACAGTTTAGGCTGGGAAAGACCACATTGGTCATCTCCTTTAAGTTTGCTTTCTTATTTCTGAGGCTTTTCAAACCTTAGCATTGACCTCCACCAGATGCCTTAGTGCAACCTTCCCTCTAGCTGTTGGCAGCATGAACGATGGCCAGGGATGATGGGAATTGTAGTCCAACACATCTGGAGCGCACCAACTGGGGAAGGCTGCCATAGTGTACACGAGGGCAGATAACTGCATCTTGATGGCAAAATACAGATGCAAAAGGACCCTTTTGTTTGCGGCACTGTTATAGAGGGTGACAGAGAATAGGAATACTATTAAGGCTATGATCCTAGGCATACTTACAGCTGAATAACCCCCCCACTGAATACTCTGGGGCTTACCTCCAAGTAAAAAGGCTGCATGGCTACAATCCATTCAATATGATTGAGCTGCATGGCTGCAAAAAATGCTGCATGGCTACAGTCAATACAATATGATTATGCTACATGGCTACAATCCACTCTATACATATTGACATGGAAGCAAATCCTATTTAATATGCATAGGATTGCGGTATGAAGGAGGCAATTTGATTAGGCCACCCCTACAGTCTGGATATACAATACCCCCCCCCAATGTATACCTCTTCTGGATGGGCTGGCCCTGGGATTGGCAATGAGGAAGCTCACAGGGCAGGCAGGGCGGGGAGGGGAGATGAAAGATATGTATCAATCTCTAGCCTTTGGGCCTCAGCACCATACACATTCACTTGTGAATAAGTCCCACTGAACTCAGTGGGACTTTCCTTTGAATATACATGCATGCTGCCAGTCACACATACTTCTTCTAGCCAGATATATGTGTCAGAGCTGCCAAATCTGCTTTAAAAAAAACAAAAAACCTTTGCTGTTTAACAAGAATGCCTTAGCCAGGTGTTCCAAGATGACATTTGTAAAAAGTCATTTTATAACACTTTTTGGACCTAACTAGCTCCCCCTCGGGAGCCAGTGTGGTATAGTGGTTAAAGTGTTGGACTACAACCTGGAAGACCAGGGCTCGAATCCCCATCCAGCCATGAAGCTCACTGGGTGACCTTGGGCCAGTCATTGCCTCTCAGCCTCAAAAGGAGGCAATGGTAAACCCCCTCTGAATACCGCTTACCATGAAAACCCAATTCATAGGGTTGCTGTAAGTCAGAATCGACTTGAAGGCAGTCCAAATCAAAATCAGCACTTCCCTTCAGCAGTTTATATAAAAGAACCAAACCAAACACCATAAAGTAACCAAAATGAAAACAAAAACCTTACAACCCCATTCAAAGGGTGATATCTAATGTTAGTCCTGCTCAAAGGAGACCCACTGAAATCAATGAACTTAAGTCAATTCATTTCACTGGGTCTACTCTGAGAGGGCCTTTGGTTGGCTATCACCCATTCTGGGCAGGCTTTAATTCCTGTGATGTGCTTAGCCCTCCTCCTCTATAATACATGTAATTGACTGTTGAGAAGACAGGACCCCCCCCCCGCCAGCTTTTGCCTCCTGGTTCAGCAAGAGCAGGAGGAAAAAGCAGGAAACACCATTGGGAAGGGTCCTGTTGAGGCCACTTTTTCACAGAGCAAATGGCTTCCCATGCACAAAACCCCCAGCCCTTATTATAAAAATAATAAGCCCTGTAAAAACGGAAGCCACATGTATATTCCTAGAGACTCTCCAGACTCTCCCCAGGCACCTGGTTGGCCACTGTGAGAACAGGATGCTGGACTAGATGGGCCACTGGCCTGATCCAGCAGGCTCTTCTTATGTTCTTATGTTCTTCACTTGTTCCTGCTTGTTTGTCAGCCTGCCTCCCCTCCCCACACAAAGGCAAAAATATTTCACTCCCCTAGTGGGAATTCCATCACAAACAGATGCATAAGAGGATAGACAGGAAGCGATTCTGCAAGGGAGTCGAGGCACTGGAGCCTGCGCAGAAAGTGACTGAGGGAGAGGGCAGGACTGCAGCTGGCTTGAAGAACAGCTTCAACCTGGCAGTGGATCAAGGGCCTGAAGAGTGAGGCACTGTTTGGCTCTTCCATCTGCAAGTGCTGGGAGACAGAAGCAAGTGGAATGCATGCAGGAGCATTAATCAGGCTCCAGACACAAGAGAGGCCTCTGTCTAACCAGCTGCCACCTTCTACTAGGTTTATCTATTCACTTGTTGCAGTCAGCTGTTGGGTCCAGTAGAAAGTGTATGGCTCATTCAGGGTAGGTGGGGGAATTAACCTGCACAAGAGGCCATAAGGAAGAAGATGTGTAATCAGCTGGGAAAGAAGGCAATGGTGAAATGTGCAAGAGCAGCATTACACTGGGGACACTGAGGCAGGAGAAAGAAAGAGTGCTATCTAAGCTGTGGGGCTGGGAAGCAGGGTGTCAGCCAGCTAGCTGCAGTAATCTGAAAGTGTTTTGGGAGGAGCAAGCAATTATATAAAGTATGCAGCTTATTCCACAGGAACATTTATTCAGACGAAAATCTCACAGGAGTTCAGTGGGGCTTGCTTCCTAGTAATAAAGAATCCAAAAGCAACAGTAGTCTACATTTTGTTGGTTCTCTTACTAAGCTGGTGTAGCACAGTGGGGAGGAGACCCTGGCTGGGAGTCCAGAGTCTGTGAGTTCAAATCCCCGCTTATGTCTCCTGGGTGTAAAGGGCCAGCTAAAGATCACCACCACAGTGAGTGACTCAAGGTTTACGTGCCCTGCCACCTGTGCAGCTGTGGGCAAGATGCATAGTCCTACGGAGCCCAGTTGCCCCTCAGCTGGCAGTTGTGGACAAGGAAGGGGCTGGCTTGTGCAGCTGTGGCAAGCTGAGCAGGTCCTAGCCAGCTGGGGAGAACTAGCCTCAGAGGGAGGCAATGGTAAACCCCCTCTGAATATCACTTACCATGAAAACCCTATTCATAAGCCATAAGTTGGGATCGACTTGAAGGCAGTCCGTTTCATTTTCATTTCATTAATAAATTGTTTTGGCTGTCTCTGTTGCTATTTCAGGTATGTGTTGTTGTTTTTTAAAAAAAGTCTAAAAACTTTTTATTACTTATTCATCATTCACCGTGTACAACAAATTTTGTTACAAATCAAAACAAGCAGATACCCACTCAGATTTTGAACTAACATATCCCTCCTGATTATTAATTAATTCATGTACATTTCCAATGTGATGTACAAAGTATAATAAAAGCTTAAAAACAGTTACAAAACAGGACAAAAAATAAGAGAATATGAGTTTAAAAACTCATAAAGATGTTACTCCCATATACTGTAAAGGAGATTCAGTACCAAGTTTCATAGCAATTTCGCAAGACAATACAGCCTTTATATTGTCAATGAAGAGTGTCCTCTCATAGAAGACCATGCATGGAAGAAGACTGGCAATTGTGTTCCTTAAGCCTTGCTTATAAAATAAAACATTTCCAAGTTTCATAAAAATTGTCACTGTGTGTGTTACCCCTTGTTCTAATTTGTTTAGTCAAGGTCTCAATTAACACAATGGACCGCAACTACTGATAGCAGTCAAGACCAAAGGAGCATGCGATAATGCAACATTTTGTTGCAGACCTCACATTTTCTAATATGTATTGTAAAGGATGGATATTGGCAAAGCCAACTAAATTGGGAAACAGAGAACTTAAGGTTAATTTAAGAGTCTTTTCCCCCCTGTTTTGTTCTCCGGCTAGCCACCAGTGGCTAAGGTCTACCTCCACTATTGGAGGCAGTATGCCTCTGAATATCAGTTGTTAGGAATCACAAGTGGGGAGAGTGCTGTTGCACTCACGTCCTACTTGCAGGCCTCCCATAGGGATAAGAACAGGATGCTGGACTAGATGGGCCTTGGGTCTGATCCAGCAGGACTCTTCTTATGTTCTCTGTATTTGATCAGCTTGTATGTTAATTGCCAATCTTGTATCTGGCAGACACAGTTGTAAAGTCAGAACAGGAGGTGATGGATATTTGGAATATCATGCATACATAACACATGCTGGAACTTACAGTATACAAGGAAGTACATGAAGTTAATGTTAAATGGTTGCAAAGTCGCAGTCATAAAATCACAATTACCATTGCTGCAGATTACAAAATGTTAATAGAATTACATCTGCCATAGATTATACGGGGGTGATATTCAATGTTAGTCAAACTCAGAACAGACCCATCAGAATCAATAGACTTAAGTAATTAAGTCCATTTTTTAAAGTGGGTTTACTCTGAGTATGACTAACATTGAATATCAGCCATGGTATATGATATCAGCTTTAATACATTACTATTACATCATGTTAGAATAACGACAAATGAATGGCACTTTCTCATCTAGATTTGCACATTAATGAACCTTGCATCCTCAGCTAAATATGCCGCATATTCATATCTTGGCTAACTCCAATATTTGTTGGAGTATGAGTCACAAGGACCTTGCACCATCAGATCACTACATCTTCAGTTACTAGTGCTGTTAAATATTCAGCTTCTCTGCAAAGTGTCAAATTTCCATGAGGAGCTTTGCCCAGCCCGCACAGAGCACCTGGCAACATCTGTTGACACATCAAAGAACAGCTGAGCTTTTGAAAACTTTCTATTCCATGACAGTTCAGCTTCTTTTTAAAATTTTTATTTTATTTCAAGGCAATATTCTCCAATTAAATGGTCCCTTTGGCACTGTGGCCAGTTCTAGAGAAAGCAACATATCATGTTCTCCAGAAGAGTGCCGTTCAAGCTAAATGAGTGTAGCCTATGGAAAGGTTCCTAATTACTGGATCTCTGTTTCTCTTAACATTATTTGCTCAGGGCTTTGAGATACCTGCCTTATCTTCCAGGAATCAGTTCTCTTACACATCCACAGTTATTTATACGGCCCTTTATAATTGTCTTAGAAGGCAGAGAAAGCATGCTTAGACAATTGGTGCATATGTCTCCCCTCGCATTAACTTCCTCACACCAGAGACCTGTTCCTTTCATGTTTCTTGTGTACAGCTGTTTCAAACAGTACTGAGATCAAACTGTTGGCGCACAGTTGCCATTCAAGAGTCAACTCTGTCATGTAGAGGTCAGGGGTCAAGTTTGAGCCGAGGGGCAGGTGTCAAGAGCTGGAGAGACCATGCAGACAATTAGTTCCCACTTATACCATCACATCCCATTTTACATACATCTACAGCATTTATGGTAGAAACATTGCAGGCTTCAACGTGTGTGCCATCTGAAGAACGTCACCCTCTTAAGAATGCATTAGGATGGCAGATCTTTTCAAACCAACGGTCTCCTCTGAGAGAGTTTCCCCTTTGTGTTGTATCAACAAAAAATATCAGGATACCATCTGGACAATGGAAACCAATTAATGCTAAAAATTCAGGATCACAGGAAGAATCACATAACCAGGAAAGCCTTTGTCATTAAAATTTGCTTGTTAACAAATAAGACATCTAACACTTTAGGAAACCATGCAGTTCTGAAACAATCAAGTTTTGAGCATATGCACTCCACTTCCTTATATTGTAAGTAACGTTTCCCTTTTAGTACCAGGGCTTAGTAATCACAGTAGCAGGAAATGTGCACTGTCCAAATCCAAGTCAAATCCCAGTCAGAGAAATTGCCATTGGAAGAGAAAATGCAACACTGCACGTTAAAGGAGTTTAAATGTTTGATTGATAATGTGTGGAGTTGGTTGAAAATGTCAGCTTTTTCTTGATTGAGGCAAGAATGGTTATTTCATGAACTTGGAAAAGAAGGGAATGGGAAAGTAGGGTGAGACGGGAAACAACATTGGTTTAGAAACAAAGATCTTTCTGCTAGGCAAATACCTTCCATTTTGGAGTTAAAAACAGACAAACCAAAAGTACAGTAATGCTTTTGAGAGGATAACAAAGCAAACATAAACATGAGGAGAAACTTCATAATGGCCTGAGTGGTTTGTCTGTGGAGTAAAGTCTTCCAGGAGATCATGGTCTGTCCTTCACTGGAGGTATTTGAGCAGAGGCTGGATGGTCATCTGTCACAGATTCTGGAGTTGCACGTTCCTGCACTGCAGATCCTGCAGGGGGTTCAATGATACACAATAGCAGATAACTGTGATGGGGTGCAAGTGCTTACCTGACCTCCTGATGACTGAGTCGCTGCTGCTTACAGAGAGCTGGAAGGGACAAGACTGCAGGGAGGTCAGTGTGGTGCAAATGCCCTGGAAGAACCAATCTAGTGTTCCATCCAGTGTGTTTGCCCTGCACTGACCTCTGAATTGCCTTCCTGCTCTCCTTCTTCCTCTCAATAAACAGCAGCAACTCAGTTTTTCGGAGGTCAGGTAAGTGCTGACACTCCACCATAATGTCTGCTGCTGGTTATATGGTTTCCAAAGCCCCTTTAAATTCAATTATTCTATAGCTGGAAACAGTCTCTTATCATTGATTTCCACAAGTAAATCAGAAGAAAATCAGAAGTGTCATTGATTTGCTTCCAGAAAGGTATACTTAGAAATATAGGAAATTTCAGAAGGCAGCAAATGGAAAAGAGACACCATGCTCAGCTCAGTCATGCTAGATGTAATTTGAGAAGGTAAAATTCTTGCATATATCTCCAGCTCATATAACAAGGCAAATTATTACTGATCTTTTTAAAATGCTGAAATAACAGGGAAATATATATTCCCATATATCATAACCTACTTGCCACTCCAAGCAACAATACACTTAAAAACCAGTTACTGAAAGCAGGTGGTTATTTCGTTTTATCACTCTGACATGGCTATTTAGCTGCCTTTGCAATGGCTACTATTTCCTTGCCCTTCAACGCAATCCTCCTGGTGATGGATCAGATGAGACTAGAGGTCAAGTTTATGTCACACTACAGGTGTCAGACGTTTATTGATCTAACAAATCAAGCCTCTTGAAGGTCAGCATAAATCCTCAGGGAGGTGCAAACCTCTGAGAGCTTCCCAGCAGATGTTACAGAAATAAACAGATAAAATGAGCTTCTTGTAAGAGAAAGTGCAAGCTGACAGTGTTAGAGCAACAGGTGATGCCATGGTGTTTCAATTCTCTTTTGCTGGAGTGGTGAGAAAATAATTTGTTCAGCCTGCTCAAGGTCCTTTCAGGAGAAAGCAATACAACCTATTCAGCTTAATTTACAACTAACTTCAAAGGATTAATTTGGTAAGGCCACACTCACCTGGGACTAAGACCCATTGATTTCAATAGGATTTGCTCTGCATAGACATGGGCAGGATTGCACTTGTAGAATGTAAAGGACCGTGTACCCTTCTTGGGCATCTACTTAATGTAGACATTGTATAATACAGCAGCAGCAATAGTAGCAGAATTTAGTAACTGATGCTGAGGCTTTGCACAAGAGACTTAATCGGATAGCCAGCCACTGAAGATAGATGCACAAGTTTGCTGAAGTTCTAAGATTCTCTTACTTGGCTTATGTGATTTACTGAAGAGCTCAATTTTTTGTTGCCTCATGAATTTCTTTCACCTCTGGAAAGGTAGAGTCAGGATGCTATTGCTAATTCCAGAGGAGGAGAGTGGAATCACTGAAGCTAATTGACTGCACCCAGCCCACACATTAGCTATGAAGATTACTGCAATGCAGAACTTTTGGGGTCTCCATGAGGGCATAACCCCCTTTAATATTGTACAGTTGAATGTATTATCCCATAGAGAGTGAGTGAATGAGAGATGTTGTATTATTAGAATATAGTTGAATTGTTTATGTGCTGCCCAGAGTGAGAGTCTGGGTTGCCATGTTTTTGTATGCTTCAAAGATGCCCAATATCAGTCAGTATGAGAAACTGACCTGGTATTGAATATGGCCCAACCTGGGTGAGAGACAGGGAGGGAGTGGTTGCGTTGGCTACTGTGTATTTTTGTAGGCTAAGCATTTCTTCCTTATGGTGGTTTGGCTGGAAATAAGTTATCTGTATGTTTGTGGGAATGAATCAGAATGGGATTTAGACATGGAGGATTGTTAAGAACATATTTGGGAAGGATTTTTTTTGGGGGTGCAGCTCCTAGTATAATTTTAATTAATTAACTAATGATGCTGTTTTGGGAGTTTGTATTTTGTATTTGATTCTTAACACGAAGTTTATGATTAAGATAATACTTTTATTTTTCTGTTAATTATGCTGTTTTGAATGTGTTTTTTATATTTGGCCTGAATTTGTAATGTTTTTTAAAATATTTTGTGGTGTTTTGTTGAATGTTTTAATTCAGGTTGTAAACCGCATAGGGATTTGTTTCCCAAATAATATAATATAGTATAGAAATGACTTAAATAAATAAGTAAATAAATAAAATAATGAACCAAGCAGCATACTGTGAGATAGGCAAGAACTCAGTAGAAGAGGAAGCTTAAAAAGAGAAGACAGCAATCTCAGACTTTATGGAAATAAAGTAAACCCAAACCATATTTAGAATGTGAGCAACAATGCTGCTGAACTAGATATGAGAGTTAAACATTATCCCCCAAGATATCAGTCTCCACAGTGCCTGCTGGGTGTCATCATCCTACTCTAGTTACAGCCAAGGGGAAAGAATTATTTCCGTTTGCCATTTACTTCAGTACAATTGGGATTATATTCTCTAGGCTCTTCTATAGTAAAATGTTGGTTGAGAACTATCTTTAGGAAAAGCATAAAAACATGTGCTGGTCCTTTAGAGAAAGAAAAAAAATCCAAAATCCACTGTTGGGCAAACATTGTTATAAACTACAATCTTGGGGAGTAACTATGCCACTGCCATTTTGGCCCCCCTTTTATTTAACATCTTGTTGGATGAGCTTTGGAGAACCTAAACATTTGCTCATTGTTTTGTGCCACCGTGTTGAGGAAGTGTCATCAGCAATGGAATCTGACAGAAGTAATGATTTACAGGTGGAAATACATTCCCACTGCTCTCTTCATACACATGATTATCTTAAAAAACCTACATGGGCACCATGAGGCAGACAGCATAAAACACACTGCACATCAAACCAGTACATGCCCCTTACAACGGTAGCATAAGGAGCTTGACTGAAAAGAGGGAGTAGTATCACCTGCACAATACTTCAGGACGAACGAGGTGTTACACAAGGTGTAACATCAATTGTGCTGCTTTCAAAGGTCATTATGTGCAAGGACCAGAGTGTGCAAATGTAGTGCTGCAGACCTGTTGTATCCCAGAGGGCAGGATGTGACCAAAAGCTTTGATACTGTTAAAAGTTAAATTCACAATGTTCAAAATACCACCTTTCAAAATCATGATATTGTCTAAATAAAGTGAGGAAAGTAATAGACCTCCAAATAAGATTTTGAGTGCTTGAGGCTTAATTTGTAAATGGGTTGTTGAGATATCCCAAATGGGTTGTTGGCAACAGGGATTTTTTTTAAAAAAAAACCTTGCTGTATTTTCCCTGGAAAGGATAAATCTAGATTAAGGTAACATCACTACCATATACATATAACCCACATTTATACCACTTTAACAGTTATGGGTTCCCCCAAAGCATCCTGGGAACTGAGACACAATTCCCAGCACCCTTAGCAAATTACAGTTCCCAGTATGCTATGGGGGAAGTCATGACTGTTAATATGGTATGAGAGTGCTTTAAATGTATGGTAAGGATGTAACCTGAATGGGAGGTGGGTAGGGGAGAGAATATGGGCTGGCATTCCAATAACTTTGAACTCTGTGGAAAAAAAACTGCATGCATGAGAAGAACCACTCCCACACTAAGCAGCACCCATCTGGAAATACCTGTCATTTATTTGTGACACTGTTATGATTTAATGTTTTGTATTGTTTTAAGATTTCATATGATGATTTGTGTAAGTCTAAGCATGCTTTAATTATGTTTTAGGCTGCAATTCTATACCCACTTAGTTGGGGGCAAGCCCCACTGAACTCAGTAGGACTGCATTATTAATGAGATGTTTACCCATGTGTCTTAATATTTGTATAATCAATTTATTTTTCTTTTATTCAACAGAATTTGTATACTAGTTAATAATAAAAACCTCTAAGCATACATAAAATATATAAGATACATTAAAATTATTGATAAAAGTCAGAAGTTAAAAACATGTTAGGCTACAAAATACCAAAATATAAATAAAAGTAGCAGTTTAAAAAATATAAATTATAAAATAAAATTACATATTTATCTTATCTCAATGATTTTTTTTCTAAGCTAACTTGTATTCTTAAAATAGGGCTCATCCATACTTTGGTTTAATCTGTAATGTAAGCCCCTTGTGTCTCCATTAATTCATCCTCATCCATATGACGTTCTCTGCCAACTGTTGCTCTCCCAGATTTTCTCCTAATTAAATCTAGAGTTTCCCTACCCAGAACTATTTGGAGTATTGCCGGGTATGGAAACTTTGCATTTAGTTAGGAGAAAATTGGGGAGGACAGCAGTTGGTGGGAAATGTCATGTGGACAAGGGTGAATTTATGGAGGTACAAGGGGCTTACATTACAGATTAAACTGAAGAATGGATGAACCCATATACTAACATATTAAATTATGATTAACATTCAAAATTTTAAAAAATAAATAGCATTTTGATCCTATTTATTATATATGGATGGTGATATGTTAATGACACCATGAAATTATTTAAGAGCAAAGTACAATGCAATCTATCATTGACTGAAAAAAAATTGCTTGCAAAAAGAATACATCAATATGAAAATAAAAAGAACAGGGGCTATATTCCTAAACACAATCCTAACCCCAGTTACCCTGAGAGTAAGCCCAATTGAATTAAACAGAACTTACTTCTTAGCATGGGTGTAGTCATCCAGGGTCTTGGGAGGAGTCTTAGACCCCTTACTTTTTTGGGAGCAGAGTCCCAGCCAGGTCCCAGTGACCTAAGAGCCAATCAGCACAACAGGGGAGTGTGAGAAGAATCTTCTAACATGGATCCTTGTCCTTTCCTGCTGATTGGAGCCAACGAGAGTGAAAGGAGATGATTCAGCCACCAGGAAGACTCTTTTC
This sequence comes from Rhineura floridana, assembly GCF_030035675.1. Classification (NCBI taxonomy): domain Eukaryota; kingdom Metazoa; phylum Chordata; class Lepidosauria; order Squamata; family Rhineuridae; genus Rhineura; species Rhineura floridana. The sequence continues at coordinate 91,051,169 of NC_084482.1, read as the reverse complement.
AGTAGCTAACACTCTCCCCTTTCACGCCGACTGGCTCCTATTGTGGGAAAAGGCTCACGTGGGGAGCACTAAAGAGTGTGGAGATGACAACGAAGAACAAGCGAGTGAGAGGGTGTGGTTGTGAGGGGGCATGGCATGACTATCATGAACAGACTCTGCACTTCTGATTTTGCCACTACACTACTGCTTCTTAGTGGACATGGATTAGGACTGAACTGTTAAGTCTAGAGTTGCCAGGTCCATGGCCTGAGAATGATCCTGTATCTTTAGGAGAAGAGAAAGTCAGCCAGGTGCAGGTGTTCCTGCAACTCTGTAATGGGAAAAACCACAAGGTGGAATTCTCCTTTCCCACTGCACAACTTTTAAAGATACCAAATCTTTAAAAGTTGTGCAGGGGGAAGGGAGAATTCCACCTTGTGGTTTTTCCCATTACAGAGTTGCAGGAACACCTGCACTTGGCTGACTTTCTCTTCTCCTAAAGATACAGGATCGGTCTCAGCCATGGACCTGGCAACCCTAGTTAAGTCCCATTGAGCTTAGTGTGATTCACTTGTCAGTAAATGTTCACAGGACTGTGCTCTAAAAATCCCGTTCACCTAGTAAATATGTGAGTTGCCACCTTTTTTACTAGCTTTGCTTCTGTGCCTTTAACAACAGTAGGACACAAGTAAACTATGCAGCAAGTAAAATAAGCAGTTTGTCCTGGAATTGGTATTGCGACCAAATCATGAGAAAGCCCTATGGAAACAAAGCCCAATGAGAAGTATCTGAAAGCACTGGACATGTTTAGCTTTGAGGAGAGAAGACCTTAGAGGCCCCTTCCAACTCTACTATGCTATGATATGTTTGTACGAAAGACTGCATCTGCTTAGGACCAAAGTAGACAGAACAGTTGGCAACCCTCCATGTTTTTTTAACTCCCTGTTGCATCTGGATTCCCCAAAATTGCTATTGCTCTGTAGGGGAAAAAGTTATGGGTATCGACATGGTGCCTATAAATCTGCCCTGTCCCAGGCAAATAGCAGCTCGGGGAGGGCATTTTCCATAGGAACACAGTGCAAAAGAAAGGGCTAAATCCCTCTTCCCCTGTGCTTCAATCTGAATTGCAGGCCCCAGTGACAACTATTCAATTTTTTAAAAAATGTGGGAGATCCAGTCATGGATCTGCTGATGTCCTATGTCTAGTTGTGCCCTTTTGTTGTTATGTGCCTTCAAGTTGATGACTTATGGCGACCCTAAATCACCAACCTCCAAGAGCATCTGTCATGAACCACCCTGTTCAGATCTTGAAAGTTCAGGTCTGTAGCTTCCTTTATGGAATCAATTCATCTCTTGTTTGGTCTTCCTCTTTTTCTACTCCCCTCTGCTTTTCCCAGCATTATTGACTTTTCTAGTGAATCATGTCTTCTCATGATGTGTCCAAAGTATGATAACCTCAGTTTCATCATTTTAGCTTCTAGTGACAGTTCTGGTTTAATTTGTTCTAACACCCAATTATTTGTCTTTTTCACAGTCCATGGTATGCGCAAAGCTCTCCTCCAGCACCACATTTCAAATGAGTTGATTTTTCTCTTATCTGCTTTTTTCACTGTCCAACTTTCACATCCATACATAGAGATCGGGAATACCATGGTCTGAATGATCCTGACTTTGGTGTTCAGTGATACATCATTGCATTTGAGGACCTTTTCTAGTTCTCTCACAGCTGCCCTTGTAGACATTCCATTAAGCTGAATGTTGGAAGAGTCAGGATAAATTATTCTGCTTGGTCTTGTTTCCTCCATACATTCCTCCTGTGTGTATGTACAACTGATGTATTACTTAGCTGGGATCATAGGTACCTGTGAATGGCTTCCACAAGTGATTCTGACTTTTTATGGATCATTGCAACCCAGGCCATAGCCTTATCCTAAGCAAGTTTACTCAGAAATAAACCCTGAACTGAGCTGCATGGGACGTCTACAAATAGTTACTTCTGCAGTGCTTCAATCTTGGAGGCCTAGAATGAATTTTAGATTGCCCTGCCACCTAGTGACTGAAAGCTTGCAAAGCACATTTGGTAGGTACTAAAGATTGTCTTGACAACCTAGGTCAGAGTCTGAAGACACCTGATAAAACAGTCTTGCTGAAACTAGGCAGGTCTAGGGTTGGTCAATGCATGAAGGAGAGATTACTTGGAATTCTCATATACCCTGTCCTAAGCTTCTCAACAAAAGGTAGAATATAAATGTAATTAAAAACTAAAATAAAAATTACATCTGACCCAGTTAAATATAAGGATGGATATGGTAAGGGCTTGAGCTTTGAATCTGTTTCTAGTAGTGCAATCCTATGCATGTTTTACTCAGACGTAAGTTCCACTGTCTTCTGAGGAATTGACGCCCATGCAACTGAACACAGGACTGCAGCCTAAATTAAACAAAATGTTTTATTCCCCACTATTACACTTTCTGGTTACCTAAACTGCAGATTATCTCCCATCAAGTGTATTGTTTTTCAGGATGACTGCAACTTGATCCTGCAAAGCACAACAAAGAATAGGGATCATAGAATCATAGAATCATAGAGTTGGAAGGGGCCTTGTAGGCCATCGAGTCCAACCCCCTGCTCACAGCAGGAAATCCACAGCTAGAGCATCTCCCGCAGATAGCTGTCCAGCCTCTGCTTGAAGACATCCAGCGAAGGGGATCCCACCACCTCCCTAGGCAGTCGGTTCCATTGCCGAACTGCCCTTACTGTCAAGAAGTTCCTTCTAATGTCCAATCTGAATCTACGCTCCTGCAGCTTAAAACCATTAGACCTAGTCCTACCCTCTGGGGCAGCAGAGAACAAATCTGTACCCTCCTCTATGTGACAGCCCTTCAGGTACTTAAAGAGTGAAATCATGTCACCCCTCAGCCTTCTCTTCACGAGACTAAACATGCCAAGTTCCTTCAACCTTTCCTCATAAGACTTGTTCTCTATACCGGCTATCATCCTCGTTGCCCTCTTCTGAACCCACTCTAACTTGTCTATATCTTTCTTAAAGTGAGGTGCCCAGAACTGAACGCAGTATTCCAGATGAGGCCTGACTAATGCAGAATATAGTGGGACTATTACTTCCCTCGACCTGGAAACTATAGCTCTGTTTATGCAGCCCCAAACCGCGTTTGCCTTTTTTGCCGCAGCATCACACTGCTGGGTCATGTTCAACTTGCGATCCACTACAATTCCAAGGTCCTTCTCACACGCACTACTGCTAAGCCGGGTATTTCCCATCCTGTACCCGTGCATTTTGTTTTTGTGGCCTAAATGCAGAATCTTGCATTTGTCTTTATTGAATTTCATTTTATTAATTTCAGCCCAATTTTCTAGTCTATCCAGGTCCCTTTGGATTTTATTCCTGTCTTCCATTGTGTTAGCTATCCCTCCCAGTTTCGTATCATCCGCAAACTTCATAAGGCTTCCCTCCACCCCATCATCTAAGTCATTGATAAAAATGTTGAAGAGTATCGGCCCCAGGACAGAACCCTGTGGCACTCCACTCGAAACCTCCTTCCAGTCCGAAGCAGAGCCACCAACAACCACTCTTTGAGTACAGTTTTCCAACCAGTTGTGAATCCACCTGACAGTATTTCCATGTAGTCCGCATTTGACCAGTTTGCTAATCAAAAGGTCGTGGGGGACTTTGTCAAACGCTTTGCTGAAATCTAGATAGATGACATCTACAGCATTTCCACCATCTACTAAGCTAGTGACCCGATCAAAAAAAGAGATGAGATTAGTTTGACAGGATTTTTTCTTGACAAACCCATGCTGGCTCCTACTAATCACAGCATTGTCATCTAGATAGTTGCCAATGGACTCTTTTATTATCTGTTCTAATATCTTTCCCGGTATTGAAGTCAGACTGACCGGCCTGTAATTCCCCGGATCTTCTTTTTTACCCTTTTTAAAGAGCGGGATGACGTTTGCCCGTCTCCAATCCTCCGGCACCTCTCCCGTTCTCCAGGATTTCTCAAATATGATGGCAAGAGGTTCCGAGAGTACATCAGCAAGTTCCTTCAATACTCTGGGATGCAGTTCATCAGGCCCTGGAGATTTGAACTCATTTAGGTTAACTAGGTATTTCCTAACTATCTCCTTATCAATCTTGAACTGCAATCCCGACCCCTTCCTGAGATTGCTACCGATGCAAGGTTGCACACTGTTCCCTTTTTGGAAGAAAACGTGCAGATCCAGTGCAGTCACACTGTTGAAAATAAATCCCTCCTGCTTTGTGCCTTGATTTCCCTTTCTTCAAAAATTATAATAGAATCCCAGTGCTGGAGGAACCTGAAGACTGTCTCGCAGAATCCCCTTTCTTAGACAGGAGTGTCTAACCCCACCATTCAAATAATAGCAGGCCATAAGCATTCTCAGAGTTGTCCATAGGCAAGGAATAATTTGGAAAAACAAGACAGATGGCTCAGGTAAGTGAGCTGTTTCTAAACAAGAAACAAAAAAAATGGCTGTCTTGTAGGTTTATCTGCTATCTTTTTTTTTCCATAACAGGGCTCCTGCACAGGGCTGCCAATAGGGGACTGCAGGGGGACTACTATACCAGTCCCAGAGCCAACAGTGAGCCCACTCTCTGGGCTTTCATTTTTTTTTAAAAGTAAGTTTCTAGCTCTTAGAACAAAAGTTATGAAGCAAAGTGTGCAAACACCATTCAAAGCAATCGGTTTGTGAGATCTGAGCCTGCTCTTGCCTTTCAGTGTTTTTAGCCAATGAGTGGCCAGAGCTGTGACTAACAAGTGCCTAGAGAAATACAGAGTTACACACAAATAGAAAAGACACCAAAATGGCTTTGAAACAATTCAGAAAGACCTTCTCCAGATAATGTGGGTCTTCCTGACTCATTTTGAAGGTACAGTTTGGTCTTTCTTGGTGTATGTGTGTGACTATATTTTTCTAGAGGCAGACACTGGAGAAAGGAATTCTTGGCTTGTTTGAAGCTGTTCCCCCCCCCCATTTTCCCTAGTAAAGAAATAATTGTCGCTCAGAGAAAATAACTAATAAATCCAGGATTTCGCGTACTGTGACTGGATACTAGCATGTCCAACCAAAAGCGAAAGACAGTAGCAAAGACAGAAGTTAACAATCCAACACAAGTTTAATTTCAAACAAAAAAAGTTATTTCTCCCCCAAATATGTGAACATAAAATATTACTCTGCTAATGCAAATGAGAATAAAATACATCAGTAGTATAGGGAGTATTATGGTTGTGAAAGTGTAGGTTACATCAGCCCCGCAAGGCAGCCTAGCATTGCTAGACTGATTTTGGGTGGATGTGAAAATCCTGCCGTGTAGCCCAGCTGTTATCCAGTCTGTTGATGGGTTGCAGTTTTTTTTAAAGAGATATTATGAATTAATCAATTAATCAGAAATGCAGTTGAGGGGGAAGTTACGTTTATTCTAGCAGCAAAATGGTGTGTGTGTGGCAGGAGGATGATTAATTGCTTTTTCATGGGGGGAGGACTGGGAGATTCTTGAGGATGGGTTCTTGTGGCTGATATGAACACTCAAATTCATGCCAAAGGCTCAAATTCTGTTTGCTAAAAAGAAAAGAGTAGCTGTTTGATACAACAAATGCTTTTAGAATCTGTTTGCTTTTTAATAATTGAATCTTGAAATTATCCAAGCATGGGCAGCTGAACCTTGTCATTCTTCAGCCTCTTTTGATCCTCACCCACATCTGAAATACCACACCTGGTCTTGTACTGAATGTAGTATCGCCCGCTGAAGATCCATTGATGAAAGACCTACAGTAACATAAACTGGTTTACAACTCATAGAATCTGAGGTCTTTGCCTGGTTTAGGGTTGGCGCTAGGTGAAAGCAGGGCTCGTGTGCCTTCAACAGCTGTGCAGCAGGCAGAACTTCAGAAGGTTAAGCCTTTTCTAGTATGGAAATAGACTTACGGGGAAAGCTTCTAGTTTTGACATTTTGCTGGTTAGACATCTTATTCTTTTATGTGTGGCCCCTGATTTATTTTTGGGCCTGCCACCCCCCACCTGCAAAAGAGAATACAAATTTGCATATGACTCAAAGTGTACACACATTTTATGGAAACATTGGCCTTTTTTGCAAGTGGGGCAGAGGGCCCAGTCCACATATGGTCATACTGGACCCATATAATCCTGTTAGCACCCTTCCTCCTGCACTCACAGCATTGCATGATAGATGGAGCAGTAGCAGCTGCTGAAGTCTTCTGCACGCAGGCGCTGTTAGCAAACCTCCTCCGTCAACACATATTTCACATACACACATTCTATGAGTCTCATGAATTAGGACCATGAGACAGTGGCAGTAATGCATCTTGGCAGATTTACCCAGCAACTTCCACTCACACAGGTCTTGAAATGGGGATAATTAATTCTAATTAATTCTAACCACAACTAAAATAGCCCAAACATACACATGCAACATACATGCAAGAAAGAGTAAGCACACCAGCCATAAGAGGAGGAGGGGCAGGTGTAAGGCAATGTGGGCATGTGGAGGAAAAGGCAGCGGTGGTTCCTGCTAAGAGAGGCATACTCGTCTGCTCTTTATCCCTGGTCTCACGTTGGCTCATCTGCACTGTACATTTAAAGCACTCTTGTACCATTTTCAACAGTCATGGTTCCCCAAAGAATCCTGGGAACTGGTCAGACTACTTCCTGGTGCAGTTTATACTTACAGCTCTGATCCTCCCCTGCAGGGGTGGTGGACAGTTTAAGATGGTTCGCCTCCGGAGACTAATGGAATCCGGTGGATTCCTGAATGGCCTGGGGGAGTTCCCCATAGATAGAGCAGGTGACCCTGTTGAAGCCCTTGTCATGCTGAGGAACAGCGAGGCACATCGGGCTCTTGACATGGTTGCCCCTAAGCACCCTCTCCGGCATTGTGGGGCCCAGTGTACACCAGTGATCTAAGGGCAATGAAACAGGCTGGATGCCGGTTAGAGCACAAGTGGCAAAAGATGTACTGTGAGGCTGATTGGGCATGAGTAAAACATAACCGTGCCTACTGTGTGGTGATGAGAACGGCAAAGGCCCACTTCTCTGCCACCATCACATCCTCAAGTAGCTGTCCAGTAGAGCTTTTCTGTATTGCTAGGAGTCTGTTGACATTAACTCCAGGAAATGGAGTTTTAGACCCTTCAGAGGCCCACTGTGAATTGTTTGCAAGGCACTTTGAGGGTAAAGTTGCTCGCCTCCTTGGCAGTCTTGATGCCCCATCCACATCTACTGTAGTCCCCAATGAGGTGTCCAGTGCAACGTCTGCTGCAACTTCTTGGCAACGGTTTCAGTTGATGTGGCCTGATAACATGGACAAGGTGCTTGTGATGATGTGGCCAGCAACGTGTCCTCTTGACCCTTGCCATTCTTGGCTTATTACAGCTTGCCGAGGGGATTTGACAGAGTGGATCCAGGGTGTGGTCAACACATAGTTGCGGGACGGAGTGGTTCCAGCTGCCCTGAAAGAAGCTGTGATCCGACCACTCCTGAAAAAGCCCACCCTGGAGTCTGGACCCAGTGGTTTGTGATAACAACTGCCCAGTCACAAATACCCCCTGAAGGGGTACCTACTGAAGACCTTCCTCTTTCAGCAAGCCTGTTAAGTAGAGACCTTATCCCAGTCTGCGTCTGTGTTGGAATTGCTTTTTATTATGTGTTTAAAGCTTTTTTAAAAAAGATGTTTTAATATTTTTTAAGGATATTTTGTTGTAACATGTTTTCAAGTCTGGTTGTATGCTGTTTTAAAGTGATTTTAATGGTTTTGTTTGCTTCCCTGGGCTCCTACTGGGAGGAAGGGCAGGATATAAATCTTATAAAACAAAGGAACAAACTAATAGGCCCATCTCCTGGAGGGCCCTCTATTGTGATGTTGGCTTCACTGGATTGCATTGCCCAAACTATGTCCTGTGCCCAAGCTTGGATCCACATCATTATTTTGACATCTTTCTCATGATGCTACTAAAGGAAACCACACTGTAAAAATAATAAAAATCATTTTAAAAATACTGTAGGAGAGTCCCTGCCAGGCTCTTGTTAGCAGCCTGCCAACAGCACAATGATTCTCGTCTGTCCTGCAGCTCTCTGTTTTACTCTGCTTATTAAGATAAGCTGTTTGATTAAGAAGCTGTACTGCACTCCAAAATATATCAGTCAAGACGTTAGCCCCATTGATCCCAATGGGACTAACATTCAAGTAAGCCTCCTGAGGTTTTGGGCTACATACAGACGCCCACCTTTCTGCTCTGCAGATGCCCTGTTTCAACCAGATGTGACTGTTTATCAGTCAGTGGCTACCTAAGCACAACATTTTCTTTGCCTCTCTAAATGAAGGGACACCCACGGCCACTTGGTGCCAACCTCATCTGGAGTCCAGGCGAGCCTGCAAGGGGGACAAAATGTAGCATGTCTGGACTGCACAGAGCTCATGCCAAATGTAAAGCAGCTTTGTTTATTTAGAGGAACTTTCTTCCCCTTTTGAGTCCCAGACAAGGTATCTCTGAGGAGGAGCCGCATTCCAATATTTCAATGAGCAATAAACATGTCTGGTTATTGTTACGGTGACACTTGGAAAAATAACCAATATGTCAGGATGGAGGATTGTGGGCCGATGGAGAATAGATTGTTAATGTCTGCTGGCTTTTGGCTGCTCAGAAGAAAAGAAAAATAGCTAAGCCACTTTCTCTGGCCTCACCAGTGACAGAAGTTCATTCAAAATTAATATTTATTTGGCTGGGAGTTTTCTGGACTCATTCTCCCTATTGTTTTTGTTGGAATGCATCTGGAGAAGTGACTTCTACCTGCATACAGGGATATTTTAAAACAGGAATATATTATATCCTTGATCCATCTAGCTCGACATTGTCTATACTGACTGGCAGAGGCTCTTCAGAGTTTCTGACAGGATATTCCGAGCACTTCCTGGAAATGCTGGGGACTGAATTTGGGACCTTCTGCCTGCAGAGCAGATACTCTTCCACTGAGTGACCATCCTTCCGCAAACAAACTTGACCAACCAAAAATCATAATGGAGTATGGCAGCTTCTCAGTTCCCCAAAACTCTTATGCAAATTGGATGTGAAGCAAATGCTCAGTCTCGAAAAAGAGAATTTGCTGAGCGTGATGGCAGCCTCATCTACAGTTTGTCTTAAAGTGGAATTGAGGAAGTGTTTTGCAGACTGCATATGATGCACTTGGGGTTCTCTAACAGCAAATATTTGGTCTCGCTCTACACTTGATTATTGTTATCCCATTGGCTTTATGCATACACTGTGGATGAGGTTGTATCTGCATAATGCTACATTTGGCATGAGGAAATTACATTCTCAGGAATCCGATGTGGTAACTCTCCCCTCCGCCTGGCACAGATAGTATTGTACAAAGGATATTTAGTAAAAAATAAAAATGAGGCCAACCTCTTTATAGTGACACCCCAGGGTGCTCAGGAAGCTGTTTCCTGGACCCATCTTTGACAGCTAGTCTTGATTGGGCAAAGAGGCTCAAATGCTACTCCTCTCTCCCTCTATCAAGTATCCAAAGCAGCTGTGAGACTGCCTGCTGCTTGAAATGACTGACCAAACTGAGAGCCAATGATGGCACAAGTTTATTTTTCATAGGCTTTTCCCTTTCCTAGGATTCCACCACTAAAGAAAGTTAAAGCACAGGGCTAGCGTACATAGCCTTTCTGCTTTGATCTTCCTTCCAGTGGATCTAGAGTGAGAGTGAGCACTGTCATAGCTATCTCTGTTTTATCTTGTTTATACCTAGAGAGGCCCACATTTATTTTTCTTTGGCTCTGGAAGGTACATTTATGAGTAGGATGCACTGCAAAACCCTTGAATTGCTAAAATGCTGTCCTTCCAGCCTTGACTTTAAGCATATCCACTGGGTTTCTTTGGTGATTTTCTTATTCTGTGCATTGTAATTATTATCCACATATTTTTATAGCATAGCATTATGGTTAGTGCTGAGCTTGTCTAGAAAGAACCAGCAGAGTACTAATATGTACGTAAACTGCCACCATGAGGATCTGTGAAAGAGTCTTTCAGGGAATCAGGGAATCAGGGAATCATGTTTACACCAATCATACATATATACAATAAAAAACATACGAAAAAATAAAATCAGAGATATTTGACTATTACAGAAAGATATTTTCTTAACTACCTGCATAAGCTTGGTGGCATAGAAAAGTTTTGAACAGACATTTAAAGGTTAGACTTAAAACAGAAGGTGCCTGCTGATCTACAGTCTTGCACAAAGTGGAACACATCAGGTCTCAATGTATAGAGCTGGGCAGTCTGACTATAATTAGTTACCAATGTGTCCTTGGCAGCCAATCATAGTCACTGTCCCACTGTTGCCAGATGTGTGAGGATTTTTGAACATGCAGTACCTCTTGCATCTGGTGTACAAACATACAAGAATGTAGAGCTGCTCAGTGCAGCAGTAACTTGGATGGCATGGGAGTGGCCCTAGTGCAGCCAGCAAATCTCAAGCATGAGCAGGAGAGTATATTAGAGATAGGATGGCTGAAGAGAAAGGACAGGCTTTCTGTTGTTACTGTGCAAAGTCAGATCTGGTTTGCCGTGCAAAAGAGAATTCTGCTAGTGGATCTTCCTTCCCCCGGCAGCACTGGCATATGGGAAAGAGGAGGTACTTCCCCTCTCTTTTCCCCAGTTTGCCTAGATGAATTGCTTGTATCATGTACTACTTCCCTTCTCTGGCAATACCTCTGGGGAAGTGGAATGGCAGAGGCTGAAGGGTTTCTGTTTTTTTGTGGTAGAGCAGACCTAGGGAGAAGACAGTAAACTGGCCACTGTCATATAGCTCCAAAACAGGACACTGCTTTGTATAAAATGTCAGTGTGCTACTGATTAATGTGTGTCAATGCAAATTTAGAAATAATTGCTGTAATCTAAATAGAAATAATACATCTCACCATAGCTAGGAAGACTGTGACCAGGTGAGCTGTGCGCCTGCTCAGTCTGCTCCCCAGGTGCTTATTGTTGATAGGCAACTCCAAGGCCCCTGTTCTTCCAACCAGGGTCTGAGTGAACTTTGGACTTTTGGGAGCTCCCTTGTTTTTTACTAGAAGAACCTAAAGGTCCACCAAGGGTGCAAAACAGTGGCTGGAGAGGTGGGGGTAAAGCCAGTTGGAAAATGGTGGCTCAGGGAGAGGAGACAATCGGCTAAAGCATCCCATGAACCATGTAGTGGAATGACTTGCATATATAACACAAAGATACATCTTAGTTATTAGAGAGAAGGGGTTCAAACAGCCTAATAATGGGAGAGGGGTCTTTTTGTTGCTGTTGTTGTTGAACAATTGGGAATTAGAAACCTTTTGTCTATTTACTGCAGATGTTCCAGCAAGCGATATACCATTAGGCCCCAGTCTACCTTCTGCCCACCTCTGTTCTAGGGATGTAGCACTGATGTTGCTTGGGACTGGGTCTGCCTGCACATGTTTGTTTTCCACCTGCTCAACCTGTATGTTTGTAAATGAACAGTTGATTACCAACAGCACCTGGTCCATGAGCCTCCTAGTGTTTCCTTCTCAGAAGAACACCCACCCTGTAAAACAGTGCCCTGGGACTTCTTACTTTGCAGGGAAATGTGGAATAGGAGAACAGTATTTTACTTAATGCAGCTTCAGACTTTGCTCTCTTGTTGCTGAGGCCATTTTATCAATGCTGCAAGCTAATCCTGGTTGTCATATGTGTCAGTTCAATTTTTCAGGATTCTCTTCTCTCAGTTTGGATTAGAAGGTGGAGCAGCACAGATTTAGGACACAGAAGAAAACAGACCCCTCAAAGGATCAGGATAAAGTATCCCTGCATGTGATATGGCTAAAAAGAAGAAAGTGAAGCTCTTTCATCTTGTTCTATAGATATATCCACGTGGGCCTATCTGTGGAGCCTGGTGTGCTCTGATCCCTGCGGAGACGGTCTCTCTGCCTGCCCTCTCTGCACTTATCACAGGGACAGAGGGACATGAGCAGCATTATCGCCTTGAAAAGCTCAGCATGGCATTTTCCTTTTATGCAGAAAGTGACACTGAACGCAGACCAAAATGTACTCACTCACGACACGACAAGGTGGCCTGCCATCTGGACCTGGCGGGGTTTAAAAGGTGGAGATAACTGGGGTGAGAGTGGGCTTTTGGTGTGCCATTAGAAGAGCTGACAACACAGTCCTACTTGATCAGTATCGCATTCTGCATCTAAAAATAAAAAGAGGGAGTCTGGCATGAGTGGTAGCAGGAAATATCTCACCTGCGTTACCAAGGCACTTCAGCCCACAGAAGGAACTTTCATTGCCTTTCTCATGACATGTCCTGCTAACATGTTACTCCTAAGACAGATAAAAAGGATATCTTGTATTGAAGCAAGTGATTTAAAAATGCAGCTTCCCGAGTCCATGCTGGGCCTTTCCTCAGATCAAAGGTACTGAGAGCAAGAACCAAACAGTTGCATGGATTGCAGTTTAAGTACTGAGGTCTGGCATCTTGTCACCTGGTTGCCAAGGCCATTCTTGAGCAGGGTGACATGGATGACAGATAGTTTAGAAAAGGGGGATGACTCAAGAAGGAGGCAATTAAGATTTCCAGTCCCGAGGACTGAGAATGTAACACATTGTCCCTTTCTGTTGAACCAGGTCTGGGGAACCTGTGCTCCAGCTCACATCAGCACAGGCACACATGGCCAATGGTTGGGAATGATAGGAGTTGTAGTCCAGCCACATCTGGGAGGCCACAGGTTTTCCCACCCTCCTCTTAAGTCATTGCTAGGAGGAAAACATTACAGTGCTGGCCCAAGACATTTGGCTACCTGAAGTGGAGCCCAGCTTCCCCACCCAAATAGAGTTAACAATTTAAAAAGTCTTGCTGCTTCACTCAGACATCAGTTTTTGCTTTCATGTATCCCACCTGAAGGAGCTTGCTTCAACCTGCAGCATGGTCATGCTTGTCATGAGAAATTATGTGCTGACTCTGGCCTTAAGATGCCATAGCAGATATTGATTGTGCTGAAAAATTAGATTAGGAAATATTCCACAACAGACTGATCTTGATAAGGATAAATAACCCCCTTAGTCTGTTGTACCTTCCAAATGTTACTTTCATTGCAGTCACGCCATCTTGACACGTATGCACTTGTTGTTTTGCTGTATTCCTGGCCTTATGGCAATGTTCTTTTGTAACAGTTTGTGACTGAAATTATGGGATGCAGAGACAGAGCCCAGGCAAAGTGTATAAGTATTCTCTGTTCTTTGCATTTTGGCGCGCTGTTGGCTGAGCTTGACTCCCTAGCGCCTTGCTGCAGCAATAAAACTTTGTTATACCTACCTTGATCTAGTAATGCTTATTCTCAAGGACATCCCTTATCAATCTGGGTTTGGTTTCAGGTTCTGTATTTCTAGGAATTAAACACTATCTGAAGGACACAGGAAATCTGCTTTAGGCTTTACGGTGTTGCATTTGTCGTCTTGGCAGCTTACTTCGTTGAGGCTGCTATCGCATGTCACCTCCAAAGCATCTGGCTTGGACAGAAAACTTCAGTACCTCTTATACTAAGGGAGAGCCATTCTGGTAAACATATTCTTTAATTTCTATTTGGAATGTTATCCAAACAAATAATATTTACTACAACATTTATAGGCTGCCCTTCATTACAAAGTAATATATCTTTCCATATATTGGAACTGAAGGGATGAGCCTTTTATTTTACCCTTGTAGTCCCCTTTAGTACCATTCCCTATATATGTGTATATATGTGTGTGTGTATTGTATTTTCTGTATTTTAATTTATTTTAATGTTTTTGAGATTTTATTGTTTACAATTTTATTATGTACGTGTTTGATTTTATTTTTGTAAGCCACCCTGAGTGCCCTATTATAGGGTAGAAAGGTGGGTTAGAAATATTTTAAATAAATAAATAAAATATATTTCCAACATATCTGAAAACATAATACAATTACATCAAAGCATACCATTCTAATACACTGAAACCCAATAACAGATAAACAGCAACAGACTAAGACTTTAAACCAGAATCATTTATGTATCTCCAAAGGTCTGAGCAGGTATTTTCTTTCTTTCTTTCTTTCTTTCTTTCTTTCTTTCTTTCTTTCTTTCTTTCTTTCTTTCTTTCTTTCTTTCTTTCTTTCTTTTTGTGATAAGGAACATCCTTGTAAAATTAAATAATAAAATAGAATGAATAGGGAAAATAAAATCATCAGGACTAAAAAAAAGTACTCCCAAAACAAGAACTGTCATTGGAAAGAATGTTTGTCTTTCTACTAATCTTCCTAGTTCAATGAAGATGTCAACCTAGTGTGCAGTGGCTGTGAAAAAGGAAAATCCATGCTAGGGATCATTAGGAAAGGTATTGAAGATAAAACTGCCAATATCATAATGCCATTTATATAAATTTATGTGCGGCCACATTTGGAATACTACATACAGTTCCGATCACCTCATCTCAAAAAGGATATTGTAGAGTTAGCAAAGGTTCAAAAACGGGCAATCAGAATGATCAAGAGAATGGAGAGACTCCCCTATGAGGAGAAGTTGCAACGTTTAGGGATTTTTAGTTTACAGAAAAGGCGAGTCAGAGACTATATGACAGAAGTGTATAATATTATGCATGACATGGAGAAAGTGGATACAGAAAAGTTTTTCTCCCTCTCATAACACCTGAACTCATGGACATCCAATGAAACTGAATGTTGGAAGATTCAGGACGGATAAAAGAAAATACTTCTTCACGCAGTGCATAGTTAAACTGTGGAATTTGCTCCCACAAGACATGGCCACCAACTTGGATAGCTTTAAAAGAGAATTAGACAAATTCATGGAGGATAATGCTATCAGTAGCTACTAGCCATGATGGCTATGCTCTGCCTCCGTATGCAGAGGCAGCATGCTTCTGAAAACCAGTTGCTGGAAGCCTCAGGCGGGGAGAGTGTTCTTGCACTCAGGTCCTGCTTGTGGGCTTCCCATGGACATCTGGTTGGCCACAGTGAGAACAGGATGCTTGCCTAGATGGGCCAGTGGCCTGTTCCAGCAGGCTGATATGTTCTTATAAAGTTACTATCTTAGAAAGCCCAGTAGGGATATTTTAACCAGGCATTGCCTGCAATTGCATATGCAAATTAGGCTGTTGTATTTAAATCAGGAGCCAAAGAACCGTGATGCAGGGGAAGAATGGTGTGGGCAGCCGGAGCTTCATTTTCTGTTTTGACACAATAGTTTCCCATTGCAGAAAAGGCAAATCACTACTTAGGCCAAAAAGCACCTTCCCTCTTTGACAGTGAAAACAGCTGTACCCCCCCTCCAAATAACAAAGGGAACTATCGCTTCACATGGGGGTTTTCCCTCCTCCATGTAAATCCTGACCGTGGATATCCAGCAAAACCAGGGTGCAAAATGTGTGTCTCTGTATGTGTGTGTTCGATAAAGAGAGGTTTTTCAGTTGTGTGTTTGTATCATACTTTTGGTGACCAAAATCTATATTATGCCAGTATCCAAATCCATCACTTTTTTAGCTTCAGTGAAAATAACAGGTTGGCAACTCCCAATTCAAAATAAAGATATCTTATTATTGTTAGCGTGGGGGTTAGGCAGGAGGGGGTTAATGGGTCTGGCTGGAATGATAGCAAATTTTCTGTAATAGCCCATGGCATACCTAGTAAGCACATCTTCTGTTAGGGAAACTACAGGAGTATGGCCCAAGAAGGCTACTAGATTATTGCGGAAGATGAGTCACCCTCACTACTGCCAGTACTATTACTACCACCAAGCTTGGTGTGAGTGGGAAAACAATAGGTAAGAGTATTTGGGGAGTCAGGCTGCAGTTTTTTTGGGGGGTGGGGGGAGAGAGCTGAGTTAATGGGTTTTTCAAACAAACAACATTTTGAAGATGTTGGTTGCCTCTCTCTGGAGATCTGAAGTGGGGCAGTGGACTTTGGCTGTCCACTGCTGTTTTAAAGCTGTGCCTCCACCAATACTCAACCTGTTTATTTGTAAATGAACTCAAATTTTAGAAAGTACCATAAGCCTGCCCTTCAGTGATTTGCTCCCAAAGGAAATCAAAGCTGTGTAAGTGCTAAGCCCCTGGAACTTCTCACCAGTCGTCAAAGTGGAGGTCCATGTGTGAGCATTATATGATGATACTGAGGAAGTCCTGATTTTAATTATTTCTTTTTTGCAAAATACTTTTATGGGTCAGTCACCCTAGAATGCTCCATAAGCTGGCCCTATAGGACACAACCATACCAGATTTCATTTATTCTTATGTCTTCATTGGCTCATCCAATCATTTGGGTTAATGTATTCGACTCTTCTAGCATGTTCCTTTTTCCCTCTCATGAAATGGTCCTGAAATGTTTGGGTTCAGCTCATGTCAGTCAGTACTTGTCTTTATTGTATCTTTAATTTAATTTGTTCTGCATCTAAAATAAACAACCATGAACTCAAACTGAATTTTGCTTTCAGCAACTACTTGAAGAGAACATTCACTTTCCACAAATATTAAGGACAGCTTAAGTACTGAAATGTTTATGGAAAATCTGAATGAAAAAGTCAGTTCTAAATTAGGTTTCCCCCACCCCACCCCCCAGTTCAAACAAATATATGTGGATGTTTTTCCATTGTCTCTACCCTGTTAATTCATTGAGAAATTACAGAGGGTAGGAAAAGCAGGGCTTAAAGACAGCAAATAACATTCCCTATTACTTTGCCCATCAGAAGTTGAACAAACACAGAAGATGGTTTAGAAGTATTAAAAATATTTAAATGTAACCTGAGCTCTGGAGTCAAATGAAAGAACTAAATATTAGTTGAAAGCTTATTTTCCCTTTTTAAAAACTGGATGCTTTGCAACATGAGTACAAAATGTCTGCATTTCCAAGAACACTTTTCTGCAAACTACCAACTGTAAAAATGTTGCCCTACAATGAAAGGTCAGCTGAATTATTGAAAGGCTGAATGAATTACGACAAGGCAGGAGAGCTTTTAACTGATGGCAAAACATACCTTTTATGCTTTAAATTAAATGTTAACTCTAGTTTCTCAGTAAGGTCAGTTAGAATCTGTTTTTAATCAGCTGAGCTGCCAAAGCTTTTTATATAACTAATCTAGTATTGTGTTTGTGTTGCTCATTCAGCTTTCATTGAGCTACATTGCTATCATTTTGGAATGCCAGTTGCGTTGTTCAAAAGATCGGGAGCATTTATTCCAGTGCATAGAGAGTAATCCGCATGGAAAGTTGGCTTCCACGTGTGGATTGCTCTCTAGACACACATGCACCAGGGTGGGAAACCTCAGGCCCGGGGGCCAAACGCAGCCCTCCAGGCTTTTCTGTCTGGCCCTCAGAACCCTCCCAGGCTAAACCTCCTCCTCAGCCACACCTCTTCTCCCCAGGCCACACCCACTCACTGCCCCTATTCTGCACCCTCCTTAAGTGTTTTTGCCTGGCTGGAATGTGTCCTTGAACTCTGATCATGCTTGCTTGGCTAGAGGATAGAGAGACATGTGTAAGCATCTGTAAAAGTAGCCAACTGTACAAAGGTAAAATTTACATTTGTTGCTTGACCCACATTTGCTTTTGGTCCCGCCCACCACTGGCAGGTGGCTCCTGGAAAGTTGTCCAGAAGGGATTGTGGCCCTCAATATGAAACCCCCCCCTTTACTATACATGCTTAGTCTCACTGAACTCAGTTGGACTGAGTTGTATAAGAATATACTTAAAAAGAATACATCCAGCACCTGGATCTGTCTGAATATTCCTTAACAGATTACCAGTGCCGTCAGCTCTTCCAGTGCTAATCATTTGTCAGCTTCTCTATCCCTGCACAAGTGGCTGGACCTATCTATAGGACACTGGGCCCAATGTCCTGTAGGACCCTGCAGAGTTGCGCTGTGGAACGGAGAGTATTGAGCGAGCTTGTGTGTGTGTGTTTGAATCTTTGCTGAGATTCTACCTTCCTTGCAAATTAGTCAGACAGAGACTTTAAGCTTTAAAATAAGAAATAACTACTTTATTCTGGAAGTAAGAACATAAGAACATAAGAAGAGCCTGCTGGATCAGGCCAGTGGCCCATCTAGTCCAGCATCCTGTTCTCACAGTGGCCAACCAGGTGCCTGGGGGAAGCCCACAAGCAGGACCCGAGTGCAAGAACACTCTCCCCTCCTGAGGCTTCCGGCAACTGGTTTTCAGAAGCATGCTGCCTCCGACTAGGGTGGCAGAGCACAGCCATCATGGCTAGTAGCCATTGATAGCCCTGTCCTCCATGAATTTGTCTAATCTTCTTTTAAAGCCATCCAAGCTGGTGGCCATTACTGCATCTTGTGAGAGCAAATTCCATAGTTTAACTATGCGCTGAGTAAAGAAGTACTTCCTTTTGTCTGTCCTGAATCTTCCAACGTTCAGCTTCTTTGAATGTCCACGAGTTCCAGTATTATGAGAGAGGGAGAAGAACTTTTCTCTATCCACTTTCTCAATGCCATGCATGATTTTATACACTTCTATCATGTCTCCTCTGACCCGCCTTTTCTCTAAACTAAAAAGCCCCAAATGCTGCAACCTTTCCTCATCAGGGAGTCGCTGCATCCCCTTGATCATTCTGGTTGCCCTCTTCTGAACCTTTTCCAACTCTATAATATCCTTTTTGAGATGAGGCGACCAGAACTGTACACAGTATTCCAAATGCGGCCGCACCATAGATTTATACAACGGCATTATGATATCGGCTGTTTTATTTTCAATACCTTTCCTAATTATCGCTTGCATGGAATTTGCCTTTTTCACAGCTGCCGCACACTGGGTTGACATTTTCATCGTGCTGTCCACTACAACCCCGAGGTCTCTCTCCTGGTCAGTCACCGCCAGTTCAGACCCCATGAGCGTATATGTGAAATTCAGATTTTTTGCTCCAATATGCATAATTTTACACTTGTTTATATTGAATTGCATTTGCCATTTTTCTGCCCATTCACTCAGTTTGGAGAGGTCTTTTTGGAGCTCTTCGCAATCCCTTTTTGTTTTAACAACCCTGAACAATTTAGTGTCGTCAGCAAACTTGGCCACTTCACTGCTCACTCCTAATTCTAGGTCATTAATGAACAAGTTGAAAAGTACAGGTCCCAATACCGATCCTTGAGGGACTCCACTTTCTACAGCCCTCCATTGGGAGAACTGTCCGTTTAGCCCTACTCTCTGCTTTCTGCTTCTCAACCAATTCCTTATCCACAAGAGGACCTCTCCTCTTATTCCATGACTGCTAAGCTTCCTCAGAAGTCTTTGGTGAGGTACCTTGTCAAAAGCTTTTTGAAAGTCTAAGTACACTATGTCCACTGGATCACCTCTATCTATATGCTTGTTGACACTCTCAAAGAATTCTAATAGGTTACTGAGACAGGACTTTCCCTTGCAGAAGCCATGCTGGCTCTGCTTCAGCAAGGCTTGTTCTTCTATGTGCTTAGTTAATCTAGCTTTAATAATACTTTCTACCAGTTTTCCAGGGACAGAAGTTAAGCTAACCGGCCTGTAATTTCCGGGATCCCCTCTGGATCCCTTTTTGAAGATTGGCGTTACATTTGCCACTTTCCAGTCCTCAGGCACGGAGGAGGACCCCAGGGACAAGTTACATATTTTAGTTAGCAGATCAGCAATTTCACATCTGAGTTCTTTGAGAACTCTCGGGTGGATGCCATCCGGGCCCGGTGATTTGTCAGTTTTTATATTGTCCATTAAGCCTAGAACTTCCTCTCTCGTTACCACTATTTGTCTCAGTTCCTCAGAATCCCTTCCTGCAAATGTTAGTTCAGGTTCAGGGATCTGCCCTATATCTTCCACTGTGAAGACAGATGCAAAGAATTCATTTAGCTTCTCTGCAATCTCCTTATCGTTCTTTAGTACACCTTTGACTCCCTTATCATCCAAGGGTCCAATCGCCTCCCTAGATGGTCTCCTGCTTTGAATGTATCTATAGAATTTTTTGTTGTTGGTTTTTATGTTCTTAGCAATGTGCTCCTCAAATTCTTTTTTAGCATCCCTTATTGTCTTCTTGCATTTCTTTTGCCAGAGTTTGTGTTCCTTTTTATTTTCTTCATTCGGACAAGACTTCCATTTTCTGAAGGAAGACTTTTTGCCTCTAAGAGCTTCCTTGACTTTGCTCGTTAACCATGCTGGCATCTTCTTGGCCCTGGCGGTACCTTTTCTGATCTGCATGTTTGATAGGAAAGAGTCCTATATCTAGCTAACTAGCTAAGTTGGAGCAGCAAGCGCTGAGCCCAGTGCTCGCCCTCATGCTGGAGGAGAGGGAGAGACAAAGGAAAAATGTCTGCTCCCCTCTCGAGAGAAAGAAGAAGACTGGGAAGGAGGGAAGGAACTGGGATCAACATCCTTTGCATATCAGTCTAGCAGGAAGGGAGAGACAGCAGGAGATCAAAGGGATAGGTATAGCCTAGCAACCAAGCGGTCTCCTCTCTAGCTACCCTTTTTAACCTCATGCAGCCTCAACCCACAAGTTGGAGTTGAACCTCATACATTCCAACACTATCTAAGTGACAACACTCGTTTTCATTTTGCTTGTTGCTTGCATGTGCAGAGAGTGTTCTGTACATCAGAACACATTCGTGCAGTTCACTACCACTCATAAGGATCTATGAAATGGGGCCACAAATTATCTATAAAACTTAATGAGCAACTTATTTATGCCTTGTCTTAGCATGCATTGTTATGCCTGTGCCACACACAAGGAATAGGAACAGAAATAGGTGAACCAACTTGTTCCATCATTTGGCTAACAAGGAAACAGGAATAAAGAGTCCTCTTGTTAATCTACAAAATGAATCACAGAATCAGCACAATCCAGGCAAAATCCTTGAGCTTTCAACTTGAAAAAGAGTCATGTGTGCTTAATTCTCCCATTGAAATAAATGAGACATTTACTGCATAATCTTGTACACATGTCTACTGAAGCTCAGTTGAGCTCATGGGACTTACTCCCAGGTATGTAGGATTGCAGCCAATATACAGGATAAGTCCCACTGGAGTAACTTCTGGATAAACATGCAAATAGCCAGGCTGAAATGCTGTACTCTTATGTACTCTTAGCTAAACGTAAGTCTCATTGAATATACTGTAGGGCCTACTTCTAAGTAGTATACAAGGGATCAATCTGTAAAACAGATGAAACCTAACCAATGCTAAGAACAGAAGAAGAGCCTGCTGGATCAGGCCAGTGGCCCATCAAGTCCAGCATCCTGTTCTCACAGTGGCCAACCAGATGCCCACGGAAAGCCCACAAGCAGGACCTGAGCACAAGCGCTCTCTCCCTTCCTGCGGTTTCCAACATGTGGTATTCAGAAGCATGCTGCCTCAAACTATGAGGTCAGAGCATAGCCATCATGGCTAGCAGCCGGCCCTAGGCTAAACCCTGATCAGTATTTTAAATGTAAACACCAAAACCCATTCACGCGTAAAGATCTCATGTTGCTTACAAAAGATTCTTGGACTTTGGCAAGCCTCCAGAGGATCTTCTTCTCTATGTACTTAAGTCTTTGGATGTGGTGATGATGATAGCTAATAAAAATAGCAGCAGCAGCAACAGGGTGGCCCACCTGGCTTTCCCTCTCTCTGTTTTCAAGAGGAGCTGTGCATATTTACAGGCAAGCCTGCATCTGCAGCTTGGCTATTCTCAGCCCAAATGGATTCCAGCCAGCCATGCCCAGCCCTTTCCCAGCTGGCATGCATGCCTGGGCCACTTGGCAGGCGACAACCACCACATGCATCTGACGGTGGCATTTTTAGAAACACCACAGTGATGAACTCACCCTCCCATTTGGAGGAAGCATCTTAATGTGGAAAGTATCTCTCTCTTTCTCTCTCTCTCCAGTAAGCATTCTCCCCACGTCACCTTATTTAAATGTTATTTATATTCTATGTGCACAAGTCATTCTGTTGTTTTTAGGCCAGTCTCATCTGAGGCAGGGACTGCTTTGGATACAATGCACCTTCCTCCTCACTCCCTTGTGCAATATGGTGGTGGTGCAAATGTACATATTTTGCCAGTACAAAAAAGGAGTGGATGACACAAGCAACAGCTTTAGTCATGGCCATTTATGGTAAGCAGTTGCCAGCCTTTGTTCTGTACAAGCAAATGTCTGTAGGCAAGCCCACATTATCCTCTCTGTGACAGTGGTATGGCCAGCAGAGTTCCACAACAGTGACTGTATATGCCTACCTGGGTACATTTAGCATAACAGTGAGAAAACAACAATTGCATTATTAGAACAGCAGAGAGCCAGTGTGGTGTAGTGGTTAAGGTGTTGGACTACGACCTGGGAGACCAGGGTTCGAATCCCCACATAGCCATGAAGCCGACTGGGGTGACCTTGAGCCAGTCACTGCCTCTCAGCCTCAGAGGAAGGCAATGGTAAACCCCCTCTGAACACCGCTTACCATGAAAACCCAATTCGTAGGGTCGCCATAAGTCGGAACTGACTTGAAGGCAGTCCATTTCCATTTCAAATTGTACAGAGAATTGTTTCATTTTTTGTTTTATTGAACTTTTTAGCACAATAAAACAACATTGAACTTTATTACAGAGTGTGACAGTCCATGATGCTTATGACAACACTTCTTAGCAGGCTTGCATTAGATTACATGACAGAATACAAAAAGATCAGTGCAAAAAGGATCAGTGATCTTACCTCTCCATCTTGTGAATTAATATAGAGGAGAAATGAGAACTATGTCTCCCTGAAGTTATCTTGTTTTTCCCCCCCTCGCTAGCTTACATTGTTAATTTTACATTGTTAATTTTTCATCCAAGACTAGCTGCCATACTCTAGAGCAGTGTTCTTCAACCTTGGGTCCCCAGATGTGGTCAGACTACAACTCCCATCAACCCCAGCCACGTTAGCCAATAGCTAAGGATGATGGGAGTTGTAGTCCAACATCTGGGGACCCAAGGTTGAAGAACAGTGCTCTAGAGGACCCACTTTGAATAAAATAAGTTTCCATCCTCTGTCAATTCTGCACTATTTCCATGCATGCTGCAACAAGCAGTTTGATTGTTTTTTAGTCTGTGAGAAATGGGCTCAATAGCAGATCAGAAATGAACTCTTGGTCATGGTACTAAGGGCCCCTCCTGACTAGTGTTTTTCCCGAGTGTATTTTGCCAAGTGGAGAGGAGAGCCTGGCTGGGAGTCCAGAGTCTGTGAGTTCAAATCCCTGCTTGTGTCTCCTGGGTGTCAAGGGACAGCTAAAGATCACCCCCACAGTGAGTGGCTCAGGGGTTACGTGGCCTGCCACCTGTGCAGCCGTGGGCAAGCTGCATACTCCCAAGGAGCCCAGTTGCCCCCCAGCTGGCAGTTGCGGACAAGGAAGGGGCTGGCTTGTGCAGCTGTGGCAAGCTGAGCAGGCCCAAGCCAGCTGGGGAGGACTAGCTTCAGAGGGAGGCAATGGTAAACCCCCTCTGAATACCGCTTATCCTGAACACCCTATTCATAGGGTTGCCATAAGTCCGGATCGACTTGAAGGCAGTCCATTTCCATTCATTTTGCCAATGTGTCATTGATGCAGTAATAGTGCATTAGTGGTAGATTTATACTGGACCACCCACACATCATTGCGCTTTATTGGTTGTTCTGTGATGCTTCCCCAGTGTGACTGCATTGTTGCTGTCTGAAGGGGCACTCTTGTACAACAAAAGTGGGACCAAAAAACCCCCCTCATGAAATATTTGTGGTGTGAAAACTTACAGGATTCCAGCAGGAAGATATGAGAAATGCTTGGAAACGATGCAGTTAGTCCACCCCAAAATCTCTGCAAGTGCAAACAGGATCAAAAGTGGGATCACCTATAATCACCCAATCCCTCATGATCATGAATGCACAATAAAGGGGATGTTTGAAGGGGGCCTTAAGGTTCTCTCTGGCAATTAAAAAAAGTTAGCATTCTGTGTCATAATCAAATGATTCTAATCAAATGAATATCCCTATTCTGCTTGCTATATCCTGTTTCTGTTAGAAATAGTGAAAGGCAAAGATGCTTCCAAAGCCCTAACCTCTGGAAATTACTCCCATTATTTATGTCGAAACTCTGGTTGAACTGTGGAATACAGAAATAACCAGGGTGGTTGACATGTTTGCTCCTGAGCGCCCTCTCCTGGGTAGAGCTCGTATGGCTCCATGGTATACCCCAGAGCTGAGAGCGATGAAACGATATAGGAGACGGCTTGAGTGCAGATGGAGACGAACTCCTAGTGGATGCAATTATACACTGGTAAGTGCCTATGGTAAGCTGTATTTAGGGGCAGTGAGGGCAGCAAAAAAACAATATTTTGCTGTCACTATCAAATCACTATTGGGGGCAGTGAAGGCAACAAAAAACAATATTTTGCTGCCACTATCAAATCACTATCATATCCAGCAGAGCTCTTCAGAATTGTCCGGGGGCTATTACACGCTGGCCCCAAGGACATGGTAGAACCATCTGAGGCCCAATATATTGAATTTGCTAGGTACTTCCAGGATAAAATCTTTAGCATCTGCCAGGACTTAGACTCCAGTGTTATAGCAGGTGAATCAAGTGGGGTATCCAGAGCACAGCCTTGTCGCGATTTCTTGGATGAGTTTTAGTTGGTACAGCTTGAGGACATTGACAAGGTGCTTGGACAGGTTCGTGCAACCACTTCTGTGCTGGATCCTTGCCCTTCTTGGCTAATAAAAGCTAGCAGGGATGGAACAGCCGGCTGGGCCAGGGAAGTGATTAATGTCTCTCTGCGAGAGGGGGTGGTCCCTGGCTGCCTGAAAGAGGCGGTAGTGAGACCACTCCTGAAGAGACTCTCCCTGGACCCAGAAAATCTTAATAACTATAGGCCAGTAGCAAATGTTCCATTCCTGGGCAAGGTCCTTGAATGAGTGGTGGCAGGCCAGCTCCAGACACTCTCGGATGAGACCAATTATCTGGGTCCATTTCAGTCGAGTTTCAGGCCTGGTTTTGGCACAGAAACACCCTTGGTTGCCCTGTATGATGACCTCTTTCGGGATAGAGACAGGGGGAGTGTGACTGTTGATTCTCCTTGATCTCTCAGCGGCTTTCGATACCATCTACCATGGTATCCTTCTGGGAAGACTGGCTGAGATGGGAGTGGAAGGGACTGCCTGGTGGTGGTTCCGCTCCTACTTGGCGGGTTGGCTCCAGAAGTTGGTGCTTGGGGAGCATTGCTCAGCACCCTAGACTCTCCAGTATGGGGTTCTGCAGAGGTCAGTTCTGTCCCTCATGCTGTTCAACATGAAACCGTTGGATGCGGTCATCCGGAGCTTTGGAGTGGGTTGCCATCAGTATGCTGATGACACACAGCTCTATTTCTCCTTTTCATCTTCTTCAGGTGAGGCTGTCAATGTGCTGAACCAGTGCCTGGCTGCAAGAATGGACTGGATGAAGGCTAATAAACTGAGGCTCAATCAATCAATCAAATTTTATTATGCAGTCATAAACCCAATATGCTATTGATTTTACAGGAGGTAAAAGAATGTAAGTTATAACATAGAGCTAACAGAGCTCATATTAATACAGCATTAAAATAAACATTACTGGCTAAGAGAGATCTTCTTACGTATGAAGGCTAATAAACTGAGGCTCAATCCAGACAAGACTGAGATGCTGCTAGTGGGTGGTTCTTCTGACTGGATGGTGGATGTCCAACCTGTCCTGGATGGGGTTGCACTCCCCCTGAAGGAGCACATTCATCTCTTAGAGGTTCTACTAGAACCACCTCTGTCACTTGAGGCTCAGGTAGCCTTGGTGGCAGGGAGTGCCTTCTACCAACTTCAGTTGGTGGCCCAGCTACGCCCCTATCTGGACAGGGATAACCTGGCTTCAGTTGTCCATGCTCTGGTAACCTCCAAGCTAGATTACTGCAATGTGCTCTACGTTGGGCTGCCTTTGAAGACCGTTTGGAAACTGCAGCTTGTGCAAAATGCAGCAGCCAGACTGGTAACAGGGACCAGACAGTTCAAACATATAAAACCGATTCTGGCCCGCTTGCAATGGCTGCCTATATGTTTCCGAGCTCGATTCAAGGTTTTAACCTATAAAGCCTTACACGGCTTAGGACCACAATACCTGATGGAACTTCTCTCCCGACATGAACTCACCCGTACACTACGCTCATCATCAGAGGCCCTCCTCCGGGTGCCTACTCGGAGGGAAGCTGGGAGTCTGGCAACAAGGGAGAGGGCCTTCTGAGTGGTGGCCCCCACATTATGGAATGATGTTTGTGACGAGGTGCGCCTGGCGCCAACACTGTTATTTTTTTGGCACCAGGTCAAGTCTTTCTTCTTCTCCCAGGCATTTTAGAATGTGTTTTTAAATTGCATTTTTAAAATGTGTTTTTAAATTTGTATATTTCTTTTTAATGTTTTTAATTGTTGTAAACCACCCAGAGAGCTTCGGCTATGGGGCGGTATACAAATGCAATAAATAAATAAATGTACATGTGCTGTGTTTGCATTCTCCTCTGAAACAGTTAGACTAGCATTTGGAGCTATGCCACAACCCACCTCCTCAAGTAGGCTGGTCTGATACTAAGAGAGGGGTGTACTCCAGGTCATCTCCAATGGGTTTGATAGGCAAATTGGGATTTGCGATTTGGGTTTCACACATTCACACCCAACATTCTAGTCCTTTGCAGCCTGCTGGCTTTTCAGGATGTCTTTACAGAAGTGTGATTTTAAAAGTAAGTAAATGAATGCTGATCAGATGCTCAATTCTGCACTTGTATGGCACTGTAGAATGCAGGCAGCCCTATAAGAACCTTTTGGCCTCAGTTTCCCTACCTATATAACAGGAGTAAAAAATGCCTACCTAATAAGACTGTTGTGAAGAAAAATAAGATGAAGATTTTAAAGCAGTCTGGTTTAGCAGATGAGTTGTTTTTTATTACAGGTGCAGTGCATTTTGCCACCTGCAAGAATTTTGCTTTAAGGTCACAAGATTGTTTCACTCCAGGCGCGCATATTCAGTTGCTACAAATGGTTGAGCTGTAAAGAGGAAAAACTCATCTACTTAAAGAAATTAATTCTGCAGCATTATCTTGTGGCATACACACCAAATCACATGCTGTGGCTCCAAATTAATTAATCCAGAATAATGTTAACCTCTGCTTCCATATTTACACACCCTCACACTCTATGGAATATTATCTCCACCCATAAAAAGGCAGTGGAGGTGGGAAAAAATCCACTTATCGCTATTTCAGTTCCTTGGGATATTTTATGTCCCAGACTCTTTTTGGTTTTTAGAAAGAAAACTCTGTATGGGCATTTCAATTTGCTTCCTTGGGTCAGTTTTTGTTGGATTATTTTATCCCAGCATGTTATATTTTACCTGGGACAAAAAAGCACTCCTGCCATAAAACCCCCCACAGTATATTTCATTGGATATTTGATCCTGGCACCTTTTTGTTTACAGAAAGAAAACTGGAAATGCTAAATGGCTGGAATATGGGGACATGGTATACTACTGTGCAAGTGATAATATCCAAGGAGGACTAAGTTACAGGTCTACTTCTGTGTAAATGTGGCAATGAAAAGAGTACTTGGAGTAAAATATTGTACCATCTCTGTCATTGAAGTATATTTGGCATACATAAACTACTGCTATTTAACTGGATGTATTTATTTAATTTTAAATATTTAAACTAAGAAGTACTTCAACTTTTAAACAACAGCAACCCCTTTTGGTCATCCATAAAATATAGCAATATGGGTTCAATTTCGGATGTGCATCAGGAGATACTGCTGAAAGAGAATACATGGAAAGAGGATTTTAGGATTTCCAAAAGGCCTTTGCATAAGAGTCAAGAGGAAAGGATTCAAGATGGACTGCATATCAAAGAGAAAAAGGCTGGGTAGGCCATTGGTCTGACTTAATGTAAGGCAGGTCAGTAGCATTTTCACTGTGGCAAGACAAAGCAGCACTGAAAGTTTATAAAAGATGAAATAGGTAGGTTCATTTCATTTTCCCCTCTTGGTGCACCTATGGAGAAAGTGTGTGTTCTTCAATTATAAACAGATGGGGGGGAAATTGAACACACTCAAGTTTCTAATGTGTTAAAACCACTAGGAAAGAAAAAATTAAAAATGACAGTGGATTTTTTTTTAATTTGTGATTTAAATAAATACATTGCACTACTATACAACAGTGCTGACAATGAAGATTTGCACATCTGCTTTCATCTTTCAATCAAAGCCATATCTGAAAAATCCTGAAGAATGGCATTAATAAAGAAAAATGCTTGGCGTTGTTTGTTGGGAGTAATGCCTGGAGGAACTCCAGCAGTATTATTTCAAATGAAAACAGTTAACATTTGAAAACATCAAGATTATTTGTACTTTGCTATGAATTCTCTCGGTCCCTTACATATTGCCAGCCTAAGTTCTGCAGCACAATCTATCATCTTTTAACATGTTTTACTTTTAATATATATATATATATATATATATATACACATTGTTTTATTTTTATGTGTATTGTTTGAACATTTTAGTGTTGGCTGCTCTGGGCTCCTTGAGAGGAAGGGTAGGAGAGACATTTAATAATAAAATAAATAAATCTCCCATGAGTGCAGAGCTGTGCACATGGAACAAACACCATAAGACATGTTCGATTCTTCACCCACTTCCCATCCCTCAAATCCCGAAGCACAATCCATCATCTCCCTTGGGTGTAGAAGGGATCCTTCTCCCCTCAGATGGACACAAATTGTCCTGGGTGCATGGCAAGATGTCTAGCCATTACCTGAAATGAGAGGTACTTCTCATAGGAGCTACTTCCCTAGATCCCAGCAGGCCAACTACTAGTGCTGTGTCAGGGTAGCCTGGTTCTATGGCTTTGAGCTCTGTTACTATGCACCCCATCCAATCCTGCAGCTCCACTGGCGCAACATACTTCTGTGCGCACAATAGAGCTTCCTCTTCCATCCCCTTCAGCCTTCAGCCTTCCCTCAAAATCAGCTCAGGAGGGTTGAGGGACCCTCCGAAGTAGATTTTGAGGCTATGCAGGGGAAGGCAAGGAAAGTCCTGTTGGGCCAGAACCCTGCTGTACTTAGCACACTCTGCACCCTGCTGAGAGGCAAGAGAGGAGGAGGACAAGAAGGAAAAGAGGCTCTGTAGTGTTTTATGGGAATCTCCTCAGATGCTCATAGCCCTGCGATGATGCATCTATAGCCACAGGAAAGGATGGATCATGCCACTGGTTTGTAATCTCACAAGATATCCCAATGCCTTTTACAATGAAGAGGCAACAGAAAAGGAACAGGAACATTTCAGTAGCTGATATCCCAAGCAATTTACCTCTCTATCCAGAGATCATATTAGGTCCCCAAAGCAAACCTCAGAAGGAAGCAAAGAAATCTACCTGAGCTACACTCTTGAGAGAAATTGAGGGCCAAATATATATTTCCAATAATGCCAGTTAGGGAGATTTTAGAACTTGCCTCATTGCTCTTCTATTTTGGGAAACAGCTGAAATAATATGTTCATAACTCAAAAGGTGATGCAACAGGAGCAACAGAAAGGCTTTGTACACTTTGCCTCCTTCAATTCATGAGATTTGTTTTTTTTTAAAATAAAACTCCCTGCTCTGTCTCTATTCAAATGCACTTTATTAAAGGAATGTATCTAAAAGTATTTTCTGTAATACCTTCCCACTCCTCTCAGGAATTGATCTCTGAAGAAGGAAGTAGAATACATGCTTCAGGCCAAAGACAGAAGATAGGCTGAATATGCCTCCCACCATCCAGTTCAAAATGAACAGCTGCCACTCTCAGAGCAACAGATTACACACTTTTTTCCTCAGTCCATCCCATTCTTATTGTTCCTTGTCCTAACCTGCAGTTAGTTTGGCTCACCTAAAGAAGCTTAAATCTTCACAAACTGCTAATATGTTCCTTTTATGAACCCTGGTGAACGTTCTGTTTGTTAGAACAGTGTCAGGTCTTTGTAATAAATCCTCTGGTCCTTCTTCTTCACAGTCATGCTTCCTCTCCTTGAATTTTTTTTACAAAAAGGGAAACAGTCTCTTCTTCAGGATGTAAAGCACGGTGGCCAAAAACAAGGCAAGGGCAAGAAAGATGAGCAGTTTATCAGTCAGCTCCCTGCGGTTGTACTTGGTAATGAGCTTTCGTCCCAGCTGTATGGTCCCAGACATGGATTTGAATTCCTCACTGGCATCCAGAATGGTTCGTGAGGAACTAACTGAAAAGAGAGCATGTAAAATTTCAGCTCTGTATTTCAAAACACTAGCAAAACCTCACATACTGTGCGTGTCCTACTTGATTTCTATAAAACAGAATACAATGGAATAAGTGAATTGGCTCAAAGCACCAGGAAAGCGAACTGCAGAACTTTTCAAAACTAAGGACAAGTCAGGTGAAGGCAATATTTGCTGTCATCCGAGGACCACCTGATAATACAAATGAGATTGCAATGTCTTGTGGAGCCTCATTCTTAGAAGACAAAAATCGGAGCTGGCATAGGCCAATACGTGAAATTGGTCATGGTAACCAAGTCCCCCTGCTGCCATTTAAAATCTCATCTAAATCCAAAGTATCATAATGGAGCCACATGGACTGATACCAACTGGCAGAGCAGAGAGGGCATAATTGGCAATAGGAGTAAAAGGACAGATTTGGTTTCAACAGTGTGCAAGTCTTCTCTGCACAAAAAGACAGACATTGCAATATTGATATTACTTGATAAAAGGCTTTGTGAGATTTCTAATGTGGTGAATTAAAATATAGAACATCAGTTTTCACCAGCTATTAATTTAGAATGGCGTGGAACATTTTCAAACTGAAAAGTACAAGATAAAATGACACTGTTTTGGCAAATTTCCAAGGTTAGGATGTAGCTCAGGACCTATCTAAATGAAATAAAATAATAATACCTCAAGTGTTTGCAAAACAAAACCACAGACTTCCTAGCACACACAATTTGCTTTGATGTTCAGTGCCTTTCTCTGAAATGAGCAAAAGTTCATTATTAGTTTTTCTCTCTTGCAAAAATGTAAATGTGTTCTTCCATCATCATAAATGACATGGTTACACAACCATGTTATTTTGTACTTGGGTTATCAAGTACAAAATATCTTGTGAGAGGCGGCCCCTAAAATTAACCACCTTGCAGGGGTTTGGTTTCCATTATTGGAGGTTAATTAAAATACACACACACACACACATGCAGTAATATAAAAATGTTTAGAAATGGACAGCTATGGAACTGGTACATGCCAACAGAGGTAGTCCCAAAAGGGTCTTTCAGTTTGCAAATATATTTTGCTTGAGGATGAAGCCTTATCAGAACCAACCACATTACTTTGCAATTTTATTTTCCATTCACAGAGAAAAGTTTTGTCATCCATGTGATGCATGAAAGATTGATGCTGCTTTTCATGGGAAGTAACAACACTGGGCTTTCTGACTCCAAATTATTTATTGCTTGCTGCTGTAGAGACTTTTTCAAGTTTTTGTACAGTGGTAACATTTTAATGGTAGATTAAGTACAGATGGCTTTGTCAAGATGAGTGACCTTTGCTAAGCTCCACCTCAACCAAACAGGATGTGCTTTTTAACAGAGGACAGAGTCACTGCCAAGACTGTCACTTAGTGAGAGAGGAAGCATATACTGAGGAGCTGCAGACAACCCAGCTCTAGAGGGAGAAGGAAGAGGAGGAGAAAACTGCATTTATTGAAACCATCTCTTCTATTTCCCCCAGCAAAGGCAGAAGGCCCAGCTGGCCCACATCTGATTCTAAATGGCCTATTCATAGTCAATTTTAACAGCAGATTTGAAATACAGTTTTAAGGGCTAAAAACAGTCAGGTCAAACTCTGGTTTTTTAGTGCAAAGTGCAAAACTCTTTTAGAAGTGCTTTAAGACTTTACTTGCACTGGATTCAGGTGACAGGAGTTAATGTGGGTGGGAGTTAACTATTAGTGTATTTTAAAGAGAAATATTATTTTGAAACACATGCACAGAATTCATGCTGTATATGTGTATTTTATACATGGATATCCACACCCAAGTACATAATATTTAATAAAATTCGGCCCTTCAAAAATGACTTAGACTGCTGTTTATATTGCTTCAGCTTTAAAAGAAATGGGGGTGCCACAGCATCTGATTGTCCTGATGCGCAACCTGGACAAGAGGCTACTCTAAGGAGAATGGAGTATGGAGAAACCGATTGGTTCCCAATCGGAAAGGGTGTGAGACAGGGGTGTATCTTATCAACCTATCTGTTTAATCTCTATGCAGAACATATCATACGGAAAGCAGGACTAGACCAAGATGAAGGAGGTGTGAAAACTGGAGGGAGAAATATCAATAATTTCAGACATGCAGACGATACCATGCTACTAGCAGAAACCAGTAATGATTTGAAACGAATGCTGATGAAAGTTAAAGAGGAAAGCACAAAAGCAGGACTACAGCTGAACGTCAAAAAGACTAAAGTAATGACAACAGAAGATTTATGTAACTTTAAAGTTGACAACGAGGACATTGAACTTGTCAAGGATTATCAATACCTCAGCACAGTCATTAACCAAAATGGAGACAATAGTTAAGAAATCAGAAGAAGGCTAGGACTGGGGAGGGCAGCTGTGAGAGAACTAGCAAAGGTCCTCAAATGCAATGATGTATCACTGAACACCAAAGTCAGGATCATTCAGACCATGGTATTCCTGATCTCTATGTATGGATGTGAAAGTTGGACAGTGAAAAAGGCGGATAAGAGAAAAATAAACTCATTTGAAATGTGGTGTTGAAGGAGAGCTTTGTGCATACCATGGATTGTGAAAAAGACAAATAATTGAACAAATTAAACCAGAGCTGTCACTAGAAGCCAAAATGATGAAGCTGAGGTTATCATACTTTGGACACATAATAAGAGGACATGATTCACTAGAAAAGACAATAATGCTGGGAAAAACAGAAGGGAGTAGAAAAAGAGGAAGGCCAAATAAGAGATGGATTGATTCCATAAAGCAAGCCACAGACCTGAACTTACAAGATCTGAACAGGGTGGTTCATGACAGATGCTTTTGGAGGTCACTGATTCATAGGGTTGCCATAAGTCGTAATCGACTTGAAGGCACATAACAGCAACAACAACAATATCCAGGACAAAGGGCAAGAGGGTTAATCCTTTACTTTAGGTAATTTGGTCACAGACACCCAAACACAAAGGGGGGGGTGCTGAGGTGGGATAAAAGTGTAATAAATAAACCAACTAACTAACCGACCACTCAAATAGGCTTGGGATGGGGATCTGGAGCCAAATTTCATGCGGCCCACCATGTCCCACTGATAACTCTCGTCCCTTAAACATGGCCATGGAGGGATGGAGTGATCCATGACACTGGAAACAGCCTGCTTGATTTCTGTGTTGAATGCATAGGAAGGGGCTTTGTCTCTTGCACAGAAATGCAGTGGGCTGGGCTGGCAGGGGAGGAATGGATTGTTTTGTCCCTCCCCAGGCAGCTCATTTGGTTTCTGTGGTGGCCGCAGAGGAAGTAGCTTCTCTTCCTCCATTGCCAGCATGGAAGCCAAGAGAGTTGCCAGATGAGAGACAGTGGTCCGCCCCTCCTTCACCAGTCCAATGTGTTGCCATGCTGGCCAGGGAGAAAGGGGCTTCTCTTCTTTTGTGGCCAGCACGGTAGTCGAATCAGCTGCCGGAAGAAGGAACCAAACTCATTGTCTCTCCTCTGCCAACTCGAGAGGGGGTGGAGAGACAGGGAGAGAGAAAATGGGATTGAGAAAAGAAGGGGGTGGCAGAGAGAAAGAGAAGCTCTGTCCTCCGTCAGCAGCAAGCAGCCCTCCATAGAATATCCCCAAGAAAATACGGCCTTTGCAGGAAAAAAGTAGAGACTTTTATATCTTGGAACAATGGCAATGCCTGAGATGCTTTCAAGGCCTTCTGGTTCCTAACTGTTTAGGATATTTGCAGTTCTACTGTCAACCACACCCTCATGAGAGACAACAGAAATGTGCAACACAAACCCACTGAGTGCTGCTGCTGCTGCTGAGCAACTTCCTTTCATTTCTACAAAGCTTCTGCAGGCAAAAGAAAGTTTGATGCATTTGCCCCCAAACCTTTTTTTTTAAAGAGAGAAGTAAGATTTTTTTCACATCAGGTTTATTTTATTTGACAGCTGGTATAGGAAAGTGGGGAGGAGACCCCGGCTGGGAGTCCAGAGTCTGTGAGTTCAATCCCCGCTCATGTTTCCTGGGTATCAAGGGCCAGCTAAAGATCACCCCCACAGTGAGTGGCTCAGGAGTTACGTGCCCTGCCACCTGTGCAGCCGTGGCAAGCTGCATAGTCCCAAAGAGCCCAGTTGCCCCCCCAGCTGGCAGTTGCGGACAAGGAAGGGGCTGGCTTGTGCAGCTGTAGCAAGCTGAGCAGGCCCTAGCCAGCTGGGGAGGACTAGCCTCAGAGGGAGGCAATGGTAAACCCCCTCTGAATACCGCTTACCATGAAAACCCTATGCATAGGGCAGCCATAAGTCAGGATCAACTTGAAGGAAGTCCATTTCCATGTTTATTTTATTTTATTATATTTATTACTAGATTTACATGGCTGGCTGTTAACACATGTTCCCTGAATGGCACTTCTGAGTCCAGTTTCTGTTAGGATTTTTTTTTTTTAAACAAAGGCTGAATCCAAGGGCAACAATGTGAGAGCTCCCACACTATGTGTCAAGTTAGTTTCCTCCCTTTGCCTCTGAAGTACCACCCTTGAAAGACCATCCTTCAAACTGATGCATATGCATGTATACATCTTGTATACCGCCCTACAATTCTTTGGAATGAATTGCAGTCTGAAAGTACAGTAATAAATACCATTTATAAAAATGGCAATAATTGACTCAATAACTGCTCACCTTGATCATTTGCTTACCTAGAGTCTGCATAGTCTCCTCACTCTGCCGGACCTGCTGAGACATCATCCTGCTAATACCCATCAGGCTCTCTGTGATGTCACTAGCTCCCTCTGCCAAGCTTTCCTTAGTCGTTTTTCTAAAAGAGAAGAAAAATAAAGCTTAATATATATTAAAAAAAATAGACAAAGTGCTTCAAAAGCGAGGGGAAGCATGCAGATGGACAATGTTACCAACCAAACATTCAGATACATATACAAATACAAGCATGTGCTTTTACTCTGCTGTTTCAAAATAAAGTATTACATTGGAAGTCTGGGCCAATCATACAAAGTTTCAGAGCCACTGATATTTTTAAAACATTTCTTTCAAAAATTGCCATTTAGCTAAAGTAGAGGGATAAACTTAAAATGTAATCACATGTCGATATATCCAACTCAGTTTACAGCACAGCACAAAGGCAAGCTACTGTTTTAGTGATCCAGGATACTGTTTCTACAGCACCACTTGCTGTGCAATCCTATGCGTGCATATTCAGAAGTCATTGAATGGGGCTTATTCCTAGGTAAGTGGGTACAAGACTGCAGCCTTAGTGGAACTGGATGTTACCTTAATAAATTCTTGATACCATCCAATCAAAACTGCTATTGAAAACTAATTGAAAGAAACTGGAAAGAATGAAAGCTTCTGCTGTTCTTAACACTACACATGAAAAAAAAGTAACATTTGGGAGTATATTGTAAACTGCCCATAATGTGATCTACACTACAACTAAAAAGGTATTCCTAATGCTGCAATCTTGTGCCAACTTACCTGGAAGCAAGACCCTCTGAACACAACGGGAGTTACTTTTGGGGAGACACGTATAGGATAGTACTGTCAAAGGCTCTCTTTCCCAAAATTATAGGCTCATGGCTTCCAATATTTATTGGATATATTTATCAATGTGGAGAATCGCTATGAGACTACAAAGAGATTGAGGAGCAGAAACAGAGAGCAGAGGCCAGGAGCACTAAAGAAGAACTTCAGCTGTTTGACTCTCCATCAGTTTTCCAAAGTTGACTGCAAAAGATGATGGACAGCAGAGGTGGTAACAAGTGGCTGAGTAGGTTATGATGGCTTAGGCTTATGACAATTCTCATGAAGAGTGACCTTCTGAAGCAAAGTTTGACAGAAAGAGTTCAGGGAGTCCTCCAGCATAACATCTGGTGGCTGAATTCTACAGTTACAAAAGAAGGATCGTGTACCTTTGTCGTAACGGGTCTCCACCACGAAGCAGTTCATCTTTCTCCGCATTGTCAATAGCAATTTTGCAAGCTAAATTTGCCTTCCTCCAGGCTGTCTGATTGCTGAAATTATTTGTGATATTTAGAACAATGGTGACAGAAACACCTGTCTGTATTAAGTACAAAGCAACAAAGATAGTGGAATACATAAAAATGCAACATCCCATTATTATTTGACATAATTAACAATGATCATTAATATGTATACTATTATTATCACTGCATTAACAGCTGTATTATGCATTCTCCTCACCTATTCTACTCTTATCTGAACACTGTAAGAACAATGGTTCTTTGTCAGCAGTCCAGTCAGCAATAAAAAGGTCTGGATGTTTGGAGAAATTAATAACAGTCCATCCCATTCTCTGGAAAGTTGCTTGGGATACTCATAGCATTGGATGGATGTCCTGAATTATACAGTTATCTTCCATCTAACTGTTCAGTAATCTTTGAACTCAATGGGACTTACTTCTGAGTAGACATGTATACATAGGATTGTATTGTGAATATAACCTAGAGACCTTCGTGTACAGGAGGTTCTGCACCCACTCCTGTACATAAGAATTATCCCTGCCAAACTTCTGTCAGAGCTATGTCTGTCAGTGCTGATCCCGAGTTGCGGGGCAGGGGGGAAAGGGTGCACTGAGGAGAGGAAAGGAAGGAGACGTTGGATCTCAACACTGGATCTCACCCTAAGCATGTATTTAAAATACAGTAGGTAGAATCCTATGTTGCACAAGCAGATTTCTGATAACACAACAGGACTTCCCCTTCCTCCCCTCCCCCCTGTAGTCCCCCACGTTTCTAAAGTCTGCTCCAGAGGGTCCCCCAACTCTCTGGAGTAGATCTTGAGGGTGAGCAAGCAGGTGCACAGAGGAGGTGGGGAAGGTAAAGTCCTGTTGTGTGAGCCGAAGTCCATCACACTCACACCTTGACAGTATTAGATACAACCCAGTTCTAACAATGTTTACAGTTTTACTGACCTGAGCCTTTGCTTCTTATGGTTCTCTACTTCTTGGAGCAACGCTTGCTTTTCTGATTCTTTATCTTGTTCCTTAGCCATCTGCTCAAGCTCCTAAGCATATCCATAAACAATGGACACATTATTATTGTTTTAAATGTTTATTAAATCTTCATAAAATCAACAGAAACAACAACAACCAACAAACATCATTACACTTAGTAATCAAGTTTCATTACATTCTTGAGTATTTTCCCCCTAACTGAATTATACACAGTCATTATTTAAGCAGATTCTTCTAGAAGGATATTTGGGTTGCTCTGGAGCTGCTAGGGCTACAGTTTCTTTGCTTATGAATGACAGAAATGGGTACCACATTTCTAAAACACTGTTATGCTTAGTGACACATGTTATTTTAAACAATCAATTGTACTGTAACAGAAAAGGAAACCTATTTAGCAAGCACACACACAGAGGGCTGCCAACGGAATTTCCGGTACACTGTATGTAGATTGGACCCTCTACATTCTCATCCACCCGCTACCTCCTGGCAATCTATTGGTTTAGCAAGAACTGCTGCTTATGTACATATGTTGCCAGTATGGACCGTTATTTTGAATCCACAGTCTTGATTTAAGATTTTTAACCTGCCTTTCAGAGTTCCTCCCCTTACAAGGCATTTTACAACAGTTATAAATAGTTCAAAAACCATAATCATATAACAGATAATTATTAAATAACATGTAAACATTAAAATAACATAAAAAGATAGCAGCAGCTAAAAAAATTCAAACATGGAAAATAAATAGTTCAAGCATCGTAATCAATAAATGACATTTAAACATTAAATAATATTAAAAGATAGCAGCAACTAAAAAACTTCATATTTCAAACAGCAAAATAAGCAGTCTGAATTCTTTATGAATAAGAGCAATATCCATATCTTTCTGAAGAACAATATCTAAGTGGCAGCCCTCACCCCCAATTGCTTTAACTGCAACATTCCACAGTCTCAATGTTTTACAGCAAAATACCAACAACAACAAAAGCATGCCAAAAAATAGGATGGGGGATGGGGGACAGAGAAAGAGAAAGATTAACAGCACAATCCTATGTATACCCAAAAGTCCCAATTCAAACCATGTCTACTCAAAAGTAAGTCCTACTGAATTCAATGGGGTGAAGAGACACTACAAAAAAATTTTAATTTATTATATTAATTCACTAATAGGCAAAAAATCTTGCGGTTTAAGAATGTACCTATAGCCCACAGATATTTCTATCAAACTTTAAAAAGCAGGGAAATTGGGCAGCTATAGTGAGTGCACCAGGGGAGCAGGAGACCTGACCTCCTCTCTGAGATATTGGACTGCCCTACAAATTGGTCAAAATGCAAACACCATTAGGGTTGGTCTTTCACAGTCCAATCCACTTCCTGTGTAGCTTGGAAGAATTTGGTAACATGTGCCTCTAAACATATGGTGAGTGGTGGCAACACTTGCCATCTCCAAATATAGAGAATTATATTTTTGTATGTTTGCTGGTGTTCTTCTTACTTTGCTTCTTTCCTGTCTGACTAATGTTTCTACAGAGAATCTAAACTAGAAAATTTTATTTTCCTCATTATTCATCCCAGAAATCTGTGTCAAATTTATTTTTATTAATTTCAAAGCCTTTTTATTGGTCAGTGTCATACGATGGTGAAGACAGCCTTTTGTGTTTCAATTTGGAGGTTATGTTCTATTTCTATTTTGGGTGCATTAACAGTGGAATCTGAAACTGTAGTTTGATGTAAAATCAGACTGATTCCAGTATGTTGCTCCTTCAGCAATGACTCTTGTTGTTGTTATGTACCTCCAAGTCGACTACGACTTATGGCGACCCTATGAATCAGTGACCTCCAAGAGCATCTGCCATGAACCACCCTGTTCAGATCTTGTAAGTTCAGGTCTGTGGCTTCCTTTATGGAATCAATCCATCTCTTGTTTGGCCTTCCTCTTTTTCTATTTCCTTCTGTTTTTCCCAGCATTATTATCTTTTCTAATGAATCATGTCTTCTCATGATGTGTCCAAAGTATGATAACCTCAGTTTCAATTACTCTAGCTGTTGGGAAAAAGAGGATACATGTTTTCAGCCCGCTATTTTTAAACCACTTCATTTAAGGCAAGGTGGGCATGGTCAATTAAAAACATAGAGCACACCTAGCATTTTGCTAGAATATATTTCACCTCCCACTGTTTTATCTTGTGCAAATTGACACACTCCTGAGGTCCACTGGAGACTATTCTGCAGAAGTCAGTGCCATTATTATGTTTGGAGTTTTTTTACTGTAAATTTTGCAAAGTGTTGCTGTACTTCACATATTCGCAGAAACAGAAACAAAAGAAAATGATTTCCTATAGGAAATGTCACTAAAATTGCAAAGGAAATCAGACATATTCAAAGTGACCATCTGAACTATATCAACTGTCTTAATAATGTTGCTTCCTCCCTGCTAAAACAAGATCAGCACAGCACATGTCTTCTTTCTATTATTTGGGCTGATTGAAGGCATGTTACCAAATGCTTCCAAGCTACACAGGAAGTGGATTGGACTGTGAAAGACCAACCCAAATGGTGTTTGCATTGTGACAAATTTGTAGGGGAGTCCAATATCTCAGAGAGGAGGTCAGGTCTCCTGCTCCCCTGGTGCATTCACTATAGCTGCCCAATTTCCCTGCTTTTTAAAGTTGGATAGAAATAGCTGTGGGCTATAGGTACGTTATCACCCATGGTAATGCATTTTTAATCTATTAATTAAAAACAAACCATGCCGGTTTTTTACTTTAAACCTACTGAAGATGAAGGTCTGTGTTTGGGGCAAGCTCAGGGGTTTGATTAGAGATACCTTACAGTCATCTCTGAGTGTTAATGAACGACAACAGATTATGAGAACTTCTCAAGAAAAAAGTCCAAACAGCTTCTTGTTTCTTTCTCTTCCGTTTTTCCCTTTAACCTGTGAATTCGCCGTGGGGGGGGGGGGGTTGTGTATCACCAAGAGAACTTTCAGAGTTGTAGAGCAAGCGATTCTGAATCCAACAGTATAAGACTTGTAAGTTTTTGTTTTGAATTGGGACTATAGAAAGCACCAGAAAGGTGTGTGTGGGGGGTATTTTCATTTAACATGGTAGAATGCAAAAAATCCCTACTGACTATAGCATACAGCCATTCTCGTGGCTGTATAATACTCCACCAGTCTTTCATCATAGAACCCAAGGCCGCGTACATGTGGTTCCCAGGCAGTCTCCTATCCAGACACTGATCAGACCCAGACCTCCTTAGTTTCAGCAAGGTGGTGGCCTCACGTACCTTCAGACTAAAGTCTGGTATCACAACACACACACAGCCAGGAAAGCAGGCATCCCTCCCCCCTCCATGCTTTGATCGCTACATCACACTCTTGAGTTTTTACAACAAACCGGTGTCTTTGCAAAGCGTTTAGTTTGCATTGCCATTTTTTGTGGGGTTGTGGGATTTATTTATATAAATATTGCATTTATATCCCACCTTTTTTCCAAAGAGCACAAGGTAGCATACACAGTTCTCCCCTTCTCATTTAATCCCCACAACAATACTGTGAAGTAGATTAGGCTGGCAGGCAGTGACTGGCCCAAGGTCACCCAGTGAGTTTCATGGCTGAGTGAGGAGTTGAACCCTGTCTCCCAGGTCCTAGTCCAACCCACCAATCCTATTTTTAAGCAATTAGGCAGGGCTTACATGTGTCATTGCTGTGATTTGACAGGAAACTAATACTGATTTTAAAAAACAGTTCTGCAGTGACAAACTGGTTTTGACAATAAACTGTTATATGAGGTGTATGTATTTTTACATCTCCAGTGTGTGTGTATGGAGTCTTTCCAACAAGCCTGTGAGGTAGGTTAAGCTGAGAGTCAGTTCAGTCAAGCTACACATGCTTAGAATATGTGTTCTACATATTCTGTGTTTGTTGGTATTTTGTTTGTTGATATTTTGCTGTAAAATATCAGAACTGTGAAATGTTGCTGTTAAAGGCAATGGGGCGAGGGCCCCCCCCGCTGGCTTTGTGCATATTTTCGCCCTGCTCTGCATGGTCTGTGAATATGACATATTTGCACCTGTCTTTTCTTCCTGTGTCCTCTCTCCCACTGTTATTTTTGCAACAACCTTGTGAGATAGGTTAGGCTGAGAATTGGTATAAGCAAGTTGCATATGCTTAAAGTATATTTATGTGTGTGCTAGCTCCTACTGGAGCCCAGAGCTGAACAGGGCTCCGCTTGCTTCCTGGATATCAGTTGTGTTGGGGACCAAATAGAGAAGGTGGAGGATGGGGGCCAGAGCCTTGCCCACACAGGGCCATCTTATTGCCACATTTTATTTTAAACTCATGCAAAATACTCACAACTCTGGGCAGAGCCTGAGAGGAAGAGGAAGGGCCCCTCCCCATCCACCCCCAAGAGCAACACTAGCAGGAGATCAAGCCAGATGGCATAAATGGCATAGGGGGTGGAAGAATCAGAAAAAAAACCAATGGACAGAGGCAACAGGGAAAGGGAAGGTACCAACAAAGAGGGGACCAGCAGATTTACACGTTTCCTCTTTGACAACCCTAGAAAAACACAGAGAGGGAAAGAGAAAGAGCGTGTGTGCTGAAAAAGTTACCATGGAGAATATCCTATATGGCTCATTAATACCCACTCACATTTACTGTGTAGTAGAATCTGCAAAAACTAACTCATAAGGAGTACCTGATGATCAAACAGAGATTACAAAGAGACAAGCCGCTAGCCAGAGAGGAGACAACAGCAGCTTTTGATTTGCTGGTGCCCAAACATTAATCACAGCTCTGGCTTCACTCACTGGCTAAAAACCTGAAGGGACAGGGACTTGGAACAGCCAGACCGCTCATTTCACTGAAATTGGGATGGGGTGGGGTTAACAGCTCACATTTTGGTGTCTAGTTTTTCTTTCCTAGAGCAGTTAGAAAATTGCCTTTTTTTAAATGAAAGCTAAGAGTCTTGACCCCCTGCTGGCTCCAAAACCAGGAGAAACCAACCCTTTTTTACCCGCCTGTCAGCAGCCCTGCACACACAATCTATTTATTCTTGGTTGCTTTTAAGACAACTGGGAACCTGGACTTTTAAAAAATATCAGTGCTGCCATAAATCCTATTATCTACTTCCAACTGGTGAGTAGACAAGTAGGAAGTATGATAAAAGTGAGTATAATTATCCTTACCAGTATGGTGTAATCTGCTACCACTTTCTGAATCTTTAATTCAGGAGAGGAAGAGTGATTTTTTCACAGCACTAGGTTGGGTAGTATTTTACTTTGTAGTCATCTTCCTACTCAGTTACAAGTTCATGTCCAGACCACGAATCATGGGTTGTTATTATGTCTTTAACTGCCTAGGCCCAAGGAATAAATGATCATGTACAATTTAACTTCCTTGTGGTGGAGTGCATGGATAGCCTGCCCCTCTGACTGAGCAGGGCATTTGGTGTCTTTGGTGGCGCTTAAAGCACTTGCTTCCTTAGTGAGAAGAGAATATTTGGATGTACGGGGCCTATGCAGGCTGACTTCATAACAGGTGTCATTTCTACAGCCATGATAGTTTAAGGGACCTTCATGATGACTGTGAGAAGGTCAGCTGAGACTGATATAACCAGGGAAAATAGCCGTGCCTCCCATGTAAACATCTCTCTCTCTCTCCTCTCTCTCTCTCTCTCTCTCTCTCTCTCTCTCTCTCTCTCTCTCTCTCTCTCTCCTCTCTCTCTCTCTTCTCTCTCTCTCTCTCTCTCTCTCTCTCTCTCTCTCTCTCTCTCTCTCTCTCTCTCTCTCTCTCTCTCTCTCTCTCTCTCTCTCTCTCTCTCTCTCTCTCTCTCTCTCTCTCTCTCTCTCTCTCTCTCTCTCTCTCTCTCTCTCTCTCTCTCTCTCTCTCCTCTTTTTAAATTAAACTCCTTTATTAGTAAAATACTGAATTAAGCAACATCCACATCTGAAAGAAGTCATAAAAATGGCTAACATAAAAATGTACACTAGATATTGACATGCTGATTCAGTGGTACTTACTTCAAAGGAAGCATGTTTACGATTAGGATGTAAGGACTTTACTAAATGCTATGGCATGGGATTGGACAACACATGAGTTCTGATGAACCACAAAATGCTAAACAACTGTTTGCTAAGTGTGCATAGCTACCATGTTAAAAAACAAAATTAAATGAAGCAGCCAAATAATAATAATAATAATATACAACAGTATATTATCAATGAATGCAAAATACATAGGATCATTAAATCAGCAATTCCTTTGTGAGATATTCTTGTGAAATCAAAGTGTGGTATACTACAAGCCTTCAATGTGGCTGATATACAGAAATAAAGTCTGTGTTTGAAAAGCTCAAAAACCTATTTGAAATCCTCCTTTACAGATTTTCAGTGCTTTGCCAACATGCCTCACCTGTATTCTAAGTCGTAAATGCTGAAATTTTTCCTTTACTTTAGCATTCAATTCTGTAAGTGTACTTACAGGCCCCATACAATCCCGGATGTCCTAAAATAAATAATAAACTGTGTACAGAATAAACAAGTTTTAACAGATGCTTTCTCAGGCTGCATATTCAATTGTCAGCTTGATTATTTTTAAGATAGTATTACTATAGTAATGAAAATAGTATGTTTATGTATTAGCCATATTGTCTACCATGTGAATTTAGTTTTAAAGGCTGCCCCAGCTGCTAAAAAATTCTTACAAAGAAGGCACTTCCATTTAGTAGCTGATGTGTTTCATGCACAAATAACATGACAACCGTGCATGTAATTCAATGCATTGACAAGGGATGTACACTCCTTGTAAAGGTACAACTAATCATGGCTTAGCAGCATGTGAGCACACAACAGATTACACGCATGGGGTAATCAATGTTACAATTTACAAGTCTAAGTCTTGCATGGAAGTGCCTTCCTTGTATGCATTTGCTAGTATACAAAGTGCCCCCCTCTGCTCCTATATTTTTGGAAACTAGGGAAACCTGGCAGTGCGAGAACTGAACTGAAGGGGAATGCAGAGGGCATATCTATTTCATCACACAGGTACAGTAGGACCCCACTCATACAGCAGGTTAGGTTCCAGCAGGGCTGTGGAGTCGGAGTCGTGGAGTTGGAAGCAATTTTGGGTGGAGTCGGAGTTGGTAGAAATGTACCCACTCCAACTTCAAAATAAATTTTGATTGACATTTTTTTTTAAATATAAATTCAAAATGTCAAAGAAGCTTCCCATAAAGTCAGCTGTAGTTGAGCATTTCACCATAACTCAAGATGGAAAACATTTTGTGTGTCAGTGTATGACACAGAACCCAGATGAAGACAAATGTTGTGATGCCAAGATCAGCGCATATTCAGGCAGCGATAAAAATGCTCCTATGAGAGCTTCCAATTAAAAAAGACATTTACAGCCCTTTCCAGGGCTGTGGAGTTGGAAGCAATTT
Source organism: Rhineura floridana (assembly GCF_030035675.1). Classification (NCBI taxonomy): domain Eukaryota; kingdom Metazoa; phylum Chordata; class Lepidosauria; order Squamata; family Rhineuridae; genus Rhineura; species Rhineura floridana. The sequence continues at coordinate 91,006,437 of NC_084482.1, read as the reverse complement.
TGGGTGGAGTCAGAGTCGGACAGTAGAAAAATAGGGGCATCGGAGTCGATGGTTTGGCCTACCGACTCCACAGCCCTGGGTTCCAGATCCCCCCAAAAAGCAAAAACCTCCAAAAAGCGGATCAGCTGTAGGGCGGGGGTCTGGAACCTAACCTGCTGATTGCACCGGAGGAGAAGATCAGCTGTAGCACACTACAGCTGATCTTCCCCTCCTCCGGCACGATCAGCTCAAGCGTGGGAGTCTGATCGCGCCAGAAGATGAGATCAGCTGTAGCGCTCTACAAATGATCTTCCCTTCCTCGGGCGAGATCAGCTGGAGCACAGGGAGCTCCAGCCCCCCCTTCAGCTGATTGCCCTGCTGGCGCCATATTAACAGAATGCTGAAAAGCGGGGCGCCGAGAAGCGGGGCCCTACTGTACAGAGGATATTTTTCAGATCAGTTAGAAACTGCTTGCAATGGAAAGTGGAAACTGGTTGCAGTGGAAAGCTACAACTGATTATATTGTTGCCGGACATGAGAAAGAGCAAAAGGCATGGAGGGCACAAACCTCAAACCAGAACCATGGCTGCCTAGAGGGTGGAAAAATTAGAAAGCATCCCGAGCTACCTTTGTGGTCCATATGTGCTTTTTCACTCAACAACACTGCAGACGGGCTCCCACCATCAGATACACACCCAGAGAGATGCACAGAAGGGAGAACATCAGACTCTGAGCAACTTTTTTCAATCACAATCCTGAAGGTGGGAGAAGTTGCAGGCACCTTTCCTTTCTTAAAGCCTTTGAAGAGCAGAGGAGCCCCTTCAGGTTTCTGTGCCTGACAACTCCAGAGCTAAACAAGTGTGAAGAACAATTACAGAGAACTAGCCATCTTATTCACTTGTACCCATAACAACCAAGTTTTGTGGCGCCTTAAAGACAAACAAAAGTATTATGGGATAAGCTTTTGTGGACCTGAGTCCCTTCCCTTTCATCAGATATGTGGAATGTCATCCTGAGTTGGCAATTACATGTATATATACTTTCCAAATGAGGATGTCATTATATACATCTGATGAAGTGGACTCCAGCGCATAAAAGCGCATAATACCACAATAAACGTGTTAACCTTAAAGTGCCACAAGACTGCTGTTTTAGCTGTGGAGAAGAGGCCGGCCAAAGGAAACAACTTGTGCAGAAGGGGCGTGGCCACGAAGAGCCTCCTAAGGCAGTAGAATAGGGGAGAAAATGAGCCTATAAAGAAAACATACAGCTACGAGTCATCGTCGATTTATGGACCGAGGATGGGGTTGTTGTACCTGCACCGCTGCTTTAATCTCTAAGTCGAATTTTACAATCTCCTGGTTGCAAACTCGCACCGGCACGTCACCGGCAGCAGCCATCTTGGGAGGTACTACGGCGAGCGCAAAGGAACAAGAACAAATTTCGAAACGCAGCCTCTCCGCCCCGCCTCCTGAGGAGGTGCCAACAGCAGTTCAGGAAAAAAAGTAAGGTGGTTGGCGGAAGGGGAAGCAAGGGGCTTTCGCTTCTTGTCCGCTCCTCCATTTTTTTTCAAAGAGCTCCCTTGCCCCCTCGTTGGCTGTCTCCGTGCGGGGCTGCCGCTGAAACAGGAAGAAGCAAGAAATAGTCTTCTGGCACCTTAACGCCTAACCAACTGACTTCACCGCTGATTGCTTTCCCCCCTCTAATCTGCACCCCATATGCCAGCCTGTCTGCCGAGAGTCCCACTTTATGAATCTGAGGAAGTGAACTCCAGTCCACGAAGGCTTATGCCACAATACATTCGTCAGTCTTTCAGGAGTTGCAAGACTCTTTTTGCTCTTTTGATGTTTGGTTGTTTTTGCTGCATCGGGGAAAGGACCGTAGTTCAGTGGTGAACCGTTTGCTTTGCATATAGAAGGTCCCAGGTTCAATCCCCGGAATCTCCAGACAGCGTTGGGGAGACTCCCCTGCCTGAAATCCTCGATAGCTGCTGCCAGTCAGCTATCCAATGGTCTGAGTATAAGGCAGCTTCCTGTGTTGAAAGAACTAGGTAGGGAAGAAGTCAGGGCGGAAGCAAAAAGCTCCCCTGCTTAGGATGCCCGTAGCAACTAAGGCTCCATGAAGGAGAAAGCATGGGACGGGAAAATATTTTTCCTCAAAAGGTAGAATGGCAAACAACAGTGAAGGAATTTTCACCTGAGGATACTCCCTTGTTGATGGTAGATGCTCTTGAAGCTACTACAGTGAAGCGGCACAAACATTTGGGTCTTTCATGCCTAGGGACACTTACTTGGGAGCAAGGCTGTAATCCTATGCATGTTTACCAAGAAATAATTCCCACGGTGGTCATTGGAGCATGTAAGCATCTATATAATTGCAACCTGAGTCTCACTGAACTCCATGGGACTTTTGGAATTTTACATAATAAGCAAACCAGCCTGCTCTAAGATTCTTTTATTGATACACTTCTTAAGGCTCTCCAATTGCTGGAAGCTTTGAGAGAATGGAATGGGAGTGGTGGATCCAGAATGGTGGCATAATCGTCTGGTTTCTCCCCTGAAGCTTCTAGTATCACAGTGAAATAAAGGAAGCACTGAAGGACTGTTGGTGTCATCCAGTGAGACACTTAAGTTTCCCCTAAATATTTCATAGCTGCTAGTAATGAAAATCATAGGTAGCTGTGCCTGGTCCATTAGTAAAAATATATATCAGAAGTCACAATGAATCTTTTATTATTTCTTTGGAACCTACTTCCAAGTAGTACTATTTAGAATTGAGGGCTTAATCCTCAGTTTCAGGAGCTCTGTGAAAAAGCTGAGTTAACTGGGATAAAAACTGCCACCTAGGCAACATAATTCATCCCCTTCCTTCTCTCACCCACCTGAACGATGTGAATGGGCTACCTGAGAAATGTGACATGATTGCCTGCCAGCTGTCAGTCAAATGCAATGTGGGTAAAGACAACCTTAAAAACGGGCAGCAGCCATGCAGTCTTTTGTCCCTCTTGATTTCCTCAATCTGCAACTGCTAACTGAAACTGCTATCGGCAGAGACGAGCACTGGGAGTAAGTTTGCAATGTTAGTTTGGACTAAATGTAGGATTAGTTAGAGCAATATTCTTGTATAGGGTTTTATTTCAATTTTGAGCTGCATACTTGCTATTTCTCCCCCCCTCCCTTTTTACCTGGTTTTCTGGGCTGTACTGGTTTCTGAACACACTCAAGGGCTGGTTAACCTCCCATGATGCTAGGGGAGACAGGCTGAAATGGCTCAGCGGGAGACTTGGAGTTCAGGTGGCTGTTTAGCTACTCTCAAGGAGACCACTGTAAAGCAGTAGGAATCCCAGGCCTTTTTGCCCTGGCTATCCTATAAGCAGGTGGTGGCAACAGAGAAAAAGGACTAGGATCCTCAGGGCTGCTAGCGTAGCCTACCTTGCATAATGCAGCCTTTGGAAAGCTTTCAGCTGAATGGCTATATAAAACACAGGAAGCATTTCTACAGTAAACATAACTGAAGAATCCAATCACTCCCAATAAAGAAAGAGCAGAAGCTAAGTGGAAGGGGACATGACCAGAGAAATTATAAGGAACACAGGAACCAACTTCTGTCTTGGTGATGAGTGCAGTAGACCCAAGGAGCTTTTATTTATACATAGGAACATTTACTGGATTCTAGTCCAGAGTTTGGGAATTATTGGTCTAATCTATTTACACCTTTAAAGGGAGAGACCAGGGTTGAGACAGTACCCATGTTCCTGTCTGTAACCCTTTACATCTGTGTTCATTGGAGATGAAAGTAGTCTGGCAATATTTTGCACTTACCATAGCTGCTTTGCATGCTACTGCAGCACGTACTGGTATTCTTATTAGTATTCACTAATAGGCAAAAAACCTTGCAGTTTAAGAATGTACCTATAGCCCACAGATATTTCTATCAAACTTTAAAAAGCAGGGAAATTGGGCAGCTATAGTGAATGCACCAGGGGAGCAGGAAACCTGACCTTGTGATGTCCCTGTATATATATGACTGTAAATATGGTAAGTGCAGGTTTATTAGAGGGTATATGGTAAGCGGACTGAGTGAGGGGGGGAGTACATGGGCTGGAATGTTGGAGAATGTTGTATTATGTTTGGCTGAGCGTTTGAGTGTCTGAAGGTATAAATGAGAGGATGACAGTTGAGAGTTAGTTCTGTTGGTGGGAGTTCTGAGGGAGGCTGTTGGTTGGTTTTGTGGGTTGGATTGGATTAGGCTAGTAGTGAGGCAGGTTATTGACGACTAGTAACATAAAGAGTAACGCATCTGATGAAACCATACGCTTGTTAAACTATACCTTTAAGTAATCATGTTATTCCTGTGTATATAAATATTTCTTGGTTTACCTAATGCCTGATCCTTGGCTGGGGCTTGCACAGACCAGAAGGGTGGGCAGGGTATATACCAAGGTTGGGAAACAGTATCAGTGGTGGCAGCGGTGAAGAGATAGTGTAACATCATCAGGTATCCAGAGCAACCCAGGGCTGTATGCTTTATAGGCACAAAGATACAGGGGCGTTGTGGCCTGCAAGTGCACCCAGACACAAAGTATCAATAGGCCTGGAGGAGACTAAGGCACAGTCTCAAGGCAATACAGCAGTGATTCTCAAACTTTTTTGTTTCACTGCGCACTGTGAAACATGTAAAAATTTTCTGGTGCACTCTGTGTGCAAAATTAAAAATATATTAATATATTTTAAACTATGAATAAAAATATATAGAAAACTATTACTTACCCTATACAAATGGGTTTCTTCTCATTTTTAAAATATACTTTCATAATATTTGAGGCACACCTAGCCACCTCTTAGGGCGCACCAGTGTGCCTGGGCACACCGTTTGAGAATCACTGCAATATAGTATTGAATTGCTGGGAGTGACTGGTGGTGCTGCCTAGCAGTGGGATCTTGAGAGATCTTTGCTAGAGCCTGTGAGAGAACCATATAAAAACCAGGACCCTGAGGTGGGACCGTGACAAGGTGGTAGCCACACGCAGGATCCTAGCAGGTGGTGGCCTGAGGTGGGATTCTGACAGGAAGGGACCTGACAGACCTCCTACCTGAGATATTGGACTGCCCTACAAATTTGTCAAAATGCAAACACAATTTGGGTTGGTCTTTCACACTTCCTGTGTAGCTTGGAAAAATTTGGTAATGTGCCTCTGAGCATATGGTGAGTGGTGGCAACACCTGCCATCTCCAAAGATGGAGAATTATATATTTGTATGTTTGCTGGTGTTCTTCTTACTTTGCTTCTTTCCTGTGTTACTAATGTTTCTACAAACAATCTAAACCAGAAACTTTTATTTCCCTCATTATTCATCCCAGAAATCTGTGTCAAATTTATTTTTATTAATTTCAAAGCCTTTTTATTGCTCAATGTCATACGATGGTGACAGCCTTTTGTGTTTCAAATTGGAGGTTATGTCCTATTTCTATTTTGGGTGCATTAAAAGTTGGATCTGAAACTGCAGTTTGATGTAAAATCAGACTGATTACATGTTGCTACTTCAGCAATGACTCTAGCTGTTGGAAAAGAGGATGCATGTTTTCAGCCTGCTATGTTTAAACCACTTCATTTAAGACAAGGTGGGCACTGTCAATTAAAAACAAAGAGCACACCTAGAATTTTGCTAGAATATATTTCACATCCCACTGTTTTATCTTGTGCAAATTGAGACACTTCTGAGGTTCACTGGAGACTATTCTGCAAGAGTCAGTGCCGTTATTCCACAATTATGTTTGGAGTTTTTTTAGTGTAAATTTTGCAAAGCGTTGCTGTACTTCACATATTCATGGAAATAAAAGCAAAGGGAAATTATTTCCTATAGGAAACTTCACTAAAATTGCAAAGTAAATCAGAAATATTTAAAGTGACAATCTGAACAATATCAACTGTCTTAATAATGTTGCTTCCTCCCTGCTAAAACAAGATCAGCACAGCACATGTCTTCTTTCTATTATTTGGGCTGATTGCAGGTGTTGCCACCACTCACCATATGCTCAGAGGCACATTACCAAATTCTTCTAAGCTACACAGCAAGTGGATTGGACTGTGAAAGACCAACCTAAATTGTGTTTGCATTTTGACCAATTTGTAGGGCAGTACAATATCTCAGGGAGGAGGTCAAGTCTCCTGCTCCCCTGGTGCATTCATTATAGCTGCCCAATTTCCCAGCTTTTTAAAGTTTGATAGAAATATCTGTGGGCTATAGGTACATTCTTAAACCGCAAGGGTTTTTGCCTATTAGTGAATTTCCCTGCTTTTTAATGCGGGAGGTAAGAAATGGGATCCTGTGCAAGTTTGCTGAGAATGGACTGATCATTTGCATGCTTATTGAGTTCAGTGGCATTTACTCCCCTGCAATCATGCTTAGGATAGGTGACACTGACCACAGGGGATGGGGAAGGGAGGAGGAGGAGGAGGGAGGGGTGGAAAGGCAGAGGGGAGAACTGGGATAGGAGCAGGCAGGAGGGGGAGGGGAGAAGGACAGATGTGATCATTTGCATGTTTATTGAGTTCAGTGGGATTTTCTCCCATGCAATCATGCTTAGGATAGGTAAAACTGACCGGAGGGGGGGGAGAGCTGAAGTGGGCAGGGAGGGAGGAAGAAGGAAAAGGGGAGGGGAGGAAGGGAGAGGAAAGGGGAAGGAGGGGAAAGGCAGGTCTGATCATTTGCATGATTATCGAGTTCTATTGGATTTAGTCCTATGCAATCATGATTAGGATAGGTAAAACTGACCATGGGGGAGGGAGAGGGGGAGAGGGAAGGGGAAGGAGCATATTGGAGGGGGGCAAAGGAAGGGGAGGGCAGGATTGATCATTAGCATGCTTATAGAGTTCAGTGGTATTTACTTCCGGGCAATCATGCTTAAGATAGGTAAAACTGACCATGGGGAGGAAGGGGAGGGGAGGAGGGGGAGGAGGGGGAAGGATGGGATTGGAAGGGGAGGGGGAGGGAGGGGCAAAGGAAGGGGCAAAGCAAGGGGGAGGGAAGGGGATGAAGGAGGGGATAGGAGGGAGGCTTTGGTCATTTGCATACTTTTTGAGTTCAATGGAATTTATTTCTGTGCAATCATGTTTGAAAATGGAAATGGACTGCCTTCAAGTCGACTGGACTTGTGGCGACCCTTTGAATAGGGTTTTCATGGTAAATGGTATTCAGATGTGGTTTTACCATTGCCTTTCTCTGAGACTGAGAGGCAGTGATTGGCCCAAGGTCAGAGAGCTTCATGGCTGTGTGGATATTCGAACCCTGGTCTCCCAGGTCATACTCCACCACTGACCTGGGGGAGGGGAGGAGATTGGGTGGGTGGGCACTGGGCAGAAGGGAAACCCCTTTCCTTTCCAAAAGGAAAACATTGTGAACAGTATCATTGCTTTTCAGCATTTCCCCAACCTTTTTATTCTACAGAAGGCACATGTAGCCTCCTCCCACCCAAATTTAAAACAAAGCTGTCCCTGGCCACATCCACACCAGGCCTCTATTACACTTTGGACAATTATTTATTTATTTATTTATTTATTTATTTATTTATTGTATTTCTATACTGCCCCATAGCCGAAGCTCTCTGGGTGGTTTACAATAACTAAAAACAAATATACAAATTTAAAAAACACATCTTTTAAAAACAATTTAAAACACAATTTAAAACAATTTATCATGGCTTCTCTCAAAGAATCTGGGAAGTGTAGTTAGTGAAGGGTGCTGACAGTTGCTAGGAGACGCCCTGTTCCTCTCACAGACTTTCAGTCAGAGTGGCTGACTGTTAAAACATTCTCTCAGTGGAATAGGAGTCTTCTCTCAGCACCCTTCACAAACTACACTTCCCAGGATTCTTTGAGGGAAGCCATGACTGTCTCAAGTGAAATGAAAGTCTGGTGTGGGTGTGGCCCCGATTAGCTAAACAATCAGCCAGGCATTTTTTTAACTTTTAAACTGCAGAAGATGAAGGTCAGAGTATGGGGCAGGGTCAGTATTGGGATTACAGGTACTCTGTGAACATGGCTGATTTATAATGAATTTCAACGGATTATGAGAACTCTGAGAGAATAAAGCCCAAAAGGGCTCTGGGGTTTTTTGCTCTTTTTAGACTTTAACTCTCTATTCTCTCTGACTGTTTTGTGTATCGCCATGAAAATTGAGAGGGTTGTTAAGCAAGCGTTTCTGAGTTCAGGACTGTAAATTTTGTAAGGTTTTATTTTGAAATGAGGTTATGGGAAGCATCAGAATGGCATGGGGGTATTTTCAAGTTAACATTGCGGAATGTGAAAAATCCCCGCTGGCTATAGTAAGGTTATTTAATCAAGCTTTTGGAAGACATCCAGCACTGTGAGAAAAGACCATGGGACTTCCTCCTCTCCTTCCTCCATCTGCAAGGAGTCCCCCACACCTCTGGAGCAGTTTTGGATTACATACCATGGAGGACTGAGCAAACTGCAAGGGGTGCATTGAAATATTGCACCCAGATTCAGGATGTAAGGTATTAAAACAGTTCTTAAGTAGATAGACAAATAGGCTAGACTAGACTATATTCCCTTCCTTCACATTCTTGTTTGTGTCATAATTAAATTATTTCCCAGTGAAGGATCAACGTGTTTCTTGACTGAGTAAATTAGATGTCCTAGGTGAGGGGTTTATTAAAACAGTATGATGTACATTTGCTGACTGAAAGAATAAGACATTTTTATAACCAGTACTGATGCTATTACTTTAAAAAAGTGAAAAAAGCTTTTGTGGGAGCTATATTTACTTAGCAGTCTATGAAGGAAGCATCCCAGACAGAACACACACAGAAGCCAGCATACTGTCAGAACTTCTCTTCACAATTTATTTTCAATTACAAAGTATGTTGCATACATTGATGAGTTTGTATCTGAATAGAAGTGCTTGGGCTCAAGGGTGACAGGCGTAAACAAAATCAATGTTTTAATTGTGCCTCTTTTTTAAAAATAGGAAAAAATTACACAACATTAAACATTATAAAAATTGCAAACAGATCATGCTTTTAACAGGATAAAATTTTCTAAACAGAGACAAGACCTTCAATACATTTGTCTGAGCTCCAGTTGGAAATGGACTACAGAACATTAAACAGCATTACAAATATGATCCCAAGCATAAGATCACCAAAGTTAATATACTTTTTTTGGCTCTCAAAAAGCTTTGCTGTGTTTGCATATGCCATCAGCCTTGCACCCCAATCCTAGACCCATTCACTTGGAAGAAAGTTCCATTGATTGCAATAGAAATTGGACCTACGAACAGGTAAGTAAGATTAGGATTGCAGCCTTAGTTTATTCTTCAGTACATATATGGGCCAAAAGGTTTTGAGACTGTTTAAGGCAGGAGAAAATATGAAAACTCGATATATTGCAGTAAAAGTGAATTGTTACATTATTTCACAATTCATAGAAAACTGTTGGGAAAGTAAGTGCCTTGTTATCACCTGAAGACAGTGGTGGAATAGAAGAACCTTTGGCCTTGTCTCAGCAATTATTTTGTTCTTCTCGTGTCTTAGCTACACCTAGTTTTGGCTTCGGTTTACTTCTTTTCAGAAAGATTAAGGCTACAATCCTAAACTGAAGTTAAGTTTCACCCAGATCAAATAGAGCTCACTTCCAAGAAGGTGCTTTCAGGTTTATGGAGGAAAAAATGCATGATCAATATGCTCTTGTGGAAGTTTATGAACATCTTAAGAGGCTGAGCATCACATTGCACAAACACCTTTCAACTACACTAAATCAATTGGGGAAAATTAAATATACTAAAAATACATATCAATGAGATCCAATCAAGTTTTAAATGCTGTGAAGAAAGTGTATGCTAAAGTGCCATTTCTGCAATGTTGACAAAGCATTCTGTTGTACTCTCAATGTGGTAATGCCCTTAATCATTGCTTTTAAAAGGAAAGAATCAGCTTTTGGATTAGTAACTGATTGAAATGTACTTTGTATAATCCTGCAAGTAAAATAAAATAAACTGCACTTTTGTGCAGTATTTCAGCTATCCAAAATTTAGACTTCCATCTGATAGCAGACTAAACTAGACGATTAGACAGCTAAAGCCTTACCTTCAAAAAAGAAATGATGACTAGTCATGTATGAAATTCAGGTCTGAAAGGCTGAATTTCTGTATTATTTATTTTGACTGTGCCTCAACAGAATTCCAGGAAGACTACTAAATAAGTCAAGGAACAGATTGGCTATGCTATTTCTGCTGAAGGCAACTTGTAAGTAAACCCATCAAACACAGGTAGGAGGCAATCACCATTTCAAAACTAGCCATATTTAAAAAGACATAAGAGAAACAATACATTATTGACATTTGTGAATAAACAAGCAGATTAATGAAGGCAAACAGAAAAATGGTATAGACTTATGTGAAACCCACACTGACAGTACGGTATTTGAGAAATGTCTGTTGCTTTAAGATTATTCAAGAAACCTTTAATCTGTTTATAGGAATTATTTTTGCTCTTTTCCACTACACTTCAGTCTACATTTAAAAATAAATTACTTATCAAACTAGTGGACTTGGTATATCTCTGTGCCCAATTCCTACAATGGTGTCACTGTTTGCATTGATGCCAGAGCAGAGTGGAAAGAGTCAGTCCTTGACTAGCCAGAAGACTAGTACTTATGAGCCCCAGAAAGTTAAATATCAAGGTGTGCTTGATAAATTCAAGAAATGGTAGAGAAGCTTTTGTAAAGAGATGTAGTGGAGTTACTATAAAAAATCCTATCTTCCAAGACCACTGAAAAATTGGTCACTCTATGCCAGTACAAACTAATCGATACAACTAAGCAAATCTGTTTGAAGTTCCTTCATGATGCTTCTATTGTAGTTTGCTTCCAAAAGGGTTCAAGGGTTTAAGGAGTCCTGGGGAATGAAAATTAAACTTGGTTCTAATATACAAGTAAGGCACAATATAAAGCCACATCATAATCTGTCAATGGAGAAAATGGGGAAAGGACAATAACCATACATGGTACAGAGTAAGTGTTCATTATATCCATTCAAAAGTTGAAGTGTGGCACTCAGTTTCAGACTGGCAAATTTTAGCAAGAGCATGCTTTAACATGGAAACAAACTCTAAAGTATCCAGTGTATGAAGGAGAGTTTAGAACTCCTTTTAAAAAATAGTGTATAACTGCTTTTTGGATGACATTAGAATATTCACAATGCCTACACTCAGAAAGTGACCAACGACTTCAATAAGATCCACATACCGTGTATGAACACTGAAAACCTTTAGAGAGCTCCTCTAAAGATAATCATCCAAAAATGCATGCCACAATTTCCCCAAACAAAACATGAACATTTGGTTTTTAAAAAATCTTTGTGATAATTATACACTAAACTTATATTAAATGACACTAGAGGAAGCAGATTGTTACTGGCATTAAAAAGTACAACCATTTTCTAGACTGTTTTAAATGCCACAGAGTCCCCTGGTTAAAATGTAAAGCTGCACAGCTTGCCTATGTCATCTTTACAATAAAGGTTAAACCAGCAAAGGTCTTAACTTTACTCTACATTTTACTGCCAGGTTTTATTTAGATCAAGTATCGCTGCAGCATTCTGACCAGCCCAGAGTTAGCAGCAAATGGCAGGAATCATATAAAATGCAAAATCTTTTTTTTCTTTTTTAAACAAAGTGCTTTTCTAAGATATACATACATATATAAATAGATACAAAATAAAGTGTCACCATTAAAAAGCTCAACTATTTAAAAGCTTTTTGACTATAACTTAATACATAGAAAACACTGAAATGCAAGGGTATGGAATCCACTAAAAAGATTCAAAAGTCTTTTTTTGATGCTAGACCAAAATCATGTTCTGGTTTTCAGACATGCACAAAAAAGGCTGCAAACACAGTATTAGCTCAGAAGAGCCTGAGCTACTACAAAGGGGATATCATATCTTACTGTCAGTTTTGCTTGCTACGCAAGTCCTAATTACAAAACAGCTGTATAATGTTGTAGACTACGCTATCCATGCCCTTCTGATCGAGTGTTAGAATCTTAGCATGAATTTGTATTTAAACACCATTCACCAATGAAACTCAACACTATTTCAATGTACCAGAACAGGTGGATGTAAAATACTCAGAAGACTCAGCTCTACAATCAGGGTTAAGTCAGATACATTTTTGATATGCCAACACTATCACAGGCTTGTATACATTGCCCGTGTGTGTGTGTGTTTTTAAAAATTGCTCCATCATGACATGCAAAATTGTGCTGAAATTTTGCAAATACTTTAGATCTTTTAAAAAAGATAGGTAGAGCATAAGAAGCAGTGTAGAGAGAGAGAGAGAGAGAGGGAAGGGGTTTGGGGTTGTAAAGCTCTGCAGTGGTATTTTGACTTCCCCAATCTTTTGGGTTTTTTTTTTTAATGAATACATTGCTTGCATACTGCTTGCAATCTGGATTCCCAGAGTCCATTTAGATACAAGGAATTGCACTGTAAGATGCATGGAAAGAAGGGAGGGATTCGTTAAATTTTTGCATTTGCTTGGAGCTGTATCTGAATGATTTGGTTTTCTTTGTAAATAGTGTTATGTGATCATTGTCGATCAAACAAGGGGAGGAAAGGCATTCATGAAACCAGATAATGATCTTGTCTTGACATAAACAACTCTCTCATCAAGAGATAAAGCTTTTCATTGGTACTTTAACACTGACTAAAAGCAGACTCTCATGAGCCAAACTGCACACGCATTTGTATTCCCCCAGTCATAGAAACTACTCGTTAACAATAAGTCACATAGAAGTTTGAAGAAGCTAGTTGAAATATCTGTACAAAAATATAAAATCTATAAATTCTTTTTTTAGCTTGTGTTGATCCTTGGAAACATCACATGCACAATAATACAACAACTGGAAAAGTGGCAACTAAAGAATTAGATATTTGTAGCTCTTTTTTCTTTACATATATACACATTACAATAAAAATAAAATTTATTTTGGTTGTTTGGTGGAAGTATACTACAAGCTAAATTTTAAATTTCCAAAGTTGAAATCTATTTTACCAATACCTTACTAAAATCCAAATATATTAAAAATTTTACTATGTGCAGAAAAAAAGGATTTACAGACTTCTAGATGGCCAACTTATCTACTATGAAGCGAACTAGAACAGCAAAATAATAGTCATGTATGAATGCTCCTTCTGTAGATAATTGGACCCAAAGAGAAAGAAATTCACAGTTCAGTAAGATCCCTAACCCTGACCTTTTAAGTTTTTTCTTTTTATACATTCAGTACAGTATCATGTAAGCTGTGCAAAACTTTACTTAAACTGGCAGTTTGCCATATCAGTTGCATTTGTCTTTGGTACAAAAATAAACAATCGCATTAATGTGCAAGTATTTGTTTTCTTCCGGTCAAGTACCGAAAATGAGTTTTCTAGAGCCATCTTTTATACAATACATAGACTCTGTGGCATATCTACATTTTCAACATATTCCTATATACATTCAAAAATTTGTAAGAGCTGGAACAAATACATTAAAACCCATGAGACCATCTATACATCTTCTCTCCCACAAGGGTTTTCTTACCATTTTATAGTTACACTTTTCCCCTCCCACCCTCAATACAAGGCACAAAGAGTATACATTTTTTTCTTACTTGCACAGACATTTAAATACCGTATCAAGCTCAGAAAACTATATTTTTTATATGGCACTCTAGCTTTATGGCCAGATGTGCTATGTACAAGTTATGGTTGCAAAGAAAACTTACTGTTTAATTTAGAACAAAAGAACAATTATTCTTGAAAAAAACCCTCTTAATTTGAATTTTAAATTTTTATTTTTCTTGGAGCATAAACCTGCCTTAATGTTTGGCATTTTGTGAGATTTCTACTTGCAAAAAAACCATGTTTTGCTCCTACGTAAGTTATATAATCTGGTCCTAGATAAACTTAATTTTAAAATGAATATGTGGTCACCACATTTATGCCAGAAGCAGATTTAAAAACTACAAGGTTTATGCTCCAAAATGTCATTAAGCATTTTATACCATGCTTTCACTTATCTTAGTACATTGTTATAAAAAGAAGAAAAATGATGGAACTTAAAACTGTGATTTATATAACGCTAAATTCACATGCAGACCAGAAATAATTTTACAATGTAGTATATGACACAGGCAGAGCTCTAACCAATGTGAATGGATTAAGTCACATCTACTAAACTTTTGATGTTGGTATTCGCAGCCCTACAAGGCCTCCTGTTGGATTTCCTTCTGCTGTTTTTTCTAAAACTTGGTTCACAAATTCTGATGTTTGCCCAGATACAGGTGGCCCTGGAAGAACAAATGAAGACATATATTAAAAATATTCCAATGAATATGTGCACTCCTGCCCTGCACTCCTGCCCTCCACTCCTTGTTAATTCAAGATTTGTTAGTACCTAGAAGTATCGAATAGATTCTTGCAGGAATGAGAAACAGGTTTGATAGCCAAAAACTGAAAATGATATCAAAAATTAGGAAGGTGGACCAAAACGAAGGAAAGGGGCAAAATGCACAAGCATAAAATGAGAGACACCCAGGTAGATAACAGTATTACCCAGAAGGATTTAGGAAAATAAACAATGTAATAATTGGCTCACTCAAAACCTTTTCAGGCCATTAAAAGTCTGCTAAAAACTTAGTAGGTCCTTTGTGTTAGCTCTATCTAGCACCTACAGTATAGCTTTTCTTTCCTACATAATAGGGAGTGTGACACAGCCAACAACCACCATGCAGGGGTTTGTTTGTTTAGTTTGGTATGCTGTGCACTACACTGCTGGGGGGAGGGGTAAATATTAAGAGACAAGACGAAGTCAGAGTGAGAAGGAAAAGGGCCACTAGATCAGTGGTACCCGACACTTTTGGGCCTATGGGCACATCTGAAGTTTGAAAAAAAGTGTTGTGAGCACCACCACAAAATGCCTGCCATGGAAGTCAAGGCCAGTAACAAAATGGCTATTGTGGGGTGTTTGGCCAGTCAGATCTAATCAATCAAAAACTGATAATTAATCTGCATGATTTTTACATGAGCTTGCTCTCAAACCATCAAATTAAACCTTACAGTGGTGTCTACAGATTTCACAGTAAAATCACAGTGTTGTATTCACTGTAGCACTAATGTTCGCCTCCCCACACCCTCTAAATCTGTTCTGGAGGTTCCTGAAACCTGCCAGAGAAGATCTGGGGACAGTGTGGAGCACACACAGAGAGAGGAGAGGGGAGAATCCCCTTGGGCTAAACTGAAGTTGTCAGCACCATCACAGTACAAACATTTTGATCAGCATGGATCTTCATGATTTTTACATACAATGCCAACAAAACCACCAACAAGACACACAGAACACGTCTGGATACAAAAGTGATCTATGAGTTGTTAGTAGTTTTCAGAGGGTCTCTTGTAACAATCATGAGTATCAGTGTCTCAGATTCATGCTTCTGTGCCAAGGCATCACTGGAAAGCACCACTTTTTGTGGTTCAGTCTATATGGAGACAGATGTGATATGATGGTGGTTTTGTAAAAGTTCTGTAAATTCAAGATAATTGATTTTAATTCTATTGTGTTTGACTTTTATATGTGGGCACATGAATGTAGCTTTTCTCTCTCTGTGCTCCTCAATCCCCAAGTTGCCTTGTTTTCTCCCTGGTACCCACCTGACCCCTTCACTGCTCCATTCTCTCCTCCACTGCCAACCTCCTGCTAGCTTTACTCCCCTCCTCACTCCCAGTTTACTAGGTGGCCATGGTCCCTTTCCCTCTTTTTTTAAAAAAATGTAGGCTGGGTGCATTACAAAGCAATGCACTGGCCAAGGCTCCAGCCACCATCTGTCTTCATTTCGCAAGAATATCTCTGCGCCCATGTGGGGCCCAGAGGCTTTCTGGGGGAATGAAGACAGCAAAAATGTGGTGTTGTTTTTTAATTGAGATTGTTACTATGGGAAGTTTCTGCCAGTGCTGCAACAACCATGGGCACCACACTGGGACAGGTACCACAAGAAGCTGTGGTAGCCTGCAGAGAGAGGGGATAATTCTGTTGGCATTTCATCATCATTTTTTTTTGTTTCTATAAAACAAGTTATGGCCAGGATAGAGTGTGCATGGGGAAGGCAGGAAGAATAATTATGAGATAATTAGAAATTGATTAGAGGCGTTTCAGGCCAATAGATGATCACGACACTCAAGCAACATTCCATACAATGGATCTGCATGATTGAAGGAGACATCTCATTTCATCAGTAATTCCATTTGCCATACCAAGTCTTGGAATTCAGTGCAATTGAGATGTTTGCTGAAGAAAAGTTATTTTGGATAGTGCTGTGCAAAATTAATACAATTGTATATTCCCTGCCTGAAACATCTGGAAATGGCCTCTGCTGTTGTGATGTTAGGCTATATTAATTAGATATCACAGATTTTAAAAGAAATCTTTGGGGTGTTGTGTACAATGGTAGGGTAGTAGATGAACATGGTTTAAAGTCATGATATGTGAGTAGACATTGCTTCCAAGATTGAAAAAAGCTAAAATGAATCCTAGTACCGCCATACTGGATGTTTACTTACCAAGAGTATCTTTAATAAGCACATCAAGCTTTTGACCCATATTGGTTAGTCTGTCATCTTTAGGACTCTGCACTCTATTCACAATTTCTTGTTTGATAGAGTTGATCACAAACAGCAAGTTATCTGCAAGAAGAGACCAGGCAGCAGTGTTAAGTCAATGAAAATGAAACTTTCTGGGAAGGAAGAATATCTCTCTCTGTTTATTTACTTAGCACATGCTATACTGTATTAACCATTTAATTCAAAAAATTCAGTTCCATTTAAAATAACTAATATGACCACAAAACAAAATGGATGCTAAAAACAAAGCAAAGACTTTACTTGGCACCTAAAAGACTTTAATGTAAGCCTCGTGCAAGCCTCCCTAGGTAAAGAATTTCAGAAGCAAGGCATCAAGGCTGAAAAAGTTCTTTCTTCCAGAGGCACCTGCCAATAGGTATGGCAAACATCTTTGATTGTCATCAAGTCTTAAAACTTAATTGTTACAAAACCATTGATACTATTTTTCTGTACAGAAAATAACCTGCCCATTATGTATTTAGACCAGTGATTTTCAAACCTCATGAGCTGAGGCTGTAAGCAGGTCTTGATGGCCTACTATGGCCAAACAGCAGACTCGCACAAAGCTGTTAGCCTTCAGGGTCTTGATTAACTGATACAAGCCAAATGTAGTTATTTCATGAAATGAGTCTGCTAATTAAGGCTTTTTTGTTTTTAAAGGCTTACCATATTCAGTGTTGAGACCCCATAGTTTCACTTTGTTGGCTTCATACTGGGCTTTCTTTTTTAGTCGGCAAGCTCTGTAATGTCAGAAGGCAGGGGGAAAAAAAGAAAATATCCATCTAGTTGGAGCCACTGTCATCAATCTTATAAGAGCTGAGATCTTAGAATTTAGTAGCTAAGATACTACATGATAATTCCCAACACTCATTAGGCCTTCACTGATAAACTTATCATAGTGCTATGCAGGTATTTATGGCAACCTTACCATTGCAAAGTGTGACAACTTTCAGAACTACACTACGCTATACAATTAAACATTCATGTAGGCTGCAAACATAACATCTTCATAATCAGAGATGCCTCAAACTTGCCATGGCTGTGGGAGCGGGGAGAGAAAAACAACTGCATGATTCAGCACACTCTAGAGAACCATTCTAAACAGGTCATCTTCACAGGTCATTACTATTAAATAATATAACAAAATAATATGATTTTTTCCTGATATACCAGCCTGAAAATACTTGTTAAGATGGAAGAATCCCTTGCTTGGGCAAGTCATGATTTTAACAGCTAGCAATTTATTATTTTAAATGTTACCTGGAAGCTAGCTTGTTTTTTTCTTTTCTTGACCTTGGTCTAGCTGTTAAGGGAAGTTCACTGACGGGGGTCAAATCACTGATCACTTTATTCAGCTTCCTCAATTCATTCCCAATCTGTAGCAGTTTTTTAGGGTTAGGTGTCAGATCTTCTACATCAGTCCTCCGTGACTTCTTAACAGCATATTTTCCTACGCATATATATATATATACACACGCACACACAAAAGGTTATCTGATGGGTTGCTGGAATACTGTAAACTATATTCAAATTGTAAAAATAGTCTTTAACCCACAACCTCCTATAGTGGCTTTTATGCTTATTACCCACTATAATACATAATCTAATGATACAACTGGAAAGCTGGGCACAAAAGAGATAACAGAGAATGCTGTGGATGCCGGGTGGACAGTCAAAGAAAATTACTGATACATCTGTACGCTAGGTCATGTTGCCTTTATTTAAAATATTGTATACTGCAGTTCATAAAAAAGTCCACAAGTATTTACAACTGAAAACAATCACCAACATAATTATGACATAAAAAGTAACAGTGTTGGCTTGAAGTTAATCCCTAGAAATGTAGACCCTTAGTAATTCCTACTTGCAATGAGAGAGCAGAGGATACAAGAAAGGAGGAGACAGGCTTCCTTTGCACAAGAAACATGATGCGTGTTCCATGTGGCAAAACAAGAATCTCTTGCCCCCCCCGCCCACCAGTCCCTCAATAAATTACTATCATTACTGAGAAATAGGTCAGATCTTCCAGAAACTCTTATCTTTTGTGCACAATGATATTGCTTTATTACTCATGTTAAATCAAGTCAAGGGAGATGTGTCCTCCCACTCGTGCTCCAACAACACATGAAACCTTACAGGGGAGCTTCTAGGCTAACTATAAGCAAAATCTGACTATAGGTAATGAATAGGTAGAAGATTCGGAAAAAGAAAGTTTTAGAACAGGAAAAAAAGGAGGGGAAGAGGATAGGGAAACAAGAAGGGAACTGTTGGACTATGAGATCTGAATGTCTTTGAAACTGTATGACCAGTGCTGCGAGTTGAAATTTATGATGTTAATTATGTTTTAAAAATAAAAATATGCATATGTTTTTAAAAGAAATGGATGAAAGGTCAAGTGCATTATTAACTTGTAAAATAAACAGGAGCTGCATTCAAGCGGCTTTAGAATACTGTCAACAAATCTTCAGAAACTAAATTTCTCATGTCTTCATTTCCCTTAAAGGGAGTCCACCTTATCTTCTTGGCAGTATGACACTGTTTCCAAATGAACACAAAGTTAGACTGTTTGTGGAAGCTCTTTCTTAAACAACTGAGAGCAAAAGAATTCTTACAAGCTTTGGGAAGCATATGCACCTGAAAGCAACAGCTCCTACTAGGCGACCGCTCTTACCATGATGTAATCCGTTCTTCTGATACATGTTACTTGGTAGTGTATCTCGATTCCACTCTGAAGGCCTCAACATTCTGTCTTGCTGTGATGGTGCTAGTTGCTCACTATATTCCCAGAAGTATCTTCGCTTGCCTCTTTTCCGACAAGATATTGCTGTCATTTCTTTCAAATCTTCTACAGAATCATTCTCATATCCTAAAAAAGGCACAAAAAGTTGTAGTATAGCAGTTTTCCCCACAGAACAAGGGGCAGAGCTAGAAGGAAGAGACTTCATTCAAAGAGAAATAATGGGATTTCAGGGCTTGCCAATTTATTCCAAGGTTCAATTTTTTCCTAGAAGATCAGAGGGTTTTTTTAGGCAGATCCTCTTTTCCCCAGCTACTGAGGTTAGATGCGCAGGTCCTAACCCTCCTGTTCTTAAGCAGCTTCAATTCCCTAGCTTCTCTACCTCCTTCTTAAACATCTGTCCTCAGCCAGCATTCAACTTCTTCAGCAGAGGCAAATGCACACATACAGGGCATGGCATGGAGTGCACAGACAGGCAAAGAGAAAAATGTACACTAGAGCTAAGTACAGATCCTTTATTATACGGCAGAGACTCTTATTATACCACTCAGAACTGAAAAAACTGAGGTCCCACTTAGTTTCCCAAGCATCCTAAAATAGTCATTTTCTAGTCTCGTATTAAAATGTGTAAATTGTTTCACAGAAGAGGTGTAGTGTACCCTTTCCACAAAATATCATTTGGGCCTGGCATCTGTTATGCCCATGCAAATATAAATTAAATTAAATAAGATAACATAAATGTCTGTTAGCTAGAAGTACAGCTCGTGAATGAATTATTATCATTAGGCCTAACACCTATTTTTATATCTATAGTGCAGTAGAAAGTACTTTATATGTTAACAAATCAGTTCGTCTTAATGCTCAGGAAGAAGCAGCTCTGTTTATTCATTACAGTAATTTATTTATTTATTGGATTTCTTAGTCGCCCATCTGGCTGGCGATCCAGCTACTCTGGGCGATGTACAAAATAAGCATACAGATACAATAAACATTAAAAATCTGGACACAAAGATAATAAAATCTAGCCCACCCCAAAAGCCTGCCTGAACAGCCAGGTCTTCACGGCCTGGCAGAAACTCATTATAGAGCGGCATGGCAGAGATCATGTGGGAGGGAGTTCCACAGAGTGGGGGCCACAATTGAAAAAGCCCTCTCTCTAGTCCTCACCAGTTTGGCTATTTTGACTGATGGGATAGAGAGAAGGTCTTTTGAGGCTGATCTTGTTGGACGGCATAGCTGATGATGCTGGAGTCGCTCCTTCAGATAGACTGGGCCAAAACCGTGTAGGAATTTAAAGGTCAAAATCAACAGCTTGAATTGGGCCTGGCAAGCAACTGGTAGCCAGTGCAACTCTTTGAGCACTGGAGTTATGTGATGTCGCCGGCGACTGCCTTTAATCAGGCGCCCCACCACGTTCTGTACCAGTTGCAACTTCCGGACAATTTTCAAGGGTAGCCCCACGTAGAGCGCATTACAGCAGTCTAGGCGAGAGGAGACCAGGGCATGTACCACCGATGGGAGCAGGTGATTGGGAAGGTAGGGGTGCAGCCTCCGTATCAGATGGAGTTGATGCAGTGCTGCCTGGCTCACAGCCGAGACCTGAGCTTCCATGGACAGTTGGGAATCAAGAATGATCCCGAGGCTGCGGACCTGGCCTTTCAGGGGCAGTTGGACCCCATTGAGCACCAGGTCCAAATCCCCTAACCTTCCCTTGTCTCCCACGAGCAGTACCTCGGTTTTGTCAGGGTTCAGCTTCAGCTTATTCCTTCCCATCCAGCCACTCACCGACTCCAGGCACTTGGACAGGGCTTCTACAGCCAACCTCGGTGAAGATTTAAATGAGAGATAGAGCTGCGTGTCATCCGCATATTGGTGACACTGCAGCCCAAATCTCCTAATGATAGCCCCCAGCGGCTTTATGTAGATGTTAAATAGCATCGGGGAGAGGATGGAGCCCTGCGGCACCCCACAAGTGAGAGGCCACGGATCCGAAACCTCATCCCCCGATGCTACTCTTTGGTGCCTATCAGAGAGGAAGGAACGGAACCACTGCAGTACAGTGCCCCTATGCCTAATCCCTCCAGGCGGCCCAAAAGGATACCGTGGTCAATGGTATCAAAGATCCAGGAGGACGAAAAAGGTGCATTCACCCCTATCTAACGCTCTCCTCATATCATCCACCAAGGCGACCAAGGCTGTTTCAGTCCCATGTCCAGGCCTGAAGCCCAACTGAAATGGGTCCAGATAATCCGCTTCCTCCAAGTGCGCTTGCACCTGCTTCGCCACCACAGGCAGTGTTGTGCCCTCCTGATGTGCTCTTTTATTTATTTATGCAATTATTTATATACAAACATCAGGGTGGTGTAAACAACATAAAAACCTTAAAATTCATACAATAAAAATTCTTCTTCCCTTCAACAAGATGCTTTTCCCATCATTTACTTGGGAAAACTTCATCAAGTGGTCCTAACCTGTCTATATATGCCAGAACATACGATACATATTTTGGCCAAATAATCATTAGGATGGACCAAATAATTATATAAGGCTAGACAGAAAGAAGGCAAAACACATTTTTAAAAACCAAGAAAAATGAGCAGAAGGGGGGCAATATTTTATCTGATAAAAAATAAATCTTTTCCCAGTTGCATGGCTTGGGGGAAAAATTCCCCTCTCCCAGCTGTCTAAAAAACTGGTAGGCATCTGCCATGTGTGTATGTGTATATGTATATAAAACAATCTAAAGTCAGAAATGAATTATTTTCACTTGCTTTCCAGAGCAGTGGCTGTATTAGTCTATCGTACAAACACATTTTCCTTTTTTAAGAGTAATACCATCAAACTCAATGGGGCTTACTTCTAAACAGACCTGCATAGGACCGGGAATTCTTAATCTTTGATAGCCATCATGAAAACTGAGGCAGTAAGGCTCAGTTATTCATGACAGCTAGTCTCCATCCATCATTGGCTCTGGTTCCACTCACTGCTGGTATGCAGTCTCTGACATAAAAAAGGTTGCCCAACCCTGCTTTAAAAGGCTCTAATGCAGTACATTTACAGTTGACCAAGGGAGACCATCCTAGTTAATTCTAAACGAGACACTGAAGTTAGAAAAGAGGACAAAGAAGATAACAATGGTGCATTCTAAACTCTGCATTTTTCTGACACCTTCGGCAAGGGACATTTGGCTGACAAAAAGATTCTCTACATCAGTGGTTCTCAAACTTTTTTGGTTCACGGCACACTGTAAAACAAAAAATTTCTGGCACGCTTCACGTACAAAATTAAAAATATATTAATATATTTTAAACTATGAATAAAAATAAATCTCTATACAAATGGGTTTCTTCTCATTTTTAAAATATACTTTCATAATATTCGTGGCACACCTAGTCACCTCTTGCGGTGCACCGTTTGAGAATCACTGCTCTACATGAATGTGAGAACTGCCTGTAGAGTTATGACTGCAAAGTAATTTACAATTCCTCCACAAAAAGTGTTATGTGGGTCATCAGGCCTGCCAATAAACCCATTCTAAAATGACCCTTTTCCACCCCATACTTGCAGTAGACCTGGCTCTAGATCACAAGAAGCTTAAAATTACCTGGTTCAGAGAAAGTATCACTGATGTCATCATCTTTGTCATCCTCATAATCCTCCTCCTCCTCTTCATCATTTTCAGAGAGTTCATGCTCACTTCCAAACCCTTCATCATGATCTTCATCCTCCACTTCTTCCTCTTCCTCTTCCTCCTCCTCCTCCTCCTCGGGATCAGCCTTGCCTGCCCCTGGCTGCTCACCCAAACTGTCAGTGACAAAGAGAGAATAATTGTGTTCTTCCTTTTTCTGCGTAGGATCTGAAACAGATGTGCTGGCAGACAGGCTGTTCTCCTCAGCAACTAATCCTGGAGTTTCTTGGGATGGAGTGAGAAGCAGAGCCTGAGTCTCTTTAAAAGGCAACACAGGAACACTGTGACTCTGGACAGAGTCATTCCCTTTCCGCTCTTGTTTCTTTGCTACAGCCCCACAATAGCAGGTGTTTTCTTTTGCTGCATCAGCGTTCGCATGGCTCATGGCAGACCTGCTCTGGGGTACTGGATTTATCTTTACTTTTGCCTTTTTAACATAATCTTTACATTCAACATGAATATTCACTTTCTCATTATTGTACCCATTGGTCTTCACCATGATTTGTGTGCTTGAATTGGGTTTGCCTGCTTTTTGGGCAAATTCTGATAAAGGTGCCTCAGCCTGACCAGTCTTGGATGAACAAAGAGGGGCTGCTGCTCTGGTTGTAATCTTCTTTGCTGGCAAAGTTAGCTGAGTCTGTTTTACACTGAACAGCAATTCTGGGTAGCACAGTGGATCTGAGACAGGCTGAGAGTCCTCACTGTTGAGCTGAGCCAGAGTTGGAGTTTTACTTATCACCTCTTCATCCTGGTATGGGCTTGAAAAGTCATCAAGGCCCAAATAGTCCACCTCTTTTGTTCCCCAAATGTCACAGCTGGTTAATTTGGTGTACTTTGTCAAATCTTCACAGTAAGTGTCCCACTGCTCCCAATTTGCTGGGAAAGAAGTTTCAGTATCCAGAATGTCTGTAAAAGACTCCAGGTTCTCAAGATCTTTACAGTCCTCTACAGAAAGGAGGTTATCCCTGGAGCTCTGCTGGTAATCCATTTCTCTGTCCTACAGAGACAGATTAAAGAAAGTCAGAAAATAATGGTATATTTGTTTTCTCTCCAATACCTCAAGGGAGAAATCATACAAACCAATTTATGGTTGCAATCCAAAAACACATTTACTAGGAAGTAAGCCTCATTCCACACAGTTGGACTTCCAAGAAAACATGCATACAATTGTGCTGTCTGTCAGCTTTGAATAAAAGGTTTTTAAGAGGTCAGCCATTCCCATGCCCAGTTCAATGAAAAGCCCATCAATTCTGATTGCCTAGAAATAGTTTAAGAGAGGAGTTAACCATCAGTGACACTTGTGAAATTAGCACAAGAGAACGAAAAAAGGACAACAGATCCCATATTTCTCAAGTTACAAATATGTAAAATCTAGACTATGAAGAACCTTATTTTAACTACATCAATAAAACAGAAAATGTTTGACTTTTTAATCTCTTTGTCTAAAACTACTAGTCTTTTACAAGTTCTGTTCAGAAAATACTTAAAGAATCAAGCACAGTTAGCTTAAAGAAAATATGACAGCTAAGGCACAGTTTCCAGATATTTTTTAAGAATGAAGACAGTATTATCCTGCAAACATGTGGCTGACACTAAATAGTACTAATACAAAACAAACAACAATACTTTTAAATTAATGAGTGTAGACTTAGGTTAAATACTAAGAAAAAACAGCCCAACCGAAAGGACAGTTTGGCAATGAAACAAGTTGTCAAGGGAGGTTGTGGATCCTCCTCACTTGGAAGGTTTCAGAGACTGACTTTTTCTAGAGGTGTTTTTTTTTTAAAAAAAGGAACAGGAGATTCTACATGGGGCTGGACTAGGAGATTCACTGGTTATTTCCCTTCCTTTTAAAAATGCCTTTTCTAATACTCAGCGACTTCTGACTCCCCTTGGATGTTACCATGGTTTGAAGTCTACTCATATGCAACTCCTTGTTTCTTATTTCTTGGACAGCTTTGTCAGCAAGAGGCTACAGTTGCTGGGCTCATAAACTGAAGCTTCCTCAGTTAGTGATTAAATTTAATAAAGAGGCAAAGCACACTAAACTGGCCTTCAGTGAACAGATCCCTGTAAGGCACATCCTCTCTCATTTGAGAGGGCTAAGCTATCCTTTATGCAGTCAGAGGAAAAGTAACTTACCAGTTCATACATGAAATCTGGATCAGAACTGTTAGCCAATAGATCTGTGCTCATCAGAGTCTGTTCTGAAAATATGTGGCTTCGAAAGGCATCCCCGAAAGGAGGGTCCATTCCACTCACACTAGGCTACAACAGAATATTATGAATTTGTAACATAACCAACTAGATTTATAACAAAAAATTAGGTCCTACACCTGGTGATTGCTAAAATTTCCCTTTATTGTGGTACATTTTCCATCTCTTTTTCTTTAAATAGTAGCACATTACAATAAAGCCTTGGGAGCCAAAGTTTGGGTTTATCCACCGTTCAACATGTTCTGCATATTTGTTAGCTTAGCAAATATGCCAAACATGTTAAAAAGTGGATAAACATGACTTTGGCTCCCGAGTTTGTTTAGCTTAAACAAAAGAAAGCTGACTGGTGGGCTGCAAGTTCAAAACACATTTTAATTAAGGCATAGTAAAGATTTTGCCCAACTTCACTTGCAATGAAAATAAAAACAATTTTATTTCTATGATTCATACAAAATCTTTACTTTTTATATATTTTATATCAAAATATGCCAACAATGGCTTACAATCAAATACTATAGATCAGGGCTATGGATCTCTCCTACAATTTGCAGGCAGAGTTGCCCACCTGTCAATCACATGATATCACAGTGATCTCAGGTGACTTTCTTGCCCCACATGTGTCTTGCAGACCTCTTTGCAAAGTGCTCTGCAAGACCCTCTTGAGAAGCTTCTTTCAAAGCACTACC
This sequence comes from Rhineura floridana, assembly GCF_030035675.1. Lineage (NCBI taxonomy): Eukaryota > Metazoa > Chordata > Lepidosauria > Squamata > Rhineuridae > Rhineura > Rhineura floridana. The sequence continues at coordinate 90,980,452 of NC_084482.1, read as the reverse complement.
TCGCCCAGCGCTTTGCATAGGGGTTTGCAAGCACCGCCAATTTGTGGTGCCTGCAAACCCTCTTTTGGCCAAGTCAGGTTTTTACCAACCTCATATCTGACATTGTGTATAATGTCAGGTGTAGGTGGGTGTGGTTTGGCTGAAATGACCTCCCAGGCCAAATGGGGAGGCCTTCCATACCATATGACAGAGATAGGGAACCTTTGGCCCTCCAAATGCAATTGGCCTCCAACTCCAATCTTCCCAACCATTGATCATGCTTGCCAGTGCTGTTGGGAGATGGAGTCCAACAACAGCTGAAGGGCCACAGGCTTCCCGTTCCTGTCAACCTGATCCATTAGGTTTTTCAGAATCATGATAATGCCATCTACTTTGATTACCAGCAAATAAGATAACTAAAGGGACTTTTCCTCATTTTGCTATTGCCATTCTGAGAATGAAGATCCTTGGCCAATACTAGCCCTAGAAATGAAGGCAGTACTGCAGGTGTGAGATCTACCCTCAGAGTCAGAGAGTGCTACAATAACAGAGGGCTGTTTAAAAGAGCCTTTCCCAAGCTGGTGCCCTCCAGATGTTGTTGGACTCCAACTTCCATCAGCCCAAGCCAGCATGGCAAATGGTCAGAGATTATGACAGCTGTAGTCTAAAACCATCTGGAGGCTGAGGAAACTTGCTTTAAAATCATCTTTCATTAGGAAAGCAACTTTTCTGAACCTTATCATATTGCCCTGTCATATAGCACCAAACCATAAGAGTCTCTTTCCAGACCATAATTCAGCCTCCAAGGTAGATCTTGGAGAGACATTACTACCCACCATTCCAAATTCTCTCTTACAAAAGGTTAATTTTCATCCCAGACTTTTATGATTGTGGAGAAAAGCTTGAAAATGTATGCACTTTGTTCCTTAAAGGAACAGCTGCAACTCGCACAGTATTGTTTTATGTCAATGAAGAAGACTGAACTTAACTTACAGCATCTCTACTGACTTCAGTTCCATGCTCTGGGCAGCCACCACTGTGTCACATGAGCACTGCAGAAACTATTACTTCTTTTTCAAGATCATTCAGTTCTTCATTTTAATTTCTGCTGAAGCAGCTGCTGCCTTCAGCATGGTCCTCTTTCCTCATAGGGATAGTAAAGATCCCTTATAAACTCTGGATGTTTAAGAGAGATGTAGGTGGACTTGAAAGACCAACCTACCTGCTTCTTCCATAATCCAGTCTCATCTATTCCTTTCTCTGTCCCTGTCTCCATACTATCTCCCAACTGCCTGTATATTAAGTAGTTCTCAGGAAGTGTACCAAGGAAAGCCAGCATCCATGTTTCCCATAATTCTGTTCCTATCATACATTCCTTGGCATCCTGAATCAGATAGCTGCTACTTGGTGGATCCACATATTAAGGGGAAAACACAAGCAAGAAGTTCTTAAAGTATCCAACATCGGTTATGTCCAACAGTGTGGCTTAGCTGATAGTAAGGCTCCATCAGCAGAACAGAGAGGAAAGCCATTTTCATCAATTTCCCCTTCCCCCCTTCATCTCCCCCATCCCCCCCCCCAATCTGCTCTGGAGTAGAAAACTGCTGAAAATTGCTCGCTTCTCCATTCCTGACAGAGATACATCATCATCAGCCGAGTGACTTCATTGCATACAACTCCATTATTTTTATGGAGATAATGTTCAGCTCTTTATAGGTCTATCACTCACCTCAAAAAACGCAAAAGCAAAACCTGAACAAAATTTCAACTTCTTATATCAGGTAAGTGAATATAAATACTGGGCATTACCTGAGGCATTTCCAGACCCAGTTCTTCCAAGTCCAAGCCCAAACTTTTTGTTTTCTTTGCTTGCAAATTCTGTTCCAGTTTTTCTTCAGGGTCAACAGGCAACATACAACTCCTGCAATGGAGATTCACAGATTTTTTTTTCTAGAAAAAGCTTCACTTTGACCACATAGAACTCTTCTTTCTCTGGGGGCTTTCTGCATGAAATGAAACCAAAACCAAATATTCACTTTAAACTGAAATGACGATTATGTGCTCATTTCTGAACAAAGAAAGTTTCCACCACTTAATACCCATAACTCCAATGCTAGAACTGTACAAGGAGACCAGTCTCAGCCCAAGTTCTGTTTAGAGGATTGTTTACATAGCACAAACAGCATGCATGTTTCTTTAAGAGGACAGGTCCCTGCCATGAGGAACTGGGGAAGGGACTCGCCTTCTTAGATTTCATAAATTCATTACAGGGGAGAAAGTAGATAGAACAGCTAAAGAACATATATTTCAGTTACATGGTTAGGCTTGGTTACAATGGGATAAGGGAACTAGTGGATTATGCCAAAGGCTTTACAGAAAAGGAAGCTTTCGAAGAGCTGTGAAGGAAATAAAAGGTGGCACCAAAGAAGTGTTCTGGGAGGCAATCCCAAGCATAAGAGACAAAAAAGGGTGGAGTTGTCTGGGGCAGCAAGAGGCCTTCAGACAGTCAAGGATGGTGGCACATGAGGAACAAAGATCATGAACATAAGAATCTAAGAGAATGCTGCATCAGGACAGTGGTCCAACTAGTCCAGCATCCTGTTCTCACAGTAGCCAACCAGTTGCCCATAGGATGCCCACAAACAGGACCTGAGTGCAAGCGTACTCTCCCCTCCGGCGGTTTCCAGCAACTGGTATTTGGAAGCATCCTGCCTCTTCCAACAGAGGCTGAGCACAGCCATAACCGCTAGTAGCTATTAATAGCCTTATCCTCCATGAATTTGTCTAATCCTCTTTTAAAGCAATCCAGGATGGTGGTTATCACTGCCTCTTATGGTAGCAAATTCCACAGTTTAACTATGTGTTGTGTGAAGAAGTACTTTCTTTTGTCTGTCCTGAATCTTCCAACATTCAGTTTCATTGGCTGTTCATGAGTTCTATTGTTATGAGACTGAGAGGGAAGAAAAACTTTTCTCTATCCACACTTTCTCCATGTCATGCATAATTTTATACACCTCAATCATGTCACCTCTTACGTTTTTCTAAAAAATGCTGCAATCTTTCCTCATAGGGGAGTCACTCCACCCCCTTGGTCATTTTGGTTGCCTTTGTTTGAACCTTTTCTAGCTCTACAATACCATTTTTGAGGTAGTGACCAGAACTCTACACAGTATTCCAAATATGGCTGCACCATAGATTTGAATAACAGCATTATGATACCACCAGTTTTATTTTCACTACCTTTCCTAATGAGCCCTAGCCTGGAATTTGCCTTTTTCACAGCTGCCGCACACTGATTATACACCCACAAGAGTGGCGGTATACCATAGCCAGAGTGGATTTTTCACATTCCGCAATGTTAAATTGAAAATACCCCCATGCCATTCTGATGCTTCCTATAAGCTCATTTTAAAAAAAGCCTTACAAAACGTACAGTCCTGAACTCAGAAACACTTGCTTAACAACTCTCTAAATTTTCATGGTGATACACAAAACAGTCAGACAGAATGAGAGTTCAAAGTCTAAAAAGAGAGAAAAAAATGCCAGCCCCCTTTTGGACTTTTTTCTGTCAGAGTTCTCATAATCTGTTGAAATTCATTAAAAATCAGCCATGTTCACAGAGTACCTGTAACCAAATACTGACCTTGCCCCATACTTTGACATTCATCTTCTGCAGTTGAAAAGTTAAAAAAATACCTGGCTGATTTTTAATTAATTTAAGACATTTACCATTGAACTGAATGATAAGTGTCGGACATGCTCAGTAAGAATCAACTGTCAGTGTTCTAAAAGCCAGACTCACAGCTGCTTGGCCTGGCTAATCAGGGGGCCACACCCACACCAGACTTTGAATTCACTTGAGACAGTAATGGCTTCCCCCAAAGAATCCTGGGCATTATAGTTTGTGAAGGGTGCTGAGAGGAGACTCCTTTTGCACTGACAGAGCTCCAGAGGCCAGACTGCTTTAACAGTCAGCCACTCTGATTGAAGGTCTGTGAGGGGAACAAGGCATCTCCTAGCAACTCTCAGCACCCTTCACTAACTACACTCCCAGGATTCTTTGAGAGAAGACATGACTGTCCAAAGTGAAATAAAGGCCTGGTCTGGATGTGGCCAGAGACAGCTTCGGTTTAAATTTGGGTGGGAGTCTACATGTGCCAGCTGTAGAATAAAAAGGTGGGGGAACCCTGGAAAGCAATGATCTTTTCCTTTTGGAAAGGAAAGGGCTTCCCCTCTGCCAAGTGCCTACCCACCCAATCTCCTCCCCTCCCCCTCCCCTCCCTGTCCCTCTCCTGGGTTAGTGTTGGACTACAACTTGGGAGAGCAGGGTTCGAATCCCCACACAGCCATGAAGCTCACCGGGTGACCTTGGGCCAGTCACCGCCTCTCAGCCTCAGAGAAAGGCAATGGTAAAACCACCTCTGAATACCTTTTACCATGAAAACCCTATTCATAGGGTCGCCATAAGTCGAGATCGACTTGAAGGCTGTCCATTTCCATTTTCAAACATGACTGCACAGAAATAAATCCCACTGAACTCAAAAAGTATGCAACTGATCAAACCCACCCTCCCTTCTTCTCCCTCCTATCCCCTCCCTCTTGCCTCTTCCCTCTCCCTTCCTTTGCGCCTCCTTCCCCTCCCCCTCCTCTTCCCATGATCAGTTTTACCTATCTTAAGCATGATTGCACGGGAGTAAATACCATTTAACTCTATAAGCACGCAAATGATCAAACCTGTCCTCCCTGCCCCCTCCAGTCCACTCTTTCCCCTTCCCCCTCCTCCTCCCCCATAGTCAGTTTTACCTATCCTAACCATGATTGCATAGGAGTAAATCCCATTGAACTCAATAAGCATGCAAATGATCAGACCTGTCTTTCCCCTCTCCTCTCCCTTCCCCCTCCCCTCCCCTCTTCTTTCTTCCTCCTCCCCTGCCCACTCCAGCCCTCCCTCCCCCCCAGTCAGTTTTACCGATCCTAAGCATGATTGCATGGGAGTAAATCCCATTGAACTCAATAAACATGCAAATGATCAAACCTGTCCTCCCCTCCCCCTCCTGCCTGCTTCCCCTCCCTTCTCCCCCCCATCCTCTGTGGTCAGTTTCACCTATCCTAAGCATGATTGAAGGGGAGTAAATGCCACTGAACTCAATAAGCATGCAAATGATCAGTCCATTCTCAGCAAACTTGCACAGGATCCCATTTCGTACCTCCCAGACTAAAAAACAGGGAAATTCACTAATAGGTAAAAAAAAAAACCTTGCGGTTTAAGAATGTACCTATAGCCCACAGATATTTCTATTCAACTTTAAAAAGCAGGGAGATTGGGCAGCTATAGTGAATGCACCAGGGAAACAGGAGATCTGACCTCCTCTCTGAGATATTGGACTGCCCTACAAATTGGTCAAAATGCAAACACCATTTGGGTTGGTCTTTCACAGTCCAATCCACTTGCTGTGTAGCTTGGAAGAATTTGGTAATATGTGCCTCTGAGCATATGGTGAGCGGTGGCAACACCTGCAATCAGCCCAAATAATTGAAACAAGGCATGCTGTGGTGATCTTGTTTTAGCAGGGCGGAAGCAACATTATTAAGACAGTTGATATCGTTCAGATGATCACTTTAAATATTTCTGATTTACTTTGCAATTTTAGTGAAGTTTCCTATAGGAAATCATTTTCTTTTGTTTCTATTTCTGTAATTGTGGAATAATGGCACTGACTATTCTGCAGAATAGTCTCCAATGGACATCAGGAATGTCTCAGTTTGCCAAGATAAAACAGTGGGAGGTGAAATATATTCCAGCAAAATTCTAGGTGTGCCGTATGATTTTAATTGACCATGAACACCTTGCCTTAAATAAAGTGGTTTAAACATAGCAGGCTGAAAACATGCATCCTCTTTTTTCAAACAGCTAGAGTCATTGCTGAAGTAGCAACATATTGTATTCAGTCTGATTTTATATCAAACTGCAGTTTCAGATTCAACTTTTAATGCACCCAAAATAGAAATAGAACATAACCTCCAATTTGAAACACGAAAGGCTGTCTTCACCATCATATGACACTGACCAATAAAAAGGCTTTGAAATTGATAAAAATAAATTTTCTAGATTTCTAGGATGAATAATGAGGGAAATAAAAGTTTCTAGATTCTCTGTAGAAACATTAGTAAGACAGGAAAGAAGCAAAGAACACCAACAAACATACAAAAATGTAATTCTCCATCTTTGGAGATGGCAGGTGTTGCCACCACTCACCATATTATGCTCAGAGGCACATTACCATTGGACTGTGAAAGACCAACCCAAATGGTGTTTGCATTTTGACCAATTTGTAGGGCAGTCCAATAAATATCTCAGAGCAGAGGTCAGATCTCCTGTTCCCCTGGTGCATTCACTATAGCTGCCCAATCTCCCTGCTTTTTAAGTTTGATAGAAATATCTATTGGCTATAGGTACATTCTTAAACTGCAAGGGTTTTTTGCCTATTAGTGAATAGACATCTTCATCAAGCTATCCATGAGGAATCACTGCTGGTCCGTCAGCACCAGTTCAGACCCCATGAGTGTATATTTGAAGTTAAGATTTTTTGCTTCAATATACATAACTGTACACTTCTTTACACTATACTGCATTTCCAATTTTACCGTTCATTCACTCAGTATGGAGTTCTTTTGGAGCTCTTCACAATCTCTTTTCGTTTTAACAACTCCAAATAATTTAGTATCATCAGCAAACTTGGTCACCTCATTGTTAACCCCTAACTGTAGATCACTTATGAACAAGTTAAAAAGCACAGGTCCCAATACTGATCCTTGGGGAACTCCACTTTCTACAACCCTCCATTGGGATAACTGTCCATTTATTCTCTGCTTCCTGTTTCTTAACCAGTTCCTGATCCACAAAGAATCTCTCCTCTTATTCTATGACTGCTAAGTGTACTCAACAGTCTTTGGTGAGGTACTTTGTCAAAAGCTTTTTGTAAGTCCTGTTTTACAGTGGTTCCGATCCTATCTCCAAGGTCATTTTGAGAGAACAGCATTGGGTGATTATCTTTTGGCCCCCTGGCAGTTGTGATGTGGGGGTGCTGCAGGGTACCATCTTGTCCCCCATGCTGTTTAACATCTATATGAAGCCCTTGGGAGTGGTCATCAGGAGATTTGAGGCAAGGTGTCAACAGTACGCTGATGATACCCAGCTCTATTTCTCTATAACATCTGAATCAGGAGAGGCCGTGCAAGCCCTGGACTGGTGCCTGGACTCAGTGGTGGGCTGAGTGAGGGCCAATAAACTGAGCCTGAATCCTAGCAAGATGGAAGTGCTGTGGGTTGGTGGTTCCCAAGTTCAGATCATTGGTCAGTTGCCTGCTTTGGATGGGGTCATACTCCCTCTGAAAAAGCAGGTCTGTAGTCTGGGGTGCTCCTGGATCCATTTTTGTTGCTAGATGCCCAGATGACCTCAGTGGCTAGGAGTGCCTTTTACCAGCTGCAGCCGTTTCTGGACTGGGATAGTCTGACCATTGTTGTCCACACACTGGTAACCTCCAGGCTGGATTACTGTAATGCGCTCTATGTGGGGCTGCCCTTGAGGTTGGCCTGGAAGCTGCAGCTGGTGCTAAATGTGGCGCCGAGACTGCTCACTGGAGTAGGGTATCACCAACATGTCACCCTGCTGCTGAAAGAATTGCACTGGCTGCCCATTTGCTACCGGGCCAAGTTCAAGGTTCTAGTTTTGGTGTACAAAGCCCTATAAAGCTCAGGACCAGGATACCTGAAAGACCGTCTTACCCCTTATATATCCAGTTGATCACTGCGCTCTGCAGGTGAAGGCCTCCTGCAGACACCATATTATCAGGAGGTCCGTTCTGCACAATATAGGAAATGGACCTTTCGCGTGATGCACCTACCCTATGGAATTCCCTACCCTTAAATATTAGACAGGGGCCATCTCTGTTATCTTTTCGGTGCCTATTGAAGACCTTCCTCTTTCAACAAGCCTTTTAAGTAGAGACCTTACCCCAGTCTGCGTCTGTGTTGGAATTGAATTTTAATATGTTTTTAAACTTTTTTGTAAAACAATGTTTTTAAATGTTTTTTTAAAGATGTCTTTTTTTAAAAAAAAATTTAAGATGTTTTGCTTTGATTTATTTTAAAGTCTGTTTTTATGATGTTTTAAAGTGTTTTTGTTTGCCACTCTGGACTCCTGCTGGAGGAAGGGCGGGATATAAATCAAATAATAAATAAATAATAATAATAAATAAATATAGTCTAAGTACACTATGAAGAGGTATAAGGAGGAGCAAGGACTTGGGTGGCTTTAATCACAAGGATCAATGTGTTCATACTGGATTCAGAGATGGAATGGAAGCCAGTCCAGGGATTTTAAGGAGGATTGTCATGTGGTCAGGGCAATGAGAGAAGTGAATGATCTGGGTAGCAGAGTGTTGGCTACAGGTGAGAGAACCACAGAAGACCAGAGAGGAGAAGATTGCATAGATTTTTTGCCAAAGCAGTAAAAGAGGAAGTGCCCTACTGATGCAGTCTTAAAAAGAGAGAAATGACATGATTTGACAATGGACTGAATATGTGGAAATATGAGGGAGATGGTAAAGGGGCTCTGAGAATGATCTTTGGGGCTGGTTAGGTTCAGGGGGAGAAAGTGTTCCTTAAATTTTTTAATTGTTTTTAAGAAAAATTAAATTGTGTTTTTAAATTTTTTGTGTTTCAAAATTTGTATATTTGTTTTTATTGTTTTTAATTGCTGTAAACCGCCCAGAGTGCTATGGGGCAGTATATAAATGTAATAAATAAATAAATAAAGGCATCCAGGTTTCAAGCCTTTTAGGGTTTTAAAGGTCAGCACCAACACTGAGAATTTTGTTTAGAAACAAACCAGGAGGCAACACAGCTATTCCAAGACTGGCAAGATAAGTTCCATTCGCTTAGTCATATTCTGTAATCCAATTGCTATATTCTGAACCAACTGCAGTTTCCAAACAGTTTTGAAAAGCAGCTCTATGTACAACACAGTGCAGTAATCCAAACAGGATGTTACCAGGACGTAGCTAACTGTGGCGAAGCTATACAGAAGGGGCAACAAGAGCCTCATTTTAATATTTATAAGGCATATTCTAAGATAGGATCACCTGTTTGTGCTCCCTAATACAGTATTTTAATATGTAATATATTACATATATATATGTATATATCCAGTTGACAATATATATTGTCATCTGCTGCTGCTGTGCTGCTTCCCCTGGCTGTCACCACCACCACCCTTCCTGCTGGACTGCTGCTATTAACAGCTGCCACGCCCTGCAGGACCAGGTCCCAGGTACTCAGCCAGCTGTGGCTAACCTTTTCCACCTGTTCCTCCTTGGAGGGATATATAGGCTGGCTGGCTGCGAGGCCTGGAAGACCTTCTGCCTGCAGGAAGAGGAACATTGCGCTGCCAGGGAGGGAGAGCCCCTTGTCATCTGCTGCTGCTGTGCTGCTTCCCCTGGCTGTCACCACCACCACCACCCTTCCTGCTGGACTGCTGCTATTAACAGCTGCCATGCCCTGCAGGACCAGGTCCCAGCTTATTTCATCATTGCTGCTGCACTGCACGAGGAGAGTCTTCGGCGTGGGACATTGTTGCCGGATGTATGCTGTGTGGTGTGAATGAGATTGGTGTGTGCATGTATGTGAGTCGTTGCTTGTTTTAACTACACTTTAATTGTATTTTATTGTATTTTAACGCTATTTAATTATTTGTTCTGTTGAGTTTGCTATTTATTTCTATGTTTTTGTATTTTATGTTGCTGTTTTACTCTTATGTACACCGCCCAGAGAGCCTTTTGGCTTTGGGCGGTATAGAAATTAAATTAAATAAATAAATAAATAAATAAATATTATTTTATAATGCATGTTCTTAAGACTGTTGTATTTATATTTTGAAAAACTGTCAGTTAACTTGTTTTTAACATTTTATTTTTTCAGTATTTTTATTGTATATTTTGTGTGAACTCCTTTGAGGTTTTGATGATTCAGCAGTACATATATGCTATTAAACAATTTTTAAAAACTGCCAGTATGCCAGAAGAAAAAAATTAAATGCCCATATAAATCCTGAAGTACCCACTCAGTGGAGACACTGATCATGGTGGCTCTGCACAATCAACTGCTCAGGGCTTCTCTCCTTCTAAGCAGCCTCTGCTGATGGTTATTAGTTTTGCCATAACTCTGCATCAGGTGTGACCAAATTATAGAATATTCCTGATGCAAAGTGGTAGCAAACCGCCCTCAGACGTGGCACACCCAGAATAGTAACTCACCCAGAACCATACGGTGAGGATAGACAGATCTTATTCTGACATGCTTAATGCCAGTCTTTTTGGTGTAACAGTGAAGCATGCCTCCAAATCCTTTTTTTTTTTAAAGGAAACATGCCTCTAATATAGGAAGTGCTGCCCTAACATGTATATCAAACTTTAGGCATATAGAAGAACAATCAACAAAACATTTTAAAAGCCAGCACAATACACCACAATCAAAATTGTCTTGGAGAAGACAAAATCTAAACATTGTTTTGAGTTTACAAAAAATCTACTCTTTTAACACCTATGCAGTAGATCACCCATTTAAAGTAGAATAATCATCCTTGTCCTAGAATGTGTGCATGCACAACCCTCATCCCACTCTGCGTCTGTGTTGGAATTGCTTTTTAACATGTTTTTTAAACCTTTTTTAAAAAAAACAATGTTTTTAACCTTTTTTCTTTTTTAATGTCTTCAAAGCTTTTTTTAAAGAAAGTTTTAAAAGATTTTTGTTTTATGTATTTTAAAGTCTGTTTTTATAACATTTTAAAGTGTTTTTAGTGCTTTTGTTTGCTGCCCTGGGCTCCTGCTGGGAGGAAGGGCAGGATAGAAATCAAATAAATAAATAAATAAATAATCCCTGATGTTTTACGTTTTTTGGCAGGTTGCCTCAAGGTACCAACTGTACAACCCTTCAGTATACCACAAACAGCAAGATTATGCAAAGGAATCTACAGAATAACCCACTCAGAGCTGTACTGATTCATACTGAGTTGTAGAAATTAGTTTGCTTGTTAGTTACCCCAGAAGCAAAAGTCCCCAATTAAAATTGATTCACTGTTAGAAGCCCCTTTATGTTCTCTCTTTTTTATGCAGGGAGCTAGAGACTGCAATAAAATGGCACAAATCCTCCTGTAGTATAAAGATTGTGTTTTGATAAGTTAAAATCGTCATCCCTATCATTCCAATATTCTGCTTACATTTAGAAATATACTCTCTACATGCCTCATTATGTTTCCGCTTTCCTGAAAATGTTACAACTGAATACAAAAGGTAAAGGATGCTACAGATCAGCTCGAAAGCTTGCAAATGCAGTGCAAGAATTAAGTTTGGGTCCAAACCTGAGCACAAGCCATATAGCAGCAGGCAGGCAAGTGGAGTTGTATAGGGACAGCATGCCCATGCCCTGCTCTGACCACTTACACCAGTTCTGTTAGTTGCAAATCAGAGAATATTAGAAAAATGCTAGCTAAGTTTATTAGTTAATAGGATATGGTTATTCTTTTCTTAACTTCATTTACATGAAAGAAAACTCCCTTGAAACATTTTATACATATGCCACCAATATGATCACAAACCACAATAAAACTATTAAACAAACAGAGCTCAATATGCTGAAGCTACTTCCTCATACACAGACATAATTTTACAAACCTACAACCCTTTGTTGGCTTCTTTGGTTCAATTATCTTCCACTGTACTATTTAAGTACTGCTTAAGGATCACAAGTTGAGAGAAAGTCTGCCTATGCAGAACGTTGAGCACTTTATGTAATATTTTGAAGTCAAGGCATGAGGACGGGGATTCTGGCAGAGATTAAATGTTTTCTATTGTGAAATCCAGCAACTTACACAGAATCACAAGAACGGCAAAATTTTAAGACTCCTGAAAGGGATTTCAGTTTTGTAGTTTCTGCTAAGGACAAAGCTCCACACCTTATACAGAAATCAAATCTGCCACTGGTTTGAACCAGAAAAACAGAGATGGGGAACCTTAGGCCTAGGGGCCAAATTGGGCCCTCCAAGCCCCACTATTTGGTCTTTAGGACTGCCCCCAAGACACAGCCCACATCAGCCTGACTTCATACCCTCCTTGAGTGATTTTGCCTGTCTGGAATGTGTCCCTGAATTCTGATAATGTCTCTTGCTTTCCTAGATGAAGGACAGAGAGTGTGAATGTGTGTAGAAACTAACCTACTGTACAAAGGCAAAAGTTATATTTGATGCATTGCCCACTTTTGCCTCTGGCCCTGCTCATCACTGGCATGTAGGCTCTGGAAGGTTGCCCAGAAGGGAATGGAGCTCTCAGGCTAAAAACGTTTCCCCCGACCTCTGCCATATAACTTACCTGTAGCAAACATGTAAAATGGGAATTTCAGATGTGCATTCTTAAAACATCCAGGTACAACTCAGCCAAGCCACAGTATACTCAATCACCAAGAAAAGTGCGAAGCCACTCTCAGAAATCATAGGGGACCTAGGTAATTTATCACATCTAATAGCCATATCTAGAATATAGTTTCTGCCCCACAAGTGATTGCCAATAAATGAATGAATGATTTCTTCCTACTTGTTATTGAGTTCTAAACCTTTTCCTGCTGAAAGCAATTTAACATGGACATTTCTGTCAAATAACTTTGCGCAAAACATACCTCTAGGTTTTTTAAAAATGTTTTCTCATTTATTTCCACCACCAGGTTTTAGAGATTAAGGCCAAAATACAGGATTACAAAACAAGATATACTTCCCCATAAATTTTTTCAAGATGTTCCTTCTTGGAAGATATCATCAGGGCTAAATTACCATATATGGAGTGAGAAATGCCAGATGTCCAAGCTGGATTTAGAAAAGAAAGAGGTATCAGAGATCATATAGCAAGCATACGTTGGATAATGGAATGGACCAAGGAATTTCAGAAGAAAATCACCCTGTGCTTTATAGATTACAGCAACGCCTTGGATTGTATAGATCACAAAAAACTATGGAATGCTTTAAAAGAAATGGGAGTGCCACAGCAACCGATTGTGCTGATGCTCAACCTATATTCTGGACAAGAGGCTACTGTAAGGACAGAATATGGAGAAACCGATTAGTTCCCCATCGGAAAGGGTGTGAGACAGGGGTGTATTTTATCACCCTATTTATTTAATCTATACGCAGAACATATCATACAGAAAGCAGGATTGGACTAAGAAGAAGGAGGTATGAAAATTGGGGGAAGAAATATCAATAATTTAAGATATGCAGACGATACCATACTACTAGCAGAAACCAGTAATGATTTGAAACGAATGCTGATGAAAGTTAAAGAGGAAAGCACAAAAGCAGGACTACAGCTGAATGTCAAAAAGACTAAAGTAATGATAACAGAAGATTTATGTAACTTTAAAGTCGACAATAAGGACATTCAGCTTGTCAAGGATTATCAATACATTGGCACAGTCATTGACCAAAATGGAGATAATAGTCAAGAAATCAGAAGAAGGTTAGGACTGGGGTGAGTAACGATGAGAGAACTAGAGAAGATCCTCAAATGCAAAGATGTATCACTGAACATCAAAGTCAGGATCATTTGGCCATGGTATTCCCGATCTCTATGTATGGATGTGAAAGTTGGACAGTGAAAAAAGCGGATAAGAGAAAAATCAACTCATTTGAAATGTGGTGTTGGGAGGAGAGCTTTGCAGATACCATGGACTGCGAAAAAGACAAATAATTGGGTGTCAGAACAAATTAAACCAGAACTATCACTAGAAGCTAAAATGATGAAACTGAAGTTATCATACTTTGGACACATAATGAGAAGACATGATTCACTAGAAAAGACAATAATGCTTGGAAAAACAGAAGGGAGTAGAAAAAGAGGAAGACCAAACAAGAGATGGATTGATTCCATAAAGGAAGCCCCAGATCTGAACTTACAAGATCTGAACAGGGTGGTTTATAACAAATGCTATTGGAGGCCATTGATTCATAGGGTCGCCATAAGTCATAATTGACTTGAAGGCACGTAACACACACAAATCAGATGTAATGTTAATTGCTTGAATGCAATTAACCTGCACACTTTTGGTTATGTAATAGCAGCCATGGGAAAGCTGAGTAACCAAGGGATCATAGGGGATGAGGAAGTTAACACTCTCTCTCAGGTCTGACAAAAAGCGCACATCTGAAGCTGTGACTGTCAAGAGAAGCTTCTACTTAAAGAGGCAAAAATGTGCACATTAATTACATTCACACAACTGAACATTATGTCTAGTTTGACCATCAAAAGGAGTCCCAAACTGTAGCTAAATTCAGCGAATTCAAAATATTGTTTGTGGATTTAGCACAACAACTTTCTGAATAATGCAGGAGCTTAGTGCCAGGTAAGCATTGCATCTATAGCCTAGATTTAACCTAAAGGAGCCTTTCATTTCCTGACCACTCCATCACTTTGCTTGACTCCCTCACTACTGCAATAGTTGAACCTAGCGGCACTAGATCTTCAGGTAACTTTCCCTTTCCATCTTGAAAGGACAGCAACAATCATAAATCATACTCAGATGTTTTACTCTTAGAAAACTTTTCTTCTCTTCTTTTTGAAGATGTAGAGGACCATTCCTCTCTCAAAACTACAGACTTTCCAGGAGACCAAGCAAGTTCCAGCCTCTCTAGTTCCCATCTGTGAGTTGTCACTCCCACCATTTTTTTCTACTGTCTTCCAGAAGGTGGCCTTTCAAACCGAAAGAGGTATTTATAGAAAGATCTCTTTTTCTGTCTGCTGCCTCGTGTACAGAACACTTTAGAATCAAGGCAGACTTCAAATGCACAAAAGAATCATCTGCTGTATTAATAGCTTTCAAAAACAACTTTGGCATTCAAGACCATGGCGCCAGATTATGAAAACTGTTTCATGTTATGAATGTGTTCTTATGCAAGAATTTATGTCAATAGCTCACTAGTTACATGATGATACTTTGCTTCCACACATTACATAAGCATGTTGGCAAATACTAGTCTATATCGCTGCCGGCTAAGTTGCCGGAGGTACCAATTTTCAATCTTGTGTTCAACAGTGAATATGTCGTCTTTGTGACCTCCATGATAGGCTTTCTGCTTTTATTACAAGGCTCCTTCTCTTCAGTATTGCAGACAAACTCCCAAAGTTATGTTAATAATTGATGTATTAAGCAGAACCAGGCATGCCATATTGCACTGAACCCTAAACTAAGGATTGAATCCAACGTTGTCCATATGTGAGTGGACTTCCCCTTCAACACCCCTTCAACCTTGTGGGGCAAGTTTTGGGGCAGGGCAGGGCAATTCTGTTGTCTGCAGACTTCTGCTAGCAATATTAGATTCCACCATATGTCTCACACAGTTACACCTAAGGCCTACTTTGCACAAAAAATAATTGAGATATTAAAATCTATTTTTGGACTGTACCACTTAAGATTGTGGATGGTTGATAGTACAGTTAATTGCTTCCATATTTAAGAAACCTCCTTCATATAGAAGGCTAGTATGGAACAGAGAATGTTAGGTTATAACCCTCTCCAAGAACTTTTCCCCCCCAAATAAAAACTTTTTGATCTCTATCTGCACTCCAGAATCTACCACATCTTCTGCTGCTTGAGGGAACCAGGGATAATTGCCATTATGTTCATGTATAAAAACTCTATCAATAACCAGGTTTCATTAATAGAGAAATGGCTAAAAATATTATTGCTCAATGTGTAGTATTATTTCCCAAATGCAATTATAGCACTAGTGGGGAATCTAAGCAATACTATTCATACGTGACCACTACAACAGCCGGGAAAGTTTTGTGCACAGATGGTAGCACAATGTGCAAAGATGAAAACTGCATGGGGAAAGCCAGCAAGGATGATTGAACAATTTGAATATTAGAGGATAAAAGAGTAGTTAATTGGCAAGCTACAAATTACACACAAACATATGCAACTCATGCCTTTTTTTTAAGTGAAAAATCACTTGTGGAGGGCATTTAGAATAGAATGGAGAAGTGGCAGGGAGGCAGCCCTGAACCCTGAGCTGATGTTCTCAAAATAAAAACTGTCTACTCTGACCCTCAAGGTCTCTTTCCACCCAGATTTTAAAATCTATTTGTATATTTGAATTCAAAGGTTTTTATCCCAATGTTTATCATTGTTTATCTCACATCTCATTTGCCATACTGTTGCCAGCCTCATCATTTGGAGATCCTTTTCTAGAATTCTTCACAGTCTACTTGGAATACTCTATAATCAAAAACATGGTTACTTCACTACACCCCAACTCCAAATCATTTGTGAATGAGTTAAGTAGCACAGATATCTACTAACACAGATCCTTAACCATCACCACCCCACTATTTACTTCCCCCTATTGTGTCAGCTGCCCATTTATCCCTACTTCTGTTCCTGTGTTTCACGCAGCTATTTGCCAGCAAAAGAACTCCTGTCATCTCATCACAATACTATAAATTTCCCTTAACTTAGAATGCCACAGCTCAACACTTAACTAGTGTAGGATGGCAGAAATGTATCCAAACACTGTGTTTCCTTCTAAGCCCAATTCAAGGCCATTCAGAGGGTGCTTCCAGATGACCTGTTTATTGCGCATATCATTCTGATTTGTTTGCCGGGAGATTAGACATCAGCAGCTATTTCGTGAACATTCACTCCCATTTGTTTGGAAAGAGGTTACTGTGGCAAAGTAACAGGCCTGTAGCCAGTCTAAAAGTTCAGGAGGGGGAACAAAAAACAATGTTTTTTCTGTAATAAATTCAATACTTTTTTTGTAAAAAATTTCTGTGGGGCCCAGAAAAAAATTAGGGAAGGGTGTCCCCCCAGCCCCCTGACTATGGGCCTGCAAAGCAAGTGTTATTCTGTACTTCCCAGGGCATTCTCCCAGCACCTTTCTTATCACAAAAACTGAGAACTTTGGGGGAAGCAGGTTTGTTTCATAAGACCTCCAAATCAGCTTTTATTGCACAATTTGAATTTGCCAGGATGCAGTTGAATTCCTCCTGAAAATAGCAACATGGTAGAAGTTAAAAAAACATTTTTACAGGACAGTTTGGCATGCTATGAAGCACCATGCATGGTTGTAACAAGACAATATTCATTTTGCAGCTTGCCCAGCAACCCTATAAAAATGTTAAGAAACAAAAAGAAAAAGGAATGCCTTCTCACTACCGCTTGGTAAGCTACTGGGAGGAAAGAAAGCAAAGGTGTGCATGGGTCAGACTCATACATAACCTCCAGGGTGGGGGGTGGGTGCTGCCACTATGATGATCCACGCCTCACCTCTTGTCTCTCCAACACTGTTGGAGTGGGGAGCTCGGAGGCAGGCCACAAACAGGAGCACATGTAAGCACAAAAGAAAACATGAGCAAGAAAGCAGAGTGCACACACACAATTGTGGAACCTCCCAAAATTTCATTTCTGACTGGCCATGACCTCCAGTAGCCATTTTGTGGATGCCCCTCAGTGACTATTTTGAGACTGGCCACGCACCCATGAGAGTCATTTTGTTGTAGTGCCAATGACACTTTCTTAAAATTCCAGAGCTGTACATGAGCCCTGTTTTAGGGCCCACATATCTTATTTATACATATAGCCCAGGGTGAAAAAACATGTATTAAAGCTACTTTCAATAAGGAGCAATATTTTTCCCATCAGTATTCACAAGAGCTAAGAATTGTGACTTCAATCAGAACAAATTCCAGTGCAATCCTTAAAGTGTTCATAAATAAAATCAGCCTTTGTTAGTGCTGTCTGAATAAGGTCATTTACTGAAAAAACAAATACGTTAGCTGCAGCAAAAATCACAGTTAAGTACTTTGAACACTAGATGTGCTGTAGAAATAAACTAACAGGCAAACAGAATTTTCAAATTATCCTTGATATGATATAAAATATTGGTTGCTTCTCCTGAAGTACTGGCAATCCAAAGCAGAACAGAAAGGAAACAGCTAAACAATTGTGCAACTGAGGCATGTTCTAAAAACAAAGGCTGGCAGTCAATCTTGTACAATCTTTTGAGACAAAGTTTCAAGGAGTGGGAAATCTTCAGTGATCAGATTATTTTCAGTTTGAGCTCTAATTCTGCAGCTAACAACTGGTGGGGTGCCATTTTTTATCTTGTATTTTTAAATGCAGGGCTGTGGAGTCGGAGTCAGTAGAAATGTTCTGATTCCAGCTTCAAAATAAATTTTGATTGACAAATTTTTTAAAATATAAATTCACAATGTCAAAGAAGCTTCCCATGAAGTCAGCTGTAGTTGAGCATTTCACCATAACTCAAGATGGAAAACATTTTGTGTGTCAGTGTATGACACAGGACCCAGATGAAGACAAATGCTGTGATGCCAAGATCAGCACATATTGAGGCAGCTATAAAAATGCTCCTACGAGAGCTTCCAATTTAAAGAGACACAGCGCTTTCCAGGACTGTGGAGTCTGAAGCAATTTTGGGTGGAGTCAGAGTCGGACAGTAGAAAAATAGAGGAGTCGGAGTCGAAGGTTTGGCGTACCGACTCCACAGCCCTTTTTAAATGTCTGCTGTTTTACATCTATCTTGTTGGCTGATCCTGATGCACCTTGGAAATTTAGCATCCAGCAACCATGCCCGCGTATCTCCATTCCAATTATTAGAGGGAAGGAAGATGTGATGGGAATTGCTTGGGCCAGGTGAGAACGGAGGCTAAACATTTGCCTGTCCCTCCTTTTGCCAACCACAATGACCCAAGCAGCCCTGCTAATTTGCATTTGCACTCAAAGGTGCTGCGGCTTCAAGCTTAATAAAATCTCCATGATTTGATTATGGATGAGGAAGCTAGCTTGACTCCCAGATGGGTGAGCCAGGAGGAGCAGATCTCTGTCACTTGTGTTCACCTGGGCATTCCGTGCAGAACCAGCAGAGGCTGGGGGTTGCCAAGGGCTATAAAGATCCCATCACCCTTTTCAGACTTCTGGATGGGTTCCAGTTTTGAACGTTTGTACCTTGTATTTGTAATTCTAATAGTGTTCCAACAACTATGTCTTTCTGCCTAAACCAAAATAGTCTTGGACCTGGTGCTGAGGTTCTCCATACATATGGTTCTGTGGGACCTCAACACATGGAGGCTGCTTTGTGGCTGCCATGACAATCATGGGGACTGTACAGGTCAAACTCTTCACTTGGGTTTTCTCATCTGGTCCAGGAGAGTGGTTTAATGGTATGGGATCTCAATTTGATTTCCTAGTTATAGCCCAACCACTTCCTGTTGAGGTTCAGACTGATGGTGACCATTCCCCTCTGCAAGGTACCACACTAATTTGAATGGTTTGCCCCAGGTGACTACTGGATTTGTGAGAATTCTTGAAGAGTTTCCCATTGGCAAAGCTAGCTCCATACAGAGATGGCTGCAGTGTTGGATAAGGTTGCTCCTAAGGATCCTCTGCTGCTGGGCAGACCTCAGTCAACTTTCACGTTTTATTTATTTATTACATTTCTACCCCGCCTTTCTTTTCATGATAGAAACCCAAGGCAGCTTACATATGATTCCCAGGCGGCCTCCCATCCAGCCACTGATCAGATCTGACCCTGCTTAGCTTCAGCACGGAGCTGGCCTTATGTGCCTTCAGACCATAGCCTGGGACTATCAGGAAAGTAGAAATAATGACGCAAATAGAAAACAGCTAGAACACAGGTGATGTGAAAACTCAAGAGTCTGATGAAACAGATAGAACACACTATTGCACCTACTCTGTGAAGGGGATGGCAGCAAAGAAACAGTACTTCATCATTATTGCATCTGTGCAGTGCCATCCAGCAGAGCTTCACTGAGTTATTTGAGATTTACTGCAATTTAGCCACAAAGAAGACATTAAGGAACCCTCAAAAGCTTTCTGTGGCATGCTTACTAAGCACTTAAAGCAGGGGTGGGTAATCTGTGGCCCTCCAGATGTTGTTGGCCTACAGCTCCCATCACCCACAGCCAGCATAGCCAATGGCCAAGGATGATGCAAGTTGCAGTTCAGCAACATGTGGAAGGTCACAGGCCAGCCACCTGCGATTTAAAGGATAAAATTAGTTGTAATCACCTGAGCTTAGATGTCTCTATTGATGTAGTTCAGTCTTCAGAAGTGCCCAGGTGCTGAGAGAAGAGTCACTTTCCACATCTGGCAGAAGCTGCCCTGTCCTGCCCAGAACCACAAAACTCAATGTTTCTCCCATCAACCCTCTAAAAAGGCTTCTCCTATTTTGTGCTGAAATCACTTCTTCAGGCCTGCACAATTTCTGACTCTCCAAGTACTATACAGCCCACTAAATAGGTATAATGGCCCATCAGGGACTCAAATAGGCCTCTTTTATAATCCCTGGCAGGCAGCAAAACTGGGAGTGGGGGTTATCAAGCACCTGGCAGGTCACAATACATGGTTGGTGGGGTGGGCTACATTTTAATTGGTGGGTCATAAATTGTGGAGTCTTGCACTAATGAAACAAGAATAATCCTAATTTCTTTGATGTATTGTTGTTGTTATTATTATTATTTATATCCCACCCTTCCTCCCAGCAGGAGCCCAGGGCAGCAAACAAAAGAACTAAAAACATTAAAACATCATAAAAACACACTTTAAAACACATTAAAACAAAACATCTTCAAAAATATTACTTTAAAAAAGCTATCAAAACATCTTCTAAGATTAAAAACATTTTTAAAAAGTTTTGTAAAGAAATATAGCTGTTGGCCTTGAGACAGTAGTTTTAACTTTGCATTACTTGTATTGCTTTTGCATGTGCAACTGTAATACAGGTTATAATTCTAATTTTACAGCAAGAAAGGAAATCCAATATAAAGAGTAATGCTGCACTCCAATGCTCAATTACAAAAGCTAAGATTAAAAACAAGTAGAGGAAGGAAGCAAGCAATGAGGGGTACAAAATAAGAGCTTGTATAAGGAAAATGTCTATATTATAGAGTCAGACTATTCATGCATCTAACTGTGTATTGTCAACACAGATCAGCAGCAGCTTTCCATGATTTCAGACAAGGGACATTCCTAGTTCTACACAGAGATGCTGAGGATTGAATCTGGGAGCTTCTGCATGCAAGGAAGATGCTCTCACATTGAACTCAACCCTTCACCAAGCTCATGTTTACTTCAGAAGCTGCAGCAGCATCTACAGCAATGACAGTCTATGTGGCAGAGAATAAGGTACGATGAACAAAGCAGCAGCAACTATGGAACTGATTAGCTTTAACCTCAAGGAGCAACTCTTGGGATTCTGGCATAGTAAACCCCACAGGACAAGATACTGTTTGGACATACAGTACTTCATTTGAAAGCACTGCAGCATATTTTAGATAGAAAGGTGAGGGAGATGAAGAGATAAAAATGGAATCCTTGGAAATCAAGAGGCCTGCACACACACACACAAAATAAGGCTGCTTCAGTGATCCAAGCAGAGACAATGTCTACTGGTTGAAGCAAAGCGGATAGCCATTCTGCATCACCACATTACACTAACACTGCAATCCAATACACACTTCCCTGGGAGTAGGTCCCATTGAATGCAATGGAGCTTATTTCTGAGTAGACACGTATTGGATTGCAGCCTAAGGCAGTTAAAAAGAAAAAGCATTAACCTCTCCAGTTTACATGGAAGAATCACCTTGATCCTGAAAGGTGGCATAGAAGTAATTTAAATAAAGAAAAATAAGTCACTGAACTATAGCAATACATAGGTATTGCCTTTTTCTTATATTCTTTTTATATATACCCTGGACTTGCATAATTTTCTTGCATGGTGCTTCTTTTTAAAGCAACAAAATTGTATTTAAGTTTATAATGGCTTACTGTTGGATAAACACTATTGTACTTCCATAGGGATTAAACCATTAAAAGCAGGGCAAATAGAAATACAATATTGTGTACACACACAAGATCATATTAGGGAAGAAGGGAATCTGAATCATGAAACCGATACTCTGCTCACAACCAGGTGCTTCTAAAACATCCCTAGAAGCAAGGAGCAATGGCAGAGTCCACCACTTCAATGAGCTGCCTATAGCATTTTTATCTTTAGGCACTACTACTGTTTTTAATCATAGTGAATGCCCCCCTCCCACTCCCCCAAGTCGTCAACATGATGATGCCCAAGGCTCAGGCCAAACCCAGGTTGAGTGATTACAACCAGCCTAGCTTGAAAATAGAAACTTTTTCTCCCATATTCCAAATATTAAAAACTGCATGGAACATAGTTCTTGCAGCTTGTGTGAATAGGAAAACCTTTCACATGAGAGGAAGCTGTCCCTAACCCAGAAAGACGGAGAGGAAACTGCCACTACATTAGAAATATGCTCTCTAAACTCATGGGAGGGAGCTATGAACTTAATCAACCCAAGCTGCATCCCATCTGCTTCTTACAGAGTGCCAACATGTTTGTCTTATCACACTTTGGTAGCAGCCAACATCAGATTTGGCATGACTTTTTTCATTGCAGGAAAAGTAGCACTAATTCAAATAAGCCCCTCCAAACCGCCAGACATGCGCTCTGCCCACTGTTTGCCTACTGTATGGGGTAGGGTTTCAATAACCTCCCGATCTCCTTCACTCCGCCCTTTTATTTTACCTCCCGGCTACTTGGACCCTGTTATAGCCCCCTCTACTAAGCAGACCCACTAACACACCTCCCATTCAACATGGCCGCCCCGACGAACAGCACTGAAACACACCCGACCGAGTTGTCACTTAGCTCCACCCCTTGTCTAATCACATTGGTCCGTCTAATTCCAAATCCCGCTGCCATTGGACTCCCTCGCCGTCACTCTTTCTGCCCAGCGGCCTCTCTCAAGCTAGCATGAGGCAACATGTAAACAAATCACTTTCTGGAGGTTCCGAACTGAGCGGGACTGTGCTGGCCCACGCCCTCCTCCCCGAAACCAAGGGCGAGGAAGCGAGCTGGGGAAAGGAAGCCCCCCCGCACCTGATCAGGAAGGACAGCGACATTCTTTAGCCACAACATCACTTTTGAAAGTGATGAGTGGGAGGGGTCGAAGAGAAGACAGCTGTGAACCTGCCTTTGTGGGTGGGGTGGGATGAGAAGTAGTGAAGAACAAGAACGAGAGGAATGCAAAAAGACTGAGTATCCCCTGAATAAAAGGGACGCTGGCAAGTCTCAGGTCCCGCCCACTCCCCTTACAGGCCAACCCAGCGGCCACTTACAAAAGTCCTGGCACTGCAACAAATATGAAGATTTCTCTATTTCTCTCGCCCCTCACCCTGCCACAGTATCACAAGACAAAATTGATGGATTTTCTTCCTTTACTGCCAACGCCTCTTACGCTCAACATACAAGCTTTTTTCTTGGATCCACGCCATTTACTCGGGTTCCTCGTTCCACTCCTATTGCTGGACAATGGCAAAGACACCAGAACCCACCCAACCCGCCTAATGGTTTTACTTCCCTCCCATGCAGTCTAAGCAGACAACAAAATGGGAGCACGTGTAACCTTTAGCTGTAATACAATTTAAAGGGGCTGGAGAATTCTGGAAGTTCGTCCTTCTCACCCATCTTGCCGGGTTTAGTAATAGTTCGTTAACTATTTTTTCTTTCCTTTTTTAAAAATAACGAGAGCCTGCAACACTTTAACGCATAAAATGCGAGACACGGCTATTCTGGGGGAAGAAAGATTTAAACAGACACAGACGCACAACACAAGACCCTAGCTCCTTCCCATGCTGATAGTAAAGGAAGCGTGCAGACGACTGCAAGAACTAGTCAAATGGCTTCCTTTCATGCATAATCCCTCCTTGTCATAGACATATACAGCCATTTTTGAGACAGGAGGTTAAATTAAGGCTCTGAAGATGGAAATAGGTTAGAAGGGAAGCACTCGAATACTCTTAACTATCTTTAGAGATGTCCACAGTATCACCCCACCTACCATCAGCTACCTCCTACATTTTACAAGGAAAAGGAAATAAAAATTCAAAAGGTTTTCGAGGCTCCCCACCCCCTTCTCCCTCCCATGTTCCTCTGCAGTCATAGGAGAAAGGAAAGAATCTTAAGCCAGGCAAGCAAGCACACGCCCCTTTCTTCCATGTCCTTTTCCATGTAGGGGCGAAAGGCCAAAAGAAACCAGAACTGCTTGCAGTGCACCGATCCTACAGATCACTGCTAGAATGAAAGGAATACATACATACACACATACATACACAGTTACCTACTCGCATAAAAACTGGGTTCAGCCCATACATCTAGTCTAATCCTTCGGCTAGTAGCAGCTACCTCCACGCCCCCTTTCCAAGCAAAAGCTGCTGCAGAAGAAAGTGCAACTTTCTCTCCCCCTCCTTTTGACACGATCTCTCTTTCCTCCCCTAACCTTCAGCAACCTCCACCCTAACATCCCGATGCAATAATAAGGCAAACTCCTCACATTCCAAAAGGGAACACACACCAACCAACCCCCTCCCTCCCTCCCTCCCTCCCCCCCTCTCTCTCTCTCTCTTTCCTTCTTTCAATATGATCTCAGCAGTTCGAACTCTTTCAGGGAGCTGCGAGGACTTTCACTCTCCTTCTCCCCTCTTTCCGAGTTGGAGCATTATGACCCCCCTCCCCGTTCAAGCTTCTTTTCCCCCTCCTGTTTTTGAGGGTTCCAGTTTTCACCCCGCCCCCTCGACCTTTTACCTGACGCCCCGGCCCAGCGGGGGTATACGAGGTGTCTCAATTGGGGGGCCCGCTTCTGCTGAGGCTATAGCCCTGGTCCGGCCCCTCCATGCCGCTCTGGGGTTTGTTTTGTTTATGTCCCTTCCTGACGGGTTCCCGGAAATCGCGTGACTCGCCCCCATCACATGGGTTTTAAAAAACGGGGGAGGGGAAGGGAAAAGCAAAGCCAGGAGAAGGCAGAAAGTGAGGAAACAAATGCCACCAATCAAAGAGTGCGGAGCCGAGGACCAATCAGCGACCGCAGATTCTGGTTTCCCTTCTCACGTGACCGCTCGAAGTGAGAAGGGCTGGGGTGGATGGAAGGAAGAGAACGTTCTGTTCTCAGCTGACAGGGACGGCGGCGGGAATTCAAGAAAGGTGGGGGGAAAGAGCTCGAGACAGCGAGCATGATGACAGCTGCTAGTTTCAAGTCACAGGGCGAGAATTATAAATGCCGCTCGGAGGAGAGCAAGAAAAAGAAAAGGAATTGAACAGTTTTCTCTGTATTCGACCGAGATCCTGGAGATTTCTAAACTGCAGCCGGTCATACCTTTTCCATGTCACTTCATTCATTTATATTTAACTAGACAGACCCATATATTTCTATAGGATTTGCCACAGCAGGGATGGGGAACCTGTGACACTCCAGATATTGTTGGACTAAAACTCCCATCGTCCCTCCCCAATGGCCATAGTGGCTAGGACTGATAGAATCCAACATCATATGCAGGCCACACCAAGGAGTAACCATGCATAGGAACTAGCTATATGGCTTTTTTAAGGTACACAAACGCAGAACAAGAATTAGCATTCCTATTGCTTTTCTTTGCAAGTGCTTCTAGTCTCATAATATTACTCAGACAGGTCTGAAGTGCTTTGCTTCTATGAAAATTCCCACCAGGTTTAGGATCTGGTATTTCTCATTAGCTTCTCTATAGCATGTACAAAAATCAACCAACCCTCTTGTAAACTATAAGCAAGATCCACCATCGTGCCAGTGGATACAAAAGGACTTCCCCTTCCTCTCCTCCCCCTTCCTTTGCAGGTCCCTCAAGGCTCCAAAACATACTCGTGGGGGTTGTTGGGACATGAAGTCCCATTGGCACATGTGGAAGGCTGTTGTACAAGGATGTCATCCACAGCGATAAAGCTTTAACAACTCCTATTTTCCAGAACAGACAGTGGCTGTTACGGCTGCAGTGATTTGAGCTCACTAACAAAACAGACCTCTTCCCTTGGTAATCTCATGTAGGATTAAACCGTCCATGTAGGTTTTCTAGAACATTATAAAGTTCTCTTCAAAAATACCAATCTAAGTACTGGTTTGCATATGTATCACCTGTCAACTTATTTGTTTATTTATTATTTGATTTATATCCCACCCTTCCTCCCGGCAGGAGCCCAGGGTGACAAACAAAAGCACTAAAAACTTTAAAACATCATAAAAACAAACTTTAAAACACATTAAAACAAAAACATCGTTAAAACGTTTCTTTAAAAAGCTTTCAAAACATCTGCTAAATTTAAAAGATTTTAAAAAAGGTTTAAGAACATATTAAAAAGCAATTCCAACACAGATGCAGACTGGGACTTGTGTGTACAAATAATCCTTCACAAATCCAAACACCCCTTGCTAGAATTTTTCTGTTTTTATTAGCTCTCCAATGAGTCTCTTCACACATTCAGCTGCAAGCCATGAACATGAAAACAAGCTATGAACATGCATGTGTGAACTAATCATAGGTTTCTGTTCACAAGTATATTCAGAGAGCACAGCAGTCTTCATGTAATATTTCCAGATGAAGGCACTTGCATTATCACTTTAGAAGTCTTTCCATGGGATCACTATATATCAACCAATAGCCCTTTGCAATCATATTCATTCATAATCCATGTTTCTAAGAAAAAACAGGTGAGGAAATTCAAGGTCATTCCACTTGCATTATTTCACAAACATTTGGAAATTCTATTTTGAACTTAATATATAGTATAGATCTTACTGTGACTTGAGCTTGCATCCAGAAAAGAAAAGTATTTTGAGCAAAGGGACCAAACTGAAGTAATCTCTATTACTTTTGTTAATTAAAATTGAGATGCCCAACAATAGTATTCACTTATTTTGTAACCTCGAGCATAGACACTGTGGTTTAACACACAGTTTTACGATTTTTACTGCAGTTTCACACAAACTACAAAATTATTAAAATTCCGATAGTATTTCTTGCAGTACACATACTTTGTGAAGGGTTGAGCAAAACATCAGTGAAGTGATGCCCAGTTATTGCCAGTTATCAGTTGCTTCCAAATTCCAGTTGCTGGAAACTGCAGGAGGGGAAAGTGCCCTTTGCACTCACAGTCATGTTCTCCTTGCAGGTTTCCCAAGGGCAACTGGTCACTTGTGAGAGTAGGATGCTGGACTACATGGGCTACTGGCCTGATCCAGCAGGCTCTTATGTTCTTAAGTGGTCAGTGAACTCCACAAAGAGGTGTTCAAATAACTCCATTAAGTCCACGGCATTCCAAATGTCACAAATGAAGTATTGGAATGTGAGTATTTCGTATACTTATGCAAGATTAATATGTTTTAAAGAAAGCCAGAATAAAACATTAAGCAGAAAAGAATTTTATTCCAGGCACGAGGAACACAATCATCTTCATTTAAATTATCAGACAGCATTCAGATTATGCTTGTAAACTGAATCGGTAGACAGTAATATAAAAATTGGTAAGGCAAATAATGCTCAGAATGAGACAGGCAATTCTTAATTCCATCTAGCCTCTGTGTCAATGTAGAGAAAAGAGATGAATATTGTTTATAATACTTGAAATTCAAGCACAAAAATTGTACTGAAGTAGAGGTATAGATATTCATGAGGCACTTTCAGAGTAGTAGAAAACACATGAAACATTTTAGGCAAACGTGTATTGTAGTAGAACAAACAGTAAGGAATTAGGTAGACTTGGCTGGATTCAAAGTACATTAGAAGGCATCTTTGGATCAGCACAGCTTTACATAGAGAAAATCTTTTCATGCCCTGCAAAGCAAAAAAGCAGTTTAGTCTCTTTCTGAGGCATTCATATCAACTATTTAGCTATTAGTTAGTTTCTTGGGGGAGGGGTTAATATACAAGGTACCGCAGCTGTTCCAAACATGCTGTCCTCACTAAAACCTGGTCAAATTGTGCTAAATGATGAATAAGTCAATGCAAACAGTCAGCTAGAGTCCACTAGTATTAGCAATATTATAAAAAATATGGGCAGAAACCAACAGAGCAATCCAAGTCATGGGAGCCTCCAGGCCAGCTGAATGCCAGCTCAATCCGGAGCTGTGCATGGGGACTGGGAGATAAAAGCCGGCTCCAACAAATACTCGTACCGGAGAGTAAGCACTCCCCCCATTGACTGCCATTGTAATTATTTACCTATGCCAATATTTTTGCCAACATAAATTTTGGCTGGATTGGGGCCTGTGGGAGCACTCCAGAGGCGAGTTGGATATAGCGGGAGTCTGCTCCCCTCGGCTCCACCTCCACCACACTCTGGAACACCCAGTTTTCAGGCCTCAGCCAGCTGGGCTTTCCTGGTGGGCCCCTGGCTGAGCCGGCAGCATCCAGGCGGTACTGTGAATCAGCGAGGATGAGGGGCTTCTGCTGACAGAGTTAGGAGCTGGCTGGCTCAGCCATGGGTCTGCCACATCTAACTCACCCAGCCCAGTGCAAATACAAGTTGGATTGTGCCCCAAATACCTAGTGTCTGAATACCACTTTTAACCAACAAGGCTAAGATCCTACCCCAACCCCATCCCACATTAATTCCAGTTTCCTAATTGTTGACATGCCAGCCCTTTCATTTTCAAGTCAAGACTTACATAGCAGGAAGCAGTGCACTGTAACAAACAAATATAAACAAGTTTGCTGCTATGTTGCATAAGGCCTTTATTTGTAAGAGACAAGACTACTGCCGATTTGTACGGGCTCCTAAAAAAATGGGAGAAAGACTCCCTTTGCTCACTGGAGCCCATTGCTATTCCAACTCATTACAACCCTGATCTGAAAACACTGCCTCTGCTATTCAGCTTTTTCATACAATGAAAATTATAGTTATTAAGGTGAATCAGAGCTGCAAGATAAAGAGGCAGGTAGAACCTTCCTGAATTATTGAGTTTTGTCATCACAGAAACTACATTCCTAGAGTTGGTTCTTTGCTGTAACTGTTTGCATGGCAAACTTCTCAGTTTCAAGCCCAGCACAATGAAAGAGACCAAAAACTTCTTTAGAAAACCAACATCACAGCCTTGTCAGGTAGTCAACATTCCCACAGCAATATCCAACCACTGAACTAGACTACAGAGATTGTGTACATCTTACACAACACGTTTCTTGCATAAGTGGCTGCAGTGTGTACAGCTATTTTGTTCAATATTAAAAAGGTAGACTGAACAAACACAGTCGCAGAAATATGGCAATAGGCAGGAGAAAAAGGGAGCCAGTGTCATTTGTCTGCTTGCCTAGGAACAATTGCTACTAACCCCCATGCAAGCAGGCAAACTGCATTTCTGGAGAAAAGGTCCTTTTCCCAGTTTTCTTTGGTAAGCCCCGCGCCCACTAATCAAAAATTTTTTATGTCAATTTGAAGTTTAAACTTCAGCAAAGACAGTTCTCATCAACAGTCATCTAAACAATAAAACATGTTTAAGAGGTTTTCGTAAACTGCAATAAAAATATACACACTCTTTTAAGTGAAAGAGAAATAGATTAGAAGTAGGAACCAAAGAGGAACTTCATATTAAAACATGGAAATCAAACCCCTTAAACAGATGGTCTTGTGGAACCTTAAAGCAGGTGCTGGTAGTTTATGTAAACTGTGGAATTGGTACTTGAACATTTATGTTACATGGTCAGTGCATTGCAATAACTGAGATTGGGGTCAGAGAGCCCTGTTGCTTCTAACTGTCACACAAGAAGCAATGTTTATGGCAAGAGAACAAGGTTTTTGTTACAATTTCTGCAACAAAGCCAGCTGGTTTCCTCTTGAGAGATAACTATCCTAAACTCAATAAAATGCCATTGCTTAGAGGTTAACTGTGCGTGTTCTGTGATCCGTAAAATAATCATAGCAGTCATGACAAGGTTATGATGATAAAATGGGAGGTGGAGGAGGAGGAGAACCAAGTCCACCTCCTTGAGCTCCTTGGAAAGATGGGGTATAAATGTAATCAATAATTTTTTAGAAAATCAACAATATTTACCCAATTAACACACTGCAGTGGAGAAGGACATCATTAAGGCCAATGTTCCTTTAGATATAGAATCACATCACTTTTTAACAGTGGTCCAAATAGAGGGTTCAGTTGAGCCAGGATTGCAATCAGCCAGCTGCAAAACAAGAGCAAACCATTAATAGAGTGACTAGCGTAACAGGATATCCAGAGAGAGGTACAGCACTAATAGTTAAATATGTTTAGGTGCCAAAAATGTTACCAAAATTAAACTTTCAAAGGAAGAGACAGCCAGATAGGTTTGAGCAAATGCTCATAAATCCACAGCATATTTGAACTAGAAATTGTTCTATTCCATTTCAAGTAATTCTCATATTTCAACTTGGCAGCCTCTTTTCCATTTTTGTTTTTCTAAAGAATGCTCTGACACATGTATTGATTGATTGATTGATTGTATTTGTATACCTTGCTATCCCCCAGGAAGTTCAAGATACATCAGTATCATCTTTATCAGCCTTTCCCAACCTGGTGCCCTCCATATGTTTTGCAGCTCCCATCAGCAACAGCCTGTATGACCAAATGGTGAGGGACAATGGGAGATGCAGTCAAAAACAAATGAAGGGGACCAGATGGGGGAAAGGCTAATCTATACACTAATAATGATTTCAAGTCTTCTAGTACTCACTCTTGTGTAACCAGAACTACACCACTGATGCATAAGAAGGAGCGTATCAAGCAGATTCAGTGTAAGGGAGCTGGTGGAAGGGGAACTGGTAGAGGAGGAACCATCGGAAAGCTCCACAGTTCTTCTCCTGCTCGAGAGCCGTCACTCCAGCTGAGTGCCATCTCTGTTGGGAACCACGCGCACAAGCCAGCCGGGAAGTGCCAGCTCCCACAACAGACCTCCCGGAGAGTAAGTGCCCCTCATAGGCTACAACAGGGCATATTTAAAATTATGCTACTCGGTGGAGTTTGCAGGGGACCTCGGACCCAGGGGTCTGAACGTGAGGAGGATCTCATGTAATTCCCCCTTTGTGGCTCTTCCCCTGCCACACCCCCAGAACAGCCCATTTTGGGGGCTTCTGCTGACCCTCCATCCACAGGCTGGCCATCCCTGGCAGACCTCTAGTGGTGCCAGCTCATCTGTGGCAGAAGGCTGCTGCCAGTGGAGGCCAGTGCAGCCCAGGCTCTGCAGCATCTAACTCACACCAGCCCAATGGAAAGGTGAGTTGGACTGCGCCCTAAGAGTTTTTTTTTTTTTTTAACCAAAACCCTAAGTGAGGGACTCTTAGTGCCCACAGAATGCTGACTGGGGGGGGGGGGAGGACTGAAAAGCAAGTGGGAGGGGAAATGTGATGTAATGGCTAGAAAAGGAAGACACAAGAAAATATTTTAAAAGGATAGAACCATCTCTTTGTCTGAATAAGTAGTTTCCTTCTTAACACCGAGAAGCTATTTTTAAATGTCCCCATTTAGAAAAAACTAAGTGGGGAGCATTCCCCCAACAGCCTAGTGAGAACAAAGCATGTTCAATGGACACAGAATGACAGGAAGCAACCAGAAAACCAAATGTGAGGGGTAATGGAATGCAGTATCGTGAAGGAGGGCATTGCTATTTGCAACAGTGAACCTGAACATTCCACACAACAACTATTTTGTTGCAGGTCTGACTTGTTCCTTTCTATATTAAAGGCCCCATTTAAAGGGCAGCATAAAAATACAGACACTAATGATTTTCCTTGTCTTAGTTGTAGTTTCACTAGATTGGTGTGTCCTGCTTTGAGGCCTACACGTTTAATGACACCCACACTGCTCGTTGACATACATAAATCAAGTGTAAGAGAAAACTGCTAGGAGAAAGTTAACCATTTTCAGTCACACATCAATCTCTTATACTGAAAAAGTGTAAGTCTCCTGTCCACATATTTTTATGTCAGCCTAATGCAGAAGGATTTTTAAGAGTGTGTGAAGGCACTAGTAATGGCTGTATAACAAAAAAAATATGTACTCCTCAAAGAAGTGGCCACATTTACTAAGGAGGACATAATCCACTGATAGTACACAATACATTTTGTAGCATGGAAAATGCAACACATTTATTTCTGAGTCGCTACAAATACAAAAAGGGCTTAAGAATCCCTTTAATTTTTACAGAATTACAGTGTAGCTAAATGCTCAGCGTACGAAACATTTTGTGAACACCCTGGCACATCTAACTGCTAATTCTAGAATGCTTTAGAAGGAGGAGAAAGAGCAAAGCAGCTTTGTAATGAGAGCTGCTACAGATGCAGAGTGCTTAGGCAGTCATGGAAAATTCCACACAAACCTGGATGCTTGGACCAGAGAATGAAACACAGGTTAGCTGGGACAGACAAAAAAAGCTATTGCAGACAGAAAAGCGATACAGTATTAATCTCTTTAGATTTCATTGGTCAAATTTCAGCATTGCTCTTAATTTTACAGATTAGTTGAACAGTCATAGCAAAATGAGTGGAAACTGTCAACACTAAAGACTCCTGGTGAAAACTAGCATTTTCATTAGGATGACACCCTCCTTGACATAATACAGTTTCCCTTGAATTTACTCTACAGACTCTCACCCAGATCACATAGTTAGTCTCTTAGGACATATATATTATACATTGTCTCTATATATACAAGGTGTATCTTTGCTTGTTTGCTCTGCTAGTGCCATTATCTGGTGCAAATGCACTCCATTTAGAGCTCTCTATAGGTCAGCACTTTTCAGACCACATTCCAGAGAACCCATTGGGTTCCTCAGAAGCAATCAGCAAAGGACAGAAGCTTTTCTGAGAAAAGCTTCTAGTCTGCTAACAATCTTAATCCACAATGTGCAGTCACAGAGAGTTATAAATGCATTCTACAGTGTGGTGTAGTGGTTAAGGTGTTGGACTACGACCTGGGAGACCAGGGTTGGAATCCCCACATAGCCATGAAGCTCACTGGGTGACCTTGGGCCAGTCACTGCCTCTCAGCCTCATGAAAACCCTATTCATAGGGTCGCCATAAGTCGGAATCGACTTGAAGGCAGTACATTTACATTTTTTATGGTACATGGTCAGTTTACAAGCCGCAATGGCAAAGCTCAACAGGCATGGTCACTTAGTTTCCTGCTCCAACAGAATGCAGAACATGTTCTCAGCAATGCACTGGAAGCGCTTCTATGACAACCACACCAATGTGAAAAGGATTCCTTGAAAGTAGACAACTGGAAAAATGCACACACATTCCCATAGGTTTGTCAGGGTAGTAGTTGTTGATAGGTTTACATAAATGGCTCTTTATTTATTTAATAAATATATTTTTCTTATTACTAAATCTATTACCTGCCCTTCCATTTTAAAACACACAATTAAAAACAGTTAAAAAATCCTACACAACATTAGAAAATAGAGTGAGCCCTAAAAATACACATCTCAGGTGTCAAAGGCCAGGGTAAAGAGGTGCATCTTCAGCATTCACCAAAAGTTGTACAATGAAGTTGCCAGACGCACCTCAGTGGGGAGGGAATTCCACATCTTAGGGGCCATCACAGAGAATGCCCTCTCATGGCCTACCATCCTGCAAGCTTTTTGTGGTGCCTGATATGTGGTCTTTTCAAATCAGAATCACATGTATTTTGATCAGTTGTTACAAAGTGCCCCAAAATTTTGAAAAGCAGAAATTCACTTGTGAATAGTAATAAGGTACCATAACAGAAAGGAAAAAACCTAAGATCATAAGAGGCCAGTCTTACTACTACTGTATTGTAAGATCATCATTATATGCAGCCTGCTCGGT
The DNA here is from genome assembly GCF_030035675.1 of Rhineura floridana. NCBI lineage: Eukaryota > Metazoa > Chordata > Lepidosauria > Squamata > Rhineuridae > Rhineura > Rhineura floridana. The sequence continues at coordinate 90,946,697 of NC_084482.1, read as the reverse complement.
TACCCAGAAGCAGACTATCCTGTTCCCAGATTAACTATGGAGCTCTCACAAACCTTAGCCACTGCTTCTATTCAAAGTGGAGGTTAAGACACCCCATTATGCACGTTACTACATACTGAAGTCCTAGTTTAGTCACTCATGCCTACACCAAAAAGAGTGGTTTTGTGCAGCAAAAGAGTGGTTTTGTGCAGGCCATGGTAGTCTTGACTCCTGCACATTTCAGGTAAGATCACCACAATGTTTTCCAGTTGCATTCTCACCATTACCCCAGTACAGGGCTGTTAACATACGGCTCTCCATGTGTTTTTGGACTCCATCGCCTATGTGCCCCAGTCAGCATGGAAAATGGTCAGGGATGATGGGAGTAAGTCCAACAACATCTGGAGGGCTACAGGTTCCCCATTCCAGTTCTAATATAGGAAAAGCACCAATCGCTATCACTCCTGAGATGACCCAGAATCAGTTTTCTGAATAAGCATCAGAAGAGAACAAATGTTAGGAGAGAAAGTTTGCTTAAGTATGTATGACATACTCCTCACATCAGCAAGCCCCCAGAACTTTCACCATTCTTCCTAGACTTTGGGCCACTGTGATGAAAGCAAACAAGTTATTAGTGCAGTATGAATACAGAATTCATCTGCCCAGAGCTGCACTGCCAAGTACAAAGTAAATGCCATGCCAGTTACAAAAGTGATCTTTCCAGAAAATTATTAAATACAGAAATTACAAGACAGCTTTAATGATTAGCACCCATGTTTGGACTTTGCTACTTCTATAAAGGGCTGGGGCCCCAAGATCCGAAGAACAAGAGGACAAGCACAAAGCTGTGTATTTTGCCAAGACTGCCACTGAAAGTTTCTCCTACCAGTACATACAAAGGATATGTAGTGAAACAACTTTCACAACAGAAGCAAGAAAATCATATTCAGAATACAACATACAGTACTATCATCTCAGTGCTGCCCAAAGCACTGCCCAAAGCACTGCCATTCACAACTACCCACTGATTTTGGACATCACACTTCCCACCTGCAGCAAAATAGTAAGATTATTTAGATTGGGGAAAAGCAAAGGATTCATTATGAAATACAGTAGCCACACTGAATTATTTAGGGGAGAAGGTCAGGTAATTTGTCATAATTGCATTCTAAATCTATCTTGAAAAGAAGACTAGCATTTTGTATTAACCTTTAACATACCTGGACAGAAACTGAGCTGAAACATTCAAATGAAGAGGTGAAGCAGAAAATGCACTGCTTTTGATTGAAAAGCAGCTGTGCAGAGGAAGAACCATGGAGCTTCCATTGTTAAGTTGGCCTTGCCTATCTGGCTCTGTACTCTGCATCATGCTGCTGTCACTTTCATGAATTCCGACTGTTCATAAGGGGAGAGGAGACCCAAGTCAGAAGGATGCCTAGATATCCACAGCTCAGTGGTAGAGCATCTGCCTTGCATGCAGAAGGCCCCAGGTTCAATCCTCGGCATTTCCAGGAAGGACTACAAGAGAATCCTGTCTGAAATCCTGGCAAACCGCTGAGCTAGATGGACCAATGGTCTGACTCGGTGTAAGACAGCTTCCTACGTTCCTTCCTATCAACAGAGACTTTACCTTTGAATCTTCCCTTTCTCTTACTCAGTTGAGATGACACCTTCACTACATCATTATGTATTATAATATTGAGATATATACAAGATAATCAAAATGCTTGATCAGGGTTAATGAGTGTCCTCATCTTACATTACTGATCAAATTAAAACATTTACTGACTGACACACTACTTAGGCAAACAGTTCAGTATTGTTTTTAAATCAAGTATTGGGTTACGTTTGGCCTATCACACAAAACCACATGCAGAGATAAATTTGTTGTACTGCCATTCACTATTAGCCTGGAGTGCCTATTGAAGATTATTATAGTAGCATGTAATCTTGTTCAAGTACGGAGGAGGAGGATGTTGCTGCTTACGACATTCTTGCAAGAGTACCCAACAAGTCACCTCTCATGAAGCAGCAGAGCTTACTCACAAGTGAGGTCCTGTGAAACTGCAACTAGACCCACAGCCACCCACCAAGGAAGCCCAGTTGTAATCCTGCCACACACTGCAAGATGCTATTTTGTCAGTCGATGCTGTGAATGTGGACACTCTGCTCCCTTTTACATGAAAGCCCATGATGCATTTATATCAAGTAGCCGAAGTACAAGTGGACTGCCACGGACAGCCTTGCCTCCACTGCAGCCAGCTCCAGTATGTTTTCATACTAACAACCGTGGGAAACTATCATGCAGCTATGTGTGAGTTCTAAGCAGTTCCTGCCACATACACCCTTAGCGGTTTTTATTTAGGTGGGATCAGATCTATGAAGAAATCTATGAAGCAGGAGGAAAGGGGTGGGGGAGGCATTTCACTCAACATGATCTCAGGATTCCTTCCCCTTTATCTCCATTCCATCTCTGTTTCCTCACACTCCTTGTGTATCTTTTGCCTCAGTCCTATAAACAATTAAAACAAAACTGGTCCTACAGAGCCATAGGTACTATACTGTAGCTTTGTAAACCTGGGTTTTTTGATTAAAGATGATACTATTTGCACAGAGGGAATATTACACAAAGCCCTGTGCACCATGAGACCTACTTTCTACTTCCCATACTGCCAGGTCAGCACTCAGCTACTGACCCTAAGAGCACAGGAGGCTTTCATGTGGGTGTGCCCATCATCCACCAAAACCCAAGATTGTGAAAGCCTTTTCCATTGCCATACATGTTCCTGCTCTCAAAGGCAGGAGTTCTGAAATGTTCTTTTATTTTTTAACACTGTATTAGCAAACCTTCTGACAGGAAATCAAGCAAATTTTACAAAGGCATGAATGGGTTAGTGTCCCCAATGCAGTAGTAGCTTATAGCTAGAAGTTCAAATTGCTGCATTTGTACCCAGACCCAGCTCCAGATTTTTTAATATTTTTGGTGGGAGTCCTAGGCAGGCTGACCTGCTGTCACTTGGATCCCCTGGTGGTGGAGGTGCTGTAGCTGCCAACTTACCTTCCCCTCGATTCACCAGGCAAGCCTTCTTGAGACTACAAAGGGAAGGGGCAACCACCAGTCTCCCCCTCGTAAGAAAGACTGTTTATGCCATGGAAGTAGTGCTGGCACTGTAATAGGCCAGGAGGTGGGCTGCTCCTTGGTTTCCAACCTATTACAATGTCATGGCTGCTTTCACAGCTGCCAGATCATAAGCAAACAAGAACAAGGATAACTTGTCAACTGCAGAATCACTGCTCCTGGAGTCCAGTGCAGAGGGGCACAGGGGGTAGGGGAGGCAAAGCAACAGTCCTGGTGGGCCTTGCTGTGGTGCTTGAGCCCCAGCAAATGCCTCATTATATTGGGTGTTGACACCAGGCCTATGTGTGTAGCCCCTAAGATTGTTTTCCTTACTAATTTTTTTTCTGGTTGAGAATAACCCCTTCTTATTAATTTCCAAGACAACATGCCATCATTACGATAAGTGCTTTCTAGAACACTATGGCTGAATGTCTATGTAGTACTTTCAATATCAAGTCATAGGGCTCATCCAGACGACTGTAAAATGTGTGGCATGATCACTTTGTGTTTTCATTATTTGTCGGTCATCCATATGACGCCGTGTGCTTTTGCGCATTTTTGCATGGTTAAATTCGCTCCTGCAATACTGCAAATCATGCAATTTGCTTTTTTAAACCGGGAATCATCCGCTGTACCTTCAGGCACTCGGATGCAATACCACAGACTTTACAGCTGTGGGCATTTGATGGGCAGTTCCCCATATCCCTTCCCTCATTCTCAGCCAACCACGTATTACCACTGTTGTGCATGTGCGCAAATGTCCGGGGAAAGCCCAGGAAAAAGGAACCTATCAGAGCAATGGTGTGGTGTTTGGGGGGGGGGTGCAACTTCTACTGCGCAGATGCAAAAAAGCACATTTGCGCAGAAGCAGCAACAACAGTTAATTTTTAGCCAGCCTGCAAACTGGGCAGCCACTCAGGGTGAGATCTGCAATTGTGGTTTTTTGTATACTTTTTCAAGGGAGAAAATATTTATCTTTGCCTAACCTCCACCTCCCACCCCTCACCCCCCCCATCAAATGCCCTTCTTGAACGTATTGGTCTTTGCTTCCAGGCATCCAGAGTCGAGGGAGAGGGGGGGAGAAGAGAGAGGCTTTCCTCTTGGATTACAGACACTCACGCACCCTTAGCCAATTTTGCTTTCCTGCCTGCAAGGCTACTCTCTTTGAGTCTTGTCAATTTCCACCACAGCCTGCAGGTTCTCCCAGCCCAGCTGAGCTGAAAAGCATACAGTTGCTTTTCCGAAATATTGCAAATACAAACAAAAAAACCACAGGAATTATTGGCATATAAGTGGTTTGCTAGAGCATCTCAGCCACCTACAACCATAGAGACTGGTGGTCTACCTTCCTAGACATGACACATCGTTACTTGCTGTTCTGGAGAAATAAGTGGAATTGCAATCATGTGTATCTCCAGAAACGTTAAAGGTAGAAAAGCATACAGTCGGTTTTGCGAAATATCGCAAATACAAACAAACAAAAACACAGGAATTATAGGCATATAAGTGGTTTGCATGTTTCTTTTATCAGAGGGAACACCGCAAAGCCTGTGCTGGTCGCTTCAGCACAGATTGACACAGCAGCACGTGGGGCTGTTTGCCCGCATCCCCTGCCTGAGCCAAGAGCGGCCACCCGTGTGTGTGTGTGAGGGGGCTGTTTGCTTCCCTCAAGGGCAGCATTCCTGCCGCCAAGCCGCATAACTGTCCAGGGCTGAAACCTGCAGTGAATGAGCCCAAGGGTTACGGGGGGATTCGCCCAGCGATTACAAGCACTGATCCCTTGCACTGCCCACAATCCTCCTGGATGGTCAGGGGCACCTGGAGACACACACACCCCGGCCGGGGCTGCTCCAGAGTGGTGAGCAACAAGCGTTCAAGCTCATGCACCTTGTTGTGCTTTGTTGCAAAGGGGGAGAGGAGCATACGTCATATTTCTGCGGACCAATTGGCTGATAGGAGGAGTGTTATGGGCGGAGCTGGGAAAAAGCGAGAAGAAATACGGGTCCTCTCGCTGCGTGTGTGGGCTCAAAAAAAGCGGGTTTTTTAATTGGGAAAGAGCGAACAAACAGGCAAAGTGAGGACTGTCAGATGACGAACCGGATATGGAAAATGTGGATTATCCCACTCCATTTGGATGAGCCCATATACTTGACAGGATGTTTAACAGCAGCAAGAAATTGAAGATAAAACAACTTTCTACTCTGTCTACCTGCTTAGCTAAAAAAAGAAAACACCATGCCTGTAACTGACTAACCTTACAGGAATTTAAATTGTCAGAACCCTTTATTGCCTACATGCATACATATTTGTGCTGTGCATATAAGCAAAGGGAAAACAAAGCAGCATTCTGGTCTGGTGTATTTTTCAAAGTCATTCAGGTCACAGCTTCACATTTATGAGTCTTTGGGTTTGCTGAACCATAAACAAGCAGGATGTACTTGCACAAGCTAGCTTGCCCTAGTACTAAATCAACCACAAACAGGCCCCAGCCCCAGGGTAGTCTAGGCTAAATCGAGGCAGTTCTTGTTGGAAGCATGCTGACTATAAGGTGCTCAGACTAGACTTATATAGGCAAAAGTGCAGGCCTGGCACAACACAGTGGGCTTCCAATTGAATAGTTTACTATTAATAAAGTTAGTTCACTTCCAAGTGGACAAGCTGCCTTATTGAACTGTAAGTCTGTCAGCTGGCAAATCTGGGCTGAAAGTTTTGTTAAGGTTAACTACTTTTATTAATTACACAACTATGCACAATATTCTTAAAGACCATTCTAAAGACGAAATACAGGAAGCATAAATGGTTTATACACATTTCCCAGAAAAGGAGGAAAATCTGGCAATTCAGAAATGATCAGTTAATACAACCACTTAGAAATGCACAGGAAGCATTTAGCATTACAGAAATTACAAGGGTGACTGGCAGCAATTTCTGCATCTCAAAAGATTCTCACATACAATCAATTATATTATAGAAATCTTAACGTAATGTAATCAATGCTAACTAGGAACAAAAGACATTTAAATTGCAAATCTAGATGTAAATTGTTCCCAGTAATTTAGATTATTCTGGTTTAGAACTAAAAATTGATTTACGCTAAAAACATATCTAAAGAACTACATAAAGATCCTACATGGCATAGTCACATTTACTCACCAGCCACTGTTTGCTTATCCACTCCACCCCCAATCGGTGTCCTAAAATAAAAAGCCCATGTAGTTTGATGATGTCACACATTTGGCTATGTCTGGACTGAATGGCAAAACATGGATACTTACAAGAGGTAGCAGCAGACAGCACACGTCACCAACATTGTGTTGATCACACTGTAAAAAGAAAAAGAAAAACAGATGGCTGGTAAAATGGAAGCAATGTTTACAGATCAGCACTGGACATAAAAAACCTACAATACCTGAACAGTTTCTCAATTTTATCAGATGCAGATTGAGGATGATTCAGTGTAAATCTATTTTACTATTAAAAATACTTGAATATTCTGAAGTGTTTCATAAATGCTAAGTATAGTTTCATCTCAGGAATGCTTGGGTTGTATTCAACAAAGTGCTAGCATGAATATGTTATAACATGAACATGTTATAGCATAAGGATTTCTCCTTGCACAACAGAATGTTCTCCCCCTCTCACCCCCATGCACACCCTAAATCTGATCTCTGTTTTCCCCCAAACCCTCCAGAGCAGATCTGGGGACAGTGCAAGGTGCTCAAGGGGAGAGAGCCTATTGCCAGATAGGTCAGTATTATCCCTATATTGACAATGAGAGGATGAGAGACAGGGATTGTCTAGTGTCATCTAATAAGTTCAAAGTAATGGAAACATCTAAACAATTGATTTCTAGGTTCACAACTCATGTTTCTTGGCCATTACAATACTTGCAATAAATTAAACTCACCCCAAAACTGTCATTTTAGACAACATGCATTAGGAAATGTATTGAAAATAAAACTGCAAATATCATAATGCCATTATATAAATCTATGGTGCAGCTGCATTTGGAATACTGTATACAAAAAAGATACTGTAGAGCTAGAAAAGGTTCAAAAAAGGGCAGCCAAAATGGCTAAGGAGATGGAGCAACTCTCCTATGAGGAAAAGTTGCAGTATTTGGGGCTTTTTAATTTAGAGAAAAGGCAAGTAAAAGGTGACATGATAGAAGTGTATTAAAAATATGCATGGCATGGAGAAAGTGGACAGAAAAGTTTTTCTCCCTTCCTTATAACACTAGACCTTGCGGACATTCAATGAAGCTGAATGTTGGAAGATTCAGGACAGACAAAAGTACTTCACACAGCACATGGAATTTGCTCCCGTAAAAAGCAGTGACAGCCACCAACCTGGATGGCTGTAAAAGAGGATTAGACAAATTCATGGAGGGTAAGGCTATCAGTCGCTAGGAGCCATGATGGCTATGCTCTGCCTCCGTATACAGAGGTGTTATACTTCCAAAAACCAGTTGCTGGAAACCACAGGAGGGGAGAGTGCTTTTTGCACACAGGTCCTGCTTGTGGGGTTCCCATGGGCAAATGGCTGGCCACTGTGAGAATAGGATGCTGGATTAGGTAGGCCATTGGCCTAATCCAGCAGGCTCTTCTTATGTTAAGAAGGGCTCAGCTTCCCAGGGCTCTAATTATTTCACTACAATTGAGGAATTCAGTATGACGAGAGTACTTAGCACCCAAAAAAACTCAGCTTTCACTTTTTCCTCTCTTCTATTTTTAAGCAGCACTTTATAAACCCATACTGCTGCAAAGAGAGGCTTGAAACATACATGGATGATGCTTGAGTAAATTTCAGGCACTAAAGCAAGGTCTCAAGCAGATTTTCCTTGCACTTGTGCCCTATATAGTTTCTTGATCTTTCCTGGATAACAGAACATGTTATCCAAAATGAGAAAATAATTAAATTTATATAATGTACAGAAGTCACAGAATCTAGGTTCCCTCACTTCTTTAGCAGGCAGTATTCAGAGGTTACCACACAACAGCTCTAGCACTACTGGTAAACAAACAAAAAAGTATTAAAATTTACTAACTGCCTAACTGTAGTCCTTGAAAGATTATGCTATGATACATTTGTTAGTCATTAAAGTGCCACATGACTCTTTGTTGTTTTTGCATAGCAATTGTTTCTTGCAAAGCTTAACAAACAAGATTTTATTCAGAATAGAAGGCAGCAAAATATAGCCAGAAATTTTATTTATTTATTTATTATTTTATTTATTGGATTTCTAGACTGACTGACTAGCAAAAGCTCTCTGGGAGGTGAACAACAAAAAATACAAATACATCTCATAAAAATTACATGATAATACTACAAAACATATAAATACAAAGATCAAAATTTCATAATAATTTCCTGTATAAAATTTAAGTTAAAAATGCCATAGAGAAGAGGTAGGTCTTAAGCTGGCGCCGAAAAGACAACAGCGTCGGCGCCATACGCACCTCATCGGGGAGACTGTTCCAGAGTTCGGGGGCCACCACTGAGAAGGCCCTAGATCTTGTCACCACCCTCCGAGCCTCTCTATGAGTCGGGACTCGGAGGAGGGCCTTCGATGTAGAGCGCAGTGTACGGGCAGGTCCGTATCGGGAGAGGCGTTCCGACAGGTATTGTGGTCCCGCGCCGTATAGGGCTTTATAGGTCAAAACCAACACTTTGAATCTGGCCTGGAAGCATATTGGCAACCAATGCAAGCAAGCCAGAACAGGTGTTATGTGTTCCGACCGCTTGGTCCTCGTTATTAATCTGGCCGCCGCATTTTGGACCAGCTGTAGCTTCCGAACGGTCTTCAAAGGCAGCCCAACGTAGAGCGCATTGCAGTAGTCTAATCGCGAGGTTACCAGAGCATGTACCACTGATGTAAGATCCTCTCTGCTCAGGTAGGGACGTAGCTGGGCTACCAACCGAAGTTGGTAGAACGCATTCCATGCCACCGAGGCCACTTGAGCCTCAAGTGATAGGGAAGAAACTATTATCCAGTCTATGAAAGGCATCTCCCTGGCACATGAGGCCTATGCAGACATCACTTAATGACCCAGTATTTTTTCCAAACAGAAGACTTTGGAGAATACAACCTACACAGGCCATAAATTGCCTATCCAGATTAGGAAGAATGTAATCTTTTTTGCAAAACAAAAAACAAGGGATATACGAGGTCCAATAAACTTACACTGAATCCGAACAAGATGGGTTGGCAGACAAACATCTCTAAACAGGGTGGCACTTCCCCTGAAGGAGAAAGTGTGTAGTCTGGGGTTACTCCTAGATTCATCTGTCACTAGAGCCTCAACTAGTCTCAGTTGGTTCATCAGCTACAGCTGTTCCTGGACAGAGATAGCCTGACCCATATTAACTTCCCAAGTGGATTACTGTCAACCACTCTGCATGGGGCTGCCTTGAAGGCAACTCAGCTTTTGTGTGGGACTGCCTTGAAGACAATCACAGCTAATAAAGAATGTGGCTGCTAGGCTCTTTAGTGGAGCTTACACAACCCAGTCGCACGGGCTGCCAAGACATTTCTCATACAAACTCAAGTGTTTGCAATGACCTATGAAATTCTAAATTACTTGGGACCTAGATCCTTGACTGAGTGCCCCTCTTAATATCAGCCCACCTGGACAATAAGATCTTCCAGACAGGCCCTTCTTGAGCCCCACCTTTGGAAAGCATACATTGTGTGGTGACACAGGAGAGGGCCTCCTCTGTAGTGGCACCCTCTCCTCTGAGGTCATACGGTGCCAACTTTAAATGAATTTGGGTGCCCTGTTAAGACCTGACTATTTTCTCAGGTATTGATGAATGGTTATCTCCGCCATATAATAAGGGAATCAGCCACTCTGTCTTTTAAGATTACTGTTGTTAAATTTATTGCTTAATCTGCTTTTGTGCTACTTTTATTTACTGAATGTTTTATATGTATTTAAATTCATTCTTGTATCCCATCTTGAAATCAGTATGATATAGGGCAGGTTATAAATTTTAGTTAATAAATAAACTCAGTCCTAAAGCACCATTTGCCAAAATAGTTGCATCCAAGTCTGCTGTCCACACCTCCCTTGAAGGGCTTTGACCCAGCAAGGATTTAGAATACCCTACATGTTGGTACCAATGCTAAAAAGCAATGCAGCACACAGAGAGGAGTGGGTGTTTATCTTCAGATCTGCTGATAACACCAATGAGTGAATAAAGCTGATTTCCGTTGGATATCATTAGATGGATGTTTGGAACCACTGTCTAGACATCATGTCTAGGTAACTAACATTAATGTATATTAAAAGGAAATACCTTTTATGTAATTGGTGTATCTTAATATCATACAGAAAATCCTCAAGGACTAACCACCAAAATGCAGTTAAGGAATTCAGCTGCTTAGCTAATGGATTAGAACCTTTGTGTCCAACACAATCACCACTCACTACATGCGAATTGACCTGCAAACTGCTGCCTTACTTCTACCACTTATTTTTTAAATAATTTTTAAAATAAAATTATTTTACATATGTACCAGTTTTAAAAAGTGTCCACCCTCTGCCCCTAATGGCCATAGATTCATCCATGAGTCGTATTCACTTTTCTGATTTTGGAAAGTACAGAATTGTTTTTGAATTCATGCAAGATCCATTTAACTTTATCATCTACGATTCTCAACTATCTCAAGAATTTGTGAGGCTTCTTTCTTTGGAAAGGCACCTTTTCGAGATGTGATTTTACTTCAAAGCACTCAACATTTGGAAGATTATTCAACTGTTACAATATGGACTTATATTTTAAATCAAAATGAGTTCGTGGTTCTAAACACTGTTATTCCAAAACTGTTTTCAAGTTTTGGTTCAATGTGGCTCTGTGAATCAACTTTTTCTGTGGTTAAAATTGTGAAATCAAGATGTAGGTCATGTATACTGGATGAAAATTTGGAGAGATGTAGTCTAACAGCTTTTATGCCTGGTTTCCCTGCACTTAACAAAAAGATATATTTTATTTACTTATTATTTTATTTATATCCTGCCCTTCCTCCCAGTAGGAGCCCAGGAGGGCAAACAAAAGCACTAAAACACTTTAAAACATCATATTTCTCATTAATTCTATCAATTAATAATTCAAAACATTGTTGGGTATTTTTCTACCCTCAAAAACACAAATTAAATTTTCTTTTTTTAATATGGCAAAAATGTTAACACATTCATCACCAATTTTGGCAAGTATGAAAAAAGTTGGACATGGATGGATTAGAATTACAAACCAAACTAAGTCACCCATCTCACAATCCTCTGGAGGAAAAAGTTACACACTGAACAGGCAGAAAAGAGAAGTTATCACAAGACTGTGACATGGCCATGAAATGACTGTGGCATTTGGCCTCTTATCCCATGAGCATCTTAAACAATATTCTTTTTCAAGAGATACACAATATAGTGCATTTAACCCAACGGCTGGCCATCTTAAACATGTAAGTAACTATGGCTGCAATCCAATATATGTTTATTCAAAAGCAAGCTTCATTGGGTTCAACTGACTTACTCCCTGGTAAGGAGGTATTGGATCGCAGCCTAACACGGGATGTGTATTAAAACAAACCAGATCTCTAATGAGCACGATTTACTCAAGCTCTAGGAAATTCCAGGGGAAGCCCAGGCATTTCACAGGTTTCTTTCTTCCGACTAGCACTCACAAACTGCCAGTACTAAGCGTTGTACAGTACCTAGAAAGGCAAGAAAGGCCGGCGTCGCTACGGGGGAGGGGGGGAGGAAAGGAGGTAGTTGGAGGAGGAAGGGCCACAACTGGGCTGCGTGACAGCAGTACCTCACTCTGCCGTATCCTCCAAGAATGTTGAGCATGAGGTCATTTAAAAATGCGAATTCCAGAGAGCCCTGGAGCCGTGTTTTTGTTTTTTTTAAAACCATCCGACAAACGGAAGCTGTTTCCACAAAGGTGCTGCAAGGCCGTTATAACCTTCCAGGGCGGGCAGGCAGGGAGTCAGGCCACCTCCTCGCCGGTGTATTTGATCGCGCTTAGAAGAGGCCCCTCATCGTCCTTTCCTATGGGAACGTCGCTCGACACAAAGCCTTCGCCATCCCATCTCCCAGCCGCTCCTTCGACAGTCACTTACCCCCGGTTAGGCCCCTTAGGCACAAGCCACGGTAGGACGCCGCCGACCACCCCCCAGAAAACGCTCATGACGATGATGGGCACAGCAAGGCCGCCGTACGCCATAGCTGCCTCTTCTTTTCCGACTCTGGCTACTCCGGCTCCAGCCACAGCTATGGCCGATTCCTATGCCACTTCACGAGCCTCGCCCCCTCTCTGGAGCCCCATCCAATCAGGAGTCCCGTGGCAAGAGAAGGGCGAGCACGCTACGGGCTCTTTTCCCACCTCATTGGATAGCGTGTAAATGCGTAGCTGTGTTGGAAGTAAACGAGATTACGCATGCGCCCTCTTTACTTTCTGCTGTGCCCGTGGAAGTTCACTCCCTCTTTGTATATGTATGGAGACGCTGTCTCTTTTTTTTTCATATTGCACCTTTCGCTGGGTGTCCTTATCTCCCATACTCAAAAAAATGCACAACTTTCAAGCAGCGACTGCTCGTTCCTCCCTTCCTCAGAGTTGCTTCTTGGATTATGAAGCAAGGCTGGAAACTGTTGCATGCTAACAAAACACGTTGGTGTGTTGCCTTGTAAGGACACCATCTTAATAGCTAACCTTCCAGCTTGTTTTCTCCCACTCCGTCTTTGCGGCTCACCACACTTCCTTCACTTACATTTCTAGTTGTCCTTTCATATCAAAGACTAGCCATGCCACCGGCACACAGTCCTGTGGGAATCTCCCTTTCTGCCCACACGATAGGAGCTGTACAGGTCTCTTTAGCCAGTTATTTAGTCTTTTTAGATGTACACTTAGTACATCTTAAGCCTATGCAACAACAACAAAAACGCGTGAATGCAGCAAACATGTATCACAAGGTACTCATTAGGGGCCTGTGTTTGGTTACAATTCCAGTGGCAGCACCAGAAAACAAAAAAATTGAGGGAGGCAAGGGGGAAAGTACATTTGGGTAGTGCTACTTTTGTCTATTTGTTAGATTTCTGAAAGAGAAATAACACCATACTGTATTTCACTTTCTAGAGGGGTAGTTAGGCTACTGCAACAAAAGTGACAGACACCGGAAACTGCCTTACAGGGAATCAGACCGCTGGTCCATCTTGTTCAGTACACCAGGACTTCCCAAGCTGATTTGCAAACTTGATGCAAGTAGTCTGTGATTGAAGATAAGATCCATTGCGTTAAGTATTCATATTGATTTTTAATTGTATTTTATTGCTTTTTATTTCTTATATTGTATTTCATATTACAATTTGAGTTTTATGGAATTCAAATTGTAATACAACAAAATACAATCTTTAAAAGCAACAGCAATTAAACATACAGCATCTAGCACAGCACATTACAATTGCTACTAAAGGCAGAAAAATCAAGTGGTCCACCAAGACCCTCAACCATTTTCAAGTGGTCCAGGGGCAAAAAAAGTTTGGGAACCACTGGTCTGCACTGAATGCAGCCAGTAGCTCTCCGTGGCTTCAGACAAGTCTCTCCCAGTCTCATCTGAAGGTGCTGGGGATTGAACCTGGGGACCTTCTGCTCTACTATTGAGCTACAACTCTTCCCAGGCTTGTGGCATCCAAGACTTATCATAAAAACTTGTGCTGTAACATGTTAGTCTTTAACAGCACAAGCCTAACTACACTTACTCAAAAATAAATCATATTGAATTCATTGGGTCTCAGTCCCATGTAAGCGGAGTTAGGATCACAGGCTGTTATCAAAGGCTTGGTAATATACTTCAGTTTACATTACCATCCTGAACAGATCTGCTCTGAAGTCCACATGATTTTAATGTAGTTAATTTTCAACTAAGCATCTTGAGAGTTTCAGCCTTATTATCCAGTTTGATTTCATGATTTATATGAGAAGTGCCTTTCCTTCAATTAACCACAAATATGCAGGACATAGCCCTCACTGACAGCAATGCTTGTACACACCCCCAGCACCCCCCCTCACACCACCCTTCAAAATAGGTATTTTACTATTTTACTGTAACAACATACATTACAGGGTAGCTGTATTATAACACAAAGTACTTGAACATTCTTCTAAAGCACTCTTCAGTGAAGCTCTGTAATCCCCCAACTTGTGATAGTTATGTTTAGAACTCTTTTGTCTGTTCTTTAACCCCCCGAATTTTAGCTTTTTCTTGTAGGAAAGGTGTCAATCATATTGGACCCCCCTTTTCTCATTCTATAATGTATTTAGATGGTGCAGCTAGTTTGATACAGTAATCCGAAAGCAGCTTTGATACTGGCAGTTTTATTTTCAGTGCCTTTTCTAATAGTCCTTAACAAGTGGTAGAATCCAATTGGTGCCCTTGCACTCATGGAAGGGCTTTGAATCTGGCACATGCCACTGCTAATAAAAAGGTGATTTCTGCCGATTTCCCCCTCTCATCTGTAGCCTCGTGTCCCCTGAAAATCAGCATCAGAGTTGGTAGAAAGTTGGGAGAACTGGCAAAAATCACCTCTTGTTAGCAGAGGGTATATGCAGGATCAAAAGCCCGAGGTTACCTTCCGTGAGTGCAAGGGCAACAACTGGATTACACACATGGAATTCCTCCCCCCGTCCTTATTACTGTATTAAACTATTCAACATGTGTGCTACTGCATACTGTTTTCCTCAAGCTGTTCACCATGAGCTGATTATTTCTTCTCTAGCCAGTTCACATCATCACCATGTAAGTTGTTTTTTGTTGCAATCTGTGTCAGTTTATGCTTGCTTATACAGGCGGGACCCGCTTATATGGCAGGTTCCATTCCGGACCCCCACTGTAAAGCAGAAATTGCCGTAAAGCGGAACCCCATTGTGTATAATGGGACGCATCACGCGAAAATGCCGCAAAAGCGGCTTTAAAATGGGGAATGAAAGCCGCCGCATTAGCGGAACGCCAGTAAGCGGGGCCCTACTGTACTAAACATCACCTGTCATTTTGTTGCCTTATTACCCAGGCTGGAACATTCCTTTTGGAATTCTAAGTAATCTGCTTAGCTTCTCACTATCCTGAAAAAATGGTATTCTATGCAGACTTGACTGCCTTACAGCTCACCCCAATTCCAGATCATGTATGTACATTTCAAATGAAAACTATCCATTTATTCCATCCCTTTGTGTTATGTTATGTTAAGATAAAATACAAAAATTAGACTTTGCAGGTTAGATTTTACTGGAATTTTAATGGGTTTCACAAATGAGTCCATTTTATTCTTGCATCTTCTCAATTGTTTCCTCCTTGTACTTTCCCTTCTCTTTGCCAACTTGGCGAGACTTTGCTTTACGTTCCAATATTTTTTTACGATCCTTGTCCAGCTTTAATTTTGTGATCACCACCTAGGGAGTCAAATAAACATTTATTTACAAGAGCAATGAATAAATACATACATAAAAATCAGCATTCAAAGGCTTGGAAGAATAAAACAATTTTAAGTTAGTGTCTAAAAGACAACACAGTGTCTCCAGAGAAGGCATCTCTACTGAATCTTTGAATTGTAACAAACTGGAAAACGGGGGGGGGGTTAATACTGGAAATTGCTGAATGGCATTAACAACTTAGTTGCCATACCAGTCCCAAACTGGAAGTGTGGTCCTTAAAGGGAATGCAACCCATTCAGAAGAGGTTGAACACCACCTCACTGGTTATGGGACATACCCTATACCACACTAACTGTCTGAATGCTGATTATCATCCAGCCCATTACTGAAGACAGACACTTGTTCAGAACTTTCATTGCCCCACCTGGATCTGATGAAAAGGGTTGAATCTCATCAGCATAATTACAACTCAGGCCAAATGACTGCAGTCACATTGCTCCTTTGAAACTGAGTGAGGTCACATGGGAGCTGGGAAGGGACTGAGAGATATATAAGCCCTTGCAAAGCACTGTGCAACTGTTAAGACAATCCTCTACATATCTCCAACTCCAAATAAGCAGAGGACTGAGGCTTCTGCTTGTCATGCTGCACTCAAAGTGCTTGGAACATCTCAAGCAGTACTAAGTGTGATAACCCAACCGTCTTCCTAACTCCAAGGTTGGGAGCAAGGCTGGGGCTCATCACCCTCACCACAGAAAGCGTGGTGGGTGGAACTATGGACTCTTCATTGAAAAACAGCATAGACTTAAAAATGTAATCAACAGAGCAATAAAGCAAAACAACAACATTGAAAAGAAAAGGTGGTTTTTAAAGGTAATTGTAAGTAGGCAGCAGGCCAATTATCTAATATCATCAGCCTCCCTGGATCATTTGATCACAAAAGTAGTCAGCAGATAATATCTGACAGTTCAATTAACCAGCAAAACAACCCTACAACCATCAGAAAAACTGCTTGATTCAATAAGGGTTTCTTCAGGAGTGGCCCACAGAGCGTCTTGCTGAAGACAGATGGGACTACTGGTTCTGAGAGAGTATTCATCGCTACCTCCTGGACCCAAACCATCATATGCATCTTTCCACACATTCCAGTCCCAATCTGTGAAATTCATCCAGGCTAAAATAGCCCCCTACTAACATTTGGTTATTATATTAATACCTTGAAGGTTGTCCAGGGATTAGCTTCACTACATCGTTCAGATCCAGATTTTATTTTTGTATCATTAAAGTAATAGCACTATATTACTTGTAGCTAAGAAGTAAAGACAATACTAAGGATTATTACTGCTCTTATGACCAGTATAAAAGTTCTCATGGTTCACCATCCAGTATCTACGAATTAGAGGTGGGCAAAACACTATTATCTCTCTTTGGAATGGCCAGAGCTTTTATAATCTTTTTTGAACAATTCTCAGCAAAAACACAGGCTTTTCCCAGGAATTCTCCAAAACTCAGAGGGGAGTTCCTCCATCATCACCAGTTCTCTTGTCTGCCAGTACAACTCATCATGTTGCAAGGTGGGAGTGGGAGGGAAAATGGGCCATTTTAAATGGAAGCCAAGAGGATCTGCTCCTGAGCATGTTTGAACTCTCTATTCCTTAAGAATTATAGGAACCCTAAGAATTATAGATTTGTATTCCTTCTAGTACAAGAGTCCCAGAGGAAACAGTTTGAAACTTTAGTCTCAACTGCTTTTTTCCCTTCTCTCAACCCCCTCCCCTTGCAACTTGGTAAATCTGTAAGTGTGAAAAGGGAGAAGAGAAGGAAAACTGCAAAATAGGAGAGTTGGTGCTGAGCTTTATGAGCAGAGGCAAACTTAAGGCCAGGGAAAAGGGGGGGGAATCTAGCTCATAGTTCTTACTTCAGAACGGGAAGACCTCATTTTTGACCTTCTCCGACATCAAGTATTAAGCCAATGCTTGTGATCTATAGGTCTTCAAAGAAAATATTGAAGACTTATCTACTTCTCTTCAGATACTATGGAAGAATACTAGCACAATGAAACAGGGAGCATGAATCTAAACATTTTCCCAGAGCTTGGAAAAGTTACTTTTTTTGAACTGCAACTCCCATCAGCCCAATCCATTGGCCATGCTGGCTGGGACCGATGGGAGTTTTAGTTCAAAAAAGTAAATTTTCCAAGCTCTGCCTTTTCCTGTGTGCTAGTCTCATTTAATTTTCTCAAAATAGCAAATCCTACTCCTGCTGGCAAGAACTCGTTTGGTTTCCAAGCAAGAAAAAAACTTTAGTATGATGTTGGCTGCTGGAGTAAGGCTCACAAAGAATAAAACAACACATTTGTAACCCACCTAAGTAAGTCTGAGAGAGAATGATTGGTCCAAGGTCACCTAATCAAGCTTCATGGCTCAACAGGATCTGACTCCATGTCTCCTACTCCACAGCACACTGGCTCCCCTTATCAAGTTTGAGATTCACAATGACTTTTAATCTAAATTGTAGTGCGGCCTTAAAGCTTAATTCAAAATGATATAAAATATCTTATTACCAAGGGGGCAATGCACATATGTCCACCCTTTGCCTTCTGGAAATGTTTCAACGCACCTCACTAATGCCTGATAAACATGTCAAGATACACTGAGATGGGTTGTAGTGTCAGAATATCAAGGATTATTATTCACAACATCTAACCCAGACACCACAGTCAACAGACAACAAAATCCTCAGGCATTTCTTCATGCACTTCAACCAGTTCATGCCTTTGACTATTTTGAAGAACAGCTTCTTCTTGGAAGAATATTCATTGCATGTCTTACAAGCACAACAATACATCTCACAACCCTCCCACATTTCCGACAACTGAAGAGATTGTACCCTCATGAAAACCTAAATACTAAAGAAGATTAGTAACTGAACAGGGAACAGAACATGGAAACAGCACAACTGATAAAACAGTATATCCAAGAGAAGACAAAAATACAAGAAAACTATTCTTGTTTTAATGATGCTGGAAAACAGTGTTTGTGTGAAAAAACACATCTTGAACATCTTGAGTTTTGGAATCAAGATCTCCCAATTAAGGATATTCTAGAAGTGGAATGCAGACAACAAGCATATGTTGCCCACAGAGAAGAATTTGGCAAACTATATCAAAAAGCCGCTCTTCACTAACTCTCCATCAAGTAAAGGAAGAAATGCAGATTTCCAAGATATGAGATGTGCATGCAACAGAATTTTATATGTCCAAACCAGTACTTTGAATTATGGCAACAGGAAGCCTATATGGTAACAGGAAGTCACTGTAGCCCTGTTAAAAATGTATTGATCCTAACCTCCTATTTTAAAGCACCCAGGTCAAGACCATCAATGACCCTCCAGGAAATATGGCCTACCAGCTATCACCCTCTCAGTCTTGCTGACTTTCAATGCCAGCATACTCAATGGCATCCAGTTTCTCACCATGGAATCTGAATCAGATGAAAGAGTACACAAGTCTGGTGTCATTACTATATAAAGCATTGGCAGAACATAGATCAACTCAATAATGGCACAACCTACACTGTACTCCAAATCACCTTAGGAAGAATGGACAATCAGCGAAAATACTCCAGGAACAAGGCATCTACCATGAATTCTTGCAGTCTCTCACCATCCACACAAGAGTCAGGAGATATTTGTCATGCAAAGACAGAGCAGATTAGACTACATAGTGCCACTGAAACAGAAATTCTGCCTTCTGCCCCAGCTGAATCTCCTCATACCCCTCCTCACCAATACTCCTCCTCCTTGGAACAATCAACAGTCCTAATCAGCGAATATCAAGAAACCACAGTGATTATTCTAAGCCAGAAGGAACAGTTAACATGCTCTGTTTGTTCTAAACACATTTAACTCCGGAACAAAAGCAAATCTGAAGAGACAGCAAGCCTTTCCAGAACTTCCACACAAATCCCAGACTTGTTTTGCCAATAAAATACACTTTTGTATTTTAACCTGTTTTATTATGCTGTACACCGCCCTGGGAGCTTATCACTATAGGGCGGTTTAAAAATGTAATAAAATAAACAAATAAATACCAAGGAGGTAACTTTAAGGGAAAGGAAGCACTGTGATATTTTACAACAGTGAAAGATGGTTGCTAGAGCCTATTGGCAGTGACTATATTAGATAGCACCAGGTAGTGGTACATTACGCCAAAGATGATAACTAGCCATAATTGGCCTAACCAACCATATTTTCATCACTGGTCTAATTTCTCTGTCTGCCTGGCATATACAGTGTTGCAGGAAATTCACATCCAGACTGCTAAAAGCTGATTTTCATTCTACACTACTTTTGTGGCATACACTAGTCAACCCTTGAAATGCCTGCAGTTATTCCTCTAAACATGATCTAATATGTTTCATTAATCCTTTACTGAAATTTAAATGTTTCTCTAATTCATTATAGAAATTTTAACATCCCAGGAACTTTGCAAAGTTTGTGTTACAGGATGTCAGATGCCTTATTCTCTCAATTATGATTCTGTAATTTACATAACGCTACAGACTTTATAGTAAAGCTCCAACGCAACATTATAATCACTAAATGAAGGATATATTAACTGCTGCAAAGAGAGACTTTTCCATGGATTGCATTCTTTAAATACCACATACATACCATATACAAGTTTTTGTTTTCAAAAAAGATCTTTAGATTGTTCCATGTTTTGGTCTCCTGCAGTGCCTCTTCTTCTTGATTATCATGCATGTTTAACAATCCATTGGGAAAGCCTTAGAATTCTGATTGTAGAACTAAGCTATTCCAGTATTAATTTCTACAGCTACCAGGAGTGCACACCATTTAACAGAATAATTCAAGTAACATGCAAATTTCCTGTGGATACCACCTGAGCCATAATTACCTTGCTAGGGTGAATGCCGACATGTACAGTTGTGCCATTGGCTTTCTCACGCTGTACGCGTTCAATGTAGATGACATACTTCTTTCTGTATACCTGGACTACCTTGCCGATCTGCTGCCCTTTGTAATGGCCCCGGACAACCTAATAATACAGAAAACATTTAGTGTTCTTAGGTAACGTTGTTATACTTACAATATCTTCATTACCTTTCCAAAGGAGGAAACCACAAACTAATGGTCATCACAGGAGAGAAGTTCAGACACTAAGCACTGTATTAAACAAAGAGTATACTCTCTCACACATATAGCTCAGGCAGCAAACTAGACTCAGGGATGCTTGATAAGACTGATATAATATTCAAATATTTGCTGTCCAAAAAACAGCTTTTCTTGGAAGCACCCACAGTACATTGATAATCTGAACTTTGTTTTTTTCACTCAAGTCCAAACAGGAAACAATCTGTGTATCAAAATAGCACCAGTTTCAAGCCATGTTCAGGAATGCTATCTTAAACCTTCATCTGCTTACCTATGTGTGTTTCCTAATGCTCCAGTGTTTCCTTATGGAGATTGGGAATGTACCAAAGGACTACAGGCTCCTTCCCTCTCCCTCTTACATGCTAATTCCCCTTTTCCTGGTTGCAATAACAAGTCCACAAATGACATCCAAATTGGGCGGACTGTCGTTGGTAAAAGCAATGAATGCCAACAAACTATGGTATGCACACCCACTTCAAACCATGGTTTCAGATTCTGGTTTTCACTAGTTATTGTCTGCCCTATCTGGACATCACTGCAAACAAGGAAAAAAAGGGAAGGATGAGTGAAGAAATCTGTGTGCATGGCATGACTCCTGCACAACTTGCATTATTTGAACTATGAGTTGCTAACACACACACACACACACACACACACAAATAGAAGGGTTGTGATGGCATGAAATCAGTCACACTCAATCCAAACAAAAAACATGTAAAAGATTTAACAAATCCATGTTGGTATAAAGCCTTCATGGATCAGATGCTATGAAAAGCTTATGCCATATGGAATTTGTTATGTCTTCTGAAGTGTCACAGATATACTTCCACTTTTGCTTCCACACAGTGGCATCAAACAGCTTCTAATGTGGTACAGCATCCACACAGTTGCATTAGCAGCAGCCAACCAAAATCGCTCCTTGACTGAACTGGGCCAGATCTCCAAGTAGTTTAAAATTAGGGTATTTATGGCATAAGGAAAGATGCTGCTTAGAAATTGTTTCTAAAACTAGCCATTAATCTTACTGAACACCCGTTATACTTTGCGGAAGAAACCAATACTTCACAACACATACTTGGACTTCGTCATCCTTTCGGATGGGCATAGACCGGACATTGTATTTCTGCCTCAACTCCTTGGAAAGGGGAGAAGACATGATCTTTCTACGAATATGAGATGGTGCATTGAAGTGCCGTTTGCGATTCTTGCTGCGGTCTGAGGTCACAAATGGATTGAACTTCATTTTGACTGGAGGGGAAAAACATACACACCAAATTTGTGGATATTTATTCACAATGAAGTCTAACAAGGAAGAACAAATCATTCCACAACCCAATAGAACATTATTTGCCAAAAAATAGTAACACTGCTCTCTTAACTCAAAACTAGAGCACAAAGTTCTCAAACTTAAAAGATACTTTTGCACTGTGGATAATTTCTGAGAAAGTTAAGGGCACATAGGTGTGGGCATGACATTGGAATGCCAGGCTTCCAGGACATATATAATGCCCAATTATGTCTTGGATTGTATTGACCCCTGCTATACTAACACATTTATGTTCTCTGTGATCTATGTTGAAATAAGCTCAGGTTGCTCAGATATGAGCCTGAAACCAGGACAAACATCTGTCAGTCTTGCAAAAAAATCCTATGCAGGTTTACTCAGAAGTCTTAGAATGTTCAATATAGGTCACTCCCAAGAAAGTGTGCATAGGACTGTAGTCTACCAAAGACTACAACAATGACAGCTAGAACACTACAATAATAATAAAGACAAGCAAGTGACTCTTAAGACAGGAAAAGAAACAAATATCTAATCAATACTCCAGCAAAAGGATTGAGGGGCATAAACAGTGCTGTTGGAAGTTAGGCTCAAACACACACACAATATACATGTATACACACAGAACACGAGCTTTATCAGGCTACATCAGAGATTGAGAAGCTTGTGGCTCTCTAGATGTTGTCGGATTCCAACTCCCAAGAGCCTGATGCTGGGACTTTTAGATCAAAAGCATCTGGAGGACCATGGGATAGAGCATCCAGGCACTAGAACTAGTACTATTGGATCTAAGCAGACAAGCAATAGAGACAAAGTGAAAGCACTCATGCCATATAATTCTGACGCCAATGTCCTCACAGCCTGGGAATGCGTTCCAGCTTTCAGGCTTTCATACTCTTCCCTCCACGCCTTCTCCGCAGAAAGCACTTTCACTGGAGAACATTACAGAGCAAAGTATATCACTATCAGGTATTCACAGGCCCCAAATCAGTCATGCAAAGAGGTAGACCGCAGATCCGACACTGAAAGGATTATCTCAAAAAGTTTCTCCCGCCTCAAATATAGGATCCATCGCGACGGCGCCTCCGCCCTTTAGGTTCCCCCGTAAACTACAACCGTGTATCGACCTCCGCTGAACAGATGATCACGGATTACAAACCACCTTTCGTTCTTACCCCTTGCTACCTCGACTATAGCCACCCGGAAAGAGAGCTTGATTCTATTTCCGCCGGTACTAGTGAGATCTCAACTCTCGCGAGAACCACCTCACGTCAGAGAGACGTTAACTGAATGAAAGAGCAAGACCAAAGGAACCGCCAGCGCCCCCGTGCGTCTTCATCGAGGAAAACAGCCGCAGCGGCTGCAGGGCTCTGTATTTGCTTTTGCCGCCGCATCTCGAGCGAATGACACTGGCGGTCTGCAGAATAGCGCGAAGCACGCTAGTCTCGGAGAGAGGTCGTTTGAAAGAGTTGGCCTCGAAGTACACATAATATCGGCCCACTGCTGCAGAGAACGGGGATACAGCTCATCCTCTCCGAGTTTCCTTTCCCGTCAGGAGACAGAAAACTAGAGATCGGCAAAGGGATCCTCATAAAAAGCTTGGCTACTTCGTGTATAGACGCTCTGTTATTTAGAAATCAAAATATTTTATATTCTTACCATGTTTACACGTGAAGCACCCTTCCCATATTGTCTCCCACTTAAGAGTCCAAAGCAGCTAGTCCATGGCTGCTATTTAGTGTCACCGGTCCCATTCTGGAACACATTTCTCTCGCTTTTGACTTTCAGACGTCTCGAAGACTTTTTTTTAATGCAACAGGCCTATGTAGTTGTTTAAAATGTCTCTTGAGTAGCCAGACATTTTAATGGTTGGTTGTATTGCTTTTAAATGCTTTTATGTTGCAGAACACCAACCTGATGTTTTGAGAAAGAGTGATATATAAATACTTTTATAAATAAAATAATACCTTCACAAATATAGGAGTGGGAGGTCAGAAGCAAAGGAGGGCAAGGGCTCCTGCCCTTTTAATAGTTTGTACAGAAGAGGAATTTCTGCTGGCCTAGCTTGCATGAAAAGCTACACCTACTAGAATTATGTACAACTATTAAAAGGGCAGGAGCCCTGACCTCTTTTGCATCTGATCATTGCAAATGTGGGCCTCTGAGGAATTTGTATCAGAGTTTAGTTTCAGAATAGCAGGAGGAGCTCAGGAGTGGTGGTATAGATGCATAACAACGGAACGCTAGCTCAGAACATGTCACGCATTCTTGGATGAATCAGATTATCTTGAGCCATTGAAGTCTGAGTTCAGGCGTGGTTATGAGACTGAATTGGCCTTGGTCGCCCTGATGGATGACCTCTAGCAGGAGGACGGGGAGTGCAACTCTGTTATTCTTACTTCATCCCTCGGCAGCTTTTGATACCATTGACCATGGTTATCCTTCTGGGCCAACTTGGTGAAATAGGTACTGGAGGCACTGTTTTACAGTGGTTCCAATCCTATCTCCAGGGTCGCTCTCAGAGAATAGCATTGGGTGATTGTATTTTGGCCCCCTGGCAGTTGTGCTGTGGGGTGCCGCAGGGTACCGTCTTGTTCTCCATGCTGTTTAACATCTATATGAAGTCCTTGGGAGCGGTCATCAAGAGATTTGGGGTAAGGTATCAGCAGTATGCTGACGATACCCAGCTCTATTTCCCTGTAACATCTGAATTGGGGGAGGCCGTGCAAGCCCTGGACTTGGTGGTAGGCTGGATGAGGGCCAATAAACTGAGTCTGAATCTTAGCAAGACGGAGATACTGTGGGTTGATGGTTCCCGTTGGGATAATTGGTCAGTTGTCTACTATGGATGGGGTCGTACTCCCTCCAAAAGAGCAGGTCCGTAGTCTAGGGATCCATCTTTGTTGCTAGAGGCCCAGGTGACCTCAGTGGCTAGGAGTGCCTTTTACCCAGCTTCAAGACAGCTGTGGGCATTTCTGGACCGGGATAGCCTGTTCACTGTTGTCCATGCACTGGTAATCTCCAGGCTGGATTACAGTAATGCCCTATATGTGGGGCTGCCTTTGAGGTTGGTCCAGAACCTGCAGCTGGTGCAAAATGTGGCGGTGAGACTGCCAACTGGGGCAGGGTATCACCAACATGTCACCCCACTGCTGAAAGAATTGCACTGGCTATTAACTATGGGGCTAAATTCAAGGTGCTGGTTTTGGTGTAGAAAGCCCTGCACAGCTTGAGACCAGGATGCCTGAAAGACTGTCTTACCCCTTATATACCCAGTTATCACTGCACTCTGCAGGTGAGGGCCTCCTGCAGATACCATCTTATCAGGAGGTCCATTCTGCATGAAGCAGACCTTTAGTATAGTGGCACTAACCCTTTGGAATTCCCTCCTCTTAAATATTAGAAAGGCACCATCTCTGTTATCTTTTTGGTGCCTACTGAAGACCTTCCTCTTCCAACAAGCCTTTTAAGTTGAGATCTTATTCGAGCTTGCATCTCTGTTGGAATTGCTTTTTAATTCATGTTTAAAGCTTTTTAAAAATATGTTTTTAAAGCTTTTTTTAAAAAAAATCTTTTAAAATATGTTTTGTTTTAATATATATTAAAGTCTGTTTTTATGATGTTTTAGAATGTTTTTAGTGCTTTTGTTTGCCACCCTGGGCTCCTACTGGGAGGAAGGGTGGGATATAAATCTCATAAATAAATAAATATATACATAATAAGGGCATATACTGACAAGTATTCTTGGCAATTGCTGTTGCCAGGCAAAGGAAGCTACCAATGTCCAAACATGACAACTTCCAAAAGCGTTCTCAGCATATTTAGTGGGCGAAGATCCCTCCACACCACCTTATTCCTTATTCCCACCTGTAACCAAGTTTAAATGTGGCCAGCCCTACCATAGCCTCACTTTTCTTTACCCTGGTGGCCTCCTGTCCAAGCTACTGCAATGTGCTCTACATGCCCTTGAAAACTGATTGGAAACTGCAGCCACTGTAGAATGCAGCTGCTTAAGTTAGTGCCTGGGACACCTCAAGGGAACCCTATCTTACCAGGTCAGAAAGTGCTGCACTGGCGGCCAGTGAGCTACAGAGTCCAAAACAAAGTATTAGTACTGGAGCTACAAGTACAAGTACTTAAACGAGTGATTTCCCCAAGTATCAACTGTCTCAGGCCTTACGATTGGCAGGCAAAGTCCTGTTGATGGCACCACCTATTTGGCACTGACCCATAATAGGATCCTCTTGCCAGTGGTTCCCTGTTTATGGAACACCCCCAATGGTGAGGAGAGTCCATCTCCCCCATTATTAATATTTCAGAGGAATTTTAAACATTCCTGTTCAAGCCAGGCATTTGTTAGCTAAAATACACTGATCCTGCCAACTGTTACAGTATTAGCTATGAGGATATTTGATTTAATTAAAACTGTATTGCTTTGCTATGGTGTTGGTTGTTGCCCTGGCCTCATCTGGGAGGAAGAGTGGAGTGGAAATTTAATAAATAGTAAGACAGAGCAAGGAAACTGCCTCAGGTGGCAGGTGTTGAGGGGCGGGCAGTTGCAGTGGGGTGTTGAAGGCAGAATTATGTATGCTATGTGGCCTGCCCTGCACCCCCTAAGCTTGCCTGCCACTCTCGGGTGTGGTGGGTGGTGGATGCTGTCCTGTCTCCAATGCTGAAGATAGATTCAACTCCCACAGCAAGGTTGGGTATGTAGATAAGGGCAGACTGGAAAAGGAGCAGAAAATACCATCTAGTTTTTAAAAATATAATGCCAGTAAAACAAAATGACTATTTTAGTGTTAATACTGCTATATAGAACTTTATGTGGATTGTTGTGGATTTATACTGTTTTTATATTTTTTGTATGTTGTCCAGAGAATGCTGGTGACTGGTAAAACAAAGTACAATAAATAAAATGTGTCAATTGTATTTGCTCATATTCTTTTTCCCACCCCTCTGTCTTCCCCATTGCCTAGTTTAGGGTGGGAGGGCTTTGGGGTAGAAAGGCTTATAAAAATCTACATGAATGCACTGGACAATTTGGTTCTATATGTGGTATTACCTGCCTTGGTGTCTTAGGATGGGACAAATTGGAAATTTAAACAAAGTCACTACTAGTACAATGAACAAGTTATTTGGCTAAAATATGCTAATAGCTACTTCAAAAAACAAAACAAAGTCAACTTGAAGTCTAGCAAAATACTAAGAAAATTCCCTTGATAGCTACATAGGCAGAAACTTAGAAATGCTGCAATATGGGCACTCTTCAACCTGTTCAAAAAACTGTTCATATGTCTCATGCCACTATAACCTTAATGTTGTCATTGTTAGATTTGGAAGTTGTATTGAATAGAAATCCAGTATACCTGTACCTGCATAAGGTGTGGCAATTGCTTTCCCACCTTCTCTTCCTGGAGCTAGCTGTTGGAGCACGCTCAGTACGTAGCATTTAAGGATGGGCTCTCTGAAGATTCCAGCTTGGCCCAGGAAGAGAAGCTACTCTAGAAGAGCAGGGAAGGCCTGCAGTCAATGAAGCTTGCTTTTAACTATTTTGCAGGACTTGAGTAGGAAGGAAAGATGACTCTGCCTTTTACAAACGACTATTTTGAACATCAAACTCAAAGGATTGTGAGCTATTTCATTTAGACTATTTATTTGCTGTTCTGAGCATCCGAAAGATTATGAAGATAATTGCATTTTCTTATATACAGAATGGAGTTGTTTATTTATTAAATTTATATCCCGCCTTATGGCCAAAAGGCCCTCAATGTAATAGCAATCAGATTGTTAAAGAAGTTACTACCATAGTTTCAATGTGTACATGAATATTTGTTTGATACTTGTTTTATTTTATTTCTTATTTAACAAAATCTATATACTGTTTGATTGCAAATAGAATCTCTAAGCTTATCTTGTCATTTCCCTTTTTTATTATTGCAGTTCAGGGTTGGACTAGTGTAACTGTTAGGTCCAAACCCAACACGCAAGCTGTCCTGTCTCCCCAACTCGCTTATTACACCCCGGGAAGAGTGCGGAGCTGAGTGCAAATGAAACTTCCCTACTATGCATTTCTGTATCTCATGTATGCTTGTAGCCTTGCTTATTGCTGCCAATGTGCCTCACATAGAAATGTCAAATGCTGTTCCATTGTCCCTCATATCCTTGAGATGTACTATTCCCTTTTGATATGCAAGGAAGAATAATACCATGTCTGTGTTTGGTTTAGGGGGCGCCCGGTTGCAACTGGGCCTCCTCTTCTCATCTGCCTTTGTCTGTTCCTGCATAGTGCTTATCTCAAGGACATGCGAAATATGCGGACAAAGAGTCTAAGAGATAGTCTTGATGTTTCCACTTTGTCCTTCCCCCTGTACCCCTTTACCTCCTTACATATGGCCTAAAGCTATGGCAGTTAGCAATTGTGTCTTTTATGTTTTATGACGTGAACCCGATATTGTAAACTTCGGGGTAAGCCTATATAAACCCTTGACCACCAATAAACGAGGTTCCCATGCTCGCCTGCTTCGGCTTGTAAGTATTGGGTCCCCTTTGCAAAGGTGTTGTTTCGTGTTGTTTGATCTCTGATAGTGGGTTCATTTGCACTCAGCTCCGCACTCTTCCCGGGGTGTAATAAGCGAGTTGGGGAGACAGGACAGCTTGCGTGTTGGGTTTGGACCTAACATAACCATGGCTGGAACTGAACCTGCCCATTCCTCCAGCAAGTATAAATATATGTGTGTGTGCGCGCACACATAAATAAACAAATGATAGTGGGTTAGTCCAACACTGTCCAAGCAGAGATTCTCCAGTTAAAGGTGTGGTCTTAATTTGCCTTTTTTCTGAATGGTTATTAACAAGAGGAAATCTTTAAAAAGCGTCACAGCATTAGTATAGTTTATACGGAATGTCCTCATCAGAAAGATCCATCCTCATTTCTATGTAAGAAAAGCAAAGAGAGATAGAAGTGAACATTCATGTATTATTTTCAATTTGATTTTTGCAACTGAAAAAAATATATAAAATCCATCCAAATATTAAACAAGATACAGGAAGTTACAAGATCCAGTTTTACATCAATATAATAAATCATTTCGTAAGAAAAATTGAAATTCTACAGATGTTTTATTATTGTAAAAGGACTGGGGTGAGGGGAAATCAAGAAAGAAAGGGATGGTAAGAAATAAAATCAGCAAGAATTTTAATAAAAGTTACTATCTTCCATACACCATAACACCGTGAAATTTTCAAACATACGTACTGGCCAGATTAAGGCTGTAATCTGGGGCTGGGTGGGCTAATTTGCAGGTATTGGAATCCAACTCCCTTCAGCTCCAGCCAGCAGGGCCATCCCTGGGGGCATGCCTGGGGCAAATCATAGTGTTCCACCCTCTTGTCTTCATTTTCCTCCTGCCTCTCCCGCCCATCCTCTTCTTCATAGCAATGGTGATGGTGGCAGCCCCTCCCCTGGCTTACTTTTTGCTGTTGTTTTGCCATCACTTTGGCGGCAGCAGCACTGGCTGAAATCCTCCCACCCTGCCTTCATCTAGGAAAAGAGGAGGTCGAGAGCCTCACAGGGTTGGAGGGAGACCGCAGAGTTGGCCAGGAAGAGTGGCTGCTGATACCAGGTGCACACACACGAGATGGCCCTGCAAGCCAGCATCAGCACGGCCAATGTTCAGGGATGAAGTGAACTATAGTCCAACAATGCCTGGAGGGGCACAGGTTCCCCATCCTTGCTGTAATCCTATTTCCTCTTAGCTAGAAATAAACTCCATTGACCTCCATGAGACTTACTGCCAAGTAAATATGCACAGAATTGTGCCATGAAATACTTCTGGTGAAATACTTCCAAAATCATTTAGTCACAGTGTATTGATTTGACACTTCCAAATTTAAAAAAAGGTTATCCTTAAAAGATCATACATTATTTTAGCAGCAAAAGAATGCTCCGTCCCTGCTCCCAGCAAATTGTAACATGGAAATTCTTAGTGTTTATTTTAAGAGGTGCAGCAAAACCTAGAGAACACACAGCCAACGTGTATTTATACCTAGGTGATATAAAATGTACAAAGCATGCAATTAATTATCAGTTGGTTCATATATAAAAGGTCTACTTGACGTCTATGGAAATTATAGATCTTATTGTACTTCCCAGTGTCAACAGCATATTAAAAACTACTCCTGGTAGTATTTCTGTCTTTCTGCCTTTGTGAGCTTGAACAAACTATTGTTTTATACAGAGACTGAAATACACCTGCAGAAAACTTCCATATAGCAATCTTGTTTTTCACAGTGCTGTGCCTATCTCCTATGCATCAGAAAATAATATGACAATATGCCCTTTGCCTTCATGGTTGTCAGTTTGGCAAATGTTGACAATCTAAAGTAAGTTTCAAGAGAGGCAAACGACTGGAAAAAGTGTACAAGGATTTGGATTCCTTGGGGGGGGGCTAAGTCCTATCTTCTTTGCATTTGTGACTTTCAAAATGATGCTCATCCTCCCAGGTTACTTGAGTGTCTAAGTACTCCGCTCCTTCAAGTCAAACATGCTAACCTCAACATGGTGAGTGGTCTGTGTTTCAAGAGGCAGAAGAAAGTCACAAAAATACATCAGTAGAGATACTCCCCTTCATATACAAAGGCCGCATATTACAGTTCTTATTTCATGTATTCTATTTTTTCCCTGTTATCTTATCCCATTTATTAATACTAAGACTGGATATTCAGTTTCTGAAAAGAAGTTTAAAAATGTTTAACATCCCAGAAGACTAAGAGAGATAGATTGTTCTCTCCTCTATAGTTTTGCTGGAGAATCAATTACTGTTTAACATTTAATTCTGTTTAATAGTGTCACCACCACTACATGCGCACAAAGGGGAGTTTTTCAGCGAGTATCTAAAATATCTCGATGCCATCTCCCCTAATGTGCTTGCATTCACCGTAGAGAACTAATATTTCACAACAGATCAAATGACCTGTCACTGTTATTTTGAATATCCAGACTATGCAGTTTTTATCACAAGACAACATGACTGTCTTGTTTTGAGTGAAAATCTGATTTGCATAATTAGATTTTGCCTTTACTTCAGAACTTGCAAGGTTTTAAAACTATTATTAGCCAGATCCATAGGATTTAGTTTTAAAACATAAAAGGTAACTAACCTCAGAAAATCATTTTCACCATATGAACCCCTTGTTAGTGCTGCCATCGTCCAAAGACCTGGAGCACAATCCTGTCCTAACATTTCACTGGCTGGAGAGGGGGTGGTAGGACGTGGTATTGATTCTGTTGGCCTCTGCCAGTAGAGAGGAGTGTGGCTGAGGAGGGGCAATCTCCCAGTGACAGTTCTCCTGCTGGCAACAGGGTACAGAAAGCTCCAAAATGAGGCAAGGACACAGTCCTGGCAACTTTAGATCTGCTGGATCCATGCCCCAGGGACCCCCTTGAGGGACCCAGTCCTTGGGTCCTCAGCTATGCCAACAGAGTGATCACCCCACCTTCTGCCCTGCTTTGAATGTAGTGGTGCATCCAGTGCCTTGCACCTTCCCAGCTCCTTATTAGGATTACTCTACTAGATTTGTTTGCTCCTTTACAAAGTCTTCAATTAACTAACTAAAGCAACATATACCAACTGAAACTGATACAAAGAAGAAAAATGGATAGCAGTGTGGTTCTCATTCTTTGCTTCTTCCCGTAGGACTTGGAGGAGAGTTGCTTTGCTACTGCATCTTCCCTAGCTGGATCTTTTTCCAGGCTTCAGAGGCAGTAAAAATGCAGGAGTCAAGAATCCCAGCCACAGTGAACGTTCCTCCAATGATGGCACAAATCTGAGATGTTGAAAGAAAAAAGGAAATGATGAGTAGAGTTTGTGTCCCCACCCCCTCTCCAAGAGTACGAGACAGAGGTCCTGCTTGGTTTCCATTTAGCTGTTTTTAGGCAGAATATAGGCGAGGCTAAAAATAAGATCACCCAGAGAGATGAGTAGGGACTTGAGCCTCATTTCCCACATTCAGATCCAACAGCATGCATAACCTTTGCATAAATACTATGGTAAAATATTTTTATGCATCTTCTGTTGCTAGTTAACACATCCCAATCCTCATTACTCTTTAATCAATCTCCCATTCTCTACCCTTTACCTTTGGTCCTCCCTCTCTGCTTTAGACATGAAACCCACTGTGCAGAGACACATATCATTTCAGCACCAGTACCTCTATAGCAGCCTTTCCCAACCAGTGTGCCTCCAGATGCTGTTGGACCACAACTCCCATCAGCCTCAGCCAGCATTGCCAATGGTCAGGAAAGATGAGAATTGTGGTCCAACAACATCTGGAGGCACACTGGTTGGGAAAGGCTGCTCTACAGCATCTAGCACACATTATTGCAACTGAATCAATGTTCAACAGTAATGGTAACCGCTGATGCTCCTTCAGTACTGTCCTCTCCTTTTCACATTTCACAAACCATCCCAACAGCATCAACAAAGCATTAAGGAAAAAGAGAAGCAGCCAGGCAAG
Source organism: Rhineura floridana (assembly GCF_030035675.1). NCBI lineage: Eukaryota > Metazoa > Chordata > Lepidosauria > Squamata > Rhineuridae > Rhineura > Rhineura floridana. The sequence goes on along the minus strand of NC_084482.1, from coordinate 90,914,202 downwards.
GCGACTGAGCAGTAAAAACTCATTTGACATCCCAAATCTTAGCTTTCCAATGAAATACACCCTATAGACAACAGTTATGAAGGCAGAAAGACAGCAGGGTTGCAGGAGCAACCCACTGTGTGTATGTGTTTGATGCAATGAAATGGTGAATTAAAAATAAGTAAATAAATTGACTCCTGGCAATCTGGGAACAGGTTTGTTTCCTTTAGGCCAAGGAAGCTGACCTGGAAATACTGGGTGAAAGAGATAGGTATCTAGATGAGATCTTCAGGGTCGTGACACAAGGATAATAATAATAATAATTTAATTTGTGGGTCGCCTATCTGGCCAATGGCCACTCTAGGCGACGTACAATTTAACAACAATACATTACATCATAATAAAATACATCATAAAATACAATATAACAATAAAACAATAAAACAGTTCCAGTACAGAGTAGTAGGCTATTGGTCGTAAAAATTTAACCCTCCCCGGAAGTCCCAAAGGCCTGTCTGAAGAGCCAGGTCTTCAAAGCTTGGCGGAATACATTCAGGGAAGGGGCATGTTGAAGGTCATACGGGAGGGAGTTCCAGAGAGTGGGGGCCGCCACTGAAAATGCCCTCTCTCTTGTCCCCGCCAACCTAGCTGTTTTAGTTGGCGGGATTGAGAGAAGTTCCTGTGTGGCTGATCTTGTTGGGCGGCATGATTGGTGGCGCTGGAGGCGCTCCATCAGATAAACTGGGCCAAAACCATATAGGGATTTAAAGGTTAATACCAACACCTTGAATTGGGCCCGGAAAATAACTGGGAGCCAGTGTAGGTCGAACAACACTGGGGTGATGTGTTCCCGGCGGCGACAGTTTGTAAGTAGTCGAGCCGCAGCATTTTGTATAAGTTGTAATTTCCGGACCGTTTTCAAGGGTAACCCCACGTACAGCGCATTACAGTAATCCAACCGAGAGGTGACCAGGATGCCACTCTCAGGCAGACAGTAACTCCACTGCCATAGACAATGAGAGTCTCAGAGGATGAGGGCACCATACTAAGAAAGAGGGAAATGATTTGATTTATTTGTATTTATTATTAAATTTATATCCCACCCTTCCTCCCAGAAGGAGCCCAGGGTGGCAAACGATCCATTAGAAAGGACCTAACCTGTCAGCTCTGATCACCTCTCACACCAAGAATATGCCTCCAAGGTTAGTAACGAGCAAGTCTTCAATCCATTACACATTTTCCTGGGAGTAAGTCCCATTGAACCTAATGGAGTTTACTTCTGAGCAGACATGTACTGGATTGCAGCCTTATTCAAACACATTAGAAACACAAAGAGACAAGTAGAATTTGCAACAGAATGTTGCAGCGTGGCATGCTCCTGTTTAGGGTGCCAGCCAGTCAGTCATCCAGGTTCTCTTCTAGGATATTCTGTTCCCACTCCTCACCCCCAATCCGGATTTTTGTTCTTCCCCATATAATCTGTAAGAATTCTATGGCCACTGAGCACACTTAGTCCTTAATGGGATGTTTTTGGAGTCCTCCCCTTTAGAGTGTCTTGAAGGTTCTTTGTAGTTCTACAAAGGTTGTGATTCCCCCAAGCCTGCTATTACATTCTTCTTGTGAACAGATGGTGCTGATTGCGTTACATTAAGGTAGGGACTTGGAGAATGAGTTGTTCGTATATAGAATGTGTTTGTGATGGGTATGTTGATACTATGATGACTTTCTTGCCAGGTCTAAACATGATGGGCATTACCATGTTATCGAGATAGGCTGGGAGATGGTGGGGTGTTGGAGAGAGGTTAGCAGTCATTGTGCATGTTGGCACCAGTGGCATTGGCAAACATAGTCAAATAGACCTGGCAGCAAAATTTAGGTTGTTAGGTAAGATACTGAAGTCCAGGACCTTCAAGGTAGCACTCTCAGAAATGCTATTTCTTCACATGCAGAGCCAGCTAGACAGGTGGAACTGAGAAGGTCTCAATGAATGTGTGAGACAATGGTATTGGGAGGAGGGGTTTAGATGTGTTAATAACTGGGAAACATTTGGGACAAGTCAGTCCACTTGAACTGAAATGGAACTTGCCTACTACTCCTCTGATATTAAAAAAGTCACAGAGCACCTTTTACACTGATTTCTGGGAGAAAGCAAACATGAGCCGGGAAGTATTTGGTTCAAGACAAGAACTTTAGGGAATGATGGTGGAAATATTCGAGGTTATTCAAATGTGGGTGGGGTAGAATTAATTTAAAAGAGTCTACTGCAAAACATGTAAAGGTGATGAGGGAAAATGCACAAGCTAAAGACATTTCGGGAGGAATAAAATGTACAGATTTGTATATGTTAATGTTAGAAACCTCTGAGCAAAGATGAGGTTGCTGGAGTGCTTGGTTGTAAAAGAGAACATAGATTTAGTGGATATAATAGAAACCTGGTAGAATAGAGAGAACAGATGGGATAGAGTTAATCATGGATACAAACTCTACAGAAAGGACAGAAGGTGCATACTGAGTGGTATAGCTCTGTTGCTCAAATAGAATCCAATAAAGTAGAAAATCTAAGAGAAGTAAACTCTCCACATAATTGCAATGGGTGGCAATATCAGCCCTGAAAAGTAGTTTAATATTGAGGACATACTATTGCATCCCTGGCCAAAATGCTGAGAGCAATCCTGAGATTTAGTGGGCATAATAGAAACCTGGTGGAATAGAGAGAACCAATGGGATACAGCCCACAGAGGAAGGAGAGAGAGAGAGAGAGAGATCTTAAGATTGCTCCCTCTCTTTGTCAGAAAGCATTCAAAGGCTGAAATAACTGGCAATTTCAGTTACCTTCACAGAGACTAGGTAAATGCAAGTTTGGTTCATGACAAGGAGGCAAAGTTTTTAGACACAATGGCCACCTTACTTTCTTAAAAAATTATGTAAAGTTCTATAATATAAATTATTAATTTTGATTACATTATTAATTCTATATTTAATAATGCTTTCCACAAATCTGCCCAGGACAGACATTAAGCCAACCGGTCTGTCATTTCCAAGATCCCCCCTGGTGGTACATTGGCCACTTTTCAGTCCTGACATATGGAAGTTGATCTTGGTGACTAATTACATATTTTTGCTATAAGATCATTAATTTCACATTTGAGTTCTTTAGGAACTCTCCAGTGGGATGCCATCTAAACCTGATGATTTGTTTGTTTTTAATTTGTCAATAAAGCTTAGAACCTGTCTCTTGTCAACACTATTTGCCTCTGTTCCTCAGGCTCCCTTCCAGAGAAAGTTAATTCATGCACAAGAATCTGCCCTCCATTTTTGTCAAGATAATTTATTCAGCTTCTCTGCAATCTCCTTTTTCTTTCTCCCACTTGAGAGTTTAATCGCCACTGCATGGTTTCTTCGGCACTCTAAATACAAATATCTTCTATACTTCCTTGTTTATCAGTTGTCAAAGTATTTCTAGCACACATAGCACCATGCAGTCTTTATCTCACACACATTCACAGCAGATTGATGCTGAGAATTTTTCAGATTTCCAAAATGGAGAAACGATGATGTTACCTGTTCCTTAGCAAGCCCAACACTTCAGCCACTAGGTAATAAAGCCTATCTATATTTAATAGTGAGGGGGTGGGGAACCTGTGGCCTTAAATAACTTCCATCATACATTGCCATTGGTTATGCTGGCAGGAGCTGATGGAAATTATCTAAAAGTTCCCCACCCCAATGAAATGGAAATGGACTGCCTTCAAATTGATCCCGACTTATGGCTTCCCTTTGAATAGGGTTTTTATGGTAAATGGTATTCAGAGGTGGTTTTACCACTGCCTTCCTCTGAGGCTGAGAGGCAATGACTGGCCCAAGGTCACCCAATGAGCTTCTTGGTTGTGTGGGGATTTGAACCCTGGTCTCCCAGGTTGCAGTCCAACACTCTAACCACTACACCACACTGACTCTCCCCCCACCCCAATAGTGAGATTCAAAATGGATAAATATATTAATCCAGGTGAGAAAAAAGCTCAATAATTTCTCAAATCCAATAAAGAAATATGAGGTCAAGGCTTGTGTCCTAGGGACATAAGATTTTAAGAGAGAGACTTTGGACACATAGGAAACAAACATGTGGTAAGGGATTATGTCTTTGAGGCTACAATCCTATGGACATTACTGGAGAGCAAGCCCCACTGAACCCAGTGGGAGGAGACATAAGACTGGGCTGTAAAGCAGCTCAAGAAAACGAGCTGTAAACCTTTCACAGGGCGAAGCTGAGCCCCCTCTTCACTCACATATACCTACCACCATGCAGCCAAAGAGAACAATGACTTAAAATTGGAAAGGGAATTAGACAGCATGAGTGAACAAGGTTTTAATAACAAGTAGCAGCAAGAGGAGGCAAGGAGGGAGGGAATTGCTCATTTCTATGTGTATTTTTAACTCAGGTTTGTGTCCAGTAAGCTCAGAAAAATGGGAAGACACTTCAGTGACAGAAAGTCTAGGTAAATGCATTTTTCAGAGCACAGCTACCATTCTCTGGAACAAAAGCCACCAAAACCCCTGGTACAATTAATATATATTTAAAGAGACTGTTATGGCTTCCACTGTCACTCATCCCTATCCGTCTATTCCTCCGCTTCCTCCAAGAGTGATGCAAACTTACTTTTCAGGGAAAATGACAGCAGAATGAGTTAGGCAATTTCAACCCATGTAGATCAGCTGACATGAAGGTTTTATACCGCAAGTAGAGAGGAGGGAATGTACTTTCTGCACTGAGGGCAGGAAAATATGACTTCAGAACAGCAAATACAAAAAAAAAAAAAAACACACCCAGAGAAAAACATATTCATCTGTACAGCTCTGCACCACTGAGTGCTTATGACTCACACATACCTGGCATCTGCTTAGTGTCTGCCTCCTCTTCATGCATTTTAAAAAGCCTTTTGATTTTGGTGTCATCAAAAATCAAAGGTAGAAGCATTCAGCAAAGAAAGAGGGGATGGAGGAGTCTTTTAAAAAAAGGAAATAAAAATTCTTGTCCAAAAGGCTAGGAATGAGGTTCTGTAGAAGCATCCCCCTTTCTGCATTAGAATCCCCTTAGTTTAGACAGCTGTTGACATGCTGGTCCAGAAAGTAAGACATACAAGTGATCCATCTTTTAGTGGTTGGTGCTAAGGGCTCACTACTCAAAAGTAGAAAGATCCAATAGACCTTACTTGCTTTGGAATTGGCCACACATATTTTAGACAATGACAACTAGGACCTACAACACAATGTTGCAGTGTATCCCCACCCCCTAAGAGGAGGCTCCTACCCAGAGTTCCACCTGACCCGGAACAGGAGCCTTGTACCATTGTTCAGGCCGCTGCAGTGAAGGAGGAATTTAAAGAAGGGAAGAAAGTTACTTTTTTGTTCCCCTGTCTCAAGGCCTGCTGTGTTATCTATTGCTCAAGGGATCAGGTCTTGGGTTGGCTGCCCCTAAACCTGAGCATTTTATCGCTATAAAGCAAGAAGTGGCACTGGAGAATGGGAAAATGAAAAGGTATCCTTCTACCTTTTCTTGCTCCTGAAACATCCCTATATAGTGCAGGGAAGTAAGGTTTGTTTTTAACTTCATGGCATACATTATCCCAATCCCTAATTCCCCTTGAGGTACTTGTCATAAGCTCTTTGGACATGAGCAAGTCAGTTCCCACTCCTCACCTACCTTTCATGTTCACTTCTCCCCAGCACCCACACACAAACTAGCATTCTATGCCTTACCTATTGTTCATCATAGGTTCTCACAATCTCCCGGACTTCTGTTTCCTATAGACCCTTCCCCCACTTTTTTTAATAAGGCAGAAGAAAGAGGTACCAACAGAAAACAATGGAGAAAGCTATGATTGTTGGCATAGCTGTGACTGGATAGCTGCATGTTCCCACTCCTTAACCCAATAAAAGGTATGGAATTCCTATCTTTGGCAACTAATGTAAATCTGGAAGTTTCATCGCCAGCCAATGGAGACAATTACTTCACATGCCGTATTTCTATAAGTTCAGTGGGCATCAGCATAATGAAAGTAAAGGAAGCTCTCAGGTCCTTGTCAAGCCACAATGATTGGTCGTTTTTTAAATGTTTTTTGTTTATTTTAATTAGCAAAGGTATATACTTCTGTGTACATAATAGAGTCCCCAATTAAGTAGAAATTGCTACTTTATATTGAGTAGCCCCATTTCACTTCTTAAAACTTATCAGTTAGGATGCTCACTGGAGAGCTTGTGTGGTATAGTGGTTAAGAGTGTTGGACTAGGACTGGGGAGGACCAAGTTCAAATCTACACACACACACAGCCATAAAGCTCACAATCACTGTCTCTCAACCTAACCTACCTCACAGGGTTGTTGTGAGGATAAAAGATGAAGAGCCATTATTCTGCCTTGAGATCACTGGAAAAAAGGTGGGATATAAAATAAATAAATGAACAGGAGAATTGTCTTCCAGTCTCACAACAATCCAATAAGGTAGTTAGGCTAAAGCACTGCTCTGAGCTCCTTGAAGGAAGGGAAGGTCACAAATACATGAAGTAAAATTAAATATTCCTATCAAATCCAGAAGTAGTAGGCAGCAGACAGGTGTTCTCTCATTCCTGTTGTATATAGCCAGTGAATATGTGGACAAAACAACACTTTTGTTTAATGACACTCTTTCTCCCCCAAGTATTTTACCAACAGGTTTTTATGTGTGCTGTCACACTCTGTGTGCCATAGAACAATAATGGAAATTCCATCCAAAATAGTCAACCAACATATTTATGTCACTCCTACTATAAACAAATACACACCAAATATAATAGAACTGCATCCAACTGACCAGTCATACATCCACATCAACACTATTCTGCCTGGCAGCTTGCTTAAAGTTCCCACGGTGAGCAACACTAAAAAGTTCCATTCCCTGTAAGGTAATAATAGGATGTTTTACATTTCCAAACCTGGATAAATTCTCTCATGGCCTGCTAGGGTCTTTTCCCACCTTGCTTATAAGAACACATTGAAAAACACTTCAATGTTTCTGTGAGAGTTGTATGGGGGCAGCCTGGTAAACAAACTACCCAACAAAAGGAACAGCAGGTGCTCTTTCCGTGAGCCTCCTTTGTAGCATTTAACTAAGCATCTGCTGCTTAACAAGATTCAGGGTGCTTCTGAGGTCTGCCCCACTTAACAATAACTCCAGCTGCCACAAGCGGATAATCTCTGGCTGGGCCAGAAGGCTATAGCCTCTTCACAGTAATGACGACTAGCCAGTCTCCAAGACAACCATGATGTAGAAGGACAAGCAGGCAGCATTAGGAAAGGTTGGGATAGCAGGAATGATGACAACTCAGAGAGTCATTGACCGTAATAATGTACAGTAGCCCTGTTTCTCTCACTCTAATTTCAATCCTAGAAAGAGGACTGGTATTTCAACATGGTGGAAGTGCAAAGATTGTACATACAAGACATGGGTGTATTTTGGTGGAGAATTTCTATAGTCGTGATACAAAATGGGTGGAACCTCTAGAACAAGGTACTTATTATTAGAGCCCAGATTGTGCAAGAGACTAGAGCTCAAGACATTTTTAAAGTAATAGTTCAGTGTCCAAATGTACACCCAGTGGACACAAATGGTCACATAAAATGTAATCAGTAAACCAAGAACACATTCAGATTGGAAGCCACTGAAACACTGACTAGAGGTATGAAATTGTAGTTAAATTGACTAGAAACAGTAGAACATGGGGACACATTACAAAATAATTCTTAGGATTATTACAAACCACCAGTCTTTCTGAAAAACCTCTTAACAAATCACTGTCTAAACAGTGCGATGTATCTGTTCTCTGTATCTTTTTTCTTTTTTCATAAGAATTCTGCTATAGCATGGCATGGATCAGTAGTAGTTTTTAATTTTAATTGATTATATAATTCATGTATTTGTATATGTGTATATACATGTATATGTGGGTGGGTGGGCAGGCTAGTAAGAATTTTGCTAGGCCAGTAACTTGTATAAATGCAATTTGCAAGGCTGTATGCACTCCTTTTTGAACTACTTTTGCCTCAATCCAAACATCAGGACTTGTACATGGTACAGAGGTTCTACATGCAAGCCATTTGAATGAAAAAATTAATACCCAGGAACAATTCCTTTAAAAATGTCCTGCTAGACCTCCTCACCTGAATGAACAATGTTGGTCCTCAAGTTCAGCTTTATGGCTCTTTTCTGGCCTAGTTCTCCATCATAGGGAACTAATGTGAGCTATTTAAAAGTAGAAAAGAGGGGGTAAGGGCAACTTACCGTTGTGATAAATCTGTACAAGGGCTGTCGCCTTTCTGTATATTTCACTGTGATGGGACTCAAGTCATAGCGAAACCAGATGGCCGGAATGATGCGCCCTGTATGGCTGTACGCTACATACTCCTGAAAAAGAAAACATAGCAAGAAATGAAAAGCACAAACTATAAACAGGCTCCTGAGACCCCGCCATCCAAGATGCTTTCCCCCTCTTCCCTTCACTTCCCACTTAGCTACTTCTTACTGTTCAAGACAATGACTTAATTATTGATGTAACATTACCAGCTCCAATCCATCAAAACAGCACCAAGGCCCCTCTCATGTAGGAAGAGACAACAGCTATATCAAGTAGGTTCTGCAATATGAACCCCAAACTAGTATTGCTTTTCTTTGTTCTTAAATTTCTGGTGATGAAACTGTCAGGGACTGGAATGCAACCAGAATAATTTCAAAGCGAGGCTTTTGAAAGAGTCCTGAGAAATGCTGGATGGAAGAGGAATAAGCAAAATAGCACAGAGCCAATATTAGTCTTGTGCTAAGAGTTTTGTACCAAATTGTTTCAACAATGATAATTTTCCTCTGATCGCAATTTGCATACCGTTTTGAACATTCTATTCTTTTTTAAAAACACCCACAGAAAGATAGAGTTTCTAGTTGAAGACATGGATTGCCTTTAAGTAGACTCCAACTTATGGCAACCCTATGAATAGGGTTTTCATGGTAAGCGGTATTCAGAGGGGGTTTACCATTGCCTTCCTCTGAGGCAGTGACTGGCCCAAAGTCACCCAGTGAGCTTCATGGCTATGTGGGGATTCGAACCCTGGTCTCCCAGGTCGTAGTCCAACACTCTAACCACTACACTAAACTGAAGAGGAGCAATTTTGAAATCCTAATCTCACTGTTACTCACAGCAACATTTGTATCTTGCATTAGCTAAATGCCCATTTATGGCCCTACATCAGCAACAAAGGATCAAGAGCGGAAACTCTTCTCTCACCATTTCCAAACTGTATCTTGGAACTTGTGCACTGGACTTTTAGCAGAGTGTTAGCCAGCATTCTTAGTACAAATAAGATGTTACACTGCTTAACTTGTTGCCATCTCCTTCTATGTCACCAAAGTCCAGGGGTGTAGTTGCCCAGGGTCACAACCCCTTACTTTTTAGGGAGCAGGGTCCCTATGTTCAAGCCAATCAGCATAAGAAGAATTGATGGACTGCCTTCAAGTCGATCCTGACTTATGGCAACCCTATGAATAGGATTTTCATGGTAAGCGGTATTCAGAGGTGGTTTACCATTGCCTTCCTCTGAGGCTGAGAGGCAGTGACTGGCCCAAGGTCACCCTGTGAGCTTCATGGCTATGTGGGGATTCGAACCCTGGTCTCCCAGGTCGTAGTCCAACACTCTAACCACTACACCACACTGGCTCTTATAAAAAGAATTAGAAGAATCTTTTCACTTGGCTAACAACATGCTTCCTCGTCCTTTCATGCTGATTGGAGCCAATCAGAGTGAAAGGAGGCGAGTCAGTTACTGAGAAGACCCTTAACAGTAGCTAACACATGCCTCCCCTTTCATGCTGACTGACTTCTAGGGTAAGTGGGAAGTGAGCTTCATGGCAAAGGACCTTGGTCTCCCAAATCCTAGTCCCACACTTGGCTTCATTTCAGAATTCTTAAAATCAAAATATTTCTGACAATATTTAGCCCACCGAGAGAAATCGAGAGGGGGGAAGCCCATGCACACAGCAGTTTTATTCTGGTTCTGTAATTCTGTAATTGCAGAAAAGATGGTGAACCCTGGGTGTATGGCTGTGCGAAGCTATGGTGCGACTATCATGAAGGGACCCTGCATTGCTGAATTTGCCACTACACTACTGACCAAGTCACAGCCTCATGCATTAACTCTACACATATGCCTTCCCCTCACTGCTATCTGTGTCATAGGCCTCAAGGAGAACATCTGGCAAGAGTGGGAGGATGAAGCGTGAGGTACAGATCTTGGGGAAGGGGCTGTCAGTACTGCGGAAAGGAATGAAGGACGCACAGGGGAAAGGTCTTCAGAAGCATCTGGGCTTGCTAATAGAATTACTGATAAAAGCCCAGATCCCTTCTTCCTTTCCCCTGAACCATCTAGTCATGAATCTGCCCAGGCACACAGCCCAAATGTACCTGTGGAACAATTAAAACTCAATGAATTGCTGAGAGAACAAAGTGAAAGCAGTTAGTCTGAGCCAGAGTTTACACTTTTGCCAAGGTCAAGGAGATTAGATGTGACAGCTTCAGAAGATGCTTTCAACTCCTAGAAAGAAAGTCTTAGAATTAACCCATAGATGTAAGCCCACCCACTCTGATATAAAAGTCTGGTAATCCCTGTTTAGGGCTGTTGTGGCAACGTTTTGCTCCCGAGATAAGCTTAGAATCTTTGGAATCCTGAGAGATGTTCCAGTATTTTGATTCATGCCTAGGATGTGATGCTGAATAAAGCTTCACGCAGAAAAATCCAGTCTTCTGGTCCTGAGTCTGCTTCTCTGATTGGGAGCAAGAACAATCTGTTTCCTTTGTGTGTGGGGCAGGTATGGATGTGGCTAGAAAGGATGCACTCCTTTGCAGGTGGGGCTCCCTATCAGCCCTGAGATCAGCTGCAGTAAGTAGCTTCCCATCAGGAACCTGAAATTCCTCACTCTGGACTACACCAACAGTGATGCTCTTTGCAAATTTTTAAAAAGGAGAGAGGTGGACTTTGTCTTTCGGAATGTTTTAGCTAAGGATTCTACAAGGTGGGAAGAGGAGAGGTGACTAGAAACAGGCATTGTTAACAAATGGCTGGGTGAACACAGAAGAAAATGAAACAAAGGCTGCTGAAGTTGGACTAACAACCACTGCCTGCCATTGCCCACCACCAAACCAGTGTATATATAACACTTCAGACCAGAGGCTCTTAAAATGTGATCAGTGAGCTCCATTCAAGTGGTTTGTGGAAAGGCTGTTGAACAGTCAAGAATATCTGTACTTGATTTATTTTTTCTGATGAGAGAGATCAATTTCACAGAACTTTATTTTTTTTAAAACAGGCACATCTATCACATTAAAAAGACAAGACTACAGTTATTAAAATATGAGTTATGTACATGCTTTGATTTGTAAAACAAAAACAAGTGGTCTGCTGAGACCCCCTGCAGTTTTCAAATGGTCTGCAGGGAAAAAGGTTAAGCGCTGTTGTTTTAGAATGTTCCAGCCTTTTACATACAGTATCTCAGAAGTCTTACAACAATCATGTACGGTAGAACTGAATTACAATCTCCATTTTGAGATGGTATAGGGGTGCTGCTTGAGAATCAGTAGCTTGTCTAAGATCACCTAAAGAAGGGTTGTGGAACCTTTTTTTCTACTGAGGACCACATTCCTTTTGGGGTAGTCTGCTGGGAACCACTTACTAGTAATGGACAGAGCTAGAATCAGTGGAGGGCAGAGTCAAAAATGGGTGGAGCACCTCCTCTTCCTCTGTTTCTTTGCCATTTCCTCTCTCCCCTGGTGCTCCCCCCTCCATTGCCAATCACATTAAATTAGGCAAAGGATCGAATGTAGCCCTCGGGGCACAAGTTGTTCAGCCCTGACCTGATCGAAGAAGTTCATGGCAGAAATGAAATTTGAAATGGAGATATTGCAGTTTATAGGCTAGTCTTTTTGCCGCTATGTTACACTAGCTCATAATGGATTAGTGGTGGGACAAAGACCAGCTAAAATTCTAAAATGTCTGCTCAAATGACCATTTATAAAAGATAAATGGCAATATAACAAGGTTATTATCTTACACCAGAAGTAAAGTACTCAGTGGGAAAGGGCGGGTGATCAGATGCAAATGGCGCAAGCTGCTCAAAGTGCTGATTGAAAGAAATCATGCCCACCCCTAAAAAAAAAAACACCTCTGGCAGATGTGAGAGTATCTTGAGATTGGAAAGAGTTTTATTGTTTTCTGAATCCCATTCAGTTGGGACACTGGATTCAAGCAACCACTCTGTTCCTTCATGAGATTGTCTTTAGCAGCCATCCCACATGGATATTCACATTTGGAGGCCTTGATGAATTAAAAGAAAGTATGGAAACCTCTGAGCAGCCCAGCATTCAGAAAACACATAATATCATTTACAAAGGCCACATATAGCATTTATCAAATTCCTTAAGCATCCCTAGTAAGCAGGAACACCAACTTTTTTTACTCTCAGTTCTTCGCTTTTCCAGCAGGGGCTGCCATTGCACTCACTTCAAACACAATGAAAGTTAACAACAATGGAAACAGGGCTTCTAACTGAAGGCTTGCCCAGTTTGTTGTTATGTGCCTTCAAGTCGACTATGACTTATGGAGACCCTATGAATCAGCGACCTCCAACAGCATCTGTTGTGAACCACCCTGTTCAGATCTTGTAAGTTCAGATATGTGGCTTCCTTTACGGAATCAATTCATCTCTTGTTTGGCCTTCCTCTTTTTCTACTTACTGGATGTAAACTGCCCAGAGAGCTTCGGCTATGGGCGGTACAAGTGCATTAAATAAATAAATACATACTCCCTTCTGTTTTTCCCAGCATTATTGTCTCTTCTAGTGAATCCTGTCTTCTCATGATGTGTCCAAAGTATGATCACCTCAGTTTCATCATTTTAGCTTCTAGTGACAGTTCTGGTTTAATTTGTTCCGACACCCAATTATTTGTCTTTTTCACAGTCCATGGTATGCACAAAGTTCTCCTCCAACACCACATTTCAAATGAGTTGATTTTTCTCCTATCCGCTTTTTTCACTGTCCAACTTTCACATCCATACACAGAGATCGGGAATACCATGGTCTGAATGATCCTGACATCAAGCCAGGCTTTTCTAGCAAAGGATGTGTTTTATGCTTACCTTATTGGCTACAGTATATTGGTATGAGTAACGTTGTTTGCCACTTATGTCTTCATACACAGTGGGAACAATCTTCAGTATATAATCGTAGGATGCAAGGGCTGCATAACCAAGAAAGAAAGCTGAACCCAACCATGTTCAGAAACCAAAAAATCACAGCACAGCAGTATGCTCAGAAATACAGCCCTGCAACTTTAAAAGCAGAAGTTTTTGTTTTTTTTAAATCTAAATTGGCTTAATCCAGCCTATACTACATTCATGCCTTGTAGGTAACAATACACTTTTGTCTCTGCATTTTACCAGTATAGAAACACATATCTGATCAACATAGCAAAGCATGCTGAGCCCCCAGAAATGAAGGTATACAAATGTAACTTGTGATACATACTTTGGCAAGGACTATTATGAGTTGGAGCTCACAGCCCTTCTCAAGTTTACCAGAAATTTAAGAAGCCCCCAAAGTGTAGAATGAATTTGGGATAGTATATAACCTATGTCCCTATATTCAGTCCTTGCCATTGGGCTTTAAAACATTTAAGCATTCTTTGTATTTCATATATCATATCGGCAACGGTCACTTTCACAGATGGATAATCAATCCTCAAGCATCCCTAGTAAGTAGAAAAGCAGCCACTCAGTCTCAACAGCATCTGGCAGCAGGGTACAACAATGTCCTGGAATAAAGCCTTTGAAATACATCTTCATGGGGCAAAGAGGGAATGGAGGGCTAGTGTTTCTCTCTGCTGCATGTTCCATGGGACAGGAAAGACTATGTCAGTGATGGCAAAGTTGAAATAGCTCAAAGAGTGGAGAAAGTCTAAATTTGGAGTGTAGAATCTAACTCATGACAGCCAATAAGTAGAAAGGTCACAGCTCAGTGGTAGAACTAGGGCATTTAATGGCCTCTATGAACCAGTCTAATCTTTAAGATCAGCTTCAGAGGTCCTGGTCTGGCTACCCCCTACCCTACAATTAAAAAATGTATTGTTTTTTAATCCTTTCTTAGCAGTGTGATTTTGGCTATATTTGACTGCTCTAGAGACTCTGGAAAAACAACTTAAAATGTTTGATATAAATAAACAAAGGTAGAAAGGAAGCAGGGCAAAGAGAGGCTGAGTTACAAGGCCTTTCAGGAAGTCTGTGTCATAGCCAGGAAATGAGCCTGATCCTAGCCAGCATCTTAATTCTTACTGTTTCCTTCCTTTGTGTTTACTTAGGAAGAAGCTGCCTTATACTGAGTCAGACCATTGGTCCATCTAGCTCAGTGATGTCTACACTGACTGGCAGCGGCTCTTCAAGGTTTCAGGCAGGGAGTCTCTCCCACTCCTATCTGGAGATGCAGGGATTGAACCTGGGCCCTTCTGAATGCAAGGCAGATGTTCTCTAAGTAGTTTTGGTAATTTGCTACCCTGGGCTCCTGCTGGGAGGAAAGGCGGGATATAAATCAAATCATCATCATCATCATCATCATCATCATATATTCCTGGGCACAGGAGCACATCAACACTATAAAACATCAACTGCTCCCTATAAGTCTGGTCATAGGTGAGAAAACTATGGATCTTTTGATCTCTGTTCTATAGCCAAGGAAAGAGTGAAATCCAGTTCACTTATCCTACATGCCTATGGCTGCTCTAATATTATTTGATAATAATCCAAATATTACCATCAGCTATGTAAGCAACACAGATAACAATTGTAACAATTTTCAGAGAGGTAGTAGTGTGGGTCTGCTGTGACACCTCTGACCTCACTGCTTACTATTCTCCCCCCAGCCCCTTTCATTGTGTGTGATATCTCTCTCTCTGCAACTGATGATTACACTTCATGCATCTGATGAAGCGGACTCTAGCTCACAAAATCCTATACCATTATATAATTTGTTAGTCTTTAAGGGGCTACAAGACTCTTTGTTAAATAAGGCCTGGCTAGCTCCTACCAGTCTCACCAATCAGACAAGGCCCTGAAAAATACTAAGAGGGTACATACGGTTTGAGCTGAGCTTGTCTGCTCCCTCTAGTGCATTGAATGCTCCATGAATGTTCTGGACCTGGAGAGGGAAAGAGCCAAGAATTTACTTTTGCATTATATTTGTTCTTTCATACTTCTAAAGATAACCTAGCTTAAAATAGTGATGGCCTCAACACTGCAGAGTAGAAGGAGAAATTGCACTACATTTTGTGCAATTTAGTTTTGATGTAATCACTCATCCCCACTGGGAAATTGATTTTTCACATGTACACAGTCCTTGAACATGAAAAAATACTACACTGCAGTCTCTCGGCACAAGTACAAGGAAGGATTATACAAAGAGATGACTGCAACTCTTTCTTGACTGGATCCCATTCACAGACATATCAGAACAGCTTAATGACAGGTAGCATTTTTGAACAGAGCTAATTTCAGCTCTGTGGACCAAGAGAGTCCATCTTCCCCTAGAAAGATGGAATATATGCATGATCTTATCTGAAGTATGTTGCACCCATCATAGATAGTGTAGAAATAATGCTTCAAGGCCAGTATTAGATTCAGGCCTAAAGCCTTCAAGTACTGAGAACAGAAAATCAGAAAGGGATCTTTTGATACAACTTTAAGGTAGCTTTTTTCCTCTAACACTTATTGTTATTCATTAAACGTATATCTTGCCCTTCTTCCCAAAAGGAGCCTAGGGTGGCCAACACATCTGTGATAAAACAATACAATTAAAAATAAAATATGCTCTTAAAGCATTCAAATAATCAATTTAACTCTTTTCTGGGTCTCAGAAAAGCCAGCTAATGAGCTTTTGTCCAACACTGACAAATCACGATTTAATACACTATACTAGTGGAAGAGGCAGTCATGCTTTATGGAGAAGAAAGCTTCCGGCTACACCACCAGCAATCATCCAAATGAGAGGGGAGGGACCATAGCTCAGTAGCACAGCAGGCGCCAGGATCAATCCTGGGCAGCTCCAGTTAAAAGGAACACATGGCAGTTCATGGGAAAGACCCTTGCCTGGGACCCTGGCAAACCACTTTCAGTCAGAATAGAAAGATAAGAGTAGGCTAGATGGATGAACAGTCTGACTTGGTGTAAAGCAGCTTCATTGCATTCACTAATGACAAAAACTGCAGCAGGGAATTAGCTAAGGCCTCTTGATTGTTTTTTCATGTCACACTATTCTACATAGGTGAAAAGAGCACAGCAATTGGCACTGCGAACAGCAGGTGTGGGAGGGTGGTCATGCACAGAAACTCCAGCTTGGTTCACA
Organism: Rhineura floridana; assembly: GCF_030035675.1. NCBI lineage: Eukaryota > Metazoa > Chordata > Lepidosauria > Squamata > Rhineuridae > Rhineura > Rhineura floridana. Next base: position 90,897,761 of record NC_084482.1, on the reverse strand, counting down.
TTCAGAATGTATACATACAGGCAGCAGTGTTTCCTGAAACCAGTTTGGAAGGGAAAAGGGATGAGTTCAGGTAAATATCTGTTACAGAGGTGTGTCTGGGTGTTACATAATGGAATCACTCCCAAGGTACTTTAAGGAATCTGGACACAAAATCCCACTGGATCTTTTATAAGCTTCTGAGGTTCTGTGGTTATTTTTATGGGCTGTTTTAGCATTTTTAGTTTACTGATGTTGCTTTTAATGGTGGTACTATATATCATCGTTATATGGCAAGCTACCTTGGCTGCCCACAGTAGTGGTTAGAGTGCAGGAGTAGGACCTGGGAGACCAGGGTTCAAATGCCCACTCAGTCATGAAGCTCACTGGGTGACCTTGAGCTAGTCACTGCCTCTCAGCCTAACCTACCTCACAGGGTTGTTGTAGAAATTAAATGAGGAGGAAGACAACAATGCATGCCATCTTGAGCTCCTTGGAGAAAAGGTGGGATATAAATGCAATAAATATATAAATAAGAATTTTAGTTGAAGTTTTATTGGAATAAGAGAACAGGGTCCTAGGTTTAAGATGAGAAGTCATACAAAAACATTCCCGCTATGATCCTTCATCATGTTCTTAGAGTGCAGTTACATTAATGTTTTAGTTATCATCTTGTGAAACTCATGGATGACAAAATAATATTGTTCACCTTCTTCCAATACCTGTGTCTTTAGCATACTCAACGCATCAATTAACTTTTGCTAGTCTCAGGAACAACACGTGCCTAACAAGGACCTTACAATGCCAACCCCAAAGCTGCACATTACAGAGGTCACTGATTCAAAACCAGGCCAAACACATGGCTGGGGAAGGGTGCACCTTTAAAGAGTCACTTTGTGAAAGAACCACAAATCCATGGTTAATGGTTTACATGTAGAGGTTCAATAACTGACATATCCAGTGAAAAGGATCTCACGTGGGAAGACCGGAGATGATCAAGATCCTGAAGAACTGCTGCCAACAGAGGTAAGCAGCACTGGTCTTAATGGATCGTTGGCCTGCCTGTGTTTTGAGGCAGCTCCTTTTAGTCTTATTACACCAGCGTCTGTTTGAATATTCAAGTCTTGGGGGATTTCACAGAACATCTGCACTTAAGATCCACAGTTCATGCAACCCATTACACTTCAGCTGTGGCCATATAGGGATGTCCCAGGAGGTGTATAAAAATCACAGGTTGGCATTAAAATATGCCAACAATCAGCACATAGCTTGCCCAAGAACCAGATCTGGTGGTGATTTTTAGAGCAGTGGGTAAGTCCCCCCCTTCTTGAAACATGACATTATTTCCACTAGTACAGAAGGATTCAAATCCCTTGCTCCATTACTAACAAAGAAGGACAGATGGGATGCTCTCACTATTGCTTCCAGATAACTTACAAGAGACAAAGAAAGTTGCCCATGCTTTTCCTCGATCCCTTTTCTCTTGGAAGAGAGAGTGTACCTTGTTCACTTCCTTTCTGTGGAGGACAGGAGACTTGGGCAGACACAAACTGAAGAAACAGATCTACGGAACAAGCCCTTGCACAGCAGTGTCCACACGAGAAAATATTTGTGAAACTGGGGCCCTCTAGGTCCTAGTCCAATACTCTAACCATTATATTTATACATTTACAGATGCTCATTTTAAAAATATAGCATCAAATTACCCATTAGTGCCTACTAAATGAGAGTTTCTAGCAACTCACTGTGTGTGTGTTTAAACAGGATTGGAAGAGCATTATTGAACAAGCAGAGATCTAGGTTTCTGTTCACTATTGAGGAGGTGTGACTTCTGTATTTCAAGAGAGCAAGCATAGGACTAAAGCTCTTTTAGGTGCTAAGTATTACTAAAACTGCAATGTATAAGTGTCCACTGATTCTTTGCAAAGGAGGAGGATAAAGAACCAAAAGAGGCAGAGGCCACACAACTTTCTCCCATCAGAGAAGCAACTGTGACAGCAGCTGAAATCCCTTCTGAACCAAAATAAGACACTTTACAGTTTAGTTAGGTGCTGCTTGTAAAACTGCAATGCTTAAGTGTCCACAGTATGTTTGCAAGGGAGGAGGATGTGGAGAAAACCAGAACTTGGCCATGCTCCAGTGACCTCGCCAGCCATACCCCCATGACATCCTAGCAGCCCTACCAGGTCTAGTGGGCATCAGCTGCCACTGCCTGAAAGTAAACCTATAGACACATGATTCATTCATATCGAGAGGACTAATGACAGCAGCCACTCTCTTGAATATTCCTCACTGATCTCTAGTTGGCTGAATCCTCCCATCTTGTCTGTAAGGTAAAACACAAGTTACCCTCACCTCACCCTTCAGTCTCAAGGCCCCAGGAGCTACAGTCCCCATCAATACTTAGCCATGGTGCTTTGATCCTATTCCTTATAGGTATTAAGGCCAGACAAATGAGCTAATATTTTAGTGCTTCTCCTGGAAGCTAAGGGCAAAAAATTGGGCTGCTAGTGTTGGAAAGGTTCTTGAGGTGTGCGTGTGGAGTAAGTATAATAAAATGCCTGTGTTGAAGATCCAGACTGCAAAGGGATCATGGCATTAAAAGGACGGGTGGATGGGTGATGAGTAGGAGGCGGTGATGGAAAATACTACTGCAACCTTATGAAGTAAAATCTTTGAAAAATAAGTTACAAGAGGTGGAGTGCGGTGAGCCATCCCCATTGTGAAACAGAGTTATGTAACAGCACTCCAGAGGACGCTAGCCACAGGGCAAGCATATGCCATTCCTCAACCCATGGTGATTAGAGAGAGAGAGAAAAGGTAACAAATGAAACCTCCCTTTCCTGTCTCTGTTCTCCCTAAGAGAGCAAGGATTGAGGGGGATTACAGCAACCTTCCTCAAACTTGGGTCCCCAGATGTTGCCAGACTACAAGCCTCATCCCCCCCCGACCATTGGCCATATGTCTGGGGATGATGGGGGTTCTAGTCCAACATCTAGGGATCCAAGGTTGGGGAAAGAGGACTAGAAAGTGATGGGGTAAAACTCACAACAGTGAATCCCTACTGTCTGAACCTTCACTACTGAAAACATTTAGATTTGGCAAAGTGCAAAGAAAAAGGCAATGGACTCGCCATGCTGACTCCTATTTTGGCTGAAATACTCTTCAGCATAGTCCAAGGAAGTAGATATTTTCTCTGAAAGACCATATTCTCAAGGATACTACTCCCACATGTGGCACCAAGACCTCTCCCTCCACACACAAACACTAACATCCACTCTGCAGTTAGGCAGGCTCAGAGGGCCTCTACAGGGTTGATAGGACAAAGCAGTGATACTCTTGAGTACAGTAGAGCCCCGCTTCCCAGCGCTCCGCTTCCCGGCATTCCGCTAATGCGGCGGCTTTCCTCCCCTCTTTTAAAGCCGCTTTTGCCGCTTTTGTGGCATTTTTGTGCAACGCGCCCCATTAAAGTCAATGGGGTTCCACTTTGCAGTGATTTCCGCTTTACGGAGGGGGTCCAGAACGGAACCCACCGTATAAGCGGGGCCCTACTGTAACAGCATATTAGGTTACAACTGCTTCAAGAGGGGTATATTTCACTGAACATGTGACGCAGACAGGATCTTGCCCTAGGAAAGGGCTGCCTCCATGCATTGGGAATGCCTCACTCATTGCCTACAACAGCCATCCCTAACCTGGTGCCCTCCAGATATTTTGTACTCCAATTCCTGTTAGCCCCAGCCAGAACAGCTGTGTTGGCTGGGGCTGATGGGAATTTTGGTGCAAAGCATCTGGGGGACACCAAGTTGGAGAAGGCTGACCTATAGCAACTATCCTTTCTCAGGAAATGTTAAGCCTCTGTTCATCCCCAAAGCATCCCAATCGATCAGAACAGTACTGTGAATGTCACCGATTCCCATGATACAGAAATAAATGCAGATCACAAAACTGTACCAAGCTGTTTCTACAACCTGCACATACAATACAGCCCACTCAAAATACTAAAGCATATTTGTGGCCAGCCACCTACAGAACGCAAAGAAGGTTAATTAAGGCAGTGAGACTCCACTGGCAAATGTGAATGAGCAGAGAATCCATTGCATTAACTGAATACAAGTACTTTCAGAATGTAAGGACTTACTACTTACTACCTCTTCTTTACCATCTTCACTGGCTCCCTATTAGCTCCAGACATCAGTTTAAGATTCTGGTTCTAACGTTTAAGGCTCTTCACGGACTGGCGCCGGTATATTTGACAAACCGTCTCGTTGAATTCAAAACCTATCGCCCTATGAGATCAATTTCTGAAAGCACTCTTATTATTCCCTCAACTTTCATGATCCACCAAATGAACATCAGGAGGAAGGCCTTCTCAGTCATAGCCCCTACTCTTTGGAATAATTTACCATCTGAGATACGACGTTCCTCGTCTCTCATTGAATTCCATCGGCGGATTAAAACATACCTGTTTCAACTAGCTTTTAATGTTTGAAGTGAGATTGTTGTCGAACTTTTAGTATTAATTTACTTATTTGTTTTTAGGTATTCTATTATGCTGTTTTTGTATTATCTCTGTTTTTTTAATGTTCACCGCTCTGAATTCTGAGTTTTGGAACTAGAGCGGTATATAAATTTTTGAAATAAATAAATAAATAAATACTACTTCTACTACTTCTTCTGCTACTACTACTAAATGAATTTATGTTCCACCTTTCCTCCCAAAGAAGCCCAAGGCTACACCCTAAGTCCTTTACACTAGCAAATTCTTTGAGATGGTGCAATATATCTTCTTGGCCCAGAATGCAGTCCCCTAGTTGAAATAACTTTTTTGTCCCCCTAACTGAAGTACTTGTTTAGTTTTCATCTCCATCAATTTTTGTATCTTTTGAATTGAAAACTGACATCACACAATTGCATAATAAGGTACTTCAGGCAGCTGTATCTGACAAAAAGAAATAAAAAAGGGTATGCATAAACATGCTCATTCTAAATTGGCTGCATTGTGCAATTTCACAAAACCTGCAAAAATCTATGTGAAATGTGTATTACCTTTTAACATGGTAGTGGATTTCCATCTTATAATATGCATGCCTTTGTAAGCATCAATCATATGTATTGCATTATGTATGGAAAAAGTAGCCCTTTTCCAAATACATTTACTTCTTATAGTACAATACTTAAATAATATATCAGACTGAAAATGTAACCTCTTCACCCTCTACAAACTTTCATGCCACATACAACTGTTCAACAAAATACATCAAAGTTTAATATTTAGCAAGTGTGGCTTCTCATCTCTGCTCTTGATAGCTGCATTAACCAAGACTCACCTGTAACTTGTCACCAAAGGAGAGTTTGTGGATGATGTGTGTCATGTCAGGATTTTGAGGCTGTGCAGTGGCACTATGTGTTGATACATGAAAGTTACCTGGAACCTAAAAACAGACAAGAGTTCACCATTTGTTACGCTTTTACGTTCTCAATACTGACTAAGTTGAATGATGGGGAATACATGGCTACAGCTGATGACTTGCATTTGGCCTCCCACATGTAGTGCTAACCAATGATGTTTGAAAACCTTATAATGCCTTCAAAAAGAGGGGTAAGCTATAGGCCAGATTCAATAATACTCATAATCTACTTTCCATTTAGAAGATTGCTATAACTGATCACTCACTTGTCAACAGACCTGGAATACTCTTGAATCCTTCCCCAAATCAAATTAGATATTTGTCACAGTCTTCTTAGATACCACTTCAGGGTGCATTGCTGTGCAAAAATCCCACATGGTGGCTTCAACTGTGCATCAGTCACTGCACTACAGGAGTGATATTGATTAAATATTATCTGCCATCACATAGGCCTAGACACTGGCCTGAGTTCTTGGTTTAGCACTATTGTGTTACGCTATTCAAGTGAAGTAGACTTTACATGTATTTTTTTTTGGGGGGGGGAATAATAATGACAATCTGTCACCAACTTTTACAGCAGCCCCTTTATAAATTATTCCTTATAATTAAAACAGTTCTTGAATACACAGATTTCAAGTAAGAACTCCAATTACCATGACAATGTTGAGCAGTTAGGTTCTGATGTTATTTGTGATTACATCACTCTGGACTCAGCAAGCATTCAGGACCCTGTTACAAATGGAACTACATCACAAAGCATTTACAATAAGCAAGCAAGTGGGGGGGGACAGTGTGTGTAGTGGTGGGGTGTTTTGATAGTATGACTCCTCATAAATCAGGGAAACTCCCAGCGGAAGCACTGTCCTATAAAACGTGGAGGAGCAAAAACTACATTAGAGGTGGTCATGGTGAATACCCACTGACTCTGATTCCATATAGCTAGTTGCACTTCTATTGATTAGATTATATTATATTATTTTACAATTATATTATAAACTGCTCTGAGTTCTTTTAGTAGAAGAGTGGGACAGAAATATTTCTTGCTGCTGCTAATCCCAATAATTTACAGGATCATAAGAGCAAGCAGTACTTCACAGGGACCCTTCCTCTTTAACCATATCAGGTCAAAGAGCATAAGTGTTCCTCATTTCTGTCCCCCTCACCAGCACAGCTACTCCTGATCCCAGACATTTTCTGCACGACTCTTTCTATAGTTCAGCAATGTGTTAGAATCCTTACTTACAAGTGACTACCTGATAAGGAGGGCTCCAGCCTGTCACTTAATGCAACCTTTCATCGAAAGCAGACCCTTGCAACCATTATGCTTCTGGTCTAGACAATTTCACTCCAAAAGGAAAAAAATGGCTAGCCAAATGTATATATTTATGTGTGCCTTTGTGCCTGTCCCTCTCTTTTTGGAATGAAATAGACTAGAAGTTACTTGTCAGATCTGTTGCAAGAAAGGATTCCAGTCAAACTGTGCAACATCTTCCTTCCTGAGCAAACACTATTTAGAAGAACACCAAACAGCTCAGCACTTGAAAGAGTACGGTGGGATGCCTGCCTGTGACCATATACTCATAAACGCTCCACTGTGCTGTTCACTTCAGACAGCTTATAAGAGTCCATGTACAGTATCTCCCAATGCCTGTTCATTCACTGGGAATGACAGCTCACTTTGAGGGGGAACCATCCACAGAGTAGCTTACATCATTTTTTAAAAAATCTAAATCCAACCCATTAATCAACATTAACAACAAAGCCAGTGCCAGCAACAAAATAATAAAATTACACACACACCCCAATAAGTAGCAACTCTTTACCACAGGGGTGATTACCTTGGAGCTGAGGACCTCATTGACCTATGGTCACCTCTCAAGGGGCTGCATATCAAAGTAGGCATGACCAAAGCGTAAAAGTGGGTGTGGCCTTTCCCCCCCATTTTTTTCATTTTTTAAAAAAATGGACAAATTTGGGGGGTCTTGGGGATTGCAAAAAACTTGGGATCACAGTAGTGTGCCTATAAGAACTCTCAGTACATAGGTTTTTTTAAAAAAATAGTGACAAATTGGGGCGGCAGGGGCCACAAAAAATTCTTTTCTTGGGGTACCATATGCAACCTACAGGTTAGCTACCCCTGCTCTACAATTGGACATTCAAAGCTCTAGAGAAGAAAAAGGTCTTTAAGGCCTGTTTAAAACACACAAGGGATAGGGCCTGTCTGATTCTGGGACCCTTACTGAGCAGGCCCCATTGCAAGCACCCACCAGCCTGATTTCTTGCACCAGCACACCAGAACCAGGCCCACCAATATCAACCTGAGAGGACAATATGGGGGTAGGCACTCCTTTAAGAATGGTTGTCCCAACCCATTCAGGACTTTAAAAGGTAATAACCAGCACTTTGAACTGAACCCAAAATCACACTGGCAGCCAATGCAACTGATATAAAAATCAGTCAAATATGTTCTGAACACGTGACTGCATTTTGTATCAATTGAATTTTGTACCTACAACGTGGGGGAAGCAAGCAAGTACTTCTTCAATGCAAGATAATGGCTCATAATCAGAAGGATAAAGAACATACCGGATTGTATTGTGATAAACTAAAGTAGCTGAAATCCAGAGCTTTGGCTTTTCCTAACAAAATGCCACACACACTCATACACCCAAAATGGTGAGGATAAGAGATAAGCAATATTAAGGTCACCTTTTTTGCAGAAGTGCAGAGAAAGCCTTATACAGCAAATATGTAACGCCACAGGTTATAGCTCTTTGTGTACTTTTTACGTCTTAAGAATAAATATTAAACTGCACCTTCTATGCACACACGCATACTTTAGGGCCACAGCAGCTGACTCAAAAGGGTGCTGAAAAGGAAAAAGTCATCAAACGCTATGGAAACAGCACAATAAAGATATCTACATATATTTTTATACTGCTGCATAAGCAAGGGTGGGATCTGCTTGTTATTTTTAGGTGTGCTCTAACATGAATTAGGAGGAGGAGGAAGCAGCAGCAGAATTTTGTAGCCTGTGGTATAGAAATGAGGTGTGAATTAGGGTTACATCCTTATTATGCTAAGAGCCACACATACCTTCTTCCCCACCAGGTGAAGTCATAGGCTGTCTTACATGGCCAGATTACCCAATGACAGACACACCCACCTCACAAAACGGCCTTCCCAAGGCCTAGTTTTTCATTGCTGCTGGAAGAGAAACTTAGGCTCTGCTGAGTTGTGAGAAGTGAAGACACTCCTCTTGGACACCAAGGCGGGTCTCTCCCCCACCCCACCCCTCTCTGTTTCAAGCGGGCCTTTCCTGATGGCTGAGCAGCTCTTGGAACAGAAGGGAGTTTTGTGCAGAGTTAGACTGTAGCCCTTTGCACTACAGTGACTCACAAGCTGGAGGTGCAATGCTTTGGGAGGAGCAAAGAAAAACACACAGACACACTGTGCTCCTCAACAGACCACAAAGAACTCTGAAGTGCTTTTGGCTTTCATGTTTACCCACACTCCACCCCAAGGGAATGACACGTCAGTGTAGCATTACTTCCTCTTTGATTACGGTTTTTGCCCCTGCAAATATGGACCTCTGTTTGCTGCATTCTGTTCCTACTAGGGCTGCTGGGTTTAGACACATAAATGGCTAGACTAACTGATCAAAAATAGACTCCTGATTAAATCAGGTAATACATTTTCTAATTTTTTTTAAAAAAAATTAAATACAAAAGTACTTCTAAAAGCTACATGCAAAGGTTGGCATCTTAGAAAATACATTTTTCCTTCTCACACAAAAGAGGGAATGCCTTCACAGTGGTGCCTGCTGTGAGTGGCCACTGTGAGAAAGGGCTCTGCTTAAGATCTTATGACACATGCATACACTTTACTAAACCAGTCTTTGCCAATGTGGTGCCCTCCAGACTACAACTATGCTGGCTGGGGCTGAATGAAAAGGAGTTATAATACAGAATGTATGGAGGGCACCACATTGGCAAAGGCTGATCTAAGGAAACAAACTAGGGATACCACATCTCCAGCTTTCAGCCAGAGACTCCAGCATCTAGGGACCCTCTCCAGTCAAATCACCTCCAAATACCTGGATCTCCTGCTTTCTAGACTCCCACCCAGCCACGCATGCGTGTTTCACGCATACGCTGAAGGGGAGCCATCCTCGCTCTCTGCTTACTGGGAAGGGGGTCTGGGTAGCTGCTGGCTCCCCTCCCCTCCTTCCTGTCCGCCCGCCCACTCACTCACTAGCTGCCACTGCTGCATCCCTCCCTCCCTGGCCCGACCTCACCCTGCCCCCTCCTCCTGCTCAGCACCCAGCACAAACTTTAGCCAGGGACTCCCTCGCCCAAGAAGCAGTACGCAGCTGCGGTGGCAGGTGGAGGACTGCCTGGGCAGTGCATGGGCAAGCGGGCAGCTATGCCACGTGGGGCTCACCCTGGGCGGTGGCAGGGCTGGAGGGTAGCAGTGGGCTGTGCAGCCAGGGGGATGGTGGCAGCCGGGCGGCTGACAGGATACAGCCAGGGCTGGGGGTGGGCAGGTGGCATGCTCCCTCCATTTAAGGGCCCCTCTGCCCACAAGCTGCTCTGCATGTGCAGCCTCTTGCTCTGCCTCACCTACGTCTGCTACAGCCTCATGGGGGGTCCCGGTGCTGGGAATCTGACACAGCCATGATACAGGGTATTTTGACAAAAGCCTGAACTTTGCCTTTGAAGCAAGAGGAACTTCTAGCTGGATTTTGTTGCTGTTTTTTCTTTTTTAAAATTAGATGATTAAGAATCAGTGGCTATTTTGACAAAAACAGAGTCATGTAGGCAACTGTATTTATAAAGACAACATTTAAGCTTGCTTCCCTTTTTCAAGAACTGGAATAATATGACCAAAGTTACCTAGAAATTATGATTTAGTCAAGAGGTCTACAACCAACATTCAACACTTCAAGAGTTTTTGAAATTTTAAGTAAACTACTTATACATGGGGAAACTATAGTTAATTTTGTTCTATGAAAATGAAATCAAAGAAAGAAAGAGAGAGAGAGAGAGAGAGAGAGAGAGAGAGAGAGAGAGAGAGAGAGAGAACGAACGAATGAACGAATGAACGAATGAACGAACAGACATCTCGGGGAAGAGAAGACTTCCTCTGAGAACATAGCATTCTTTGGACCTGAAGCACCATGCACAAAGGAACAAGATGGCAAAGGTTAAAGACATCCGCTTGCTCTTTATAAAAGCATTACGATTTACTTGATGTTTCTCCACACTGACAAAATTACCCCAGAAGCACTTTCCAAGCATAAAATTAATATTTTCTTACTGGCACATCTGTTTAGAAGCAGCCACACTGGCAATTCTAAATCTGCAAAGACAGCACGGTAAAGTCCATACAGCACAATATAACTTTATATGAAATAAAATTTTAGGCTCAAATTGCTTTGCTGTCACAGGCCTATATTAGTTCCAGTGAAATGTCAAGTGCATTTTAATAGATAGCACTTTTAGTTTACACATAACATTATACTGAACATTTACCTTTATCCTCACTCCCTTTCAGCCATAGAAGCAACAACAGTGGTTCCATGCGCTCCGCTCAACCCTCTTAAATCCACTGATAATGCACCTTGTTGTTTGTTTCTTGCCCGATAGTGAATTCACATACTGGGCAGCGTGGCTGCAATTGTTGTTCCCAAGGTGCTGCCTATGAAGGTAGCCCAAATCATGTGTGCATTCTCTCTGTCAATTATATTCACTAGAATTGGGTTGGCTGATAAAGTGAGTTTATAGCAGCCCACAGGGGAGACAGAAAAGGGTACAGAATCATCTTACTCATTTCTCAGCCCTCTTTCTGAAGTGAAGGGTTAAATGTGTAAAGAAATTTGGATGTTAAAAGGTAGGGGCAGGGCATTCCAGGCAGGGGGTTGCCAACTCTACTTGGATATGGATATCTTTGCAGAGGATCCCTAGTCAAGTTTTACCAACAACACAATCCAAACCATATCTACTGAGAAGTAAGTCCTATCGAGTTCTATGGGGCTTAGTCCTTTAGTAAGTGTGTTTAGAATTGCAGCCTTCAGGGGCATCCATCTTTACTCCTGAGTGCTCCCATCTAACATCTCCACAACACTAGGCTCCTTTCTTCCTACAATGGCCTTCTGGTGACTGGCCTGGCCTGAAGGCATTTAAACCCTTCTTGCCAGAAACAAGTAGGCTAAATTAAATGTTCCCTACCCAGGCTCCATCTTTTAGCTAAGATTTCTATCTTAATTTCCAATCAGAAAAATGTTTTTGTATGAACTGTATATGCCAAGAAACTGTGGTTGATGCTTAATGTATCATGCTTAATGACATCACTCGGGCCCGCCCCATGAAATCACTTGGACCCACCCTGTGACATCACTTGCACCTGCCCTGTGACATCACTTGGACCCGCCCCATGACATCACTCGGGTCCGCCCCCAAAATCTCAGGGTTTGGGATGCTTCTGACCTGGCAACCCTAAAACAAACATGTTTTTCACTTCAAGATAATGGTTTATTCATATACAAATTCATGCAGATTTAAAACTGATCAGTAAAAAACCCCTATGTTAGTCAATTAAATTTCTTTAATTGTGTAATAGCCCTACTTCTAACAGTTTGTTTTTATTGCTCTTTGAACTGCATTTTGCAACTTACATACACAAAGATTAGCACAAGAATAATTATATTTACTAACAAGTAGGCATACCAGCCTGTCATTTCAAAACAGCAGAATGGGGCATTTTCTTGCTAGTATATGCTCTAGTTTTCCATTTCGAGATCAGGCTAATGTGTCTATTTACAATTAGATTTACTTGCAGATAGGCATGCTAATTAGCTGCCAGAAATAACAATCTGGAGGACCTACTTACACATACAATACCCCTTATCATGGCTGTTTTGTCATTACAAGGAATAGAAATTCTAATTTCTTGGAACAAAGCCTCAATACAGAGCCCTAATCAAGGATAATTATCCAGGTAGAGTGCAGATTTACTCAGCTGATTCCGGAATATCCTTCAAAGTATTCTAGTGGAAAAAACAGTTGAATCATCCACAAGCTTTAGGCCTGTCTTCCCCAAGCTGGTGCCATCCAGATGTTTTGGACTGCAACTCACCTCACCCCTACAAACTGTCTATGGCTGATGGGAGTTGTAGCCCAAAACGTCTGGAGTGTACTAGCCTGGGGAAGACAGATTTACACCATGAAGTGCTGGCCTCAGACACCAAGCCTCTCTTCCTCTATTTAAATCGGATCTTTTTCCTCCTCATTTTTGTCGTCACATTTTGAGAACCTGACTATGTAAACCTCCCAACTTCCACAATAATGAAACACCTAATGATAGAGGATAGTTCTATAAGGATATTCATCTATACAGACTTCACAATAGATTCTTGTCAAAGATTGCCAATATTTCCCCAGCATGGGATTATTATTTCAACTTGCCTTGTTGATGCTAAAATGGCCCTCGAATCTGCATCCATCCCCATTATTCAGAGGAATTTTCATTGACTTGTCAATGTGTCCAACTTCATGTCTTCCCATTTCATCTTGAATATCCAGTCCAATCACTATGTGTTTAGGAATCAGGGACAAAGAGTGTGTGTTAAAAATAACCTATATTGTTTTTGTTTTGTTTACTTAGGATAAAATAAAGTGACTTAATTAAAACAACAGTTAAGCTAATCAGAAACAATAATCATCGGCAAGGTTCTCTATCTTCTACTGTTATCAGATGATTTGTTGACCCCCTAATCTGGACTCATTAAGTATTCTAATGAATTCTGTTGTTAAGCATTTAATGATTAGTTCCTAGGAGATAGGGATCAATCCCTCTCCCCCTCTATCATTTATAGCAAGTTACAATGATGACCCTCTCCAGAATCTTAAAGCAGTGGCACTGGGTCTTTTGAACATATCCAGTGTTCCTTAGAGAAAGCAAAACAGAACACAATTACACTCTCGAGCTAGGAGAAAGTTGTGGAGGAGGAGATGATGGAGGGAGGAGGCTATGGTTATGGCAGTGGCTACTGAGCAAGTCAGCTGGTAGGACATATAGTGGGACGCACATCATCTTCATCATAGAAGGGTCAATTAAAGCCTCCCTGCCTTCAACCATCATGATCATTATTATTGTTGTTGTTGATGATAACAATAACAGCAGCAGCAGCAGGAAAAATAATATCCTGCCCTTCCTCACAGAACGAGCCCAGGGCGGCAAACAAAAACAATAAAAGCACTTTAACCCTCCTAAAAACAAAAGACTTTAAAACAGATTAAAACAAAACATCTTAAAAACATCTTCAAAAAACAACTTTAAAAACATCTAAAAAGCAATTCCAGCACAGCCACAGACTGGGATAAGATCTCAACTTAAAAGGCTTGTTGAAAGAGGAAGGTCTTCAGTAGGCGGTGAAAAGATAATAGAGATGGTGCCTGCCTAATATTTAAGGCACAAAAACATTCAGGTACAAATGGTCCCTATTTAGGTTGCTTACCTAGGAACACCTCACAAATCCTCTGAGCCCTTCCACTAAGTCAAAATGTTTATATGTGGAGAAATTGAGGCATCTCCACTTCACTGAGACCCACGTGTAGGGGCCATTACTTAGCAGTAGAATATTTGCTTGACATGCAGAAGGTCCCACGTTCAATCTCTGAAATCTCCAGTTAAAGCCGTGGTGACATTTACCCATAACCAACCCTCTGGGGCTGCATGCCAGTATTGTGTGTGGCCACCTCCCTCCTTACACACACGCCCCACGGAGAACACACACAACCTCCCCCCAGCTGATCTGTGCAGATCAGCTGAAGAGGTTATTATTGCCTCCCCACTCAATTAACTGATATGACTGGGACGGGGAGAGGGCACTGGGCTGGGTGGAAAGGTTTAAACCTCTCTGCCTACCCCACCATCATGTCTACATTGTTATTTTCTTCTTTTTGCTGCTCCTACTAACATTAGTGGAGGCCACATTAGGTCTCCAGGCTAGGCATAAGCCATCCTTGAGCTTAAAGATAGGAAAGCAAGGCTAGGGGGGGGGAAAACCTTGTGTCTGAGATCTCAAAGAACTCCTGTCAATCCGAGTAATCTGTGCTGCACTAGAAAGACAAATGTAGCTTGACCCTTTGGGAATTCCAAATGAGTTCAGGATTGCAAAAGGTCTGCCTGATAACCTGCACAGATACACCTCAGGACAGTGAAAGGCAAGAAAACAGAAGCTCATCCCCACTTCACACGAGGTGCGTCTGTGAGAGAACGATAGGTTAGATGACAAAGCTCCCAGAAGCTCAGATAAAATAATATATAAAGAGACGCTTATCTTTCATTTTTTAACCTAGGAAAATGTCACTGAACTACAGACACTTATTGCCTTCAAAGGATACAAGGCCAACCAACAAGCATGGTTGTTTGCACCATGTCTATTAATGTCAATATGGTTTCTACAATTCTCCCACACAAGTGTCTGTGAAATGTAGGAAGCCATCTTATACCAAGTCAGAGTAGTGATCCATCTAGCTCAGTGTTATCAACACTGAGTGACTGCCGCTCTCCAGGGCTACAAACAGGGGTCTTCCCACCCAACCTGGAGACGCCAGGTGTTGAAACTGGAACCTTTTGCATGCAGAGCATCTGTTCTACTACTGAGTTGCAACCCTTCCCCAAATAGCATCTAGCCAGTGGCAGCAATTTATTTTATTTGTAAGCCAAATTTCAGTGAAAATATTTTCAGAGAAGCATTACAATCATAATTTAAGCAATACAAATAAACAAAGAACAAAAGCAAAACAGGACACAAGAAACAGGATAAAACACAGGTGCATAATAGGGATGGGTTAAAACAGTTCTGCTGAAGTTTGATAAATCCTGGGAAAATAACATTAAAAACACATTCTTGTCTGGTGCCAGGAGATAGGCACCAGATAGTTTTCCCTGGGGGACGAGTTCCATAAATGTTTTTCTTTTATGTTAAGGACCACGTCATTTTAATATAGTGCCTAGCACACCATTGCCTAAATGAATGTTCAGCAATAGCAGAAAGCAGCCATTCATAACAGCAAGAATGAACTATAAACAGGACATTTTCCTCTTCTTTTCCTTACAAAAAGAATGGAAATTACTCATAGCAATCTGAACGTGAAATATGAAGCCAACAAAGTGGTTACTCAACCATTATTGCAAATGCAACCCCCAAAAGACATACTCACATTCACAGTGCAGATTTGGCAAGCTGATGTTCAAATTTACTTCTATTTTACCACCACTGGTTTTGTCTGGATCGTCCACGTAGAGCTCATTAACGCTGCAGGGGAGAGGAAGATAGGTGGCTTCATTTAAGTACAAACAGTACAAAACATCATTATTTGAGAGAGACAGGGAGAACAAAAAAGAAGGCTTTGCTATAACATTGGTCAAACAAGCTTCAAAACCACATTGTTCTTCCAAAAATAAAATATGCTCTCCAGAAGAGATACATCATGTACAATTGTAGATCTAATAGTAATTTAAAAGTATTTTGCATTCATTTAAGTCAGGCAGGGTTTAAATATGGAGCTAGGTCGTTTCTAAAAAAGAAAGATGCGAAAAGGAAAAGAGAAATAGAAAATGAAGATAAATATTGGCTCCTTTCACATCTTCATAACCTTATACTACTAAGTCAGTGCTTTTTTGGTAAAAAAAATGAAGTGCTGGTACTTATATCTTGATAAAAATACCATTGGTGCCAGCACAAAATGGCTGGCATGGGCAGCAAAAAAAGTACCAGTGAATACTGGCACCCCCAAAAGCCCTGCTAATAGTATAGTATGGGGTGCGCAGTGTGCTGGCTGCCTGTGCAATGTGAAAAAAGTTTAGAATATCCTCTCAAGTCAGGGAGAGGGGGATAGGATTTACTATGCAATTGCGCGAAACATCAGAAATGTCACCAAAAAGCGCTCCCTACCAGTCCGAGTAAAATTAGGTGCTTTATAAAAGAAATAATAATGTCAAAGGTAATATTGCCTCAATCAAAAGTAAGAACATACAATGAGCAGAAATTAGCCCCAAGCTGATGACATCAATGCCAGCCTTAACATGTTTTAACAACTGAACCAGAAGGTCAGAATGACACTCTTCCTCTGGCTTACTGTGAAAAATTATACCAGAATTATTATTTTTTTCACATTACTTTAAGGTAAGTCCATCCCTGCAGGACCTCTTCAACTTCAGGTTTGGAATAATCTATTGAACTAAGAGATGCTTGTTGTAGGTTTCTGGTCAGCCAGCTTTATGATGGAAGAGGGCCACACTTAAAAATGGTCCTCACAACTTTAAAAGTAGAGAAGGCACAGTTCATGTTTCCTAAAGTAATCCTTTGCCCTTGAAATATCTAAACAGGGAAGGAGGAGAGAGAGGGGTTGCGTCCACTGACCCAGCCAGACCTCTATGCGATAATTGGAAGCTGCGAACATAACCAACTCATGGGTGGTGGGAACCAGGAGGCACAATCCTGCTCTGCCCACAAAGACAATCATATCCTTAGCTACTAAGAGGCCAACTGGGTGTTCTTGACATTCCAAGGATTTATTCAATGCACATATTTCCTTTTAGACAAAAAGTAGGCTTTAAGTATGCCAAACCACAAGAAACAACCCCTATGAGTAAAGATGTATTTTAAAGCAAAAATGCACATAGGAATCATAACAGTGGCATGGATGAGATAAATCAATAAGCACCTAACAAGGAGACAATAAAATATATAATTAATCTGGGAACTGCAATTACAATATATAAATGATTAATTCAGCCTTTAAGAATAAACAGAGTAGTCCTGAGACATTAAAAAAAATAAGAAAAGGAAAGCTGTTAACACCTAACATCTCCAAGCAACTAACAAATTTAATAACATCACAGCAGAATTGTAGGTTAGTATGTATAGCATTAAGTACCCCAAAATTGTTAAATGGTAACTGTGATGTTCCTGTAGGTTAAGCATCTGTAAATATGGTAACTGCGGGTCTATTAGGTGATATATGGTAATTGACTGAGAGAGAAAGGGGGAGTACACGGGTGAGAAGCTGAAGTGTGCTGGATGATGATTGGCTGAGTGGCTGGCTGGCTGAAGGTATAAATGGAGGTTTGTGAGTGATGAAAGGGAGAAGTTGTTGAGTTGGTTGGCGTGAGGTCGTTTGGTGAGGGTTGGTTGGCAGAGTTCTGAGGGAAGTTTGGATTGTATTTGGCTGATATTTAAAGAGTATATATATGAACAGAAACATAAAGAGTGACCACATATGAAACCATACGCTTGTGAAACATTCCTAAAGTAATCTTGTTATTTCCCGTTGTTAGCAAATAAATACTTATTTGGTTTACCAAAGGCCTGATCCTTGGCTGGGGGAATATACAGACCAGAAGGGAGGGCAAGGTAATTACCAAGGCTGAACAAAAACTGTATCTAATGGTGGCAGCGGTGAAGGGAGATATTGTAACAAGTCAAGTATCCACAGCAACCCAGAGTTGTATGCTTTATATATAAAGATACAAGGGGGTTGGGAACAGCATAGGCACACAGTCACAAAGTAACAAGCTATAGAGAGACTTAGGCAAAGTCTCTGGGAGTATTGGTTACAGGAAATGACTGGTGGTGCTGCCTAGCAGTGGGATCTAGTGAGATCTGTACTAGAGCGGAGTGAGAAACCATATAAAGGACAGTCCTGACCGGTGGTGTCCCTGGTGGTGCCTAGTGAAAGGCAGTAGCCACAAGCAGGTGGGAACCTGACAGGGAGAACCAGGGAAGGACGTCACAGTAACCAATTAGCATATGAGTAAAGATTTAAGTGATGTGGTTTAGTTCCCATCACATTCACCCTGGGTCACACCTCCTTTCCAGCAATTCTTTCCCCATTTCACTTCTGCTGATTCCTGACGCTCCCTTCCCTCTCTTACAATTATATTTTCTTCAATCCTTCTGACTTTATTTATTTATTACATTTATACCCCACCTTTCTTTTCATGATAGAAACCCAAGGCAGCTTACATATGGTTCTCAGGCAGTCTCCCATCCAGGCAGTGACCAAACCTGACCCTGTTTAGCTTCAGCAGCTACTGGCCTCATGTGCCTTCAGACCACAGCCTGTGACCAACCTGGAACTTTGACTTTTTCCTCTTTGTGTCTTCCACATTCATTCCCAATGACAGCTTCTGCTTAGGGGTTCTTCTCACAGAGAACCTTCATAAGGCTGAGAAAACAAATATTCAAGCCTCTTTCTGTGTAACCCACAAATGATTTGTATTCTTCGTAAAACAAATTCTTTTTTCTCAAGGCACCCATGTGGAGGATAGTGGCTAAGGGAGATAATTATCAGAAAACAAAAGGTTTGTGAAAACGAGACTGTTCACATTATTTCCTGGCACTGACTATCAACACGAGGAAGGCATTAACTAGACCAGGTGGTGAAAAATCTCCTGACCCCATCACTACTCACTGAGAGAAACCAGGAAGGACCTCATACTTGTCTGGAAATTCTTCATACCTTCTAAGGTGGCCCACCTCATACTTCAGGAAATATTGTCACCCATACTGAATGACAAAATGCCTTAAACTAAGTGCTCAAAATGGGTCTCACTGTTTAATGAGTAACAGAAACAAGTTTAAAGTGGAACAGGCAACAGAAGCTGGGGATGTTTGGATAAAGCGTCTTCTGTTACCGGACGGCACATTCCTCTTACTCCAGCAGAGGGACTGAATTTCTGACAGAATAACAGGTTGTTACAATATTTGTTAGAAAGATCATGAGTGTCAAGTCAATGAGTTCAGAGGGGGTCTTCTTCAGTTTGGCTGGCTGACCTGCACACCCACACCCACAAAATCTCTCTTAAAATGAGCCCAAAGAGCTATTGGTAAGCATTGCTCAACATATTTTTCAAGTGATTAATAAATGTGACACAGAGGGGAGGAGCATGCCTACTCATGGGTGACCTGGTTTGGTGTTCCTTCACTGTGTCTGTTCCTTCCAAATAGGAAGAATTAAACCTTCTATATAGTTTATCACCAGCTGATTATGTAGTCTTTAGGATTAAGTAATACAGCCCTCCCAGCTCCCAGGAGTGACCTCAGCCAGAAGCAGCATTAACCCTCATTAGCAATGTACCTATTTGTACTCAAGTAGAGCTTCCTGTTGGATGCCAGTTTGCCAAACAGCCTGTTTCATAACAATGCCTCCTTCCATCTCTTCCTGGATCTATGAGATCAGAGCCACACCCATCCTGTCAGTTACACTCTGTTTTAAAAAAAATCACTCCCAGGCAGTCCAGCATTGCAGGTTTTACATTTGCACTACCAGTGAATACAGATGTCCAGGTCAACTTTAGGAGGGAAGTTTGTGTCAATCAACTTTGTTTTTTCAGAAAACTGCATTGTGATCAAATGTTTTTTTCTGCCAGTTATACAAGCATTTTTGAAAAGTCAAGCGAGGTAACAATACAGTCCCACTGCAATTTAAGAGCTGCATTTGGTGCAGGTAACACTTATGCACCCTTTCCTACAACATTTTCTGTCCATCTGGCCAGAGTCTCTTGAGATCTCAAATTTCTCTTCGATCTCAGTGCCATCTCCCTATTCCTCCCAAATCCCATGTGAACTCACCCAGTTACTACCTCGGAGGCCCTCTTTGGGTGCCCAGGCTGTACCAGGAGGGGCGATTAACAGTTGGGCTTTCTCTGCTGTGGTGTTCTGGCAGTGGAAAGCTTGCTTGGCACTGACTCTAGTATCTTTATGGTGCCAGGTGAAAAATGTTTCATTGGATCAGGCATTTCCTTGCACTCGGCTTTTAATGACTGTTTTGATACGGGTCCCTACTGTTTCTACTGAACTACCATTTTAAAAAAATTAATATTGATTTTTTTGTTTTGTGTGTATATATATGTACACACACAATTTCCAGTTCCCCATCCACATAGGAAGCGGCCTTCTACAGTCAGACCATTGGTCCATCTACCTTAGTACTGACTACACCAGGGGTCACCAACCTTTTTGGACCAGATGGCACATTTAAAATTTTTGAGTATGCTGAGGGCACCAGTCACAAAATGGCTGCAAGGGGGGTATGGCATAATACAAAATGGCTGTCATGGGAGCATGGCATAACACAAAATTAGAGAGTAATCATGGTGAAGCGTTTCCCTTAATTGTATATCTGTACTGGAAAAGGCTTGACCTGTTGAATTTCTGCCTGCCATATAGCTGTTAAAGGCATAAGATCCTTGTTTTTCCCAATGCCAACCCTAAACCAAAGCCTAGGCTGCCATCCTCTACCCACTTACTTAGAACCCCCATTAAACACAAACAGACTTACTTCTGAGTAGACATGTATATAATTGTACTGTAAGCTAACTATACAGTGAATTCCTGGTCTTTAGCTCCTGCAAAGCAAGAGACATGCCTAAGCCTGTTTGCAAAGGTTTCACTTTTGCCTTTTGCAGGGAGGGGGATTCTTTAACATTCACCCATATTTATTGTGTAGTAGTATTTGCAGAAAATAATTTCTAGGCACTATCTGATCTCAGGCAAACCCAGCACAGGAAAGATGCATCCTGGTTGTTGGATGGGGGGCAAACTGGAGATTCCAAGGACTAGGGGGGGAAAGCTAGAAGCAGGAAAAGGGCATTAAAAAGGAAGACAGTGCTCTTTAGGACTCCAGGTATTTCTATTGTCTGGTGTCCAAACAGCTTTCTTATCAATCACAGCTCTGATGTCACAGTCATTAGCTAATAGCACTGATAGGCAGGAGCAGCCAGGCTGCTCATTTCACAGAAACTGCTTAGACTTCTAGGTGCCTGCACATTTTGCTTCATAACTTACTTTCTAGGAGAGATTGAGATTTACTTTTAAAAACAGGACAGCTCAGATTCTGGACTACCTCCTGGGGGTACCACTGAAGGCTTTCACGGGCATCATGGCTCTGTCAGGCAATGGGATGCCAACCCCTGGTCTACATGGACTTGCAGTGGCTCACCAGGGTTTCAGGCAGGAGTCTCTCTCAGCCCCACCTGATTATGCTAGGGATCGAACCTGGGATCTTCTGCATGCAAAGCTGAGGCTCTATCATTGAGCTGTGGCCCTTCCTCCCATATACAGAAATATCCCATACATTCTGGAATTTTCTAGTATTGTACAGAAATTCAGTAAAGAAAAAACAGCTCCAAAATTACAATGCCCAGCCTTCATCCCCAAACCCATCCCCTTGCCTAGCTTAATCCGTTTCACACTGTGCATGTAAGCTTTCAACCAAGAAACTGACCAAGAGAAAGGATAGGCTAACCAAGAAGGAAGACAGAACAAAACAAAAAGAGAGAAGAAAAGTCACAAGGATAAATTTTAAAAGAACAAAAACACAAAAATGGGGGGGGAGGACACATTTCTGCCTAACGCTGCAAGGGTTCCTGTCTTTACCATTATGATATTGTTGGCTTGAAGGATGGTACATAAATAATCAACATAAAATAACTACAGACACAGATGCTCTTACCTATATGGTAGCTGTAACACTTCAGAAAAACAAGAAATTTGCAAATACACACACACACACACACACACAGTCTTTTCTGTTTTCCATCAAGCTCCTTGCAGCACATACTAATCTCCAGGACAAGAAAGGATTATCTGTAGTCACCTACTCCACTGTTTGGCAGAACAACCAGTTGTACACATGGAGTCATGTGAAGAACATCACAACAGATGGGCATTTCAGCTCAAAGAACAATGCTTTGAAGGATTATAGAATCATAGGCCCATCAGCTCCATATCTTCCCACTTGAATATCTAAACCCACCCCCTCCAAAATGGAAATGGACTGCCTTCAAGTCAATCCCAACTTATGGCAACCCTATGAATAGGGTTTTCATAGTAAGCGGTATTCAGAGGAGGTTTTGCCATTGCCTTCCTCTGCAGCTGAGAGGCAGTGACTGGCCCAAGGTCACCCAGTGAGATTCATGGCTGTGTGGGGATTCGAACCCTGGTCTCCCAGGTCATAGTCCACCACCTTAATTAACCACTACACCACACTGGCTCTCACGAAAAGAGGACAAGGGCAAAGCCTCAGTGGCAGAGCACATGCTTTGCACACAGGAGGTTCCAAGTTCAGTCCCTGGAATTTTCAGCCAGAGTTAGAAAAGATTCCTTTTTGAGACCCTGCAGAGCCACTGCTAGTCAGTACAGACAGTACTGAGCTGAGTGGCCCAATGGTCTGCCTCTGCATAAGGTAGCTCCTAGGTTCCCTGTGTGACAGAAGAGGATAATCTGAGTGCAGCGCAAGCCCCTCTACTGGTTTCTCTTCGGGAATGACAGCAAACAAATGGCTCTTAGATCGGGTTTCACGACTGTTATGCATTTGCTCCATTTTCCTGTCTGCGAAGGAGTCCCAGAAGTAGCAGCACAGAATAGTTTCCTTTGGATGATACCATCTGAGGCAAGTACATCTTAGCAGAGACAAATATTCTTCTCTAGGCAGCTGGGACAGATACTAACCTTGATCAGGTTCCCTCCCACACCAAAGCTGCACCCCTATTTCATGTAACTCCAGCCAGAAACTTTCTGTTCTCAGTACCTCTAGGACTAGGTTAAGGCTATGTTCTTTTCATTGATCTACCTGCCAGTTTACTGTTTTATGCACTGGACCCTTGTTGTTTCTTATCATTTGCTATGTTTGTTTTCATTGTTCACTTCTCACTTCTGTTTATCAATGTCTTTATACTGAAATTTGACAAGCAGGACCTGCAACAAAATGTTACACTGTGGAGTGGTCCTGTTAAGAGTTTTAGCCAACCAGCCATGCAGGCAACTCCACCTCCCTCCCCCAGTCAGCATTCCAGGCCCAGTTAGCATTCCCCATTGTATGTGGAAGGTGTCACTTTAGCTACATAAGGACCAGACCTTAGATAACTGAGTTCACCATTTTTGAAATTTTATTTAGTGTTTTTTTTTAAATACCATTAGCTATTTTAATTTCTGTGGAATTATAAAGCAGGTTACAAGTTCTTAAAATAATCAAAACAACCAAACAAAATAAAGTTCAAACTGCATAATGGCTCCACATTCTTTTTCTCTTTCTGACCTTCCTCTTAATTCTGAGACAGGGATGTGGCATCTCATGCCCAGGAACCAAATGCCTCTCTGTCTTGGGTGCTTTTGCCTAGCTGAAATGTGCCCTTAAACTATGATAATACCTCTTGGTAAGAAACCTGTGACTTTTGCGTGGCTAAAATATAGCCTATTAAACTCATTTCTGTTGCTCCACCCACTTTTCCCTATGGTCTTACCCACTACCAGCAAATGGCCCGGAGAAGACTGCCCGCAAGGAAATATGGTCCTTGGGCTAAAAAAGGTTCCCCACCTCTAAAAGACTTCATCTGCACTATACAGTCAAAGCAGTATCATATCACTTTAAACAGTTGTGCCTCCACTCACAGAATCCTGGGAACTGTAGTTTATTAAAGGCTGCTGAGAGTTGTTAGGAGATCCTTATACCCCTCAGAGAGCTACAGTTCCCAGAGTTCCCTGGAAAGAGGTATTGATTGTTAAACCACTCTTAGAATTACAGCTCTGTGAGGAGTATAGGGGGGTCTCCTAACAATTCTCAGCACACTTAACAAACTACAGTTCCCAGGATTCTTTAGGGGAAACCATGACACTGCTTTAAATGTATAGTTCAGATGGGAACTAATAGACTAATAGACGTTACATTCCAAAAGCAAAGTGTAAAGATTTCCCAGCCTACAAGAAGCATTAAAGTTCATTTGTTAAATCCCTGATACAGTCACTACCACAGTCAATGAATCAGGCAAAAACATACTGACAGACCCAATCAAAGCAACGAGGACAGCTCAAATGCGTAACACTATAATTGTGGGTCACTTTCTGTCACTATGTCTTTGCTGAGCCCTCACAGGAACTACAAAGGAAGAAAAAAAGTTGTGGACACAAGGGGAAGGCAAGCATTACTCTTCAGAGCATGGAGTCAGATAAATGAAATAAACCTTCTAGAAAAAAGCATAGTTTAAAATATTTAAGATTCCTAGGGGCAGACTCAAGCAAGGCTTTTTTTGGTGGGGGGGAGGGATGACGCTCACTCAACTTGTACTGTACAAAGAGTTTTCAGGGACAGTCTGGCTAGAGCTACAAGTTACATAAGCAGCAGCTGCAGAGACAGGTTTAGGTGAGAGGGGACTTTGCCCCAAGAAGGAAAGGCTGATTCCTGAAGTGAGGCCTCCGTCGTAGTCATTTTGGGACAACAGTCAACTGAACAGAATTTCCACATATTTTTCTTCATCAGTCACATTAAAACGTTTCAACACATCTAAATATCATTTTCAGTGCCAGAGAAAAGAAGCAAGTCAGACTAACGCCTTGTAGCTTTTAAAAAATATTTTCAAGAAACCTTTGCAGCACACCCTTGTTCTTCTGCTTTCTAATCAACACCAAACACCACCTCTTAAATCCTTTCCTTTATTCATGTTAAAAATAAGACTTTTGGTAAGAATGTTTCCAGGGATAAGTGCTCTCTGAAGTTTCTTCATCAACACCCCCCCCCAAAAAAATCCCACCACTGAACTATCAAAAGTCTGTGCTTAAAATAACTGAACACTTTACAATAGCTTTCTAAATGGTTTCTATTTATTTGTAATTGTGGTCTCTTCCACCTGCTTCAGAATCTTTGGTGATATCCAGCATTAGTCATACTACAATAGAGTAGATCTATTGAAATCAATGGCCTTAAATCCACTGATTTCATTTGGGCTGAGTATGACTAATACTAGATATCACCCTTAGTTTCTTCAGACATCCATTGTATCACAAACCACAAACATACGCAACCTGTCTCATACGTTTTCCATGCAGAGTGGTCATGTTTGACTCGCCCACATAACTCAGCGCTGCAATAGTGTTGAGAGCAGATAGATGTCTCTTCAAACTGCTTGCAGGTGAAGGATCTGCCCACAAGATAACTAAAACTCACTGTTTGGGCAATCACCAACAACTTTTGAGGGGCATGTACTTTTCTCCATCTGTTTTAAAGAGAGGCCAAAACTTCAGAAAAAAATGCCATCCATTTTGTTTTGGTTTAATTTTTTGTGGTGACCCAACTCTTGGCTTTGTAAATGGGTATAATACAGTGATACTGTATTAGCATGTTCTACAAGGTTTTCAGTGCATTTTTCTCTGAACGAGAAATGTACCAATGGTTTGTAATTCTTCAAAAGTTTGATAAGTATAAAGGAAAAAAATTGCCATCAAACACCACTTATGCTCAAGGTATCCGAGTGTCTCAAAAATCCTTATCTATCATTCCTTCCAACCCTTCATAGTTCTTGCGATTGTAGCTTCCTAGATCTCCACTACTTCTTCGTTAAGAGACAGGTAAGTCTGACACAAAGGCCTTAGTTTCTAGACCTATGTCTGGAACAAAAAGCAAGTAAAAAGAAGAAGAGCACAGTGTTACTTAGCTATTTTTAAAATTATGCTGTCCCCAGCATTTTGGTCACTTCCTCATTTTAAAAGGACATTGCTCAGATCAAGAATACACAAGACAGACTGGACTAGTAAGAAAGGAGCTACAGTTCTCAGACAAGTACAAAAGAAAATGGAGGTTAGAAATGTCAACATTAATTTGAGTCAGTCATCGTAATTGGCACCATGGCACATAGATTTCCGCTTCCTGTTAACCCACACATGTACATGAGGATGAATGGCATAACCCAACCACTTCACAACCTTGCAACACCTTTCATTAAAGCATCTCAAAAGTGTTGAGCAAGCATTAATTAAGCTGAGGAAGTAGCCAGGCAAATATGGTTATCCACACTTTAGAAGCTTGGCATAATAAGAAACAAAAGACAACTTATTTGCTTAAGGTCTTCCAGTCATAGCAGTAGGAAAGCAATCTAGGAGACAAATGCATAACTTAGGTCAAGCCATTAAATCACACTTCCTCAACTAGAACAATTAAAACTAGCTCTAAGGCAGTCATTTTCTAAGGCAGTGTTCTAGCGATTCTTCAGAAGGGACTCTTCAAGCAATAGATTAGTGCTGCTGGAAAAGCTACCCTAAAAGGCAGCTTGCCTGCTATTACTGATCTCTCCCTGGAATGTATATCAGCAGGAGAGCATGGGGCATATTCGAGGAGCATACTCTCAGTTTACATAGGTGACATGAGGGAGCACCGTGTAAACTAAGTGTATACCCTAAAAGTGTGCCCAAGAATCCTCCATAGCAGACATACAGGGTTCTTTGGGGAACAAGTCATCATGGAAAGTTTTTATTAAACAACATACAACATTGTGTTCACATGATCTGATTCGTGTAAGAAAAGGAACTCTCTATCCCATGATCCAACATCATTTCACCTTACTCCCTGCGTTTATTCTGCAAAAGAACACATTCATTGAAGGACATTGTCTGGAAAGAAGTCTTGCACTGACCTTCTTCCTAACCATTACTTCATACATGCAAGCTCTTCCCCAGTCACTGGAGCCATCTTCTTTCCTTGTAACACTTAAGAGTGATTTTGCACCATTGCACCTATGCACTCATTCACTTAAATACTAACCTAGCTACTAGTTGCTTCATAATCTTATCTCCAATATTCTACACATACCTTTTGCCCCTTTGCAGAAACCATTGCAATTTTTTTGGTATGTGCAGAGGTACACATTCAAGGTTTACTAATGGGAGAAGGAGTAGGGAAACCCCACAAAAGCCCAGATTTCTAGGAAGTAGTACATATATACAAGTACAAAGGTCAATTTAAGGACAAAGATGAAATGAAATGTGATGAGAACTGATCTGGACACTCTGTAAATCCCAATTGTACAAATCAGCAGAGCTGCACCATCATTTCATCTCACACAAAAATGAAGTTGCTGCTGAGGAACCTATTGTTCTCCATGCATCCTCCACTGTACCCACTGACAAACACACTGTAGGAGCTATTTATTCAAAAAAGGCACATGATATAAACACTAGATCTTTAAACAGATATACATGGACTCTGTGTTCTTCAACTTCTCTGCTGTGGTCCTGGATTGAATTATTTACTTGCAGCCACTCATTTGCATGTAGCGTGCATCAAATCAAACTACTTTGCAGAGGACTATGGCTTTTATAATTTTTAAATCACTACAATATAGTGACTGCCAGGTGGGTCACAATTGCATAATTAGCAGCAATAAGGTGCTCCCGACATTTGAAAATAGTCGTGGCACCATTTGATCATTTGCCATTTTCATAGTAATTCTGAAAACTTAGCCACAACCTAGCTATGAATTAGTTGTGGCATCAATCAAGCTAATCATTCTTCCTTAATAGAGGAATATACGGAAAGACTCTTAACGTCACCTCTGCAAAGTATTAATTAGGTCAAAAGGTACATGCCTATTATCTCACCAGTTAGACTATTATAACAACAGCAGCCACCAGTTAGGATACAGATCTGGGTTAACTATGAAAGAGGTGATTTGATTTATGATGCATCAGCAAGATGATGTAGGATAGGCCGTTAAAAATTACAATGAGTGCCTACTGATGTCTCTCAACTTGCTACCAGTCCTGCCCAGGAAATACCAAAGGCATTTAACACTTACAGCTTTATTTCCCTAACCACTTGAATCACTCACTTAGTGGGACAGGGTACCTGTTTGTGACTGTCAACTTCCCATAAATCCAAAGATGGAACACTGACCTCATTTCCTTTATCCGTCCCTTGCAGTCAGACCCATCCTCCTTGGGCCTGATCAGATGCCGGTATAATGTGGATCTGAGGTTTTTTGCAGAACCTTTTAATTTGGACCATTTGCATGACGTTTTTGCCAGTACAAGTACATTCAGCTGCTTTTGCCTTTAACTCTGGATTAAATCGGTGTGACAAAAACCCGAAATTACTTTAAAAATCCGCACCTGCTTCGGTGCGCTTCTACCATGTATTACCTTTTAAGCGCTTTTTTTTGGCTGCGCAGTTTCTTCACCATTAGATCCTCCCTTTTCTCTGCCCCTTTAACTGTCTCTGGGCATCATTTTGTTTCCTGCCATTGGCGAAGCAACTTCCGGTCGCTCTTGCCTTCCTTTCTCCTGCTTCCCCCCCAATACATTTCCTCCCCTGCTCCTTTAAACAAAATCACATTCATCCAAATTATTCACCCTTGAATATTTAATTCTGTGAAAGCTCTCTGCATGTGATGTGAGCAGGTTTTTTCCCCACCCCTTCATTCTCTCTCTTCTGCAGCGACACCAACAACCTCCCGAGGATAACAGGGAAGAGCTGGAGCTCGGGAAATTCCTTCCTGGACGCCAAAGAGGGAGACTCCCCTTCAGCCTTGGTCAGCTCTCTCGCTTGAGCTGTGGGGGGGGCAGGGTCCACAAGCTGCTACGCACCGCTCGCTGGAGCTACACCCAGGCTTGGAGCACGAGCAGCCATGGCAAGAGGAGGCTGGTGAAGGCACCACTGGGGTAATTTATAAGCGCCCAAAAGCACAGGGGAAAGGGGAGCTGCCTTGGCGTCTCATCCCAGCATCTGCTCCACTCATCCCGCTCATGGAGAGCCATAATATTAAATGGTCAATGCTTCCTTTAGTAGCTGCTTTTAATGCCTCTCTAAAGATAATTGTTTCAGTTTTTTATGTTTCCCAGAACTGCATGCTGAGGTTTGTCCTGGGGTGCCAAAGGCACACCAATCTCGCACAGGGTCAGCCTAACAGCCATGGGTGGGAGCAGGGGGGACAGGAGAAAGCCTGCACTGCAGGGAAGGGGGGCAACTGTAGGCACCTATTCCTCCCTTCGTTTAGGGAAACACCGCCCCTTCCCCGCCTCCGCAGTTAACACTCTAATGTGTAGGTGCAGCAACAAGGAAACACTGATAGCAATAAACGCAAATGTGTGTGAATGCTAAAAAGAAAAACAGCCAATTTATTCGTAGCGAGGGCGGAAGTATGTGAACTGTCAAAATCACGATGGAAAGAGCAGCATTTTTAATGCGGATCTTGGCTCATATGTGAACCAGCCCCTTATGTACTTTCTTGCATGTCAATGGAAATAGCAGCTCTGAAAGGATGAAGTTTCCTTTGGAACATGCTCATCAACATGCTTCTGGAAACCTTCAAAGTTTTCACTTTGATACTGATTTACTTTCCCCCCTCAAAACTGGGGTATTTAATCTTTACTGGGGAGAAGGATTAGAAAAAAAATAAGAACATTTAACAGAACAGCAGCACAGTTGGTATAGCACAGTGGGGAGGAGAGCCTGGCTGGGAGTCCCGAGTCTGTGAGTTCAAATCCCCGCTTGTGTCTCCTGGGTGTCAAGGGCCAGCTAAAGATCAGCCCCACAGTGAGTGGCTCAGGGGTTACGTGCCCTGCCACCTGTGCAGCCGTGGGCAAGCTGCATAGTCCCAAGGAGCCCAGTTGCCCCCCAGCTGGCAGTTGCGGACAAGGAAGGGGCTGGCTTGTGCAGCTGTGGCAAGCTGAGCAGGCCCTAGCCAGCTGGGGAGGACTAGCCTCAGAGGGAGGCAATGGTAAACCCCCTCTGAATACTGCTAACCATGAAAACCCTATTCATAGGGTAGCCATAAGTCATTTTCAACAGGACAGCATTCTCTATTTCTGCTAGGGATGGGGTCGTGATTTGTGGGGTCTGTATCCTGATGCAGGTTCCCCTGATCCACTTTCAGAATAACATGCTGATTGGGATGTAATCTTTCTTTGAAATCCTGATACCAAAGAATTTCACAAGGAGGTCAAAGGGCGCCTTTATGCATTTTCTGCTTTAAAAAAATCAGATAAATGCCATGCCAAACAGCTAGAAAATGCAATTAGTGAGGTAACAAGGGCTCCTGGAAGTTATGGATCCAATCTCATCCCTTCCCTGCCAGAAAACCTGTAAGGGGTGAGGGGGAAAAAGATGGCTGCCCGCATGGGGCCCTTTGGAGCAGTTACAACCTAAGAAAAAAAAACAAATTTTGTTTAAAAGGGCACTTTGAATGAGTACTTTAATTAAACTGTAAATAGTTCGGTAGTTTTCAGACAATAAAACTTTGCACAGAGTTTTTCTGAAAAAAGAAAACACAAGTTAATATGGAAACGGAACAGACAAGATCTCTTTGAAGACATTTAAAAGCTAGACAAGACTGAACTTTGATTGATATATTCATCCTTTCTTTCTACCTACAAAAGCAGTAGCCCGCAATACTCTTGAGCAAACAGTTAAAGCACAGGATAAACCTTGTTAAAGCTTAGTGGATTTGGGTAAGTTCAATGCATGGATAAGAAACCACTTAGGAACCCTGTTTACACCATCCTGAGTTTTTTGGAAGTGAGATATGTAACAACAAATATTTAACAAAGCCTTGTGAAATATGTATCAACCTTGACCTCCCTTTAATTAGAATACCTTCTCAGGGATCATCAGTGGACACCACTTCTGATAAGGATACATGAACAGCCCCTATCCTCATCCCAAAGAAGATTGATCCTTTAAGCACACTCTAAGCAATCACACGCAAAATGGATATATGAAGCGGCTGCTGCTGCCACTCCATACCTGCCATACAACACAGGGGACATCAACCCCTGTGGCATGTCATAGAATAACTGCCATCATGTATTGAAGCAGTAGTCCCTCAACACTATCTATTGGGAACACCCATCCACACAGAAACAGAACCATTGTAGTGCCTCCCTTGCCCACCTTGGATAACAAGTCTAGAAGAATACCATCGTTAATGGTGCTGAAAGCCACCGAGGGATCCAGAAGAATGAGAAGAGTCATATTCCCTCTGTTCTTCTCCTGCCAGGCTGGACGCAGATTAAAATGGGTGAAGATGAACTGCTCTCATCCAGGAGTTTCTGGAGCTACATGGCAAATACAACCTGAAGCACCTTATCAAAAAGGTGTGTACTTGTGACCAACCAATAGCTGAAATAATCCTCAGAGTACATAGAAACCTTCTATTAGAAGTGGTATACTTGCTTCCTTCAAAGCTTTTGATGTATCCATTACACATTCACCTGGGACCAAAACATTTTCCATGCTTGTTACAGCACACCTTAACATGGTGAGGGGGGTTGAGAGTGTCAAAGAAGCTGTAAACAATGCCATCAGGAATCTAGACCAAGAGGCTAGACTCCTAGCAGGGGCACCCAAGGAGGAATGGTCAAAGTTGAGATACCAGACTAAGATGCATCCAAACTCAGAGGAAGGCAGTGGTAAACCACCTCTGAATACATCTTACCAGGAAAACCCTATGTACAGAGTATCCAAAATGCAACACAAGATAGTGCTGGAAGATGAGACCCTCA
The DNA here is from genome assembly GCF_030035675.1 of Rhineura floridana. Classification (NCBI taxonomy): domain Eukaryota; kingdom Metazoa; phylum Chordata; class Lepidosauria; order Squamata; family Rhineuridae; genus Rhineura; species Rhineura floridana. The sequence continues at coordinate 90,866,036 of NC_084482.1, read as the reverse complement.
GGTCAGATGGCACTCACTGTTACTGGGGAAGAACGGAGAAGCAGGAGTAGCACTGTGACTACTGACACAACTGGGTCAAAGCCAAAAGGAAGCTCAGAGGTTGATGTGCACAAATGCGAAAGAAGAGTCCAAAGTTGTACACAATAGGGACATGGAATGTGAGAAGCATGAACCAGGGAAAGTTAGAAATTGTCAAGCAAGAAATGGAATGCATCAACATTACAATACATGGCTCGAGTGAATTAAAATGGACAGGAATGGGACACTTTCAACCAGGCAACTACAAAATAATTTATGCAGGAAATGAGAAATTAAGAAGAAATGGGGTTGCTTTAATAGTGAGAAGTGATGTAACAAAAGCAATTAGGAGCTGCAATGCAAGGTCTGAGCAAGTGATATCAATGAGATTAAATGGGAAACCTATTACCTTAACCATCATCCAAGTCTACACTCCAGCGGCAAATGAAGAAGAGGAATTGGAGAGATTTTACGCAGAAGTACAGGAGGAAATTGATCACACACCAAAACAAGATGTTCTGATAATCATAGGGGACTGGAATGTAAAAGTAGGGAACAGAGAAGAACTAGAAATTCTGGGAAAATGGGGTTTAGGAGATAGAAATGAAGCAGGAAACTTACTAAATTCTGTGAAACCAATAATTTGTTTCTTGCAAACACATTTTTTGAGCAACCAAAAAGACAACTGTACACATGGACATCACCAAATGGCCAATATAGGTATTCAAATTGATTATTGGTAGCAGAAGATGGAGAAGTTCTATACTTTCTGCGAAAACAAGACCAACAGCAGACAGCAATACAGATCAAGAAATGGTAATATCGAAAACCAGAGTAAAGCTAAAAAAGAACAAAGCAATCATAATGCCAAAATACAATTTAAGTAACACCCCAGAAGAATACAAAGATCAAATAAGGAACAGATTTGAAGCTTTAAACTTAGTTGACAGAGAACCAGAAGAACTATGGATTGAAGTCAGAGACATTATCAGGTAAGAATGCAAAAAGGTAATACCTCTAGTTAAAAAGAGAGAAAGACCTCAATGGATGACTGATGAAACTCTTAAAATGGTTGCTACAAGTTACAGAGAATGAATTGGTCAAACTTTTGACAAAAAATTGTCAACAAATACGGAAAACTAAACAATGGCCCACAGACTGGAAGCGTTCAATATATATCCCAATTCCAAAGAAAGGGGATCCCAGGGAATTCAGTAATTATCAAACTATTGCATTAATATCCCATGTAAGTAAAGTAATGCTCAAGATTCTACAACAAAGGCTCTGACCATATATGGAGAGAGAAATGCCAGATGTCTAAGCTGGATTTAGAAAAGGAAGAGGTACCAGAGATCATATCGCAAACATATGTTGGATAATGGAACGGACCAAGGAATTTCAGAAAAGAAACACCCTGTGCTTTATAGATTACAGCAAAGCCTTTTGATTGTATAGATCGTGAAAAACTATGGAATGCTTTAAAAGAAATGGGGGTGCCGCAGGGTCTGATTGTCCTGATGTGCAACCTATTCTCTGGACAAGAGGCTACTGTAAGGACAGAATATGGAGAAACTGATTGGTTCCCCATCGGAAAGGGTGTGAGACGGGTGTATTTTATCACTCTATTTGTTTAATCTATATGCAGAACATATCATATGGAAAGCAGGATTGGACCAAGATGGTATGAAAATTGGAGGGAGAAATATCAATAATTTAAGATATGCAGACAATACCAAACTACTAGAAGAAACCAGTAACGATTTGAAATTAATGCTGTTGAAAGTTAAAGAGGAAAGCACAAAAGCAGGACTACAGCTGAATGTCAAGAAGACTAAAGTAATGGCAACAGAAGATTTATCTAAATTTAAAGGTGACAATAAGGACATTGAACTTGTCAAGGATTATCAATACCTTGCCACAGTCATTAACCAAGATGGAGACAATAGTCAAGAAATCAGAAGGCAGCTAGAACTGGGGAGGGCAGCTATGGAAGAACTAGAAAAGGTCCTCAAATGCAAAGATGTATCATTGAATACTAAAGTCAGGACAATTCAGACCATGGTATTTCCAATCTCTATGTATGGATGTGAAAGTTGGACAGTGAAAACAGTGGATAAGAGAAAAATCAACTCATTTGAAATGTGGTGTTGGAGGAGAGCTTTGCACATACCATGGACTGCAAAAAAGACAAATAATTGGGTGTCAGAACAAATTAAACCAGAACTATCACTAGAAGCTAAAATGATGAAACTGAGGTTATCATACTTTGGACACATAATGAGAAGACATGATTCACTAGCCAAAATAATAATGCTTGGAAAAACAGAAGGGAGTAGAAAAAGAGGAAGACCAAACAAGAGATGGATTGATTCCATAAAGGAAGCCATAGACCTGAACTTTCAAGATCTGAACAGGGTGGCTTATAACAGATGCTACTGGAGATCACCGATTCATAGGATCGCCATAAGTCATAATCGACTTGAAGTCACATAACAATAGGTTTTCACAACATTTTTACCCTTTTGTACCAAGCCCATTGCACTTTCACAATATTTTTAACCCTCCTGTGCCAACCCACATGTGCAAGACTATTTGAGGACCAGGTTATACTAACAACTGAGGGGAAAAATATACAGCCATGAGAGTGGCTGTATGCTATAGCCGGCATGGATATTTCGCATTCCACAATGTTAACTTGAAAATACCCCCATGCCATTCTGATCCTTCCCATAAGCTCATTTCAAAACAAATCCTTACCAAACTTGTAGTCCTGAACTCAAAAACACTTGCTTAACAACCCTCTACATTTTCATGGTGATACACAAAACAGTCAGAGAGAACAGAGAGTTCAAAGTGTAAAACAAGAGAGAACAAATCCAGATCTCTGTTGGACTTTTTGTTTCAGTGGTCTCATAATTTGTTGAAATTAATTAAAAATCAGCCATGTTCACAGAGCACCTGTAATCCTATTACAGATTAAACTTAAACTTCATCTTCTGCAGTTTAAGTAATGCATGACTGATTTTTAATTAATGTAAGAAATTTAACACTGGACTCTATGACAGCACAGGCATGCTCAGTAAGAACCAACTGTCAGTGTTCTAAAAGCCAGACTCACAGCTGTTTGGCTTGGCTAATCAGGTGGCCATATCCATGCCAGACATTTATTCCTTTTTAAACAGTCCTGGCTTCTCCCAAATAATTCTGGGAAGTGAAGTTTGTGAAGGGTGCTGAGAGTTGTGCCGAGAGACTCCTATTCCCCTGACAGAGCTCCAGTGGCTAGAGTGGTTTAACAGTAAATACCCCTTTCCTGGGTATTGTAGCCCTGTGAGGGGAATATGGCATCTCCTAGCAACTGTAAGCACCCTTCACAAACTACACTTCCTAGGATTCTTTGGGGGAAGCCATGACTGTCTAAAGTGGAATAAAGGTCTGGTGTGGATGTGGCCAGTGAGAGCTCTGATATAAATTTGGGTGGGAGACTACATACGTCTGCTGTAGAATAAAAAGGTGGGGGAAACCCTGAAAAACAATGATATTGTTCACAATGTTTTCCTTTTGGAAAGGAAAGGAGCTTCACCTCTGCCCAGTGCCCTCCCACCCAATCTCCTCCCCTCCTTCTCCCTCCCTTCCCTCCCCACTCCCTGCCCCTCCCCCAGGTCAGTTTCACTTATCCTAAGCATGATTGTACTGGAGTAAATCCCACTGAACTCAAAAACCATGCAAATGGTCAAACCTGCCCTCCTCTCTTCGTCCCTCTTATCCCCTCCCTCTTGTCCCTTCCCTTCCTCTTCCTTCGCCCCTCCCATCCCTTCCTTTCCAATCCCCTCCCCCTTTCCTCCTTCTTCCCCTCTGTGATGTTCCTATATATTAGTGTATATATGGTAAGTGCTGGTTGTTTAGAGTATACATGGTAAGTAGTGAAAGAGGAGGGGGAGTGAATGGGTAATAGAATGCTTGATGATTGGCTGAATGTTTAAAATGGCTGACAGTATAAATGAAAGGATGACAGGTAAATCTGGGTGAATGTGAGGTGGTGAATTGTGGAATCTGGGGGGAGAAGAGAAAGAGTGGATTGCTTGGTGGGGTTTAGAGAGTTGTTTACCAGGAGGGAGGTGGAGTTCGGATTAGTATTGAGTAAAACCATATGCTTATGTGCCTTAAGAAGAAATCTTGTTAATCTTGTTAGCTTTGTTATCTTTAATAAATACTTAATTTGGTTTACCAAAGGCCTGATCCTTGGCTGGGGTTTCACAGACCAGAAGGGAGGGTAAGGTAATGACCAAGGCTGAAGGGGAACTGTAACAAATGGTGGCAGCGGTGAAGAGAATAACAATACCAGTATTCAGAGTCTCTGGGAATACTAGTATTGGGACGTTACTGGTGGTTGCCTAGCAGGGGGATCTGTTGAGATCTGTGCTAGAGCGGATAGGTAAACCATAAGAGAGTGCGGTCCGGACTGGTGGAGTCCCTGGTGGTGCCTAGAGACAGGCAGTAACCACGAGCAGGTAGGAACCTGACAGGGAGAGCCAGGGAAGGATGCATCACACCCTCCCCCTCCCCTCCCCCCTTCTTCTCCTCCCCCATGGTCAGTTTTACCTGTCCTAAGCATGATTGCACGGGAGTAAATCCCATTGAACTCAATAAGCATGCAAATGATCAGACCTGTCTTTCCCCTCCTTCTCTCTCCTCTCCAGCTCAGAGGCACACATTACCAAATTTTTCCAAGCTACACAGGAAGTGGATTGGATTGTGAAAGACCGACCCAAATTGTATTTGCATTTTTACAAATTTGTAGGGCAGTAAAATATCTCAGAGAGGAGGTCAGGCCTCCTGCTCCCCCGGGGCATTCACTATAGCTGCCCAATTTCCCTACATTTTAAAGTTTGATAGAAATATCTGTTGGCTATAGGTACATTCTTAAACCGCAAGGGTTTTTTGCCTATTAGTGAATATCAAGCTATGGAATGCACACAAAACCTGCTGAATTGAGATTCGGCCAACAAAATTTCCTAAGAAATCCATTGCTTGGGGCCAGAAAAACAGATTTCCACCTGTGAAGTTTATACATTACTAGCATTTGGCAATCAGTGGCCCATATATGCTTCTGGCTTAAAGCTCTGGGACTCACAAGAGCATAGTTATTCCCACATTACCACACTTCACATACAAACAGTGTTCCTTTGGAAGAATGTTTTCTTTAATTGCACAAGAGGAAACACACCAATAGAGTCTTAACATAGCAGGTGGTACCAGGAAAGCAGGTTGACTTTCCCAGTGCACAAGCGCATATCAATTCAAACTATGAGCAAGCATAACATTTCAAGTAGGTAGATGGGGGGAGGGATGCTTGGGGAGATTTGACAGTTGCAAAAGATAGAGCAGATAGCCTGCAGGTAACAATACTAGGCAGAACTACAACAATTTATCCTTCATGTTTTCCATATTTAAAATGCCTTACTATTAGCTAAGCCTCACAATACTGTTGCAATACCGTTTTATTGTGCCACTTTCACATTTCTTTCTACAGATGAGAAACATAGGAGGGCTGGGGAAAAGCAATCACAGTAATCTGATATCTCGTTCCCAAGGTTGATACTCCAAATTACAGTATAATCTTTCAATCTTTCCAATAATTCCATTTGTGAAAAGACTAGATGTACTATCTAGAGGCGTATGCAATAAACTATGTCCAGCAACAACAAAAGATTTTGTTACCATATTTCTGTCTCAGACCAGATTATCAAATGCCAGTTTTAGCCCCAGTTTCATTTACAGCTGCCTGCAAAACATATCCACTGTACTTTGTTACATCATCTGCTGGAACTTCAGTGGCGACTGGTGGCTCCATATCAGTGGGGCAATGGAATCCGCTCCTGGTTTTAGGCCTAACTTTCAATGAATTGTCAAAGGTGCTTTACGCTGCCACTGCTTAGAGGGTGGTACAATGTCCCTCTCGTAGCCCCTCTTTAGCACATCTGAAAGGGCACTATATCTTGCCCTATCACTCCAGTAAATGACACTTTTCCAGTTCATTACGCTGAAACATCACAGCAAAGGATTAGTTGGTCAGTAGAAGGGCAGCGCTCAATCCTATGCTTTGCTACAACTATAAATCAGACTAGACTATTCCGTTTTGAGATAGTTTTGAATCTTTGCCAGTCAGTTCCAGCAACATCAAAACAGGGACCTGCTGATAATTATATGACGTGACAGGTCTCAATATTCCAAGGGCCTTTCCCAATGATGTGACTGACTTCCTATAAGTACCACCACCACTTATCCACCCACACAACACTTCAGCAGATGTGTCTGTTATAAGCAAAAATTCCTGGATCCTTAACCACAGTTAAGATGTAAGGAAATGTTATGTCTCCCCTGGAGAATTAATGTATAGGAAGTTTTAAAACAGGAAGTCTTTCCTCTCTCCTTATCAAATTCCTTAATACAAATATAGTTAACTGAAAAAAATGCAATAAGGATAAGCAAGGAATTTTAAGAAGCACTCACAATTTAATTTCCTTGAACTCATATTCAAGAACAGAATTTCTTTACACTGTAAAAATACTGTCATATTTTCATATCTGATGAAGTGGGCTTTAGCCCTCCTCGAAAAATTATGCCATAATACATGGTGCCACAAGTATCTTAGGTGACCTTATAAAAATAAAAAGCAGAAGTAAAGAACTCCTTTCTTATCTTTTTCAGTAACTAGAAACATACTAATATTCCTATAACAGGGGTTCTCAAACTATGGTCCTCCGACCATCAGTGGTTTATGAGCTTCATTCTGGTGGTCTGCAGCGTGTTCTGTAAAAATACAATTTAAAAAATGACACAGCAGCTAGCACAGCATATTCTAACTGCTATGTGGTCCACCAAGACCCTCAGCAATTTTCAAGTAGTCCATGGGGGGAAAGGTTTGGTAACAGCTGTCTTAGAACTTTCTGAAAAGACAAATTCTGAAATTTCAAAAGATCACATCAACGAGAAACAGTGAGGCTGTGGACATAAAATCTGAGTAAAAAAAGAGGTGAATATCACCTCTGAAACATACTATTATACCAAGAAACAGCCATAGGAATGTTAAAAATATAGTACTTATTTAGAAGACAGAAAGACATGCAGCGCGGACTCTTCTCCCTGTATTTATTTCAGCTATAATCAAGCCCAAAATGAGTAGCATCTCTCAGTGGCTTGACATCACAGTTTATTTGCTCAAGTGCTCTCTTCTAGGAAAATTCATTCATGCCTAATAACCAAAGAATTATGTGTCATGGGCAGCAGAGTGATCTCACCATGATATAGGCCAGATGCCAGTGAGTAACTTATTACCCAGGATGGATTTGGTCATATTAAGTGTCACTAATAAAACCTAATTTTGGCTTAGTAGCAGGAAAATTTCAAGATTAACACATTAATGCCTGGGGAATTAGTATATGTGATTTGGGCAGTTTTTTAAAAAAAATACATATCAAGTAATTTCAGTATTAATGTTTTGCTAAACACTTATATTTGATGGCACACTATAACCCATGATCAGCCTCAAAGTTATATGTCCATAATGTATTTCCCAGAAATGTTGGAGCAGAACTGCCAAGGACAGAAGTGCTCTTCCACTCTCAGCCTATCCTTCTCAAGCAGAAGATATTATTTTGTACTCACACATCTCTCTCAGTTTTTAAATATAAATATAAATGATGGATGACTCAGCTTCATTAAGTCTGTATTGCTCTCAATAGGTAGGCCCTCAAAATATCTCCAGTAAGACTTAGGTCAATTGTTAAGTAAAAAATAGACACTGAACAGACTGCAAAGACACGCTTCATAAAACCGAACTCTAGCACTTCTGATTCACTTTCAAGTTTAACATTTTCCTCTCTCCTCCTGAATTTGAGACAATGATGCCCCCTCCAGATTGATGACAAGCAACATACATCTCCATCACACAATGTATTTTCCTAATCTGAATTCCAGGTAAACCCTCTCTATGAAGTCTGAGAGGAGACTAGTTCTTTCCAAATATTTGTATTCACTTTGATGGTGGTGTGCATTGGAGGAGAGGCAAGTGCACTGGCCCACACAGGATGATGTTAGCCAGTCCCTCAGCATCATGGTATCTGCACTGTACAGCTCTGGCCAACCCCCTTCCTCCTCCTTCAGCAAATAGCTGCACCTGCCAATAACTACCCCTGTGTCCCCACTGCCAGCCCTCACTGAAATGAACTAGAATTAGACAGAAATAGGGTTTGTGGTTGATATCTCTAAGGTAGAGACCAACAGGAAAGCTGTAATCTATTGATATTGCTAAATCTTTCAGCAGTCCTGAATACTGGTGATCAAGTGGTACCCTGGAGTCATGACTGTACTTATCAGCAAGCATGTGGGAGTGCTCTTGGACAATACGCAACTCAGCCTTGGCAGGAAGGTTTCAGAGGGCAAAGCCAGATGACTGCTTGCTATACTGGGACCTTCCCTATAGGGTAACATACGGTTCCTTCTTACAGCCTATCCCGTTCATTGTATACAAAAGGCTATAGGGCAAGGACATGGAGAGCACCGGGGTGAAGTACTGTCAGTACACAGTTGACATACAGGTCTTCATTGCTCATTCCCAGTAGTTTCACTGCTTAGAACAATATTTGGCCATGATCAAGCCAATTAAAAGGGAATCCATGAAAAGTGGGCATAACAATGCCAGACAGGCCTTGCAAAACTTAAGGAGGGAAGGGTTGTGAAAAGATGCATCACTGATGAGATTCTGACTCATTTGTTTCTAGGCCTCTGAGGTGGTCCTCATATTGCCAAGACTAAACTCCAGTGTGCAACAACTGGCAAGAATCACTGCAAACCTTTGGATCCAATTCAAGTTAGATTTGTTGCAGCCATAAAACCATAACTATTTTATATGTGAATTACACATTATATACAAAATTAATACAGAACAAATGATAAAATACACCTTATGACTTCAATACAACATGTGCAAAAATACATCAGTACATTATGTGAAGGTAAAACAGATCACAAAGCAAAATTACTGATCAAAATTATAGTTAAGCACATGGAGAATCCATAAATGTCTGTCTCAGGGCCATACTACATGTGACATTAACCATATGGTTTGTCCCCAAGTACATGATTCCCCCCAATGCCTGGAAATAGCCTGCAGAAGGGGTGGGTTGTGGATTGGGTTCCTAATGTGGGGGAAAAGGGACTTATAGCCTTTGCCACTGCAGTTCCAATTGGGAAGCCCACACTTGCAATTTGCATGAGGAGCCAGTCCAAGTCAGGGTGGGGGATCTATTCAGATCCCCCACACTGGCTCTTTCAGAATTTAAAATAATTTATTCAAAGGCGAACTAGACAGTTTTTCCTGTTATGTACAATTCAGAACTGGCAGCTGTCATTCATCTCTTTCTAGCCTCTGTACACCTGACATGCTCTTATTGTGGATCTGCTCTTAATAACTTTCAGTATCTTCATTTGTTACAGAATCGTAGTTATTTTAACCTTTTGATCTTTATTGTATCCAAAACCATGGTATACATAAATGCTGAAACATTTTGGAGAGCTTACAGGAACTGAAATGTTGACTGGATCCCAATGAACAACAGGTGCTCAAAACACATATGATATTGTTAAGCTGGACAATAAATACTCATCTTTCTAACTGTAACTCTCTTGTTCTTCTAGGTTGGATCAAGAATGTCCAGACAGCCAAACATTATCCCTGAATATATTCAACAAAAGATCCTAGTTCAAAGTGTATTGTACACCCTTCACTTTCAGCAGCATCTGCATTCATAGAGCCTCTTTCCTGTCAAAAGCTAGACTTAAAAAACAAGTAACTTTACAGATAGGGTAATTTATTATTCATATGTTAATAGATGTGGATACAGGAACAAAAAGCTTTCCAGAAGGAGCACACAGGGTTAGGAGTGAAGTCCAGTTGCTTTGTTTACCTAGCCTTACTCTAACCTGTGGACATTATAGAACAAACCAAGTAGCATCCAAAAGATTTTCCTGTATTATGCATGAGTGACACAAAACAGAAGCCCAAGGAAGACAGCAACAACACAAAGTGGTATCAGCTGTTCCCTGTACTCAGATTAGACCGCAAAATGTAAACACACAAACAATATGGGTTGGATCTGTATTCACCCATCACCCACAAAAGTTGATAAAATGCTCCTTTCTCATCTGCCTTTCCTATGTATGTTGATTGTATCCAGCAAAATTGCCCTGTTCTCACTAGGACTTCTGCTTACACAATGGAACTTCCCCTCCCTCTACTCCCCTATCATGTCCCCACAGATCCATCTGGGGATTCCACCAATAGTCTGGAACAGATTGGGGAGCATGGAGAGAAGAAAGGGAGAAGTTCTGTTGTGCAAGTGGAAATGCTTGTGTGAATAGGACAACTTTGTTGGATACAACACATTGTCAAGTTCAGGCTCTCACAAGATATATGTTACATGCAGGCACTCCTTGTCCCTTCCATGTAGAAACTTGCCATCAAAAGAAGAGGTTACTCACTTCTTTGGGAATTGGGGGGGTAGATTTCGATCTAACCTTAACACTCTGATTTAGAGATATCAGAGCTGCAAGAGGAATGATTGGTTAAACAATCACTTTTTTAAATAAGGAAAACTATCAACAGCAGTAGTTTGTACTTACATTTCAGTGGCTATGAATCCAGTAAGCTCAGACAGGAATAGAAACAATATGAAGAAACAGCAGCAGACAGAAACTAGAAAAGACACATATGGATAAAAGTTAATTTTAACACCCCTGGCAAATGTTTGACAGTATATTCTCTCTCTCTCTCTCTCTCTCTCTCTCTCTCTCCCTCTCTCTCTCTCCCCCCCCTCCCCCCCCTCTCCCCCCCCTCTCTCACACACACACAGAGCCAGCCCTCAACTCCACAATGGCCCTTCCATCACCAACTGGTCTCAATTGTTTTGAGCACAGCGGCTGGGTGGTCAATAAGATGGAAGTATTACGATTACTTAGAACTGGGGCCATAAAGCATCTTTGGCCCTCCAGAAATTGCTGAACTACAATTCCCATCATTCCTGACGATTGGCTGGGGCTCATGGGAGTTGTAGTTCAGCAACATCTAGAGGGCCAAAGGTTCCCCACACCTGCTATAAAATCACCTAGACTGAAAGATAGCAATTTGCCCAAAACTACCTGGTGAGAATTATGGCTGAGCAGAATTTGATACTGGATCCAAATCCTTGTATCGCACAGTTTATCCACTATACTCCGTGGGTGATATCCAACTAAATTAGAATAGACCTTTTGAATTCAATGAAGTTACTTCATTTATTCCAGTGAGTCTATGCTGAATATGACCAACATGGGCTCCTTTGGGAGGAAGGGCAGGATTTAAATCAAATAAATAATAATAACACAATAATATTTGATATCACCCACTGGCTTTTCAGTCCCTTCTTTTCCCTTCACCTCTCCCTCTAACACTTCAACTCAGAGCAAAGGGACAGCTCACTAAGTTCTTACCAGTGGTGCTTTCTGCATTAAGGTAGGATAAACACAAAAATACTCCTACATGTTCTCCGCATTGAAGCCAAGTCTATAAGCTATATTACCATTTCACAGTTCTACATGCATTGGGTGCTTCCTGATGATAAACAACAAAAATCATGTTGCTTAAATCTATACTAGTTTTGTGACATAATTTACCATCATGAAGTAACAAAAAATAAAAAGCTTTTTGTTGTCGTTGCTAACCATCTCCTGTTGGACTCTTTAAGGAGAAAGGCAGCTGAGAAGCCTTGAAAACTGAAATAAAAGGGAGAGAAGCAGATCTTATCTTGCCACCAGCCCCACAGAGGAAAGGAGCAATGTTGTTTACAAAGGAAAAGAAAAAAAGAGCCCCTTGCTGCACTTTCTCTCTCACCACTCACCACACATTTGCTCTTGCCACAGACTGCCTGCCAGTCACCCTCCCTAATGAACAACAGCATACGGACTGCCTTTTCAGTTGCCAGGGACCTAAAGAGAGGAAGGTTGTGGCTGCTGTGGCATAAACCCATGCCCAGGACAGGACAGGAAAGTAACCAGTTGTCTTGCCACTGGGCTGGGGCAAAGGAGGATTAAGCGGCCTTCCTCCTCGAGAAGCTTTCACCTCTTTTCTCTACCTGCAATTGCTGGCAGAGAAATCTTCCCCTTCACAAGGGCATGCTTTAATTTTATTTTTAAGAAATAATATTTGAGAAACCACACCTTCATCAATACAATCCCATAATGGCTTACAAACATAAAATAAAAACAATAAACATACTACTAGCCAACAGTAAAGCAAATGAACATCATAAAGAGAACAGACCACAGGAACCACCAGGCATTTAAAATACATGAAATACCAACATAGTTGTTAAAAAGGCCCTGGAAAATAAAACAGGGCTTGCCTGGCACCTAGATGATAACAGAGAAGGTGCTAAGTGAGCTGTTTTGGAGAAGAAGTTCCAGAAACCACAGTCAAGAATGTCCTCCCCCTAGTCACCACCCACCTCCCCATCAGTGGCAGGGGCACTGAAGCAGACAGCCTCAGAAGATTGCCTGCATATCTGACAGGATGATATGGAGGGAGATGTTCCTTTAGGTACCATAGTCTCAAGCCATGTAGGGCTTTATAAGTTAATACCAGCACCATGAAACCAGCAGACAGCGAAGCTTTTTCAAAACTGACAAGGCATGTTCTCAGAATATATGCACGTTTCAGACAGTAATACATGTAGGGTTTATAAATTACAAGGCAGCAGTGAAATCAGCCAGACTTTCCCCACACCTTTCCAGTTTCACCACACAAGAGACTGAAAGGAGAGTGGGGACAGTAAGAGTCACTGATCCAGTGGTATAAATCAGGTTATGGAGAAACAATGGGGTTACACATCGCTGAGTGTGTCAACCAACCAAGTCACCAACCACTACTCTGTAGGTGAGACAATTGTGCTAGACAGTCCATACTGTAAAGGGCTGTGCTGCAACTATGATGGATTTCTTTTTCTTTTACGTGTGATAAACCAGCATAAAAAGGATAACAAAGGAATGCAGTAGTTTGTGAGAAGGTCTCTTGGTTTCTCAGTAATAATAACCAAGAGAATGAATGGGTGACAATAGCAGACAAAAAGGACAGTGTGGAAGCACATTGATTCTAATCAGCCATGTTATTATCTTGTGAAGTTTGCATGTTTAGAGCATGAACCCACCCTTGCACTTCCCCCAGCAACTAACCAAACTTCACAATTGCTATTTTCCTCATCAAATGAAGAACTGAACACCCACTGTGACTTTCTGGGGGGCATTTCCTGCAACATAGGTCACCACAGGCTAGCAGCTCTATTTCTCCTTTTCACCTTCTTCAGGTGAGGCTGTTGATGTGCTAAACCGCTGCCTGACTGCGATAATGGACTGGATGAGAGCTAATAAACTGAAACTCAATCCAGACAAGACTGAAACACTGTTGGTGAGCTCTTTCCCTGCCCGGATGGTGGATGTTCATCCTGTTCTAGATGGGGTTACACTCCCCTTGAAAGAACAGGTTCGTAGTTTGGGGGTCCTTTTTGACCCTTCCTTGTCGCTTGAGGCTCAAGTGGCCTCGGTGGCTCGGAATGCATTTTACCATCTTCGTTTAGTAGCCCAACTACGCCCCTATCTGGACAGTGACGATCTTGCTTCAGTTGTTCACGCCCTGGTAACTTCTAGACTGGATTACTGTAATGCACTCTATGTAGGGCTGCCCTTGAAGACAGTTCGGAAACTTCAGCTGGTGCAAAACGCGGCAGCCAGGCTATTGACGAGGACCAATCGGTCTGCGCATATAACACCTGTTCTGGCCCGTTTGCACTGGCTACCTATTTGTTTCCGAGCCAGATTCAAGGTGCTGGTTTTGACCTATAAAGCCTTACACAGTGTGGGACCACAGTACCTTGTGGAACGCCTCTCCCGCTATGAACCTACCCGTTCACTTCGTTCAGTATCTAAGACCCTCCTCCGGGTACCATCTCACCAGGATGCCCGGAGGATTGTTACCAGATCTAGGGCGTTTTCTGTAGTGGCCCCCAAATTGTGGAACAGCTTACCTGAAGAGATACGCCTGGCGCCTACGGTGCTTTCTTTTAGGCGCCAGGTTAAGACCTGGCTGTACTCCCAGGCTTTTTAATGTTTTTAATGTTAATGTTTATGTCTACGCTTTATTTTAATATTGTTGTTGATATATGTGATTGATTTTATTATAATATTGTATTTTTAATCTGTTTTGTACACCGCCCAGAGAGCTACTAGCTATGGGCGGTCTAAAAATGAAACAAAAAAAAAACTGTTTCAATCATCTCTCTCTTCAGCTTTGATTTAATCTAACTTCTGCTCAGGAAGAAATCATAATTCTCTGCTTTTCTGACAGGCTTTGATAAATTATTAGATATCGCTGCAAGAAAGCACCCCACATTCTTCAAAAGCAGTCTCTAAAAATCAATAACCTGCTGTGAGTAAGGGAAGCTGAATGGGATGCAAGTGCTGAGGGTGTGTCAAAAACAGTAAGAGTTACAGTAGGGCCCCGCTTTTTGGCAGCCTGCTTTTCGGCATTCCACTAATATGGCGGCTAAAATTAGAGTAAGGCCCCACTCATTCGGCGCTTGTTCCGCTTTTATGGTGCATCAGGTACCATTTTATTGAAGGAGTTCCGCTTTTTGGAGGGGTTCCGCTTTTAGGCGGGGATCTGGAACGTAACCCGCCATATGAGTGGGGCCCTACTGTATATTAACTAAAAGGGGCAGGGTTGGTATTTACTGATGAATTAAAGCAAACATTCTCTACTTTCTGACTCTATGCTGAATCATCATGTAAAAGGCAAGCAAAAATGCCACAAAGAGGCAGACTAATAGTGTTGGAGGGGGAGATTTAAGGAGAGTGTTTGTTTGTTTGTTCTTCAGTCACGATGACATGGCATTCTAACATCCAGCCTACTACCATGAGGAGCTCTTTCTCTAAACTTTGCTTTGTGTATCATCACAGCACTGCTAGTTTTGCAATTATAGAACAAACCTGAGAAAATTAATGGACACAACCATTTGTCAAAACAAACTATGTTAAGTTTTCTTCTAATGATGCCTGCCATGAAAAGATCTCTTTTATGGAGCTTCAGTGTAATGTGCAAACTGATAGATACAGAAGGTTTTCCCTACTAAAATGGATGTCTTAGTATACATTTCAATATCTATATTTATCTTATGTTATTGACATTTATACTTGTATTTGGATTCCATAAGTATACCTGTATTTGTAAATGATGTTATGGAAACCAAGTGTCCGTACCCATGAGAAACAGCTATACAGAAAATGCCTTCTCCATAATGGGTAGTATTTGCACAGATGAATAAACCTGTCCCCAAGCTTATATGGTAAAGGCAGAGCACCAAAGCTAGTTAAATTTTGGTATGTTTGGGGACAGAAGTTACTAATGTAGGCCCGTGAGCACACATACACCCACAGAGACCTTCCATGGTATCTGCAGGGTCCCTCCTTTCCCTCCAAAGAAATTAGTGTTGAAATAAGTATTCTGTTGTGATCAACAGAATAGGCTGAGGTATATGTAATGCCCATGACAGTACTGCCAGTTTCCAAATGTGCCCACACGCCCCCAAAGGCTGGCAATTGCTGTTTGGGATAATTTCCCTGACTATACAAGCTAGAAAACAGTATTACGCCTAGAAGCTTCAAGCAAACAGACATTTACATTCAATTTTTATTATTATTTTTTTAAAAGTATGCCCAGTGTTTACAGACTGCCTAATAACAAAGGTTCTCAAGGTGGTTTTACAAGGAAAAAGATGAAACCATGAAGTATGAAAATACAGTATAAAAAAACTAACACACATTAAAACCTGCAACAGAGAATGACTTCAGTACAACAGATCTGAAGAGTACTAAAAACATTGAAGAGTAAAACCCCTGAGAAAATAAAAAAGGTCTCACCTAGTATCAAAAAAGCCATAACGTAAGAAGACAGAACATGATATTGTGACCTTTGGTACCTGTTTTTTGCTGCTTTTAATTGTGTATATCAAAAACAAAGGGCATGATCCAGCTCTCCCTTTCCTAGGTACATCAGGAGGGCCTAGAACCCAGATGTGTAGACAACAGGAAAGGTAGCTGGGGATGGAGGTAGAAAGCTTGAAAAGGAAAGGATTTCCAGTCCAGAAAATTTCTTCTCTCCTCACCCCCACCCATCCCAGCATAGATGATCGCACACAGCTCCCCCTACTGCTAATCAACACAGCTGGCTTCAGGCAGAGAAAAGGAAGAAATTCCCTGCATTGACCAACCCCTTTCATTTTCTGCATATTCTCCTGGCCTCTGCTCTCTCTTCTTTCTCTCTGGAAGCAGAGTCCTTGAATCTGGATCAAGCCCACAAGTCTATTGATCTCATCTGCTGTAGCTGCACTTAATGTTTAATTATTTATTTAAAATAGTTCATCAAAAGATTCCAAGGAGGTATAAAAAGTGTGAAAAAACTAATTCACCTACAGTATATAAATACAATTTTTAAAAACCAACAAAGTACCACAAAACAAAGGCAAATAATCCCCCTGCTCCCCAAAAAAGAAGGGGCAAAATAGGCCAAACAAAAATAATCTAAAAGCAACAATCCTTGTATTACTCCCGATACTAGTTATCTTCTTGTGATTTCTATTACTTTTACTTGATTTCTTTGTGGGGCTCGATTTATGGATGTGCATTCAGGTGTACATTAAAATATACATCCAAGCGTGGTGGTGGGGAAAACCAGTGTGGAGAGACTTCATCCACACTTACATTGCACACTCCAATGTGGATTTCAGCCTTCCCCAACTTCATGCCCTCCAGATGTTTTGGATTACAGCTCCCACCATGGCCATACCAATGCTGGGTAGGGGCTCATGGAAGTTGTAGTCCAAAACACCTGGAGGGCACCAGGTTGGGGAAGGCTGACTTAGGGAATGCTTCTTTAAATAAGCTGAATCCAGAGTTCTCTGGCAGCTCTAACCTTCTGTTTTCTGTGATCTAGCACTCGCCAGCCACTGCTTAAGCCTTAGACTCTTAAGGCAAGCTTTCAACTGTCAGGTTTTGCTCTTTTTCCCATTCTTGTAATGTAACCTTTTTGGCCAGCCCGGTTGATCTACCACTTTCTAGCTTGTCTACAAGCTCTGTGCTTTAATTTGAGACCACACTGATATTACCACAACCATGGCAAGTGCCCACGCGGAACTAGAGTTAAGAAACAGAAATAGTCATTACCCTCGTCTCTCACAATTTATGCCAAAACACATCACAAAAACCCAAAGAAATCAGACGTAAGAAAGGAGGCTGTTGTTAACAGTTCTCACAAGTCACATAGCACATAACAGTTTAGAGTTACCAGCCCCAGAATCTGGAATTCCACAGAGAGCGAATGCATAGCCTCAGAAATTGAGTGCCTGAGGGAACGATCCCTCAATGCTCCTCAAATTACTGCAAGGGAAAGGATTTACTATCAATCAGTGCCCTTTTAAAAAAGGAGCCTACTGAATGTGATCAATGTGCAAGAGTTCTTTCAGCCACAGAAGGACCATGTCCATAAGATTGGAACTTCTGGTATTAGATAAAAAGAGAGATGAGGATACGAGGATAGGAGGCAGACACAAGGGGCCCTCCAAGGAGAGAGAGAGATTCATGGGGAAGAAAATATAGTCCAGTTTTATAGTGGCTAAGGCACTAAGACATACAAAAAAGGAACTAAGAGGCATAGGGTGGCATTCTTCTCTGTTTGTGTACCTAACTGAATACGCAGATTTGTTTTAGGCTGGTTCAAAACAGCCCGATCTGGTTCAGCAGGCTCCTTCTAACTGCCAAAGACTGGAAAGATCAGATCTCTGATAGAGATAAAAGTCCCTGGCACAGGACAACAAGACCAAACAATAAGACACAATACACAGCACAGAGCCCCAATTTATCTAATCGATTCTGCTGAAAGCCATTCCATTTCCCCCTTGATTAACTGCTCTGTTGCATATTAATTCTCTCTCTCTCTCTCTCCCCCTCCCCCTCCCCCTCTGGAGTGCAGAGAATTGTTGTAGGCGAACTCTGCAAAATGCAAATATGATACCCAGTCAGTCTGTTGATAGGACACATAACTTCGTAAATATCTTTCCAAAACAGCGTTCAAGCGTTCCGTCTGCCCATCTGTCTGGGGGTGATGGGCGGAGGAGAGTTTTAATTCCGTCTGCAACTGTTTCCACATTGCTCTCCAAAATTTGGCTGTGAACTGAGTTCCTCGGTCTGAGACTATGCTGTTTGGCAATCCATGCAGCCGGTAGACTTCTTTTATGAATAACTTGGCCGTTTCTTTAGCCTCTAAGGCCCCTGCACAAGGAAGAAGGTGTGCCATTTTGGTAAGTAGATCCACCACTACTAAGATGGCTGTCATTCCTTGGGACTTGGGTAGATCAGTTATAAAATCCATGGAGAGGTCCTTCCAGGGTTCGTGTGGGACAGGCAATGGTTGTAACAGTCCTGCTGGTGTCCCTGTTTGTGTTTTTGTCCGCAGACAGACAGAGCAGGACTTTACATAACTCTCAATATCCCGACGCATTTTAGGCCACCAGAAGTCCTTGGCCACGTTCTGAATGGTCTTGTAAATCCCAAAGTGTCCCGCTGTGATGGAATCATGACACTGGCGTAGGATTCTGAGCCTTAATTCCCCTTCTGGCACATATCTGGCGGTTTTGAACCATAACAGTCCATTTCTCCAGTGAAAGGTTACTTCTGAGTCTTGACCTTGTCCCGTCTCCTGCTGATATTTTAGCATGTCTGCATCTTCTTGTTGTGCCTTTTTGAGTTCCTCTTCCCATGAAGGCTGGCATACTCCCAACGTTAATTTCTCTGGCGGGATTACGTACTGAGGCTGGTCCTCGGATTCACTTTCTTTGTATTGTGGCTGTCTGGATAAGGCATCCGCTCTCTGGTTTTTGGCTTGGGCATGGTAAGTAATCTGGAAGTTAAACCTAGTGAAGAACTGGGACCATCTTATCTGTCTCTGGTTCAGCTTTCTGGCTGTTTGGAGGCTTTCAAGATTCTTGTGGTCGGAGCGCACTTCAATTCGATGAGAGGTCCCCTCTAGGTATTGTCTCCAGTTTTCAAAAGAGTCCTTGATGGCCAGCAGCTCCTTCTCCCAAACTGTGTAGTTCTTCTCTGCAGGCTTTAACTTCCGAGAGAAGTACGCACAGGGGTGCAGCTCCTTCCCTTCTTGGTCTAATTGTAGCAGGACCCCCCCGATGGCAAAATCTGAGGCATCTGCTTCCACTACGAAAGGGCGGTTCGGATCAGCAAAGTGCAGAATGGGCTCAGTAGCAAACCTTCTCTTCAGCTCCTCAAAGGCCTCGGTGGCGTTCTCTGTCCATTGAAACTTCTTCTTCCCCCTTAAACAGTCAGTCAGAGGAGCTGTTAATTTGGAAAACCCTGGAATGAACTTTCTGTAATAATTGGCAAACCCCAAAAACCGTTGTACATCCTTTTTGGTGACAGGTTGGCCCCAGTCCAATATGCAGCTTACTTTCCCTGGGTCCATCTCCACGCCTTCCACTGAGATTCGATATCCAAGGAAGTCTAGAGACTTGAGGTCAAATCCACATTTCTCTAATTTAGCATACAGGTGATTTTCTCTCAGTCTCTTCAACACCGTCTTCACATGCTGGTCGTGGTCTTCCTGGTTCTTTGAGAACACCAGGATATCATCTAAGTAACAGATTACATACGTGTTCAACAAGTCTCTAAACACGTCGTTCATGAATTTTTGAAAAATTCCTGGACTTCCACAAAGCCCGAACAGCATGACCAGGTATTCATACTATCCGTAAGCGGTCAAGAATCCTGTTTTCCATTCATCTCCCTCCTTCATTCTGATCAGATTGTACGCTCCTCTCAAATCCAACTTCGTGAAGATTTTTGCAGAGCGCAGTCGGTCCAGCAACTCTGAGATCAGGGGCAGCGGGTAGCTGTTGGGGATGGTGATCTGGTTCAATGCGCGATAGTCGTTACAGGGTCTGAGTTCCCCCCCCTTCTTTTTCACAAACAATAGTGGCGCTCCAGCAGGGGATTGTGAGGGGCGTATGAATCCTCGCCTCAGGTTTTTATCCAGGAATTCCTTCAGGGCCTCCCTCTCATTCTCTGTGAGAGAGTAGATTCTCCCTGATGCGATGCTGGCTCCTGGCACTAGGTCAATCGCACAGTCGTAAGGGCGGTGGGGGGGTAAAGTCTCTGCCTCTTTTTCATCAAACACATCTTTGAATTCTTCATACTTTGGCAGCAGGGTCACTTGCTCGATCTCTTGCACTGCCCCCGCTAAGGTGTTCTTGATTCCTTCAGGTTGACAGTTCTCCTGGCAATACTGTGAGGTGAACCACACCACCGCCTCCTTCCAACTTATTTTGGGTTCATGCTTTGCTAGCCAGGGCATTCCCAGAATCACCTCAAAGTTCGAGAGATCTGACACGTATAGCGAAATGAACTCTTCGTGCCCAGGGATTTGAAGTTTCACTTCCTCCGTGGCTTGTGTCACCCCTCCTGACTTCAGGGGTCTCCCATCGATAGTCTCCACAGCTAGGGGAGCGTCCAGTTTCCACCGGGAAATTCCATGACGCTTGACTAACTTTGCATCAATAAAATTTGTGGAGGCTCCACTGTCAATTAAGGCAGTGGAATTAAACACCACTCCTCTGGAAATTGTAATCCGAATAGGCAAGACCAACACCCCCTTTGAGGGAGGTTGGATCGTTGGGGGGCCTTTATACAACGCTGCCCCCAGTCCACCGGCCTGCACGTGGACTGGGTGTTCTAGTTTCCCGACGGCTCGGCTTTCCCCCCTTTCAGTCCACAGTCTCTGGCCACATGGCCCGGCTTTGAACAATAAAAGCATAAACGTTCCCAGCGTCATCTTTCCTTTTCTTCTTCCGACAGTCTTGGCCTAGCCCCTCCCTGTCCCTCAGTTGCATTACCTGCCATCCCTGCAGTGGGAAGGGTCTTGTTGCGGGATGCCGAGGCTGAGTATCTCGGGACCTCCTGCTTCCTTTCCAGGCGCCTTCCTTCCATCCGGTGATCTATCTGTAGGCATAGCCGGATGAGCCCTGGTAGGTCAGCAGGGGGGGGAGGTCCTGGCCCACTCATCCAGGATTTCAGCATTTAATCCACTCCGGTACATAAACATCAGGGCGGCATCATTGTAACCAGTTTCCTGGGACAGAATTTTAAAAGCGTTAGTGTACTCGGAAACAGTCCCTTTAGCTTGCTTCAGAGCGCCTAGTTGCCATGCTACTGTTTCAGCCCTTTGCGGGTCTTGAAACATCTCAGTCATCTCCTGTATAAATCCTCTGTACCTTCCTAAGACAGTATCCTTTCTCACGAGATACGGAGTCACCCATTTTGCAGCTTCTCCCTCCAGGAGGCTAATCACGAAAGCTACTTTAGCCCCATCGTCTGGAAATTCCGTGTGCCTGACATCCAGATATAACTCACATTGAGCCACGAAGGTTGCCAACTGATCACTTTGTCCCGCGTATTTTGGGGGCAATCCAATGGGAACCTTTACTACGGCAGCTGGAGGGGCTGTTCACATCTGGTCTATCGTGGCCTTCAAGGTTTGATTATCCGTCTTCAGCGCCTTGACTGCTGCTAGCAGGGCTTGAACATCCGTCTGCAAATCAGCTACCTTAGTCCTCAAGAGTTCCACTTCTTCTGTCTCAGAAGTGGGGTTCGTCCCCCCCGCTGCTCCCTTTGACATCTTGTCCCAGTCAAGTGAAGAGAGTGTTGAGGGTGATTTAGGTGGCTCTGTCAAGCTGTCAGGCCCAGGATGTGACTCAGGAACCAGACCAACGGCTGTAGTTAATTCGTGTTTTATTAGGGTAATGTCCAAACAAAGACTGCGTTTTCTCATGAAGCAATACAGGGATACAGGTCCTGCGGCATTGGGAGAAAGTTGACAGAGCAAGGGACTTCTTCCCGCCTGTTCTTTAAGAAGGGGCCAAACGGGCGCGCAATCTTTCGCTCCTCCTTAACTGCCCCTCAGGTACTGCCCGCCTTCCCCCCCTTCTCTCCTGTCTTTTCAGCTGTCTGCGTGTGTGCGGTGAGGGGGGAAGCATCACCCCCTCCTCTTCTGAAGTTTCCAATTCCAGGATGGGGGATAGGGGAGGGGCTGATGGTAAACTGCCTCCCCACTTTTCGGCTGTGAGCAGCCCTCCCTCTTCCCCCTCTTGCTCTGAGCCTGAAAGAGGGGAAGGCGTGAGAATGTCCAGGGAGGGCTCAGGCTCCCCGTTGCTAAGTGACCTTATCACTGGCAGTTCCTCTGTTTCGTCTTCGCTCCAAAGGGGGGAAGTTCCTCCCCCTTCCCTCTGCCATCCATCCGAATACTCTTCTCCCAACTCTCCGGGATCCAGCTCCCCGGGATTGGGACCCCAGCTCTGCCTTCCGACAGTCAGTGGTAGTCCCAAATGTAATCCCCAGGATATGTAGATGGGTGGAAAAGATCCCTGTCTGAAAATGTGGAGAGCTGTAGACAATATTGAGCTAGAAGAACCAATGGTCTGACTCAATATAAGGTAGCTTCCTATATACTGAAGGCTGCATCTGTGTATAAGAAATAGTTTAGTGCAAGGCTGGCAACTTTGCAATCTTTCCAAGCAGCATTCCTACTGCAAACCTAATGAGAAAGGAATCTTGAAGGATTTGGCAGATCATCTATCATTCATACTTTTTACATAGCTGATGTATTTACTATAGTGAGCATCGTGAAGGGGACAGGAACATGTTTGCAGATATGTAGCTGGACATGCTATACACAGCTGAGATAGTATTTATCTTCCCTTCACAAACTAGGGTGTTACATTTTGTGAATGCATCTGCCACCTAGAGTGTTAAACAAACCACTCTAGAATGTTTGTACTCTCAAGGACAGTCCCAGTTTCCAAACTTTAGATTCAAACTCAGGTCTGCCTGCCAAGAGCAAATTGTTTATAGGATGACAGAGTTGGATGAGATTTGGTGGATCATCTAGTCCAATCACTTATTCAGGCAATCCTCCTTTTGAAAGTCTCCAATGCAGTCTCTCTAAGGCATCCTGCCACTTTGCTGAATTGTTCTGCTGGTTAGGACCGTCTTCCTAACAGCTATCCTCCTCAGAAAGAGTGGATGACTGCTGTCTCTCTTCTTTCTGGTATCCTTTTTCATATTTATTTATTTATTATTTGATTTATATCCCGCCCTTTCCTCCCAGCAGGAGCCCAAGGTGGCAAACAAAAGCACTAAAATCACTTTGAAATGGAAATGGACTGCCTTCAAGTTGATCCCGACTTATGGCAACCCTATGAATATGGTTTTCATAGTAAACGGAATTCAGAGGGGGTTTACCATTGCCTCCCTCTGAGGCAGAGAGGCAGTGACTGGCCCAAGTCACCCAGTGAGGTTCATGGCTGTGTGGGGATTTGAACCCTGGTCTCCCAGATTGCAGTCCAACACCTTAACCATTACATCACACTTTAAAATATTATAAAAACAGAATTTAAAATACATTAAAACAAAACATTTTAAAACGTTTTTAAAAGCTTTCAAGACATCTTTTAAAAAAAGGTTAAACACATATTGTTGGGTTTTTTTAAAAAAAGTTTAAAAACATATTAAAAAGCAATTCCAACACAGATGCAGACTGGGATAAGGTCTCAACTTAAAAGGTTTGTTGAAAGAAGGTCTTCAATAGGTGCCGAAAAGGTAACAGCGATGGCACCTGTCCAATATTTAAGGGTAGGGAATTCCACAGGGTAGGTGCCACCACACTAAAGGTCCATTTCTTATGTTGTGCGGAACCAACCTCCTGATAAGATGGTATCTTCAGGAGGCGTACTGCTGACACCTTGCCCCCAATCTCCTGATGACCGCTCCCAAGGGCTTCATATACATGTTAAACAGCATGGGGGACAAGATGATACCCTGCGGCACCCCACAGCCTGACTGTCAGGGGGCTGAAAGACATTCACCCAATGCTATTCTCTGGAAATGACCTTGGAGATAGGATCAGAACCACTGTAAAACAGTGCCTCCAATACCCGTCTCACCAAGTCGACCCTTGGTATTTGAATATTTGAAGGTCATAAGCATATACCACTTCTATCCTCACAGGATTAGTCTTCTAGACCATTTATTATCTTGATGTCCATTTGTCTTTATTCTCCCTGAACTGTGCTCCCAAAACTGGACCCAGAACTCCATACATGCACTCATGTACCATCACAACCACCACCACTGCCACAGCTATGCAACCCAGTAAGAGGGAGAAGAAAGAAAAAACTGAACCCTATGTTCCCTTCCTCTCATTTGGTGGGAAGGAGGAGACCACCAGAATGACACAGCAGGGGGAGGAAAGCAAGGAGAGAGCAGGGTGGCAATGATGGTGGGAACGGCATCTTATCCAAGACCTCCTCAAACCTGGCAATGCCACTGTTGACTCATGTTAAATTCATTAGCCATTACAACCCCCCTCCCCCCAAAAAAACTCTGAAGTTCGGCTTCTTAGCAAGTTTTCTATCCCAAGATCTTTTACCTGTGCATTTGACTCTTTCTTTCTATTGCCTAATGCTTTACATTTGTCCTTATTATTTTTATAATTGTTTAGATCATATTAATGTGTTGTCTATCTGCTAGAGTTCTAGCGCTCCTTCTCAATTTTTTTGATGGTGTTTGCTGTCCACATAATAATCCAAGATATGTATGAACGCCAGACCCAAGATATTATAGAACACCACTATATATCACTTTCCAATCTGATATCAAACCATTTTTGTTCTTTATAAAACCATTTTGGATGCCAGGAATCAGCCCATTACCATAACGTGTTTACATATTAACAGTTTTATCTTGTGTTTAAATATCATACCAAAGAATATTGTCACAGTTTACTTTTCTATGCAAATTTATTCATATAGGTTTTTAAAAACATCTTTAAACAAGATTATCACCATCCAAATGTGACAGAATATTGATATAAAACCTTGCACCTCTTATTGAGAATTGCTACACATTAAAACAAAACAACTGCTTTTTATTATGCCTGATAATTGGAAAAAAATACTGATGCACTGGGGATTTTGGAATCCTAAACTGCAGAAGTCACAGATAACAAGGGGTAAATGCCTCTCATCTGAGGAGTCAACAGACAGGGTAGTAGAGATTCATTAGAATAATATTTTCAACAATAAAAAGGCAGTACCCTATTTGATTAGATTGGACCAAAGATTTCTATTGAATTCTCCTTTTATATCACAATAAAATGTGGGATTTTTCCCTCCTCCAAAACAGAAGAACCTAATAAGTTTGGAGGAGCTCCTCCCTAAATAAGTCTAAGATTGTTGCAATCGGCACATATCATATATGATAGTTCTTGCATTTGTCTTCCTGACCCCACAGTAGGTAGGTTAAGAGGAGTAGACACTCAAGTAATGTTCTTCTCCTACTCCCTATGATAAATGTGAACAGTTGCAGTATGGTGAAAGCAGTAATTTTAAAGATTGGATGAGCAAAGAGAGGAAAGGGAGCAGACAGTGACATTCTAATGCAAAATGGCATATCACTACTAAATATTTGGTAGGACATCTAATCTGTCAAGTGTCTTTTCTCTGTTACTTCATATTGCTTCCTTAATGATTCAACATTACTAAGTTCTAGGGCCATGATTCTGTCTGCATCAGCAAGAATATACAGGGCTAGTGAACAAAACTAGGGGAATTAGTAAACATGGGGTTCACCTATTCAGTTAAAGGAAATGTGTGTAACAACAATATTAGGCATCAAATTACAGGCTTGGCAGGATCAGCCTGATGTATATTTATTAATCTATGCAAAACACTCACTAGCAAAGATGGTATGAAATTGCATTACTCAGCCAACAACCTTTAGTACTGAAAAGGAAGGAAGGAGACAAGGTCACAAGAGAAGACTGTCAGCCCCAAACTATGCAATCTCCCATCAAAGAGTGGGGACAACGGTAACTCCAACTGTCACTTTCTAGCAATATGTTAAGCAACCTTCTACCTTGAGTTTAATTTCCTGGGAGAAAATTCTTTGCTTTCACCCCAGCATCCAGTGCTCCAACCCAGCAAGGGAAAAATTGCCAAAAGCCACCCAATGCATGATTCAGAAGGTCTCCCAAGTTTGAGACCAATATGCTCTTCCAGTTATCTTAGAGGCCATGAACAAAACCACAGCAAGCTGTTGCAATACAAACTTACTAAATTATGGTAATAACCTTTAAGGGAGGAATCCTCTGTTTAAAAATGAGCAGCCAAAAGGAACTCTTAATTTTAGGTTGAGATGTCCAAAGCACACACACACACCAAGATACTTACTAATTGCTCCTGTAAATGTTGGCTGAGTAAGGTCTTTTGGCACCTTCCTGTAGATGTCAAACCTGAAAAAACACATACACAAAAGTGCTATAAAACAAGTGGAGAATTTCACTATACAGAGTCCACAGAGCTGAATGATGTGAGCATTTTCCCATCAAGTTTTTCAACAACATCATTTTGCATTTTACACCAGAGTGCAAAAACATTTTTCATTCAGTTGTGTAACTGAACTTGTTTTGTGATTGCTACTAGACAAGGGTGGATGGGAGGATTAAGGAGAAGGAAAGGGAGGGAGAGATAATTCCAGCTCTTTTCCCTGCTTTTCCACCCTGACTCTCTAAACAGAGGAGACCTGATTTTTCTCAGTTGTGTTCCAGACTGAACACTATATTAACTTCCTTTCATAGAACTTAAGGGGAGCCACTGAGAATTCTATCTTCCATTTTGTATACTTACTTCTCACAAGCAGCCAATGAGGTGGTAAACTTGGGCTGTACCACTTAAGATTGCAGGTGGGGGTTTACATGACTGAATGTTCCTTCATACTAAAAAATAAAAATCATTGCATAAACAGGTTTACCCCACTGGCTGCTTATGACAACTAGACCTAATTAGCCATACTAGTTTTTAATACATATTAAAAAGGAATTCCAACAGAGATACAGACTGGGATAGCTCTCAACTTAAAAGGCTTGTTGAAAGAGGAAGGTCTCCAATAGACACCTTCCTGATAAGATGGTATCTGCAGGAGGCCCTCACCTGCAGAACACAGTGATCGACTGGGTTTAGCTGTATAGGGCTTTGTACACCAAAACTAGAACCTTGAACTTGCCCCAGTAGTAAATAGGCAGCCAGTGCAATTCTTTCAGCAGCGGGGTGACATACGGGCGATACCCTGCCCCATTGGGCAGTCTCGCCACCACATTTTGCACCAGCTGCAGCTTCCAGACCAACCTCAAGGGCAGCCCCACATAGAGCGCATTACAGTAATCCAGCCTGGAGGTTATCAGTATGTGGAAAACAGTGGTCAGGCTATCCCGGTCCAGAAACAGCTGTAGCCGTCTCACCAGCTGAAGCTGGTAAAAGGCACTCCTAGCCACTGAGGTCACCTGGGCCTCTAGTGACAAAGATGGATCCAGGAGCACCCCCAGACTGCTCTTTCAGAGGAAGTACAACCCCATCCAAAGCAGGCAACTGACCAATTATCTGAACTCAGGAACCACCAACCCACAGCATGTCCATCTTGCTAGGATTCAGAGTCTGTTTACTGGCCCTCATCCAGCCCACCACCGAGTCCAGGCACAGGTCCAGGGCTTGCACGGCCTCTCCCAATTCAGATGTTACAGAGAAATAGAGCTGGGTATTGTCAGCAAACTGCTGACATCTCGCCCCAGATCTCCTGATGACCGCTCCCAAGGGCTTCATATAGATGTTAAACAGCATGGGGGACAAGATGGTACTCTGCGGCACCCCACAGCACAACTGCCAGGGGGCCAAAAGACAATCACCCAATGCTATTCTCTGAAAACGACCCTGCAGATAGGATCAGAACCAATGTAAAACAGTGCCTCCAATACCC
Source organism: Rhineura floridana (assembly GCF_030035675.1). Lineage (NCBI taxonomy): Eukaryota > Metazoa > Chordata > Lepidosauria > Squamata > Rhineuridae > Rhineura > Rhineura floridana. Next base: position 90,838,010 of record NC_084482.1, on the reverse strand, counting down.
ATCTCACCAAGTTGGCCCAGAAGAATACAATGGTCAATGGTATCAAAAGTCGCTGAGATATCAAGTAAGCGTAACAGGATCACACTCCCCCTGTCCTTCTCTAGATAAAGGTCATCCATCAGGGCAACCAAGTCCAATTCAGTCCCATAACCAGGCCTGAGCCCAAACTGGAATGGGTCAAGATAATGTGTTTCATCAAAGACTACTTGCCATTGCTGCACCACAACCCCCTCAATCACCTTCCCTCAAAAGGGGGTATTTGTGACCAGTCAGTAATTGTGGCAGACCAATGGGTCCAGGATGGGCTTTTTCAGGAGCGGTTGGATCACCACCTCTTTCAAGGCGGCTGGAACCACTCCCTCCCGCATTGATGCACTGACCACTCCCTGGATCCACTCATCCAAACCACCTGTGCAAGCTTTAATAATTCAAGAAGGGCAAGGGTCAAGACAACATGTTGCTGGCCGCATCATCGCAAACACCTTGCCTATGTTATCAGGCCACATCAACTGAAACTGTTCCCAAGAGGTTGCAGCAGACATTGCACTGGACACCTCATTGGGGACCATAGTAGATGTGGAGGGGGCATCAAGACTGCTACAGAGGTCAGCAAGTTTACTTTCAAAGTGCCTTGCAAACAATTCACAGTGGGCCTCCAAAGGATCTAAAACTCCATTTCCTGGAGTTGATGTCGACAGACCCCTGACAATACGGAAGCTCCAAGAGTAGGAATGTTGAATAATTGACAGGGAAACACACTGACTGACCGAGATGAAATAAAAGGAAGATGGAAGCAATACACTGAAGAACTCTATAAAAGAGATGCCAGGATGACAGACTCATTCATGGAGAAACCGTATGATGAAGAACCAGAAATTCTACAATGTGAGGTGAAATCTGCTCTTAAAATATTTGGAAGAAACAAAGCACCAGGAACAAATGGCATACCAATAGAGTTGCTACAAGCTACTGAGAATGAATCTGTCCAAATTTGACAAAAGTCTGTCAAGAAATATGGAAAACTAAACAATGGCCCATAGACTAGAAGTGTTCCATACACATCCCAATTCCAAAGAAAGGGGATCCCAGGGAATGCAATAATTGTCGAACTATTGCCTTAATATCTCATGCAACCAAAGTAATGATCAAGATTCTACAACAAAGGCTCTTACCATATATGGAGCAAGAAATGCCAGACGTCCAAGCTGGATTTAGAAAGAAAAGAGGCACCAGCAATCATATCACAAACATACGTTGGATAATGGAACGGACCAAGGAATTTCAGAAGGAAATCATCCTGTGCTTTATAGATTACAGCAAAGCCTTTGATTATATAGATCATGAAAAACTATGGAACGCTTTAAAAGAAATGGGGGTGCCACAGCATCTGATTGTCCTGATGCACAACCTATACTCTGGACAAGAGGCTACTGTAAGGACAGAATATGGAGAAATCAATTCATTCCCCATCAGAAAGGGTGTGAGACAGGGGTGTATTTTGTCACCCTATTTATTTAATCTATAAGAAGAACATATCATACAGAAAGTGGGATTGGACCAAGATGAAGGAGATGTGAAAATTGAAGAGAGAAATATCAATAATTTAAGATATGCAGACGATACCATACTACTAGCAGAAACCAGAGAGCCAGCGTGGTGTAGTGGTTAAGATGTTGAACTATGACCTGAGAGACCAGGGTTCGAATCCCCACATAGCTATGAAGCTCACTGGGTGACCTTGGGCCAGTCACTGCCTCTCAGCCTCATGAAAACCCTATTCATAGGGTCGCCATAAGTCGGAATCGACTTGAAGGCAGTATATTTACATTTAGCAGAAAAACACATTTTGTGTACTTGGTGTTTACAGTATGTTGGCTGGTCTATGACCGAAATAAATTTTATTCATTCATTCATTCATTTAGCAGAAACCAGGAATGATTTAAAACGAATGCTGATGAAAGTTAAAGAGGAAAGCACAAAAGCAGGACTACAGCTGAATGTCAAAAAGACTAAAGTAATGACAACAGAAGATTTATGTAACTTTACAGTTGACAATGAGGACACTGAATTTGTCAAGGATTATCAATACCTCGGCACAGTCATTAACCAAAATGGAGACAATAGTCAAGAAATCAGAAGAAGGCTAGGACTGGGGAGGGCAGCTGTGAGAGAACTAGAAAAGGTCCTCAAATGCAAAGATGTATCACTGAACACTAAAGTCAGGATCATTCAGACCATGGTATTCCCAATCTCTATGTATGGAAGTGAAAGTTGGACAGTGAAAAAAGTGGGTAAGAGAAAAATCAACTCATTTCAAATGTGGTGTTGGAGGAGAGCTTTGCGCATATCATGGACTGCGAAAAACACAAATAATTGGGTTTTAGAACAAATTAAACCAGAACTATCATTAGAAGCTAAAATGATGAAACTGAGGTTATCATACTTTGGACACATCATGAGAAGACATGATTCCCTAGAAAATACAATAATGCTGGGAAAAACAGAAGGGAGTAAAAAAGGAGGAAGGCCAAACAAGCGATGGTATGATTCCATAAAGAAAGCCACAGACCTAAACTTCCAAGATCTGAACAGGGTGGTTCACAACAGATGCTCTTGGAGGCCGGTGATTCATAGGATCGCCATAAGTAGTAGTCGACTTGAAGGCACATAACAACAACCTTCTGAAGGCTGGATACAAGGGCTCTTCTTCCTTTCAAAGCTGGAAGGAAGAAACAGCCCCAGAATACAATCCTACATAATACCCTATTAAACTGTTCTGGAAGCTGCGTTAAAAGGTTGTCTCTCTTCCACTTTTAGAGCTCAGAGATCCAAGTCTGGAAAGAAAACAGCCCCAAGTGAATCTTTCAGAACTCAGAGAACAGCTGCAAAGGCAGTACCAATTACATCCCAGCGCCATTCCTGTTGCACAGAGTGGAGGGGGTGGGGGAGAGTACAAATGGAGGTGGATCATCCAACTGAAAGAGAGGGGAAACACCACCAGAATTTCTTTTTAACAGTGTTGCTCTAAACCTTAACTGTCTCCATATCTTACCTGCAGAATAGCTTAAATTATAGATTTAACTATTTCCTCAATGTTTTATGTGCCACAAAAACTTTATGGAGTATTTTTAATGGAAGCAAAATGGTTCTGGGAAGTGGAGGGGGAGTTAAGCACATGGGGAAATCAGAGAATAAACATATTATGGCCAAGGTCCACATGCTGTGTTATAACCCTATACAGTTACCTGAAGGTAAGTAGCATTTAACTCAATGGGGCTCAGTAGACATGTACAGGCTTGTAGTGTCAATCAGGCACCCAATCTAGGAAACATATCCTACATTACTGTATCTTAGCTCATGCTCATTCTGTTTCCTTGTAACTGCTGCAGCCTTCTATAACCATTGCTGCATTCTGTGACATAAATATAATCAAATATAAGAACATAAGAAGGGCCCTGCTGGCTCCTACTAAAGGTCGATCAGGATCCTATTTCCCACCATAGCCAACCAGATGCCTATGCGAAGCCTGCAAGGTGGACCCAATGCAATACTGATATTTGCTGTCAAGAATCCCAAGACAGGTAAGCTATAAACCTTGCACTACAAGTCCTTTTCACATCTTAATTGATGAGAACTTAAACAAATATCCAAAGCCATCCTGAGACCAGGACACAGAGAAATAAAAGAAGAAACAGCAAGAGCAAGAAATCCCCATGAATCTTACCTCCATGGCTTTCGATACCGTGGACACCACAATTATTCTAAATCATCTTAACTTTTTGGTTAGGGTATTGAGACTGGCTTGCCAATCATTTCAATTAAATTATTATTATTATTAATTACTATTCTTATATACGTGTAGAGGAACATAGGAAGCTGCCTTATATTGAGTCAGACCATTGGTCTATCTACCTCAGTATTGTTTACACTGACTGGCAGCAGCTGTCTAGGATTTCAGAAAGGGGTCTCTCTCAGCCCTACCTGGAGTTGCCAGGGATTGAACTTGGGATCAATTGTACACAAAGCAGATGGTCTAGCACAGCCTTTCCCAACTAGTAGGCCACCAGATGTTGTTGGACCACAATTCCCATCTTTCCTGACCATTGGCAATGCTGGCTGAGGCTGATGGGAGTTGTGGTCCAACAACATCTGACGGCCCACTAGTTGGGAAAGGCTGGTCTTGCACTAATCTATGGCCACATAGTATAGTTCTTGGGGAAACCAGCTCAGTTCCACTGAAGTAGAATGTAGCAGCACTATCCCCAATGCTATTTAGTAGCTAAGATTAAGAGCCACTGGGACAACTGAACTGTAGCATTAGCAAGTAAGATATTATCAGTATGCTGATGGCACCCAGTTCTATATTTCTATGACTAAAGCTGCTAAATTTGTTCTCAGTCAGCACTTGGAGGAAGTGATCAGATGAATGAGAAGCTAAAGTGATGCATTCTAGATCAGGGATAGCCAATGTGGTACCCTCCAGATGTTGCAGAACTATAACTCCCATCATCCCTTTCCATCGGTTATGCTGGCTGGGCTGATGGGAGAGGTAGTCCAACACATGGAGCGCACAATGTTTGCTACCTCTGGTATAGAGGATACTGGTGGTATCCCAAGCCCTGGAGGGAGCTGCTTCACTTGTGTTCTCCCTATCTGAACAAATATGGGTGGAGCTTTTGAATGCTGAATCCAGCACCACTTTTTGATAAGCAGGTTGCTATGGTACAGTAGCCAGTTTACAGTGAATTACAGTAGGCTCTAGCCCTTCTTAGAAGAAATCTTGCTATACTGATCCATCCTTCTCTAATGTCCACCTTTGTTGTAATATGTTCTATATGGGGCTTTCTTTGGAAGTGTTTCAGTGAGGGCAAAATATCCACCTCTCTAAGGACACTGGGAGGGGCATGAACATATTCACCTGCGCTATATCATCTGAACTGGCCACATGTATGTTTGTACTGAGCCCAATTCATTTTTATCTTTAAAGCCCTAGAACCCACATACCTTATTGACTCTCCCTCTATCACATCCCATGTTAACCCCATTCATCAAATTAGACCCTGCTCAGCCACCTTTCATCAGTAATGGAAGCAAGAACTGGGAACAAGCAATGTCAGCACTGAGCCAGAGTCTGCAGAACAATCTCCTCCCCCATCTCCACGATACGGAAGTGCAGCTCTTTGGTTGCTTTTATGAAGTGGGGTGGCTTTGAACCTGTTTGGTTAAGGATTATGAGCTGAACTGATAGTCAATGAGTGCTATTATCAGCTTGGGCTTGATAGGTCCCTGAAATGGTCTTGTGCGGTTTGGGGATTATTCTGTTGTTTTTAATAGTATTTTATCCACGGCAATCCACAGAGCTTGTGGGAATTTGGTATATAAACATTATAAGCAACAATATGGCAATTGAATGGAGAACTAGAGAAAGCTTACCCAATTCATGCTGGTTGTAAACACAGGGTTCCATTTTGAAATGTCAAAAGACTCCTGTGTTTGAAATCATCTCTATGGGAAGAGCTTAATCAGGCCAGAAAGGGTAGCTTTCAGCCTTCTAACATGATACCATTGTATTGGGGGGGGGGAAACGACACTTACAAACAGATCTTTTTCACTCACGCACACACCACAGAGACATGAGGACTTTACCATCTCAGCAAAGCCCGTAGCATTTGACGTTTTCAGAGCTATACATATTTTACAGTCTGATTCATCTTTCCCCTCATTTATAATATTCCTGAACAAAATGGCCCATTTATGGACCCGCAGCTTCCCTGGGAACATCTGGAAAGCACTGTTTACATTCTTTCCACACAGATCACAGCAACAGCAGCATATGATAAAGAGCCCCATAGCAGCTCATGATATCATGGCCTCACAGGCAGAGGAAATAGCTGAACTTCCTGCTCACAGCCCATTAAAACCTCAGCACTGGCGTCGCCTCACTGAAATGACAATAATGCCTTGGCAAACCTGACAAGGAACCCATGAAGAGAAAGAGAGGGGCTTTGGAGTGTAACTAAATAACTGGAAACAGGAAATAGCTCTAGGCTCAAGGCAGTAAAAATAACACCATGTGGATACTATAAAAGGAAGTGTGTTCTGGGAGGGAGAGACAGCCCACTGCAAGATTTTAAAATGTGTTGTCAACATTTTGGGGTTGGGGGTGGCTTAACAAGAAAGATGATGTCTTCTCTGGAAACAAGGCAACTTCTTCTCAGAACGTTTCATTTAAATAATCTTAAATGGCTATCATGTGTGCAATGCCACCAGAGGGGCAGCTTTGGGGGGGGGAGACACACATTATGTAATAAGTATTAATAGAATCCATTTATTTATAGAGAGAAAGGTTTTTTAAAAAAAAGTAATTAAGCTGACCAGTGGACTATCAGCTGCATTTATCTGTTGGTCATAACTGTGTGTTTTAAAAGCAAAAGATAGGGAGAAGGTTGCCAAACATATTGCAGATTTTTGCTACACCCATTTATTGCTACCCAGCCTGGCTTTTAAAACTGATAAAAAGCAACTGGGAGATTCCAGAGTTGTATCATGCCTGAGCTTTTGAAAGTGTTGAGATCCTAGGGTTAGTCCTTGAAGACTTTTTTTTAACTGTATTATTGAAGAAATAATGGAAGATTTAGAATCCCCAAATCTTAAAGCAGCTTTATATTTAACAACTCACCTGGTTGCTAAAGGCAACAAGGATTTCAGTGCAGGCAAGAGGGTCAGGTACAGATCACTCCACTCCTCTTCTGGCCTGGCTTCTGTGCTAGTCACAGAGGAAAGGGCTTCCCCTCCTCCAGTGCCAGCACAGAAATAAAACAAGTGGTCAGAGGAAGAACAGATCACTCCATCCCTTCTTCACCTGCCTTTTGGTAGATGGCAATTTTGTATTCATCTACTAGCCTGAATTTCTACTAGCCTGGCTGTGAAGCAAGGGGCTTCCCTCTACTCTGCTGCCAGCATAGGAATGCAGGCTAGTTACTTTTGTGGACTTACAGTATTTACAAGTCTGTCTTAAGGATGCAATCCAAAGCCATGTCATCAAACTAGAAACACCTATTCTTTTACAGTACAGCTACATTAGATCTCTAAAATAGTCATGTTTTCATTTGATGTTATTTGCCCTGGAAAAGTGTTCTTCCATTTCCTCTACTGTTTCTACATGGCCGCAAGAACAACCTAAAATCCACTAGAGCAAGGGTGTGTAACCTGTGGCCCTCCTGATGCTGTTGGACACCAAATCCCATCATCCCTGATAATTGGCCATGCTGCCTAAGGATGATGAGAGATGGAGCCTAACAACACCTGAAGGGCCACAGATTAGGCATTAGGAAGAAAGGGCAGAATGGTACCATAGTGGTTTGTGCTACCAGATCACAACATGTTGGAAGGAAAACCAGCATTGATATTGAGGAAAAACGGACACCTTGTGGGGGAGACGAGAGATTCTGTCAGAGATTAGAATTAAACTTTTCTAAGACTAATGCCCTCATAATTATTCCAACTTAGTACAACTCCCAGTTTGTATCAAGGAATCCTCATCTGCCACAAAAAATGGATCCAGGAAATAAATTTACAGGCTTCTATGAGCTCAGAGCAGCCATTCACAGTGAACACTGCCCGCCGAGGCTGTGTGACTCACTGCTCTGGACTTGCCTCCTTCCAATTAGCCACCACTGAGACCAGGCAACTCTGCTGCATCTCTGTATCCTTGGTGTGGACCTATCAGTATAGACACAACAGAATTACCCAATTGAGGCTGTTCTTTGCATTGCTGCATGCACTGCTGCTCTGGTTCTGTCTCCTTCCAATCAGAAGGAAAACCCAGAACAGTGGCTCACACAGAAACAAAGGTTATGGGTTTCTCAGAGACCAAGCATATCTTATGTTCTACAAGCAGGAACTACAACAAACTGTTGTAATAGAGAATGCTCCTGTTCAGAGTTCCAGCCAGTGATGCCCTTTTCTAGGATGTGCCATTCCATTTCACCTCTACATTTTCAGTTTCCCCCACTTCTCCAACAGTCAGCATACTGTGACCAGTGATCATGCTCTGTCCTTATTGGGTTGTTTTTGTTTTTCTTCCTTAGGGTTTTTTCCTCCCCTAAAAAGTTTTGTACTGTAAACCTTGGGGTCAGGTCTGGCTTGGGCTACTAATGAACACCTCAGGTTGTTAAATTTTGTAGAATGCTGCAACCATGTCTCAAGGATATACATGACCTCCTCCTGATAATGAAAGCGATAGCATGATGCACAACCTGTTCACTAGAGTATCCCTCCACCACAGAGGTAGATGTGCAAAGGGGGGGGGGAAGAGTAGCACCTTTCAGAAATGAAAGTGCATGGGTCTGTGAGCATGCCCACAGTCTAAGCATTCTGAACACAGCACACCACTTAACTGCCTCCCAGGGTCGTTTTTCCCTGTCCATACACAAGTGAATCATTCTGGTGAGTCACTGAACAGACATGAAATTCCTTTAGCCACCTACGCCACAAGTTCTGAGACAAAATTGAGGTGTGTGTTGAGGAGACAGGGAAATTTTTACAGATCAATCCACAAAAATGTGCTGTTTGCTGATCTGTGGGAGACACAAGAGGAACTTTTAAATGAAATATATTCAGTTTAGTATTTTGAACCACAGGTTCTCCCCCCACACATACACCAATCACAGGATATATTTTACAAAGTTCTCTAGAACTGAGAGAAACTGCAGGCACAGAATATTCTTCCATATTCTCTTCCATTAATCTTTTTTTTTGTGGGGTGAGGGAGGGAAACACATCTTAAGCCTCAGTTCACTCTTCACCCCCTAAAAGATAACACTTACAGTGTTTGATTTTGGTTTAGCTCAGAATTTAGCACAGTCAAGATGGCACTCATGCAATTAGCAGTTTTATGTGAATAGCTTGTTAATGGTAAAGAGCAGCTGTGTAGCCTGCTATAGTGACCATGGCAAGGAACATGGTGGCAAGGGCCTTTACAATTTTGCCCCCTGGTGCAGTCCCAGTCTGAATCAGCCCCCCCCAGTGCTATTTGCATTGGAAGAAAGCTCCCATTTGTAAGAAAGGAAACCTTTCTTCTAGTGACAACAGCAGGTGCAGAAACCATGATGCAGATCAGAATCACAGCAGGGAGTAAAGGGTTAAAGTCCTCTACTCCTCAGAGTCCCAGTATGGATCAAGAGACCCCCAAGTCGCCCACATAATTTGTAAAAACCATTTACACAATTGCATTAATGGTGTCTCATCTAGTTTCTCCCTTAATATATACAGAAAAGGAAAATGGCTGGGGAGATAAAGTCAGAACAAGGCATCTCAACTCTTCCACCACTGCCAGAGCTGAGGATTATGTTTAAGGTAGTAGCATAGTAGCAAATTCAGAAGTGCAGGGTCCCTTCATAATCGTCACAGCCATGCACCACCCTCAAGACTATGCAAACTGCTAAGATGATAGAATAATCTAGCCAGGCTTGATTACTGCTTTCTGCTTCTCCAACTGTCACCTGCTGGAAGATGAGACTCCCAGGTCAGATGGCACTTAGTGAGCTACGGGGGAAGAACAACAGACAAGTAGGAGTAGCTCTGTGACTAATGATGCAACCGAGTCAAAGGCAAATGGAAGCCCAGAGCTGATGCACACAGATGTGAAAGAAGAGTCCGGAGTTGTACAACGTACACAACAGGAACATGGAATGTGAGAAGCATGAACCAGGGAAAGTTAGAAATTGTCAAGCAAGAAATGGAACGTATCAACATTACAATACTTGGCGTGAGTGAATTAAAATGGACAGGAATGGGACATTCTCAGTCAGGCAACTACAAAATATTTTATGCAGGAAATGAGAAATTAAGAAGAAACAGGGTTGCTTTAATAGTGAGAAGTGATATAACTCCTAATTGCTTTTCCTACAATGCAAGGTCTGAGCAAGTGATATCAGTGAGATTAAATGGGAAACCTATTAACATACCTATCATCCAAGTCTATGCTCCAACGGCAAACACAGAAGAAGAGGAATTGGAGAGATTTTACAATGACGTACAGGAAGAAATTGATTACACGCCAAAACAAGATGTTCTGATAGTCACGGGGGACTGGAATACAAAAGCAGGGAACAGAAAAGAACTAGAAATTGTGGGGAAATGGGGCTTAGGAGATAAAAATGAAGCAGGAGAAAGAGTTATTGAATTCTGTGAAGCAAATAATTTGTTTCTTGCAAACACATCTTTTGAGCAACCAAAAAGACAACTGTACACGTGGACATCACCAAATGGTCGATATAGGAATCAAATTGATTATATAATTGGTAGCAGAAGATGGAGAAGTCCCATACTTTTTGTGAAAACAAGACCAGGAGCAGACTGCGGTATAGATCATGAATTGGTAATATCAAAAGTCAGAGTAAAGCTAAAGAAGAACAAAGCAATCATAATGCCAAAATACAATTTAAATAACATCCCAAAAGAATATATAATGATAATGGACTGCCTTCAAGTCGATCCCGACTTATGGCAACCCTATGAATAGGGTTTTCATGGTAAACAGTATTCAGAGGTGAAGAATATAAAGATCAAATAAGGAACAGATTTGAGGCTTTAAACTTAGTTGAGAGAGAACCAGAAGTACTATGGATTGAAGTCAGAGACATTATCAGGGAAGAATGCAAGAAGACAATACCTCTAGTTAAAAAGAGAGAAAGACCTCAGTGGATGAATGATGAAACTCTTAAAATGGTTAAAGAAAAAAGGAAAGCAACAGCAAAAGGAGATAGAAACACGGTTAGAACCCTAAAAACAATAATACAGTGACTAGTACGTAAGGACAAAGAGAACTATTACAATAGTTATTGTATAGAATAGAAGAGGACAACAAAAAAGGGAGAACAAGAGCCCTATGCCAAAAGATTAGAGAAATTAAAGGGAAATTTAAACCAAGAGTAGGGATGTTGAATAAACAACAGGGAAACACACTGACTGACCCAGATGAAATAAAAGGAAGACGGAAGCAATACACTGAAGAACTCTATAAAGCAGATGCAAGGATGACAGATTCATTCTCGAAGGAACTGTATGCTTAAAATACTTGGAAGAAACAAATCACCAGGAACAAATGGCATACCAATAGAGTTGCTACAAGTTACTGAGACTGAATGGGTCAAAAGTATGACAAAAAATTGTCAAATTAAACAATGGCCCACAGACTGGAAGCCCTCAATATATAATCCAATTCCAAAGAAAAGGGATCCCAGAGAATGCAGTAATTATCAAACTGTTGCCTTAATATCACATGCAAGTAAAGTAATGCTCAAGATTCTACAACAAAGGGCATGAACCTGGTGTTGAGTCAGGGAGACATTAAACTAGGGTTGCTGCTGGTGTACGGTCCACCATCCTGCCTGGCAGCTTCTCTGACGAAGCTGGCAGAGGACGTCTCGGCTGTGGTAATGGAGGAGCCCAGAACGATAGTTGATTTCAATGTCTAAGCTGAGGCTGCCTCTAGTGTTCCGGCTCGGGACTTCATTGCCTCCATGACGACCATGGGGCTGTCTCAAGTTGTCACCGGCACAACACATAGGGCGGGGTACACCCTTGACTTGGTTTCTGCTCCAGATGGAGGAAGGGGTGGTCTGGAGATGGAGTGGTGGATGTCACCCCATTGTCATGGTCAGACCACTTCCTGGTAAAGTTTAGACTCATGGCTCAGATCTTCCCCTGCAGGAGTGATGGACAGATGAAGATGGTCAGCTCCAGAGACTAAAGGAATCCACCGCATTCCTGAATGCCCTGTGGGAGTTCCCAGTAGAAAGAGCAGGTGACCCTGTTGAAGCCCTTGTCACACTGTGGAACTTCAAGGCACATCAGGCTTTTGACACGGTTATCCCTGAGTGCCCTCTCTGGCATTGTGGAGCCCAGTTTGCACCCTGGTACACCAGTGAGCTAAGGGCAATGAAACAGGCTGGACGACGGCTAGAGTGCAAGTGGCGAAAAACGTGCTGTGAGTCTGATCAGGTACAAGTAAAACATTATAACCATGCCTACTGTGCGTCAGTGAGAGCGGCAAAGAAGGCTAGGACTGGGGAGGGCAGCTATGAGCAAACTAGAAAAGGTCCTCAAATGCAAAGATGTATCATTGAATACTAAAGTCATTGTCATTCAGACCATAATATTCCTGATCTCTATGTATGGATGTGAAAGTTGGACAGTGAAAAAAGCGGATAAGAGAAAAATCAACTCATTTGAAATGTGGTGTTGCAGGAGAGCTTTGCAGATACCATGGACATTAAAAAAGACAAATAATTGGATGTTAGAACAAATTAAACCAGGACTATCACTAGAAGCTAAAATGATGAAACTGAGGTTATCATACTTTGGATATGTAATGAGAAGACATGATTTACTAGAAAAGACAATGCTGGGGAAAACAGAAGGGAGTAGAAAAAGAGGAAGGCCAAACAAGAGACTGATTCCATAAAGGAAGCCACAGATCTGAACTTCCAAGATCTGAACAGGGTGGTTCATAACAGATGCTGTTGGAGATCGCTGATTCAGAGTCACTGCAAGTAGTAATCGACTTGAAGGCTCATAACAACAACATCACTGTCACCATTTGACTACCCTTTCTCATTGTCAGAGATATTGTTTGAGTTACTGAATTCAGTGTCTACATATCTATCACCTGCTGCTACCAAACGGTGTAGATTTTTATTTATTTATTTATTTATACCCTGCCTTTCTTTTCATGATAGAAACCCAAGGCGGCTTGGCTTAGATATGGTTTCCAGGCAGTCTCCCATCCAGGCACCGACCAGACCTGACCCTGCTTAGCTGCAGTTACAGAACTCTCACTCTATACTTTCTGAATAGGAACTCCTCATTTCATTCTGATTGGCTCTAATCAGCAAGAAACAACAAGGAAGCAGTTAGAATGCTCTTCTCAGTGGCTAACACACTCCACGTTCATGCTGCTTGGCTCATAGCATCCTGGAGACATAGAGACCCTGCAGGGTTCTTGCAGGGCGTTGGCTCCCAGAAAAATAAAGGGTCTAAGACCCCTTGAGACCCCGGACGACTATACCCAATAGCTGACACCTATTTACAATGCAACACAAAAATCTAGTTGTCACAAACAGCAGATGAGGTGGTAAGCACTGTGTCTGGACAGTAGCATGTGTGCCTGAATACTCCATAGGTAATTAGATGCACCCCTACAAACAGACAAACAAACCAATCCAGCACACAGAACACAATCATGGCAGGGAGAAGGCAAGGCTAGAAACCTTTTCCCCAACATTTAGTTTTCTGTCATGTACAACATACTGATTTCTAGCATTCATGTGAGCCCCACCTGTAGTCTGTAACGGTACTGCTCAGACATGACTGCTATATTCAACAACTAGGACAGCAACAAATGATCCAGGATTATGAAAAGAGGAAGAAGGCCCTTACATTTTTTCCATTTGTAGTAACCAGTTTCTGCTAGTATCAAAACATCTTTCTTTTATATATGTTTTAACACCAAAAGTTATCTTTTAGTCTATGGATAAACTTATAAACTTATGCAAACAGCACATGTTATCACCAATTCATAATTTTTAAAGCTTTCACTGGGAAACCATTTCAAAGTTAGCATTAACACTTCTAGGATTATTCTTAATACATGTAACCCAAGAAATGAAATCGCATGTCCAAATGGGCAGCACAGTACTTTTTTATCACCGTACAAGCAAAGGCTGTTCCTGTTCATACGCGTATCTACTCGGAGATAAGCCCCACTGAGTTCAATGAGATTTGCTCTAGGAAAGTGTTATAGGTTGCAGCCCAAGGCACTTTTGGACAAACTTCCCAGCAATGGTAATCCCATACATAGAAACAGAACATCAAATTGAACATGTGCCCTGTAGCTCTCACACATTCTGAAGTCAGTTATGGTGCCTCATTTTGACTCTGAGATTATAAAATAGAGGCCATGCAAAACCCAACACTATTTCAGAAGGGAGTGCTTCTGTTCCAAGTTCTAGTCACTCCATTCCATTCCCCTTCCCAAGCTTTCCTCCCCTCCTCAACAACAAGCCAGCATTCTGCGCCAGCTGATCATGCTGCTTTTTGGAGAGCTCCATTTGGGGTTTTTTGCAGGGGTACTCACATGTGCCCAATCCCATCTACATCAAAATCTTTTATTTCTCTATCAATGCCTGTGGACAGCTCTTACTTCTATCCCTGGGAACATTTTAAAATTGTTTCTCAATGTGAACCAGGAAGTGTCCTGTCCAGGAAATGAGATGATTCATTCTACCTTCAAAATCTATATCTATACCGGTGTGTGTCTCCATACCTCATCACATTCCAGCCACTCCATTATTGGGTTCTTATGAGGCTGTTGCAAGAAATCAGTTATGTGGCAGTATAGCTGACACAACCATAGAATCTCCAATCTGTTCCAGGCTGACAACACCATGAATACTCATCCCACCTAGGTCAAATTAGACAGTGGATATATTTTGATAGGACCCTACCTGCACTATATATTTAAAGCAATATCATACCCCTTTAAACAATCCTAACTTTCCCCAAAAGATTTTGAGAACTGTAGTTTGTTAAGGGTGCTGAGAGTTGTTAGGAGAGCCCTGTTCCTCTCACAGAGCTACAGTTCTCTGTTAAACTACTCATAAAGTAATATACTGCCTTAAAAGTATAGCTCAGATGAGGCCAAGGTATACTTGAAGACCACGTTCTAATAGAGGATTCCTATTAAGAGAATATGATTCTCTGGCACCAGCAGACGTAAAGGAGGGCAGGCATGACACTCTAAGAAAGCAAAGTAGAACTTTATAAAACTTCACAATATCAAGTCTGGAAGTAATTCAAAGCATTCTGCTCAAGAAATCTATTTGAACTTAGAGGTAAAACACAGATGAGTGAAGACTGGTAAGGAACTGAAAGCCAGTTCATTACAACCAAATGGAACCAGAAGAGAAATACCAATGCTTACGCACTTGAAGGTCATTACAATCTGATCCAACAGAGCTTTTCAGTCCTAGCCTCTGGCTCCAAACATACTAGCTAACAGACCATGTGTTTTTTCCCTTTCTGGCAAGGTCTATTACATAAGGATATTTCATTCAGAGGCAGCTGGATGGTACAGATTATAAGAACACTGCATTTTCTGAAAAGGCTCACAAAAATACTACATTTGTTCTCATGCCACAGCCCAATCATGCACCTAGGAAGCAAAACTCTGAAGCTTGGCAAGTCAAGTGTTAATGCATAGTTTAAGCTACATACTCCAGAATGCCCAACAAAGCCACATCAGGAGACTGTTTCAAATTATGAATTTCTTGCCAGCAATGGGGGCTTTTTGGGGAGCGGGGAGAGAACAACCATGCACATGCAAGGGGCATGCTTTGGTTAATAGGACATCAGAACTGGTTTGCCTTCAGGCCAAGAGTGGGGAACGTTTGGTCTCCAGATGTTGCTGAACTACAACTCCCATCAACCCTAGCAAGCATAGTCAGTGGCCAGGGATGATGGGAGCTGTCATTCAGCAACATCTGCAGGACCAGAGGTTCCCCACTCCTTTTTTAGGCCTTTATCCACAAGACAACTGGAGCTACATCAATTACAACTATGTTAAAAATATATAATTATACTGTACATACAGTATATTTATCATACATACATTATATAGCATAATTATAATATATGCATTGATGCTTTAACATAATCATCACCATCTATATTTCTTGCTTTCATTTCCCTCCGACCTCACAGGTAACGTTTTTCTCTTTCTACCCAACAGATGGGGAACCTGTGGTCCCCCCATTGTTCCTGGCCACATCCATGGTGGCTGGGGCTGATAGGTGCTGGGAGTCCAACAATAACTGGAAGATCTCAGGTTCTCCATCCCTGTTCTACTCCAGTGTGTATATATACCCGCTTATATATACACATGTATATATACCTGCAATATATTCATCTGACAACATTCCACACAACTGGTGATGGGGATTCTAATCCACAAAAGTTTATGCCGTAATAAATTTGTTTGTCTTCAAGGTGCCTCACGACCTTTATAATACATTGTTATTAATGCTCAGTTCTCTACACCTTTGGCAACTAATGCAGTAATATTTCTCACACACATACACAAAACTTATTGCTACAAAAGAAAATACCGTTTTGTGAGCTACTGGATCAAAGACACAGCAGCTGAGTCACTCAGAGTTATTTGCTCTGCAGATAGCTTTATGCAACGCACCTGATCTCAATATAATGTAGCGTGGGTTGACATCGAGAAGGAGGGGCCCTGCATTATGCCATATATATGTGGGATGGTGGTGGCTTTGGGACATTTTCAATTCTGAATCTAGAATTCTACAAAAGGATCCTTTCAAACAAAGTAAATTATGCCCTTCAGTGATTTTTAGCTTATCAAACAAGCTAAATCA
Source organism: Rhineura floridana (assembly GCF_030035675.1). Lineage (NCBI taxonomy): Eukaryota > Metazoa > Chordata > Lepidosauria > Squamata > Rhineuridae > Rhineura > Rhineura floridana. Next base: position 90,821,568 of record NC_084482.1, on the reverse strand, counting down.
AGCTAACCACTCATTTTTCCACAACAGGTAGTGATCTGGAGATGCTGGAAAACAAAGTAGGAGGGATATATCTATAAATAAACAAATAAATTAGTCAAGATACATTTAAAATATTGTCTGTAACCATATGACAGCATAGAAACTGGAAGGATAGTGTGTATAGAAGACTTCCCATTTTTAAAATTTCTTCTGTAGTTCATAAAAGGCTATTCTATTACAATCCAAAATAAAAACTTTTGACCTTTTGGCTCCATTATTTATACTAGCTCGCCATGCAATATTGCTTTTGGGAAGCTGATATTGGGAACTACCAGCAAACTTCTCTCCTCCAATGTCAGTACCTTTAGTTATGAAAATTAGTAGAAGTTGTCATGATGTATTTGACAAAATACACAGGAAAGGCAAAGAAATTTGCACAATCAGCCTCACAGTTACCTTCTTTGTCAAATGCACAAATCCACTGTGAAAGGGGGCAGGGGAGAACCCACACAGTGAGGTCATGAGAGCAGTACTTGGTGTATGCACAAATCCGTATGCTTAGGTCATAAAATAAAGCATACCTTTCTGGAAATTCATGCTGTTTGACATGCAAGTCCATTCCCCTCAACGGCTCTAGTCACTTAGTGATGCAATAACAGCACTTTAGTGATGCAATAACAGCACTTTCCACATGCTCAAGGGAATTCACTATTCTGCTACAGCAGGAGTGAGGAACAGGATCCAGTCAGCGGGCCAGATCTTTATCCCCCACACCTGCCATGGGCCAATTTTGAGGAGGTGGGCAGGGCCACCCACCCATCAATCACCCAATGTCATCAAGTGACCTGTTTTCCTCTGCTCATGTTGTTTGGAATCAAACCACTGCAAATGAAGGCACATTGCCTTGCAAGCACCAACCATCAGCCAACTGTTTGTACTTGCAATGCACTGTGCTTGATGAGTGCTGTCAGCAAGGCCCCTTTACAAAGGGATGATCAGGAACTCACTTTGAACTCCCACCTGCTCACTTGGAGCCACATTCTTATCTGCTCCACACCTGGTGCCAAACATGTTATCTCCTGGGCCAGGAGATTCCCCACCCCTGTGCTAAAACTTAGCCCTGAAAACAGGTCCCAAGGCTAAGCAGATGAAACCCCCACAATCTTTCAATACTGTTAAGAAAGAACAACATTTACTCATGCCCATCAAGCACATTGAGAAGCATATTATTTAATAACCAACAAGTTCAAACCATTCCTTGGATCACTGCTCTGAAACAATGACCATGAAATAGTTTATCTTTGCTTTTTTAGAAATGCTAGGTCATTGGCACTCAAATCCTAAACAATCAGAACTGCCAGAAACAATGCCAAGGACCTGGCAAGATCACCACGTTCTGTCACAGAGATGGTTAGATTATGCAAGCATAAAATAAAACCAAAAAAGGTTCCCGCATACACTCTGTTGCATACACCTAATCTTTGCTCCCTGTGTACTTTACAGAAGGTGGCATCAATCAACTTTTTACCCCATGGTGGTTGCTAATGTTCTTGTAGGTCAGATATGCAGGATAACAGGGCCATGGTGAAATCTATCCCACCACATGGCCAGATTCAACAACAAAAAACCGCTCTGTATGTGGTTGCACCCACAGCCTGTAGCCATAAGTGGCAGCTGCCAGTCTTTGCAGGACTTAGAATATCTCTTTGGATGACTTGGACTAATTTAAGTCATATTTTTTCTGGGGGCTATAGGAGCCAATCCTGGATCAGGCAAGACTTGCTTGATGTGCAACATCTATATACTTTGCTGGGAAACCTATTGCTGACACTCTGCTCACATTTGTCTTCAGGGACTCTATTCTTTTGTGTGACCACTTAAGACTCTGTGATGCTACTTGTCTCTATCATATGTCAGAGCCTCCCACTCACTGGATGTCCGTCTCTTCAGTCATGTTTACAAAAGAATCTTTGACCTACCTTGCATCCCATGCCCTTGTCCAAGCTAGTGTGGTCCTCTCTGTAAAGAAGAGCCAGGAGATCTGGTAGGTTAGTCTTAGCACCACACTGGTGATCGTACTTGGAAATGCCAAGGTCACAGAAGAAATAGCGATGATCTTACGAATCTTCAACTGCCAACTAAAGGTGGTTCATTAATATCATAATGTAGCAGGGCAGAGACATGAGAACAGACTTTGGAAAATCAACATCTTAACTCACCATTAATCCAACATTATTGCAAGAACTGAGCAGTCATCCCAGATCTGCCATCAGATGTCTCTTGCACACATTTCCATTAGATAGCCTACTGAATAGCCTCTGAAAAGTCCAAGACCTTATATTGATCTTTTGTGTTGCAAGAATTTGATGCACTGTAGGCCATTACATTTAGATCAATATTGCTTTTGAGGCTGCATGTTGACCTCACTGCAAACACAGAAATGGTCATTTGACCCATGAGGTCACTATATTAGTCATGGATGAAAGGGGTAGGGTTGCTTTCTTTTCCCTCCACCAAGGAACTCTTCCTACAAAACAACATGGCATAGCCAGGTCTACCATGGTCCTCTCTAGGAAGAGAGATGAGTTACAGAAGCCTTCTATGCAAGGCCAACTATACATTTTATTGTCATGACAAGAGTGTTGATGAGTACTGCATATGTCATCTAGACTTAGCAGCCAGCAATATATGGATACAAAAAGAGCTCTTCCATTTCTTGTTCTTCAGACATAACCATGGAGTAATGATACACAGCTATTTTTGTAACCACCAATTGGTATATTGATCTCGCCCATGTCATGACTGCCAAGACATTATTGGCTATACATTGTCATGTGGTCATATTGTTGCATTATAATGATGAAGGAAAAACAACTTTTGTTAGTCATATCTTCTCAGACAGATCATTATAAAACCAAACTACTCCTAAGCTATCGTACATTCTAACTTTGTATATTCTGACAGTTACAACAGATATTTCAATTAGGAAGATACTTCCATTAATTTTTCAGTCTTTTCTATCAGTACATTATTGGCCACCAAACCTGCACCACATACACAATACTAAACAGTGTTCTTGTCATAAAAATAAAATGACCTCATATTAAGAGATCTTTGTTATGCTAGTCTTCTTTCCTCCAGAGTTCCAATATGGATGTTCAGTTTGTTTAACTCATGCTCAGTAAGTGCTGCCTTGCAAACATTTTGAATCACTTGAAGGTCTTGACATTCTAGCTCCCAAATTTAAATATTTTGCAGGTTTTGGACAGTTTTCCCAGGAGCCACCATATGATAATTAGTGATCTCCTCCCAAACAAAGCAGTGAGGAACCTATGGAAATTTTAATTCCACACACAGACACCTCTCTAGAAGAGAAGCATTTGTTATCCGGATTACACAGAACACATTACATTATTTATTATCTTAAAATATTCCCTTTACTTTTCACATTTTTCCAATATGACTGTCTAAAGTGAGTCATACAGGAGAAATAGAACTGTGGGGGTAACTCATCTAGAAGCACAATGCTACTTGAACAACTTCTGTCCTAAAACTTAGCACCTAATTATTGTTACAAACAATGTGTAACAGCACAATGAGTAACAGCAAGACAGAAAAAGTTACTCTGCTCTAGGTTTACAGATGCAAGTGGGTTTCACACAGTCTTACTGAGTCCACTTCTGCTCTTTCTATTTCTGGCTTTCACGCAAAAGCCAAAAAAATACGATAACACAACCCACTTAGTGTGCACAGAGTGTCCTTCTATTTGCATTTTTATTGACTTTTATTGGTCTTATTCATAGAACCAAACAGAAGCAGGCCGCATAATCCAGCCATCCCCTTTCCAATCCTAGCCCAGAGGAATGAAGGGGGAAAAGAGGAGGGGGATAAAAAAAAAAGCCATAGTAATAGAAAAAATTACGAGCCACATATAGAGCAAAAAGAAGCCAAGTACAGAAGCAACAAAGAGAGCTGCGGCACCTTAAAGACTAGCAAATTTATTGATGTCATCTGATGAAACAGACTTAGTACATGAAGCCTTGTGCCACAGTAAGTATGCTAGTATTTTAAGGTGCCATAACTCTTTGTTGTTTTTGCCGCATAAGACTCGCACAGCTACTTCTCTGGAAACTGAGAAAGGTACAGAAGATCATTTTGATTTTTTTGAAGGTTGAAAGTACCTATTACATCACATAGGTCATGGAGGAAACGTCAGTATTTTATTCTAAACTGGCTTTCTCACAGTTCTTACGTAATGCTCCCTTGCCACTTTTTGTGTGGACAATGACAGATCAGTATTTGTGGAACATGCCAACATTTTTCACAGTTTTGTTTAATTCTTCTCTTTTTTAAATTAATTTTAAAAGGGTCATTGGAAACATGATATCTTTAATCAGCTGCATGGAGGAGTTTTTCCTGGATTCTGGAAACTGTCTGATTCCATTGGCCAAACATACATAGTGCAATACATCTAAGTATAGACGTGGCAGTGCATATTTTGTATGCAATCCACACAATCTTCAGATAGGATTCAGAAAAATGTCTGTCTGAAATCTCAGACAGCCACTGCCAGTCAATGTGGACAAGACTGGCCAATGATCTGACAGTATAAAATAGTTTCCAATGAGGCAGACATTTTGGATTTTCTAGATTTGTCACATGGAGCTATAGAGCACAACTTGTAAATCCGGAATACAACAGCCCAAGAACTCTTTCACAGTCCTTTGCATTGTGAAGAAGTTTCCAATGCTACTTAGCACACTGGTCATTACAGGGACAACTGTAGGTCTCATCACCCTTCTGGTGCTATTTATTTATTTATTAAATGTATATGCCACCCTTCCTCCCAGAAGGAGCCCAGGGCCGCAAACAAAAATACTAAACGCACTTTAAAACATCTTAAAAACATATTAAAACAAAATTTAAATTTATGCATTTAAAACATATTAAAACAAAACATCTTAAAAACATCTTTTAAAACAATCTTAAAAAGCAATTCCAGCACAGACGCAGACTGGGATAAGTTCTCTGCTTAAAAGGATTGTTGAAAGAGGAAGGTCTTCAATAGGCTCTGAAAAGATAACAGGAATGGTGCCTGCAAAACACCAGCATTATTTATATTTAATATAAATGATTGTATTTATATACTATAAGAATCCTGTTTGAAATAACAAATGGAATCAAGAACAGAAAGAAAACCAGGCAGCTTTACTGAAATACTACTACATTACTTTATAATTCCGGGTTGAAGTAGGGGAGCAACAGAGGGCACGCCCACCCTGTCTGTTCCTTTTACTACATCTTACATCTTTATTTAATCATGTATGGACATTGGCAGAGAGAACCACCATACTATAGAACTTCAGCACCCAACTGTGATTACTTATGGACAATGCCCCACAGTAGCACATTTATAGCTGTAGGGGAAAAGCAACATGAAGACGCTTCCAAAATAGCAAGCTGAACATCACTACCATATTTATTGCTCGCTGTCCACCAGCAGGTCCAGGATTGGTTACAGCAGTCTAAAATTCAGTATTAAGAGCAATTCAAACAAATTACACTCACAAGAATTTAGTTATTACAATACCAGGGCCAGCTCAAGACATTTTGCCTGCCTGAGCCAAAAGGCAAAATGATGCCTTGCACCTACCACCTCCTATTCCATGTACAGAAGTTAATTGGACAGATAAGCTGAATCTTCCTTCAACACTGACAGCAGGATGGTATCCTCTAGTGCACCTGAAGGCAGCAGGCTAGTTCAGGGGTTGTGTGACAGGCCTGTGGCACTGATCTCCACAGAGAGGAGTGGCCACGCGTTCAAAAGGCTGGGGAGGACACTGGGGCTGCTGTCCCCCCAATATCTGACAGATATATAACCTCCAGTCAATATAACAAAACCGTAGACGTTGAGTTTATTTTGAAGCCACCTAAACTTGTAGTCATCACCATATCTTGTAACAACTTCCACAACTGCATTATGTATTGTGTAAAGAAATTACAAGTTACACAATATTTTTTGGATTTTTCCTGTGCAGAAATAATACTACTTAATATTTGTATAGCACTTTCAAGTATTCAAGCTTCATACACGTTATCTAGTTGTAATCTTTGCAATCTTGTAATCTTGTAAAATAAACCAGTGTGATTATCCCCCATCTAGCAGATTGGGGGGCGGGATTGTGGCTGGGACAGAGTGACTTGCCCAAAGCTAACCAAGGAGTACAGGGCAGAGGCAAGGTTCAGATCAGGGACTTCCAGATATACAGCTCCATCTCCTGTCACCATGCTACCCTAGGAAAAGGTGTGTAAATGCTAGCATCCCATACTGCAATCTTTAGCATTAGGTATGCCTTCCTTCAGAATGAAAAAAACAAACATAGGAAGTTATTCGTTGAAAGTTTGACCATGAATCTTAATGAAGCTGACCAAACACCTATTCAAAGAAGGATGAATAAAGTGTTTCTTATAAATGCCTACTAATTATTAAGTGACTAAGGGATTAACACCAGTCAAACAGCTAAAATGAAAATAACAGCACTCTTCCACTGTCCTTAACTCCCTTGACTTTTAACTTACAGGTCAGCACCACTCTCAGATGTAGTACTGAAGAACAGGAACACCATTCAATACAAATCAGCTCCTCCCTATTAATTCCAGTTTCAAAACCTAATTGAAATTAAACAGAGGAAGTTTCTCAAGGAGGAGTGCTGGTCGCCAGCCAACAAGGATATAACATAACATGGGACTGGCATATTCATTTTATTAAATAGAACAGAGTCACAGAATAGAACACCAATAAGGTACTTACTCAACAAGAACGTGGGAGGGCTAAAATGCTGGGGTCACTGGTGTCTAGCTCAACAACAGAAGCAGATTATATTCAAATACAAACCCTGGAGCTATCTCCCTATATAAACAAAATGTAAACTCTCTGCCAAGCAAATGCCCATTTATTGTTATGACAGGAGAGGCACATCTGCAGAGAAGCCTCCTGTAATCCTGGTTTTGCAGTTGAGGGAAAATTAGAAATGAGGGAAGCAGTCTCTCCCGCTCCACACAACAAAAGGCACAAATGATACTAAAGTTTCCTGTGTCCATTCTTAGTGTGACCTGTAAAACTCCAGGCCTTAAGTCTCACAGGTTTACTATAAAGACTGCTGGCCACATCAACCTAAGCGTATACTGGTGCTGTGCTACTTGAAAAAGAATTCATGTAATGAACAGGTCCAGAGGAATGGTTTCTGAGAAAATGCTGGAAAGCGTTTTTCGCCTAAATAGATGCAATCCACAAACCACCTGCTTAAATGCAAATACCTATCTGACATGGTTTGAAGGCTGTTCTTTGCATCACATCATGGAAATAATTCCACAAGCATTTTAACAGAAAAAATAAATTTCCCCTCTCTACTACATTATGGTAATTCAGGTTTTCAAACTCGCATTCTAACTATAATGATGTTTTCTCTATTGTTCATGTAGTTTCACTTATTTAGAAGTTTGGCTCTGCCTAGCTTTTGAGAATGCATGTATGTGTGTGTGTGTGTATATGTGTGCATGCACATTCATGCATGTGCACATATATATGTAAGATTTACTCTGAACCTTTTGGAGGCACGTCAGATGAGTCTCTCCAATGGCTTTATTGGAATATTTTCCAAACTCACTATGGAGTTAAAATGAACTGGACAAGGGGCCAAAAGAAAAGCAACCCCATTCTCCTAGGTGAAAAATCACATCAGACAAATTTGACTTTCTAAGGGAAGTTTGCAGCTACAGTTTGCACTTGATGCCAAAACTCTGTCCTTTCTATTAGGCAGAAAGAATGTAAAGGCAAATAAACAATATATGCATGATATTGGATTTCCCCCCTCTTTAACGCGAGCCAGCTACTTGATTACATCATTACAGAGAAAAATATATTCAAGTAACAGGAGAAATATGTTCAAGTAATAAAAGTGGTATTCAAGGAGGCCAATCCATTTTTGGACAGAAAACTAAAAAAGGTCACTGCATATGAAGCAGTGAATGAATACAACGAACAAGAATAAGTTTCCTGATTACTCTTAAAAATGCAGATTACAAAGCAAGAGGCACCACAGCTCATCTGCATCCTGCACATCCTTGACATCACCTGAATCTCACGATACTTACTGAAAGTAGTCATGTAACTGAAGCACATTCCATATTGAAACAGAAAATAAGATCTATCAACTCATTGTTTATTAAACTTATTAGCCTCTTGTTACCTAAAAGGTCTCCAAGCATCTTACATTTAAAAACTCAAAGATAAGTACTATAGAAAAAGAAGAAAAATTCATATAAAACAAACATTTTCATACAACATGCAGCAACCACCACCACCACCCATAACAGCTATAGGAAGCTTCAGCTCAGTCCATCAAAGGCCTAGGAAAATAGGTGTCTTTATCTGGCACTGAAATATGACAGCAAATGCGTCAGGCAGACGTCACTGGGGACAGCATTCCACAGATGGGGAGCCACAACTGAAAAGGCCCTCTCGTCATCACCATCTGAACCTCCCTTAGATAAGGGACCCAGAGAAGGGCATCAGATGCAGATCTAAGGGTTCAGGTTGGTTCATATCAGGAGAGGTTCCATAAGATATTGAGGTCCAGAGCCATCAAAAGTTTTAAAGGTCAAAAACAGCACTTTGAATTGGGCTCAATTCAAAGGCAGCCAATGTAGCTGGAACAAAATTCGCTCAAACCTGTCAACAGCCAGGCAGCTGTGTTCTGTACTAACTGAAGCTTCCAAACAATTTTCAAAAGGCATCCCCATGTAAAGCACATTGCAAGAATCCAACCTTGAGGTTACCAGTTTATAGATTACTGTAGCCAAGTTATCTCTGTCCAGATAGGGTCATAGTTGAGCCATCAGCAATAACTAGTAATAGTGAGAGAAAGGACAGAGTAAGGACTTCTGAAGGACATAAAATGTACTCCTAGTATTGTTTGTGAGGACAGCAAGCATCACAGGAATATGGAAAAAGCAGTCATTTCTTTACACTGGATAGAGCTCAAGACTTTCCATAAACAAGGGCTGGTAGTTCACTCAGCATAGAAATGTTTCTCTGTGACATGGAAGTAAATTTCCTGTGCTGTCTGATTGGTACAGTCATAAACATTCATGATTTGTCATAATAATATATATAATGGCTTGGATCCTAAGATCCCACATGCAGGAAGAGGAAAGAGGCAATTCACCACTGATATTTCCTTCCCCCATGCAGCCCTGTGCTCTCAAAAATCTGTTATGGATAGGTGCAGGATCCTCTGAAATAGCATACGAAGCAGCGTTAGGGGCTGGAAAAAAGGGGGGTCAGCAAAAATCACCTCCCCCTTTCTTCTGCCAGCAGAAGTCTCCAACAGATCAGGATCTCTTATTTGAATGGAAGAAGGCCTTCTGACTGCAGAAGGACAACCCACAATTCAAGCCAATGCATTATATTTTCTGCCATATATATAATATTTGACCATGGCTTGATTTTTGTTTTATATAGAAAAGCAGGATTCAATTCAGTGTATTTTGACAGAGGGCTAATGATTCCATTTTAAGTGAATGGAAGCTAAAACTTTTAATAGGTTTGCATTAAATTCAGATTTCTGTTTTAAACCAAGTTATATTTTAAAAGTATATATTATTTTAAAATCATTTTTTAATAAATCCAGTACTTTTATTAGAAACTAAGCCATTTTTATCCACCTTGACAATTATTTATCCAGTTTTTAATCCCTTCAACTTGCCATATGATCCAGTGCACCTCAACTCACATATAATATGGCAAATTTAGTTTTCATTCCTGTGGGCCACTGTTTGTGGCTACCCCTGGAAACCCTTCTCAATCATGCATACAATGCTGGCTGAAAAGGATAAAGAGGTCCCCTAGCACCACAATCTGCCCTGTGTGGTTTGGCATGCTTTGCAATGAAAAGTAAATGCGATGACCTGAGGTTGATGTCGTCCTGGACTCCTTTAAGAGGAAGAGTGGGATGTAAATTTAATAAATAGTAATCTATTAGACATAAAAATGTCCCATGAAAGATTTCTTAGATTGTGCGTGTGCTAAATTTCTAGCTGATGGAGGACTTCAACAATGTAGATACTCTCATGAGTCAGTCCCAAACATTTCATAGTAAACCTACGTAACTTCTCAGCAGAGCTTGGAAAAGTTACTTTTTTGAACTACAACTCTCATCAGCCCCAGCCAGTATGGCCACTGGATTGGGCTGATGGGAGTTGTAGTTCAAAAAAAGTAACTTTTCTAAGCTCTGCTTCTCAGTCAGGCATTTCATGCATCTGATGAAAAAGACAAAAACCTACAAAAGCTCATGTCATAACATTCCAGTTAACCTTATTATAAATAATAATTTTATGTTGAAATCATTATTTTCAAGGTTTAACTGCCTTGCAAAGATACTTTAGATGATAACATTTCCTCTAAAAGTCTTTCCACACTGTATTAGCAATCTACCCAGCACTGTTTATGTCTTGTAAGGATAGGATAATTAGGAGATGCTAAGTTATACAATATCATTCTGGGATATACTACATGAGGAAGAAGAGCTACAAAAATATTTCTCTTTAGCAAGGACAGATGTTGTCACAAATTCTAATTAAACCATAATGATGCCCAAACATACACACGGTGCAATCAGTTTGAACACTAATACATCCCATGTGGAACAGAATAATTGGGAATATCCTTAAATACGTTATGTACCTACTGCATTTCCTCAAGTCAATCACAACATCTGGCTTTCAGACATGTTTATAACCCATTTTTCAAACTGCTGTCACCTACATTTTTCAGAGCTTAAAAGAGGGAGTCAGTAGCTCTTTTTCAGTTCTTAACAACCAATAATGAAAATATTACTACAGACCCCCTAGCTGAATCCAGATTTCTATTTTAGTTTACAGAGGCTTTTACCAAATTATCACCAACCCAAGATAGAATGGGGTCATGTAATCTTAATGCCATAATTACACTCTCAAATTGCAACAACATTTTATAAGGGGTCTCAAATCTTAATTTCAGATTATGGTGTCTCAGGCCCTACGGGAAGGAGAACAAGTCAAAAGCCCCATAATCCTTCACTTAAGAAGCAAAACATGTGATTTTATTTGTAGTGAATCCTATGTTTCTGCAAATATAGAGACATTTACAGAGCACACTGATGGAGTTAAGTTTCTCATTCAACCAATCACAAAAAGTAAGCACATACTTCATGTAGGAAACCCTTCCTTGTACGTTTAAGCAACCAAATTAAAAGATTCATCATGTGACCATTCAAACTGGCACCTTTGTAATGAATTTCTGTTATTTTTTCCAACAAGCTCTCTAAGGCTATCAGCTTAATCACCAAACTTACAGCACTGGTCACTAATCAAAGTGACTATTTCAAAAACTGTTTTAGAAGAAAGTAAAATTAGCAACATAGTTACTTCAAAATTATTCTAACACATTACTGTGCAGTGGATAATATCATCATTAATTGACATTTTGCTATATAGCATACATGGCTATACATAAGCTTGGCTATATTCAGTATAAGCTAGGCAATCCATTCAGCAGTCAAACTCACCTTTACCCAACACTCTCTCTACCCTCCACCACTTCTAACTAGATTCAGAAAATGTTACCATAAGCATGTTATACTTGAAACAATGATTTCACATCAGAAGTCATGACATCACAAGGGAGAATGTCAGCACTTGGGTGTTAAGATTTCTCCCACACACCTTTTTTCTGCTTTTCCTAGGAGAAAATAAGATTAATTAGGTCCAGATGAGTAAGATATACCACCCAGTATACTATAGGGATGTTGAATAAGAGTGTGGTGGATAGGTAAAAACAGAAGAGAACAGCAAGAAGAGTTTGATTTAACAGGGCATAAAATGTAAACAAAAAATAATGAAATGTATATTTCATATAACCTTGTTAAAGGGGAAGATCCGTAGCTCAGTGGCAGAGCATCTCCTTTGCATGCAGAAGGTCCCAGTTTCAATCCCCGGCATCTCCAGCTAGGGCTAGGAGAGACTTCTGCCTGAAACCCAGGACAGCTGCTGCCAGTCAGTGTAAACAATACTGAGCTAGATGGACCAATGGTCTGTCTCAGTATAAGACAGCTTCCTATGTTCCTATATGAAGAACCACTGAGAAGATACTACTCACAAGCTATTATCCCACCCTCCCATACACCCACCCTGTTTACCAGAATGCAAAAAACAACATTTTTGTGCTCCACTAACATTTAGAATACAGAGAAGAAATAAAAAATTTAGAAGGTCACACACTATGAGCCAGTTTACTATTGCATTTTTTTAAATGTATACACCTAAGATTTTTGTTAGGTGTACACCTAGAAGTTTAATATGAATACAAACACACACAAGAATTATAGGTCACTGGCTACAACTCTCTGTTAAGCGTACAGGTGGCGACAAACCTGAGTCTGTTTCCATTTAATGGACAAAATCCTATTTGAAACCAGGCATGGAACTAATTGCTCAGAAAAACCCATGGGTCTATGGGGTCTCTTTCTCTTCTCACAGATGACATCAGGAAAGCCCTAACTCTGCTAGACCCCCAGCAACTAGGTAAGCAATCAATATGATGAGAATACTTTTGCATGAAAGTTATAAAAATTATTAAAATATTTCATCAAACAACGACTACATATATTACCATTTGTCAGTAAATTAGAATACCACTATTTTCCCCAGCTTATAACATGTGGCATTGGTATAGAGTTGCTAACATTGCTTACAAATTGATTACTGAATTAATCAAGTATAGCACTTAGGGGCACACAATAAGAATAAGGCCTTAGCCCAGCTGGGAAAATAATTTTTCCTTAAGTCAGGCCTCCAACAGCTATGAACCACCAGATCAGAGAGCACCTGCCAGCCATGTACCATGATCCATCACAGGCTCCGTGAACTTCCTGTCAGGAACTACAAACACCTGGAAGGCTATAATATACTCCTGGTGGATGGCATTCATTTGGAAGGGGAGGCACAAGTTGGCCAGACCTGATTTAGTTGGTAGGCCCGTTCCAGCTGCTTTTAACTCTCCTCCATCTGTCATCTAGCACAGGAGTGAACACGTGGTCCTCCAGATGCTGCTGGACTACAGTTCCCATCATCCCTGTCCAATGGTCATGTTAGTTGGGATTGATGGGATTAGAATCCATCAATGCTATATGCCACCTTGAGCTCAATGGAAAAAAGGTGGGATTTAAATGTAATAAACAAAGAAACATCTGGAGGGCCACAGATTCTTCAAAACTGATCTAGCAAGAGTCATTCCATCAAGCTCCATAGAGAAGAGAATGAAAACAGGGCTATTGCATTGAATCAGCTGAAAGAGCAGCTCCCTTTGACCTCCCTTAAACTGTCATCCATCAGCAGCCTTTCCATCAGGCTTCCTGAACTGTTTCCATCCCAGCTGGTCATTGTAAGAACCATAACTTTAAGAACTTTAAGAGGTAAAAATGTCTTAAATGAAAAAGTAAACATACATACATAAGAGCAGCCCTGCTAGATCAAACCAAAGGCCTATCTAGTCCCGCAATTTCTTTCCCACAGGATGCCTTCAGGAAGCCCACAAAACAGGATGGAATAGCACTCTCCCACTATTGTTCCCCAGCAACTTGTGCTGAAAGGCATAGTATCTCTGAACATAGAGGTTCTGTAGAGTAGTGGTTAAGGTGGTGGACTATGACCTGGGAGACCAGGGTTTGAATCCCCACACAGCCATGAAGCTCACTGGGTGACCTTGGGCCAGTCACTGCCTCTCAGCCTCAGAGGGAGGCAATGGTAAACCCCCTCTGAATACCGCTTACCATTAAAACCCTATTCATAGGGTTGCCATAAGTCAGGATCAACTTGAAGGCAGTCCATTTCCATTTCATAGCATTATGACAGATATCCATTACAGAACAGCAGAGTTGGAATGGGCTTATAAGGCCATCAAGCCCAACCACCTGCTCAATGCAGGAATCCAACTTAAAGCACACCCAGCTGCCTCTTGAATGCCTCCAGTGTTGGGGAGCCCACCACCTCCCTACGGAATTGGTTCCACTGTCATACCGCTCTAACAGTTAGGAAGTTTTTCCTGATGTTCAGCTGAAATCTGGCTTCCTGTAACTTGAGCCCATTATTCTGTGTCCTGCACTCTGGGACAATGGAGAAGAGATCCTGGCCCTCCTCTGTGTGGCAACTTTTCAAGTACTTGGATAGTGCTATCTTATCTCTCCTCAGTCTTCTCAAGGGTAACCATGCCCAGCTCTTTCAGTCTCTCCTCATAGGTATTTGTTTCCAGTCCCGTAATTATGAACTTTGTTTCTGTCTTCCAGGGTATTAGCTGTCCCTCCCAATTTTGTATAATCTGCAAATCTGCATTAATCTTCCATGAATTTGTCCAGTCCCCTTCAAAAGCTATCTAAGCCAAGAGCTAGCACTAAGTCTCGTTGGAGTGAAGTCCATAAATTTATTATGTAAGATGTGTTGTGTAAAGTACTTCCTTTAATCAGTTCCAAGTTTGGTGCTTATCAACTGCAGTGGGTGACCCCACGTTCTAGCATTACAAGGGAGGAAAAAGTTATCTCTTCATCCACACCGTTTTATAAACTTCCATTATTTATGTCTGACCCTTAGTCATCTTTTTTCAGATCTAGGAAGCCTCAAATCTTTAGCCTTTTCTTGTAGACTAGTGCTCCAACTCCTGATAATTTTGCTTGTCCTTTTCCACATCTTTATTGCCTCTATGATATTCTTTTTGAGACTGGGAATCTCAGGCCCCTGAGTCTAATGCATCCCTCCAAGCCCCTCTTCCTTGCCCTTGGGATTCTCCCCAGGCCACATCCCTCCCCAGCCCTTCTTCAAACCCTCCTCAAGTGCTTTCATGGGGTTGGAATGTGCCCTTCACCTACAATAATGCCTAGATAGAGGATGGAGACACTTGCGGGGGGAAGATTGAAACATCTGGTTTTGCATGCCAGGAATGCAGCCTGCCATATAAGGTTAACGGTCATGTATGTTTGCCCCATCCACTCACTTTTGACTCTGGCCCTGTCCATCATCAGAAAGATGCCCATGAAAGAACGAGGCCCTTAGGCTAAAAAAGATTCCCCTATTGTACATTGCATAAATGTTAGAAAATGCCTTTTCTGGAGAATTAGCCTGCCAGGTTGATAACTTGTACTGCTTGTTCTTTCCACATACATTAGACTGGCCACAATAACACAGGGCAGTTTGTTAGCAAAAATATGTATTAAATTGGTTCTACAAAAGTGCTCCCATAGTCTTTCTGTGCGGAACATAATGCTAGTCCTGAGGCTAAGTGGCAGTAAGTGTATTTTGTAACAGACTAAAAGATACAACCAGTGTACACTTCTCGCTTGCATAGCTTGCTTACAGGTCAAGGTCCTCTTAATGTTTTTTCTTTAGTAATCCCTAGTGTCTAGTGACCATGGTACGTACCTGATGGTCATTTATAAATGTAACTTTAATTGGAGTAATTCTGAGATTTAGACTGCAATCCTAAACATACATTCCTGAGTGTAAGTCTCACTAAACTCAAATGGGACTTAATTCTGAATAGACATGTATATAGGACTGTACTGTCAACGCCTCTCTCAAATATTTATTTTTCCATTAGCCATTGATATGAGGTCTATATACACTAGCTGATGATTAAATTCCCAACTCTTCTGAAAAACAACAACCCACATCTAGATGCAGGCTTCAAGGAAGCAGCCACTGAAGCGTTGACTCAGCTGCTAAATAACTAGCTCAGAGGAACAGACCAATATTTTTTAAAAGGAACCTCACAGAATCTGCTATCAGGAAGGCATAATTGTCAGGAAAGGTAATTTTAATCTATTCATTTGAGCAGCCTTCTCCAATCAGGTGCCCTCCAGATGTTTTAGACTACAACTCATCACTGGCTGGGGCTGATAAGACATATAGTCCAAATCTTCTGGAGGGCACCAGGTGAGGGAAGGCTGTATTTGAAGAACAAGAGAACTACATACCTAAGTAGATCACCAATGTGGAACTTGCGATTCACATCCCAATGGTACCTTTGTACAGATGCCATTCCTAACGCTTGCAACACCAGTTCTTTACTTGGCACAAATGCAGAGGGATTATCCTTTTAATGAGGGTTATTTATGGCATGTGGGGGAGCCTTTCTACTGCATGTTCACTGCCTTGTTGCTGGGAACAGGATTTGACTATTTAGGCACACAGATGTTACATTTCACAGGGCAACTATTTTAATACTGCCCTGGGCTCCTACTGGGAGGAAGGGCGGCATATAATCAAATAATAAATAAATAATAATAAATTATCCCCCCTCTAGGATGCACACCTTAACATGGTGAGGGGGTTTGAGAGTGCTGAAAAAGCTGAGAGCAATGCCATCAGGAGTCTAGACCAAGAGGCTAGACTCCTAGCAGGGACACCCAAGGCGGAATGGTCACAGATGAGATACCAGACTAAGATACATCCAAACTCAGAGGAAGGCAATGGTAAACCACCTCTGAATATCTCTTACCACGAAAACCCTATGAACAGAGTATCCAAACTACAACAAGAGATAGTGCTGGAAGATGAGACCCCCAGATCAGAAGGCACTCACCAAGCTACTGGGGAAGAACAAAGGACAAGTACGAGTAGCGCTGTGACTAATGACGCAGCTGGGTCAAAGCCGAAAGGAAGCCCAGAGGCTGATGTAAACAGATGCGAAAGGAGAGTCCGGAGTTGTACAACGCACACAATAGGAACATGGAATGTGAGAAGCATGAACCAGGGAAAGTTAGAAATTGTCAAGCAAGAAATGGAACGCATCAACATTACAATACTTGGCGTGAGTGAATTAAAATGGACGGGAATGGGACATTTTCAATCAGGCAACTACCAAGTATTTTATGCAGGAAATGAGAAATTAAGAAGAAATGGGGTTGCTTTAACAGTGAGAAGTGATGTAGCAAAAGCAATTAGGAGCTACAACGCAAAGTCTGAGCAAGTGATATCAATGAGATTAAACAGGAAACCTATTTACATAACCATAATCCATGCCAGTGTGGCGTAGTGGTTAAGGTGTTGGACTACGAACTGGGAGACCAGGGTTTGAATCCCCACATAGCTATGAAGCTCACTGGGTGACCTTGGGCCAGTCACTGCCTCTTAGCCTCATGAAAACCCTATTCATAGGGTCGCCATAAGTCGGAATCAACTTGAAGGCAGTACATTTACATTTATGCTCCAACAGCAAATGCAGAAGAGGAGGAATTGGAGAGATTTATGTAGAAGTACAGGAAGAAACTGATCACACACCAAAACAAGATGTGCTGATAATCATGGGAGACTGGAATGCAAAAGCAGAGAACAGAGAAGAACTAGGAATTGTGGGGAAATGGGGCTTAGGAGACAGAAATGAAGCAGAAGAAAGACTTACTGAATTCTGTGAAACCAATAATTTGTTTCTTGAGAACACATTTTTCGAGCAACCAAAAATACGACTGTACACGTGGACATCACCAAATGGTCAATATAGGAATCAAATTGATTATATAATTGGTAGCAGACGATGGAGAAGTTCCATACTTTCTGTGAAAACAAGACCAGGAGCAGACTGCGGTACAGATCATGAACTGGTCGTATCAAAAAGCAGAGTAAAGCTAAAGAACAACAACAAAGCAATCATAATGCCAGAATACAATTTAAATAACATCCCAAAAGAATATAAAGATCAAATAAGGAACAGGTTTGAGGCTTTAAACTTAGTTGACAGAGCAGTAGAAGAACTATGGATTGAAGTCAGAGACATTATCAGGGAAGAATGTAAAAAGACAATACCTCTAGTTAAAAAGAGAAAAAGACCTCAACAGATGACTGAAGAAACTCTTAAAATGGTTAAAGAGAGAAGGAAAGCCAAAGCCAAAGGAGATAGAAACACGGTCAGAACCCTAAATGCAAGAATACAGCGACTAGTATGTAGGGACAAAGAAAACTATTACAATAGATATTGTATAGAAATAGAAGAGGACAACAAAAAGGGTAGAACAAGAGCCCTATTCCAAAAGATTAGAGAAATGAAAGGGAAATTTAAACCAAGAGTAGGGATGTTGAATAATCAACAGGGGAACACACTGACTGACCCAGATGGTTGGGGAATCATTCCCTAATTACTGTTCTTTGGCCCAGTGCAAGAGGTTAAGACTAGGAGACAGATAATTACCTCTGTGATCATGCAGGCATGCTTGACTATTTCAGTGCACTGCACTCCAATGGTAGCCCTTGAAAAATGTTCAGAAGTTTCATCTGGTCAAGAGTGCAGCAGCCTATCTGCTGTCCAGAGTTGAGCATCATGAAATATAGAAGGGCTGTAGCTCTGTGGAAGGGCACACATATTACAAGCAGGAAGTCCCAGGTTTAATCCCCAGCCTTTCCGGGTAGGGCTAGATTCCTGTCTATCCTGGCGAGCCGCTGCCAGTCAGTGTACAGTAGACGAAGGATGCGGACAAACTGGAACAGGTTTACAGGAGGGCAACAAGGATGATCAGGGGACTGGAAACAAAGCTCTATGACGAGAGACTGACAGAACTGTGCATGTTTAGCCTGGAGAAGAGAAGACTGAGGGGAGATATGATAGCACTCTTCAAGTACATGAAAGGTTGTCACACACAGGAGGGCCGGGATCTCTTCTCGATCGTCCCAGAGTGCAGGACACGGAATAATGGGCTCAAATTACAGGAAGCCAGATTTCAACTGAGCATCAGGAAAAACTTCCTAACTTTTAGAGCAGAACAACAATGGAACCAATTCCCTAGGGAGGTGGTTGGCTCTCCAACACTGGAGGCCTTCAAGAGGCAGCTGGACAGGCGCCTGTCAGGTATGTTTAACTTGGACTCCTGCCTTGAGCAGGGGGTTGGACTCGATGGCCTTATAGGCCACTTCCAACTCTGCTGTTCTATGATTGTAGACAATACTGAGCAAGATGGACCAATTGTCTGACTCAATATAAGGCAGCTTTCCCTGTTCCTAGAACTGGTATTCTGTGGATTACCTATTCATTTCTGATTCCAGTTTGGAAGAATTCTGCATGAGAGCTGAACTGGTGCAAATTGAATACTTCCGTTTTGCTGCTCTGAGCTAACTGGAGAAAGGTAAGATACAAATGCAATTGATAGATTTTTAAAAAGTAGAATGTGACATTGGAAAATTGTGACATGTTTAAGAAAGGCAATACCCAAAATCTCAGCCACACATCAGTTTCAGACTAATCCAGCATATTTAAACTGCACAAAAGACGTACAATATTATGTTCCTTAACATTCACTTTCTTCAACAGGACAAAACAAATTTTGGATCACTCAGAGGCTAACACTTCTATATGATGCTTCCTACTCAAAGGGCTCTGCATAAGAATTCCTGCTGGGCAGCTCAGACAGCATTAGTTACATGCAGGCAAACTGTACTTGAACAGCTTCCCAAATAAGTTTGAATATTTGGTAATCAAGCAATGCAGTGATTCGATATTATACACCTTTGCCTACTGAGAAAAAAACCATATTATTTGCCAATGTCCAATGTTTCCTGTTCATCGTTTGCCTTGTGAAAAATAACACAGTGTTGAAGCCCTGGAGAGCCACTGCCAGTCAGTGTAGTCAATACTGAGGTAGACGGACCAATTGTTTGACTAAGTGTACGGCAGCCTCCTAGGTTCTCCATTGCCAACGTAAGGCAACATGAATTATTAAACAGAACCCCTCCCCGACACACCCAGGTCCCTGAAGTATCTGATGGAGAAAGAGTAACATATTATATAATAATAATAATAGGTTTGGTACAGTTTAAAACTTCTACACACCTTCATGCTCCTCCAAAACTACATCTTCTACAGAACCTCCCTATGTCAGGCCACCACACCCTCACTCTAAGCCTGCTGCTTGTGTGTTAACTTATGTCATAAAAGCTTGGGGCACGGATCCCACAAATTACCAGGTACATCTGAGGTGTTACATAATAATATCATGTTGTCCTTTCATAAGAACAACATTCCCACCTGTGTTTCCCCCCCACCCCCACCCCACCCCCCAGGAAAGATGTAAACAACCCTAGTAAATGCACACAGAGGTGGTACCCTCTCAAGATGCCAGTGGAAGGAAGTACACAGGGAACGGCATTGCCTCATCTTATTAGGGCAAATAAGGTTTCTAAACTTGATTGTGGAATCCTTGGCATCAAGCAACCAGAAACTGTTCTCTCAAGCATGACTACCAGTGGAACAGCCAAGGAACCTGAATCACTCATCTCACTCTGTTGAAGAAACAGAACTTTTGTCAGAGCAGTACAAACCATCTACCAGAAAATAGAAGCGTTTCAGTGAAGAAGAGTTATGTTCAACCTCTGCATATCAGGGGTGGGGAACCCATGGCACTCCAGATGTTGTCAGATTCCAATTTCCATCAGCCCTAACCAGCATGCCATTGGTCAGGGATGATGGGAGTTGTAGTCCAGCAGCATCTGAAGAACCAGTTTCCTTACCCTTTGTGCATACCAACATACCTTGCAATAACAAGTTTCAGTTGATCTATTTGGGGATCTTACATACAATTGGCTAATACTGCAAACAGTAAAGAATAAGGAAAATGCCATTTTGCTACAATTGGTCTTAGATGGAATGAGGAGAGGCAAGAACAGAGGTGAGGCAGAAGGAACACAAGCTTCTTTAAAAAGACACTAAAGGGGGCTTGATAAAACAGCATGGAAGGGAGGCAAAAAAGCCGGTATGACAAAGGCTAAAATGACAGAGCATCATTTATTGGGGATGGGAATGAAAGAACCATGCCAATGAATGTGTGGCACTTCTTTGGCACCATAAGTAGTTTGATAATGCAACCAGTGCAGCTGATGTAACAGACAGGATAACGTTGCTAGATAGTTGATAGGAAAACCAGCAAACCATTACTATGGTGAGCCTACTGACACTCCCGGCATCGCCTTTGAGCCACTATACACTTATCTTGGAGTCTGAAAGAGCTAATCTCAAGACAAGTAACAAGTGGGCATTCCCTTTTATTTCCATTCATTTCAAATCAATCTGGCTTCAGTCTTCTACAGGCTTACCTAGGAGTAAGTCTCATTGAACTCAATAAGCCTTACTTCTGAGTAGACATGAACAGGATTGTGCTGTCAGATGCTCACCTTTTATGATCCTAAGAAGCAATCAACTGCTAGAGTCACTTTAAAACGGTGAGGGGGAGGAACTGATGGGTTGACTATCAGCTCACAGTATCCTGGTAGTCAAGTCCAGCATTTCCATCAGGTACTGCCTCCACCTTGGCACAGTCATTAACCAAAAAGGAGTCAATAGTCAAGAAATCAGAAGAAGGTTAGGACTGGGGAGGGCAGCTATGAGAGAACTAGAGAAGGTCCTCAAATGCAAAGATGTATCACTGAACACTAAAGT
Source organism: Rhineura floridana (assembly GCF_030035675.1). Classification (NCBI taxonomy): domain Eukaryota; kingdom Metazoa; phylum Chordata; class Lepidosauria; order Squamata; family Rhineuridae; genus Rhineura; species Rhineura floridana. Next base: position 90,800,084 of record NC_084482.1, on the reverse strand, counting down.
CAGGATCATTCTGACCATGGTATTCCTGATCTCTATGTATGGATGTGAAAGCTGGAGAGTGAAAAAAGCAGATAAGAGAAAAATAAACTCATTTGAAATGTGGTGGTGGTGGAGGAGAGCTTTGCACATACCATGGACTGCGAAAAAGACAAATAATTGGGTGTTAGAACAAATTAAACCAGAACTATCACTAGAAGCTAAAATGATGGAACTGAGGTTATCATACTTTGGACACATCATGAGAAGACATGATTCACTAGAAAAGACAATAATGCTGGGAAAAACAGAAGGGAGTAGAAAAAGAGGAAGGCCAAACAAGAGATGGATTGATTCCATAAAGGAAATTACAGACCTGAACAGGGTGGTTCATGACAGATGTTGTTGGAGGTCGCTGATTCATAGGGTCGCCATATGTCGTAATCAACTTGAAGGCACATAACAACTGCCTCCACCATCACCCTGTTTTATTTCTGGGTTTGCAAAAGAAATCCAGCTAGTACCCTTCTTTGAGCCAAATCTGGCTCTGGGACTGTTGCTTTACAACCAGCTTCGAGAAGAGAAACCATTATTCATAGGGCAGAAACTCCAAATGTTGGGGTTTTAAGGGAAACACAGGCATCCACAGGACGTTTTTTGGCATGGGTAGGAATAAAATACTGAAAGAGGAGAGCAGATTAGTTTATCACAAAAATGAGAAGAATAGTGCCTACACGCTTTGCCTGATATCTCAGATTCCACAAATGCTACACGCTCTTTTCTTTAAAAAAGAAAAAGAACGCTGTGATTCAGGGGATTCTGGCTCATGGAGAGCAACTACCCTCCCCACACGGACACCCATGAGAGGAAAGGCCTTTAGTATCCTTCTAACGATTAGAATAACGCAAAAAGAACTGAGATGTGACCTCTCTTTTACAACCTGTGCTTATGCCTTTCCTACCTCATTCATTTTTAGGATACAATTACCCCGCTGTACCCATAAATTGACGCGCTTGACCCCACACGCATTCCTTTTCCCCATCCCACCATGCACCGGAGAGAGGCGCTCTGCACCCATGGGATTGTTGCATGTGCCCCCCTCTCCCGTACATTCTGATGGGAAAGATGACAGTTTCACAAGCTAATATGGGGGGAAGGGGGCTCTCTGTGTTCCCCTTCCCCTTGTACAAGAGGATCTCTATTATTCTGCCCATGTATTAGCGTGCCCTTCATTCATTCTCTTACACACCCCTTTTCTGGGGACGCCGCACTCACCTCCTGAAATCAAAGGGCATGTTGGTGGCGAACGCAGCTCAACCTCCCCGCCCCCCCCAGGATTTCAGACTCAGTCGTGCCGGCTCTAGGGGGCAGGAAGTGACGGACCCAGCCCAGCCAGGCCAGAGGACGCGCAGCACAAACTCATTGGGCTGCAGAGGCCGGCCGACGCACCGCTTCCGCTGCCGAGTTAAAGGGAACGGGCAGGTGGGCACAAGGACCGAGCAAGGCGAAATATGGAGAAACCGGGGATTTGGGCGGGCACGATACCCTGTGGGATCTGGCAAGGTGCGGGATGGGAGGGAAAGTATGCTTAGAATGGGACATCCTAAAATGTAACTATAAGCAATGGAAATCCTCTGTCTGCTTGTGCGGTTTAAACTTTTAAGAGCTGGAAACTCATGAGTTAAAGGACACAGACGGATGCGTCTGTAGAGGAGAACGGGTAATTTGCATGCGATTAAGGTTGCAGTCCTATACTCACTTACGTAAGAGATCTCACTGAACTCAGTAAGGTTTTCTTCTCTGAATAGATATGTCTAAGATCGTTCTGTAAGGCTACGAACCTATGTGCGCTCTTTGGGAATAAGTGTCGCTGAATTCAGTGGGATTTATTTCTGAGTAAATACAAATAGGTATAATGATTTTTACATTTCAAATACGTGGAGCTGCTTTCGAAAGGCACCGTAGAAGTGTCATAAAAGTATTGAAAATAAATAAATAAATAGGCCCGGAATGTGTGCATTGAATGACACTGGTTTTATACTCTTGATCACATTTTTATTCCAAATTAGCTAATCCAGGATGAGTGCCACCATTCTCTCACACGCAAACATCAAAATACATGAAGTGAAAGAGTGGGAAAACCTTACTGTTTATCACTCAGACTGCGATCTGAGACACAGTTACCTGGGAGTAAATCCAACTGAACTGAGCTGAGTTGACTTCCGAAGATATATGCTAGATTTGTGCTGAATGGCTGCAATCATAAATACACATACCTTACTGAACACAATGGAACTCATGTCATGTCAGAGAGTAAACATGTATACATTTGGGCTGCTTCTGCCCTCACAGTCTATGTGCAAAACTGTATATAGTGGCAACATGTAACATATCTTACCTTTGTATCTGCAGGACAGCAGCTTGGCTAAGGCAAGCCAGCATGATCCTAAACAGAGTAAGGTGAGCCTAACCCCACTGAAATTCTACATAGGACTGGGCTACACTTGACATCCTGGCTCATATACAGAAGAATAGGAATAAGACTGGGGGGGAGGGGGAATCAGTATTTAAAGTCTACCCTTTAAAACGTTTGAGAAAGTGTTGTTTGACCCAAGCATATCAGGAATATTTTAAACTGCATATAGAATTAAAGGGTGCTTCCAGACAGGATCAGTGCTGTTCAAGCACACAAGTTTTTTGTAGTCATTGCACCACAATGACATCATCAGAATGCCAGCCCATTTATGTATTTTACATTCAGTCCAGATTTCCCCTTAATGCAGAAAATCCAGTAAGTAAAAATAACCCATTATACATCCATAGTATTGGTATGGAAGATTATTAGCACATATGGGGGGGCAGTTTTGTCACATGTGTGGTGATGTTTTGGTGAGCGACTTCTACTACCACCCCATTACATCTGTTTACTTCTCCTCTGAGCACAAGCTAGTTTTTTTTATCCCTCAGCAATCCAAACAATATGAAAATTCCTATTCCCACCAACTGTCACATGCTGAAGGCATGTCCGAATTTCAACAATCCAGATCACAGGAACTGTTCTCTCAATATCTCAGACCATTTGGCAGATACCTTGGAGATTGTAAATGCAATACATATACCAGGGATTTTTAAAAAAAGAAGAAGAATAAGGTCTATTCCAATACCTGTATCAGAATGCTGATATTTCATTGCTGCTGTGGTTTTCTTGATGGGGGAGAATACATGGTTGTGGTGTTAATTAATACAGAGGCTATAGGCATTCTTGGGTTTTGTGCTTATTTATTGCCACTCATACCTATCTCTGTCAAGTCAAACAGAAGATCAATATAGCTAAATGTCACTCTTTTGCAAGACCTCAATATTAGTTTTTTAAAAAACTCAAAGCGAAATGGATGATGCCTCCCACCACAAAAGCACAAACTTCCATTTTGCCTATTGTGAAACATAATAACTAAGGACTGGTAACATATGTTCTTGAGCATATGTTACCAGTCCTTAGTTATTATGTTTCACAATAACTAAGGACTGGTAACATATGTTCTTGAGCACTTCCGGTTACATATATAGATATACTTTAAAGGTACACACAAATATACACACACAGAGAGAGGTATGCCTGCACACATGCCCAGAATGACAAAGGGGTAGTGGAAGGTAGGGTAAGAGTGACTGAGGGGAAGAACAAAAAAATAACAACAAAACAGCACAGATATATTCTGTCAACCTCAGTCTACTGGTGTGGGCAGCAAAGAGCTGAATATAAATAAAAATCCGTAACTGGAAAACATGGAATGTGTAGAAGGTAACTTGCCAATCACACACACAGAAAAGTCAGATCTGAATGACACATTTGCAATGTAAAGCCCCATTTGGAAGCACTCAAAGATTTGGAAATATATAGAAAGATAATAGACTTACTATTTTTCAAAGACAATGCCCTGCCTCAGTCATACCTTACACCAGGGATCAGCAACCTGTGGCCCTTCAATTGTTGTTTGATTCCAACTCCCATCAACCCCAGCTAGCATGGCTAATGGCCAGGGATGAAGTGAGCTGCAGTCCCAACAACATCAAAGGGCCACAGGTTTCCCATTCCTGTCTCAGACTCTTACAGTCTGAACTATTGCCTGTCTACATGGAAGTAAGTTGCACTGGACTCACTGGGTCTTACTCTAAATTGACTTTGCGTAGGATTTTAGCATTAACTACTACACTACATTTAAATTATTTCTGAATTGTGGGTATTTGTTTTTTTACAAAATAAAGAGAATGGGGTAACAAAGTAATTCAGCCGAGGAACAGTCCATCCTTTACCATTCATGGTTTCTGCCTGTTTCAAGGTACTCTTAGACCTTTCAACCTTGAGTGCTGAATGTTGGCAGGACAGACAAAAGACGAAAGTACTTCTTCGCACAGCAAGCACATGGTTAAACTATGGAACTCACTCCCACAAGACGCAATGAGGGCCACCAACTTGGATGGCTTTAAAAGAGGATTAGACAAATTCACAGAGAAGGCTATCAATGGCTGCTAGCCATGATGGCTATGTTTTGCCTCCACTGTCAGAGGCAGTATGTTTCCGAATACCAGTTGCTGGAAACCACAAGGGGATAATGCCCTTGTGCTTAGCTCCTGATTGCAAGCTTCCCAAGGTATCTGATTGGCTATTATGAAACCAGAATGCTCAACTAGATGGGCCATTGGCCTGATCCAGGAGGCTCTTCATGTGGTTTTATGAAGGAAGAATCACATAAATGTAAACATACTTCACCAAAATCCTACACAGAGGGGAAATGATAATAATCTCACTGCATCACTGGCCATGGGAGCTGCAAAAAGAAGTAATCAGTGCAAATTGCTTTTTAAAAATGTGTTTTTACATTTGTATATTTGTTTTTAATATTTTTAATTGTTGTAAACCGCCCAGAGAGCTTCGGCTATGGGGCGGTATACAAATGCAATAAATAAAAAAATAAACAAGATAGTAGAGCTTGCATTTTCAAAGCCATATTCTCTGTGCCATTTGCATGAGCTTAGAACCTATGTTTCCCTGCATCAAAACCCAACACACTAGCTTTATGCTACACTGGAGCAAAATGGTATGTCTCCCATCAGGGAACTGAACTCCTAATGACAGGAAGAAATAGCCACCATGTTTGTCCACACTTCAGTCTGAAAGTTAGACAGATAATTATTTATTTGTTCTGACCTTTGGTCATCACAAAATAAAATAAAATTACACAAGCAGATCAAGAAGAGGTGAGTACAAAAAGGAACCATTCATCATAATATCAATTAACCTACATAGACACTTACTTTTTGGGGGTTGTTTGCAGCCATAAAGGTAAAAGAAGACACCTTTTCAACTGCTGTGATTTAGACAGTGCTGAAGACTATTGGCATCTATTTGCAATATTTGCTTTATATACAGATAAAGAAGCAGAGCAAAAGTGGAGACAAGCAGCAGACACTCCTACAAGGAGCAGTTCTGCTCCCCCACACTAGATCTTCAGAGAAGGGCCCTGAGTCCCCAAAGTGCCCACAGACAACTTTAAGCACAACCTCTCTGCCTTTCTCTATCCCAATCTGTAAACTGCTGTCTTTCACACACAGAAGTACCAACATGACATCTGTCCTCTCCCCTTAGGTGAAGGCAAGGTGCCACCTCTGCTGGGAATAACATTATAGAAAATCTACCCTATCAGGAAACCAACTTCTAATCTATTAATGGACTATTAAGTGACCATCCTGATTACATACAGAGATTTCCTAAATATTTTGTAATGGATATGCTAACCTGAGAATCTGACAAAAACATTGAAGCATGATTTTGAAAGTTTTGTGCTTTGCATTTTTTAAACAATTGGTGGATGCCAAGTGTACACAATTAAATTAACCCCTTTTTAAAACTGAAAAAAAAGCTAGGCATGTCCACAGTGGTTTATTTGTTTTCATAGAGCTTGTTCACTGTTTCTTTTGTGCTGTTATGTTTTATCTGTTTGTATCAAGGCAACCACTATAGTTAGAACATAACATAACTACTTTATCAAGAGTCCTAGATCTAACTCTCAGCTGTCATATACGTAATCTGTCCACACAGTTGACAAAGGTTCTGTTCACCCTCAAGCTACAGTAACTAATGTCACATCTTCCAGCATGAATCGAGGTTTTCTGCCACTGCATGAACAATATGAACATGTCTTCAAGTCTTGTCAATAGCTATCAACAGCTCAACTAAAAAAGCCTTCATGTTGCAGGTCTGATCATTCTGTACAAATTTTTAATTAAATATCTTAATTCCAAGTGTGGCCCATAAAACCATGAGATGGATATTTGGACTAAATATTTATGTGAAAGCACATTAGAAGTATGTATTATTCTCCCAGATTAAAACCTCTAAAGATAAACTCAGCAATTGTGTTCTTAATTTGGTCTTTGAACACAATCATAGATTTTGGATATCAGAAAAAAAGCAGGGAGGGGAGGAGAGACAGACAGACAGAAATTTTTTTGAGTGATTTCAGTTGGAAAGTTAAACATGTACTTAGTAGAGCAATGGTATTCTTGAGTTCCACAGGCTTAGCAATTATAAAATTTGCTGGAAGTTTGACTGCAATAGCAGAACACAATATACAATGATACCATGACAGATACATGCATCAAAAACCTCAGATTATACTGGCAGAACACTCCACTGGTGAAGCCATTCCATTTACATTAGTACTGTTGTTGTTTAGATTTTTTACTCACCCTTCACCATAAGGTCCCAGGGGCAGCTTACAAGAATGCAAAAATGGAAAAGGTCCAAAGGGCAGGTTACAATAATGGAAAAATGAAAAATGAAAAATAATTTTAAAAAGCAACACATGCTGGTAGAATGGCTACTAAAAAGAAAGGGAATCGTGGGTAGGATGTGTGCACACTGAGGAAGAGAACACTTTGGCTCTATCCTGTACTCCAGACCATAGCCATGCCCAGACCTGGCACAAGGATTTTCCCTCCCATTGACTCCAAAGGGGGGAAAACAAACAAATAACAGCCACCATCATGTCAACAAGTACCCATCCCATGTCACTATGATGGAACATAGAATACGCTCAGCATCCAATCACAGCAAGTATATAACCCCCACATAGGGAATCACAACTCAGATGTTACAGGGCACACAGCATGAGGCTATGTCTCTCTGGACCCATGTTGAACACTTTCCACAAAAAGCAAGCACTATGCACAGACAGTCTGCTTCCAGAACACTCATAGGAACTTGAGCACATTGCTAACACATGGGCATAGGAAGTTGCCTTATGCCGAGTCAGATTATTGGTCCATCTAGCTCAGTATTGTTCACACAGACAAGCAGAGGCTCTCCAGGGTTTCAGGCAGAGGTCTCTCCTAGTCCCAGTCCTACCTGGAGTTGCCAGGGATTGAACCTGGGCACTTCAGCTTGCAAGGCAGATGTTAAGAACATAAGAACATAAGAAGAGCCTGCTGGATCAGGCCAGTGGCCCATCTAGTCCAGCATCCTGTTTTCACAGTGGCCAACCAGGTGCCTGGGGGAAGCCTGCAAGCAGGACCCGAGTGCAAGAACACTCTCCCCTCCTGAGGCTTCTGGCAACTGGTTTTCAGAAGCATGCTGCCTCTGACTAGGGTGGCAGAGCACAGCCATCATGGCTAGTAGCCATTGATAGCCCTGTCCTCCATGAATTTGTCTAATCTTCTTTTAAAGCCATCCAAGCTGGTGGCCATTACTGCATCTTGTGGGAGCAAATTCCATAGTTTAACTATGCGCTGAGTAAAGAAGTACTTCCTTTTGTCTGTCCTGAATCTTCCAACATTCAGCTTCTTTGAATGTCCACGAGTTCTAGTATTATGAGAGAGGGAGAAGAACTTTTCTCTATCCACTTTCTCAATGCCATGCATAATTTTATACACTTCTATCATGTCTCCTCTGACCCGCCTTTTCTCTAAACTAAAAAGCCCCAAATGCTGCAACCTTTCCTCGTAAGGGAGTCGCTCCATCCCCTTGATCATTCTGGTTGCCCTCTTCTGAACCTTTTCCAACTCTAGAATATCCTTTTTGAGATGAGGCGACCAGAACTGTACACAGTATTCCAAATGCGGCCGCACCATAGATTTATACAACGGCATTATGATATCGGCTGTTTTATTTTCAATACCTTTCCTAATTATCGCTAGCATGGAATTTGCCTTTTTCACAGCTGCCGCACACTGTGTCGACATTTTCATCGTGCTGTCTACTACAACCCCGAGGTCTCTCTCCTGGTCGGTCACCGCCAGTTCAGACCCCATGAGCGTATATGTGAAATTAAGATTTTTTGCTCCAATATGCATAATTTTACACTTGTTTATATTGAATTGCATTTGCCATTTTTCTGCCCATTCACTCAGTTTGGAGAGGTCTTTTTGGAGCTCTTCGCAATCCCTTTTTGTTTTAACAACCCTGAACAATTTAGTGTCGTCAGCAAACTTGGCCACTTCACTGCTCACTCCTAATTCTAGGTCATTAATGAACAAGTTGAAAAGTACAGGTCCCAATAACGATCCTTGAGGGACTCCACTTTCTACAGCCCTCCATTGGGAGAACTGTCCGTTTATTCCTACTCTCTGCTTTCTGCTTCTTAACCAATTTCTTATCCACAAGAGGACCTCTCCTCTTATTCCATGACTGCTAAGCTTCCTCAGAAGCCTTTGGTGAGGTACCTTGTCAAACGCTTTTTGAAAGTCTAAGTACTCTATGTCCACTGGATCACCTCTATCTATATGCTTGTTGACACTCTCAAAGAATTCTAATAGGTTACTGAAACAGGACTTTCCCTTGCAGAAGCCATGCTGGCTCTGCTTCAGCAAGGCTTGTTCTTCTATGTGCTTAGTTAATCTAGCTTTAATAATACTTTCTACCAGTTTTCCAGGGACAGAAGTTAAGCTAACTGGCCTGTAATTTCCGGGATCCCCTCTGGATCCCTTTTTGAAGATTGGCGTTACATTTGCCACTTTCCAGTCCTCAGGCATGGAGGACTGGTTCTGCCACTGAGTGACATCCCTTCCCCAAATAACACTTTTCTCCCTTGAACCCCAACACGTAACACCTCCGGAGGACTCCAGACTCAAACATCCAATGGCAAGCCCCATTCCACTCTACAACTGGGTTGTCAGGACAGAGGACTACAGACAGCTAACCGGCTATAAAGCAGATCTGTAGTAATGTCTCCCTCATGCCCTTTGCCATATGTGAATACTATGTCTGACCTGAACTGTATGGCTCTAACACTCTTTCCCCCAGTGGTGTGGAGCAACAGTCTCTCCCACACATGGGGGAGGTACCCTTTCCCATACACACTGATAAGATCTCTGATCAGTAAGTTTTGGCAGTATTTCTAGAGGCACGGGGTGGGTGGGAGGTGCGCCTGCTGTTTTTACACCATTTTTTTGGACTTTCTTTTTTTAATTTAATTTTAATTTTAATTAATATCCCACCCTTCCTCCCAGTAGGAGCCCAGGGCGGCAAACAAAAACACTAAAAACACTTTAAAACATCGTAAAAACAGACTTTAAAACATATTAAAACAAAACATCTTTAAAAACATGTTAAAACACAACATCTTTAAAAAAAATTTTTTTTTAAGCTTTAAAAACATTTTAAAAAGCAATTCCAACATAGACGCAGACTGGGATATGGGCTCTACTTAAAAGCCTTGTTGCAAAAGGTCTTCAGTAGATGCCAAAAAGATAACAGAGATGGCACCTAATATTTAAGGGGAGGGAATTCCAAAGGGAATTCCAAAGGGTAGGTGCCACTATATAAAAGGTCCACTTCCTATGTTGTGCAGAATTAATCTCTTGATAAGATGTTATCTGCAGGAGGCCCTGGGTATATAAGAGGTAAGGTGATCTTTCAGGTGTCTTGGTCCCAAGCTGTATAGTGTTTTCCTCTCCCCTCCTAGGCTGAGCAAGTATAAGATAAAGTAGCCATTCCACTGCATAGCAGCACTATGTGCTCACTCACCCACCCATCTATCAGTGTAATTGGTGTCTAGGCTTGCTCTGCTAATCTTTCCCATTTAATCAATGGGACTTCAAAGTTCTTAACCTTGGTTGGGCAATATTCTAAATTAATTACACAGACATGGTTTATTTCTAACAATCATCTTACTTATATTCACATATTATTCAGTCATGTTTGGGAGCCCCATGATGAGTTTTCTGGGATACATTTCACAATATGTAAAAACAACTATTTTTAAAAAGGTTCCACTCTCCAAAAACAGACCAACCCGTCAAAGGATTGAACTGGCTAAACATTTTATCTTGTCAAAACATTAAGACATTAATGTTCTAAAAGAAGACCCTCGTCATCACATTGTTTAATAACTTGCATCTTCTAGAAAGTATGAGATAAGAACAGGAATCTGACTGCATTCTAGCTGGGTGACGTTCTTTAGATCATTACAGAGCGTGCCAGAAGGAGCTTGCAAAGCATGAGTTTAAATGAGGTGAGTGTAACATGATCACTGCATTGGAAGTTAGTTGGTGTTGATGAAATAAATAATATATTTTACTTGTACGTAAGAAAATACACCAGGCAGTAAGCTTAATAACACAGTGTAAACTGTTCAGGGTTCAAATGACCCTCATAATGTTCCTTGGAGGATGCCATTTTACAGATGGAGAAAATGCGGCTATGAAGTGAGTCAACCAAGGAAGCCGAGGGGCTGTGTTTCAGAATCCCGATTAGTAATGTAGAGTTTGTTTCCCTGTACTTTGTTCATTCCTCCCGCAATGAAAAGTAAGACATTTCAGTTTCCTGATCACTTTCTAAATTTAAATAGATTATAGGTGACTGTATCTGAATTCCCAACCTATGTCTCATGATTGAGAGACTCAGAAACACCAAAGACTAACATGTATGACTAAGTTCCAATGACTACCTTCTCTAATCTGAAGTCAGAGTATTTTCAAGGAACTTGTTTTGATTTATGATCTGTGTAACATTACCTTCCTCTTGCTCAATCAAGCATTCCAAATTTTTTAGCCAATCTACACATTACACCAAATTAGATGGCTGGACTCTGGACAGTACTGCTTCAGAATGCAGATGCTTTTGTGTCGGGGAAGGAATTATTTTTGCATTTTTAAAAGTTTCATTCATTCATTTCAAATACTGGTATACCACCTTTCAGGGCAAAGCCCTCCTGAGGCAAAAGATAATTAATTTCATAAACATATACACTGTATATATGATTTGGCATCATATACATAGCAGGGTCTCTCAGGTGGAAGTATATCCAGGCACAATGGAGGGGTGCCTCTGTGTTTCTTTTTCCTCTCATGCAATGGAATGTTCACTCATGTAAAAAGTTCCCTGCATGTAGCAAACTTAACACATTAGAGTAAAAGGTTTAGTTATGTTCCTTCCTTAGCGTGCTGTAGTTTTCTGGAAATTTTAAAAGTGGGGAATCGTTTTAAAATATGGGATTGTGTCCAACAAAGTCATCCCATTAGCACAAGGACTTCTGCTTGCGCAGTGGAACTTTCCCTGCCCCTCCTGTCCCTATGTGGCTTCAAAATCTGCTTGTCCCTCAACCTTCAGAAGCAGATTTGGGGTTTGGGGGGCACAAAGGTAGAGGAGAGGGAAGGGAAGTTGTACTGTACAAATTGAAGTTCAAAAGGGGGACAGCTTTGTTGGATACAACCTATGATATCCCGCCCACAGTCTGAAGTGGTACCATCCAGAATCTATCACTTATACGTAGATTATCTGAGATAGCTAGCTATCATTTGAAAATATGTTTCAAGAAAAAATGGGACAATGGTTTTATGTGGATATACTATCCTGTTGGAAGCTATACCATGGCTTGCCAATGGTTCCCTGAAGTTGGACGGTAACTCCTGCTGTATCCCTGGTGTGTTAAAAGTGTTGCCCTTCAGAAAATATTTTATCTGAAACAGTTTGGGCTTACACTAATTTGTAGTGCCTAGGATCTCTTCTTCCCCCCTTTTTTTGGCCTCCTAGTGGTGCTACCTCATTTTTGTGGCTGGTTACCTGCAGTTGTGGCCAATTCTTGATGCTTCTGGAGAAATAAACCAGCCAACCTATTTAAATCTGTTTGACCTTCAATAGGCTACTGCTGAAGAACTATTAGATCAACACAATGAGATTCTAGGAAGTTCTGTTTTATCTCTTCTTGTTTTTTTATGGAACTTCTTCATTGTTCACCACTATTTAGAAGATGTAGCTGGTTTTGAATATCACTTTGTCATTGATTATTTATTTAATATGGAAGCCATGTTAAGTTTTCTGTGATAAACAGAACTGTCTTTGATGGCATCTTGAGATTATCAACAAGCTCTTTATTACGAAATGGCATGAACTTTCATAGCCAACAATGTACTTCATTAGATGCTAAGATGGATCGGTGGGGGGTGGGAAAGGCCTATATAGCCCAGCATCCTGTTTCCCAAAGTTGCCAGTGTACAAGAAGCCCACAAGCAGAACATGAAGGCAATAGCCCTCTCCTGCTGTTGTGTTCCCCAATATCAGGGTCCCACTTTGAGCAGCAACCTGAGGTCCAATCTGATTGAGACAAGGAGTGGCCATACCAATCCATCAGACCAGCAGCACTGGAAGCAGAGATTCTGGAGACCAATCCAGGTTCTGGGTTCATGACCAGACCTAAACCAGAGCCTATCAGATCAGGGGTCCTTTAGAGAGGAGACAGTACCTTCACAGACCATTGGAGTCCATACCCTCTGAATCTGCACCCCTGAGGACCCAACCCCTTCCACATTCCCATCTTGGCCTGTCAGTGCAGGCAACGAGCCTTAACTGAATTATCTGAGAGGAGATGGTGTGCTAGGTTCTAAACCAGAGGCTTGCCTCTTTAAGGCCTTCGGTTTCTCAAGGAAAGGGCAGGGGTGATCTGGCCCTGGAATAATAAAAGGCTTTGTTGGAACACTCATTTTGAGCTTTCCATGATGCTGCAAAAACAGGTCATGTGTCCCATGAGCCACTTGTCCAAGTAAACACAGGACCCCCAGAAATTAGTGTTCTAACAGAAGCATGGTGCCTCTGATTCTATAGCATATAGTCACTGTAACTAGTAACCATTAAACTCTATTCATTTGTCTAATCCCCTTTTAAAACCATCTGAGTTGGTGGCCATCACCACATGTGGTAACAAATTCCATAGTTTAACTGTGCACTTTGTGTAGAATCACCTCTATTCATCTTCATCGTATAATCTCGGGTTCTGCAGAACGAGAAAGAGGGAAGTGTTTTCTTCCTATCTACTTTCTCCATATAATTGCATATACCTCTATCATGTTCACCCTTACTCCCTTTTTCTCTAAACTAAAAAGCCCCAAAAGTTGTAATCTTTCCTCACAGCAGAGTCTGTCTAGCCCCTTGATAAGTTTCCTTGCTCTTTTCTGTACCTTTTCCAGCTCCACAATATCCCTTTTAAGGTGTGGTGACCTGAACTGTACACAGTACACCATAGAGTTGTATAAAGGCATTTCAGTACTGGTGAATTCCCAGTTCCCAGCATCCTCTCTTAGGGCCCATCCATACCTAACCACAAAATCCACATTTTTCATATTTGGTTGGTGGCCTCAAGATCCATACATGTCCTGTTTGTGACTGGATTATTGTGAAAACTTGATTATCAAGCAACAATACATGTGGGCTTTCCCCCTTTAAATTGCTTTAGCATTGGCCACTCCCCTAAGTCCACCCCTTTCAATGATTGGTCCATAACAGTCGTTTGCTTTTCACGTGCTTTTTTGGAAGAGCACAGAAACTTATTTTTAAATTTCCACACATGTGCAGGTCCGTGGATGTGCTATTGGGTGGGAAGGAGACTGGGGGCTTGGCATATGACAGAGGAACACCCATGGACTGCCTATTTCAGGAAAGTCCGTGGAGCTGCATCCAAGCACACAGACATTAATGCGACTGATTATCAATAGAGAAAACCATGTCAGTTTTTTGGTGGTATTTCTAATGCGGATTTGTGAACATAAAAATCCATAGTAGCTTGCAACATCATATGGACAATGGTGAATTAATGAGGATAGAAAGCAATAACATTGCAGATTGTATAGTTGTATGGACGGGCTCTCAGCCACTATCCTACACCAGCACACCCTTCAACATTTCACAGATGAAATGGGAATACTGTTGGGTGATTGTAACAAGATTCACTGCCTGAGCCTCTGCACCTTGCCATAACACAGTGCTGTAGCCCCTTCTCAGCCCACTGTAGGCTGCATGAATTTTCTTTGCAATAGCCTGTCTTGTCGTAGTTGTTAATGGTGTGTTCTAACGGTATGTTAGCTAAATGACACTGAAAATTTGACATCTTTTAAAAATGTAATAGTGGATCTAGTTGTCCATGTTGTAGAACAGCTGCAATTCAAACACATCCCACAACTATAAATTATCTGAAAAGATTATTGAAAGAGAAAGTGGGTGTGGAGATGGAAGGGAAGCTGGCCCCTTGCATTTCATATCCACATGCATACATTTATCTAAAAGGAGTGTTAAGAATCAAGATGCAGCACCATAACTCTCAGATATTTAAATTCTACAACATTTTCAAAAGGTATGTCCAAAAACAGAGCTTGGAAAATTACTTTTTTAAAACTACAACTCCCATCAGCCCCAGCCAGCATGGCCACTGGATTGGGCTGATGGGAGTTGTAGTTCACAAAAGTAACTTTTCCAAGCTCTGTAAATCCCCCAACTTGTGAAAACTGGAGCAGCAACTCTCTTTTTCTGGACAGGTACCAGAAAACAGGGACTATTCCCAGTAAATAGGAGCTGCTGGGCATATTGGCCAGCTCTTTGCAGTGCAGGTTTTCCCATCACCACTTTATCTGCTGGGAGGAAGGGCGGGATGTAAATCAAATAATAAATAAATAAATAAATAAATAAATAAATAAAATCTCTATGTTAGGAAAGCTTTCACCTGCTTAAGTTCTGTGTGTCAGGCAGAAGCAGGGACGGGGGGGAAAGGGTGACAAGCCTACACAGTGCATCAGATTTTGTTCACATGTTGAATATCTGCCAGTGCATGCAAGAGAAGCAGCACCAGCTATGAGAGTGGGTGTGAGCTTATTTGACATCATGCTCCTCCTACTCCAGATGAACTTAAGCACGCATTGAATCATCTGTCAGATATGCAGTGCTTGATATTTTTTTGCCTTTTGCCTTAAGACTGAGTATGCATCAGGGAATATTGTGTATTTTGAGTTATCATGCCGCATTGTAAGGCATGCTCGTTTGCATATTACATTATATTCTACAGAGAGTGTGATTGCACACTGCGTTTTTCAAAGTACATTCTAGGGGGAAAAATCAGTGAAGCAAAGAGAAGAATCAGACATACTCAAGCTTGCGATACATTTTGTGTGTCAGTAATCCTTATGGGACTAAATTCCCTTTCAAATTTCACTCTGAGGGAGATGGATTCTCCCTTAGGTGAAGATGGTGTTACTAGAACACAGATGTAATCAACACTGTCTTATCCCCAGCAAACGTAGAAGTCTTTTTTACATAATAAAATAATCTTGGGGGGAGGTGCACATGCATGTGTGCATTTAGAGAGCAAAGATAATTCAAACTTGTTTCCTGAATAACCTCTGGTCAGCTTTATTTATATAAAACCAGGGTGATTTCAGGATCACATGGTAACAATCTTGGACAGAATCCAGCAAAGGAGACTCATGCAGGCCTGCTTATATTATTCATCATGGTGTTATAAGAACTTTGAACTTTCTTCAATCAACTGATTAATTTATATACTCAATAACTGAATCAGAAGTTGAAGTCAACAACTCACAGAAGGCCTGGGACCCTTTCATATCTCTCCTTTATCTTTGGATCAGTGATGGTGCAAAGAGGAGCAGAGTTATTGTTGCTGGTAATAGATGGAATTCATAGTTCCTTGGCAAAACACAATGAAGCTTTGCACCTTATATTATGTGGTAGGATCAGAACAGGGAACATAAGTAAAATGATGCTTCAAGGGTAACATAACAAGGTTAGAATTCTGAATTTCTCCCACTGAGTAATGTGCAAGCCACCCCTGTTTTGAAACTTCCCCACCTCACATGTTACCCCAGAAGTAAAGAATGAGGTGGTACAACCCAATTGCTCTACCTCTTTTGGTACTTCCACATTAGGGTTGCCAGGTTCAGGGGCTGAGACTGATCCTGTATCCTTAGGAGAAGAGAAAGTCAGCCAAGTGCAGATGTTCTTGCAACTCTGTAATGGGAAAACCACAACGTAGAATTCTCCCTTCCCCCTCCACAACTTTTAAAGATACAGAAGACCTCTTGGTTGCCAGTCTCAGGCCCTGAACCTGGCAACCCTATCTTGGATGAAACAGATTATCTTGACCAATTGCAATCTGGGTTCAGGCCTGGTTATAGGACTGAATTGGCCTTGGTCACTCTGATGAATGAACTTTATCAGAAGGACAGGGGAGTGTGGACCTCTTATTCTTACTTGATCTCTCAGCAGTTTTTTGATACCATTAACCATGGTATCCTTCTGAGCCAGCTTGGTGAGATGGGTATCAGAGGCACTGTTTTACAGCGGTTCCTATCTCTAGGGTCAGTTTCAGATAAAAGCATTGGGCCCTCTGGGGTGCTGCAGGTTACCATCTTCTCCCCAATGCTATTTAACATCTATATGAAACCATTGGGAGTAGTCACCAGAAGATTTGGTGCAAAGTGCAGTGGCACGACTGTTCATTGGGGCAGGATATTGCCACTATGTTTCTCTGCTGCTGAAAGAATTTCACTGGCTGCCCATTAGCTACTCGGCTAAGTTTAAGATGCTGGTTTTGGTGCATAAAGCCTCATACAGCTTGGGACCAGGACACCTGAAATAACATCTTACCCCTTATATACCCAGTTGATCACTGTGCTCTGCAGATGAGGGCCTCCTGCAGATACCATCTCATTGGGAAGTCCATTCCACACAACATAGGAAACAGACCTTTAATGTTGTGGCACCTACCCTTCGGAATTTACTCCCCTTAAGTATTAGACAGGTGCCATCTCTGTCAGCACCTATTGAAGACCTTCATCTTTCAACAAGCCTTTTAATTAGAGACCTTATCCCAATCTGCATCTGTGTTGGAATTGTTTTATTTTTTAAAAAAAATGTGTTTTAAAAATTGATTTTTAAAGAGGCTTTTAAGATGTTTTAAATACGTTTTGTTTTTAAGATGTTTTAAAGATTTTTTTAGAGTTTTTGTTTGCCACCCTCACTCCTTCTGGGAAGAAGGGTGGTATATAAATGACAATAACAATAACAATAATATCCAAGTGGTAGCTTTCCTAATCTGTGGTATATACTCCAGCTGAGCTTCAAACACAGTGTTTTTAAACAACAGACACCCAATCATTTTGGAGTTATTTGATCCTGTTGACTTTGCCTTTCCATTACCTTTTCACCAGTCCCCCCATTTTGTGGAAGTTTCTTCCTTTGAGGCATAGAAACCATTGGGGGTGGCTGTTCCCATACCACCTTCTGTGATATTTGAAGAAAGCTAGTTGTCTAGGTGGGGCCGTGGGCCAGGCCAGCAGTATGGTTACTTCACATGTCAGCATCACCTTGTTGCCTTAAAATAAACTTAGCTTTAAGACGCTTTGGAAAATTAAAAATAATGAGCATGACCACCACCAATCTTTTTTCAAACATAGGGAAATTTTGTCTTCAGAGTACTTGTTTATTTTCTAAATCTGGCCACTAACTGGGCTCAGATGAAAGCAGGTGAGTAGCACATGATGTATGTGCCACGTGGCAGCTTTCCATAGCAACAAGCTAAATGTACATAAAATGAAAGGACATAGCAGAAGATGAGAAACCTTTGCTGTCACTTCCTATTTTCTCTCCTTGTCTGGATCTCAGCCCTGTTGCACTATGTTATACTATTTTTGTTTTTCTTCTCCACAGTTGTAACACCACTTGTGGTACTTCAGCTGTACAGCTATATCTAAGGGACTGAGGAGACACACAATGGGCTGGGAAGGGTCTCTGACAATGCATCCCTTGCAGAGTCCTGAACTAATTATGCCAATCTATTTGCTGATGTTTGCTGGATTGTCTTGCATGAGCTAAGATTGCAAAATTCATGAAGACGTACGTACTTGAGCAAAGACGTTGAATTTGGGTTATGAAAAGGGGAAGGTGTGGATTGTGGTCAGAGTGTGTTCATACTGGGAACCGATTGCTCTGGGGTTATAAATGTCTTTCAGTGCCTTGTACTGTAACAACATTAAGTTCAGCTGAAGAATGATTCCGCATTACGGGCTACCTTGTAATGACCCTGGCACAAGCAGTTTACCCAGGGCAGCAGTGATGCTGATGGGAATGAAAGTAGCCAAACTGAGACAAATTAACCATGTGTCCTCACTAAATGAAATGATTCTAGGCAGAAGGCCCAAATCTCATCTTATTTATCCCAGCGCAAGCAACACTGATCACTCCTTCAAGTCTCTGGAGCTATACTAGCATGCCATGGAAGCAAGAGATAAATCACGCTTGAAGACTTTGACCCTTCTAGCTGCTTTTGTGTTTTATATGCATCATCCCAATGACTCATGTTCTATTAAACTTGCCAGCAGATACAGGGGAGCAACTTAAACTCTTGCAGCTGACTGAACTTTATTGAGCCAAAAGGCATGATAAATTCTTGGAAAACTAGGACACATTTAGAATAAGTTGCAGAATTAGGAGAGCAGCATGTCAAAAATGTTCAGAACTCAACCTTCCCATGGTTTTTGTTCAGTTACATTTCTGATCAGTTTCTATCCAAATGGCAGGGTAAAATGACAGTATGAGAAATCTGCTAGGATTAAAGAAATCTATTAAGATCAAAGATATCTACTTGAGGCAGGGTACTGCTTTAAAAAAACCAGTTATAAAGTACAGGGGGCCTTTGCTGTGTGTGTTGATCCTTAGGCTTGATTGTATTCAGACATTCAAGAATGGGATGGAGCGACTCCCTTACGAGGAAAGGTTGCAGCATTTGGGGCTTTTTAGTTTAGAGAAAAGGCGGGTCAGAGGAGACATGATAGAAGTGTATAAAATTATGCATGGCATTGAGAAAGTGGATAGAGAAAAGTTCTTCTCCCTCTCTCATAATACTAGAACTTGTGGACATTCAAAGAAGCTGAATGTTGGAAGATTCAGGACAGACAAAAGGAAGTACTTCTTTACTCAGCGCATAGTTAAACTATGGAATTTGCTCCCACAAGATGCAGTAATGGCCACCAGCTTGGATGGCTTTAAAAGAAGATTAGACAAATTCATGGAGGACAGGGCTATCAATGGCTACTAGCCATGATGGCTGTGCTCTGCCACCCTAGTCAGAGGCAGCATGCTTCTGAAAACCAGTTGCCGGAAGCCTCAGGAGGGGAGAGTGTTCTTGCACTCGGGTCCTGCTTGCAGGCTTCCCCCAGGCACCTGGTTGGCCACTGTGAGAACAGGATGCTGGACTAGATGGGCCACTGGCCTGATCCAGCAGGCTCTTCTTATGTTCTTAATATCCCTGCTATAAGCATCTTGCATTTGGAAGTTCTAATTCTCTTGCCGTCTCTAACCAACAGTGCTTTGGATTTTTTTTTTAAGTATGTGACCTGTCTCTGGCTAGGAGAATCATTGGTCATATGATATTTAGGATGGAAGATCTACCCCGACTTCCAGTCTAGTTCTGTCTCTATGCAACAGGAAGCATGCAAGGTTGAGGCTGTCTTGGGATCCTATGGGTGTGTGTGTCTTTATTCATATAAAGTCTGGTGACTCTCCACTCCAAATCCCCATCACCCTGACATCTCATTGTTGGATCTTATTTTATTTTATTATGTCTTGAAACTCAATACACTATAAAATAAAACATTAAAACACAGCTAGACTTAAGAATACAATAATAAATCTCATCCAATTTCCTGAAAGCTAACAATACTGATAATCCATGGAGAGGTCATTATATAAAAATTGGAGCAACAGCTAAGAAAACCCTGCTCTTGACCTCACCAGCGGACACCACTTCCAGGTATGAGGTATGCACGAGGGCCTCTCCAGCTGATTTTGAATGTAAAGGAGGGCTCAGGCACTTAAGCTGATGAGGACCCAGGGTTTAGGGTCTCTGCATTTGGGGCAAAGATAAGTTCATCATGCTGCTAATACCCATTCCACTTACAAATGCTTCCAGAGTAAACTCATGCTCCTTACAAATTCTTATATGATGGTTGAGTTATTTCTTGTATTTCAATTGTAAGCTTATTGGGAAGAGCATGGATACTGGGATACTCTATCAATTAGAAAGAGAGAGTCAGTCAAATGAGACTTTGAGGGGTTGGCCTCCCTGGTTTCATGAGATGTGTATGCATCAGCATATTTGTGTCTACCAAAGAGTGGTCCTCTGGAGACAGAGAGTTAAGGTTGCTTCACACATGATGGTTTTCCTACAGAGAAAGCATTGGGGGGGGGGGCAAACCATGTGTAAATAATCACTTATAATAATAATTATTATGTATTGTATTGTATTGTATTGTATTGTATTGTATTGTGTACTTGAAAGCATTGGGAAGCCATTGGCCAGAGATCCCAGTGCATGAATATTACATATGCAGCAAAATATACATGTATGTTAATTGTCATGTGTGATTATGACATCATAATGCATAGAATATCCCTATCCCCTCCTCAAATCTTGCACTCTGTCAGCTCTATCTGTTAAAGCGAACGTTCATCTTATCTTCTAAGAGAGAACGCACTAACAGGCAAGCACCCTTCTTTCTATATTTTTCTTTTACTTGACTTAAATTGTTGCTGTTTAAAAGAGATTTGCCAGATTGATCGGTTTTTGACATCTCACTGGGGAGCCATAACTTCTCTCTGCTACGCACTAATTAATAGCTTATCTCTGTTTTTGTTGCAAAAAGCTGTCCTGGATTTGCATTCTAAAGATATACACAGAAGAGGGATTTCTATTCCAGATTTTTATTTTGAAAAATATTATATTGTTTTGAGACTACTCTCTTTTTGGTCTATTTTATTTTGACGAATCTGTTTCTTGACGATTGCCATTAATTGTTTCGTTCCTGGGAACTGCATTTTGTTTACTTAACTATGGAGAGATAAGGCTGTCTGCTCTGTTTATACTGTGATGTCACCAAGTTTGGAGTATTAACCCAATTGTTGCTGAAATAAGAAGTGGTTTTCCTATATATTTTTTTTAAAATGGCAATTAAGAAAGTGGCTGAGAATCTGGAAATAACTATGTTTCAGAAAATAATGGATGAGATTGAGATAATGAAAATTGAATTGAGTAAAATGAAGCAGGAGATTAAAGATATAAGGGTCCCTGTGAGAGAGGTGACCCTGGAAGGGGTCCCTGTGAGAGAGGAGACCCCGGAGATTGGAACAGGGGTCCCTGTGAGAGAGGTGACCCTGGAGACTGGAACAGGGGTCCCTGTGAGAGAGGAGATCCCGGAGATTGGAACAAACGTGGAACAGGAACAAGATTTGGAGTCTATGGACTTTAGAAATAAAATCTATTGTTTGGAACTCAATGTTATCTCTGAAGAAATTAATGAAGATTCTAGAGATAAAGTTATCAATGGCATGGATAATCTTCTGGACTGGAATGATGTGATGGAGCCCAATATAGAGAAAATCTATGGAATTAACTGCAGCCATGTGACAATGGAAAAACTTTTAAGAGATGACCCAGTGTATTTTGAAAAAAAGAACAGAGATATGATTTTACAGCAGTATTTCAGCAACCTATTCAGAATGGATGGCAAGAAAATATTTGGGATAGAGGTAATTCCCATCAGACTCTTACTATATGACTATGGCTTTGACAGCAAGATTATTATGGAATACTGATAATGGAAGATTGGATATTGAAATTACTGGACTTAACAAGACTACTGAAGATGGAAGACGGAAAATGGAACTAATAGAGATAATAGAACAATGGCTACTGAAATTACTGAACCTAACAGATTCTGATGTGATGGATTAATTGAAATGTTTATTTTGACTATGGTTATGACAATAAGATTATCATAATTAGTAATGAGATGGATTAATCGATATGCTTATCTGGAAAAAAAAAATTGATAGATATATTTCTTAAAGAATTGAAACCTCTCTTTGACTTTTTGTGGAAAGAATAAAGTAATGTATATGAGATTTGATGATTAAGTAAGATAACTACTGGAGGAAAGTGATTTTATAATATGACTTAAGAGACAGGATTGTTATATATTATAGACTTATAACTGATTTGATCTTTGACAAATGGGAAGTCAATATTTTACTCTTTATTTTTTATTTTTGTTTTTTTTTTCTTTTTTTCTTTTTGTTTAACTATTTTTGATTTTGTTTTTTGTCTTTGAATGTTTTATGATTTTGTCTTGTATGTTTTATGAAAATCTGAATAAAAATTATTGAAAAAAAAAAAAAAATCTTGCACTCTGTCTGGCTGCTTCATTTTAAAACAGCCTCAAGACAGGAGCCTGAAAGACTCCGGCCAATGCTATAATAACATTACATCACTCTGAGGTAAAATTGCTTCAGAACACAGAGACGCAGCTACTACAGTGATGTGACATATTTTACATGAAGCAGAAGGAGTGTGCAAACTATGTACCATTTTTTCCTAGTGCCTGCTGATGACCCAGTACCCTCTGTACTATGTCCTGAATACCTCAGGGAAACGTCCAAAACATCTCTTGATTGTTTATTTATTTTGTTTGTTTATTAAAATTCTGTCCTTCCAGAAGGAGTCCAGGGTGGTAAAGAACAAGACACAAAAAACACCTTAAAATAACTCAAAAACAAAACATCTTAAAACATTTAAAAAATAAAACACTGAGCTAGATAGACCTATGGTCTGGCTCAGTATAAGGCAGCTTCCTGCGTTCCTATGGCTGATGTTTTGGTGCAAGTACGATCTGCTTATGCCATTGCTTCTGTGCCTCCTAAGGATTGCTCAGTTTTCATATTGTAAATAGACAATTACAAAGATGCCAAGGAAGTCTCCCGCACTGGCTTCTATGAACTTGGAAGGAACTGAAACTGGTATCAATGAATCAATTGCTAATAGGTCACTTAGCTGATCAGTTTTGCTAAAACTGATCAGACATTGGACTGTAAGACCATTGACATTTTTCTTTCTTGTCCATGGATGACCCTGTTCTAAAATACGTGTTCAAGCAAAATTGAACTATAGGAATGCTGAAGCTGTTCAACAATCACCTGTTTCATGGATTCCAATAACTACTCGGAAGAAAAAAGCCAGAAAGTAATTTTCTCAGTACATCAAAATAGCCTTGGGTAGGATCCAAAGAAGTGGAATTCTTCTCGTCCCATGGAGCTCTCCTGACCCTCCTCTTCCCTGCAGCCTGCTGTAGCTCTTACAGTGGTAAGCCACTCCTCTTAGGCAGCAGGAGACTCCCGGAATGTGTCACAGGGCGCTGCATTGGGAAGAGAGAACTGGTGCAAATCAGGGAGGTCATCTTGCATAATGGAAGCACCCTATTCCTCACGCAGGCAAGACACCCTTGGATCCAAGCAATCCCATTGACTTCAAAGTTGGATATGCAATCAATGGAAAAAGAAGCGTCCTTTTTCATAAAGGCAGTTCAGCTA
The DNA here is from genome assembly GCF_030035675.1 of Rhineura floridana. NCBI lineage: Eukaryota > Metazoa > Chordata > Lepidosauria > Squamata > Rhineuridae > Rhineura > Rhineura floridana. The sequence goes on along the minus strand of NC_084482.1, from coordinate 90,776,410 downwards.
ACCAGTTTTGCTTGTTTAAAAAAGTCTGTCCTGCCTTTCCCAAAGCTCAAGGTGGTTTCCAATATAAAATAAAGCCAGGGGAAAACAGCAATGAAATCTGTATCACAATAATAATTTCCAACTGCTCCATTACTTTTCAAAGCATACCAATAAAGAAATAGTTTTCAATACCCCAGAGTTTTCTGGAAAAAAATGGAATTTACTCAAATCACTGAAAGGCCAGGAGGTAGATATGCCATTACACCTACTGAGGAAGGTCATTTCAGAGTTCTGGGGCCATAACTGAAAAGGCTCTGCTGTGTGCTGCGGATGACTCCCCCCATCTGTGTCAAGACAACACATAGCAGCACCCTTGATGCTAATTACATCAGAAGGATGGATTCATAAAGTATACAATCTATGGCTGTGCAGATCTTTAAAGCACTTAAATAGGAGTTTACTATTTGGAGCTGGTCTTGCCATCCCAGGAAAAAATTGCTGCCACTAGGTTTGTCCTCACTGCTGGATGGAGGAAAATGCCTCTTCCCAGCAGTAAAAGAATCCCTCCCCCAGCCTTTCCTATGGGAAATGCAGAAGGAGAGTACAGTATTATGTCCCTGTAGCAGATGCTCAGTGTGAGTGAAGGAGCTCAGAATATCCTCTGCTCAGCTGCAGCAGCGCAAGCATTTGCCCCTCTCTTCTATAGGAAAGAGAGGTGAGGAGAGTGTGGATTTCAGCTGAGGTTTGGCTATGAGGCTCTCTGATCCCTCTGCCAAGTAGCAACTGCAGGAGCCTGCCCCTTGCCTCCTCTCTCTCCTGTGGGAAAGAGAGATATGGAGAATGCTCCCGCTTGCCTCCGTGCCTCTGCAGCTTCAAGGCTGGGAGGAAGGCTTTTCACTTGGCCCACTCGCCAGAGGATGGCGCTACACTTGCCATGGCCAAAGCCTTGCACATCCACACGGTACATTTAAAATGCTGTTATACTACTTTGACAGTCATGGCTTCCCACAAAGAATCCCGGGAACTGTCATTTGTTAAGGGTGCTGAGAGTTGAGACCTCTCACAGAGCTAAAGTTCCCAGGATTCTTTGGGGGGAAGCCATGACTGTTAAAGTGACAAAAGAGTGCTTTAAACGTATGGCGTGGATGCGACCGTAAAGGTTTTTATTTGATCAATATGCCTCTGTGTTTATCTAATGGCACGCACAATCTCAGCAGGTATATAGCCATGGCAGATAAGGAATCTGTCTTGTGTAGGGAACAGCAGTTATTACCATGAAGAACAAATATAGAGATAGGACTGTTACCAGGCAGCTATACATTTGTGGCTATTGTACTGTGAAGATAAAAGCCCTTATTTAGTCTTTGAAGACTGAAGACTTTCCAATAAATAGCTTTATTTCAGCCAGCATTGGTGCTGCCAACAAATAGGTTTGGGGGCCATAGTTGGTGAGACTGAAACATCTATCGTCTTCCATAAGACAGGCTTCTCATTTAGGGAGAGATGGTTCACTTTAAGGTGATGAAAAGCATAGAAAAGCTATGATTACAGATTCAATTAAACTGGACCTCTCATTTCTGACAAGGAATACTGTGTCACGTAATGCACGAGTGTTGAAGGAAATAAAAGTTCAAAGTTAATTGCTAATCGTATCATTCAGATAAGAACTGTTTGGCTTTCTTTGTTGCAAACAGAACAAACATAAGCTGGTATTTGTTCTGTATGATCTAAAGTCTAAACATACAATTGTTCAGTATTACCAGTTTCAAATTCATGTCCAGTCACCTGAGATCGCCTTTTTCAAATGACTAGTACAAAATAATAGGAACCATTGTGTCAAGCTGTGGTCTGGCAACAGATGTTTAATGTTCACAGCAAATGGTTTATATGATGTGTGTAAGAGTCAAACTAGACATGATGAGGGAGTTCCTGGTTCCTGGCATATGGCTGGCCACTATGAGAACAGGTTGTTGGACTAGATGGCCTGATCTAGTAGGCTCTTCTTAGGCTCTTATGTTCATGGGCCAGCCCTGCTGCCATGAGGCAAACTGATCCTTTTGTCTCAGGCAGAAGATTGGGAAGGATGGCAAAAGGCATGCACACACACCCCGCTGCTGCCGCCTGCCCGCTGCTGCCACCGCCACTACCATCCACCAACCACTTCCTTGGCCTACCACCTCCTGCCCAGTAGACAGCCAGGTGTGCCTCCTGGGAATGGCTGTGGAGAAGCCACTGTCTAGCAATGCCATAGCCACTTTGCTGCCACCACAGCCAAAACAGTGTGCAGTTTTACTAGTGTATATATTCAACTTTACGAAGTAAGAACATAAGAACATAAGAAGAGCCTGCTGGATCAGGCCAGTGGCCCATCTAGTCCAGCATCCTGTTCTCACAGTGGCCAACCAGGTGCCTGGGGGAAGCCCGCAAGCAGGACCCGAGTGCAAGAACACTCTCCCCTCCTGAGGCTTCCGGCAACTGGTTTTCAGAAGCATGCTGCCTCTGACTAGGGTGGCAGAGCACAGCCATCATGGTTCTTCAGGCAGGCTTTTGGGGTGGGCTAGATTTTATCTTCATTGTTTTTAGATTTTCAATGTCTAGGTATTATATGCCTATGTTGTACGTCGCCCAGAGTGGCTGGACAGCCAGCCAGATGGGCGACTAATAAATTCTATAAATAAATAAATAAATAGCCCTGTCCTCCATGAATTTGTCTAATCTTCTTTTAAAGCCATCCAAGCTGGTGGCCATTACTGCATCTTGTGGGAGCAAATTCCATTCTTTAACTATGCGCTGAGTAAAGAACTACTTCCTTTTGTCTGTCCTGAATCTTCCAACATTCAGCTTCTTTGAATGTCCACGAGTTCTAATATTATGAGAGAGGGAGAAAAACTTTTCTCTATCCACTTTCTCAATGCCATGCATAATTTTATACACTTCTGTCATGTCTCCTCTGACCCGCCTTTTCTCTAAACTAAAAAGCCCCCAATGCTGCAACCTTTCCTCGTAAGGGAGTCGCTCCATCCCCTTGATCATTCTGGTTGCCCTCTTCTGAACCTTTTCCAACTCTATAATATCCTTTTTGAGATGAGGCAACCAGAACTGTACACAGTATTCCAAATGCGGCAGCACCATAGATCTATACAACGGCATTATGATATCGGCTGTTTTATTTTCAATACCTTTCCTAATCATCCCTAGCATGGAATTTGCCTTTTTCACAGCTGCCGTACACTGGGTCGACATTTTCATCATGCTGTCCACTACAACCCCGAGGTCTCTCTCCTGGTCGGTCACCACCATTTCAGACCCCATGAGCGTATATGTGAAATTAAGATGTTTTGCTCCAATATGCATAATTTTACACTTGTTTATATTGAATTGCATTTGCCATTTTCCCGCCCATTCACTCAGTTTGGAGAGGTCTTTTTGGAGCTCTTCGCAATCCCTTTTTGTTTTAACAACCCTGAACAATTTAATATTGTCAGCAAACTTGGCCACTTCACTGCTCACTCCTAATTCTAGGTCACTAATTAACAAGTTGAAAAGTACAGGTCCCAATAGCGATCCTTGAGGGACTCCACTTTCTACAGCCCTCCATTGGGAGAACTGTCCATTTATTCCTACTCTCTGCTTTCTGCTTCTTAACCAATTCCTTATCCACAAGAGGACCTTATCCACAAAAAAGTATTTTCTGCCACAGAAAAGCTGCTGCTCCTATGCGGCTCCCTGAGGCCATCTCATGCAGGCTCATACACACCATACATTTACAGCCTTCTCACGCCACAATGGTTTGCTCTGAGGAAGGAGGCTATGCTGGGATGTAGCTTTCTTCATCCAAGTGAAGCATTGGTGTAACATTTAAATCACATGGCTTTCCTTTAAGAATCCTAGGAACTCTAGTTTGTTAAGGATGCTGGGGATTGTAGCTCAGTGAGGGGTAAACAACAGTTCCCAGGATTCCCTGAGAAGGCACCAGGAAGCCTATAGGTGTGCCCAAGCTGTTGCTTTGTTGTGGCAACAAGCACAGTTTAAAGTTCAACAGTTTACTGTTAAACTTTAAACATCATAGCAAAGCGGCCAGCAAAAGTCAGCGCAGTGAGCTTCTTTCTGAGTGGCCTTTCCAAAGCCATTGCCACAAGAAGGAAGGCTGCCATGTCATAATGTAGGATCCTTTCCAGGGCTGTGGAGTCGGTACGCCAAACCTGCGACTCCAACTCTGACTCCGACTCCTCTATCTTTCTACTGTCCAACTCTTACTCTGACTCCAACTCCACCCAAAATTGCTTCCAACTCCACAGCCCTGGAAAGGGCTGTAAATGTCTTTTTAAATTGGAAGCTCTTGTAGGAGCATTTTTATCGCTGCCTGAATATGCACTGATCTTGGCATCACAGCATTTGTCTTCATCTGGGTCCTGTGTCATACACTGACACACAAAATGTTTTCCATCCTGAATTATGGTGAAATGCTCAACTACAGCTGACTTCATAGGAAACTTCTTTGACATTTTGAATTTATATTTTAAAAAAATTGTCAATCAAAATGTATTTTGAAGCTGGAGTCGGAGTCGGTACATTTCTACTGACTCCGACTCCGACTCCATCCAAAATTGCTTCCGACTCCGACTCCATGACTCCGACTCCACAGCCCTGGTCCTTTCTCAGGCTGAGATGACCCTGAAGAACCTGCAGTGATTCCTGCACTGCTGCCTCTTTGCCATAGTGACAAAAACTATATTTAATAGTTTACTCTGTTTAACAGATTTTGCTGTCACAGCAGAGCAGCAGGGAGACAGGAACTCCTAAAGGTCACCTGAACACTCCACACTGCCTCACACTCTCAGGAAGGAAGGATGCTACAGTGGCAGAGGTGGGAGGAGTGGGAGGAGAGCAACAAGTGGGAGTCACTAGGGCTGCAGGTGTACCCTTTTATTTCCTATGATGCATCATCGTCCCACCGCTACCGCTTCAATTTGTTTTGGCCAATCAAATATTATGTCTTTGCTTTGGAGGCCAGAAAAAAAGTGGGAGAATAGACTGCCAGCCCCCCCCCCGGAGTATTGCTAGGTACTTGGGGCACAGGCCCATGACACAAATTTGCCTTTGAGGAAATTAAGGTGGTGAGTGGCTGGGTTCTCTCGCCAGCCAGCACCATGCTTTGCAGTGCGCCCAGCCACCTTGTAAGCTATGTTTTTTAAAAATAAATAAATGTTTTTTTTAAATGTGGGGATGGCGCAGGAAATCCAAGAGCCTGTGTAAAAGACCCAGGGCTCAGAACCCTTTGGCCCCCACAACAACACCCCTGCCACTTGCAGGTTGCCAGGAAAAGCTGCAGCAATGCCTTACTGTGGGCCAAATTGTATTGGTGCTGCAATGAGGTAGCCCCAAAAGTTTAACTTGCACTTAGAAGAAGTTTTTTGGGAGCCAGGTACAAATAAAGCATGGCAGCAACGTGACTCCACTACAGCCTGACCACTCAGTAAACATTACATCACCATCATTACATTTTACAACTAAAGATAGGTTAAAAAGCAATACAAATAAACACCCCAGGCACAGATGTTAAAAAAAAGCACCCCAAAGTCATCCAGGTTTGTCATCCAAAACAAAAATGGATCATATTGTTTCCAGAAAGTACAAATGGGGGGCATCTGTCGTATCTCAACAGGGATGCTGTTTGTATGCAGTTTAACAGAGCAATTTTAATGTTTGATATTGTTGTTTTGCTATTTGCTCCCCTCTTATTTTTTTCAAAACTAAATTTATTTATTTATTTTAAATAAAATATACTACCAAATGCTAATGTTAATACACAATCTTATGCTTGTGTATTAAAACAAAATATATCGAAACTACAGCTGTTATGGATGTAAGTTATGAGATGAATAAAGTGTGTTACTAAATATAAAATAAACATTTAAAAAACCTTTACTGCATTGCTAGTATTTGTGCATGTGTATTTTCATGAAGATTATTCTAGGAAAACAAGGACTAAGCCTGGAGAGGGAAATATAGGCAAGCAAGAGGAAATGTTAGACCCCTTCCTGTTGCAAACTATGCTACAAACTCCTCTCCACAAGATGATGTAATGTGTAGGCAATCATATGGGAATCTTATAGGAATCTGTCTCCTAACTTAGCCTTGCAACAATACTACACAAGCAATGTTGCTAAATTCGATGCCAAGATGTTCCTTAGGCCTAATTAATGGAATGCCGCTGATGGAAAGTCCTGTGTAAATTCTTCAACTTTGCTATCTCAACTGTTATGCAAGCTGTTAGGTGAGCTCATGGAGAGTACCGCAATATGTTATGTGGAAATTAAGGAAAAGAAAATACTTCCTCCCAGGCAGCTACTGTAAGTCACAATCATTTTTTTAAAGAGAAAGTATCTAGCATTCCTCCGGGTCTTGAAAGACTGTAAAGAATGCAGAGGAACAAATGTACATTATGTACTGAAGCACTGGCATTGCAAGAGCAAGTTCCCTCAGCCGAATGACTAAGGGTGGGTTATGGGACACAATTAACATGTTTCTCAAACTATTTCACAAGGGGATGTACACTTGGTTCTTGTACACCAAGAAAGCTTGCCTGTTAGTGAAACTATGTGCATCTAGGAGTACGGATGGGTATGTCATTTATCCTGGTTCACAGCAAAAGGCAACCTGGTAATGTCTGCAGGGTTAAAGGCACAACTGCAGAGCCAGGGCCAGCACCAGGCATGTCTGGGCCCTTGGGGCCCACTGTGACATAGCCCAACACTCCCCCCATACAGATGGCCCGGGGCTAATAAGCCCGCCTACATGCCACACCTACCTTTTGTGTTATTTGAATGACATGTGCTTGTCATCAACCAAGATGGTGGCAAGAGCATCAGCCCTTTAAGGAAGCCCCTGCCACCATCTTGTGTGATGGCAGGCATGGTGCATAGTGTACACGGTATTCACACTGACGGGAGAGGTAAGTGGGGCATGCGGGCGGGCTTACTGAAGCCCACACTGTCTGTATTGGAGGGGATGCTTGGGAGCTCCTTCTCTGTGATCCACAGCAGGGTTGGGTTTCAGGACCCAACATGCCACAGATCATGGAATGAAAGCGTCACCCTCCCATTTTAAGGAGGGGCCCTTCAGGGACCCCTCTGGGCTGCAGGGACCCTCAGTTGAGGCCCTCGGTCAGGGCCCAACCTTGCTGCCCTCTGGCACCAGCCCTGTACAGAGCATACGGAACAAAAAGGCAGGACAAAAATCAACCAGAACATTTGCGATATAAAAAGTTACGGAATTTCAGCAGGAAGTTATGGAATATGCACTGATGGGAAGTGAAGCAGTGTGACTGCCCCAAAACTCTTGCAGGCACAAACAGTATCAAAAACAGGATTGTGTGTCACTGCCCCAACAGCATCAAGAGCACAAATCATCATGAATGTGCAACAAAAATTATGTCTGTGCAGGGGGCCCTTGTCATATGAGGCAAGTCACTCGGCTTGCTTTGGCTCTGCTTTCCAGGCTTCTAGAGAGCCAGTGTGGTGTAGTGGTTTGGTTAAGGTGTTGGATTACAACTTGGGAGACCAGGGTTCAAATCCCCACACAGCCGTGAAGCTCACTGAGTGACCTTGAGCCAGTCACTGTCTCTCAGCCTCAGAGAAAGGCACTTGTAAACCCCTTCTGAATACTGCTTACCATGAAAACCCTATTCATAGGGTCTCCTATAAGTCAGAATCAACTTGAAGGCAGTCCATTTCATTTTTCAGCTGTGTTAGAGTGGCCAGTTATATATTGCCAAAAAAGAGGACAAAAGTGACACAAACTTGCCTAAAATTTGCGTAATTTATATGTATACATGTATGGACACAATTTTAAATACAACTACAGGATAGTATTCAACTAACTCTAACATGTCCATCAGCACAAGGATTACCGCTAGCGCAAAAGGGCTTTCCCTCTCTCTCCTCCTCTCTCCTTTTCCAAAACTGTTCCAGAGGGTTGGGGGAACCCATAGAACAGATTTAGGGGGTGTGCAGGGGGAGAAGAGAGGAGAAATATCCTGTTCAGCTAGCAATACTCCTTGCACTAACAGGACATTTACCACTACCTTGGATACAACTCACAGTCTGCATCTCACCATAATGGGGAAGACACTGGGGGCTCATCCACATAGGGTTTTACTGTATGTCTGATACTACTTACATCCCCTTTTAATTTGCATGGTTCACATGATGTTACCGGCAAACAGAAGCTATCACACAGTTTTCTCCCTGCAAATCCATACTAACCCAATCCTCTGATCCAAAAAGGGAAGGGAAAAAACGTCTTCACTCCGTATCTCTAGGGCTCGCAGATGCTTTGCTCCAATGCTTTTAGGTGGGTGTGTCAATCGTTCCCCTCTCCATGCCCACTCCCTCCTCCCCCTTCTTTCATTTCATTTCCTGTGAGCTGAAGAGAAGCTTCCAGTGCTTTCTCCTGTTCTGCAAGGCTTTTTTCTGTTGCTGCAAACTGTGCCTTTATTTTCTTTTCCCCTCTAACTTGTGCACAAAAGCATAACACTGCTCAAACAAAGATTTGTATTTTAGCGGTATTGTGCCAATGAAAATACAAATCATACTTCCAGGTTGTTGTTGTTGTTTTAAATGAAACTTACTTGTTAGAACATACTGAGCATGCTCGGTTGCCAGGTAACCAGAGGGAGTGGAAATGTTAAATTAGAGACCGTGGTCTTTAGGAAACTGCGTGATTGATGCTTCCCCTCAAGTGTGACTAGAAAACACCGTGTTTGCAGCTGGCATTGAGTCCCTTACTGTGGATGGTGCAGAAAACATAGGTAAAAACAGTGTCTTTAGCACAAAGTTATGCTCTCATGTGGATAAGCCCTGGGTAGTAGGACTCATGGGTCTGCTCGGTATGTTGAGCAGGTGTTGCTACCTGTTAATGGGTACTAATTTCAAGGTTCCCGCTCTCCACTTTTATGACTCCTTATCTTAAACCAGACTTGGACTAGACACCTTCAAATAAAGGGCTGACAGCCCTTCAAAATATAGGGCTGACCTCTACAAAATACGACACACGACCATCCTAGGTTGTGTTTTCCTCACCTTGAACACAGAAAGGGCTTTTTGGTTGCTTACAGGTTTTAACCAAAGTAGCACTTCTCTGCACTTTCCTTGGCTTCAGGCAAAAAATTTCCTGCCTATAATTTTGTCCTAAGCACGGAAAACAAGGCCTCAATTGTTGTGTACGGATGGCAGCCTGAGCTATGCAAGGTCCAAGGAGGAAATGAAAATATTTTTCTCCAGACTGAGATGCCTCCCCACATCCCTCAAGAACTCTTATTTTCGTATGTCGGTGATGTCATCTCCAAATATATTTTGTCATCTCCAAATATTGTAGCGCTTTGTTTGCCGCCCTGGGCTCCTGCTGGGAGTAAGGGCGGGATACAAATTAAATAATAAATAAATACATATATTGCCATGTGGGCTGCTGCCTCATTTTAATGATTTCCTACCAGAAATTATGGCCTCCCTAAAACGTTTGTATGCTGCAGAGACTGAAGCAGATGGGTGAGAGGCTTCTAAATCAGGGGGCAGAGCTGTAACCACATATTTCAGCTCTACCCCTTGATCTGGAAGCCTCATATCCCTGCTGAAGGAAAGGTCAAAAAGTGGGGGGGGGAATAAAACCAACTAATATCATTTCCTTTTATCACAGAAGAATTACTTATTAAATAATTTTAAACATATTTGTGTGCTTTAAAGTGTTCAGTCCCATTAGGGAGGAAAATTAATGCCAAAATTAATGTGGTTACTTGCTACCGCACCCCTGTAAAAACAAATCTAAATGTCAGCCTGCAAATAGTCTTATGAATGCTCTCTGGTGGCTGATAAACAGAAAAGTCCAGTAGCTGAGCCATCACTCTCCTTACTTAGCAGAATGCTGAATAAAGACAGAACCAGCTCTAGGATTGCATATACACTAACCCACTTGTAGCGGGGAAATGTAGTTTTTCTTAATCTGGAATTGTTCGTGCTTGTCTTCAACGTGCTGCTTTCAATCTAAATTGATTCTAGATCCTGCTGTCCACAAGAATGGGTGTGGTTACTCGATATGTGTTTGAAAACCCTCCCCTTCATTAGGTTATTCATGCCTTTTCCACTCTGCACATGCCCCAGGTGAATGGAAAAGGAAGTTGTGATTGAGATCTTAGTATACACCCACCCACAACCTTCCATTGCTTGGACTGCCTACATATTTCAAATGGACACACTGCAGGATAATACAGAATCAATCTGCAGTGACCTTTTTCAGAATGAAACCAGTTTCTGAAGAAGTGCTTTTGAGAGGCAAAAATTATGAAGACTCTAGACTGTGTATGTGGACAACTTAGGGGGAAAATGTATTAATATTAATGGGCCTGGTCCCTATGAGGTGGAGAATTTCATTCAGCAGTCTCTCATTTTATACTAGCATACCCTTGTTGATATTATAATATATTGGCCTACTGAGAGGGTAAGAGAGATTTCCCTTGCAAATTCTGAGCGGGATTTGAATGCAAATTAGGTGCCAGTTAGCTACTGGACTATGTTTAAAGTGCTGTTTTTGGTGTATAAAGCCTTGTATAGCTTGGGACCAGGACACCTGAAAGATTGTCTTACCCCTTATATACCCAGTGAATCACTGCGTTCTGTGGGTGAGAGCCTCCTGCAGATATCATATGATCATGCGCATGGAGGATATTTTCAATTTAACATTGCGGAATGTGAAAAATCCACACTGGCTATATAATACAATTGATGCCCTTCCTGGTCCTGGAAGTGTCTCTTGCATTCTTCCTAGGCCTGTTTTCTGGATAATAGCTCCAGATCCAACTCAAGAAGATCCAGTCAACCATGCAGACGTTGAATACTGTTTTTGCTGTTTGCTTATTCTTGAATATCTGTGAGGTTCATAGATACTCCTTCCTTTCTGATTAAATGCCTCTCATGAGTTCCTTTCATGAAAAGGCAGAATATGAATGTCTTAAAAATACAGCACCTTATGCTGTCAATTGCAAAAGCATCCTGAAGTCACAAGGGAGAGAAGGGCTCATCCAACCATGTTATGGCAGTTGTGATGTGTGGACTGGAATGCAGACAAAATCCTAGAGACATGTGAAGCAAATGTCACTTAAAAGTTAGGAAAAGCTACAAAGCAGATTTATGGGTTTTTTAAAAAAAGCAGAGGCAGCAAAACATAAAATTCAGTCAAGCTCTTTTTAAAACACAACTGAAATATTTTTAGCCTTGGTGGTCTTCTGACCACTAATAGGAACCATCTGTATCTTGGAAAGGGTGGACATTCTTGGTAAATTACATTACTGCAGTGTGTTCCAACAATTTTAAGTAGTTCTTGAGAAGTGTGTCTTGCTCCCTTTCCCCTCTTCTCTGCTTTCCTAATCCACAACTGCATCTGTATTTTTTTGTTACAAATATTTGTGTGCGTTTTCTCCCGATGAAAGATTATCAGTGTTTTTGATTGCCTTGACATGGGGGTTCTACATTAAATTATATTAGCCAAGGTTACTGAAGAGAACTGGGTCCACAAATTCAGTAAAATTCAGTTGGCACCTCCATCCTAAACATTTCTATTTCACCTTTCCCTCCATGTTTGTTTACTCTTTGCCTCCATTTTTTCAATTAGTTGCTGGTGTAGCAACTAAAAACTCACCTCGTCAGTCAGAAACATGCTCACTTTTACTGATGTACAGTGCCTACTATATTGTTGGTGTTTCCATAACTACTATATTATAGGTAATATGACTTACTGACCAGCCCAGCTCCAGGTTTCTTTTTTGGGGGTGGGGAATACTGTGCAAATTGCCTGTGGTCCCCCCCCCTCAGCAGAATGGTAGGCTGATGAGAGACCATCTCTCTAACAAGTCCAGCCTCTCTCAGGCCACTTCCACTCACTGGCTAGGCAGGGTGCTGTGGAAATGAAGGGTAGCCAAGGGTCAAGTGACAAGCCCAGTAATTGTGTAATGTTGATATTAGAATCATAGAATCATAGAATAGTAGAGTTGCAAGGAGCCTATAACGCCATCAAGTCCAACCCCCTGCTTAATGCAGGAATCCAAGTCAAAGCATTCCCAACAGATGGCTGTCCAGCTGCCTCTTGAATGCCTCCAGTGTTGGAGAGCCCACTACCTCTCTAGGTAATTGATTCCATTGTCTTATGGCTCTAACAGTTAGGAAGTTTTTCCTGATGTTCAGTCGAAATCTGGCTTCCTGCAACTTGAGCCCATTATTCCATATCCTGCACTCTGGGACAATCGAGAAGAGATCCCGGCCCTCCTCTGTGTGACAACCTTTCATGTACTTGATGAGTGCTATCATATCTCCCCTCAGTCTTCTCTTCTCCAGGCTAAACATGCCCAGTTCTTTCAGTCTTTCCTCATAGGACTTTGCTTCAAGTCCCCTGATCATCCCTGTTGCCCTCCTCTGACCCTGTTCCAGTTTGTCTGCATCCTTCTTGAAGTGCAGAGACCAGAACTGGACACAGTACTCAAGATGAGGCCTAACCAGTGCTGAAGAGAGGGGAACTAATACTTCATGCAATTTGGAAACTATACTTCTGTTAATGCAGCCTAATATAGCATTTGCCTTTTTTGCAGCCACATCCCACTGTTGACTCATATTCAGCTTGTGATCAACAACAATTCCAAGATCCTTCTCACATGTTGTATTGCTGAGCCAAGTATCCCCCATCTACTGTAAATATTGCAAATGAACTCTCAGACTATGCCTGATAGGTAACTGTGTTTCAAATATAAGTATAAATAATGCACAATATTAGAAATGACTTTTCTTTCCATCTAAACTTGATGGATGTGGGGGAGCAATGGGAAATTTTAAAGCCAACATGGACCAGCAGGAGGACAGAAGCAGCAAGCATGACTCGTACATTCTCCAGTGTGGTTCTTCCAAGCAGAGTTAATAACCAGTAAACTGGAAATGCAGCACAAACTGCTTAGACACAGCTGCTGTTCCTCTTACCAGCTGGGAAGAGCAAGAAAACTTCCACCAATTTATGACCCTCCCCTGACTCACTGTTTAGTCAAACTTCTTCTTTCTTCTATCCTTTTCTCTACAGTCATGGGACAGAAGGGCCCCAATCCAGAGAAATTTGATCACGCTTTGCAATCAGTTGGACAAGTTAGTAATGGCTAACCTAAATCCCCTTAATTCCAATGGGATGAGCCAACATTTTCTCTGGACTGAGACTAAGGAATATACCTAAGACTTGTTTACATAATGAAGATTCAGGACTATTTTCTCAGAGCTGTTATTTTGAGATAATAATCTTCTGACACATTAACACTTGTGTTTTTCACTGTGAAATTGTATACACCAAAGGTAACATGTTCCTGCCATCTAAATCTGTTTTTTAGTAATGAAAGGTGAGTCAAACACAACCAATCTCATCAGGAGTTACTGACTTTTTCTGAAAATATGACCTTATTATTAACCCATGGCAACCCATTGTGAAATGCCCTCCCTTGCAAGGTGCATCTTGTGCCATCATTGTACAGTTTTTTGGTGTTAGGTCAAGACATAGCAGTTTTCCCAGACTTCTGGGTAAGTGGATGTTTTCCCTCCTGCTGTATTGTGGCGCTGCTGTTTTGCTGCTCTTGTGATTTTGTTTAATTATGTGGTTTTAATTTAATGCTATTCATGTACTGTATATTGTTTTAAATTGTGGTCCACCCTGGGACCGTTAGCTGAAGGACAAGTTATAAATCAAAATTAAACAGAAGTGAATGTGAGTTTGGGGTCTGTTATCCCAGAACAACTGATCATATAAAAGGCTCTGAGAGGTGTTAAGTAGTTCTTAAAGGGCTCAAGGTCATTCTAATAATCAGTCTGAATCACAGTATATATGCTATCAAAGACCAATGCCTTGTTATAGGTGCTTGTATACCACATCCTAGTCTCATATTGGTATTATTACACAATTGTCTTACTGGCCACCCATAATCATTCTTAATAGTCCGGAATACTGTAAAAAGTGGCCAATAGACAGCAGCTTTCATACCAGTGCCTGAGGCTGTTGCTGAGTGTGTGTCCAGAAGATACTAACAAAGAAGCATTGCTTATATAGTAACCACCTGGGGCTGCTCCAGTTATTTTACTCCTGAGGCAGAAAATCCCCCAAGATGACTCTTCCCTGGGAGTAAAAATATGCTAAGAATAAAATAAAACAACAATTTTTGCTGCCTTGTCATGATACCCCAAATCAGCCATCTGAGGCAGTCACTTCAGTCTGGTAGGATCGGTCCTGCTAATGGCTGCACATGGGGTTGTACATGCAGTCTGACATGCATGATCATAGCAGATTTACAAAGGCCAGCTGCAGCAATAGAAAGCATGGTGGCTGCATGCAGTGATCCTACCTTGAGGCACCAATTAATATGAATGGCACATCTGCAGAAGTGCCTCCCAGGCCGTCTCCAGAAGTCCTTTTGTATTGTACATTTATGATGATTTGTGCTCAAGATGCTGCCAGGGCAATCACATGCAATCCTGCTTTCAAAACTGTTTGTGCCTGCAATGGTTTGGGGTTGGTCATACTGCTTCATTTCCAATCAATGCATATTCTGTAAGTTCCTACTCAACTCCTGTAACTTTGTATACCACAAATGTTCTGGTTTATTTTTTCTGTTCCACTTTTGTTGCACTATAGATCCTCCAGAAAGCAATAATATGGTAGCGTTGGGGAAGCATCACAGAACAAATTAAAGTATAATATCCACCACTAGTGCACTGTTATTGTGTTAAGAACATGTCACAGAATACACCAAAATAAAACACCAGTCTGGAGGGACCCTAAAAGTCACCAACACAACAGCATGAGTACTCTCAATGTGCCCAATATGGAGCACTGGTTAGTGTGAACGAGCCCATAGTCATTCTTTCCTCCCATATGTCTTATCCTAGAGACCACTAAAGACAAAGCTAGCATACTTTGAGAGGCCAACATTATGCTAGGAGTATTATCCAGTGGAGAGCTTTTTCAGATATTTTCTCTTTTCAAAGGAGTTCCTGAACAAAGGAAACAGTGGCTTCTAGCTGCTTAATTTGTTAAATGGAATCTATTGTATTAATGAGCCATACTGCATTTTTAAATAAAAATTATATTCCATTAAAATATTGGAACATTCTATATTTTCAGTATATGTATCTTTATTATGACAAAATATAGAAATGATAAAACATAAAAAGAAAACAACATTAAGTATATCACCACCATACTTCAGCATACTGTATTACGGTATCATCTCAGAAACATCTATTTAAATATAGACAACTGGAAAGCTGTAAGACCAAAATTAGGCCCATTTCTCCACACAATATTATATTACTGCACACTCATTTCTTCCCATCTGGTACATGTGCTAATCAGTTTGTACATAATGTTTTGGAAAGCAGTCACCCACACCTTCCACCAGGTTCATTTCATAACAAGTAGGGTTTTCTTAGCTTGGGACTTTTTGGTGTTCTATGCTGGTAATGTGATTGTGATGTTCTGATGATTCATACCAAGTCTAGAGAGCTCATGCTACTGGATAGAACAACGCTTTTGTCTTTTAAACTGCTGTCTTTTTTGTCCTTACTCGTCATTTCTGGACAAGATGATTCATACACCTCTTTTATTTACAGTTTCAGAATCTGCTTGGGCCTTTCGTAAATGTTCACTTCTTCCTTTTCATTCTTTTCTCTTTTTTAAAAATCAACTCAAAGGAAACTGGTTGTCATGGGGCCTGAGATATGATGATAATAGCAACTAGACAAAAACAGAATGAGTTCAAAATCAAGAGCGAAATCTTGGGAGCGCTCCTGAGAACTTTTTCACATGTCAGGCTTAAGCCACCCTTGAGTGGCTTAATGTGAAGATCTGACTGTTGTTCATGTGGAGGAGAAAGCAAAAGAGAGGCACTTTCAAGTGCCTATCGAGCATTCTGGCTGTAGTACATTATACATTTACAAACAAATCAATTCAAGCAGGAGCCAACTCAATGCCTCATGTGTGAAAATGCCCAGACACTAGCACTCGGGTGGTTGTGAGTGATATATACTATGAGAAAAAGTCAATCCAATTTCCAGATGGGAAATTTGTTTGCAGAAGTAAGGAGTAAAGGAGGCCTGCATGTTTACAGTAAGGATGGCTCTTGATATTAAAGATTTGGAAAATCTCAGTGTTTTCTATGTGGTGTTCCCTTATTTATGTGTATGTCCTGGGAGACAATGCAAAATATTCAGATTACAAGTAGGGGTATTTACATATCATCATGCTTATGTATGGCTACATGGAAAGCATGCATAATTAATAACTAGCAGTTCTGGATAATCCATTTGGACAGCAAAACATTTGTTCTAGGACAGGAATAGCCAATGTGGTGTTCTCCAAACATTGTTGGAGCACAACTCCCATCAGTCCTAGCAAGCATGGCTTAATGGTCACAGATTTTGGGAGATGTAGTCTAGCAACAACTGGAGGGCATCACATTGGCTACCCTTGCTCTAGGATATTGTTACACCTGTGGAAATCTAGTGTTTCATCTCTTATTAATAAGAGCCAGGTCCTATTTTCACATCCAACATTTTACACCACAATCATACACACCTGTCACACAGTTACACTGTTTGCATTACTACTTACCAATTCAACCTCTGGCCTTGGTACTGGGTTGATCAGGTGCCAATTTCATCCTGAATGCACTCCAATAATTCAAATATTTACTTTAATAAAGCATGTTACAGGTAGAACCCTTTGACAATTTGCCTTTAGGATTCTAGCCCTCATCATTGTGAAAAAATCAAATGTGTTTTGCCCCAAGGTCTTTTTTTTCTTAAGGTAAATACTATGAAGTAAAAAAGTTACTACTATTTTTATTTATTTATCATTGTTGTTATTATTAACAAATTCATATTCTGTATAATCTAGCTCTTGATTTATTTTAATTTTGAGAAGCCATGATTAGAAAGTCATGCTCAAAAGTCTGGACAGCTATGAGATCTTATATAGTTCCAGATCCAGATTCCCTCTCCTTTACACTAAGGAGCAGTCTGCCTCAGCTTGTTAAGAGAATTGGGTCAGTGAGCTGCTGAAAACCAAATTCCTCTTCTCTTTCATTCTTTGTTCTGAGATATATATCCCCACCTTGAGTAGACTTGGGCATCTTGGGCATTTGGAGATTCATAAACATCAGAACTTGGCCCACATTGCAGCTGACACATTGCAACTGACATCTGTAGAGAGAGCCCTTTTTTGGCCTAGTGGACTGTGGAGCTTCAGGCTTTGACTTTGCAGTTTGGCTTTGCACATCCTCTTGTCTGTGCCTGGATAAATTGCTCTGACAACTCTCTTAAGGAATCATATTGGAGTCAAGCTGCTTCCTGCTACCTAGCCTCACTGGACTTGATGTGTCCTAGATGGAAAGAGATGAAATAATGTTTCAGGGCTTGTTCCAGGAGCCACATACATTTTGGAATATGTGTCTGGCCAAACCCTCCTAGGAAAGGGCAATCTTCGATCAAATTCTGTTCAGCCAGATCTTTCTTATGATTTCATCACTTACTCATTCCCGTTGGGAAATGGTTTGTCAAAGCTCAGGAGAAAAACAGAAGAGATTAACATTTGGAAAGTGTACTTGTGACAGAAAGTTTCCATATAAAGGTTATTTCTTTAAGGTAGATTGAAATCCTGATTTCTTGGGATTTTATAAAATCAAGGGAGGCTCGTGCACACATTACATTCATAACAGAGATCTCATAGGTGTCATAAGAACATAGGAAGCTGCTTTATACCAAGATAGACCATCTAGCTCAGTAGTGTCTAGAGTCCATTTCATCAGAGGCATGATGCTTTTTCCTCAGTTGAAATATAGACATATGGATGTCTGGGGTGGGGTGCGGGGAGAGAAGCAAACAGTGAGGTTAAATGTCATGAAATGCAAAAAGCACAGTCTGTGACTATTTAGTTGGAGTTTAAATATATGCAAAATAAGCACAGTGACCATTCAAATTGGCAGTGTTTGGTGATAAGCAAGATTATTGTGTTCTCAAATACTGCTGATATGTCTGGTCGCTGTGCTTGTTTTGCATACATTTAAACTTCAGTTGAATGGTCACAGAATGTACTTTTTACATTTCCTAACATATGACCTCACCTAAGAGTAATATTTAATGCATCTGATGAAGTGGACCCTAGTTCATGAGGGCTTACGTCACAATGAATCTGTGTTAGTTCATTTATTTATTAATAGATTTTTATACTACTTCCCGTAACAGATTCAAGGTTGTGTACAAAATTAAAAATATAACACATTCATAAAAACATGATATATTACAATTATAATTATTTAATGGAATAAAAGAAATACAACTGAAAATAGACAGGAATTAGATTTGATATTGGAACTAGTTTAGTTTATTGTCTTTCTATATGGTTTCACAAAGGCATCCTGAAACAATTTACAATAATAAAATGAGAAATACATTTAAAAATTTAATAAAACAATACAAATATAAAATACTACAAGTGTTTATGCAAAGAAAGGGGCATCAGCAAAGGCTTGATTGGGTACATACATACATTTTAAGAAGGTACCAAAACAGGGAAGGTGCCTGCCTCAATTCAGTGGAAAGATAGTTCCACATTGGGGTGCCACAACAAGAAAGGCTCCCCCTCTGTTCACAGCCAATTGAGCCTTCATTTAATACAGTACCGCCAGGAGGGCTTTACCAGATGAACACAATGATTGTGGAGGACAGCAGGGATGAAGGACCCCTTGTAAGTAACCTGGTACAAGTTGTTTAGGGCTTTATAGGACAGAACCAGAACCAGAGGTGCAATGTGTATTTGAAGAGTGGTTCAGTGCGTATGTGGTAAGATCAGAGCTTGGAAAAGTTACTTTTTTTGAACTACAATTCCCATCAGCCCCAGCCAGCATGGCCACTGGATTGGGCTGATGGGAGTTGTAGTTCAAAAAAGTAACTTTTCCAAGCTCTGGTATGATACTCAAGTGAGCAGCCTAGGTGCTGCATTTTATACTAGCTGCAGCTTCCAGACCAACGGAGAGAACGTTACAGTAGTCTATCCTCAAGATTACTGTCACAGTGGTCAGGCTATCCCTGTCCAGTGATGGTTGTGGTTGATGCATCAGCTCAAACTGGTAAAAAACACTCATAGACAATGTCACCTGGGCTTCCTACCCCCAAGCTGCATACGTTTTCTTTCAGTGGAGTGCAACTTTGTCCACAATAGGCATATTACCCCATTGGACCTTGGAAGCACCCATCCACAGGACCTATGTCAGTCAGGAATCAGGATTCATTTTCAATATATTAGCCCTCATCCAGCTCATCACTGCATTCAGGCACCAGTTTAGAACATGCACGGCCATATCTGAATCAGATGTAACAGAGCAACAGAGGTGGGACTGCACTCCAGATCCCCTAATGATTACCCCCATGGCTTTGTATAAATGTTAAATAGCATCAGGGACAGAATGGTTCCCTGCAACATCCTATAGCTTACTTGCTTGGAGACCAAGGTATTATACAGCCCTGACAGAGCTCTAGTGGCCAGAGTGGTTTAACAGTCAGCCCCTCTTCTGCGGATTGTAGCTCTGTGAGGGGAATATGGCGTCTCCTAGCAACTCTCAGCACCCTTCACAAACTACACTTCTCAGGATTCTTTGGGGGAAGCCAAGTAGACAGCATCTAAAGTGACATAAAGGCCTGGTGTGGATGTGGCCAGTGACAGCTTTGGTTTAAATTTGAGTGTGAGACTACATGTGCCTGCTGCAGAATAAAAAGGTGGCAGAAATTTTGAAAAACAATGATACCGTTCACAGTGTTTTCCTTTTGGAAAGGAAAGGGGCTTTCCCTCTGCCCAGTACCCACCCACCCAATCTCCACCCCTCCCCTTCCTCCCTACCTCTCCCCTTCCTCCCCCCTCCCCCCTCCCTGACTCCCAGGTCAGTTTCACCTATCCTAAGCATGATTGTACAGGAGTAAATCCCATTGACCTCAAAAGCATGCAAATTATCAAACTTGCCCTGCGCTCTTCTTCCCTCCTAACCCCTCCTCTTGCCCCTTCACTCCCCCTTCCTTTGGCCCTTCTGCCCCTCCTCTTCCCCTCCTTCCCCCTCACCCTCCTTCCTGTCCCCTCTCCTCTCCCTCCTACCCTCTCCCCTCCCCTCCTCCCTTCTCCTCCTCCCTCATGGTCAGTTTTGCCTATCCTAGGCATGATTGCACAGGAGTAAATCGCATTGAAATAAGCATGCAAATGATCAGACCTGCCTTTCCCCTCCCCGTCCTCCTCTCTCCTCTCCTTCCCTTCCCCTCCTTCCCCTCTCCTGTCCTCTCCCATCCTCCATCCTTCTTTCTCCCCTCCCCTCTTCCTCCTCCCCTGCCCACTCCAGCCCTCCCTCCCTCTTCTGCTCCTGCCCCATGGTCATTTTCATCTATCCTAAGCATGATTGCAGGGAATCAATCCCATTGAACTCAACAAGCATGCAATGACCAATCCATTCTCAGCAAACTTGCACAGGATCCCATTAATTAATTAAAAAGCAGAGAAATTCACTAATAGGCAAAAAAAAGCTCGCATTTTAGGAATGTACCTATAGCCAACAGATATTTCTATCAAACTTTTAAAAGCAGGGAAATTGGGCAGCTATAGTGAATGCACCAGGCGAGCAGGAGACGTGAGCTCCTCTCTGAGATATTAGACTGCCCTACAAATTTGTAAAAATGCAAACACAATTTGGGTTGGTCTTCCACAGTCCAATCCACTTCCTGTGTAGCTTGGAAGAATTTGGTAACATGTGCCTAATCCATTTCCTACAAGTATGCTACTGGACTTTTTGATGAAATGTACTGGGTGACCTTGGGCCAGTCACTGCCTCTCAGCCTCAGAGGAAGGCAATGGTAAACCACCTCTGAATACCACTTACCACGAAAGCCCTATACATAGGGTCGCCATAAGGCGGAATCGACTTGAAGGCAGTCCATTTCTATTTCAATGTGTGAACAGCACTGAAGTTATACGGTAATATGGTGGCATTAGAAGTTCACTGGGACAGGGGAAGAAAACATTGCTGGTATATCACATGACTAAAGAACAATTTCAAAACACATACTTAATAGGAAAGGACTACACTGTTCAAATATACACAGAGCACCATGCTAAATGAGTCAGTCAGTCCATATATCCTGTGATGTACTTCTGGATCTGACACAGCGGGACAAGGTTTGATTTTCCACAGCCTTAGGACTTTCAGATTTAGAACAGCCAAGTATTGTTCCCTTTTTTATGAGTAATGCTATATTTTTGCTCCCGTCTCATTATGAAACACAAACATCACCTCACAGAGTCACATCAGAGAGTCATGTAGTCTTGCTAAGTACATTTTAACATACTTACTTAAAATGAATAAGCACCTCTGTGTTTAGTGATACTGGGGCATCTTTATAAATAGATAATGATAAGGTATTTCCAAATCATGGTTTTATAGGAATGTGGGTGCAAGATTCCATGAAATAGCAGGTTTATTATTGAGTGATGTCCACAGCTTTCACTGAGGGCATTTTCACACACAACTTTAAATCAGGCAAGAGCACATTTCTTTTCCAAATTCTCTCTCATATTAGCAGCTTTCAGACATGACACAAAAAGCCAGACAGAGATTCAGATGTGCTTTTTCACTTAATATATGACAATATCCTTTGTTAGATTCCCTCATATCACTTAGGTCTATTTACCACCAATGTTATTTGCCATTGTATTTTCATTTAATATCACACAAACATGTATCCAGTGAGATTGGTGAATATGTTGTGATTTTACTTTTTTATATGGTTTTGATTGATTGATTTACTATACTTTTATTGTGTTTTTGTTTTGTATTCATATGTTGTTCACTGGCTTTGGGGCCTTCAGGCCAAAAAGTGGCAAAACATTCAGTCTTCCCAGCTACTAGATTTTCTTAAATACAACCAGGGTTTTTTGTGTGTGACAATATTAACCAGTACACACCTCTTTTTTTTTGGTGTCCATGGCTGCCATCATGTGCTAGCACCCACAACACTTTGATCAATATATGAGTACTGGCACTTTATTTATTTTTTAAAAAGCACTGGATAGAACAGGATAAAATCCGAGGTGGAATAGAAAATATATTAATGTTTATAAGGGGGCACTGAGAAAAAATATAACACAGGGTTTTATTTTATTTTTAAAAAATCTAAAGTGATCTTATTCCATGTTTGAGGTTTGCTGTATTTTAGGGTTAACTCAGATTGTCCTAAGATTTTGTCCAAGAAAAACTTTGGGAAAGACAGGTAAAATATAGGTGCTTGGCTAATCACATGTAATCATCTAGCAGAGGCTCCACACAGCTTGCGGATGGGGGTGATTGAAGTTGGGGACATGGTTAATGCCCTTCCCCAACACTGCACTGCGCATCCAAATCACCTCTGCAGCTGATTGTATTTTTTAATGTATATAGTACTTCAAACAAACAAGAATACAACAGTAAACAAAATAATAAGAGAACAAAACCAGTTCAACAATGTGAATAGTAATAAAACCTGGAATTCAAGAATGGATAGGGCAAAAAAGGGAGGAGCAGACAATCAAGATATTATATCTAAGTCTCTACAAAAAGAGTTTTGAGATAGCAGAGGAGGTCTTCAGCTGGTTTTAAACAGAGAAAAAGACATTAGGAAATCTGAACATGGATCTCCTGCTTCCCATTTAGCTTGGCCCTTAGAAAATAAACTTGCCACCTCAGTTCATATAAAAGCAACACTTTCTTTTTGCCTCATGCTCTCACAGAGAAACAGCAATAGGGGTATTATAATTTTGTGATTTCCTAACCTATCTGCCGCCATTTTATTTTCTAGTGAAGAAAAAAACCTGTGTATCTAAAGCAGCTGGGAGCTACCAGTGCACATAAGGGGTTGTTGTTTTCTACTATGGAAGATTCCTTGATTTTAGTAACACACGGAAGGGACTGTGGTCATGAAATGAAGCAGGCAACTGGAATGCAGGATCTCGTTCCCATTCTTCTCCCTACAAAAGGTAGCTAGGAAATAAAGTTACTTAAACAGAGACACCAAATCTTCCTTCAGTTGTTTTAGGCACCTCCTCAAGATCATTTATTGAAATATATGTCCCTTAATGTCTGTTAACAATCTTTTTTTTTTTTTTAAGTAGATTTCCCACCACCACCACCAGTGTGTTTCTGGGTGAAGTGCCAATGATAAGGGATGTTCACACATTACATCAAGTGAGTGTACAATCAATGTACCTATGTACACAAACAGTTGAGCTGTACACTTACACAGTTATTCACTGGTAACATTCAATAAGTGTACAGTCCATGTACCTATGTACAAAATAGTACAAATCAACAAGGGTATACACTTTCACACAAACACTTGCCCATGTGCAGAGACAGCTTGTGTCTGTGTTCAGTGTAATGTGTAAACAAGCCTGTATTATAGAACAGATAACACTGATAGTTCCAAATTAATTAATGCGGAATACAAGGTGCTTGCTTGGAAATTTACTTTAGAAACATGCCATGCAATACAGGGGGAAAATGCCCAATGTATTTTTTGTTTTGTTTTGTTTTTAAGTCAAATACACCCAGTGCTTTTTCCTGCTCAGGACAGTTGCAGCTACAAGTGTCAAAATAAAGCAGTAATTATAAAAAAGGAGAATGTTCTACGAGCCTTTTTTTTCTTTTCTTTCATACTCTGAACGAGACCTTTCATAGCAAATATGACGTTTTCACCCTTGTATACGTGCTGCACCCACAGGGCGTAAGTCAGGTGACTACAGCACCTAGACCTTATCTCATATTTCTGCATGACGTAGACACAACTCTCTTGGTACCTGGTTACAAGGAACTTTACTCATTTCTATTCAAGCTTCCTTCCCTCCCACAAAAGCCCAACCTTACAACATGGTTCCCAGTAGCAACAAGTAACTCCTACAGAGGAATGAATTATGGTGACTGGCTAGAGACAATGTCTTACTTGCAGGCTTCGGTAAATAATGGAGTGATGAGAGTTTCTGGCCTGAGGTAAAATAAACTGTAAACCCCAGGTCTTTGACAGCTTTCACTACACAGTGAAATCTCAGCAGATATGCCATGACTCCTGTCTTCCAGTGGAGACACACAAGGCCTGTATGATAGGTAAAGGTGTCTGTGTTATTTTTTTATTAATATTTATTTATTTATTGCTGTTTTGGGTTTGTGAGCAGCCACCCAAAAATCCTCATCACCATATAAAAGCAGCCTTTTCAGCACAAGAGAATGCTCTGCATTTTCAGCAACATGCTGAAAAAGAGTAGAACTAATAGATTCTAAAGACTGCACAATGACATTGCATGTGCCGGGGCAAAAATAGGAGGAGCTTGATGGGGAGTGGGGAGAGACCTACGCTCACTTGGAAATTGCAGCTGGTGCAAAATTTCCAAGGACAACTTGGAAATTGGAGCTGGTTGTCTTCTAAGTGGGCCTACCAGTTGCTGGAACCACGTTGCACCTTTTGTCAAACAACTGCACAGCCTGACAATTTCCCCCCGGTCTGAGTTCAAGGTTCTGCAAATGACATATAAAGCCCTGAACAGCTTGGGACCCAAATACTTGAGGGAGCACCTCTCTCTGTGCATTCCTGTCTGTGAACTGAGATTTTCCAGGGCTGCTGGGAACCGTATTCTTGGCAGTGCCATGTGGGCGGCCTTTTCCATAGTGGCATCCCAGTTCTGGAATCCCCCCCCCCAAATTTTTGGTTGTCACACACTTTACTAGCATTCAGATACCACTTGACTGTTTGTTCAGGTCTTGGGACATTAGTGTCGCTGTTACCTGATGTTGTTGACATGTGGTTTTATTTTTTTTCCTGGCATATGTATTTTAAATTGAGACTTTGCTGTTTTATTATTTTATTGTGCCCTTTCCAGAGATTCCAGGATGTAGCCTAAATTAGCCTAAATAAATGAGATAGTGGGGATCTAGGCTAAGGCATATAGAATGGAACAGAGAGCACTCAGATGGCGGCACCCTTTCTCAAGAACCCACTCACCACCCATGAAGAGCACCTAGTCATAGCACCGATCTGTTGCTTTGAAGCTCCTTCTTATGACTCATTATTACCACCCCCATATTTCTCTTGTCTCCCCAGAATCATTCAACATGCACAGAAGAAAGGATGTTCCCCACCCCCAGTGATCCGTACAGGTCACAAGCAACTCTTATAATAGCAGCAGTTGATGACCAGCATGAAGTCATCTGTTCCACTGTGGGATTGCCACCTTTTTGTTCTGATGTGGCCGCTGTGCCTTTCCAAAGTGCAGGAAGGGCAATAAAGGAAAGCCTACTTGTGTGAAGGAAAACGGGATTGGAAGCTACCACTGAGCAAGAAGTGTGGACTTTGAAAATCTATTACAATGGTAAAGGCTGCATCTTTCGTTCGAAGTCAGGTTCCCATGGATAAGCCCTACATCTCCATCTTCTTTAAAATGTAAATGTACTGCCTTCAAGTCGATTCCGACTTATGGCGACCCTATGAATAGGGCTTTCATGAGGCTGAGAGGTAGTGACTGGCCCAAGGTCACCCAGTGAGCTTCATGGCTGTGTGGGGATTCGAACCCTGGTCTCCCAGGTTGTAGTCCAACACCTTAACCACTACACTTTAGATAGGACTAAAATGGCATTCTCCTGTTTCTTTCTGCTGCATGTTTCTTTCCCACTAAGCTACTACAAGATTGTGCTTCCTCCAAGCTTGCTTTTGGTTGTAGCCTCTGTTCTTCCATAGTGCAAGTGGATCTCTTCCCTCTCCCTTTCAAAGTTCTGCTTGTTTGCCACTTTGCTGTGCAATGTAAAAGCACTGTCCATGAGGAATCCTTGGGACTCAAGCTCTTCTCCAGGCAAGTTGTCAACTATGGCTTCTATGAGCAGGCTTCCTCTGACCCAGAGAGTTGTGCTGCTAGCTGACTTTTGTGATCAGTATTGCTGCGATTATTTTCCTGTGTGAGCTTGGCTATTTCCCTGGAAAAACTGGTTGTGCAGCTGGTGTTTGGGCTGCATCAGGATTTGCCAACCTGCTTCAGGGAACCCTGTATCTTATGGCTCCTCCTAAACACTAAGCTATGGCATTATAACTATTCTGAGGTTATGCTATAGCCTTTTCATGGCAGCATACTTGTGCATTGTGTTGGGACTAGAGGGGATGTGGAATGAATGAGGTGACATTATGAGGGTGTAAATGCTGGCAGTGTGTGTTGATTGTTGCTTTTGATTCATGGCTAACATGGGGCATTATCTCTGAAGCAGCAATATGATTGATTGGTGGCCATAGAGTTCTGGGATTGGTCATCATTGTTATGCTGCTTGAGGGTGTATTTTCTTCCTACTGCTGTTACTGTGCTTTCGATTTTGCTGCTGGGAGAACACTGAATTCCAACTAGTCACATTGGCATAAATTTCAGAGTAATGACAGCCTTATTCTGTTAAAAAGGTCGCCATCACAGCAAGTTGGCAATCAAGGAGGGCTCTGAAGAGGGCCCTTGTCTCTGTCACCATCTGCCCCTTGCTAAACAATAAATATCATCCAAAAATTAGTGCTTGATACTAAAAGTGTTCCTGTCACTTAAGATTATTTCCCTGCCGGGCTCCACTAAAAAAAAGGAGCTATAGATTGCCTGAAACAAAGGTGGCATTCATAGTACTGAGACACCTCTGTTGTCTTCAACATTCAGCTATCCTTAGGCATTGTCTACATAGAGGTCCAGTATTCCAAAAGATTTTTCTGAATTTGGATGGTCACACAAGCTGGCAACTCTGATTTTTGGAAAATAATTTAGGGGAATCTTAACCGGATGATAAATGTTCCAACAGAGGGAAAAAGGGGTCTGAGATCTGCAACAGACTACAAAGGAATAAGGAAATAAAGAGATGATCTTGCTGTCCATTTTGACTTTTTTTTGTTTGTTCATCATAATCGTTTATCAGTTTCCAACCCTGTGTACTCTCAGATGAGAAGTAGCAGCTGGACAACAGAACAGGCATTACAGTTAGCATCACATTGGAAAGGCAGCCATTCTTTGACATGAGAACTCTCTTTCTCTCTCTCCCTCTGATTGTATCTGTAATTCCTACAATACGACATGTGAGAAGGATCTTGGAATTGTCGTTGATCACAAGCTGAATATAAGCCAACAGTGGGATGTGGCTGCAAAAAAGGCAAATGCTATTTTAGGCTGCATTAACAGAAGTATAATTTCCAAATCACGTGAAGTATTAGTTCCCCTCTCTTCAGCACTGGTTAGGCCTCATCTTGAGGACTGTGTCCAGTTCTGGGCTCTCTGACACTGGAGGCATTCAAGAGGCAGCTGGACAGCCATCTGTCGGGAATGCTTTGATTTGGATTCCTGCCTTGAGCAGGGGGTTGGACTTGATGGTCTTCCAACTCAATGATTCTCACTGTGAACTCAGGTGGGGAGTGCTAACAGAAACTGAGGCAAAATGGGACCACAGAAACAAGAGGGAGATATCAGCATTCTTGGGAGATCCCCAAGGTTTGCAGAAATACAAAAATATTTTAAAACTCACAATTGAAGGAAGAAGCTCCCCTCAAAACACTCAGGACTGAGTATGCTTAGCACCCAATGAGAAAAGTGTGGTTTATGTGTGCAATGTCCAGCTGGAGGAGGGATTGGCTGGCCGGCACACATTCCTATTAGAACATCAAAATACTGTTATGGGTTTGGGGGTTGAGATAGATTATTTCTATGAGTCCCCTTCCAGCCTCTGATTTGGAACCCTGCACCTGGAGGTAGCTCTGCAGCTAAGAAACCTGCTCAACTGATTAAATTAGTCTCTTTTGTTAATCTAATGGAGTGGGCAGGTGGGCTAATAGGTCTGCCAAGTGCCCATTAACTGGCAAATGGGCCTGGGAGAACCTATTGTTATTGAAACTCTTCAGAAAAGCTCCCTCCTCCTGGGGCCAAAGAGAGGCTTGTGTTTTTAGTCTAGCCTGGAGAAGCGGGGGTGGGGTGGACAGACATGCAGAGAGGCCTGTTCCCTGCATGATGGCTTCAGGATACCTCCTATAGCCTCCTATAAGCCTGATGGGAAAGCAAGATCTATTGGACTGCTAATGCTTTGAACCTCTCCATCTTACGCTCAGGGTGGAATGTGTGTAAATAAAAACCATATTTCCTAAAAGATGCCACAGTCTCTGCTGACCTTCTTTCCAAGGAAACCAAATGCTGGGTAAGCACAGAAACCCCTGGAAGTCTTGTACCTCTCGGAGACTGGGGTGGCGCGCAAAAATACACTGAAATATTTTGTTGCAGATGCCATTTCTGTAACTAGTTTTTAATGCAGAGATCTAGAACAAGAAGACAGCATGAGCCCGATATACATTTTTTAAATTGCTACTCATCTCAAATAAATTAACCTGGGTTGTCTTCCAGGTTTGTGCATTAATGACCTAGAATTAGGAGTGAGCAGTGAAGTGGCAGTTTGCTGACGACACTAAATTGTTCAGGGTTGTTAAAACAAAAAGGGATTGTGAAGAGCTCCAAAAAGATCTCTCCAAACTGAGTGAATGGGCGGAAAAACGCCAAATGCAATTCAATATAAACAAGTGTAAAATTATGCATATTGGAGCAAAAAATCTTAATTTCACATATACGCTCATGGGGTCTGAACTGGCGGTGACCGACCAGGAGAGAGACCTCGGGGTTGTAGTGGACAGCACGATGAAAATGTCGACCCAGTGTGCGGCAGCTGTGAAAAAGGCAAATTCCATGCAAGCGATAATTAGGAAAGGTATTGAAAATAGACTTCCGGGAAGGGTGACTTTGCTTGTGCCTGCTTTTGAGACGGGCTCCCGCCTCAAAAGAAGCTTATTCAGATATAAATCAGTCAGAACATTTTTTTTTTGACTGATGAAATTTCTCCCGGGCAGGGAGAAACGTAGAGATCAACCTCAAAAGCCTGTTTTTGTTGGGAGGACTGGATTTCATTAATTTATGAGAAAAGGTCCAGCCAGCAATGCCGGACGGACTTCCGAACAAGCTCTATCTGATTAATGCGATACGTTTATCTTTTCTTCAAAGAGAAAACGGACTAACAGGCAAGCACCCTTCTTTCTATTCTTTTTTTTACTTGGTTTAAATTGTTGCAGCAAAAAGAGATTTGTCAAATGAATCAGCTTTAAAGAACTTCTGGGTGAGCTATAACTCTTCTCTGTTATTCACGAAATTAACAGCTTATCTCTGTTTCTATTGCAAAAAGCTGTCCTGGAAGTGCATTCTAAAGATATAAACAGAAGAGGGATTTCTATTCCGAGGAACATTATATTGTCTGGGACTATTCTCTTTTTGGTCTATTTTATTTTGACGAATCTGCTTCTTCACGACGCCACTAACTGTTTTGATGCTGGGAACTAAATTTGTTTTGTGTTCTTGAACATAGAGAGATAAGGCAGGCTGCTCTGTTTATACTGTGATGTCATCAAGCCTGGAATATTAACCCAATTGTTGCTGAAATAAGAAGTGGTTCTTCTTTATTTTTGTTTTGTTTTGTTTTCGTGGTTTTAAAAATGGCAATCAAGAAAGTAGCTGAGAATCTGGAAGTAATTATGTTTCAGAAAATAATGGATGAGATTGAGATAACGAAACAAACCCTGCGACAGGGCAGTAAGGAGCTGAAAATTGAACTGAGCAAAATGACGCAGGAGCTTAAAGAAATAGGGGATCCTGTGAGAGAGGAGAATGAGATCAGAGATGAGAAAAGAAAAAATAAAGGGAAGATACAAGCCCTGGAGATTGGAACAAATGTGGAACTGGAAAAAGATCTGGAGTTTATGGATATTAGAAATAAAATCTACTGTTTGGAATTTAACGTTATCTCTGAAGAAATTAATGAAGATATTAGAGATAAAGTTATCAATGGCTTGGATAATCTTCTGGACTGGAATGATGTGATGGAGCTTTGTGGGGTGGACTGAATGAACAGCATACGTTGGCAAACCACGCTGCTGTTCTCAGTACACTATCTCTCAAGACATTGCGATCTGACCAGTGGAAAAACAGGATGTGGTTAACTTTATGGCTGTAAACGATACTGACATCTGTAGTGGTTAAATAACTGCCTGCATATTGCCACGTAGATAATGCTGTTGTACTATGTATGTACGTGATGTTATACAATAGTTAAAGGTCATAGGCTGTTTATGGAGAGAAAATAATCCACGCCTCCAAGCGGAGGTAAAATAAAAGCGGAGACGAGAATTACGAGGGGGGCTCCGAAATTGAACTCTGGTCTCACCGTGTCTCACTGTGTCGTGATATCTACATCTGGTGACCCCGACGTGATTCAGAACAAACACCCTCGTACCCACTGGCAGGATCAGCCAACGGTGCACCTCAGCGTACAGCTCCCATTCGTGAGTATGGGGGGGGAATTGTCAGCTCAGCAGAAGGTTCATGCACAAGAGCTACAAAAAATTTTAAAACAGGATACCTCAGCTTTTATAAGTCGTTCTCACATTGAATCATTGTTAAAAACAATTCAATGTCAATGTCCATGGTATCCAGAGCAAGGATCACTACGTCAGTCAGATTGGATAAAGATAGGGAGAAAATTACATGAAGAACCAAGAGCACCTATTCACCATCTCTTATTATGGCAAAAGTGTGCTGAGGCCATTAGTCATTTAGGGATAAAAGAGACATCGCTGTTTGCCAATTCTGACCAGAAAACTCCTCTTTATCCCCAACTTTCTTTACCTACACCTGAAAAGGATATTGAGAAATTTGTAAATGCTCCTCCATATAGCCCTCCAGTCCAACAAGAACAGGTTACTGGGAAGGTTAAAGCAGCCATAGCTCAGGCTGCAGCCTCAGGATTATTATCTATGGAAGAAATGGGAGACTGGGAGGGTACAATTTCAGCTTTTCCCGTTACATATCAGCCAGATCCTAATAATGCTAATAATCGCATAGCAACTTGGACAGCTCTTCCGTTTTCTGTTATTAGAGAAATAAATAAGGCAGTAAGAGAATATGGGATTACGGCTAATTATGTACAAGGGATGTTGGAAGGAGTAGCTACTGGATATAACATGATCCCTCAAGATTGGAAGGATCTCTTTAGGATGATTTTGACTCCTTCGCAATATGTAGTTTGGGACCAAGAATTTAGACATGCTGCTATAGCAGCTGGGGATGCTAATATCATTCCCGAGCAAATTTATGGGTCAGGTAATTTTGCTACCATAGCACAACAAGGGGTATTGCCTGAAGCCGCATTTCATCGAACTGCTGAGTGTATACAGAAAGCATTTAAAAAGGTGCCTGCTGGGAAAGAACCCTTACGTTCTTTTACGAATGTACGGCAGCAAGCAACAGAGCCCTATTTTCAGTTTGTTGACCGTTTGAAAGAGGCTCTGACACGGCAGGTTGATAACCCTCAGGCACAAGGGGAATTATTGTTAAAATTAGCTTACGAGAATTCTAACACAGACTGTAAAAAGATTTTGAAAAACATTATTCATAGACCGCAATATGAATTGGGAGACATGATTCAAGCTTGTGCAGAGGTAGGTACACATGTTCATGCCATGACATTGTTAGCTGGGGCATTAAGACAGGGTAACAAACCTACAGGCAATTGTTTTAATTGTCAAAAGCCTGGTCATTTCAGAAGGGAATGTCGGGCTCCTGGCGGAGGAGCATTTAAAGGTGGGGGCACTGTTACAAACCGGCCAAAGAAAATCTGTCCGAAATGTAAAAAGGGTTATCATTGGGCTAATCAGTGTCGTTCAGCTCCCACTACCAATACCAATGTGTCTTCCCGTCCTATTGAGGGAAACTGAACTTGGGGCAGGCTTCCAGCCCCGAATCTCAAGGAAGTGTACCCACCCCTGCTACTCAAGGAAGCGCTGGAATTGATTTAATACATGCAGAGTCAAAAGATGTTCCTTTGCCTGGAGCAGTTCTTTTAATGCCTACCACACTCACTGGCCCTTTACCAGAAGGCACCGTAGGCCTTGTACTACCGCGATCCTCTGCTTCCAAGAATAATATAATGGTGGTACCTGGTGTTATTGATTCTGATTATCAGGGAATTATTTATATTCAGTATTGGAGTCACCTTCCCCTTCAGTTGAAGAAGGGAGATTCTTTTGCGCAACTATTGTTATTGCCATATCGTCTTTTCACATCGAACACTTCCTCCCAAAAACGTACTGGTGGATTCGGATCTACAAGGACGAAATCGCCGAGTGTGAGTATTTCAGGTAATCCTTTCCATCCACAGGTAGCTGCAGTACTGGCAGAAGTGACCAGGGAGAAACCGGTTCGTAAGTATTGTTTAAACAATGTTATTTTTGAAGGTATTATAGATTCTGGGGCAGATGTCACAGTAATTGCTGAACATAACTGGCCATCCTCTTGGCCAGTAGAAGTGGCCCCTTCTGTGTGGGGAGTGGGCGGAGCTCAGGATTCAAAACGGAGTAAGGATTGGATACAAGTTGTTGCTCTTGATGGTGATCGTATAGCCCACATTCGCCCTTGTATTTTGGACATTTCAGTAAATCTGTGGGGAAGGGATTTACTGGAGCAATTCCAGACCACCATTGTTATTAATGATTAGCCAACAAAAGGCAGCTCTTCCTTTACAATGGAAGACAGACATACCCATTTGGGTAGAACAATGGCCCTTACCCAAAGAAAAATTAGAAGCTCTGCACCAACTGGTAAAGGAGCAACTGGAAGCTGATCATATAGCAGAAAGTAATAGCCCTTATAACACCCCAGTGTTTGTGATTAAAAAGAAATCTGGAAAGTGGAGGCTCTTACATGATTTACGAGAAATAAATAAATTAATTGTGCCCATGGGTCCGCTACAATGTGGGACGCCTAATCCAAATTTAATTCCATATGACTATTCCTTAGCTATTATAGACCTGAAAGATTGCTTTTTCACAATACCGTTACAAGCGCAAGACGCACCGAAATTTGCGTTTACTGTTCCCGTATATAATAACTCTGGCCCTGCGCAACGATATCAATGGAAAGTGCTACCTCAGGGCATGTTAAATAGTCCAACCCTATGTCAACAGTTTGTAGACATGGCCCTGCGACCCTTTCGGGCTCAATACCCTACATTATTGGTCTACCATTATATGGATGACATCTTGGTGGCTGGGAGAACCCTCCCATCTATGTGGCAACAACACCTTACTGATCATTTGTCACAGTCAGGGTTGCAGATTGCCCCTGAAAAGGTACAACTCAAAGAACCATTTCTGTATTTAGGACATAAATTAATGCAATCCTACTCCACTCCTGTATTGCCCTGTCTTACTTTGTCAATGAAGCCAACTTATGTAGAACTACAACAATTCTTGGGTTCTATTAATTGGATTCGACCATATTGTAAACTTACCACTCAAGACATGGGGCCTTTATTTGAATGTTTAAAACAAGGACGTCAACCTGCAGATATTATTACTTTAACGGAACAGGCAAGGCAATCCCTAGAATTAGTTTCTACAACGTTAAAAGCTATTTGGGTGGATCGACCAATATTGAATAAACCACTGATTTTATTTGTTTTATTTGATGGAAGCCAACTTTTTGCTGCACTCACTCAGGAGTCAGGCTCCAATGCTACACATATAATAGAGTGGCTTTACTTAGCCCATACACCAAAGTCATCTATCACAACTTTGCCAATGCAAGCAGCAGAAATAATCCAAAAAGCACGATTACGATCAAGGCAATTATTAGGTATCGATCCGGTTGAAATTTCGTTGCCTCTTAAACTTTACACATGGGAAAATGCTGTTGCGCTTTCTGATGACCTTCAATGGGCTTTAGTCTCTTATTTGGGCACAATTTCATGTCGTTCCTCATCAGATCCACGGCTTCAAATTACACAAAAAATTCCTATCCAGTTTCAATCTGTAATCAGTTTACAACCCTTACCTGCGGTCACGGTCTATACTGATGGCAGTCCAACTAGAGGGGTTGTTGCATGGCACGAGCAGGGGGTTTGGAAGACAATTTTCACCTTACCCCAAACTTCCGCTCAGAGATCTGAGTTGGCCGCTGTTAGTATGGCGCTGTTGACTTTTGCAGATCAGGAGGTTAACATTATTACCGATAGTCTTTATGTTAAGAATGTTGTACTTGCATTACCCGGTAGTTATGTCTCTCCCATGCTGGACACTAATCTACTTGCTCTTATGCTTACACTTCAAAAACTCATACATACTCGGTCTTGTCGATTTGCTATATTTCATATTCGCAGTCATCAACCTTTCCCAGGATTGTTAACAGAAGGTAATCAATATGCTGATCAGGCTCTTCGTGCCCTCCTTTGCACACCCATAGAAAGTCATGCCCTTCATCATCAAAATGCTAAAGCACTCCAGAAGCAATTCCATCTTACTGCCCAGGAAGCCTCTGCCATTATTCAACAATGTCCCCAATGCACACAGTTAACTCTATCCCCAGAACCAGGAGTGAACCCACGAGGTCTCATAGTTAACCAGTTGTGGCAAATGGATGTTACACATTTTCCTACTTTCTCCCCATGGAAGTATTTGCATGTTACAGTAGATACATATTCCGGATACATATGGGTAACTCCTCAGAAAGGGGAAAAAACTAAGAATGTTATTAATCATGTCATTCGTTCTATTGCCATCATGGGCCAACCTCAGACGATAAAAACTGATAATGGTCCTGCATATGTTTCACAGCAATTTGCACAGTTTTGCACTAAGTGGTCCATTACACATTTGTTTGGTATTCCTTATAATTCTACAGGTCAAGCTGTCGTCGAACGTACCAATCGTACCCTTAAAGAGCATTTGCTTAAACAAAAACAAAAAGGAGGAGTACCACTGGGATTGGCCACCAAAGAGGAGTGGCTGGCACAAGTGTTGTTTACCATTAATCATTTAAATTTGTCTCAATCTCCCAATACTCATTTTTCCTTTTCTACTCGAGCGCAGCGGCATTTTCAGCAGTCGGAGTCTCTACCTGCCCCGCGGGTGCAGTTTCGGCAACTACCAAATCCAGAGTGGAAAGGCCCAGTTCCGCTTATAACGTGGGGTCGAGGTTACGCGGCTGTGTCTACGCCTGACGGTCCTGTGTGGGTACCTGCTAGGTGTATCCGGCCCTGGAAAGACGATGTCCTGGCACGATAATCTTAAGAATCCCATCCCTAATTTTTCTCTGCAACTTCAGGATACTGGGATGTCTTCCAGGAAGCGTGGTCGGAATGTTCCGCAACCTCCCGTGACTTGGGGCCAAATAAAGAACTTAGCAACACAAGCAGAAAAAGCAATGGAACAAGCCGGGGTGGACAAGACAACTGAGAATACCATTCTTGCTTTAATTGCGTCTTTAAATACAAATTCTATTTTTGTACTTTGCATTTGTTGGATTTTAGGAAGCGCCGGGGCTGACAGGTTGGGGCAGGAGTTGGGGATGCGGTTTCAACACAATATCTGGGTTCAGTTAGCAAGAATGACAAATGTGAGTGACTTTTGCATGACTGAACATGTACAGGAAATGGGTATGTTGGGAACATGTTTAATACCCGTATGCAAAGCACCTGGGGATATTGGGAACATTACAGGACTTGGGCGGTTCATGAATACTTCAGAGATTAAATATCATACTGTTTCGAATTGGGGAACTCCAACCTTCCAGCTGCCTGTTAATGCTTTTCAATTATTTACATCACATGTTGCAAATTCCATTAATAATACGTGTGCTCGGATGGTTAATTGTAGTCGACATAAGGTGCAGAAGGGATGTCTAAAGGTTGGGAGACCCACATGGAATTGTACACAGCACATTAACATATCCAGTATGTACGGACACATTCCTTTACCAGGTGGATGGTTTTGGACATGTGGAGAAACCACTTTTAATTATGTTCCCGCTAATATTTCTGATACCATCTGTTGCCTGAGTCGACTGGTTCCCATTTTCCTTCATAAAAGGGAGTTGCTAGCCCAACGTAGGAAAAGAGAAGCTGTTGCCATGCCGGCTGATTGTAATGACAAGGTGGAATTGCTTAATAAAGCAGAAAGTGTATCACTAGCCATCTCCCTTGTTGGACTTCCTGCATTGGCAGTAAGTAACAGCAATCAATTACATAAATTAGCCTGTAATTATGTTAAGATGATAAATGCCACCTCTCGAGCCATTGCTTTGTTAAATGAAGAGCAGGGTATATTAAGACAAGCTATCTTGGATAATCGTGCAGCTATAGATTACCTGCTATTACAACATCAGTTGGGGTGCGAAACTATAAAGAATATGTGCTGTTTTAATTTAACTGACAACAGTTTTGAAATCAGAACACAGGTAAAAAACTTGAAGGATCTAGCTAATAACATTTTGCAGGACGCCCCTACAACTTGGTGGCAGTGGCTTTGGAGTTGGCTGCCCACTGGATGGCTAAGTCAGATTCTTAGATATGCTATTCTTTTACTCATTTTAAGTATAGGCTTATGCTGTTTTTTACAATACCTTTTCCAGACGTGTACACCTGTTGCTCCGCGACCATTACGTAGTAATTACTTTTTGCTAAAAAATAAAAAAGGGGGAGATGTGGGGTGGACTGAATGAACAGCATACGTTGGCAAACCACGCTGCTGTTCTCAGTACACTATCTCTCAAGACATTGCGATCTGACCAGTGGAAAAACAGGATGTGGTTAACTTTATGGCTGTAAACGATACTGACATCTGTAGTGGTTAAATAACTGCCTGCATATTGCCACGTAGATAATGCTGTTGTACTATGTATGTACGTGATGTTATACAATAGTTAAAGGTCATAGGCTGTTTATGGAGAGAAAATAATCCACGCCTCCAAGCGGAGGTAAAATAAAAGCGGAGACGAGAATTACGAGGGGGGCTCCGAAATTGAACTCTGGTCTCACCGTGTCTCACTGTGTCGTGATATCTACAGAGCTTGATATAGAGAAAATCTATGGAATTAACTGCAGCCATGTGACAATGGAAAAACTCTCAAGAGATGAGCCAGTGCATTTTGTAAAAAAGAAGAACGCAGATATGACTTTACAACAATATTTCAGCAACTTATTCAGAATTGATGGCAAGAAAATATTTGGGATAGAGGAAATTCCCATCAGACTCTTATTATATGACTATGGCTATGACAGCAAGATTATTATGGAATACTGATAATGGAAGATTGGACACTGAAATTACTGGACTTAACAGGACTATTGAAGATGGAAGATGGAATTAATATGGATAATGGAATAATGGCTATTGAAATTATTGGACCTAACAGATTTTGATGAGATGGATTAATCGATATGTTTATTTGGACTATGGTTATGACAATAAGATTATTATTATTATTAACGAGATGGATTAATCGACATGTTTATTTGGAGAAAAATTGATAGATATATTTCTTAAAGAATTGAAACCTCTCTTCGACTTTTTGTGGAAAGAATAAAGTAATGTTTATGAGATTTGATGATTAATTAAGATAACTACTGGAGGAAAGTGATTTTATAATATAATTTAAGAGACAGGATTGTTATATATTGTAGACCTACAACTGATTTGATCTGCGACAAATGGGAAGTCAACATTTTATTTTTTTGTTTAATCATTTTTGTTTTGTTTTGTTTTTTGTCTTTGAATGTTTTATGATTTTGTTTTGTATGTTTTATGAAAATTTGAATAAAAATTGTTGTAAAAAAAAAAAAAAAGGAAAGGTATTGAAAATAAAACAGCCGATATCATAATGCTGTTGTATAAATCTATGGTGCAGCCGCATTTGTAATACTGTGTACAGTTCTGGTCGCCTCATCTCAAAAAGGATATTATAGAGTTGGAAAAGGTTCAGAAGAGGGCAACCAGAATGATCAAGGGGATGGAGCGACTCCCTTATGAGGAAAGGTTGCAGCATTTGGGGCTTTTTAGTTTAGAGAAAAGGCGGGTCAGAGGAGACATGATAGAAGTGTATAAAATTATGCATGGCATTGAGAAAGTGGATAGAGAAAAGTTCTTCTCCCTCTCTCATAATACTAGAACTCGTGGACATTCAAAGAAGCTGAATGTTGGAAGATTCAGGACAGACAAAAGGAAGTACTTCTTTACTCAGCGCATAGTTAAACTATGGAATTTGCTCCCACAAGATGCAGTAATGGCCACCAGCTTGGATGGCTTTAAAAGAAGATTAGACAAATTCATGGAGGACAGGGCTATCAATGGCTACTAGCCGTGATGGTTGTGCTGTGCCACCCTAGTCAGAGGCAGCATGCTTCTGAAAACCAGTTGCCGGAAGCCTCAGGAGGGGAGAGTGTTCTTGCACTCAGGTCCTGCTTGCGGGCTTCCCCCAGGCACCTGGTTGGCCACTGTGAGAACAGGATGCTGGACTAAATGGGCAGGCTCTTCTTATGTTCTTAGAGGCATAATATTGTAAGTGGTTAATTCAGATCTCATTTTTCTGTGTGCATGTTTGGGAAGCTACCTTCCACGCATTCACAGTTTTCCATCCATTCCATCCATTGCTGTTCTGCTGCATGCCATCCGCCACAGTGGGTAGAGCTTGACGAATGTTAACTGTTTTTCTGTCCCTCCCCTCAATAACTCCTTCCCTGCCCTCCAGCTTCTACTACCTTTCTCCATTCTGGGCTTACACACAAGTATTTCTGTAACTGTGCATGTGCACCTTTAAAAAAAAAAACACCAGGAAGGATGCAAGAGCAAACATTACTACCCTTGTTTCATGTTTCACACTGGGCTAAACATAGACTTGGGAGGGGAAATTGGGGGGAGGAGATGTATATCCACTTTCACTTGCTTTTGTTTCTTAATAAATTAATGTTGAGGTCTTCGCAAGAATGCAAAGGCAATGAAGAGGTCTTGCATTCTTTCTTTCTTTTTAAGAAAGCCCAACGAATGCACTGCAGTTACTGTCTCCCCCACATTTACTGAGTGGAGATCTTGAGATAATATCTCCTCCAAACTGGGCAGGTGCAAATACCTTTCCTTTGGTATTTGGTGTACACTTTGGTATTGGGGGCTGCCAAAAATGAAATGGCTAGGTTGTGTTCAGGTGAGGAGCAAATGGGTGTGGCAACGGAGACCACAATTCAAAATGTCGCCACACAAATGACAAACTGTCCCCATCCCTAAATACGCAAATAAGCTTCTACACCAGCAGTGACTGCAGATGTATAATGGGTTATTCTTACTTATCAGATTTTCTACAGGGTGAGTGTAAACCGAGATTAAATGTAAAAAAAAAAAAAAAGGTGTGGGCTCGCATTTTGATGATGGTGTCTTGTGGATTCTGAAAAAAATTTGCAGACATAGGGTGGTAATCTACTCAGAGCAGACCCAATGGAGTTAATAGACATTACTAACTTAGGTTCATTAATTTCAGTGGGTCTGCTCGGAGTAGGACTTAGTTGAATACAACCAAGGAGCAGCATTGATTTCACAATAAACTCCTATTTGAAGTGCCTTTGATCTTGCATAGCCTCAGATGGTAATCAGTGGGGTAAACATTGTTGTTGCTGCTGCTGCTGCTGACCTGAGCACTGACAGGCTGCTAGTTTCAGAATGAATCTAAATGTAGTCCCCCAGTCTGATGTAAGTGGAAATTGGGCCACATTCTCTCTGGCATGAGCCTTTAATTTGACCCGAACCTGCAGTTTTCAGAGGTCTATATCAGTGCTTTGGAACAAAAACCACTAATCCAGGGAAGGGATAAAGTTCATATAAGTAAAGAGATGTCAGGCCAGAGGTTATCTGTCAACGTCACTGCTTTACTAAGCAACCAACTGTTGATGTTAGCTGCTGTGTAGGTTTTCCATTATCAGTTAATTATTATGCATGACTCTAAATGACTTGATAGCCTTTGAAACTTCTTTTTCTCCCTTGAAATAATAAAAAAGTAAAGGGAATAACGGAGCCTTCCCTCCTCCAGTACGGATTTGTACAGGAGAAAAGGCCAGACATGTAAGAGGCACAATAAAAGCAGCTATGAAATCATGGTGAGGTGGCTGGGAAATGAGTCTTCTTCCCTATGAGTGTGATGAGGAATTACCCTCATGAGATTCTCATGTCACCATGAACGTTAATAATACACTGTGCAAGAATCATGAAGCCCCGTCGCTACTTGTTCTTCTCTCTTTTAAAAGTAACATAAAACTTTGAAGAATGTAAGGGTGTGTGTACTGATGAACATCATTTGAGCCATGAGCCCACTGTGGAAGTGCACTCATTACATCATGCTTTGCCTTCACAATATTTTCTCCCAGATCAGGTTGAGGGAAAAAAGGTTGTGTGTGTTTACACCAGGCACCACTGAGCATAATGCTGACTGGATGGGAACTGATGA
This sequence comes from Rhineura floridana, assembly GCF_030035675.1. Lineage (NCBI taxonomy): Eukaryota > Metazoa > Chordata > Lepidosauria > Squamata > Rhineuridae > Rhineura > Rhineura floridana. The sequence goes on along the minus strand of NC_084482.1, from coordinate 90,735,955 downwards.
TGTTACTAACCCTCCTCTCCAGTCCTTCCCACAGCAGTTTTTCTGTTTAAAAAAATACAAAAAAGTTATTCTGAATTTGAAGGGAAGTGTGTATAAAATGTTAATGTGATGCTTTAATTTTGAGGGGGGAAAGAATGAACCAAACAGACTCTCTGAGGCATGAAGGCTAGTGGTGGGAACAACTTAATCTGCACATATGTTTTACTGGCCAATAAACCTGTTAAGTGTGCTGTGAAGTTGGAGGAAGCAAGGCTCAAAATGAAAGCACATCCAGAGCTTGGAAAAGTTACTTTTTTGAACTACAACTCCCATCAGCCCCAGCCAGCAGGGCCACTGGATTGGGCTGATGGGAGTTATAGTTCAAAAAAGTAACTTTTCCAGGCTCTGAACACACACACACCTCATTTATATGTACTTTAGAGTACACATTCTAATGATGTCCCATATGCTCTGAATACATAGCCACTTCTGGGCTTCATGCACAGAGTGCTGTTCATAATTATTCTACAGTTATGCTACTACTATTTCTGTGTGTGTGTTTAAAAGGCTGATTTTTGGAGATACAGCAAGTTAACTTTCGATTTCCTGGCTTTTGTTAAGCCAGGAAGAAAGTCCAACCCAAGCTTAAGTCACTAGAGTTATTTAAGTGTGACTTTAAGTTTATAACCCACAGCTTTTTCATATCTTGTCTTTTTCTTTTTAAGGACCTTTAAAAAATGAATGAGGAGGCAAAGGGTATTTCTGGCGACCTTTATTATGGAATTGGTGCTGCTCATGCGCATAGGTTTTTCACACCATCCACATGACATCATTATCATCATCAAAATGCCAGCCTGTACTTTTAAAAATATTAATCCAGATTTCCTCTTACCATGGAAAATCCCATTATACATCTGAAGTCACACCAATGTGCAAACTTGTTAGCATTTTTGTGTGGGGGGGCAGTTTCTCATCTGATATTTTGGGGGGTGGTCTCTATTACTATACGCCCACTTCTATTTGATCCTCACCTGAGCAGGAAGATGGAAGCAACACTTAAGAACTCTATAAAAGAGATGCAACGATGACAGATTCATTCATGAAGGAATCGTATGATGAAGAACCAGAAATTGTAGAGTGTGAGGTGAAAGCTGCTCTTAAAATATTTGGAAGAAACAAATCACCAGGAACAGATGGCATACCAATAGAGTTGCTACAAGTTACTGAGACTGAATCTGTCCAAATTTTGACAAAAATCTGTCAACAAATATGGAAAACTAAACAATGGCCCACAGACTGGAAGCGTTCAATATATATCCCAATTCCAAATAAAGGTGATCCCAGGGAAAGCAGTAATTATCGAACTGTTGCCTTAATATCCCATGAAAGCAAAGTAATGCTCAGGATTCTACAACAAAGGCTCTTACCATATATGGAGCGAGAAATGCCAGATGTCCAAGCTGGATTTAGAAAAGGAGGAGGTATCAGAGATCATATCTCAAACTTACATTGCATAATGGAACGGACCAAGGAATTTCAGAAGAAAATCACCCTGTGCTTTATAGATTACAGCAAAGCCTTTGATTGTGTAGATCATGAAAAGCTATGGAATGCTTTAAAAGATATGGGGGTACCACAGCATCTGAAATGTGGTGTTGGAGGAGAGCTTTGCAGATACCATGAACCGCAAAAAAGACAAATAATTGGGTGCTAGAACAAATTAAACCAGAACTATCATTAGAAGCTAAAATGATGAAACTGAGGTTATCATACTTTGGACACATAATGAGAAGACATAATTCACTAGAAAAGACAATAATGCTGAAAAAAACAGTAGAACAAGAGGAAGACCAAACAAGAGATGGATTCATTCCATAAAGGAAGCCCCAGATCTGAACTTACAAGATCTGAACAGGGTTGTTTATAACAGATGCTATTGGAGGTCACTGATTCGCAGAGTCACCATAAGTCGTAATCGATTTGAAGGCACATAACAACAACAAATTTCTACCAACTGCTGCATGCTGAAGACATACCAGAAATTCCAGTTTGGAGGAGCTATTCTTTAAGATCACAACTTATGTGAGGGATTACCTCGGAGACTGTAAGTGCAATACACTCATCAGGACTTCTTTAAAAAAATAATACAAAGACTTTGCGCATCAGAATGTTGATATAGCAAAATATCATTCTTGCACAAGAACTCTACATTAAAAAACAAACACCTAATGGAAATGGATGCTGTTCCCACCCCACCCCCCAAAAAACACAATCCTTCTTTTTACCCATTGTAAAACATGATAACAATGGGCTCCTGCACACGTCTGGTGATTAGAGAAAAAAAGAATACACGCAGGACAAGAAATACCTGAGTACATGTCTAGAACAGGAAATGGTAGCAGAAGGCGGGGGAGCAACAATTGAGCCCCCCCAAAAAAAACTCTGTATAGAAACATGTTGTCAGTGGTTGTCCACTAATGTGGATGGAAAACAGCAGAATACCTATGAAGAACCCAAGACTAAAAATAGAGTACGGGGTTCAACTAAATAATTCCGCTAGCTCAAGGATTAGTGCTACTGAAGTGGGACTTCCCCCCTCCTCCCCCTGCATGTGCCCCTCACCATCCCTAAATCTGCTCCAGAGGGTTGGGGAACCCCCAGAGCAAATTTAGGAGATGCATGGGGGGAGTAGAGGGGGAGGACATTTCACAATGAGTAATCCTTGCTGTGACAGAACAATCTGCTGAGCACTACACCGAATACAACCCAGGATGTGTCGATGCTGTTGTGCCAGTCACACGTACAGAAAAATCAGACCTGAACAACCTGTTCTATATGGAAGCACCCAAAGTGAGGAAATGTAAGAGTGGCTCAGCCTTCCTCTCATACTGGCTGTTCATTGACATAAACCCATGATGGTGTGAGGGATTAGAACCAAAACTCTCTTTTACAATATCAGATTAGTAGAGATAGTCATCTGTAAAGGAAGCATTAAGTCCCTATTTTGGGTCTTATTAAATCATGGGCTCAACACCACAGAAGCAAGGAGTGGAATCACACTGGGTAGCCCAGCCACTTATAGTGGTATGTGTAAAGGCTTCCCCAGGATTCACAACCCAGGCCCCCTCCTTATAGAGGCTCACACTGTAGGTGTAGACATCTGAGAGAGGTACATAATATTGGCTACCCAGCGCAGCTTCACTTTTTGCTTCTGTGCTGAACATAGGAGCTAACAAAGCTTCAGCACCTTGGATAACTCCTTGAAAGTTTGGGCTAAAACCCAGAGTGGATTCCACTGCCCCTCTGACTTAGAGCCACCAGCAGCCACTGTAATAAAGCCACAATAGGGCCTTTGTGTTAGATAAACTGTGCTCAGTTAGAGGGTCCATGGCTGGTCTTTTCAATCATATGAACCAGCCCAGCAACCTAGATGGCTCTGCCAAATACATTAAAAGCAAAAAGGAGTATCCTTTGTATCAGACACTTTGTATAAGAGTATTCAAATTCCTGGCATTCAAGGATTCAAAATGGCCACAATGATCTATAATTCAGCCAAACATTTCTACAGGAATCTGTACAATATTTAAATATGAAGAACAGACAACAGACGGAAGATGCCGATATATTTTCAGGGATGGTAGTACTCTATTAACCCAAGCTTCTGGAATTGTCATTCTAAATTTTATCCCTCTGTTCATCACAACTGAAAGATGTTACTCTATCTAAACACATTTTTCTGGATGATAGCACTCCAGATCGCATGGGGGGGATATCACATGCTTCAACATTCCTCCACATAAAAAACTATGTGTACATAGAAAACTTGACACCATGGAGGAGGGTTTTATCCTAGCCTTCACCTCCCATTCTGCCTTTCTAATTATATTCCCCCCCCGGAATATTAAAACATTTCCCACTGTCACCTGCAATCTCAAACAGTAAGGCCCCAGACCAGTTTTGCAACCTCATCTATAATTTCTGAAGCCAGTGGTGATGGACTGAAGCGTGGCTTTCAAGTTATGACAGATCATTCAGGGAACTGTTTTGCCCTGGCCATGCTTCAAACCCGGCTGTTGGCCTGAATCTAAAATAAGCTGGTTGTGTTCCTAAGGGTAACATAAACTGCCCCATATTTAGAGTTGGCAAGTGGGTTATTTTCCACAGTCAAGACAATAAACTAAGTGTAGCAACTTCAGGATGTATGCCTATTGTTTAAAACTGAATTTGGATTAAATCCTTTATTAGCTGATGGTTAAACATCCTTGGAATTATGAATAATTTTCTAAAAGTTAATAGGTATAGTTAATACTAAAGAATTGTAGAAGTCTATGCTTTCAATAGCCTTCTTGATTAAAAAGCCATTTGAAATATGCGGAAAGCCAGAGTGTTACCCACTTGATGTCAACACATTGATGTAAGAACTAGTAGAGATCGTCAGAACATGAGGAAAGTGCTGAATGTTATTGTACTGTTATTGAAAGATTTTGCTGTTGCTTTTTTAAACAATGTTAACATTTTGTTATTTAATTTTTTGTAAACTGTATTGTTCTTTTCTGATGTGTATTTTGTATTTGAGTTTATTTTTTGTGAGCCGTCCTGAGGGCCTTTTTGGCCAAAAGGCGGCATAGAAACATAACATAACATAACATAACATAAGCTCATAATGAACAGTTATTGCAAGGGTCACGGTTAACAAGCATTAATCATCCACTGAAAAGGATTAGAATTCTCATAACAGTCTTTCTCAAAGGGTTACTCAAACACCTAGTATCATTAGATTCATTTAAATGCATGAAACTTCTATGCAAGTGACATTTAAGCTGAGGCATAGGGGTACTGATCAATTAGGATGTTACTTCAGGTGTGTTTTCAGCCTTTGTTAATCACATGAAATAAAAATTGCAGCTGTTCCTTAAAAAAAAAAACATAAAAATGCAGTATCACAACTGTAATATTAGATTTTGCAAAGCACCTAAATCACATGCTAACAGCATGTATTAGAAAGGTCCATGTTCTATACTTGCTAGCTGTTCCCAACATTTTAAGATGTGTAAAATATTGATGGCCTGCTGAGGCTCTGTAAGATTACTCTCAGATGAACTAATTTTGTTGTCCTTTCACTGGGTCTAGCAGTCCCATTCAAAAAAGCAAATTTACTTGTTAAGATTCTCTCTCCCCCCACCAAACTATCCGTGCTGTTTTCATAATCATCTTTGTGAAATAGGGGTGGATTTTATTTCCAGATTATTTTTTTAGTTCACAGTTTGTCACTAGTTCCTGGTGTTGTTATAATAATAACAATAATAGAAAAATAGAAATGAAAAAGTGTTAGCCTGCCCATGTTTATTTCTGAGAAAACAAAATCTGGACTGGCGTTGAGTCTAGAATTTTGGCACTGAAACTGCTGAATGAAGACAATTACACAATCAGTTATAGAAGCCTGCCAATTTGCATGCTTTTTTAGAGGAGTAAGTTTGCTTGTGGTTTAAATTATTTCAAGTCTAACAAATAAATTCATAAAACTGTCAGCATTGTTGAAATCAGAAAGCTTATTTTTAGTCCTCATGATTTCAACACACATATTTGTGACTGAAGTGTACTATAAGCTTCAAAAGTGTAAAGAAATATTAACATTGAAAATTATCAACTGAAAAGAAGGTTCTGGATGTGTATGGCATTTCTGTCAAGATGAAGGCTGGAAAGCAGACATACTGCTGTTTGCTTATGCCAGTAATTGTGTGTTGAAAACTTTTTCAATTAAAACTGGGCCCAATGGATTATAACAACTATTGCCTGGTTGCAAATACTTTCTTCCTGGGGAATGTAATTGAGACACTTGTGACAGAACAACTGCAGACATTCTTGAACGAGGCTTGGCAGAAACCCTCCCTGCCTTCTTTTAGACATTGTCTGAAAACGGTGTTATTTAGACAGGCCACACATCTGAATTTCTATTTTATTGATGCTTTTAGCTATGTTTTTTATTTCTGGATACTTTTACTGATTTTATTTGTATGTTGTATATCACCTTGATATATTTTATGACAGTGTGAGTTATAAACATTTTAATAAATAAATGTAGATTAAGAGAGTTGTCTATTATTGGGGGGGGGGAGATGCCTGTGAAGAAACACCTGGAAAGTTTAGAATGTTCTGGAACATTCTGAAAAAGTGTAGCAATTTGAAAGGAATCCAAAGCAGTTTGTGATCATTCTAGCGAATGAAAAATTAATTTTGGGGAAAGACATTGGAACAGAAAGTGAAACCTAGGTGTAGAGATAAAGAATGTGAGAACAAACTAATAATGTAAACAGTTGAGAAGAATAAGGGGGAAACATAATAAAAAGTAAGAAAGCAGAGTAAATGCAAAAAAAGAGCAAGACTAGAAGAGTTTTGACAATCCAAATATTGATGTTTGCTTGTGATGTAATAGAAGTAGGATCTTCAGAAATTCTTGAGTGAAGACAGTCTATTTGTTTAAGCCAAGCTGCTCTGTTGAAAGCGCACAAAGGGGGATTTGAACCACTCCACTGTCAGTAACTCACTAGCATAAGCTTGTGGGTTTTTTGGGGGGAAAGCAGGGCTATTGTTACTTCCCATTACAGTCTGGGAAACACTGATTAGTGTGAATAGGCATCCCATTCTCCAGGACTAGTGGTCAGATACGGTTCCTCATTTGAAAGCCCTTAACTGAGTCTAAATTGTATGAATAATCTAGTGGGTATGTACATATATGAGGACTTAACCACAGTATTATTAAAGCAAAGTTGTCCCAGTAATGTCTCAAATCGTATTTGTTCTTCTGTAAAAGATCAAAAAGTTGTCCTTTCCAGAAACCGCTGAAAAGCTTAGAAAGTTTTTTTCTTGTTGCTTTTACACTGGTTTTGCTAATTGGCCATCTCTTTTAAACAAACGCATGTAGCTCCATCTCATTAGAGAGCATTTGCTACCAGAGGAGATCGGAAACAAAATGAATGAGCCATAAGTGGGGTGAGCCAGAGATAAATGCCCACCTGCAATGTCACAGGGAAGGTGGATAACACACACACACCAACAGCTTTTCAAATGCGCAATGAAAAGTCCATTCTGTAGGGCAATGTGCATTTGAACTGGTTTAAAATGTCTTTCTGGATTGAAGCAGGAAAGAGAAAAAACGCATTAAAATGTAGGAAAACCATGATCTATCCAGACAGTCTGATGTCATGTGGACAACACATTTTTTATCTGTACTGAGTGTGCACTGAAAGCACATTAAACTTTGCACAGCCATATTCAGGCCCATTTAGAAAATGGTTTATCAGGGCAATCTGAGAGACCTCCTGAGACTGGCACTGCCCCACCAATCTCAGTCTTGATTCCTCCAAGCCCATCTGCATTCTTACTTACAATCCCTCTTCCTTAGTCATGGTTTTTCCCCTCCTAGAACTCAGCAGGGAGGAGGATGGGGACAAAACCAGAATTACTTGGCTCCGCCTACCATTGGCTCTAACACTGCCTATCACTGGCTCTGGCTCTAGCTAATGTTGGTCTCCCTGCCTGCTGCCCTACCAGTCCCAATGGGCACCAGCCACCCCTGTGAGTAAAGTGGCACAGGATTGTACTCTATGGCTCAATGAACTCAGTGGGAACGCCAAGAAAACATTTATTGGATTGAGTTTTGCCCTAAAGCACCTAACTGAAATCTTCTAGCAGGCCTGCCTACCTCTTTTGTGCAAAAGTAAATGCATCAGATCCTTTCCTTCCTCGCTGCTAACATCTTCTCCATGAAATTGTTAATATGCTAAGTTCTTTCCTGGAACAATTGTTTCTTAACACAGTGGTACATATGAGGTGGACATGTTCCTTAGCAGCCAATATTAGTTCTGTTCATTCTTAAAACAAGCCACACTACCATTTACAAAGGCTTTCCCTGGAATCACAGAACAAATTTAGGATTGCCTCTGCCTAATTAAATCTGAAAGGACACAGGAATACAGGAAGGTGTCTTATACTGAATCAGACTGGTGATCCATCTAGCTCAGTATGTTGACAATGACTGGCAGCAGCTCTTCAGGGTTTCAGACAGGTTTTTTTTCCCCAGCCCTACCTGGAGATACCAGGGATTGAACCAAGGATCTCACTAGGTCTGAGGAAGCATCAGCTATGGCAAATGATAGAGCAGCCACAGTGGTTGAAAATGGATGACAAGCTCTGTGCCAGTTTGTGGGGATGCCTGGAACTTTTTGCTGACAGTCATGTGAGACTTTGGCATCTTAGATGATGATATGATGTTATGATAACAGCAGCATAAGATATTAAATTTGAAATAACAATTATGTCATAATGGCTGTCAAATTATAAACTGCTGGAATGTTTCAAAAGAAATGCAGTATGCTGGAATGTGAGTGACCTGAGTAAAATAAATGCTGGAAAAGTTATACTTTCTCCCAAACAGATTGTGTATATCCATAGTCCATATCAGTGAACCTACGTGAGTAATGAAGTTGATATGAAATTCCATCTTTTTGGTCCAGTTCCTGATTGAAATAAAAGGTGTTCTGTCTCTCTCTGTCTCTCTCTGTCTCTCTCTGCTTTGTTTATTGTTGCCTATCTGGTTTTCTCACTCTCTCCTTTCCTTGTTGCTTGCTGTCTCTCCATGCTCTTACCCACCTGAAGGTCACAGGATTCAGGCCCACAGCTGGCTGGGTAACTATGAATGTTATTCCAAAGTGCTAAAAGTATTCTAGGAAACCCCAAAAGTAGGATATGCAATGGAACGTAGACATTCTGTCTCCCAACTTGGTCACCTGGAGGAAGGTAGAAGGAGGCTAAGGCTGCAGTTACACACTTGCCTGGGAGTAAAGGCCATTGAACAAAGATGATCAGGGGACTGGAAACAAAGCCCTATGAGGAGAGGCTGAAAGAACTGGGCATGTTTAGCCTGGAGAAGAGAAGAATGAGGGGAGATATGATAGCACTCTTCAAGTACATGAAAGGTTGTCACATAGAGGAGGGCTGGGATCTCTTCTCGATTGTCCCAGAGTGCAGGACACGGAATAATGGGCTCAAGTTGCTGGAAGCCAGATTTCGTCTGGACATAGGAAAAACTTCCTAACTGTTAGAGCCATAAGACAATGGAACCAATTACCTAGAGAGGTAGTGGGCTCTCCGACACTGGAGGCATTCAAGAGGCAGCTGGACAGCCATCTGTTGGGAATGCTTTGATTTGGATTCCTGCATTGAGCAGGGGGTTGGACTTGATGGCGTTATAGGCCCCTTCCAACTCTACTATTCTATGATCCTATGAACCCACTTAGGATAGAAAAGAACAAACTGATTGATTGCTTTGTTGATGCAATGATAATGCTACTCTTATGCCATTTTAAGCTATATTTTCTAAAGGTACTATATTGCTATATTGCAATGCTTTAGGTTGTTTTATTCAAATTTCACTGAAGGGAGAAACAGGTCCGTCTCCCCCTCCCCCCAGCAAAAATACTTTGCCTGTTATAGCAAGACTTTACATAGTGCTTTCAAAAGTGCATGGATTTTATCAAGATTTCTATTGTATTATATAAGTAATCTAGTTATGATTGTTTTGGAAGGGGTTTGATTCCACAAGGAGGAACTAAAAAAACCATCATGTCCCCATTCCACATAAATTTTGGCTGTAATCCTATACCCACGTATCTGGGAATAAACTCCATTGAACTCAATGGGACTTACTTCTGAGCAGCCATGTATAGGATTCCATAGTTAGTTGCACTTTAGTCCCATTAAAACTAATGGCTCATCAATTAGTCACAACTGACTTGACCTATTTATTTCAATGGCTCTTAAGTATGGCTTTCTCTGTTTTAGAACCCTTGAACAATCCCAAAATTAGACACTGACTTTGAGGAGAATTATTTTGGCTTCATACTCCATTTACAGAAGCTGTTAAGAACAAACCTCAAGCAGGTTATGAAGGGTGTAATGAATGAACTCCTCAACTCTTTGACAGGCTGATTTGGATATTGGGAGTGATCCTGCACTTCCTCTCTCCAGATTGTTCCCTTTGGCATTTTTCAAGAGCACCAAATGAATTGTTATGTATACACATTATGTAATACATATGTTTATGTCCTCCTAAAGATGGGTCAGCCCTGCTGAAACAGAAAACAATCCTTTTATGAGTTGAGACACCATGCTGTTGTCTTTAAAACATAGGCATTCCAAATTGTGTTATTGAGCCATCTGTGCTGTTTTACTTCACAGACAGAAACATGATTCCTTCTGAAGCAACTGCTAGACCAAACTCTGCTAAACTGGATTAAAAAAAAAATATTTCCAGTTGGTTTAAATGGGATAAAATGCTTATGGTGACTGGTCAAAGTGCTTGATTGTGTAGATGTAGATAAAAATGTTAACATGTCTGTATCGGATCTTTCATCAATCAAAGAGCTTGGGTTTTAAAAGAGAAAATGGACTTTTGTATATTACTGCTAGAATTGACATGGTATGCATGATGTCCAATTAGATTGATAACGAACATGAGAGACACTCACAATGTATATATTTATTCTAATTACATTCCTACCCCATCTAGAAGTTTAGGATAGGCACAAATAGTTTTAAAACAGTGCAAATCCTTCTCCTGTTCTCTTCCATAATATATCAAGCACCAAGCATTGAATCGTCGTCCCTTATGCTCATTGGGGTTACTTCCAGACCTCCACACTTTTGCTTGCATCTTTCACACATTTGGATAGCTGCCCGTCTCAGCTCATTGTGCAATAAGCATGCACCTACATAACCCACCACAAAGAAAGCAAGCATAAATAGTGCTCTTGCACAACAATCCACTTCCCCAAAATCTGTTTTTCTTTGTTTCCAGTCCGGTGTTGTTTTTGTTTTTTGCAGCTTAATTTACAACATCCACACAATATCCTTGCCATCAAAATGCCTGCCCTTATTTTCATCCCATTAAATCCAGATTCGGGGGGAAATCCAATTAGTTTTTTTAAAAAACACTGTTGCCAACAACCTGTTTGTTATATCTGAGCGGCCAGTTTGCAATACTAAGCCAATATTAATAGGCAAGAAAATAGCAAGCGCTTGACGATGACGTCGTATAACCTCCGCGCAAATTTTGTGAGAACAAGAATAATTGCTCAATATACGTTTTGTCTGGAAGCGACCAGAGTGTCTCTGGTTTCACACAGAGAAGTGATGGAAGCAGCTACGGCCTCTATGGCAACTAAAGAGATTTAATTCCAGCCAGCAGAGGGCAATGATGAGGCCCAGACCAGATAGGTATATCGATCCCCATACGAATATAACAAACCTTTAGTCTAGGAGTATGGATGTCAGTAAACAGTATGAATGAAGTGGGATTGTGTACGGAGTACGTTTCTGGATTTTTATTTATTTTATTTTCGTACATCGTGTGCCCTTTATTCACCGCTGAAGGCCAGGCTGCGCCTGACAGGAGCCCGGTAGGGGAGGTAGCGCGCGGGGTTGCATCAGTCGATTTCCTGCAGGAGGGGAGGGCTTTGTGTATGTGTGCATTCAAAGTGAGTTCTTTGCTGTTCAGGACGCTCGATGACGCGAGTGCTCGCGGGCTGGGAGTGTCTGTCTGGCTCTCCGCCAAGTGACGTCCTCCATGAACATATGACCAAGCTCCATTCACAAAATAATGTGCGGCAGCACTATATAAGGCAAGGCTGCTCCGTTCAGTAAGCAAGGAAACTGCAACAGATAAGTAAGCGGCTATTACTGCCCCGCCACCAAGGCTGCCAACAAACAAGAAGAGCAAAGTCCAAGCAAGCAGCGGCTTCATCGCCATCTTCCCGTTCAGATTCAGGCATATTTATTATCGGAGGGATACGGATACGGTGAACAAATTACAAGAGGCTTTTGTTTGGCAAGAAGCGCTGTCTGGTTTGAACAGCGTGAAGCCAAGACGAGACTAAACAAAGAGGAGTCTCGAGGGGCGGAAAGGAGACTAAAGGGGTCCCCGACTGCCTCGCTCAGGTCCCACAGCGGTGCCCTTTCGCCTCTCGCGCTGCCTGCCCTGCCCCAAGCGATGGTCAACATGCAAGTGTGCGCCCTGAACTGCGAGACGCTCCGCGAGCTGCTCAAGGACCGCTCCTTGCAGTGCCTGGTGCTGGACTGCCGCTCCTTCTTCTCCTTCAACTCCTCGCACATCAGCGGCTCCTGCAACGTCCGCCTGAGCACCATCGTCCGGCGGAGGGCCAAGGGAGCCATGGGCCTGGAGCACATTCTGCCAAACGAGGAAGTGCGCGCCCGCCTGCTCAAGGGGCTCTACCACGCCGTCGTGCTCCTGGATGAGCGCAGCGCCGACCTAGAGGCGCCCAAGAGGGACAGCACTCTCTTGCTGGCCCTCAACACCCTCTGCAGGGAAGCCAGGGATACCCGCATCTGCTTCCTCAGGGGTGAGTGAGAGAGATCCCTTCCCCGAGGTGCCCTTTTCCCTGGCAATCCGTCTCCCTGGGCTCCAAAACTGGCTTTCTAAGCCAAAGACCAACTAAATTAAAACAAGAATAATAGGATATTGACAAATAGCTCTTGTAAAGAAAAGGCCAGCTGGTGCACTGGGAATGATGGGTCTGTGGCCGAGCATGTCACTGTGTGGTTTTGGTAACACTGACTATATGGAAGTGTCCCCCCCTTCCCACCCTCTGGCTGCTCAGAATTTGTTTCTCTGGGACAAAAAACAATCCTGTTTTCTTCTCTTGTCTTCTTCTAGGAGGATATGATGCCTTCTTGTCCGCCTGTCCTGAGCTGTGCACAAAGCCATCTGCTCCTAAAAACCTGACTTTGCCGCTCAGCACCAATAATGTGCCTGGCAGCGCTGATTCAAACTGCAGCTCCTGTGGGACTCCTCTCTATGATCAGGTCAGTTAGAAAGCATCCATTAATTTTAAAAAATGTGGGTTTCTTTCTTTCTTTCTTTGTTTACCAGTAAGACTTCAAAAACCAAATGTCTGGAGTGGGACACATTGATGTGTGTATAAAAGTATACCATTTGGAAATACAAGACATTTAAGGCTAATATTTCATATAACAGAGCAACTGTATCAAAGTGTGGAGGTGAGGCTATTTTTTAATGGATTGTGTTTCCTTCTCTATTTTAGGGTGGTCCGGTGGAGATCCTACCTTTCCTGTATTTAGGCAGTGCCTATCATGCTTCCAGGAAAGATATGCTGGATGCTTTGGGGATCACAGCCTTGATCAATGTTTCTGCCAACTGCCCAAACCATTTTGAGGGGCACTATCAGTACAAAAGCATCCCTGTGGAAGACAACCACAAAGCTGACATCAGCTGCTGGTTTAACGAAGCCATCAATTTTATAGGTAAATGAATTCTGTCTCTGCAGCTTACACATTGAAGTGACAAGTGTATAGTATCCCTTGGGTGCCAGCATCTTAATAGACACTTCAAGCCTCCTATACATTTGAGGTACAGGGCCTTTCCTTGGGGATTAAGTAGCGCTGGCTGAAGCTATGATGGTGCTTGGGCTCCTTTTGGAGGATAGCTTTGTGAAATGCCAAGAACACCCAAAGCTTTGTAAAGAGAAGACAATCAGGCAAGATTGCCCCTAAACACAGAGAGGGAAAAGCAGCTTCGATGCTTTGCAGGAAAACGCTTGTTAATGTTGATGTTTCGCTTTTTGTTTCAGATTCTGTTAAAAATGACGGTGGGCGAGTGTTTGTTCACTGCCAGGCTGGCATCTCCCGCTCAGCGACCATCTGCCTTGCTTACCTTATGAGGACCAACCGAGTCAAACTGGATGAAGCCTTTGAGTTTGTGAAGCAGAGAAGAAGCATAATCTCCCCCAATTTCAGCTTCATGGGGCAATTGCTGCAATTCGAGTCCCAGGTTCTTGCTCCAAATTGCTCAGCAGAGGCTGGGAGCCCTGCAATGTCTGCATTGGACAGAGGAACATCCACTACAACAGTCTTTAACTTCCCTGTCTCCATCCCAGTCCACTCTTCTTCCAGTGCACTAAGCTACCTTCAGAGTCCCATCACCACCTCTCCGAGCTGCTGAAAGGCGGGTGCAAGCTGATCCTCTACACACAGACTTGATACTCTTTGCTGTTACCTGAAAAGTGCAATAACTTTGGGGGGCAGGTATATTGGCTTGCACTGGTCTCTTCTCATTGCAGTTACAGAGCAATACAAGATCACCAGCACAGAGCAGCATATCTTGACTCCAGAAAGCCAGGTTCTTTCTGCTAGATCTTGCTGAGATGCATTTTTGACCAGTGTCTGGATGCCTACAAAGGAGACAAAGCACACAGGACATTTGCTTTCTACTCCTGAAATATTCCTCTTAAAGTTTTTCTGTCTGTCAGTCTGTTTCAGTAGCAAATCCAACAGTATTCTCATTCCTGGTTGTGCTAGGCTACAGTAACACTGTCCCCTTGTACAAGGATGTCCTGGTATTTATTTATTTTTTTAACGGTGTAGTTGCTTTGTGTGTTTTTGCCTTTTAAAGTCTGAAGTTTCTTTTTTTTTAAGAAACAAAACAAAATACCTCAGTATTTTTTGGGTACTGTAATCCTGTAAATACATCTTAAGAACTGTTTCTGAAGCACTGACGTTGAAAGCACAAAGGCGATTTTGTGTTTTTGGGTTGCCAACAGTTGTACGTTTGCTGATTTTATTTATGACGTGAAATAATATATTTCTTCTTATGAAAGAAGAACATGGGTTTTGTTATGATTGTGCCTTTTTATACAAACCAAATAAATTATGACATTTCTATTGAAAAAATGTTAATTCTTTTAAGGATTTTTCCTCTTTTCATGATATGCTGAAAATTGCAATGGCAAGGATCCCAAGTCCAGAAAGCAGGCATCTCCTCCTGTGCACTTACCCGTGTTCCATAGGACTTATTGCAGGATATCCAGTAGCATCCTGTAAGAGTCCAGGTGCCTACATAGCCCCAATTCAAAGCCCTTTGTCAAAATCCTGTAAGCAGTACAAATAAGATCCTCCCTCTTCCACTGTGTCTTTCTGCCATGGAAAGAAACATACACACCCAACATGTTTGGGCAAGGGGAGAAAGTGCATCCCAAAGCAGATTATTAGCACTGTCAACTCTGGGTGAGCTAATAATTCTGGGGGGGAGGGAAGAGCAGGAAATGGGTTTATAGACAATATCCAGGACCCCACCACTATCACTAGAGATGAACTAATCTTCTGAAAATGATGAAAGCTGAGGGGAAGAGAGTATCCTTGAGTGCTTAGTCTTCTGCTGCCTCAGGACAGTTTTGGATTAGGACCTACAATGCAATATAGGAAAGTATCTGGGCGTGTCTATGATGACATCAGGTAGCTTAAATAAAAGTTAGTGAACTGAAAGCAAATAGCAATACCATACATGGGACAAAGGGGCCAATTCTATTGTGTCCCTCACCCCTTTCATCTTGAGTGTGTCAGGATAGGCTTGTAATTATTAGCTACTTTCTTGGTCATAGGGATGAGTAAAAATTGCCTTCCTGTGATAAAGCATGCCCCGCACACAGTTTCCATTATGAGTTCTGTTTAAAGATGGGTTTTATTATATAGGGCTTTGTTTAGAGGGTTTGCATTGATCTTCATCCTCTCCCAGACTGACGCTGTAGTTCTAAGGAGAGAGACAGTGAGAGAGAGAGAGAGTGAGTGAAAGAGGTAAGCCATCATGAGTTCTGTACCATGAAACACATGAGCCAAACTACTCCTAATTAAACTCACTTTTAAAAAGAAAATGCTTAAACTGGCCACTTTTATTTGGCCAGGATCAGGGCTTTGTGCTGATTTCCCACTGAAAATCTTAGCCCTACTGCTATTTGCCCCCCAAAGGTTCTGCTAACTGCAAACAGTTGCAGTGCTGCTAATTGTGGCTGGCCCTGTTGCTTCTCTTCTGGGAGTGCAGAGTCTATATAAGTTGTGGGGCAAGGAACAATGGGATTTATTCAGTGCTCATCCTACTCTGAGCAGACCCATTGAAGTTAATAGATATGACTAACAGGTTCATTAATTTCAGTGGGCCTACTCTGAGTAGGAGTTTAATACAACCCAAAGTGTGAAGAAGGAGCAGGAAGGGCATGAGTGGAAGACTGCTTATCTGGGCACTTTCTTTCAGAATTTCCCTCATCTGTGTGGAAAGTTAATGAGGCAAGTCAGTATTGTTGCTCCCATTTCAGGTGAGAAGACAAGG
Source organism: Rhineura floridana (assembly GCF_030035675.1). Lineage (NCBI taxonomy): Eukaryota > Metazoa > Chordata > Lepidosauria > Squamata > Rhineuridae > Rhineura > Rhineura floridana. The sequence continues at coordinate 90,719,784 of NC_084482.1, read as the reverse complement.
GACAGTGAATTATCTAAAGGGCACCAAAGAGGTTTGTGGCTGAAATTAACAATCCCCACTCTTTTAGCATTAGAGTGAAGTCGCTGGATTACCAATGCATACGGAATAATACAATGTTGACCCATACTGGGATCTAGATAATGCCAGTGAGTAGACACATTGAACAGTTATCTTTAGGAATTACGTATGCATAACTGTGTAGGATTGTAGCTAACATGTCTTTTTCTGGAATTATTCTTCCATCATGCATCTAAATTTTTTTTTAATGCTAAGTATTTAAAATCTTGATTACTCCCATTTTACAGATTGAAATTGAGGTTGAACAATAGTAGCTTCCCTGAGGTATGTAGCTAGTTTGGTTTTGATCCCACCGAATTTTAAATCCAAGACTAGCACCCTGTTCTTTGGACAACATTATGCCTTGTATGTTATCTCCCCCCTCCCCTGAGGCTTCTGGCAAGATTTGTCATGTGAGACCCATATTTTCCTTCGTCTTTGGTGCTGTGCTAAAAAAGTAAGAAGCATAGGCAGGCACTTTTGCCCCCTGCCTTTAAAATCGTGCGGCTCAAATTCTGCTTTCCTCAGCCTTGCAGGTCATTTGAGACATGTTTGCACAGGTGGAGCAAGGAGAAGGTTTATGTCCCAATGACGTCATCTGAGGCTACTAATCACTAAATCAAGGCGGTGTATGACCACTAGTTAAATCTTTACTTATGCTTGGTGGGCAGGCTGGCAGCTATAACCCAGACATCCCATTGTGATGCACTGTTAATTATCTGTATAAATTAGGGTTCTTGAAAGATTGTGTCATTCATTAGGAAGCTTTTATATGTGAAGTTTTCCAGATATTCTGATTTGCACTAGAGCAGGAAAAGTAGCAGTAGACAAGAAACAGCAGAATGCAGAACATAAATCCTGGGCTTCAAAATCAGCATCAGAGCCCCTGCTCTCTGATTCATAATTAGTAAAGTTCTGACTGGTGGATAGGAGAGTTAGGGCCTTCTCCCTAGTGGTGCCAGAGTTCTGGAACTCTCGCCTTATGGAGGTATGATACAATCCTTTCTTTTCTATTTTTGAAAGGCACTTGAAAACAATGTTATCCTAGAAAACATTTTATGACTGACGTGGCTGTTTTAATTTTGTTCTACTCATTTTTGATGTTGCTGTGTATTTTAATGCATTACAGTGCAATCCTAACCGTGGCTGTGAGCACACTAGTCACCTACAGCAAAACATTTCCATTGGCCACACTCGGAGGGGGAAAAGGTTGATTAGTTGTGAAATCTATTTGAAGCTGAATTTTTAAAAAAATGCACACCAGTTTACCAGATTTTACAGTAAAAAGGGAAGGGCTTTGACTAGTGTTGTGTGCCCTCGTTTTCAGAAAAGAGAAGTAGAGATGCACTGGAACCGGCAGTACAGTAAGTGTGTCTCTATTCCATGTCTGCTTGGAGGCAAGGCCTGCTGAATTCAGTGGGGCTTTCTCCCAGGTAAATGGGGTTAGGATTGAAGCCTTTATTTGGTTTTTTAATTGTTGCATTTTATTTTTATGTGCTTGAAAAATTAGTAGTGAAAAGTGGGGTATAAATAAGGAATAAGAGAAGTCCATGGCAGGCTTTATACTATTCCCTTTTTTCACAATACTGTTCCCTCCCCCACTCTGCCCTTGTCCCTCCCACCATGTTTCTTATGTAACAGCTCTTTCTCCTTTGTGGTGCGGGCAGTGCAATGAGGTTCCACCTTTAAACCAAAGTGCACTCAGTCAGTGGAAAAATACAAGCTTGGCAAACAACCCCTTCATAGGTCTGATTTTAAAAATAAAAGGTGTGGTGGAAGTGTTCACCTGTTTAATTGAATTTCCAATGGAATTCTATTCCCCTATGAGCTGCAAACACTTGTTTTATTATATTTCACAGACCAATAGAACTCATTACCTGGCAGCCAGTCAACTTTACAATCTGAACAGACCCCTAAACAAAGGGGCACAAAAGAGCAGTTAGGGCACAGTTTACTGCCCCTGAACAAACCCAACCCAGCTGGTTGCAGCTTATGCTCTGGAGGCAGAAGGTCACAATGTTATTTTTGAAGAGTTCTGAATCATTTGATTTATTACAGACAAGGAAGCCAAGGTTATTTTGAGCACAGTTATTTTCCCCCAGCTTAGACGTTCCATGGTGTGTCTGTTAGAAACAGTATGCACTATATACATCCAGGCATATGTATACTAGTACATATGTACATACACACACATTATAGTTTGCTATTCTTGCTGTAATAAAACACTCTGTTTTACTTCACTGCACTGCTATCCAGCCTGCTCTTTATTTAACACTCAGGGGATTCAACAGCATCCCAGAGTCAGTGTTCTTTATTTTCCCTATCAGTGAAGAAACACAAAAGCCTGTGTATATATGCATGTGCATCTGTCTCTTTAAGATTATATAAATCTGATTACAGAGTTGCCTATATCCCCATGGAAACCGCTAGGAGTTTCCTTTTTGTGAGGAAGGCAGTAACATCACTTCCTGTAGCTGACAAAACAGTTTGTCAAGAAACCGTAAAAGAAAAAGAGAGAGGCCTGTTAGCATTGACAGGAACTTGCTCCAGGATTAGCTGGTTGCCATGCAGGGCTACAAACATGCACACTTAGCAATAAGCACTGTGGTCACTGACAGGGAGGAGCTAGAAAAAAGTGCAATTCAAGTGAGAATTAGCAAGCAATGATTGAAACGCCCACAAAACATAACCTGCACATGATAAATAACACATGACTACCATTACCCAGGAATTACTGGACACCAATACACACCAACATATAGCACACACAGGATCACACAGCACTCCAAATGTGCACATGGAGCCAACTGCCCCAAGTGCAATGTCTTCCTTTAGCACTCTGCATTTTGTTAGAGAACTCTGTATATGCACATTACTTCAAAGAGTGCCATATAAAAATCATCCCTTGCAATCTACCCAGTACCATAGCTAAAGTTACCTTATATGATAAGACAGGTGATTGCTGGAAAGCAAAATTACATCACAATAATATAGCTGGCAAGGGTGGCTAAGTTAGTAGCTGTTATGTCTTTGGCATGGCATTATTGCCACGGGGCAAGGGGAGAAGCAAGGCTGGTCAGAGTTTACCTGGGTTTGGGAGTCATTTAAATACAGCACTAAGTCAGTCATCATGGAATGAACCCATCCCCATTGCCTCTTTGTTGCACTAGTTGATACCAGTGGATAAATTATCTGTATTACATTTATGGGAGGCAGAAAAATTTTAGGCACACTTACTGATGAAATGTTAAATGTGTCAGCATTTGTCATTTCTTTCCCACATCTATTCTTAGGGGAAAGAGTCAGAGGTCAGTGGTAGGGAACATGATTTGCATGCAGAAGCTTCAGTCCCTGGCATCTCCAATTAAAAGGATCAGGTAGTAGAAGATGGAAAAGACCTCTTGGCCAGGCTTAGAAAACTGTCAGTAAGACCCCCATTAGTGCTATAACTTTAAAGCACCATCATAACATTTATGGCTTCCTCCAAAGATTCCTGGAAATTGTTGTTTGTTAAGGGTGATGGCAGTTTTAGGAGATCTCTATTCCCCTCACAGAACTACAGTACTCAGCGTGATTTAACGTTCAATCCTTGTTCCCAAGGAACTCTGGAACCTGTAGCTCTGTGACGGGAATAGGCGTCTCCTAACAACACACAGCATCCTTAACAACTACAGCTCCTAGAATTCTTTGGGGGAAGCTGCAGCAGTTTAAATTGGTAGATGTGTAGCAGATGGAGCCTTACAGTAGACAGTATTGGGCTAAATTGACAAATGAGCTGAGAATGTTTTCAGATGAGCATTTATTGTGGGATCAGTGCTGCTCATGTGTGATCCCATTTATTGTGGGATCAGTGCTCCTCGTCAATGCCCCATCCATGTGATATCATCGGCCTCTCCCCAATCAGACCTCTAACCATTGCTTTAGTTACAAACACACTGAGTTTTTGTTGTTGTTGTTATGTGCCTCCAAGTCGACTACGACTTATGGCGACCCTATGAATCAGTGATCTCCAAGAGCATCTGTCAAACACACTGAGACCCAACCATATATAATAGCGGCAGCTGCATCTCTGTTGTTAGCTCCACCTGCACTGGAAAGTGATTCTTCTGTTAAAGGGTTAAAGGCCCACTCCAGTAGTCTCCTACTGGGACAAGAGCAGAGGAGCCTCTGGTCTAACTGGTGCTTCTACAATAGTGTCCCTCAAGTCCAAGGATGACAGTGTCATGTCCTCGGGCCAGAGGGGGACTGCCCCACAGGCTCAGCTGGTAGAAGCACTTCTGGCTCTGGTGGTTTGTATCCTTCTGATTTAGAGACCTCAGCTTCATTCCCTGATAAGAGTTTTTAAAAGGGCCTGTTGCCAACATCCTATCTGAGATATCTCACTGACCCCTTTGCAATATTAAGTCCCTTTTAGGATTGAGAATCATCCTGACTCAGTATAAAGCATAAGACCAGCCACCCTGGGAATTTGTTTGAAGAATGTAGTAGAAATTCCCCCCAAAATACTAGCTAATTGATCTCCTAATGGGATTTCCCTGATTACTTATAAAGAATTTAGGCTTGTACGTACTTGCTAGCAAAGAGAGAATTAAATCAACAGGCTTCTCCTCTTAAAAGGCTGCTGAATAGGAATAGGAAAAGGAAATTGTAGTTGTGGGTATTAACTACCTCCCACACACTTTTTAGGCCAATTCAAGCCTTTATGTACTACATCAGGCAACCTGTAATGTGGTTCCCATGGGTGGTGCAACACCCACAATCTCCTATGGTGTCTGAAAGGCTGTCCATTCCCTGCCCCTTCTGAGACTTTTAACATAATATTTCTACCAGGTGGCTGGGTGCATTACAATCTGAAGCATCTGCCAAAGCTCCGGCCACCCGTCATCTCTATTTCCCCACAATGCCTTTGGGCTGCTGTGAGGCCCAGGAGCGTTTTTGGGGAATGGTGGGTGAGGCAGCTGGAATCTTGGCTGACACTTCACTTAGCAGTGTGCCCAGCCACTCAGAAAAAAAATTAAGGTATTCCTGCCTCCTAGTAACCTTGGGTGGGGGAGAGGTGCCCATCAGACTAGACGCTTTTGAGAGTAGATGTTCAGAAGGGACAAAGCCTAGAGGCAGAGGCTCAAAAGGCCTCAATTTACTTCCAAATCTTGTTGGAACAATTTGCTCATTGCAAGCATTCCTTGGTGCTCTGACATCAAGCCCATCTTGTACAGTGGGGCTCCTCCATGGGACCAGAACAGAACACAAAATTCATTTTGTGACTGACCATGCCACAGTGGTAGCCATTTTGTAGTGCCTGCCATGATTATACAGTGACGAGAGTGGAACCCCACCGCCAATGGCTTTTGTAGGGTAATCTTCCCTTGGTTGATGGTTACAAAGCATGGGGATGCACAGAAAATACAGGGGAACCTCCCCTCCCTTTTATTATGCTGCGTCCCTTGTTATTTGACCGGGACTTGGATGCCAGTTACCGATATGACCCAGGGACCTATGTACATCAGGCCGCCGCCGCCTCTTGTGGTGGAAAGTGCTGGGACTGCTGGAGCCGGGGAGGAACTGCGGCCTCTCAGCGGGCCCGTTGTTGTGGCCTATCCTGGAGGACGTCGGTTCCTGTGATGATCTTTTGGCGTTTTCGGAGGCGGTTTGGAGGCCCAGGAAGCGCCCCTGCAGCGGCCGCCACCCTTCCATACAACCTTCATCCACTTGCCTGATATCGGCGGCGTTTACACTCTGGCCCCTTCGCCGAGGCTTCTCTAAGAAGAACTGCTCTGTTAGTTTCGTTTTTGAGAGGCTGGTTGTTCCACCCCTCTCCTTGCTGGAACTGCTGGATGCTGGGGTTGGGGGAGATGCCAGTTTTTGATCTTGTAAATGGACTATCTCCCAAACTGGTTGTATGGTGATACATTTTCATGGTGATACACAAAACAGTCAGAGAGACTAGAGAGTTCAAAGTGTAAAAAACCCAGACCTTTTGGACTTTTTTCTGTCAGAGTTCTTATAATTTGTTGAAATTCATTAAAAATCAGCCATGTTCACAGAGCACCTGTAATCCTATTACTGACCTTGCCCCATACTCTGACCTTCATCTTCTGCAATTTAAAAGTTTAAAAAATGCCTGCCTGATTTTTAATTAATTTAAGAAATTTACCATTGAACTGAATGATAACATCAGGCATGCTCAGTAAGAACCAACTGTCAGTGTTCTAAAAGCCAGACTCACAGCTGCTTGGCTTGGCCACACCCACGCCAGACCTTTATTCCACTTGAGACAGTCATGGCTTCTCCCAAAGAATCCTGGGAAGTGTAGTTTGTGAAGGGTGCTGAGACGCCTATTCCCCTGAGAGAGCTCCAGTGGCAAGAGTGGTTCAACAGTCAGCCGCTCCGATTGAAGCTCTGTGAGGGGAACAGAGTGGTTGCTAGCAACTCTCAGCACCCTTCACTAAGTACACTTCCCAAGATTCTTTGGGAGAAGCCATGACTGTCTAAAGTGGAATAAAGGTCTGGTGTGGATGTGGGCAGTGACAGCTTTGGTTTAAAGTTGGATGGGGGGGCTACGTGTGCCTGCTGTAGAATAAAAAGGTGGGGGAAACCCTGAAAAAGAATAATACTGTTCACAATTTTCTATCAGAAATTAAAGGGGCTTCCCTCTGCCCAGTGCCCACCCATCCAATCTCCTCTCCCCTCCTCCCCTCCCCCTTCTTCCCTCCCCCTCCCATTTCTGCCCTCCCCACCCCTCCTCCAGGTCAGTTTCAACTATCCTAAGCATGATTGCACGGGAGTAAATCCCATTGCACGCAATAAGCGTGCAAATTGTCAAACCTCACTTCCCCTCCCTCCTCCCTCTTGCCCCTTCCCTTCCCCTCCCCCCTCCCTTCCCCTCCCCCCTCCTCCATGGTCAGATTTACCTATCCTAAGCATGATTGCACGGGAGTAAATCCCACTGAACTCAATAAACGTGCAAATGATCAAACCTGCCCTCCCCAGAGGCACATGTTACCAAATTCTTCCAAGCTACACAGCAAGTGCATTGGACTGTGAAAGACCAACCCAAATTGTGTTTGCATTTTTACAAATTTATAGGGCAGTACAATATCTCAGAGAGGAGGTCAGGTCTCCTGCTCTCCTGGGGCATTCACTATAGCTGCCCAATTTCCCTGCTTTTTAAAGTTTGATAGAAATATCTGTGGGCTATAGGTACGTTCTTAAGCCGCAAGGCTTAATTAAGCGCAAGCCGCCTATTAGTGAATATTTATTCAAAATTCTAAATGTACCAATAGGCCCCAAAGGCAGGGCACCCCTGGACTAGTGCCTATTTCATCAATGCATAAAATGTTCTGTTCAGTTGGCAGGTATAATAATATAAATTTATATCCCACTTTCTATTTGAAATAAACATCCATATCCACTAACAAAAGAAGGGTTAAATACACTTCACAGTTGTAAATGGTCACTTTGCTGAAGTATAATTTAAAGCTACACAGCAGAATGGATTTCTAGACCCTTTGACCTATCTAACTACAAGTATGTGCGTGTGAGCATGCACACATGCACACACACCTCTCTCTTGCTCTCATGCCAACTGGGAATAATATCTCATGTATCTCTAGTAAAAATTTGTACCACAATAGAGCTGTTGGTCTTTAAAGTGCCACAGATGTCTCTATTGTTTCTGATTGGTTAAGAGCAATTTAAAGCAGCCTCCACATGGCAGACATATCATGTGACCTGGCCCTGAATTTTTATGTCCTGAAATGGACACATGTCTGTTTTCCAGCACTAATTTATCATCCAATGGAACACCATGATATTACATAAATTGGGATACTCAGATCCCTCTTCCATAATTCCAGGCTTAGCCAGCTTTGTCATAATTGATCGTAGCTGGACTGATCTTCTGTGGGGACTTCAATACATTTTGAAAATTAATCCATTTATAAAGAACACTTAGTGCTTCTAACAGTTAGACACTCTTTTCCCGTGCATTAAATAAAGCCATTTAGGAACACAAGAAGCTGCCTTATATGGACTCAGACTGTTAATTCATCTACCTCTGTAGTCTGTGCTGACTGGTAGCAGCTGACTAGGATTTCAGACTGCTTTCTCAGAGTTAATTTTCCTCCACTGCCATCGGCTAGACAGATTGGTCATCACGAACTCCAAATCATCTAGATGGTTTGGGGTCATAAAAAAGGACCATCATAGGGTGGATTACTAGGCCCGTTTTATGACATCAAACCTCAGACAAGCTTTTACCGCACTTCGGTTCAGTCAATGCCGAGTGCTGTTTTAGTGGGCCGATATAATCAGATCCAGTGATCCCGGCGATTCTGCATCTGCGGGACTAAGAAGATTGAGGATCTGCCGCATTATTTATTAGAATGCCCTTTATATGTACATCCCCAGTCTAAATTTTTGAGTGATTTGCTGACGGGGGGAAGACCATTGCAGGATATTATTGTCTTTCTTCTGGCCGACAAAGACCCCATGGTTACATATAGGGTTGCTCTTTTTGCCTGTGCGGCGCAAAAGATCCAGGTGGCACAGGCAGCCCAACAACAGAGTAACCTTTAGGGAAGTTTTAAGCTAACTATTCTGTACAATTCATGAAATATATTGTATGTTTTAATTTTTAATCTTTTAATCTTTGTTTTATAAGATCAGTTACTGTACAAGCACTGTACAAGTTGCAATGGCCTATGGCTAGGCAATAAAGTTTGACTGACTGCTTTCTCTCTCACCCCTACCTGGAGATGCCAAGGACTGAACCTAGGACCTTCCAAGTGCAAAGAAAATGTTCTACCGCTAAGCTATGGCTGTTCCCTTTATCTGTCTTTAGGCATATGTTGCTTCATGCTTCCACTTTCCAAATAGTAGGTAGTTCAAGACAACATTTACATGTGTTTACCTACATAGGGACAGCACCTTTTTTGTGATGGTACTCACCAGTACAGACTACCAGCACCTCGTTTTTGGCTGGCTATGGTAACCATTGGGTGCTGGCAGTTTTATCAAGGTATGAGTACCTGAACCTCATTTTTTACCAAAAAGAAAAAAAGAGCACTGCAAGCATAGGGATGTCTGATTAAGATCATAGGGCCTTATTTCTTAGTAAACATGTTTAGGATTGCCCTGTAAGTCTCATTTGTGCAGCAGGGCAGAATACACTAGTAGAGACTTGTATGTGTTTGTAATAATCTGTTTGTTTAAAATATTTATGTTGACCAGGATTACTTCCAGACGACATGTATATTATCATTCATCCAGATTTGTTTGCATATATGTCCACTGTTCATTGAGCATTTATCCTGATTTGTTTGTGCAGAGATTATATGAGTTATCAATTGGTGATTATTCCACACTTTGTAGTGGGATTTCCCTACAACTTTCCTTACTGCCAAAAGTTTTTTAAAAAGTATGGTTTTTTTGTAAAAGGGCACAAGAGCACTTTAATCCACTTTGATTCTGCAAATCTACATTTGCTGGTATGCAATTGAATTCCTCCTGCAAAATAGTGTCAGTCTAGAAGTAGCGCAGGTGTTATGGAGATAGACAGGCAATACCAGATTTGCAGCAATGCTAGTGTAGACATCCTAAATCCCAATCCTAAACTCTGTCTTTCCAGCTCTTCTTGCAAACACTCCCTTGCATACACCCTGCCAGATTAAGCATAGGCAAACTAATGTCAGCTACAGGGTTGCAACTCATCTAGCAGATGCCTGGAACTACCCATTAGATTCCATTGTCTCCCATCAATGACCAGGGTTGTGGTAAAAGTGTGAGAGAGTCATGCCTCCTCTTTTCACATCCTGGCACAGAATACCTTCTTTAAAGGTGTACCCCATATGTATATTAATTGTATGTTTCTCTTTTTTAGTAACATCATTGGTGAGCTATGGGACTGTAGCCGTATGGTAAATTCTGGTTATAATATAGCAGATTTGATGTGATACATGTGAGAACAGAGGCACAAATTGGAGTCACCTTAACTATAAATTGAAACATTGTTAGTGAACTGATTAAAATGCAAACAGTGTGGTGTAGTTGTTGGAATATTGTACAAGGACCTGGGAGACCATGGATCAAAACCCCAATCAGCCATGAAGCTTACCTTGGGCCCGTTGCTGTCTTAACAGGGTAGTCGTGAGGATAAAAAGCAGGTAGGAGAAAAAATCAGTATGACACCTTGAGCTCCTTGGAGGAAAGATGAGATCAGAGCTTGGAAAAGTAACTTTTTTGAACTACAACTCCCATCAGCCCCAGCCAGCACATGCTGGCTGGGGCTGATGGGAGTTGTAGTTCAAAAAAGTTACTTTTCCAAGCTCTGGATGAGATATAGATGTAATAATAAATAAATGCATGGTTTTGGGACCTATGTTGGTATATATTGTTTTGGCATCAGCAGAAATCATGGTTCTTGTACTTGTGGTAAGTTCCCCAACTTTTGGCCTTTGATCCTGTAACTGCACATCAAACCAAATGAGAGAACAAATTAAGCTCCCATCTGAGAAATTAGCCTTTTTAAAAAACAAGTAACCATGGATTGTGGAAGAGAGTATTTGTCACCCACCCACAACTGAAAGTAACCAACCAATATCTTGGTGTAAATGGTGCTGCTTCAATTCTATCCATTCTACCCTCCAATTCCCTTCCCATAGTTTGGGCATAATGGATAATGAGCCTTGAGCCATCAGAATGCAAAGGGTTGAATTATTTTTCTGTTTGACTTTGTCATGACTATTGAGTGTCTGATATACAAATATACATGGCCTGCTTTCTCCCAGAGTTATTGATCTACCAGTACCTGCAGCCAAGTGGTAAAGATGCAGTTGGTTACTGCCTAGGGAAAGGATCTATGAAATAATATAGACAAGGTGGAATTGTTTTCCTCAATAAGCGTCTGAAAATCTCCAGTATAAAATTATCTGATTCCTAAGATATGACTCATGATTCTTCTCTAGAAAACAGATGGGAAGCAGATAGTGACAATGTTCATATACTAGTTTCTATACTGGGGAAAGATAATAGGGGGGCTTCCAGATGGGGCCTAATTTGCAAATAGGTCATTGACATATCAAAAATAGGTAATTGAAAACAGGCTTTTTTTACTTATCAGAGTTTGCCTGGAAAGGATAAATCTGGATGAAATGGAGGTGGAGTGGTGAATATGGGCTGGTAGTTTGATGCCAACAACTTCTTGTGGATGCTGCAAAAAAAAAAAAGCATGCATGAAAAGTACCAATCCCATAATAAACACCTATCTGGAAGCACCCTTGGAAGGCAGGAGCAAAGTCTGGAGGAAGGAATAATGTATTGTTTTCTACCAGTTTCTATGCTTTTCCAGCAATCAGTGGCCACCTCAGCAAAGAAATAAACCCAGCTTCCTCCATTACCTTTTGTGTCTCTGTGTGTCTAATATGTGTCCATGGAAGCCAAACCAGATGGTCTTTATAACTTCCTTTCATCCCTCTGTTTATAGCTTGTCTTCCAAACTCCAGGGATGGTTGACGTCAGGATTATATATCTGAGTTTGTTGTTCTTTTATCCTGGGCTAATGCATTCCATAAGCTCTTGGAATGTAAAATGCAACGTGAGCTGTTTTTTGTGGAGGGGGGTGGGGTGAATAAGGAAGGGCAAGGATGTTTAAGGGAAAGGGAAATAGGTGACTAGGTGGCAAAAGTTAAAGATCCCTGCCTCTTTGTCCGTGTACCATTGGCCAATTGGAGCAACAGAGAGCATTCTGGTCATTTATGGCATTGTGCGTTGACAGACCCACTCATTGGGGGGCTGTTCCATCCATCTGTTACAGACACCAGAGCGGATACATGGCACTGTGGGTTACACACTGAGCTATTTTAAGTTGGCCTGGGCTGTATCCCAGTTTCAGTTTGCTTTATTCCTGGTATGAAATGATCTTCCTGGAGGCTATGGAAATGTTTTCATGCAGAAGGCATAGCTTTTTTTGTTTCAAACTGTCTAGAGAGGAAAAGCACCACACCAAGATAAGGCTGGAGAAGAGGCACATAATTGGGGTTGGGATGGGGGTCCTAATGGGTGTTTAGAGAATTAGTTCATACTCGATATGGTTCATGCCCTCTGTTCCCACTAGATCAGGGATGGGGAATCTGTGGTCTTCCCGAAGCTGTTGGATTCCGACTCCCATCCACCCCAAGCAGCATGGCCAATGGTCAGGGATGATGGGTGCTGGAGTCCAACAACATCTGGAGCACCATGGGTTCCCCACTCCTGAGCTAGGTGAATACTTTCAGGTGAAGAAATGCTGTGTTACTCAAACATCTGTACTCAAATATTCTTCTATAAACAGAAGATGGCCCAATCAAAGATATAACTTTACCAGTTTTGTACCCAATGAAGCCTCCTGAACCATACATTTATTTAAATCTGAGATGGAGATGGTAAAGCTGTACTCAACAGTGACTTTACCATCTTATGTTAACACGGAGAACCATTTGACTAAAAAGATCTCCCATTAAAAACTTGCAAATTACCATGCTGGACAAAACTTTTCAGCATTATCTCTGAGGTCAGGTGAACAGTACAGGCCAGGCAGTGATGGCAAGGAGACAGAGCAGCAGTGGAACTAGGGATATTTTGGTGGTTTGGTGTCAAAGTAAGCACAATGCAGGATTGCTACACCAGTGCAAATCTATCATGCAGGGTTGGACCAATAAATCAAGGGTGAAGGACAAGATGCTTCCCCAGTTCCATGCACAGAAGCCCACCAGAATGGCAGTTGAATCTTACTGGCAATGGGACAGTGTCCTCCACCACACTTGAGGGCAGCAGGCTAGTTTAGGAGGCACAGAGTAGACTAGCTCAGGGGAATCAGGTGAAATGGGGATGCTGCTGCCACTCCAGCACCTGCTGTCTGAGGTGGCTGCCTCACTCTGCCTAATGGTAGGACCAGCCCTGCCACCTTGCCAGCGTATGGTTGTGTTCCACTGGTGCAAGAGGATTTACTAGCAATCCTGTCCTTGCAAGAATTCCACTGTTAAAACAGTTAAAGAAACAAAGAAACAAGATTAAATTATTGTAACCTCATAACTTGTAGCCACTTCAAAGACTGAACTGTAATTTTAAATGTTTATGGATGGCATCCTTGTTTTAAATTCAACATATTTCTAAAAGTCCTTCTAAAAAGAATTAAATGAGGAAGTATCTGCAGTAGAAATGCAGTTTTGCTGAAGGATCAGTGAGTACATGACTGATAGATGAACAGACTCATTTCAAATTGTTCTGGTACCTATATGGGCAACTGTGTATTTTTAAATATGCATTTTTAAAAAATGGGGGGGACAGAGAAGGGTTTGTTGTTTTAAAAGCAGCAGTCTGAGAAAGATCCTAGCTCAGAGAGGATGAAAGGAGAACTATCCTGTGTCTCTGGACAAGAAACAGCAACCTGGATGCCGTTCTGCTCCACTTTCATAAGAGGACCACTGCCAACTGTACAGTCACTTGTCAGGAATGAGGAGGCCATGGTTTGTTTACAGCTGCACTCTATTGCTTGCCCCGTTGCCTGGTAGAAGCAGTGGTATTTTTGTCCCCTTTTCAAACCAGAGTTCACGCAGGGTCTGGGATACAGGAGGGGAAGGAGGCTTTGCTTTCCTCATGTCTAGGATCCACTCATTCTCTATAAAAAAGCCACAGCTGTGCTCCTTGCCCAAGTGGTAGAGAACTAGCAGGGCCTCTACATGTGGCAGGAGGAGGATAGTACCATCCTATGAAGAAAGCCAAGTCAGGGAAGAAGCTGCAGTGGAGGGTTTGAAGTGTGTGTGTGGAGAGAATAAATTACTTGAGTGGTTATAAGATAATTTCACCATAATGTAGAAGAAATGTCTGGAGGAATGGGCTGTAGTAGTCTGCTGCAGCAAAAGCGTCCTGTCCCACCTTACCCTTTATGGCAGGGATGGGGAAATGTGTGGTCCTCGATTAGTTGCGGACTCCAAACCCTATCATCCCCAATCAGCATAGTCAGCAATCAGGGATTTTGGGAGAAATGGACCCCAGCAACATCTAGGGGCAACAGGTGTCTTACCTCTGCTCTATGGCATAAGCTTTCATGGACTCTAGTCTCTGAACGCTTATGGTCTTAATAAATTGATTAGCCTTTAAGATTGAATGCTTTATTGCATCATCTGGAATGTTTTGTTTGCATCAGAATGAAAGCATCTGCAGGAGAGCATGCTGAAGAGTGTCTACACCAGTGATATGCCAGAGTAGACCAGGAAGGCCCAGGGCACACAAGGATCTCAATATATCCATCTGTGGGAACCACAAGATAATGCTGTGGGTTTAGGAAATTAAAACCTTCTAGTCAATAATCGGCCTACACTGGTCAACCAGTTACCATTGTTCCATTCATTTCCCTTACCTCCTGCTTATGAAAGGAGGGGTTGTTTATATCAGGTCAAAAAAACACAACCCACTCAGATCAAGGGTAAAGGAGGGTGGGAACCTGAAGGGCAGCTTGAGCCTTCCTGCCTGGCCTTCTTGCTTAGAGATGGTGACGTTAGTATCTCAGGAAGGAACACAGTGTTCCTGAAAGGAGCTACAGACATTCCACTCATAACTTAACGAAGATCTGGCGTGTTGCCCCCCCCCTTTCCTCTCATCACATGAACCAGTCTCCAGGAGAGACCCACAGGGAGATCAGGCTATTATTGAAGCCCCTTTGCATGGCCGAGTTCCAGATCTATATTTCTTTTCACATGGGATGGTTAGCAAAAACAAACTCCTCCCGACTGTGGCTGTCTGGTGATCTCATGCACTTGCTGTATTTTTCCAGTGAGCTTCGGCACCAGCAGTGGAGGAACGGTGTGACTGAGCATTTGACCAAACAATATATTTGGCTGGGGTGAGAACAATTAAGGGCCCCATGATTCTGCATTCTCCTCCCCAGCTTTAGGAAGATGAGCATGTAGGAATATAGGAAGCTGCCTTAATGTACCAAGTCAGACCATTGGTCCAACTAGCTCAGCATTGTAGACCCTGACTGGAAGTGGCTCTCTAGGATTTTAGGCAGGAGTCTTTCTGAGTTTTACCCAGCTCTATCACTGAGCTACAACCCTCCTGCTATGAATTAAGGATCAAGTGACTTGTGAATTAAGGTTATAATTCAGCTTGTACCTCCCGGCCCGTATATATTACTTGACTCCATGGTTGGCACAGGCCAGTGGCAGGAGCACATAATCTACTCAGCATTCAAGCCCCACTGCATTTCTGTTTCATTCACCCTACCACTATATTTCCCAGACTCTGCCACTGACTCACTCTATAGCCTCAGGCAAGACACTTCACTGCAATTACCTTTTAAGCAAACAATGTACACACTGTCATTTCAAAGGCCACAGTGAAAGAGATAGCGGATGGAGGCTTGCTGTTCATCTCATTCCACATCCACTTTCTGAATTGTGGGAAATTGTGGAAAGTAACAGGAGTATATTTGCATAAGGGTAAGCTAACTGAAGCTCTTTCTTCGTAAAACAAAGCCTTCATTCTTTAGAGAAATGCAACACATATGTTCTAGCAAGAAACTGAAAGTTTGGAGAAAATTACTTGTCTTGAGTACCATAGCAACACCGGCAAAAATACAAACACAGGAATTCTTGCACAATCCCAGTGAGGGTAAGATGGAAAGAGGTGCAGGAACCTGTATGTCTCCTTTTAAATAATGGTCTGGGGATGAGGAGGAGAAGATGAAGAATAAAGAAAGCTTTCCATATGTCTTTATTACAATTCCCCCCACCCTTCCTCCATTCATGGTCCCCACGCTCTACCATTATGCTATGCTCACAGTGATCCTGAGAGACAGGAATTGTCCCAAGGTCAGTAAGTGAGATCCATGGCTGAGTGGGGATTTGAATGTGGGTATCTTTGGTCCTAGGAATCTTAGGTAAGCAGCCAGTAGTGCATACTAAAATGGCAAAGAAAAAACACACACACTTCTGAGCATATCATCACTGTGACTGTGCTGCCTGTCTTTTACCTCCCAATTCCCAGCAGGGGGTTTTATTGACCACCAGCCATGCCCTGTTGCTGTCGCCATCTTGTGCCCTCCCCTCTGAGACATAACATTTGCCACAAAGGTCAATGTCCCTGGGGTAAGTTTCCTGGACAGCATCCCTGGGGTAAGTTTCCTATTCCCCTAAGCAGCATAATTCAGCAGCGCTCACTACATAAATCATGGTTGCCACCACACAGTGTTTCCTTGGCCCTTCTGCTGCTGGTGAGAACAAGGAACTTCCCAATGTGACATGACAGTACAGAGTGCTGCTAAATGGTGTGGTTGTCACTGGCAGTGCGTGGCTAAGGAACTCTGTTGGGATGCTTAGCCCCATGGTTGAATGTTCTGTGTAACCCAGGTCTAAGGGCTGCTGTTCCTCCTTCCCTGCCTAACATTTGTCCCTGGACCTACTGTGATGTTTGCTCACCTGTTCCTATTAGGCCCCCCTTGTTCATAGCCTGACCCATCTGTCATTTTGGGGTGAAGGGCCATAGCTTTGTGGAAGAGCATCTGGCTTGCATGCAGAACGCTCCAGATCCAATCCCTTGCATTTCCAAGTAAGGCTGGGAGAGACGCCTGCCTGAAATCCTGGAGAGCTGCTGCCAGTCAGTGTAGATAATACTGAGCTAGATGAACCTATGGTCTGGCTCAGTACAAGGCAGTTTCCTATGTTCCTATGACTGATGTTTTGGTGCAAGTATGATCTACTTATGCCATTGCTTCTGTGCCTCCTAAGCTCAGTTTGCATATTGGAAATAGGCAATTGCCAGTGTGGTCAGTACTGAGCTAGATGGATGGATGGTCCTACTTAGTTTAAGGAGGCTTCTTCTGTACCCTCCCCCAGTCTGCACCAGTCCCTCATATTACCTTTTTGGTGGTTATGTCCTGATTGTAAAATCGGGGAAGTTAGTCTGGCACCTTCTCTTATGTCTTTTAGGCAGGCTGAAGATCTTATTATTCCTCCAGGCTTTTATTGCATTGAGCCCTTGCTAGCTGTGGATTCTTTTATCTGTTTTTATTTTGGCCTTGTAATGCTCTCTGATTTTAATTATAATGATATTCTAATTGTTGTAAAACAAGTTGGAGGCCCTTTTTAGGGCTGAAAGAATTTTTTCTAAATACATAAATATGCATGTACAGAGAGAGACAGAGACGCTGTTCCTAAGCATCAGAAGGTGGCAATAAAGACCTATTTGTTTGTCCAGACTTTCCCTGACCCCTGAAATTTGATTATTGAAACTGAACTCTGTATTTGGTTCTTTTGACGTGTTTATATTATAATTATGTGAGGATGGATTATTTTATATTGTTAGAATATACTGAGATTTGAATGCCTCTTTGAGATTTTTCTTTAATGTTAAGCAGGTTATAAATGTTTCCATGTAAATAAATAAATAAATTGGAAAGGGACAAATGCTGCTGCCTGCTATTGCCTAATAGTAATGCCAGCCACGAATCTATATGGTGATATATATGTGAGAAATATACATCAAGTCCAAAAGAACAGATCCCTCACCCTCAATCCCATGTTCTATAGTCTCCTTCCAAATAATGTTTGTGAACCACCCCCTTCACTTGTGCTGGGCTGAACTGCACGTCTGGACAAAAGCACACACAAATATTAGGGAGAGTGGTCAGATCCAGATTAGACAGATTTGGGGACTTTTTCTTTTATAGGAGCCTAGGGAGCTAGACTAGTTACTCCACCAAATCATAATTGCTTTCTAACCTGAATGAGCTACCGTACTTTCCAGTGCTGTGCTCATCCTTGTCTTGCTAAGCAGGCAATTCTTAATATAATAGATTGAAGCACACACACAAAGCTCATTGGCCCAAGTAGGAACTCTGGAATGCTGTGGCCTAATGTAACCACTTCCAGATTTGCACAGCTCACGTCAGTACTTGAAACCAGAAGTGGGTCTCGCTTAGTCACCGCCAAACATAGCAACGGCGTCGGCACAGCAGGGTTTTGTGGCAACTCAAGAACTGGCTTTTCTAGATGTCCCAGCGCTCCAGTTCAGTATAGAGCAAGGCTTCTGGGAACTAGAAAGTTGCCTGTGGCAATGGCACTGTAGCTCCAACAAGAAGATTCAAAGCTGATGATCACTGTTCATTGTGGGTCTGGGGTGCCCTGCTTGTCTATCCAGATTATTGTGAATTAGCAGAGCAAGATAAACATGAAGGAACCTTTCTACTGGGTTATATCTGAATAGCCTGCCCACACTACCACCTAGAGTCAGTGTAGGGCAGAGCTGACCAGCCTATTTATTCTCACTCTATTTTTTAGAAAGGGCCCAGGGAGCAGGAGTATATTTTGCCCACAACCTGACGTCCTCACAAATGTTCAGGCCCTGCAATGAAGTTGGCATTATGTATCAGTTTGAGGTTCCCACTGGACTATCACATGTGCTTGGATAAGCATGGGTCTGTACATACAAAACTTCAACGAATATACAATATTTGTATTTGGGTTCTCTCTTTCAAAATCACTTTGTTTGAAAGCAAGATTCTTTTTCTTCAGAGTCAAACTGAAGGGATTTTAAGAATATATGATAATTTGGCAATCCTTCTGAGGGCCGATAAAATTGCTTGCTGGGCTGGTTCAGGCCCTTGGCCATGCCTGGTGTTGAAGATAGGCTTTATGTTTCCGTATCCAGAATTTCTGCCTACAATAGGTAGGTTCCTCTAAAGCGACTGGAGAACCTGTGGCACTCCAGATGTTTCTGGACTACAACACCCAGCATCCCTAACCATTGGCTATGCTGGATGGGGCTGATGGGAATTGGAGTACAATAGCATCTGGATGATTGCAGGCTCCCCACTTCTGCTCTAAAAGAAGGGGATCCAGATTTATTTGAAAGGAGTATAATTCTTTCCTTGTTGAAAATCTTTATTACTTCATTACTACTACTGTTCAGTGGTCTTAAGATTTTAAACTTAGAGGCATGTCAACAGTTTGCAAACATTGCAGGAAACATATTTGCCATGTCCACACATGTTAACCACATATGGCTCCTTTACTATCAAACAAACCACATCCTTGGATCAGAACTTCCTAAGCTGAAACAGTTTATATCATCTGGATGGACTTAGACCATTTGTAAATAAAATTACTACAGGCTGTGCTCCTTCCGTCTTAGGCAGGCGGTGGCGGGGGGGGGGAAGCGTCTTATTCTTATAATTATGCATGGTTCCAAGGCTTTGTTGGTTCACTTCCATTTGCTGTTTTACCTTGTAGAGAGAAGTTGAGATGCAAGAAAAGGATCCTATGCTCTATCAAGGCCTTGTTGGGGGAAGGTAGATGCATATTGACAATGAAGTAGATTCTAGTAAGGGAAACTGGGGCTGTATATTACAGACTTGTAATTTATTACTTACTTCAGCTAGAATTAATATCCATTATTCTGTGGCCATCAAAGTTGCATAAAAAGAATCTCTCTGTTAAAATATTTATTGAAGTAATATTGTTTCCTATACATATCCCCATGACAGATGGTTGTATGGCACTTTGGGAACAGTGTTCAAATGTCCTAACATCAGGGAAACCTTTTCACATGAATACAGGGAAGGGCTATCGCTCAGCGGTGGAACATCTGGTTTGCATCCAGAATATCCCAGGTTCAATTCCCAGCATCTCTGGGTGGCACTGGGAATGTCCCCTGTCTGAAACTGAGAAGAGCTGCTGCCAGTCAGTATCTACAGTATTGAGCTAGATGGACCAATGGCCTGACTAGGTGTAAGGCAGCTTCTTATGTCCACTGAGGAAACCCTCCATATTGCAGAGGACACTGGGACTTGTCCCAGAATACACATTCAGTTCACACAGGGCCTATAGTGACTTGCTGTTGCCTCACACACATTGAGCAAATGTACCTGGAATGCATCCCATTGCTATCCTGTGCCTACACATTGCAGGTTAATATTGGTAATTGTGGATAAGCTATGTTGCACAGAATCTGGTCTACCATTACTTGTCTTCTCATTGAGGAGCTAGGTTTCTGAGGAACCTCAAATTTCATAGGAATACAGTTTACATTCCTAACATGGTTACCACTAACATGGTTCCATGATAACAGATGTCACTTGCTAACACTGAAACAAAGCTTCCTTTTAACACTATGCTCCTTGGTCCTGTGGCCCCTGCCCTGTATAACTAGGAACCTTAAGAACATAAGAGGAACTTGTCTAGATCAGAACAAAGGCCTGCCTTGTCCAGCATCCTGTCTCTCACAGTGGCCAACCAGATTCCTCTGAGAACACCACAAACAGGACACAAAGCAACAGCACTCTCCTGATCATTATCCCCAGCCTCCAGTAATCAAAGGCATGGTATCCAGAGGTATTTCCTTTGTTTGTCCAATTCTTCTTCTTCTTCTTCTTCTTCTTCTTCTTCTTCTTCTTCTTCTTCTTCTATAATTCCAGAGTATGTGCCAGTCACGCCCTTCTCTGGACTCCACCAAGCCTTATTACAAAAGTCACATTTATTTATTTATTTTATTAAATTTATATCCCGCCCTTCCTCCCACACGAAGCCCACATACCTCACCATTATGCCTTATGTAATTTCAGTGTGCCATGGAAATTCCAGGAGAGGTTAGTTTCACTTAGGTTCAATTTCTGGCAGACATGTAAGTCCCACCTTGCTAGACGTAACAAGCAGATTTCCACTAGGGTGCCAGAAAATAGATGGGCTGGAGACGGCAGCAAAGGTACTTAATTTCCTTCCAACAAATCATATGGAAGCAACAGAGAGCAGAGAAGGCAACTTACCTTTCTTCTCACCGGGGGCTGGGGACCATGGTGCAACACTATGTAGCTGCAAAGGCTTTCAGTATGCTCCTGTATAATCTGCAGTGGAGTCTAATGGGCAAGGGGCCTGGAGGCTTGGATTATGCTTGCCAGCCCCTTTTTATGACTTGTCACTTGCATATTAAGGCTGTAAAGTTTTTTTAGGAGAGGGGAATTGCACAGCAATAAAGTCCAATAAAATCTCCAAGTGCTTCTGAAGTAATAATGAAAATGTTGCTTTCCAAGAACAAGACAGACTGTATCACTACAGTAAATCTCTAGAAGGCTTAAAATGAGACGCAACCTAATGCACTCAGAGGCAATCTAAATGTTCTGGCAGTCTTTCTCCCTGTAAAAAGGTCTTTGAGAGAAGACAGATGTGCCTTATAGAAAGGCTTGTAATGCTGTGAATGTGTTTTGAGCTGTCTTTTTTTAAAGAATAGTTTATAAGGGTGTTCACATTATTACAATAAAACTGTACAATCCCTCATATCCTCCCCATCCACCTCTCCTAGTTCCCTGTCTCTTTCAATTCCCCTACCTCTCTCTGCCCTCCTGCCCCACCTTTTTTTCTGATGTTCAGTTGTTTGGCATGTTGTTCAGTATTCAGGTCCATATGCTCAGACAAGTGTTAAGGTAAATGATTGTCAGTGTTCTACTGGAGTCCCAGATTAACATGTGTTGGGTTGGAGAAGTATTCATCCCAGCATTGCATTATGCCTCCCGCATAACTGGAGCTGTCTTTTTAACACGTGTGTGACTGTAGCACATTGGTGAATTGAACACGGGCATGCCGTTACAGCTCAATGGCTGAGCACCTGCTTTGCATGTAAAAGGTTCTAGACTGAATCCCTGCCATTTTATTTACCCAGGCTTTTGTAGCTTGATTATAGGAATTGTAATCCTCAGCTGCAATATTTTAATTGGTGTTTTAATGGTTTTGTTAGTATTTCTCTATCAGCATTGTGTTTTTATTGTTGCTTATGTTAGGATGTTTCTGTGTCAGTTGTACATCACCCTGAGCTCCTTCAGAGGAAGGGCAATTTATAAATGTTCTAAATAAACAAACTCCAGATATGGCTGGAAATGTCGCTTCTCTAAAACCCTGGAGAGGTGCTGCCAATCAGTGTATACCAGTGTTCTTCAACCATGGGTCCCCAGATGTTGTTGCACTACAACTCCCATCATCCCTGACAATTGACTATGATGTCTGGGGATGATGGGAGTTGTAGTCCAACAATGTCTGGGGACCCAAAGATTGAAGAACAATGGTGTAGACAATACTGAGCTAGATGGACCAATGGCCTGACTCTGTGTAAGGCACCTTGCTATGTTCCTGGCTGATCTGCTTCTCTCTCTCTCTCTCTCTCTCTCTCTCTCTCTCACACACACACACACACACACACACACACACACACACATACGTGTCACCACCTCTTGCTGTGGCTGTGAAAACAAGCAAGCAGCTGATTGCCCCTGATGAGCTGCTTCCATCTCAGGCCCTTAGCTGTGGGATGCTTTCTTTCTCAGGAGGAGGCGGTGGAAATAGTGGCAGAAGTGGTAAAAAGAGGACAGATGAGCAGGCAGAGAGAGAATATGTCCTGCTGCAGAATGCTTCCCCCCCCCCGTTTACTCACCTTCCTCATTGCCCACACTGCAGGTTCCTGCTGCTACTGCTAGGAAAGCAGCCCATAGCTGAGTGCCTGAGATAGCAGCAGCCTGTCTCAGGCAAGTGGCTCTGGTGGAATGCTTCATTTCCCAACAGGTGAAGGGGTCAGATGAAGAAGAGGAGGGGGAGCCAAAGGAGAGGCTAGCTAGCAGTTGTAGCATTTACCATGCTTTCATTTGCAGATGTGCTTCATCTACATCTACATTAAAAAGAGAGCTCAGAGCACATTAATAGCACTGCAAGCTCTTTGATGTTTAAGACTGCATGCAATCTGATTGATAAGCTTGTTTTTGCCTTAACACTCCCACTTTCTCAATATGTGCCATTCTTGCTTCCAATAGTACCTATGGCTGTCACATTCATTAACATCAGTCATGTTCTGTTACATGTTTCATGGGTTGCTCTGAAGAACAAAAATGCAGTTATATTAATCTTGCAAGGGACATCCACATAAGAAAGCAACTTTGCATGCATTTCAGCTAATGTGAAAGCAGGTTCACATTTGGGTGTGCATCCCAATCATACTGGGTCCAGTCTGGGGTCCATTAAACCCAATCCGGGGTCCATTAAACTAGTGGGATGCATCTTTCCAGTGGTAGCTGGTGCCAGATCTGGTAGGACAGACAGCAGAGAGACCAACAGTAGGCAGAGCCAGAGTCAATGACAGGAAGACCGTACTAATTCTAGTTTTGTCCCATCCTCCTCCCGGCTAAGTTCTACTAGAACAACTTGGATGAGGAAGAGGAGGAAGCTTACAAACAGTGCCAATCATAGCATCATAGAGTTGGAAGGGGCTTAAAAGGCCTTTATGTCCAACCCCCTGCTCAATTCAGGAATCCAAATTAAAAGCATACCCAACAGGTGGCTGTCCAACTGCCTCTTGAATGCCTCCAGTGTTGGAGAGCTTCCCACCTCCCTAGGTAATTGGTTCAATTGTTGTACCAATCTAACAATTAGGAGGGTTTTCCTGATGTTCAGTTGAAATCTGGCTTCCTGTAACTTGAGCCCATTATTCTGTGTCCTGCATTCTGGGACATTTGAGAAGAGATCCTGGCCCTCCTTTGTGTGGCAACCTTTCAAGTATTTGAAGAGTGCTATCATATCACCCTTCAGTCTTCTCTTCTCAAGGCTAAACGTGCCCAGTTTTTCCCGTCTCTCCTCACAGGGCTTTTCCCCCAGTTCCCTGATCATCCTTGCTGCCCTTCTCTGAACATGTTCCAGTTTATCTGCATCCGTCTTAAAGTGTGGTGTCCAGAACTGGATGCCATACTCAGGAGGAGGCCTAACCAGTGTCAAATAGAGGGGAACTAATACTTCATACGATTTGAAAACTATACATCTGTTAATGCAGCCTAAAATAGAATTTGCCTTTTTTGCAGCCACATTGCACTGTCAACTTATGATCAACAATAATTCCAAGAACCTTCTCACATGTAGTATTGCTTGTCCCTGGGTTCATTGTAAATAAGAAGGCAGGCAAATGTGGGCTGTCTGAGGGTAGGATGTTGTTGGTGCAGCAATACCCCCATTTACCCTATTGGACCAGCCTTCACTGTATCTTTTGATGTGCAAGGGGATGTGCGTCCATACATTGAGCCATCAGCTGTCATGTGCAAGTGGTTGTCCGCAGCTACAACTGACTAATGAGTACAACTGATTGTAAAACTATTTTCATACTAAAAAAAACACTGGTATGTTTTAATAAAATGAGGATGGGCCATAGGTCAGTGGTAAAGCACAGATATTGCATGCTGAAGGTCTCAAGCCTAGTCCCTGGCATCTGCAGTGAAAAGCATTACTACAGATAGCAGCTGGTGGGGAAGACCTCTAATCTGAGACCCTGGAGCTCACATTAGGCTCCTGATTGTTCTTTTGTAGCTACATGGGTACCTAGCCCATGCCTGATATCACATATGGTGCCAGGTGTGGGGCAGGTGGCAGTGGTTTGTGACCAATGGCTTTGTGGGCCCAACTGGGAGCCCTGCCAGGCCAAATTTGGCCACATGCTTGGGGTTCTCTGCCATGGCCTTAGAGAGTTGTTGCCAGTCAGGTTTGAAAATACTGGGCTAGATGGGCAAATAGTCTGGCCTGGTATAGGGCACCTTCCTATTTTCCTGTGACTGTTATACAATGGTTATATAGCTCCATGGAGAATAGGTCCATTTGTTATTTTTACCAAGGTGAGTGAAGGAAGTCATTACATTTTTCAAGAGCCTGATAGGGATTGCTCGGTCTATAATTGCTGTTCATACTTTCATCTGCAGCATCTGGTATTGGTCGATGTTAGAGCTGGAATGTTGTGCTAGCCAAACGCTTGTTTCAACCCAGTATTGCAGTGCTAATATCCTTGTAGTTCTGTAAAATCTGTTGAAAAAGTGGCAGCTATACATAAAACACTAGGGTTGATTTTCATTTCCTATATTACATTGGATGCTAACATCTAAAGACTCTTAATTGTTCAGTTAGAGAATATGAATTTTGGATAGGAAGAAACAAGTTTTCTTGAGCATTTGTCTTGTTTGCTTGCACAAGGTTTATGCAAAGATTCTCCCAAGTATGTGAATACTTTCCCCTTGTTTCTTACTGGCCCCATTTTGGGCTGTGTGTGCATTACCAGCTTAAAACCTAGCAAGGTCATTATTTTTCTCAATTTGGATGGAAGCTGGTTTGGGGAAAATGCATCAAAATGCAGTATTCCATGAGAAACAATAGGATAGATACGGATTGTGGCTAATGTATGTGCATTGCTTCCCAAACCAGTGGTAGGAGGGCAGTGGATGTACAGTACACAGAAGTACATAGCTTTAGTGACAATCTTTTCAGCTCCATACTAGAAGAACAGAAGGTAGCCATAAATAATAAATGTTTATCATGGAAATAAATAAACAGTTAAGAAATGCACACAAGCCTCCTAGATTCTGTGCAAACTGAGATATTTTTAATGTCATTTGAATTTGTCACTTTACTGTTTATCTGACTTTCCCATCCATTAACAATCTGATAATCGCAAAGGTAAAGTTACAGAAAGACCTCAAAACACATGGGAAATGGACAACAAATTACAGATAAAATATAAAGTTTGACAAGTAGAATTTGATGAGTCTGGGAGGGGAAGTAATTCTCAATAGAGATGTATTTATTATTTATTTATTTATTTATTACATTTGTATACCGCCCCATAGCTGAAGCTCTCTCGGCGGTTTACGACAATTAAAAACATTAAAAAAATATATACAAATATACAAATTTAAAAACACATTTAAAAAAAAACAGTTTGAAAACACATGCTAAAATGCATGGGAGAAGAGGAAAGTCTTGGCCTGGCACCAAAAAGGTGTTGGAGCCAGGCGCACCTCGTCTGACACATCATTCCATAATTTGGGGGCCACCAATGAGAAGGCCCTCTCCCTTGTTGCCATCCTCCGAGCTTCCCTCAGAGTAGGCACCTGGAGGAGGGCCTTTGATAGCGTAGTGTATGGGTGGGTTTGTGTTGGGAGAGGCGTTCCATCAGGTATTGTGGTCCCAAGCTGTATAAGTCTTTATAGGTATCACACTAGAATCTGAATTAGCTATACATTCTCAGTAAAAAGATATTGGAAACATTCCCGAGAGTTTGCTGAAACATCTACTCATTCAGGTGCATCAGCCTCATCATTTCCAGTCGAGTCCCTATCACAGTACACTATTACTGTACAGATTAGGTGGGAGATCCACAGTGACTAAGGAGGGGCATGGGCCAAATGTATGAATGGGCACAGTTCAACACAGAACATTCCTGATGTGCTCCATCAATCAGGGCATAGCACTGTGTTATGAATGCTCAGGCTAACCCCCACTTTGGTTCATTTGGAGTCAAAGGGAAGGCTTGGCCCTGGGGTATTCTGGACTACATTTTCCACCCCACACTCCCTGTTTTCTGACTCATTGTGCCTTCCCAAGTACTGCAAAATGAGGACAAGAAGCAAGGACCATCCTTTGGCACTTTTGGAGGAAGGCGAAGACCCTGAATTTATTTATTTATTACATTTATATACCGCCCCATAGCCAAAACTCTCTGGGCTGTTTACAGCAATTAAATGTTATCTCATTTTTTGGCAGATTTCCCTTATGCCCAGCAGAACAATCCCATTGTTCAAAGACAGCATTAGAAGGCAGCCTTAGTTTTCCTGAGTGTCTGCAAGAAATACGCACACATGAGATCACCTCACACCCAGACCCCTCCTTTTCATGTTGATTTGTAAGAGAGAAGTGTATTAAAGAGTAATTTTGGACACCCAAAATGGCCATCTGAGCTCCAAAATGTGTAACTATGCTCTCAAGGAATGCAGCACAGGACTGCAGGCCACGGACCGGGAAGCGGGTCTGTGTCTTGGGGCAAACCTTGAGGCAAAGAGATTCCTTCCGGCTTTTTGGTCAGAACTCCTTCACACCACTTCAGCTGTATTCCACTGCCCATTCCTGGGCCTAGGTAATCTCTGCTACCTGTCATTCCTTATAGCAATAGGGATCTTTTATCTTTTTAGTTTAACGTCATGAATGGGTTAGGATATTAATGATGAATTCTGCCACACACAGAGTAATTTTGTAACGGTATTCTTTTCTCTCAATAAAATAAAGCTTTGCTTTAGTCTGGTTTGAACCTGCATTTTTTGGGTTATACACACACTATTTAGGCACATTTCAGGCAAAGTGCTTGGTTTATCCCTAGCAAAAGATCCCCCCCTTTTCAAGAGGAGGTGTGTTTAATGGGACACGTAGGTGGCAGGTTCACACACTCAGGTTCCCAGTAGAAACGTGTTAACAACTTCCATATCCTGGCTGCCATTAAAGTTTGGTAGGTTGAAGCTAGAAGTAAACAAGAGGACATGCATAATTACAATTGCCTTGTAATGTTGTGCACTTTTCCCTGCAACATCTACTGCTGGCTAACATTGATGACAGGATACTGAGCTTGACTGACCACTGTTCTGACCCAGATTTCTGATTCTTATGTAACCCTTCCTATTTGCGTAGTGGACAACATTCCTTTACTTCCTCATTCAATGTCTATTATTCCCAAGGAAGGCATTAATTGTATAATAATAGTTTAGAATGACTACAAATGTTTTGGTTTTATCTAATGGTGGTAATGTGGTACTATGGCTGTATATAGATGCCATATTCTATTTGAAAGCAATTTTTATAGCACTTTTAGTGACAAACTTCACAACTCTGTGAGATAGGTTATTCATATGACTATTTTACCATTTGGAACCGAGATATACTACTCAGTGAGTCCAGGCAGAAACTGAACATATGTGTGAAACTCCACTTTCAATTATCTCTACTAAACCAGTTCCCTGACCTTAGACTCCTTGTGTTCCTTGTGCGCAGATCCTTGTGTTATATAATAACCCCCACCGCCCCCCACATCAGTGCTGTGTCCTTCATTTTCCTACAGGACTAGCCTAGAGTCTAGATCCTAGACACTGTGTGTGTGTGTGTGCGTGCATGAAATGTTGCACAGTGTTAGATGAGATGGCTATGTGATGAAAATTCTACTGCTTTCCTGGAACATTTCTCATAATTTTCGTTTACTTCTGAACAAAAAAGGAACAAGCCTCCATAACTTATAATTTGCAATGTTTTTCACACCACATAAATGAACAGTCTTCTCCAGCATAAAGGGAAATCCTATCCTGTCAGGTAGGTCTGCAGAGCAGACTCTAATCCTCAGGATATTTGTGGGCCTAAAGACAAATAACCCAAACTTAAATGATCATGATTACACTGATCATTCAGTCTAGGAACAATGCACCTTGGGATATCATTTTAGGGAACATGGCAGGCTGTTGGGGTCAGACTCTTAACCTAGGAAAGAAGACTTGCTGATGCACCATTGATTTCATGGTAATAATTGTGGTAACAAATGATTTCAGGGTCCTCAAAAGTCTGCTGACTCTTTAATAGAAAATCCATTTTAACCTAAATATCTTGCATATTCCAGTCTTCCCTTCTGATCCAAATTTCTGAATTCCAGCTGTGTGCTTTCCCCATGTTGTATGTATGATGTTATATTTATACTTTGCTTTTCAGTTAAGATTTGCTCACAAAATGACTTACAATTAAAATGCAAGATCAAGGTACATTTTTTAAAGGCTATGTGGAGGTGTTTATCATTATGGCAGTCTCTTCTGATTCCTGGTGGTTGATGTTTTGAATGCAGATCCAGGCTCTTGCCTCTAGAACAAGGATGGGAAACTTTTGGCCTTCCAGATGTTGTTGGACTCTCATTTGCATCAACCCTGGCCAGCCAGCATGGCCAAGGCTAATGGTCAGCAATGATGGGAGGTGTAGCCCAACAACACCTGGGCCACAGGTTTACAATCCCTGCTCAGGAATAGATGGTGGGTGTAGAAAGAGCTGCAGATAGATTCAGGGGCTAGCTGATGGTAAAGAAACGAGACCAAAGGAGCTGCCCTTCTGTTGATCTGCAAAGAAAAACAATTACAGCTCAGTACTTTAAAAAGCAAACATTACATTTTATTTGTGTTTTCTTGAAGATGCAAGTCAATAAGTACAACTAACACAACCTTCGGCCAGGTTAGGCATTTTCTTCTCCAAAGGCCATTTATTCCTCTCTCTCTCTACCCCTTCTCTTCCTATTAGGAGATCACTTCTGTTAAAATCGACATGTAGACCAAATGAACTCTGTCATGTGTGATGAGCGCACACTATCTGTTCTGCCACAGGTACACACACACACTGGTAACTGTGACTGGTTTCAGCTTCTCAGTGCATGCAGGCTATGGGCTGGGCATCCATACCAAATGTTGTGTATGCTTATCACATGATGGTGCATTCATGGTTGGTCTACATGTGGATTCCTTGCACTGAAGTGATATTTGTGCAGGAAATAATTGTGTATGAAGTGCCTGCTAGAAGTTTCATATGGTAGCACATCAAATAAAAAATACAGCAGGAAATAAACGAATCAAGCAGATTCTGTGTCACATTCTGTGTACTGTGTCACATTCTGCCATCATCTGGACAAAGAAAGAAACTGCAGGCGGTTGCCACTATGGGCGGCAGCAGGTTGATAGAAAGGGCTCCTCCAGACAACCTGTTTATTGAGTATTCATTCAGATTTGCTCACACAAAACCTGTGTGGTTAGACTATATCCAGTCTTTATTGAGAATTTGTTTTATAATAATAATAATAATAATACATTTAATTTCTTCGTCGCCTATCTGGCCAATGGCCACTCTAGGCGACTTACAAAATTTTTAAAATACAATTAATAAAATACAGTAATACAATAAAAACAATAGATCTACAACAACAATATTAAAACTGGGTAGGAGGCATTACAATTATATTGATTAACCCTCCCCGGATACCCCGAAGGCCTGCTGAAAAAGCCAGGTCTTTAAGGCTTTCCGAAATACATTTAGGAAAGAGGCATGCCGGAGATCTTGTGGGAGGGAGTTCCAAAGATTTCATTTATTTGTGGAGAGGTTATATGACAATGAGTTTTCATCCTGATTTGTCTGTGTGGTGGTTATACATCTTCCCACTAATCATTGATTCATACCACAATTTTCACTTTTGTAACCACGAAAAGACAAAAAGACAAAAAAAAGTAAGTGGATTGGTTGTTCTGGGACAACAGAGCACTTTAATCCACTTTAACTATGCAAACCTAAATTTCCAGTATGTGCTTGAATCCCTCCCACAAAATATTGACAGTATAAATGTACTGTTTACATATACTTTCCCCTCTGAGAACTGCATGCTTAGGTTTTTAACTCTTAAAACCATTATTAAATACTAAACATAGGCTGTAAACACACTAGTCGTCAGAGCAAAGCATTTTCCATTAGCCCTGGAGGGGCAATGGGTTGATCTGTTGATCAGTTGTGAAATCTCTTTGAAGGTGAATTAGAAAAAAAACCAACACATGCAAGAAGCTCCACCAGGTTTTACAGTAAAAAGGGGTGGGATTTGACTAGCACTGTGTGCCCCCATTTCAGAAGAGAGAGGTGTAGATGCACTGGAGCAGACAGAACAGTGAGTGTGTTTCTACCCATACACAGTTGAACCGTGCACTCACACACTATCCATATTCCTATATGTAGGTTGAAAAATGGGACAGGGGTATTTTGTTAAGTAGTCCAGTTTCCAGGATTGTGGAGCAGATCTGGAATCTAGTTTTTGAGCTTTTGCTAGTAGACTGTTTGAGCTTACCCCACCCCACCCCACCCCACGACTGGGAATACTGATTGCACAGGATTTCCAAACACAAGGCAGAGCCTTTGTGTGTACAGCAGGCTCCCCTTTACAGATGTCTTCCCAATGTGTGGATGCATGGTGGTGGATCTGAGGCATGATGGCAGGTTTGATGCCAGAAGGCAAGGCCCTTCTGTGACATGCACATGGAGGCGATGCCTGGATGGGACTAGAATTAGCGACTCATCAAGATCCAAGAAGGAAAACAAACCGCAGAAGAGAGGCTTGAACGGTGAACAAAAAAGGGATGCTACAATTGGCTAGGTGGGGAGAAGCACAATGTAAGATTCAGTCTGCATCACTTATGCAAAAACCTTTGAACCTGTTTAAGGATTCTTTGCACCTTTGAACCTATTTAAGGATTCTTTGCAAGAAAAGATGGATTACAGTGACCAATTTATTTGGTACAGACTGTCCCCTTTGTCTCTAAATAGCCAGTGTGGTGTAGTGGTTAGAGTGCTGGATTAGAATTTATGAGACCAAATCCCTGCTTAGCCATGAAGGTCACCGGGTGACCTTGAGCATTCAGTGTCTCTCAGGGTGGTTGTGAGAATAAAAACAGGGAGGGGGAGGACCATGTTATGCCACTTTGAGCTCCATGGAGGAAGAGTGGGACATAGAAAACACATTTAATACTTGGGTATGGATACCTGTGAACAAAACATGCTTCTAATCAAATGTGAAGGGTACAGATATACAAAATGTGACACATCTCCCTTTAAAATACTTGGAAGCCAAACCCTAATATTTTCCAGTAACCACTTTTCAGCATTTTACAGGGCATGCACTGAATTTTACACAGTGCCCTTCAGATTTGAAGACAGATATAATTCCTGAGTAGAAAATAGAAAATGAAAACTGCTTTATAATTTTTACATCTGCCTAACCAGAAGAAGGTGTGTTTATATTACAAAAATGCTCACAACTTTTGCTCTGCCCACTTTTGCCTCTGCCTGTCCCCCATACCACCACCACGAGCATGTGGCCCCGGAAGGTTGCCCATAATGGAGTGCAGCCCACAGGCTGAAAAATGTTCCCCACCCCTGCTGTGGGGACAAATCCCACAATGTTGGGAACTGATCTGTGCAAAGGCAAGCTACTAGCCATATGTGAAATCACCACACAGAGGCAATTGAGTTATCTCTGGATGATTTCCAGTCGCAAGTATAATGCTGCCCTGGCTTCTTCTGGGAGGAAGGGGCGGGATAGAAATTTAATAAATAAATAAATAAAAGTAGGCCCACATTTGAAATAGCTTTTGGAATCAGTTCAACTAAGGTATTCAAAAGCTATCTTTCTAGTTAAACTGAAATAACCAACAGAGAGTCCCTCATGGATCAGTCTTATGGCCCTTTTAATAAAATATTTCGATTGGTGACCTAGCAGAGGAGAGGAAGAAGAGTGTTGATGTAATCTGAAGATGACACCAAGCTGTAAGGTATTGTTAGTGCTGAGAAGAATCAGGAAATGATGAGGGATTAGTTTAATGACCTCATGAGCTGGAGCAATTGAAATGGAATGAAATGCAATAGTACCAAGCATAAGGTCATCATGCATTCAAGGACAAACAATAAGTGTATTTGTTTTTTGTCAGGGCTCATCATTTGGAAACAACTGAGCAGGAAAGAGATTTCAGGCTATTGGTTGATTACAATACAGCCATGAGCTGTCAGTGTGATGCAGCTGCACAAAGAGGTTACATCCAGATCTCGAGTGTGAGGCATTTCTAGTGGGAATCAAGAATATGGGTACTCCATGTACAAGTCATGTGTTTGGCCTGATTTAGTACTTTGTGATCACTTTTGGCCCTTGGTTTCCAGGAAGAGTGAATTCAAGGCAGAATAGGCACAAAGAAGGGCAATTAAATGTAAGTGTTCATAAGAATAGAGAACACAAATTCCCAGTACTCTTAACAAACTGTAGTTCCCATTATGCTTTGGGATTAACAGAGTTTGGACTTTTCACTTCCAAAGAGAAGGATGAGGGGAAGTAGCTCTCTACAAATATATCTGAGGCAGTAATATGGAGGTTGAAGGCAGCCGTGGATTCTGTTGGAATGGGAGACAGCAACCCTTGTAGTCAGTTACCGTAACTCTGCTGACTTCCAATAGATTCAAGAACTAATAGATACAACCTGGACATTAATAAACATAGGCTAGAAATTGGAAGGTTTTGTACTAGAATCATGAAATTCTGGCACAGTCTCCCTGGAAGAGTTGGGATCCAAGAAAGTAACTTGTTTCAAAACAGAATAACTTTTAAAGAACTTTGTATTGATTCTCCTACCCACTGGAATCTCAGCTGAAACTCATTCAGATGATGAAGGATTCCTGACCCTCAACCCCTCTCATGTGACCCTGGCTCCCCTCCCCCTGCCTGCCCCTCCATTTATTTATTTATTATTTAATTTGTATCCAGCCCTTCCTCCCAGCAGGAGCCCAGGGCGGCAAACAAAAGCACTAAAAAGACTTTAAAACATCAAAAAACCAGACCTTAAAATACATTAAAACAAAAAAACTTTAAAAAACATTTTTTAAAAAAACTTTAAAAACATCTTCAATAAAAAGGGTTAAAAAACATATTGTTTAGAAAAAAAGGTTTTTAAAAAAACATATTAAAAATCAATTCCAACACAGACGCAGACTGGGATAGGTCTCAACTTAAAAGGCTTGTTGAAAGAGGAAAGTCTTCAATAGGCACCAAAAAGATAACAGAGATGGCACCTGCCTAATATTTAAGGGGAGGGAATTCCACAGGGTAGGTGCCGCCACACTAAAGGTCCATTTCCTATGTTGTGCAGAATCGACCTCCTGATAAGATGGTACCCAGTGATCGACTGGGTATATAAGGGATAAGACGGTCTTTCAGGTATCCTGGTCCCAAGCTGTATAGGGCTTTGTACACCAAAACTAGAACCTTGAACTTGGCCGGTAGCAAATGGGCAGCCAGTGCAATTCTTTCAGCAGCGGGGTGACATGTTGGTGATACCCTGCCCCAGTGAGCAGTCTCGCCACCGCGTTTTGCACCAGCTGCAACTTCTGGACCAACCTCAAGGGCAGCCCCACATAGAGCGCATTACAGTAATCCCACCTAGAGGTTACCAGTGAGTGGACAACAATGGTCAGGCTATCCCAGTCCAGAAATGGCTGCAGCTGTCTTATTAGCCAAAGCTGGTAAAACGCACTCCTAAGGTCACCTTGGCCTCTAGAGAGAAAGATGGATCCAGGAGCACCCCCAGACTACGAACCTGCTCTTTCAGAGGAAGTACAACCCCATCCAAAGCAGGCAACTGACTAGTTATCCGAACTTGGGAACCACCAACCCACAGCCCACAGTGCGTCTGTTTTGCTAGGATTCAGACTCAGTTTATTGGCCCTCATCCAGCCCACCAAACATGACGTGCAAACATGGCCTGAGGTTCACTGTTGAATTAGATAGTGAAGAAAGGAGCAGCTGAAGTGGGACCATACCAAGACATTTCTGTGCTCTGTGGAGACAAGTTTAAATAAAAATGCCACCACCATATCCCATCTTAAAGTAACTCCATTTCTTTCCAATGGCAACTCAACATTATTATAGATAGAAATGTGTGCATATTGCACATTCAGTTTTGTAACTTTCACTTAATTTACAAAAAATATAATTCTGGTCAGTGTGACCTTGGATAATGTGTTCCGGAGAGAAGGATCAGCCCCAGGCCTGGCAGAAATGGCAGCAGCAGGAGGAGAGGGAAATGTGTGTGCGTGTGAGCGCAAAAGGGGGGAGGGGAGGCCCTGGACTCGCACCACCACCAGCAGTCCCCAAGAATCAAGGGATCCAGCAGCCTTGCGAGGTTCCTTAGCTAGGAAAGGCTGCTGGGGGCTGGGTGTGAGGGGGTGTGAGGGGGGGAGGTGGAGATCCCCCTCCCCCAAGCCCTAGCTTGTTAACCATGTTGCCAGAAGGGGGGGGAAATGTAGCCACCACCACCTCCCGCTGCGCTGAGCTTGCTACATCGCAGTTATTCCTATCCCAAACCTTCCCCAGTGCACTGCAGTACCTGCTTGTGCGCAAATGCGGAAATGTGCATTTCCACATCTGGGAAGCACATGGCTCTGATTGGTTCAGTTTCCCGGGCTTTTCCAAGCACATTCGCGCACATGCGCATAAGTGAAAATCCATTATTGGATGGTAATGATGGAAGGGGTACTGGGACACGCCCAAGGTCCGCCCATGGACCGCCTACATCTCTATAAACCGCGGTATTGCATCCGAGCCCCTAATGTTGCAGCTGATGATTACCGGTTTAAAAAAGCAAATTGCATTTTTTGCGGTAATGCCAAAACGGATTTAACCGTGCGAAAATGCGCAAAAGCACGTGGCGTCATATGGACAACCGAAAAATAATGAATACACAAAGCGATTATGTCACACATTATACAGTCATCTGGATGAGCCCTAGGACTCAACTGGGACCCACGTTCAAGTCCATATTCATCCAGGAAGTTCCCTGAGTGACTTTGGTCTGTATCTCTCAGCCTTACCACGCTGGGTTGATGTCAGGATAAAATGAAGAGAACCATGTACCCTAACCCTGAGTTCTTTTAAAGAAGTGTGGAATCAAAATGTGATGATGTGAGAACAACATCCTGACAACACTAGGGAAACTGCTAGTATGACATTAGGTTACCAAGTCATACTCCTATTAATAATAATTGTTTAAAACCACTTGATTTCTATGAAGTGGATTATGACTTGGAACATACAGAAACTAAGTAAACATTTTAAAACCCATTTGCAGTTTGGAAATTAACCTGTGGTTTCAATGGGTGGCACGTCTCTTGAATTGACAAACTACTCAGATGTGCAGTTTGTTTTACAGTTGGATGATTTATCAGGAAAACACACATCAGTCCCCCTCTAGTGGACGATTGTACAAACACATTCCTTACTACAATTAATATATATATATATATACATTTAATTTATTTCAGATAAATAAATAACCATAGAAGAAGAGGGAACACAGGGAGTTAGATAGATTACCCTTTAAGATTAACCAGGGGCTGCTGAATTCCCCAGGGATAATTAGGCAAAAATAACTGCTGCTGTAGTCAGGACTAATTAAGAAGAAGCAGAGGTGCAAGCCTGTTTTCTAGGACCCAGCAACTGCACTGGCTTACTTGCTTTGCTATGGAAGAAATAGCTCAGCTGAAAGCTAATTTGTGGAAAAGGAGTTGAGGTTGAGAGTGTGAAGAGCCTTTAACAGTGAATAGTTTTTTGTCAGTCTATACAGTAATATTAATAAATTGGGGCTTTTCACCACAATTGGGATCCCTTCTTAATTAATTTTAATCTAATAGAACATCTTGAGACCTCGCCTTCCTCTGAAAGCACTTCTGGTGACTCTGGAACATGCTTTTTTTCCTTCTCAGCCCTGTAAACTAGAGTGGCAGGCCAGTTCCTGAGCTCTCCCACCCCTGTGGACCACTTTGCCTGGGGGGTAGAGCTGTCCACCTGTCAGTCCCTGATGTTACCATAACAACAGGAGACCCAGCTTCAAAGATTATTCAAAGAATAATTGGGAGAGCATTCTAAGTGCGTTTCAAATTATTTGTTTTCTTCCTTTGCAGCCCAGCTTTAACTTAGAGGAAGATCCATGCCAAAAACAGGGCTTGCAGGAATAGGCCGCTCACATTCCAGCCATGCAATAATCACCTGCACCCACATCTCTCCATATACTCCATTCAGCCAAGCATTATCACAGTTCAGGGAAACATTCCATCCAGGCAAAATCGCTGAAGGATGGCATGGAGAAGGGCCAGTGTGGGGTGTGGCCTGAGGAGAGAGGGTATTGCCTGGAAAGTGGGTGTGATCTAGGGAGAGGCCCAAGGGCCAGATGGAGAGGGCTGGAGGGCCTGAGATTCCCCACTCCTGCTTTATAAGATGACTACCTCAATAATGCCCATATATTAAGGAGCATTAGAGAGAGAGAAAACTACATAAGAAAAGCATGCCATTTAAAATATAGCGACATGGAGTACAACATCCTCATTTTCAGTGCTAAATGTTCAAGAATCAACACAAAACTGAAATTCTTCCTTAAAATTGAAAACCAGAAGAGAGCAAGTACTCTTAAGCCAATTGAAACAAATAGTTCTATAATACAATCCTGTATATGCATACTCAGAAATAAATCAAAAAGTTGGGGCTTACTCTCAGAAAAGCATATATATGATTGCAGCCTTCAGTGTTCCAAATGTTGTTCTAGATTGTGGCTATATTCTACCCTCCAAATCTGTATTATTTGTTTTAGGGGAATCATAATAGCATGCAAGGTTTTTTTTGGGGGGGGGGAGGAGCATGATTGTGCAATCTTGAATTCAATTCCACATTCTGTTTTTCTTACACAACTCTTCTACATCTTTTGATGGTCAGTTTTTTGGTTGTTATCAGCAGTCCCTTGAAAATGAAAGTTTTATTATTTAACAGGAGGATAGCCTTTGTTTTGGTTTGCAGCAAAGTTCTCAGTGAATTTAATTTATTAGCCCTCTGGAGCTCTGGATCGTGAGAAAGTATTCCGGGGCAAGTGGGTGCATCAAGTTTCTGTGTCGCACTGCATCATTATGTTTATCCTCTGCAGACAATGTCAGGCCTCTTTCATGAAAACAGGGCCAAGATTGCTCTCTATGTGCCAGTGAATATCATAGTGTGAGCAGTCAGATGGATTCTTAGGGTTTTCATTGCTTGGTCTGATTCTTGTTCTCCCTCCTCTTGGGAACAAAGGGCAGATACTCAAGCAGCTATGAGAGAATATATTGACTGTTCTTATCTAATTTGAATTCCTTGATGGTGCTCCAGGAATTCTGTCCTTGGCCAAGCCTTGACAGAGTTTTTACATCATCACAAATACTGTTTTTGGGGTGGGATTTAACCCATCATGGCAAATTCAGGTTATGCAATTAAAATTGAGTTTGGGGCTATTGCACAACAAATCCCTCTGCCATGGACGTTTTTGCAATAAGGAAAGTGATGGAAAAATACACTGGAAAGTGTGGGATAACATTTGCTTGACACAACATTGTCTAACCTACCTGCAAATATGTATTTAAGGAATTTATTGTTGGGGAGTTTATATTTTTATATTCTTAATAATTATTATTATTTTGCATCCCTTATTGTCTGCTTGTATTTCTTTTGCTAAAGTTTGCGTTCCTCTTTGTTCTTATTTGGGCAAGACTTTCATTTTCTGAAGGAAATCTTCCTCTGATAGCCTCTAATAGCTGTCTCAACTCTGAACCACCTTGACATCCTCTTGGCCCTGGTGTTACCTTTCCTGATTAGTGGCATACATTTAAGCTGAGCTTCTATTACTGTAGTTTTGAACAACCCCCAAGCATTCTGGAGAGATATGAGCCTCTTTCCTTTTCTTTTAATCTTCATTTTTATGAATCTCCTCTTTCTTGGGAAGTCAAATGGGACTGTGTTGGACTTTTCATAACAACTGTCCGCTTACATACATGTTGAATGTTATAGCACTAGGGTAACTGTTCCTAATCAGTTCAACAACACATCTCATGCAAGGTTCAGGGCACCACTTTTCAGTTGCAAAATGTGGGTCTTACTAAACCACTAGAAAAAAATATTAATCAGTACTAAATATTGTTTTCAAAAACTCTGTTTGGGTGACTCCAGACTCTGTCCTCTTAAGAGAGGCTGATACTGTCAGTGCTGTAGCTTGTGGCTGGAACCTTACACACAGTGAGGTTGCCTGGGAGCCTAGCCCTGTGCAGGACTGCAGCCAGCATTTTTTCCTAGTGTACCAGAAATAAACCTCATATTAGATCCACATGGAGAAGATAAGAAATGCATTAGTAGACAGGTAAGTAGTAACCAGATGTCACTATTATTCCATTGCTTTATCAGGCCATTAGCAAGATTTATTTAAATACTATATTCACTATAGAATCATTTGAGAAGAGGCTGAGAGATATGCCCCTGCAGCAAACATTTTGCTGCCATCCCTTTCCCTCCTGCAAAAACACATTGCAACTAGCACTTTAGTAAGTTAAGTATCTCTTTTGATTTTTAAAGCAATTATATAAATGACAATGCTTGGTATCTGTTTCCTCTAGGCTATGAATTGCTTCCTGACCATTTTTTCTGGCTATAATTATTGTAGATGTAATACATGCATTGATCCCATCCCGCATTGTGCTGCAAGCACAGAAAAGAAAACAAAAGAAACAAAAGAGAAAGTCAGAAGAAAATTTATTGTTATTTTCAAAGGAGAGTGAGAAAAGATGGAGATTATTTTGTACTGTAGGACTGACACAGCAGTCACATCTTAATAAATGAAAGACCATTTATTTATTTATTTATTTATTAAATTTATATCCCACCATTCCTCCCAGAAGGAGCCCAGGGCGGCAAACAAACAAAAACTAAAATTACTTTAAAATGTCTTAAAAACAAAATACTTTAAAATGTATTAAAACAAAACATCTTAAAAACATATTTAAAAAAAAAACTTTAAAAACATCTTAAAAAGCAATCCCAGCACAGATTCAGACTGGGATAAGGTCTCTACTTAAAAGGCTTGTTGAAAGAGGAAGGTCTTGAATAGAAGCCGAAAAGATAACAGAGTTTGTGCCTGTCTAATATTTAAGGGTAGGAAATTCCAAAGTGTTAGTGTCACAACACTAAAGGTCATCTTCCTATGTTGTGCAGAGCAGACGTCTTGATGAGATGATATCTGCAGGAGGCCCTCACCAGCAGTGATTGACTGGGTATAAGGGGTAAGACAATCTTTCAGGTATTCTGGTCCTCATCTGTGTAGGGCTTTGCACACCGAACTAGAAATGTGAAAGTGGCCTGGTAGCTAATGGGCACCCCATCAATCAGAATACTCTTTTTATTGCCATTGATAGAAATAAAAATGATGGAGGAGAGGAATAGAAGTGAAAAATATAAAGTGGAGACAGAATTACTGAGGTTTGGATATAATAATTGTGAAGAGAGAAAGGGCATGATAATCTTTAAAATATTTATAATAACGATAATTAATATTATAGTAACAGCAATAACAAAATTGGATAAGCAATTAAACACTTATCTATTGCTGTTTATACAGAGAACTGAAAACTGTTTCTGAGCTTTAAAAAAAAGAAAAAATGACAGAACTAGAATGTGACATTTCACATGAGCAAAGTTAACATAAGAACATAAGAAGAGCCTGCTGGATCAAGCCAGTGGCCCATCTAGTCCAGCATCCTGTTCTCACAGTGGCCAACCAGGTGCCTGAGGGAAGCCCGCAAGCAGGACCCGAGTGCAAGAACACTCTCCCCTCCTGA
Source organism: Rhineura floridana (assembly GCF_030035675.1). NCBI lineage: Eukaryota > Metazoa > Chordata > Lepidosauria > Squamata > Rhineuridae > Rhineura > Rhineura floridana. The sequence continues at coordinate 90,679,645 of NC_084482.1, read as the reverse complement.
GGCTTCCGGCAACTGGTTTTCAGAAGCATGCTGCCTCTGACTAGGGTGGCAGAGCACAGCCATCATTGCTAGTAGCCATTGATAGCCCTGTCCTCCATGAATTTGTCTAATCTTCTTTTAAAGCCATCCAAGCTGGTGGCCATTACTGCGTCTTGTGGGAGCAAATTCCATAGTTTAACTATGCGCTGAGTAAAGAAGTACTTCCTTTTGTCTGTCCTGAATCTTCCAACATTCACCTTCTTTGAATGTCCACGAGTTCTAGTATTATGAGAGAGGGAGAAAAACTTTTCTCTATCCACTTTCTCAGTGCCATGCATAATTTTATACACTTCTATCATGTCTCCTCTGACCCGCCTTTTCTCTAAACTAAAAAGCCCCAAATGCTGCAACCTTTCCTCATAAGAGAGTTGCTCCGTCCCCTTGATCATTCTGGTTGCCCTCTTCTGAACCTTTTCCAACTCTATAATATCCTTTTTGAGATGAGGCGACCAGAACTGAACACAGTATTCCAAATGCGGTCGCACCATAGATTTATACAACGGCATTATATTGGCTGTTTCATTTTCAATACCTTTCCTAATTATCGCTAGCATGGAATTTGCCTTTTTCACAGCTGCTGCACACTGGGTCGACATTTTCATCATGCTGTCCACTACAACCCCGAGGTCTCTCTCCTGGTCGGTCACCGCCAGTTCAGACCCCATGAGCGTATATGTGAAATTAAGATGTTTTGCTCCAATATGCATAATTTTACACTTGTTTATATTGAATTGCATTTGCCATTTTTCCGCCCATTCACTCAGTTTGGAGAGGTCTTTTTGGAGCTCTTCGCAATCCCTTTTTGTTTTAACAACCCTGAACAATTTAGTATCATCAGCAAACTTGGCCACTTCACTGCTCACTCCTAATTCTAGGTCATTAATGAACAAGTTGAAAAGTACAGGTCCCAATACCGATCCTTGAGGGACTCCACTTTCTACAGCCCTCCATTGGGAGAACTGTCCGTTTAGTCCTACTCTCTGCTTTCTGCTTCTTAACCAATTCCTTATCCACAAGAGGACCTCTCTTCTTATTCCATGACTGGTAAGCTTCCTCAGAAGTCTTTGGTGAGGTACCTTGTCAAATGCTTTTTGAAAGTCTAAGTACACTATGTCCACTGGATCACCTCTATCTATATGCTTGTTGACACTCTCAAAGAATTCTAATAGGTTACTGAGACAGGACTTTCCCTTGCAGAAGTCATGCTGGCTCTGCTTCAGCAAGGCTTGTTCTTCTATGTGCTAGTTAATCTAGCTTTAATAATACTTTCTACCAGTTTTCCAGGGACAGAAATTAAGCTAGCTGGCCTGTAATTTCCGGGATCCCCCTGGATCCCTTTTTGAAGATTGGTGTTACATTTGCCACTTTCCAGTCCTCAGGCACGGACGGAGGAGGACCTGAGGGACAAGTTACATATTTTAGTTAGCAGATCAGCAATTTCACATTTGAGTTCTTTGAGAACTCTCAGGTGGATGCCATCTGGGCCCGGTGATTTGTCAGTTTTTATATTGCCTATTAAGCCTAGAACTTCCTCTCTCGTTACCACTATTTGTCTCAGTTCCTCAGAATCCCCTCCTGCAAATGTTAGTGCAGGTTCAGGGAACTGCCCTATATCTTCCACTGTGAAGATGCAAAAAATTCATTTAGCTTCTCTGCAATCTCATCATTCTTTAGTACACCTTTGACTCCCTTATCATCCAAGGGTCCAATCGCCTCCCTAGATGGTCTCCTGCTTTGAATGTATTTATAGATTTTTTTGTTGTTGGTTTTTATGTTCTTAGCAATGTGCTCCTCAAATTCTTTTTTGGCATCCCTTATTGTCTTCTTGCATTTCTTTTGCCAGAGTTTGTGTTCCTTTATATTTTCTTCATTTGGACAAGACTTCCATTTTCTGAAGGAAGACTTTTTGCCTCTAAGAGCTTCCTTGACTTTGCTCGTTAACCATGCTGGCATCTTCTTGGCCCTGGCGGTAACTTTTCTGATCTGCAGTATGCACTCCAGTTGAGCTTCTAATATAGTGTTTTTAAACACCTTCCAAGCATTTTCAAGTGGTGTGGCCCTCTGGACTTTGTTTTTCAGCTTTCTTCTTACAATTCCCCTCATTTTTGTGAAGTTTCCTCTTTTGAAGTCAAATGTGGCCGTGTTGGATTTTCTTGGCAATTGGCCATTTACATGTATGTTTAATTTAATAGCACTATGGTCACTGCTCCCAATCGGTTCGACAACACTTACATCTCGCACCAGGTCCTGGTCCCCACTGAGGATTAAGTCCAGGGTTGCCATCCTCTGGTTGGTTCCATGACCAACTGGTCTAGGGCATAGTCATTTAGAATATCTAGAAATTTTGCTTCTTTGTCGTGACTGGAACACATATGCGGCCAGTCTATGGGCTTATCCAAACGGAGCGGGATAATCCACGGTTCCCATATTCGGTTTGTCATCTGGTAGTCCTCACTTTTCCTTTTAGTACGCTCTTTCCCAATTAAAAAAAAACGCTTTTTTGCACCCGCACCCGCAGCAGTAAGACCCCTACATTCTTTTCGCTTTTTCCAAGCTCCGCCTCTAAAACCTCCCCCTATCAACCAATTGGTCAGCAAAAAAATTACATATGCTCCTCTCCCCCTTTGCAACGAAGCACAATATGGCTGTCAAGGAGTTATCGCCTCAGAAGGAAAGGCTGCTGGTCAGTTTCACGCCTGCCTTATTTGTAATATTATGCTTAAATGAATGTATGCTTTTCTGCCTTTATTGATATTTAAGGAGATACACACGCTGGCAATTGCACTTATTTCTCCAAAAAAGCAAGAAACATGTCACCCCCCCTCCTTCTCCCTTTCCTTCCCAGGAGAATGAAATTGACAAAGCTTTGGGAGCAGGCTTGAAACGGACCAGATGCTCTTTTCTAAGTTTGTATTTGTGATATTACACTTAAACAAATGTATGCTTTTCTGATTTGAAGCAAAAACCCCAGCAAGTACAATGAAATTGACAAAGCTTTCCCCAGGCAGGCTGAAACCGACCACCCCACCTTTCTCGCTTGCTGTGCACTGCAGATCTCACCCGGAGCGGCCGCCCAGTTTGCAGGCTGGCAAAAAATAAAATGCATCTGCGCACAGACACCCCCCCCAACACCCCACCATTGCGATGATTGGTTCAATTTTCCCGGGCTTATTCTTGCACATGCGCAAAAGTGCAGATACGTGATTGGCTGGAATGAGGAGAAGGGGCAAGGGGAAACGCCCAAGAACAACCCATCAGCTGTAAAGTCCGAGGTATTGCATACTAACTCCTGAAGGCACAGTGGATGATTCCCGATTTTAAAGAGCAAATCGCATTTTTGCCGGTATTGCAAGGAGCGGATTTAACCTGCGAAAATGCATAACAGCGCGAGACGTCATTTGGACGACTGAAAAATAATGAACACACATAGCGGGCGTGTCACACATTTTGCAGTCGTCTGGATGAGCCCTATGTCTGGGTAGTTGAAGTCACCTTTTACTACCACATTTCCTAGTTTGGATGGTTCCTCAATTTCATATCTCATCTCAAGGTCTCCCTGAGCATTTTGATCAGGGGGATGATAAATCATTCCCAGTATTAAATCACTCCTGGGGCATGGTATCACCACCCACAACGATTCTGTGGAGGAGTCTGCATCTTTTGGGGTTTCGAGCTTGCTGGATTCAATGCCTTCTTTCACGTATAGAGCGCCACTGCCACCAATACATCCTTCCCTGTCCTTCCGATATAGTTTATATCCAGGGATAACCGTATCCCACTGGTTTTCTCCATTCCACCAGGTCTCCGTTATGCTCACTATATCAATGCTCTCCTCTAAGACCAAACACTCCAGTTCTCCCATCTTGGTTCGGAGGCTCCTAGCATTAGCGTACAGACACTTGTAAGCAGTGTCTCTCTTCAAGTGTCTTTGGCACTTGTGGTTTGGCCTGTGGTAATTTTGCCCTTCTGAATTGATATCCTGTGCCCCTGCTCTCACAATGCCTACTTCTAGGCCTACCCCCTTTAAAATTTCATCATTTCTTTGGTTTTTATCCCAGGGGGGAGGTTTATTCCGAACCGGACCTTTCTCAGCTCCTGTCGGGTTTCCCCCCTCAGTCAGTTTAAAAGCTGCTCTGCCACCTTTTTAATTTTAAGTGCCAGCAGTCTGGTTCCATTCTGGTTCAAGTGGAGCCTGTCCCTTTTGTACAGGTCCGGCTTGTCCCAAAATGACAATATTCATAGTGAAATTAAATTAATAGGCACTTATCTATACATATCTATAGTTTCCTTAATACATTCCTCAAATAAAAGGGGTCTACATGTAGTCAGGGAGACTCATTGTGTTGATGATGTACATATTATTCCAGGTAAGCCTAAATGTGAAGACTTCCCCAGCTCACACATCCACACTTAATATATGTATGTCTGGGGTGAAGCAGAGGGAACTGTGTGACCTTGCTGCTACATGGAACTTCTTCCTAACAGTAACATGTGAAGGCTATTTGGGACTCATTCAGTTATGATGACTATAGCACAGGGGTGTAGTCGTCCAGAGTCTCGGGGAGTCTTGGAGCCAATCAGAGTGGAAGGAGGTGAGTCAGCCACGAGAAGCCTCTTCTCAGCAGGTAACATTTCCCTTTCATACTGATTGGTTCCTAGGGATATCTGTTGTTGTGAGAGAAGTTTTAAAAAGGATCTCATTCTTAACGCAGAAGCAAAAAAAGGGGGGGGGAGCAGGGCCGTGACTAACATGAAGGGACCCTGCACTTCTGAATTTGCCACTACACTACTGCTATAGCATGAAGTGATGAGAATAGTCAGCCAGAAACAAGCCCCTCCCCATCAAATATTGTCCCTTTGAAAAACCAATACTCTGCCTACCCTTTGTCACAACTTTGCTTTCCTGCCTTCAGCCACAGTCTGTAACCTCCTTTTATGCCCAAAACGTGCGCCCAAACAAAAGCAGAATACAAACACAGCAAAGGGCAATAGAAGAATGTTTTGTTTTTAATATACTTGCTAAAAGCACTAATAATACAGATCTCTTCACAGGAAGGGCCCTGGCTCAATGGTAGAGATTTCAACACACTTTGCATCCAAAGGGTCCCAGGTTCAATGGGCATTTCCAGGCCCAGAAAGTAGACTCCTGTATGAGACCCTGGAGAGCTGCTGCCAGTCAGTGTAGTGCCAATACTAGGGGGACCAATGATCCAGCTAGGCAGGACTCCAAACGCTTCCAGACAACCTGCTTATTGGGTTGATTTGTCTGCACAAAGTTTGCGGGGAGATTAAAGGAGGTCGCGTCAAGCAATTGTTATCCCACACTTGGAGCGTCAATTTATCTTTAACTGAGCAGCCCAAATTTGCCCGGTATGGATTGATACAGGCAAATAGAGACAGCCTGGAAGTGGCCTTCCTATCCCACCCCACCCCCTTGTTACGGGAATCCACTCAGCACTACTCTTCACCACACCCGCAGTCACACAGCCCCTTATAGCAGGGCGCGCATCTTCTCTCTGTAAAACAGGGTCCCACAATGACAACGCCGGGAAGGAAAGCTTCAGCATTAATCCCTTCCTCAGTCGTTCTCGACTCAGCCCTGCGCCCTACTCCTTCCGACATTATTTGTTTGTGGAGAGGCGGGCTGGAGAAACAACGCAAGCCGCGAGCGCGCGCAAAAGAGGCGGCAAAGAAAACAGAAGTTTCAGAAAGCACTGCTCGATTGGCACTTGCTAGCGCTTTAGTCCTGTTTTACGCTTTGATAAGAGGACAAGCCAGGGTCTAAAACGCAAGCCTTGAAACTAACACACACTCTTCTAATTCTCTCACACGCAGTCTCTGTACACAGGCGCGCACACATATATGTATATAGATTTTATGAACTGAAGGAAGAGTATATGACGCTGGCCCTTTAAGAGTTGTCTTCTTTTTTTTAGGATCAGGTGTGATGCGAAAGGCTAATTCATAACGATAGCCTTTTTTGCCGCCCTGCAACGCTCCAATAGCGACGGCAGTGATGACGCAGCAGCCTCCCAGCTACTGAGAAGAATCCTCTCTGGCAGCGGAGCCCTTCCAAGCCCCGCGGGGCAAACGGCAAGCCTTGCGTCCGCCCATTTGGCAGGTGCTCCGCGCCGCTGTCCATTGGCTAGTCTCCTCACCCACGTGCCACGTTTGAACGCGCGATCTGGCGGGAGAACTTGCAGTTGCCAAAGACCAAGGTTCGTAGAAGTCCCGAGCCAGCCCTGCACACGTCGGAAGAGGAGACCCCCGTGCCTTCTTTTCTGCAGCGTCTCCTTCCTCCTCCTCTGGGGACGACCGCACCGCCTAGCCATGGGCAATACAGAGTCTGTCCCGCTTGAAGTAGCGATGCGCCTCAGCTTTAGTAGCAGCAGCAGCAGTAGCAACTGGATCCCTGGCGTCCCTCCACTGGGTAAGTACAGTGATCACCAGTCTTATCAGTGGGGGCTACTTGGCAGCATTTAATTTCATTGTGACACCGAGGGGTGCCAGCAGGATTTTCTGGGGTGGGAGTGGAGTTCCAAAAATAATGCAGGGGTCACACGCATGTAAAAAGATTCTACAGATAGAACATCAGCGGGTGAAACTTTCCTCATAATTCCATACTATAACAAACAAACTTACTCTGTTTTATATCTGCCTGCCACTGTGGAAGGAAGACTCTCCAATCATTTGATTGTGCTCCAAAGGACAACCCTGCTGTTGTCTGATGCCAACCGTAAACCATGCAAAGAATCTATGAATTGTAAACAAATTATGTTACTGTAGCTATTTCTTCTGCTGATCTTAGGCTGGCAATGATCTATTCAGTACAAGATGAGGCAGGGTATTTCAGATGGAGTGAATTTTATTTATTTATTTATTTGATTTATATCCTGCCCTTTCTCCTAGTAGTAGGCCAGGGCTGCAGACAAAAGCACTAAAACACTATAAAACATTGTAAAAACAGACTTCAAAATATATTAAAACACAACAACCATTAAAACAAAACATATTAAAAACATTTTTAAAAAAGCTTTATAAACATTTGAAAAAAGGTTTAAAAATCTCTACTTAAAAGGCTTGTTGAAAGAGGAAGGTCTTCAATAGGCACCGAAAAGATTTTATTATTTATTTTATTTATTTATTTATTTTATTTTATTAGATTTCTAAACCACCCTATAGCTTTCTAGCTCTCAGGGCGGTGTACAAAAAGGTAAAAACAGATTAAAATACAATAAACATGATAACATGATAACAATACACTGTAAAATATAGAAACAAAATCAAGACAAAGACAAATTAAAATAAAATTAAATTAAAATGCCTGAGCAAAGAGGTAGGTCTTTACCTGGCGCCGAAAGGATAACAAAGAAGGCGCCAGGTGTATCTCATCAGGGAGGGCGTTCCATAACTCGGGGGCCACCACTGAGAAGATAACAGAGATGGCCCCTGTCTAATATTTAAGGGTAGGGAATTCCATAGGGTAGGTGTGTCATGCTAAAGGTCTGTTTCCTATGTTGTATAGAATAGACCTCCTGATAATATGGTGTCTGCAGGAGGCCTTCACCTGCACAGAGCAGTGATCGACTGGGCATATAAGGGGTAAGGTCTTTCAGATATCCTGGTCCCAAGCTGTATAGGGCTTTGTACACCAGAACTAGAACCTTGAACTTGGCCCGGTAGCAAATGGGCAGCCAGTGCAATTCTTTCAGCAGCGGGGTGACATGTTGGCGATACCCTGCCCCAGTGAGCAGTCTCGCCACTGCATTTTGCACCAGCTGCAGTTTTTGGACCAGCCTCAAGGGCAGCCCCACATAGAGCACATTACAGTAATCCAATCTGGAGGTTACCAGTGCATGGACAACAATGGTCAGGCTATTCCTGTCCAAAAACAGCTGCAGCTGTGTTACTGTCTGAAGCTGGTGAAAGGCACTCCTAGCTTACGAATTAAAAGTGATTTAACATTTACAGCAGTTCTGTTGAGATGCTCATGCTGAGATAAATTCAAGATTTAAATAGTTAAAAAGGAAACGCTTCATTTGTTGTAGTTATTTGTTAACACTTCATAATAAAGATAGCAGTTTTTTTCTTTTTTCATTTTTGAGCAAAAAGGATTTGAAATCCCTCCTCAGCCATGAAGTTCGCTTGGTGCCCTTGGGCCAGTCAGTACCTCTTAGCCTAACCTACTTTACAGGCGTGTTGTGGGGGGAGAGCCATGTACACCACTTTGATCTCTTTGAATAACAGCAGCACTAACCCACTCTCAGGAACCCCCATATTCCCCCCATAGGAGGTAAGTAACTAATCACCCCTCCCCACATCAACCAGACCCCCCCGTCCCACTGCTGCATTTCCCTAGAAACAACACACACTCCAGTTATGAAGCACATAGTGAACATTTCTCTCCATTGCACTGCCCATGCTGTAAAAACAACAGCAACAAAACACTTGGACAACTTGATGTGTATTAAGAAGTAGCATCTGTAACTGCATAATTTGTAATATACCGCAGGCCAAAAAAAAGGTGATGAGACACTAGAAATAAAGTGCACCCAAAGCCAGGAAAACAGCCACCACCACCCCATGCTTTGATGGTTACATTCCACTCCTGATTTTTTTACAGCAAGCAAAAAAGTACTTTGAACGTGTACATTTTCATATTTTAAACTCGCGTATTGTTTTGCTCATTTTCTGCCTTAGACCAGTTAACAATTCCCATCTGAACCTACCTCACATGGCTGTTGTGAAGATATAGAAGAATGTATAAAATGACTGCAAAAGGGGACTTGGTGCCTGTATCACAGGCATCACATTTTGCCTCCTTTGACTAAAGTGATGAGACTTTCTTTGTAAAGGGGCATGTTTTGTTCTCTCCCCCCCCTTTAGTGCACCTCCATGCTTCAACCAATCTGGCATGATCTTGTGTGTTTAGATTGTATTCAAGTGAGCTTACTTGCCCCTTGCTCACAAGAAAGCCTAGGCTACAATCCCATACCTGCTTAAGCCCATTAAACAAAAAGATACTTATTTCTGAGTAGACGTGTATTCCGTGGGATTCTTTAATATCCACCCTCACTTACTGTGTAGGAGAATCTTCAGAAAATAACTTATGAGGAGGACCTGATCTCAAACAGATTACAAGGAGCCACCAGCCAGAAAGAAATGTTCAGGGAAATGTTTTGGACTGTAGGGATTCCTGGTGTCTGAACAACTCGCTCATCAATCACAGCTGTGACTTCACTCATTGGTTAACTACACTGAAAGGCAGGAGCAGCCAGGCTGGCTCATCTCACAGAAATTGTGGGGATAGGGGGAGCTTGCATTTTGCTTCATAATTCCATTTCTAAGAGGGTTAGACGCTTACTCTTTTTTAAAAATGAAAGGTGACAGTCTGGGACACCTGTTGCATATGGGGCCCAGTACATCTGTATCTTCATACCCATCTCTTGGTGGCCCTGGTGACATCATTAAGACTAATGCATTTATTAAGGTGTAAGCTTTTGTGGGCTGGTCAGCACAATTCATCAGATGCATGAAACCAGATACTCCGCTGGTAGGTGTATAAATAAAATGTAAAACAGTGGGGCCAAATGGCTATGTTGCAATATGTGACATTTCTGTGCAGCATTTAAATGTGCACAAGATTATTATAATAATTATTTATTGAATTTATATTTTGCTGTTCTTTCCAAAGGCAATTTTCAACAATTTGACAAGAAAAGAAAAACATACTAAACACATTACATGTTTTAAAAACATTCTAAACATACTAAAACACAGTTTAAAACATTCTTTCATCAATGATCTTTGGGTTGCCAGGAGCAGTCCCCTTCACCTTTCAAATGCCTGGGTAAACAGGAATGTTTTCAAATTCCTCCTGAAAGTCAGTAGCAAGGGAGACAGATACACCTCACTGGATAAGCACAGTGACCATTCACAGCAGCAGTCATTCAATGGCAATCACTTGTGGCCGAGTAAGATTATCTTCCAAGATAAGGTCTTTAACAGTGGGTCCGTAAGTGATTGTGGAGGCCAATTCTGGATCCACACAGCCTCCCACAGTGAGGACATAGGCTTCCAGATAGATGGTCACAATGAGGATTTGTTTGACGTGCCTTCTGCTTAGCTCGTTTGTCCCGTTCACCTTGTATTTGTGCTTCTTTGAAGTCCACAGCACCTTTGATAATAGCCAACCTCCATTTGGGACGTTCATGGGCCAAGATTTCCCAGTTCTCGATGCTCATGTTACATCTTTTTAGGTTCGCTTTAAGAACATCTTTAAACCTCTTTTGCTGTCCACCGATATTCCGTTTCCCATCCTTAAGTTGGGAGTAAAGTAGCTGCTTTGGAAGACAGTGATCAGGCATTCAAACAACATGACCGGTCCAGCAAAGTTGATGTTGAAGGATCATTGTTTCAACACTGGTAGTCTTTGCTTCTTCCAAAACACTAACATTAGTCTGTCTGTCTTCCCAAGTAATTTGCAGAATTTTCCAGAGGCAGTGTTGGTGGAATCTTTCAAGAAGTTGGGAGTGGCGTTTATAAATGGTCCATGTTTCACAGGTGTACCGTAACATCGGTAGTACAATGGCTTTGTAAATAAGCATTTTGGTCTCCCTGCAAATATCCCGATCCTCAAACGCTCTACGCTTCATTCGGGAGAATGTGGCACTCGCAGAGCTCAGATCATGTTGAATTTCAGCATCGATGTCAGCTTTTACAGAGAGATGGCTGCCAACATAAGGGAAATGATCAACGTTCTCCAATGTCACACCATTAAGCTGGATTGATGGTGCTACAGAGGGACTAGTTCGCACCTGTTGATGAAGCACTTTGGTTTTTTTTAATATTAAGTAAGAGCTCAAGCTTTCCATATGCTTCTGCAAAGACATTTAGGATAGCGATGATATAGTCAACCAAGCTTTCCTGTGCTAATTAACACCTGTAGAGTCTGTGCAGCATGCCTTTCCCTTCATATCGAATGAAAGTCATTCTCCCGTACTGCTTTAACTGAATTGAGGGGAGGAACTGTGCCGTAGAGGATTTGGCTTCGAGGCAGCCTTGAGCCCCAGGACCTTTCACTTTAGAAATGAAATCCTGAGGCCTGGCCTTGCTTCGCCATTAAACCCGAGAAGAAGGAAAAAATCCTGAGGGCCAGCGGGGACACAGGTTTCTCTTAGGGAAGGCTGTTGAATGAAAGAGCCCTTATTAGGTATGTGAAGTGGGTGTAGGAAAAATATATTATGGTGACATAATAATAACTTTTGTGGGCCAAAATGGTCACCTGACAGCACAAGTGTTTGCGTTTCTACCCAGAAGTAAGCCTTATTGAGTTCACTGAGACTTACTCCCATGTATGTTTGTATAGGGTTGCATCCTGAATATGTATGCTGATACAGCCTCAGTTTATTTATTTTTAATGCAGAGGGAGATCAAAGCATCAAGCAGTGCTAGAGACAGAAGTGGGTAGCTGCCATTGCTGACTAGCTGCCATTGGTGGTATCAGCAGTGTAAATTGACACCTGAAGAGGGACAGCTAATTTCTTTTATGAACTAGCACCCTGCAAGTTTTGTTGAGACTAAATTCTGTGGTACTTGACCCTGTCAAGTTTGGTTTCAACAAGTCCCTTGAATGGCTGGTTTGCTATAGAAAGTATTTCTCCCTTATTGTCATGGCCCCGTCAGAGGACTCATCAGACGAGGATGACTCGGGAGTAACAGCAGCAGACCCAGAAGCAGCAGACCCAGAAGGAGAAACAGAGGAAACTCCTGAGAACCCAGCTCCTTCTCCTCCTCAGCTGCAGAACACCCCAGACACAGCTGAAGCCCTTCAGCCAGACACAGACAGTGAACAGGATACTCCCCCCTCACCTGCAGAACGTAGACAGCAGAAGGTCAGGCACAAGAGGGGCAGGCCTGTCCACGTAAGGCCAAAACGCTGATGGCTCACACCTGCTGACAAACCTGCTCCTTAAAAGTCAAACCTTGGCTTCAGCTTGTTGCTGACTACAACGTCAGGCGTGACCACTGTGTGTCTTCCTATCCCCTGAACCTTGACTTGGACTGATCTCTCAGCAAACTAGACCCGGACCTTCACTGACGTCTCTTCTGGATTTCTGGCTTGGCACGTAAGCTTTGAACGGCCTCTGCCCTTATCTTGCTTCCTCCTTGCTAGCCTGGCAGATTTATAGCCAAGCTGCCGGCTGAGGACTTATGGCCTGGCAATTACCAAGGAATTTCCAGCCCTGCCTGCACCCCCACTGACACTGCTGTCTCAGTGAAGAGCTGACACTCATTAGGCATTTGCTTACACTACTGCCTGTTTGTTTCCAGTGGCTACTAGTCAGCAGAGGACCACAGTGAGATCGACTAAATTCTCTATTAATTTGTGTTTCTCTGTGGTACAGGGACACACTTGGTGCTATTTTCTTTCTATGCTTAAAAGAATTGTTTTTCTTCTCTTTGTATTTGGGGCATACATACCTTCACATGTTGGTGAACAACTACTGCAATCACTGTGGCCCACAAAAGTATCTGTTGCATTGAATGTGGGAATCTTTAAAGTGCCTCACAACTGTTTGTTGTATTTGCTGCAATAGGCTAACGCAGCCAATTCTCTGGGTGCATTCTGCTAATATGGGTAGTAGGTACTGTGAAGTGTGAAGATCCTGTGTCTTGCCCTATTATCTCTCTCTACCTACGTCTTAAAGGGGTTATTGGGAATAGGGATAAATCACAAGTCTGCTTCACTATACTTTGAATCCTAATTACTGCTGTGTGAGCCATCAATTCTGTGAGCGAGGTCCTTGCTGCAAGTCACAGCCACACCAGCACTTTGTGCTTATGGTGACTGACTTGTACAACTGGTTTATTGTATGCATCAATTTATGCAGGAAAAAAGTGTGCAGATTGAAAAAGGTAACCATGATGATGATGGGAGTTACTGAGTTCCATGTTTCAGATATAGCTGGTTCAACGCCTGCTCCTGAAGACCCAAGTGGCAGTATTCAGAAGGAGCTCTTTTTTATCAGCAGCATCTGATAACACTAGTTAGCTATTTTGCAGAACAGGAGCATGGCAACTATAATTCACCTTTTGGGAACCTTGAAGACCAGCTATTGGTGCATTGTATTCTACATGGGGCTCCTCCTTCCATGCCTGCTTTGCGCTCTTTGTCTGCTTCCTCTGGCAGTGAAGAAGTACCTTCCGGATGGTGTAAGACATGTTCATTGCAAACAGACATCCTTGGTTGTCCAAAATTTGCTTCTCCCTAAATTGGTCCCTTACAATTTTTTGTTTGAAATAAGGCCTTTGGCCCAACTCTTCCCCCTCTACTTGGAATAGAACATTGAGAGCACACAAGACCAGTATTTTGCAATAGCTGACTCTTACCTTCTGGACACAGTTAAATGTGTTGATGGCTATCTCTTTAGAACCCTTTGCAACATGCTCCTAGCATACACTAGAGAATGCCCTTGCCCATATTAGCTGCAAAAGTGGCTCTGACCTGAGTGCCATTTACTAGTGAGAGAAAAATTGCTAAAACATATCATTTTTTCATTTGCTGGCAAAATTGTGGAAATCTCTCTTTAAGGTGATGTGCCAGAATTTGATTCTTCAGAGCCTTCTGAAACTAGATAATGTGTAGTCATAATGTGTGTGCTTCGAATGTGGTCATACATTTTTGAATAGTTAATCTAGGAATTCATTTTTAATGGAAAGCTGTTGATTTTTTTTAGGGATGGAGGAGAATAGATTCCGACTGAATTTGACAGTCCGCTATCTTTTCAGACTGGCACTGATTTCTTGCGGTGGGCTGTGGTGGTAATCGGCAAGGATTTTTTGTGGTGGGCCGTGGCTGTGATCAGCATGGATTTTTTAAAAATGTGTTTCCCAGTTTTATGTAATTATCTTCATAATAATCTGTGTTGATGCATTTGTAACAGTGTGTAGGTGTGACAAATAAGAAAAAATAAACCACATGGAACACCGTAATCATTTACATAGGCATTTACATTAACAATTATGGGATTTTGTTTTGCAACCACCCCCCCCCCAGAACAGCAGATTGAATTGGGAAGTGCCAAAGCAAGCAGGAACAAAAAAAGGGCGGATTGGGATGGAACAATGGACTAGGACTATTGGAATACAAGCAGATCGGAATTAGGCAGTGAACCCCATTCCTAATGTTTATTATATATTTTTATTGTCTTGACAGTATTTAATTGATACATTGTAAGCCACTTAAAGCTTCCCATTTTGGACAGAACAGCAAGATATAAACTTAAAAATCAATGATGAAGCAAAGTTGTCAAACTTTGTCATTAGCGAGGATAGATTTAATTCTGTTCAAATGTAACATTTGTCTACTAGTATTTATTCATTTTATTTATTAAAATATTTATAAGCTGCACTTTTTATAATAGTATATCAAGGTGGCATTACAACATACAAAACCTGATAGAATTAAAAACCAATAAAAGTGTCAGTAAAAACAATAAAAGCATCCATAAGAATGGCATTGATTGGAAAAGAAGATTCATATTAAAAGGCCTGGTCAAAAAGTTCATTTGTCAGGTGATGCCTGAAAGAAAGAAGGAATGGTACCTGCAGAACCTCTATTGGTAGGGATTTCCATGGGGCAGGGCCTGCCACACTAAAGGCTCAGTCCCTGGTGGAGATCAACAGAACCTCGGGGCTGTGAGAAACTGCTAAGAGTGCCACATCAGAAGATCTCAGTGACCGAGATGGAACATATGGAGTCAAACAATCCTTAAGGTACTTTGGGCCCAAGTTGTTAGGGCTTTGTGAATTAACACAAGTACTCTGAACCTGGCCTGGTAGCAAATTGGCAACCAGTACAACTCTTTCAGCAGTGGGGTAACATATTGCTAGTAATCTGCTCCTGTGAGCAGTCTGACCATTGCATTCTGCACTAGTTGCAGCTTCTGGACCAGATACAAGGGTAGCCCCACATAAAGGTTATCAATGCATGGACCATTGTGGTCAGGTTATCACTATCCAGGAACAGCCACAGTAGGCGTACCAGATGAAGCTGGCAGAAAGCACTTCTGACCACAGAGCTCACTTGAGCCTCTAGTGATTAGGAAAGGTATTGAAAATAAAACAGCCGATATCATCATGCCGTTGTATAAATCTATGGTGCGGCCGCATTTGGAATACTGTGTACAGTTCTGGTCGCCTCATCTCAAAAAGGATATTCTGGAGTTGGAAAAGGTTCAGAAGAGGGCAACCAGAATGATCAAGGGGATGGAGCGACTCCCTTACGAGGAAAGGTTGCAGCATTTGGGGCTTTTTAGTTTAGAGAAAAGGCGGGTCAGAGGAGACATGATAGAAGTGTATAAAATTATGCATGGCATTGAGAAAGTGGATAGAGAAAAGTTCTTCTCCCTCTCTCATAATACTAGAACTCGTGGACATTCAAAGAAGCTGAATGTTGGAAGATTCAGGACAGACAAAAGGAAGAACTTCTTTACTCAGCGCATAGTTAAACTATGGAATTTGCTCCCATAAGATGCAGTAATGGCCACCAGCTTGGATGGCTTTAAAAGAAGATTAGACAAATTCATGGAGGACAGGGCTATCAATGGCTACTAGCCGTGATGGCTGTGCTCTGCCACCCTAGTCAGAGGCAGCATGCTTCTGAAAACCAGTTGCTGGAAGCCTGAGGAGGGGAGAGTGTTCTTGCACTCGGGTCCTGCTTGCGGGCTTCCCCCAGGCACCTGGTTGGCCACTGTGAGAACAGGATGCTGGACTAGATGGGCCACTGGCCTGATCCAGCAGGCTCTTCTTATGTTCTTATGTTCTTATGACAAAGATGGACCAAGTTATAAGCCTAAATTGCATACTTGCTCCTTCGAGGGAGTGCAACCCTATCCAGGACACGTAATTGACCTATCTCCCAGACACAGGAACCACCCACCCCAAGACTTCTGTTCTTCTAGGACTCAAGCTCAATTTATTGACCCTCATCTAGTCCACCACTGCATCTAGGCACCGGTCCAGGGCTTGCACAGCCTCTCTTGATTCAAATGTAATGGAGAAATAGAGGTGAGTATCTTGTCTGGTCTTTGACTGTAATAAACTTTTACAAGAGGTGAGTATCATCAGCATAATATGGGGTTAAACTGGCGATGGAACAGATTCAGAAAAACAAAGTGGTGAAATCAATGGAACTTACTTCCAAGTAAAAATGTTTGTTTGGAGTGAGAATAATGTGCTTGTATATATTTATGCCAATGCTGTTGTAACCTTAGGGTTTCTTTGCTGCTATCTATTCATCAGTATGAATATTTAATTTTAAATATGTGTATTAGTTACAGTGTATGCCACGTTTTCCATGCAGTCATTTTAGTCCATGTTTTGGCAAAATCACAACACTAGCAAAAGCATAAGATTCTGAACATATTCTGTAGGCAGTTGTGACGCCCTTCCCTGGCTCTCCCTGTCAAGTTCCTACCTGCGCGTGGCTACTGCCTGTCACTAGGCACCACCAGGGACTCCACCAGTCCGGACTGTCCTTTTTTATTTTTTCTCTCCCCGCTCTAGCACAGATCTCAACAGATCCCCCTGCTAGGCAACCACCAGTCACGTCCTAATACTAGCATTCCCAGAGACTCTGAATACTGGTATTGTTATTCTCTTCACCGCTGCCACCATTTGTTACAGTTTCCCTTCAGCCTTGGTCATTACCTTACCCTCCCTTCTGGTCTGTGAAACCCCAGCCAAGGATCAGGCCTTTGGTAAACCAAATTAAGTATTTATTAAAGATAACAAAGCTAACAAGATTAACAAGATTTCTTCTTAAGGCACATAAGCATATGGTTTTACTCAATACTAATCCGAACTCCACCCCCCTCCTTCTCCACTCTCTCCTGGCAAACAACTCTCTAAACCCCACCAAGTAACCCACTCAGTTTCACCTCATCCACCACCCAGATTCCACTCTCACTCTTCCTTTTATACGTTCAGCCATTTTAAACACTCAGCCAATCATCTCGCATTCTACTGCCCATTCACTCCCCCTCCTCTTTCACTCCACTTACCATGTATCTTCTAAACAACCAACACTTACCATATATACATTAATATAGGAACATCACAGCAGTCTTTAGTCTTTAGATGAGCCTTGCAAAGGGTCAGTTTTGTTTTTAAAAGCTGCTTTGAAATAAAATTCCTTCCCTCAAATATTAAACCCAACATTCAGGGGGCAGTGAGTTAATGCTTCATCATCATCACCACTTATATAGCTGAATGTTCCAAGTGCTTTGCATATGTTATCTTAGTATAGTACAGTGTCTTCTCTTTTTAAAGAGCAAGATATAAATAATACCCCATAGCAGTTTTAATTTGCTTAAGTTTTAACAATTAAACATTTATATCTTGCTCTTTAAAATGTTGATTCATAAAACCTGGTCTTTTGTACTGATTATCACACCTAGGCTGCAGTCTTAAACACACTTACTGGGGAGTAAGACCACTAACACAAGGGAGATTCTTCTGAATAAACATGCATAGAATTGTGCTGCTAGTCTTTTATACGTATGTGGGAGAAATACTTTATGGGAAGACCTATGGACTGAGGTAGTTAAGTCCCAGCCCTTCATTCAGCCCTTCATGTCTCCTATAGAAAGCCAAGGTGCCATCTTTGGCTCTAACAGAGAAAAATGTGTTGCCACAGTAAATTTCTGTATGGTATAGTTAATGATCAGGAAGATTTACAGAATGAGACTACAGTCTCAGTTTCATTCACTTAGCTCATAGTTCTGCTAATTCAGACTTACTGGTGGTACATTATAGTATGATTCAAGAAGATAAATTAGTAAGTACCTTTGTAGTTTTTGGTTATTAGCCAGTTCCAGCAGGATGATCCTGCTGTCTTGCTATGCTAGGGAGCATTATGCCAGTGAAATGCAACTGCAATCTTAAGGTCAACCAACAGTAGAACCAATGGTTATGGAAACAAAAGCCAACATAGCAACAGTGACAGATTCTCCCACAGTTTCTTGGGCAACTGTCTCACTACCCATCAACCATGATGTTGAACAGAATCACGCTCCCACATCAGCCATGCAGGGAAAGTACCAGTCAATGCATCATGATAGTCAAACAACCCCATTACCTCACCCAACCCAGTGTTGTGTTGTGTGTAATTTGTGTGGTTAATTTCGTTTAAAGCAACACCACAGCAGCAGAGTAACAGCAGATGTTGAAATGCGAGTGTGCCAGCGTGTGTATGCGTTTACCTAAGAAAGCAGGCTTTTACCCTGCATCAGCATCACTGAGACTGGAGACTTAGTAAAATAAGAAAAGCTACTTTATTTATAGAAATACATAGTAGATAGAAAAGCAAACCTAGTTCTAATGAACTAAGTTGGAGGTGTAACGCCCAGGTGCGGGAGTCAGCCTCATGGCTTGGAGAGAGCAGAGACAAAGGGATGTCTCCTCTCTCCTGGATAGGGTTGCCAGATCTCCGGCAAACGGCCGGAGTCTCTGCCATAAGGGGGCCCTCTCCGGCCTCCGGCCATATTTAAGCTAAATAGGTAGATCTCCGGTTTTCAAGGGCCTCCTCAGCCACGCATGTGTGATTCATGCATGCGTATGCTGCTGAAGGCTCTCCCCGCCCGCCCGCCTTCCTTTTCCCAGTCAGGCGCAGGAGGAGGAAGCACCGTCAGACAGAGCTGAAGAGGACGATGATGACGACGTTCCTCCACTGACCCGACCCGACCCAAGCAAGGCCACCCTCGTGGCCCACGTCTGCTGCCTGGGTGCCTTCGGACCGCCACCGAGCCCGTCCAGCCCCCCCCCACAGGGAGCCCCAGCAGCAGCCCCTGCCTGCTGCCTAGCTGACAGCCGCAGCAGCAGCCCCGCCAACCACGAAGCCGCAGGTGGGGGTCCTGGAGCAGAGCCCGCAGCCACCTGGTCTGGGGGCCTCTGGGCAGTGGCATCATTGGGGCGGTGTTGGGGGTGCGTGGACCTCATTGGGCCTGGGTGACACCCATCAGAGGGGTGGCACGCAGAGCCGCCCCAGCCCTAGGCACCAGGAAGTGGGGTGCAACTGCGTTCCTGCGCCCGGTCAGTCCCGGCCGGCCTCCTTCCCGCAGCCGGCGCCTTCAGCTATCCTAGGAACCGCTCCCGAGATGGCGCCCAAGTGGCCTGGCAGCCTCAACAGGAGCCGTGAAGAGGCAGTGGCAGTGGAGGCCGGGCCGGGCCCTTCTTATCCCCAGAGCTGGTTCCCTTGCTCCGGAAAGGACGCCTGGCCACTTCACCTCCTCATGCTGTGGGCGCCGCTGGGCGGGAGCAGCCGTGATGGGGCACTCAGCAGTGGCGGTGACCGCCACAGCGTCTCTGCCTGTGGGGCCCCATCGTGGCCGCTCCCACCCAGCGGTGGCCACAGCATGAGGGGTGAAGCAGGCGTCCTTTCCGGAGCAGGGGAACCGGCTCCGGGGCTAAGAAGGAGCCGGCCCTGCCCAGCCTGGCCTCCACTCCTGCTGAGGCTGCCAGGATCATGACAAAGGTCATAACAGGTTCCCATCCGCAGGCAGCACCTTGCTCAGGAGAGGAGATGGGTGCTGTGTTGCATGGAGTCTCTTTGTGCTCCAAAATGGTGGTTCTGAGCATCCCAAGGGGATTTGAACCCCTGACTGTAGGAATGCCTGGGGATTAGCAACAGCAGGATTGTTATTGGGTGAGCCACTGGGACCAAATAGTGGGGAGAGTGTCATGATGGAACAGGGTGACCCTGTTGTGGTGTGTGTGTGTGTGTGTGTGTGTGTGTGTGTGTGTGTGTGTGTGTGTGTGTGTGTGTGTGTGTGTGTGTGTGTGTGTGTGTGTGTGTGTGTGTGTGTGTGTGTGTGTGTGTGTGTGTGTGTGTGTGTGTGTGTGTGTGTGTGTGTGTGTGTGTGTGTGTGTGTGTGTGTGTGTGTGTGTGTGTGTGTGTGTGTGTGTGTGTGTGTGTGTGTGTGTGTGTGTGTGTGTGTGTGTGTGTGTGTGTGTGTGTGTGTGTGTGTGTGTGTGTGTGTGTGTGTGTGTGTGTGTGTGTGTGTGTGTGTGTGTGTGTGTGTGTGTGTGTGTGTGTGTGTGTGTGTGTGTGTGTGTGTGTGTGTGTGTGTGTGTGTGTGTGTGTGTGTGTGTGTGTGTGTGTGTGTGTGTGTGTGTGTGTGTGTGTGTGTGTGTGTGTGTGTGTGTGTGTGTGTGTGTGTGTGTGTGTGTGTGTGAGTGATGGGGGCGGTGGCACCAGCACACTCAATGATTGGTGGGATTTGGTAGTGTTTCCAGGGTTGCTGGGGGTGTGTCTGTCATTTTCCCACCACTTTTTATTTTCATGTGGTGGTGGTGGGGTTTGCCTTCCAAGCTGAGCGTGTATGAGATAGAGCAGCCAGTATCTCTTTCCTTGCTGCAATTGTTGTGTTGGATGGTTCTGCCCATGTGTGGTTAGTTTGCATCAATCATTATTTGAGCTATTGGAGTCATCTAAAAATAATCATATCTATCTACAAAAGAAACTTTGCTATGACTTACAAAAATTCTAACGCTACTCCACTCTACTCCACCCTAAAGGCTTTCTCTACGGTTTCAGAAAAACGAGACTATTAGACTGTTCCTAGTACAACATTAATTGATCACATTCCTCAGCCTTCCGATATTCTGCAATCACCTCTTGTTTTTCATAAACCATGCTTGATCAACTCCCGTGTAAGTATTGATAATTTGATTCTGTCTTTGTGCAGATATCCCTGCCAGTATTTCAAATCTGCATTAAGCCATGATGAAGGTCTGTGTGCTACTACAAAAGCCAGACCTTTATGAACTAGAATTATATTTAGCTTCAAACCAAGAGCTTGGAATCCTCTTGATCACTGTTGCTTAAATACATCAACATATTTTCTAATTCTTTTCTTTGTCCAAAACATGACCACTCACTGTAGCATCCAGTTTTTATCCCTCTGAAAATAATGTGTTAATTGTAATAATCCTGTGTGGTATGATGTTATGTGCCTTCAGGTCAATTATGACTTATGGCAACCCTATGAATCAGTGACCTCCAAGAGCATCTGTCATGAACCACCCTGTTCAGATCTTGTTAGTTCAAGTCTGTGGCTTCCTTTATGGAATCAATCCATCTCTTCTTTGGCCTTCCTCTTTTTCTACTCCCTTCTGTTTTTCCCAGCATTCCTGTCTTTTCTAGTGAATCATGTCTTCTCATTATGTGTCCAAAGTATGATAACCTCAGTTTCATCATTTTAGCTTCTAGTGATAGTTCTGGTTTAATTTGTTTAACATGGCTGCAACCATATCTACTCAGAAGTAAGTCCTATTGAGTTCTATGGGGCTTAGTTCCTTAATAAGCATGTTTACAGTTGCTGCCTTCAGGGGCATCCATCTGTGCTCCCATCTAACATCTCTGCAACACTAAGCTCCTTTCTTCCAATAATGGCCTGGCCTGAGGGCACGTAAACCCTTCTTGCCAGAAGCAAGTAAGCTAGATTAAATGTTCCCTAAAGGTGTTGAACTGTGACCTGGCAGACCAGGGTTCGAATCTCCACACAGCCATGAAGCTCACTGGGTGACCTTGGGCCGGTCACTGCCTCTCAGACTCAGAGGAAGGCAATAATAAACCACCTCTGTCTGAATACTGCTTACCATGAAGACCCTATCTGGGATCAACTTGAAGGCAGTCCATTTCCATTTTGCATCACCCTAAGCTTGTGAGAAAGAATGACCTTGTCACTTCAGATGGACCTAGGAACACCCTATTTTAGGTAAGATTTCTATTTTAATCTCCAATCAGAGAATTTTTTTTTGAATGGTATGCTCCAAGCAACTGTGGTTGATACAATGTATCATGTTTAATGACATCACTAGGGCCTGCCCCGTGATGTCACTAGGGCCTGCCCCCATTTTCTCAGGTTTTTGGATGGTTCCGACCTGGCAACCCTACTCCCAGACAGTCAGAGAACAAAGGGATGGAAAGGGCGGAAGGAGGGGCAGGTAAGCTTCCCTAAAGACGTCACAGTCTAGCGACAGAAGGAAGTCAGTCAGAGCATCACAGGTAAAGGTAAACAAGCCTATCCATCTGGAGGACCCTAGCTCTATCTTCCCTCTGGAACACAAACAAAAGAACAAAACAGGAGTTGCTCTTGCCTACTTCCAACACCCAGTACACTCACCACCTCTGTACAGAATGTACAGTTAGGCAGCCGCAGACAGACTACAGTGCTTTCTAGTGCGTAAACTGTAGTGCTGCTGCATGGAGGAGGCCTGTGAGCCTATTACTTTTGGACTTTAGGGTTTAGGGTTTACTTTAGGGTTTTCATGGTAAGTGGTATTCAGAGGTAGTTTCCTATTGCCTTCCTCTGAGGCTGAAAGGCAGTGACTAGCCCAAGGTCATCCAGTGAACTTCATGGCTGTGTGGGGATTCAAACCCTGGTCTGCCAGGTCATAGTCCAACACTTTAACCACTACGCCACACTGACTATCGTGAGCCTATTAACTCAGCAGGAAAGGGCAATGCAATAGGATGTAGGTGATGTACATTTGATTCCAACCTCAGGGTGATGCACATTCCATAGCCATAACGCAAAGCTCACTTCTTGGATGTTCTGGTGGCAACAATTTTAGATGGAAAAAACATAAATGCAGCAATAATGGAACCAAGGCCTACTTTTCCAGACAGTAACAGAACCACATAGGCAGGCCATCTCTCTCTCTATCTCTCTCTCTCTCAATAATGGAACATTTCCCCCCCATGATGTTTGTCTAATGAAGTCCTATCTCATGCTCAGTCAGCTGGAATGGCAGTTATCTTTAAGTTTTATAAATTTTGAATCATTTTCTGGGTATTTAGAAGATGCGTAGGCAATAGTCACTGCAGTTGAGCAACGTCTCTTGATTTCTCAAAGGCTCTTTTCAGATACTTCATATTCTCTACATCATGGTTGGGGAAACCCATGACCCTCCAAAAGTTGCTGGACTGCAGTTCCTATCATGACTGATCATTGGTCATGCTGGCTAGGAATAAAGGGAGTTGTAGTCCAAGAACATTTGGAGAGTCACAGGTCCCCCATCCCTGCCTTACTTTTTTCTTTTCTATAGTAGGGTAGGAAGTAGCTGGCCACTGGGTCAGGTTTCCCAAGACTCTGTGACTGTACTTCCAAACCTTTACCTTCTTCTGTCTCTGTAGTGCCCCCCCACCTGCCATTCATCTGGTCATGCTAACCATCTGGATCCCATTTTCAGCTGGTGTATCATAAGGAAACCCTGTGGCCAGGATAGGTTGGGCAGCAGAAGTAATATATAGTAATAGAATTGGTAATTGACCTAGGGCAGCATGTTAGTAGGCTATGCTGGACCACATGACACTGTAATAGACATTATGCATTTATGTTTTCCAGGCTTCAGTGTCTCACCCAGTCCACCTGCTTGGCTTCCATTAGCAACCCTCCATGCCCATTCCAGTGATACTACTTGTGGTCATCTGTACTTAATTCATCCCCACTGAAGTGGCTCAACTTGGAAAGAGCTCTCTTCTGCAAGCCAGTAGGCGGGGATAGCACTCTACCACCATCTGTTGTTTGCTCTTCCTTTAACTGCCCCCACAAACCCACCCCTTTTCCTGCACTTTCATTTGCATTCCACATTTTGTAGCTTTGTCTCAAAGTGAAGAGCCAATAGTGGCTGCATTTCTGTCATTCCCGAGGAACAAAAAGCTTTTGCTTTTGAGCCTCCTTATGTTAATTAAACCTTTCCCCCTCTCTCCTGCAGTGGTAGCTTTCCATCGCTAGAGGGCAGCCTACATTCATAACTTTAATTGCCTCAACATTTAACTATTAACTGATTATATATTAAGAGCTAAACTAGTTGTATAGATTAGGTTTCAAATCTCTCCCACCCACATAATGAAGAAAATGCAACTTAAGCTGCAAAATATCATTCTTGTGATAATGCATTGCAGATAGATCACACTACACACACAGGCACTGAATAAAAAGCTAATGATGTAATGTAGCACAGTTAGCCTTCACAAGTAAATATTTTGATGAACAGCTGTCTTCATTTTGTAAATGTCAGTGTGCAGCCTGAACCTGTGTTTTACTCAAAAGTAAGAGTTCAATGGTATTTAATCTTAAGGAAGTGTGTGTAGGTCTGCAACCCTATAGGGGATGGCTGCTAGGGCTATAATGTTGGCGTTAATATGTTCAATTTGGTTTTAGATTTGTGGATTTTTATATATATGTTTTTGTACTGATTTATGTGATTTTATTGTATATACTTTCTGTTGTACACCGCCCAGAGAGCTATGCTAGTGGGGCGGTATAAAAATTTAACAAATAAATACATAAATAAAAAGTAACATAGTTACAGTTAAGATAATCAAGCAGCAATGCAATAGCTGTTGAAGCAGATGCTTTCAAAGCAACATTTATTGACATGCAGAGACAGCATTCCTGGCAATATTACTATTGCCTCCCAATCATGTTGTGTCCTGATGGCACCCCCACACGAGGCATACATGGAAGGCACCAATCAACACCTAGCAATGGCTGGATGTCTCCATGATGTCACCACCCCAGTACACACAGTACACAACATACACACAATACACAACATAAAACCAGGAAGCCAGCAAGAGACCAGAGTTCCTTACCCAGTGCAGAGTAGACTACCATAGTGCAGTTGCCAGAGGGAAGCAACTGATGCCTATAGCCACAAATCTCATGGCTTTTTCTGTTGGCAGGGATTCAAACATCCCCCAGCTGGACAAACAAAGCCAGCCAGCAGGCAAACAGATCACTCAAGAAAGGAAGGGCAGATATTCCAAATCACAATACTCAAGTCAACTCTGTAGCATTTAGGCATGAATGGAGCTTCCTCTTGAGCCCCCCAGGAGAAGGGTTTAAGTCTTCCCTTGCAGACACTCAGGATTGGACATCACAGCTGCATTAGTGTCCAGGTGGGCAAACTTTTTGCTGGAGAAAGGGCTACATGTATAGTGGAAACCACGACAAGAAGTTCACAGGGACTACCATCAGGCCCTTCCTGGTCATTTCTTCAGAAAGGGCAGTGCAATGGGAAGCAGGGTTTGAGTCCTGCCATAGGAAGATGCTGAAGTATCCCATAACTTACACCACTGCATTGTATGAGCTGATCTGTATTTGGTCAGGTTTGCTGCCAACAGGGTCCCCTTTCTATAACCTCGCTACTTATTCTGTGTGGAAGTTGCTGCTAATCACCCTGTGCTTTATAGATTATAGCAAAGCCTTTGATTGTGTAGAATAGATCATGAAAAGCTATGGAATGCTTTAAAAGAAATGGGGTACCACAGCATCTGATTGTCCTGATGCACAACCTATACTCTGGACAAGAGGCTACTGTAAGGACAGAATATGAAGAAACCGATTGGTTCCTAATCGGAAAGGGTGTGAGACAGGGGTGTATTTTATCACCCTATTTGTTTAATCTATACGCAGAACATATAGGGAAAGCGGGATTGGACCAAGATGAAGGAGGTGTGAAAATTGGAGGAAGGAATACCAGTAATTTAAGATATGCAGACGATACCTTACTACTAGCAGAAACCAGTAATGATCTGAAATGAATGCTGATAAAAGTTAAAGAGGAAAGCACAAAAGCAGGACTCGGTGCAGTCATTAACCAAAATGGAGAGAATAGTCAAGAAATCAGAAGAAGGTTAGGACTGGGGAGGGCAGTTATGAGAGAACTAGAAAAGATCCTTAAATGCAAAAATGTATCACTGAACACCAAAGTCAGGATCATTCAGACCATGGTATTCTCGATATCTGTGTATGGATGTGAAAGTTGGACAGTGAAAAAAGTGGATAAGAGAAAAAATCAACTCATTTGAAACGTGTTGTTGGATGAGAGTGTTGTGGATTCAATGGACCACAAAAAAGTCAAATAATTGGGAGTTAGAACAAATTAAACCAGAACTATCCTTAGAAGCTACAATGAGGAAGCTGAGGTTATTCTACTTTGGACACATGAGAAGACATGATTCACTAGAACAGACAATAATGCTGGGAAAAACAGAAGGGAGTAGAAAAAGAGGAAGGCCATGCAAGAGATGGATTGATTCTATAAAGGAAGTCACAGACCTGAACCTACAAGATCTGAACAGGGTGGTTTATAACAGATACTATTGGAGGTCACCGATTCATAGGGTCGCCATAAGTCGTAATCGACTTGAAGGCACATAACACACACACTAGAAGTTAGGAAGCCACTACATCATGCTCCTGTATTGGGTGGTAGTGACCATGGGGGACTGAATTCCCAGACCACCTTAGGGTGTGACTGGTAAGAGAGGAGAGGGTGCTTGGAAATCCCATTTTGAGGACTGTGCTTCCCACCCCACTGCTTGCTTATGTAAGTTGCCCTGTGCTTATGGCCTTAGCTGCAGCAATGAGTTGAGATTTCTGGTTGGCTTTAATATCTGGAGTCCTGAGGCAAAATGCTTGTATGTATTCTCGGAATAAAAATGTTAGCAATAGGCCTTTTTCACTTTAGTTGTGACTCTCGGCTTTTTGTCCAAAGTACCCTTTCATGGTGCTCCAGAAGCATAAGGCTTCCACTGGTGCTAGCATTCTACCAATGCAAGGATATTGCAGCATTTCTTTAAACTTACTTATTTTGTGCAAAACAGTGTCTTTACTGCCAATGTTAAGGGAAAAAATACCATGGTGATGAACAGCAGAAAATCAGCAATTAACATTACATTCATAAAACAGATACAAAATGTTTTCCACTGGCATAGTGTTTTGTTTCACTGGACTAGGTGGAATGATTCTTTCCCACCAAGTGGGCATAAGGCAAGATCAGGATCATGCTGTTAGCTACCTACCTGCATTTCATTGTTAGTTTTTTATATTATTATTTTGGAGCTGTTGTAAATGTTGTAAAAAAGAAAGGTTTGAACTGCTCTGAAGAAAAGAAAGGGAAGGGGAAAGTTGTAGTACCTGCACAATTGAATTATATTGATAGTGTGGAGATGGGCAGTGCCATACTACAAAGTTAAGGAATTCTCAAGCCAGTGGCAATTTATAGTAATCAGTCAATATTTCCTGGCTTAGTTGAGCATTCATTTATGGGTCTAGAAAAAAGCTGCTGCCCTTTGGTAGGAGCTGGCAGTAATTGGTGATACTGATGTCAGTGATGCTATCAATTCCACAAATAAATGAATGGGTATATAACATGTCATCTCTCAAACCTCCTACCTTTTCAGAGGAATTCTGATTTAATTATCCTTCAGAGGGGGAGAAATGTGGGCCAGAAAGGAAGGAAATGCCCTTGGATTATATTAAACAATGCTAGGGTTCCATTCGTGCAAGAATTTCTCCTTATGCAACAGAACATTCTCCTCCTTTCCTCACCCTCCCTGGGTCCCCTAAATCTGTTCTGATTCAGAGCAGATTTGGGGATGCTGCTGGACATGCATGCATTGGGGGGGGAACGTCTCATTATGCTAGTGGTAATCCTTGTGCATGCGCAACTATTTATTTGAATACCGCCCTCCAGTATTGATAGCATAATGCATTTATTGCCCAGAAAGTTGGAAGAAACTATACAAGTGGACAGCAGTTCTGGTTGAGATGGACCTGCATGTCATCTTAGGCATTGAAATGGGAGTTTTCTTCAAGAACAATATTAAACCAGGCCAGAGAATGATCTAAAGGCATACAGTACAATTCTGCTGTTGAAGCTGAATGTCTGTGGCTTAAGCACTAGCCATGATGGGAGACAAATTGTGAATTTTTGGGATCAAAGTGATAAGTGTAACAAATAATATCCTGAGATTCGGTGTGGTGTTATTATTGGATAGTTGATCTAGAAGTGGGAAATCTAGGTTCAAATCCTGCTGGATCATGAACTTTCCTCTCTAGCCCTGGGCAAGTAACTAATCTTCCAGGATAGTGGAATCAGGAAACGAAAATGAATCCAAAAGTCAATGCTGAATGGAAATGGGGATCAGATAAGACTGCTGGGTAAAGACAGAAACTATGGAAGAAGAGGTTTATGCACAACTGCTAACACTTGCAGTAAGTTACTGTGTCTTTCTTGAAGCTGTGCTGAATTACCGTATTGGGAAAGTTAAAGATTATGGGAAATAAAGCAGACAAGAGGAAACCATTTTGTGAGAACCAGATGGTCAATTTATATGAGTGAGATAATAGTGGCAGCAGCACACTGAAATGGGGTACTTGTAAGTCCCTAAAATTTTAGACAGGAAGGGCAGTGCCAGGTGGATAGCATGGCCTATTGAGGGTGTGTATTCACAGCCCTAGTTTTTGGATATGTATGCACTAGTGCAATACATCCCATACCTCCATGCCCTGTCATGTAGGTGATGGGGAGAGGGGTGTTTTTGCAGGACCACCATGGGCTCTGAATTTTGTATTCCTGGCTTCCCGGTGCTGGCATGGAGGTATGCTAGAAGAACACAGTACATACTTTTTCTGGAGGGACTCTTTGGAGCTTTTGTTGTGGGATCTATAGCACCCAGTCAGGAGCGTGGGTGGCTGTTGTGTGTGGCGACAGAATTGGTTTGTACTACTTCCCCTGAACGCAAGATATATGCCCAAACTGCAGGCAGGTCGTTGTTTGACTTGTGGCATGTGGTGGAGTGGGAGTAAATTTCTCCTGACAGCATGTTTGCTGTTGGAATGTGTTCCTTTCCTCAGTTCAGCGCAGAAGTTCAGGAAGAGGAATGGGTGTTTGTGTCTACCGTCTATGGTGCTGTCTTACTTTGATGGGAGTCAGAGTGTTCTCTTCAGATTCCTGAGTGGAATGTGTAGGAGGTAGTCTTTGTGAGTCTTTTTAATAGTTATTCATCTTTTCAAAACTTGAGATTTGGCTGGAGTGAACAGGAAAAAGAAAAAGTAGAGACTTTCATATACAGCATAACCTCAAGGTTTTTATCTCCTCGGCTTTAAATCACCTCTCTGAGCAACCAAAAGAATGCAGCACTCATTTGCTTTTGTCAGTAGATGTTGAACACAATTAATTTCAAATATGAAAAGCCCATCTGCCTCTGGGAGGTGCTTGCAGAACAGAGGAAAACAGAAGTAGGAATTTAACGATAAGAAGAAACTGGATGTGTTTAAGTCTGGAGCCAGTGTGGTCCAGGAAAAGCTGGTCCTGGGAGACCAGAAGTTCAGAGGTGTGAAGAATACCTTCAGTTTTCCATTCATCTTTACAAGGTTACTTTGAGGATGACATTAACAATGACATGTTGTTAATCCATCCTGATATTTGTGTTTGCAGCACATTGATGGCTTGAAATAAAACAAGCACATAGAGAACAACATGCTTCTCTTCCACTTTACAAATGCTCCCATGCTTGTTCTCTTCTAGATAATTCTTACATGCTGTATATGCAAGCAAATTCATAAAGCAGGGGTGGGGAACCAGTGGCCCTCCAGATGTTGTTGGAGCCCAACTCTAGCCAGTATAGCCAGTGGTCAGAGATGATGGGAGTTGTAGTCCAGTAGCATCTGCAGGGTCACAGGTTTTCCCTTCCTTCCATACAGGATAGGTCTCTAGCACCAGTTATTAGCTGTCCTACCTAAATGAAACATCTGTACACATTTCAGGGGTGAAAAAGATGTGACGCTGAAGGTTTCTGATCAGACCTCCTGTCTTTTTTATCTTGTACTTCAAAGCAGCCATGCGAGGTTCCAATTTTGATCAAAATAGTTGTGGCCCTGGGAGTGGGGGTTTAACACCTTCCTACTGCATTGCTTTCCTGGTTTAAATGCCACTACTGGTGGAGATGCATTTTGAAAGAGGATTAGAAAAAAGATTGAGAGTGGAAAGAGAGATCTTGTGAGGGATATGAAAGCCCGAAGGGTGCTTGAAGAAAAGGTGGGGTGTGTGTTGTGTTGAATCTAACAAATGAATTTTGTGGGGTATAAAAGCGGACACAATGGCTTCTTTCAAGTAGTCTAGGAACACACAACAACCCTGTGAACTGTAGAAGGCTACAGACAAGGCTGAGGTTCAAGTCAAAGGAAACTTGTAGGCCACAATTTAAGGCTATTGTGTTGGGGAAAATATTGCAGGGTGTCAGCAATTACAACATCTGCTTGGTCCTCTCCCAGTTTCACGAAGAATGACATCCCTGTCCAAACTCTTAATACATTTTAAAAACATGGGGGGTTGAGCAGTATAGAATATTTTGACACTGTGCTATGTCAAAATATGATTTATTCCCACCTCCTGGCATGAACAGACTAGGTTTATAAAGCTCAGAGAAATGTGCAGTTTCTCAAAACTGTCTGCTTCTTTCTTTTGGTTGCTTTACTTTAAAATTTAAAATTATGCATGAGATTAATGACTGCAAATCTATGTGTGTACTTTTATATCCATATTGCTGTGCATATTGCCTCTGCCTAGTGTAGCATGCAGGAACAGGAAACTGTGGGAGGAAGACATTGCTAAGGAAACGGTGCTGGCTTTAAGTAACAGAACTACTAAATATGTTGAGACTATGTAGTATTCCACCACCACCACACTGGTTCCTAAGTAATTAGTGCCATGGACAGCAACCATTGGAATACATTGAGAGGGATCGGCAGGCATTTTAAATAGTTTCTGTGAAAGTATTAATCATTACACTCTGTGCAGGACAATTCCATGTTTTTAGTAGGAACAGATAGATCTCATTCTAGGCCCACCCCTAAATTCATTGTGGTCTATTTGTTTGCACAAACTGGATTCCAAAAAGGCCTTTTCTACCTTTAGCGCTGCCATATAATTCTGGCTTCTGTTTTTCTTGTAATCTTTTCCAGTTTCCATGCCAGTGTGCTTGATAATGCTTTCACTGTGGGCAGTGGCTGTTAGAGGCCTGAATATTAAAGCAGGGTTTATAAGCTCCAGTTTGGTAGGAGTTCTGTGTTCTCCTTGGTGTAATGGTTATGCCACTCAATCTAGGATTTAGAAATCTATATTGGAGAACTATGACAGTATGGCTAGAACAAATCTGAGTGGGGGGTATGTCCTTTTTTCTTACCCATATATTTCTGAAAAGTGTGAACACATGGTGTACTCATTCCATATTCTGCTTATGTTCAATATATATGAGGGCCAAATATGGCACAATGGCTGAATCTTCCAATGTTTTAATTTTTATTAATTTTTACCTTTAACAAAGTGTATGTGTGTGTGAAGCTCTGGATTTGATTAGAAATGTGAAGGCCCAGGAAAAAAAATGGAAAAATTGGGGGGGAAACATTCCACCCCACTCCCTCATTTTTTCCCTGGGCCTTCATATCTCTAAATTTGACTGAAGCTGCAGTGTTGGAGGGTTTTTTTAACCCCACCCCACTCTTTTTTTCTTCTTGATTTGAATCAATTTCATTCAAGGTGTTGGATCTGTAATGATGCCACACAGACACACAGCCCTTCTGCTACAAGTCTGATTATAGCTTGGGACTGACTGAGGTCAGGAGCGTGTTAGGGAAGAAAAGTGTAAGACTTTCTTTCTCTAGTGTTCCTGTTCCAGACACATTTGGAGCCTTCCCCCCCCCCCCCGTTCTTTAAAATTCAAAATAAAAAGTCAAGATCACAAATCTACATCACATATAGTTTGGCCTGGAACTATGATGTGTGTTGCAAAAATTTTGGAATTATAGCCTTTCCTTGTTGTATTTGTAAGGGCCCAACTAGATGTGATGCTTATTACTTGGTGTGCTCTGGCATGCAAGTTTTTAGATAGACAGATAGATAAATAAATATATAAAGCAAAGAGCCAGCACAGGGGTCCGTGAGCTTTAAATCTTTGTTCCTCCCATAGTTTTGTTTGGAATTGAACCCCCCACCCTTTGTGCTGGATTTTCACAATGGCAGGATCTGCATTTGTGCCAAATAACTATGGCTTGTCACAACATTCAAATGAACACTATGTTAAAAAGAAGAAGAAAGGACATCACCCATGGTTGCTTCACTATGTCACCATCTTGTTTTTGTTTAAATCTAGCCTAAGGATAGAATTGCCACCTTTGAAACAAACAAAACAGGCCCAGCTCCTGTGCCTTGAACAGCAGCCTGACACAAAGACTGTAAACACACTCGTGGCCAGAGCAAAGCGTTTCCATGTGCCACACCTGGAGGGGGAATGGGTTGATCTGCCAGTCAGTTGAGAAATCTCTTTGAAGATGAATTAAAAAAAAAAAAGCACTCAAGCTGCTCACATTAGGTTTTAGAGTAAAACGTGGTAGGGTTTGACTGGCATGGTGTGCCCTGTTTTCAGAAGAGAGGAGACGCGCTGGAACCAGCAGAACAGTGTGTGTTTCTACACTAAGGAAATAAGTGGGTGAAGCCTTTCTTAGCATGGACATCAGAGGCAGATGGGGGGGGGAAGCTCCACCTCCTTAATCTCGTCATGTTAGGCTGCTTTTAAAGGCACAAGACAGGACCAGGATTTTTTAAAACAAATTATTCACCTATGGCGAATAAGAAGGCTAGGACTGGGGAGGGCAGCTGTGAGAGAACTAGAAAAGGTCCTCAAATGCAAAGATGTATCATTGAACACTAAAGTCAGGATCATTTAGACCATGGAATATCCAATCTTTATGTATGGATGTGAAAGTTGGACAGTGAAAAAAGCAGTTAAGACAAAAAACTGATTTGAAATGTGGTGTTGGAGGAGAGCTTTGCAGATACCATGGACTGTGAAAAAGACATAATTGGGTCATAGAACAAATTAAACCAGAACTATCACTAGAAGCTAAAATGATGAAACTGAGGTTATCATACTTTGGACACATAATGAGAAGACGTGATTCACTAGAAGAGATAATAATGCTGGGAAAAACAGAAGGGAGTAGAAAAAGAGGAAGGCCAAAGAAGAGATGGATTGATTCCATAAAGGAAGCCACAGACCTAAACTTCCAAGATCTGAACAGGGTGGTTTATAACAGATGCTCTTGGAGGTCGCCGATTCATAGGGTCGCCATAAGTCGTAGTTG
Organism: Rhineura floridana; assembly: GCF_030035675.1. NCBI lineage: Eukaryota > Metazoa > Chordata > Lepidosauria > Squamata > Rhineuridae > Rhineura > Rhineura floridana. The sequence continues at coordinate 90,646,601 of NC_084482.1, read as the reverse complement.
ACTTGGAGGTACATAACAACAACAACATATGTTCTCAGTGGGCTACATGGACATATATTGTTGGTGTCTTGCATTATCACTCAAGCATATGGTATCCCCCCTGCTATATGCCTTTTCCCCAAGCCACACAACTCAAATTATTCTGTAAAACATTTAATTCTCACATGCTGGGTGTGTAGCACATGGATTAATGCTAGTTAGATTTATCCTGACCTGCCTCAATTAGGCCTTAGGGGTTTCAGTTAATTGTGATTTAAATAAACAAGCTCTGTAAGTGTTCAGCATGATTAATCCAGTAACTCTTAGAGAGAGCCATTCTGGAACTTGCATGCTAATTTCTTAAGATGCTTTTTGCTTAGAAATCTGTCAGTATTATATTTCACTGTACTTCAAATGAACCCAAGACATACTTTTACAGATGATCATTGAAAACCTGTAAAACTCTTGGTAAAAGATGGGATTGCATGGTAAGGGCTCCTATTGAAGTAGGGAAGTTCTGCAGTTTGACTTAAATCAGTGTCTTGTAAAAGCTTGCTGCTTTTATTTTGGCACTATGGCACCTTCAGATGTAAGGTATAAGGTAAGATATATTATAGGGTGACCACATGCATATGAAGAGGAGCTCCTGTACTTTTAATAGCTTTCTAAAGATGAAACTTTGGCAGGTGCAGTTTGTCATGTGGAAACCTGTAGATATGTAAATATATGTGAATATTAGAAACTCAAATAAGCCTGCTGTGATCTCCTTACAAAGGAAACTAAACCAGCACCTCTGGAACTTCTCACCACTCGGAGAAATACAGTGAGCATAATACATAAACTTAGGCTGCAGTTCTTGCCCCACTTACTTGGGAATAAGCCCCATTGAATTCAGCAAAACTTACTTCTGAGCAGACATGATTAGGATTGCACAGTTAACCAAGAATCTGTATATAGTCATGTATGCTAGTCTATTAAAGGGCTGGTATGTATAAATTTTCAATAGGAAATTATGCTTATTGTTGCAACAGTTAAACAAGTTATTGGTTCAAAGCCATCTTCCTTAATAGTGTTCTTAAGATACATTTAAAGTGTAATTTTGGGTCATGTGAAACATCAGAATTCATGATTGTCTTCATAACTAGTAAAAATCTATTTTCATAAGGTCATGATAAAAGGACACATTCAACATACATAAAAATGGCTAGCATTTGGTAAGTGACAGTGCTGAGGATTAATTAGGGACACTGATTTTACAACAAGAAAGAGTCTATTAGCATCTTTGAGACTAACTAATGCTTTAATGGCAGACACTTTTGTGGTTGCAACAAAAGCAAAAAACAACACCACAGCTACCTTTCTGGAAATGTTTTTTTTAAAATTGCTCTCTTCTGTTTCTCTTCATGAACTTCCTCTTGCATTTAGGGTCTTGCAGCCTTGGCAGGAGGGGCATGAATTTTTCTTATCCTCATCTAGTTTCCATTAAATGCCTAGATCTTTAATAATCCACAGATTTAAACCATGGGAACTTTTTAAAAATCCAAAAGAGAACACTGACCCGGGGGGGGGATCCTTTGGGTCATGGCTTTGGGGAAATATGTTCTCAGGCCTGAAAAGCATGTAGCTTCAAACAGTGCCAGTGGCTATTTCTTGAAAATTAAGTCGGTAGCCAGAACTTTGGTCCCATGGGAGTGAGAGGGGGTGGGTGGAGAAGCAGCTGAAACACTGAAATTGCCAATTTTCCATGTCTTTTGCTTCTCCATTCAATATACAGAACAATTTCTTTATTTGCTTGAGATAAGGAAGACCTCATTACACCCTATAGGCTAGTGTTATGTAATTTGTTGGCATTTTTCAAATAAAATGTGCAAATGTTTTCTGTGTCCCACAACAGCTTAGTAAGGGCTAAGGTTCCAGATGCAGCAAAATAATAACTTTTTTCTCCCTTGGCCTTTTAAAACTTTGTGAATAAAGCAACTCAAAATTTTTATTGTGGGGAAAGAAAATCAAAGTGTCAGAGCTTTAACTGGGATGAGTGGAAATCTAAAGTGACCTTTTCCTCCCTCAGTTTGCAAATCTCCCAGATCTGTTGTTTGACTTCACTCATCCAAGGGAGTTGAAAATATAAGATTGGCTAGCTTTTTGGCCAAAACATGAGTTTAAAAATGAATGCATCAATAATGAGTCTTTTGCCTAAATCATGTACATTGAAATACATAACATGACTATTTCCCCTCATTTGCCTCCCCCCCCCCCGCTTTTAAACATGTCCAAAAATTCCATTCCAGCCAGGTGTGTTTGCTGAGTTATGTTGGAGAATTAACGAATCCTGATTTGAAATGGAGAAAGCTAAATTGCCCCTTCAACTGTTCCGATGCAATGAAATGCAAGTATATATGAAAACTACTCTGGATAGTCAGTACATTGGGTTTCAAAAGCATCTGTGATATGTTAATAATACCATTGGAGAAGAACAATCTCCTTGTCTTGACAGTTTAGTGTTCCCTTTCTTCGCAATATGGGCTTTTAGGTTAACAGTTTCAATGCACTCTCTTTCATTTTTCTCAAAACAAAAACAACAAAAAACTTTGAAAGATGACTAGATGCCTTTATATCGGAGAATTTGCAGTGTAATCTAAAGACCAATAGTTTTTAATGGGGCAAGACAAGTTTATATGTGTACTGGATAAAATGGTTTACTCACAGTGCTGTGCTGCTGTAAGCACTGTTAGTCAGAATTAAATTTAATATGTAATGATTTATCCATAATTGCTAATCCTCAGCTGCCTTGCATTCATGTGCTATTTAACTGTATACAATAAAGAAACTCCTATTGTGTTCTTGCTGATAAGAACATCTGTATCAGAATGTGCATCAGTGTTATATCAAAAGTGGTAACATTTCAACTCAACATAGGTTATATATTCATGACCTCAACTGACTTCATCTGAAGTGTATACTTAAACAATGAAGAGTTAATACCACTAGTGGTATTTGAGTTTATATACAGAACTGACATATGCAAGCAAACTTCTTTCATTTATTAGTCGCTTTATACAATAAAGTCTCACTTAACAAACTAAAAAGATCAGTAACAAATTTATTGAAATAAACAGATTTTTAAAAAAACATTAAAACAGATTTTGTTTTTTTTAAAAAAATACTTACAATGCAACAAAATGAAGCCTATATTAAGAGTAGGGCTTCTCCTAGCACTGATTCTTTCTGAAAGTTATTTTTTAATTCATAAGTTCTTCTTTTAAAAAATAAGTTCATTTGGGTTTTGAAAGGGTTCACCCCAATATCAGTTGACAGTGAAGGACTGACTTCAGTTGCAGATATTTTTGACCTTAGCATATACAGTCATGTTCTGTGTGAGTAATTTCTAATTATGTTTATCATTTGAACATTGAACTGTTGGGAGCCTAAGCTATCTAGCCTTTTTCACCAATAGGGAGCTATTTATTAAACCACTTCTAGTCTGTTTCTTCAAATTATTAAATAAAATCATACTCATGTGTCCAGTCAGACTTGGTATCCCAAGATGTGTATTTTTTTTTTATATTGTCTTCGTTGAGGAGCGGGGAACCTTTGGCCCTCCACATGTTGCTGAACTACAACTCTCATCAATAAAATGCATGGCCAATGGGGATGATTGGAGTTGTAGTTCAGCAACATCTGGAGGGCCAAAGGTTCCCCACACTTGCCTTAGCTGGATTTCAAATGGACTAGAGAGAACCGACCAAGGTTCAGATCTCCATTTGAAGCTAGGCATGTAGCCCTGGGCAAATTACTCTCTCCTTGCTCCACCTAACTTAACTTACAGAGTTCTGATGAAATAGTGAGATCCCTATGAGCACCACTCTGAGCTCCTAGAAGGAAGGGTAGGATATAAAAAATCAAACCCTGTGATGTGTTTGTTTCCCCCACTCCATATCTTCCCCATTGTTTTAGGTTATTGTAACCTTTTTATCAGAGTTTGGAAGATTACTTTTAAAAAGTAATCAATTACAGTTACAGTTACATGGCCCCCCAAAGTAGTAATCACCGTTACAATTACAGTAGTTCTGAAAGTAACTGATTACTTTACTTTTACTCAAAAGTAATTGCTACAATTACATTTTCGTTGCTTTTTTTAAAAAAAAATTGCCTACAAGGTGTTGGCCTTGGCTGCTGCACATCTGAGTAGCCTAAAACAACATTAAAAATAAGCACACACATACAGAGGGTAGTAGAATATTTTTTTTATCCATAAGGTTAACAGAATGGCATAACAGAATCTCACATCTCCTCACCCCACCCCCAGCAATGATGATACCCCAACACACATATTTTTTGTATATATATATTGCCTCCAGCTCTTTTCTCCTTCCATTCCTGTCAATTTTTAAACAATTGTTTTCTCCACCCCATCTCGCTCTCCACCTCCTCCCTTGTAGCCTCCTAAGCACTCATAGAGCATGAAGGAAGAACAACGCTGCACAGAAGCCCAATTTGAAGCACATTATTTTTATTCACAAATCAGAGGAGCAGAAGACTTCCCCTGCTCCCCCCCAAGTAATGCGCAAAAGTAATGCTGGAAACACTACAATTACTCTTCAAAAGTAATGAAGTTACTACTCGTTCTATTACCAGCAAAATGTAATGAAGTTACCCACTCGTTACTCAAAAAAGTAATAAATTACAAGTAATTTGTTACTTGTAACTAGTTACTTCCAAGCTCTGCTTTTTATTACCTTTTTATGAAATAATTTTGCAGTTTGTGCCACACTGAACATAAGAGAAGAGGATTGTCAGTAAGGTTAAAAAGGGGCCAGGGGGCCAGCATCTGTGCAGCTGGCTCTTCCTGCAGGGAAGATTAATTTTTCTTGATTCCTGGCCTTTTCTATTATAGCATTGCATCAGTTTATAAAATGCAACACAAACCATTGTAGGCCATTGTAACTGTAGCATTAGGTTGGAGGCATAATTCCCATGCCTAGTGTAGAAAGCTTAGGCGCAAACCTGTGCACACTTACTTGTCAGTAACATTTTGGAATAAGCCCTGCTGAACTCAGTGGAACTTACTTATGAATATACATGCATAGGATTAGGCTGTTGATGCCCTCACTGTTCTTTTTTATTGATTTTGTGGTGCAGATGGCCTGTATGCAACACAGTGTTCTTGATCATTTTCTTGTCTAGAAAAAACAGTTTTGTTGAAACTTCTAAAGCACTAAATTAAATGATGCCTTTAACATAATGATTCTTTTGGCAAAAAGCCTTTTTATTTTTCCTTTGCTTCCTCAAGCCTCTTATTTGGGGGCCATTTCTAAATAGTGCCACTTATTTTCAGCTCCAAAGAAAACAAGAGGGGTTTGGAAAGGATGACATTGTGTTCAAGGAAGAGTGCTCTTTTCCAGCTGTCTCGGAAGGAATCTTGAACAATTGAGAAGGGCTTGTAGTCCAAGCTGGAACTTTGGCTCCAGTAACCAACTTCTTTACTAAGGCTGTCTAATCTCCTGCAGCCATCCGGCATCACAATTTTCCTATTCTCCTTATCAGGTTCATCATTTCCTAATTGTGCAGTGGGAGTTATGTGTTGTGTCCTGCTACCCGCCCCAATTAACTGATATGAAATGCCATCAGTTGGCAATTGCTAATCTGTTCTGACAGCTTTATTTCTCACTCCAGCATTATACTTCCATCCACTGAATGTCTTGAATAAGGCTCCTTGACCATTCTTAGTTTAGCTCATTTTTCTTTAAATTAATCAACTGGGTTAGATAGTGATGACTTTTGGCCCTGCCAGTCTCAAAAAATCCTCACTGCACCTGACTTGGCAGAAATGTAGGTCATCCCCAATGCAGTCTGTAGATTCTCTTGTAATTCTGCGTCTTTGTAGTACAAAACTGTCTTTCCAATATGCACTCTAAGCCTAGAATCGGATGATGCTTGGTCTAAGAAGGAATGCATGTTCTATGTTCTACTATGACATTTGTCTCCAGCTATCAGGAAGTTTGCATGCACCATCTTGTGGTCACTGTTGTTGTTGTTACGTGCCTCCAAGTCGACTACGACATGGCGACCCTATGAATCGGTGACCTCCAAGAGCATCTGTCATGAACCACTCTGTTCAGATCTCGTAAGTTCAGGTCTGTGGCTTCTTTTATGGAATCAATCCATCTCTTGTTTGGCCTTCCTCTTTTTCTACTCCCTTCTGTTTTTCCAAGCATTATTATCTTTTCTAATGAATCATGTCTTCTCATTATGTGTTCAAAGTATGATAACCTCAGTTTCATCATTCTAGCTTCTAGTAATAGTTCTGGTTTAGTTTGTTCTAACACCCAATTATTTGTCTTTTTCACAGTCCATAGTATCCGCAAAGCTCTTCTCCAACACCACATTTCAAATGAGTTGATTTTTGTCTTAACTGCTTTTTTCACTGTCCAACTTTCACATCCATACATAGAGATTGGATATTCCATGGTCTGAATGATCCTGACTTTAGTATTCAGTGATACATCTTTACATTTGAGGACCTTTTCTAGTTCTCTCACAGCTGCGCTCCCCAGTTCTAGCCTTCTTCTGATTTCTTGACTACTGTCTCCATTTTGGTTAATGACTGTGCCAAGGTATTGATAATCCTTGACAAGTTCAATGTCCTCATTGTCAACTGTAAAGTTACATAAATCTTCTGTTGTCATTACTTTAGTCTTCTTGATGTTCAGCTGTAGTCCTGCTTTTGCGCTTTCCTCTTTAACTTTCATCAGCATCGTTACTGGTTTCTGCTAGTAGTATGGTATTGTCTGCATATCTTAAATACTGCTGAGGGCCAAATTGTTGTGGAGAAAGATGGCAAACAGGTGTGTTGGGTTTGCCATATAGGTAACGCCATCACAAGCAGTGGGTTAAAATTGCTAATTATGTGTGGACTCTTGTGCTCTTAGCATTACTCCTTGGTATAAATATTTTTGAGCTAAGACTTAGATTTTTGTTTTGACAATGGGCTTGATGTGCTTCCTCTTCCGTTCCAACATTGCCATAACCCTCTCTTCTCTTTTTAATAAAATTAAATATGTAGGATTCTCTTCTGAATAGTTGTGCCAGTGCAGTCTTGAAGGTTTGTTGCATTATTTCTTTCCCTCCACAAGGTCAGTTGTATGTGAAGACTTTGTGCATGAAAAGTATTGAACTAGAACATTTTCAAAAGAAACTTGTATAGACAAAATGGTGTCTACCTATCCTTCATTTTATAGCAGCTTGGTCTCTATTTCCTTTGTCAACAGAGAATATTCAAATGCAGTTATAGATGGGTCTGTATTTTCCCTTAACGTACTCTGCAATAATACAACTAGTTGTGTTTCAGCAATTGAATGTTTAAGTCATGCTGATACTGGTCACTTGTTCTCATGTCCTTCTAGGGACTTGGGAGCTCTTGTATCTCCTCTTTCCATTTTTGCACACAATCCAGCTTTTCCTACCCTAATGAATTTGCCCATTCACTGTATGTACTCTTGCAACTATTAGTGTAATCAGTTACAGATAAGAAGATGCTATACTGCCACTTAATGCTTCTAAAATACTAGTAGGTGCAACAGAAGTTTTTTTGCATGAAGAATTCATTTTAATATGATCTGGATTTCACCCTAGAGTGAACAAATGCAAGAGTAACCCTGAGTGTTTATCCAGGAACTATAATAATATTTGAAGATAAAATAAAAATGTTTGTTTAAAGCTCTCTGTGATTTCTGTGTTTTTAATTCAAAGTGAAGTAGAGTAGCCAGTAGAGGGACTACTGACTAGAAAACTATGGTTTAAAGCAAGCAAATAGCTTGCTGGAGCACACTGCTCCTTAGTCCCCACTCCACCCCTTCTCCACTCCTGTCTTTGCTTTGGTCTTTGCTTTAATGTTATGTGCAAACCAGGCCACTCTGTTGTTCGTATATGTCCCAGAGAAGATGAACTGTACATTTTCACTCTTCTCCTTTTGTTCTAGAGATCAGCACTACTAGACAGGGTGCTGCAGTTGCCAAGCCTTTCTCTGCAGCAGCTGTACAGCATCTGCTTTTATACTGACCAAATTAAATGATTTTTAAAATTCCTGTTTTGTCAGAGGGTTTCAAAGGGCACTTCACAAGCCATTCATCTTAGTACAGTTGCAGTCTCCGTAAGACCCCATATAGGCATCTATCTTTGCCTTCATCTTTACTAAGATGTTGAAGATGTTAATAAGAAAATGTTATTAAGTCCAGTACTTGCCTTTTTATCTTGACTGATGGTGTGATGACATGTTATAATGAGGTACAATACAAGTGAGACAAATCTCACCCCTTCACAGCTCCTGGACATGGGAGTACTTAGCAGTGTGCACTGTTGTTGAATCCTCTTTTCTGCAGAATGATAGCCCCTTACTAATAATATTCAACTGGAATATTTTACAACTCTATAATATAGCAAGGATGTAACAATTTGTTGATGCAAGTGTAGTACAAACCCTGGATTTCTGAATACTATATGCTGAAAAAAATTTTTTACTTCCCATGCAGACGTGAACAATGTACTGAGATGGCAACATAAAATACTGTGGGGGATCTTGATGAAGATGGGGGAGAAATTCAGTTTGCATTTATAGCCTAATTCATCAAATTTGCACTTTCTGAAACAATACGAGAACTGAAACAGCTGTCCTTCAAAACGTGCACTTACCTGAATTTTGCAGTGCAGTTCTCCAACAAAATGTTTCTAAATAGCAAGAACTTTCATAGAGCGGGGCTTCCGGGCTTCCCTTGGTGAATTCTGACTTTTATACTGTGTTTATCTATATGTTTATATATATGGATATTGTTTATGTATTTTGCTTTGTAAATTAATTTGATATTTTTTATTGGACCTTGTGTATTCTATTGTGAACTGCTTTGAGATCTTTTAGATAGTAAGCGGTCTATAAATGGAAATAATAATAATAATAAAACAATAACAACAAAACAGTGTTTAGAAAGCTGCATATATTAAGGGGAAATGTGCATAAAATGAACATATTACTGTAAATAACATACAACATGCATTATTAGGAGAAATTGCTTGCAAAAACTCTATACAAAAAATCACAAATTGCTGTGGAAATGTGGAGAACTGAGTTTAAAATTGGAAAAATGAGAACCAGACCTGAAATTGACAGATCTTTGCAACCCTAATAAAGACTAGGTGCTAGACCTCTGATCAGGAGGATTACAGCAGTAACCAGATTACAAAGGGCTAGGGATGCTTGAGGAATTCAATCTTTGTGAATTCTGAAATGAATCTCCACCTTTCAGATTAAGGTAAGGATCAGAACTTAGTTTTCCATCAGTTTTTGTGCTTCCTGAATGTTTTGATGCAATTCTCAACGCACAAAGAAAAAAGTGTATAAATATACATTAAAATGTGTGTCTTGAGAGAAAATATATTCAGGAACGCATATTTAAATACAATTTTGCATGTTTTTTTAAAATCTCAGATTAATGCAGAAACAAACTGGAATGCTTGAAAGTGACATGGGCGTGAAATAGGCGGATTTATCAATCCTTAGCTAAGGCCTTGGTCAAATGCTTAATGTATTGTTAATTGGTATTTGAATCTTTGTGCCTCCTTTTTTGTACAGGATTCTGTGCAATAAATGATGGCAGTTTCTCACTGGAACAGTGGCACCCACACTGACACCCTAACCTCTTGGAACATTGGTTCTATATATTCTCCAAACATAGCATTGTAACTGTTGAGGATACCCCAAAGAATCTTGGTAATTGTAGTTTTGATGAAATTCTGAAAATACTAAAAGATATCCCTAACTCCCTCCTCCATAGTTAAAATTTCCAGGGGGCCTTCTGAAGAGAGAATGACTCTTACCTGGTTTAAGTCTATAACATAGATATGTCATTTAGGTTGTGAAATTCAGTTATTACTGACTCTGAGACGAAGAATCAGGTGTGTGCAGATGGTGGGATAAAATGTAGCCAGGACAGTGTATGCACATGGCTGAGTTACTTTGTGAAGGAAAGCAATGTCAAATTTATATCAGAAATGTGCACACAAGGGATTCTTGGGTCTCTGAAATGGTACATCTGTGAAGAGCATACACACACTTTGGGATTTAGAGGGATACACCAGTGTTATCTATTAAAATGGAGTATAAATGAGGGAAGGTTGCAATACAAAACAGTTTTATACAAAGAGAGACCATTGGTCCATTTAGCCCATCATGTCCTCTGATTGGCAGTAACTTTCTAAGGTTTTCCCCAACCCCATTACCTATGAGATCCTTAACTGGGAATGCCAAGGACTGAAGTAGAAATTTTCTTCATTCAAACCATGTTTTCTGCCACTGAGCTATATAGCTCCTCTCCATTAAGGAATAAATCATGTTGTTTTGGGGGAAAGCAACTACCACAGTCTGATGGCAATGGGATTCTAGAAAAGTTAGCCAAGCTCATTAGATAGATCTTTTCTTATGTTAATTGCTTGCCAGAGTGTAGTAGGGGATAACACGTTTCCCCCTTGGGTTAGATCAGTGTACTTCAACCTTGGGTCCCCAGATTCTGATGGACTACAACTCCCATCATCTCCGACTGTTGACCATGCTGTCTGGGGATGATGTGAGTTGTAGTCCAAAATCACCTGGGGGACCCAAGGTTGAAGAACAGTGGGTTAGATGTTTTCTTGGTAGTTATAAAATAGCCCCCTTAAATTCCTCCCTGCTCCCAGAGACAATGTGTAACATATTAATATGGTCCTAATAGTTTAGCTTAAGCTTTCAACGTATTGATATGGGATTTCTACTGAATGAAAAATGCAAGCTCCAGCTTTTGTCCTTGTCATCCTGTGAGGGTTATCAAGACCAGGAGAGATGAAAATCTGTGTGGATTGTTTTGTACCAAGCCATGGGAGGAGGGTGACAATAGATAGGAAGGAAATCTAATCCTTGTCGTTTTTGCGGTACCCTAGGGAGAATGAAATTGACAGTGGTATATTGAATGAAGCTAAGATCAGTCACATTCCAACCCTGTCATAGTTTGCTGACCCCCTCCAATCCCCCCTTAGATCACAAAACAAAATGACAGCACCACTATGGTTTAATTCCATAGATTGATTGTGACTTCTGCAGCATTTGTTATGCTCATCTACTATGTGATATTTCCCACCCCCCAGCCCTGCCATGGTTCAGACATAGTAGCAACAAGTGGAGTTGATTTCCACAGACTGTTCCAAATTCTAGTATTGGCAGTTCCAACTTGGCTCTGCAGACTGTAGTCTCTGGTACATATGGAAAGGCAAGGTGATCTTTTAACTGTGTGCGATTTTGGATATACTGCTTATTTCTTGTGTGACATTTCCCCCCCCCTTCTTTAGTGACTAGGTTGCACCAACATATTTCTTTTTATAGCTCCAGATGAATGCAACCAAATGCTAGTGAGTGCTCATTATTGAGCCTACTCTGTGGCAGTGAGGGTGGCAAAGAAAACATACATTGCAATTTCCATTGCATCCTCATTGTGTCATCCAGCAGAGCTCTTCCTGGTAATGGAAGGCCTCTTACACTCTGGCCTGAAGGTGGTGGTAGAACTGGCGGTGACTCGCTGTGATTTGTTTGCAAAACATTTTGATAAAATTGCCTGCATCTGCCAGGATCTTGATTCCTTTGTTATAGCAGGGAATTCCACAGGGTAGGTGCTGCCACACTAAAGGTCTGTTTCCTATATTGTGCAGAACGAACCTCCTGATAAGATGGTATCTGCAGGAGGCCCTCACCTGCAGAGCACAGTGATCAACAGGATATATAAGGGGTAAGATGGTCTTTCAGGTCTCCTGGTCCCAAGCTGTATAGGGCTTTGTACACCAAAACTAGAACCTTGAACGTGGCCCGGTAGCAAATGGGCAGCCAGTGCAATCCTTTCAGCAGTAGGGTGACATGTTGGCGATACCCTGCCCCAGTGAGCAGTCTCGCTACTGCATTTTGCACTAGCTGCAGCTTCCAGACCAACCTCAAGGGCAGCCGCACATAGAGCGCATTACAGTAGTCCAGCCTGGAGGTTACCAGTGCATGGACAACAGTGGTCAGGCTATCCCGGTCCAGAAACAGCTGCAGCTGTTTCACCAGCCGAAGCTGGTAAAAGGCACTCCTAGCCACTGAGGTCACCTGGGCCTCTAGCGACAAAGATGGATCCAGGAGCACCCCAGACTACGGACCTGCTCTTTCAGAGGAAGTACAACCCCATCCAAAGCAGGCAACTGACCAATTATCCGAACTCAGGAACCACCAACCCACAGCGCCTCTGTCTTGCTAGGATTCAGACTCAGTTTATTGGCCCTCATCCAGCCCACCACCGAGTCCAGGCAGCAGTCCAGGGCTTGCATGGCCTCTCCCGATTCAGATGTTATGGAGAAATAGAGCTGAGTATCATCAGCATACTGCTGACACCTCGCCCCAAATCTCCTGATCACTGCTCCCAAGGGCTTCATATAGATATTAAACAGCATGGTGGACAAGATGATACCCTGCAGTACCCCACAGCACAGCTGTCAGGGGGACGGAAGACAGTCACCCAGTGCTATTCTCTGAGAGCGACCCTGGAGATAGGATTGGAACCACTGTAAAACAGTGCCTCCAATACCCAGCTCACCAAGTCGGCCCAGAATGATACCATGGTCAATGGTATCAAAAGCCACTGAGAGATCAAGTAAGAATAACAGGGTCGCACTCCCCCTGTCCTTCTCCCGATAAAGGTCATCCATCAGGGCAACCAAGGCCGATTCAGTCCCATAACCAGGCCTGAACCCAGACTGGGATGGGTCAAGATAATCTGTTTCATCCAAGAGTGCTTGCAGTTGCTGCGCCACAATCCTCTCAATCACCTTCCCTAGGAAGGGGGTATTGGCAACTAGTCGGTAGTTGTCACAAACCAATGGGTCCAGGGTGGGCTTTTTCAGGAGTAGTTGGATCACCGCCTCTTTCAAGGCGGCTGGAATCACTCACTCCCGCAATGATGCGTTGACCACACCCTGGATCCACTCGGTCAGACCCCTTGGCAAGCTTTAATAAGCCAAGAAGGGCAAGGGTCGAGAGGACATGTTGCTGGCCGCATCATCGCAAGGACCTTGTCCACATCATCAGGACATCCTATCTAATCCTATCTACTGTGTGTGTGGGTGGGTGGGTGGATATCAATGGAGGCTAAACATGTGGAATGTGGAAGCAGAAATCCTGAAAGAGCATATTATCAGGTTCCCTTGCAGACACATCTGCAATCTTCCCTGTAGGCACATCTGCCAGGTAGAAATGTAAACAGCATTCTTTGGCAATTTATAATCTGTGCCAAATGATTTTTTATTTTGTCTAGTATATGGAGTTGCCTCCCATTAACTCTAGCAATATAGCGATCACATTTTACTTGTTTGGCAAAGTCCCTTGTAAGCTGGATGTCAACAAGTGTCACAATTTCCTCTCCCAGAGAAAGAGATTCATTTTTCTCATTTAAACTTTTCATGTATTTAAATGCATGCAGAATATTTGAGAATATATTTGAGATTCTGTGGCCTGGTTCAGGCATAATGATCTCAGGCTAATTAAATGATAGTTTATTGGCCTGATAACATCATTGCTCCCAACATCCCCCTTGCGTGCCTGCCTTTGGTACTCATAATCCTGGCTTGTCAAAACACAATTTTCCAGTTCTGACATTGCAGAACATGCTTAAATAAGCCTGGATACAAGCAGTGAAGCTGGACATGTGAGGGGAGGAGGGAGCATATGGGCACACAGCTTGTTATCAGGACAATAAGCTGTGGTTCATTGGCCTGAATTCATTACATCTGAACTGGACTTGTGTTAGGGATGTTCAAGGCTGCTGTTCAGCTTGCATTTTTAAGCAAACTGACCCAATTTGCAATTTGTGGACTAATATACAGACCAGAATGCAATTACTTTTCAGTTTTGCGCTTCTCTGAATCTTGCAATATAGTTCTCAGCTCAAAAAATATACCAAAATATGTATTTTAGCATAAAATGCATACTGTGTATTTTAGGGTTAAAAGTATGCATAAATGTGTGTTTTGTGAAAAAAAGGACAAAAGCAGTGTAATGCATCCTTGTCTGAAAATTGAGGATTGATGTGGAAATGGAATGGAATGGAGTTATAAACGAACATATGTGAAACTAGTACAGACCAGAAACAGAATGATCCATCTTCCCTGATGTGGGAACTTCTCTCTCCCTCTCTGTGCTTACCGGATGGCAGTAGTGTGTGTGCTTATAATGGCTAGATGACTATACTGATTTCACCTGCTCTGTAGGAGCTCATGTGAGTTTCTTTTGGAGGTTTCCATTCCAGAATGTACCGAGTATGGCAGTTTCAGAAATATTATCTTTTACATTTAGATAATGTCAACACAATATGACATGGCTTATTAGTCTGGAATCCAAACGGTACCTAGTAATACAAGGGAGTTAGACATTGCAAAGGTGCAGCACTTTGGCAGGAAAAATGCAACAACTATCTGACCTGGCTGAAAACAACTCTTTTATCTTTCAGTTTTTAAAAAAATCATATCTATGATATATCTATTTTAAATGCCCATCTCTAGTTTTTAAATTTTAAATAGTGTCATCTGAAATCTATCTCTCGGGGAAAAGGGTATAGGAGTAAAAATGTTTCAAACCAACATTGTTTCATTTTGTAATACAAAATAAACCAAAAGTGACTGCTGTTGTATGGGGCTAAATTATAAGATTCTGCTTAGCACCTTTGTCTTTGGTAAGGCTCAGCTTAATAGAACTTTCCTGCCTTGTGCTCAAGGCTTACCTGATTCTATTGCTGTGCCCAAGAATATAATTAATGCAATTTAATTCACATTGCCCTCCTTCCTTGGCTTCATGAAGGAATAACTGTTTGTACAACCTTGTGAGGCTACCCTCTGTAGCTAGCACTGTTGCATAGGGCATAGAGGAAATATTTTGCTGAATGTTTATTGCTGAGTGTATCTAGGAATGAACCTGTATGAAATTAAGCTATTTGAAATTATCTTCTGGCAGTAATAAATATGCACTGTGTTTGCTTGGCTTGATGCTATATAAACAAGCCAGGACAGTATTTAGAACTTGGAGGCCCTGCACATCCAACTGAAATTGCTTGAAAAGCTGGAGACCTGCCATGTTGGCACTAAATGACTGTATATATAATAAAGTTCTCTGTGTTCCAAGTTGTGCCTTTAGGAGGGAACTCATGATAATCAATGCCTGTGCACTGTACAAGAAGCAAAATTTGTCCCCCATGGGCCTTATAGTATATTGAGCATGAGAGAGTGGCTAGCATGAAGATGAAGCAGTTGGCCTGGTTCATACATAACACTAAGCTATAGTTTGTTTAGCCAAAGTGCTTAACCATGCTTTGCTTGGCCACCTCGCCCTGATGGTTGCCAAGCTACATAGGCACAAGGCAAGAGAAGCTGGAAAACCAACCAGATTTTGGAGAAACAAACCATGGTTTGTTTGCATGTCTATGATTTATGGCTTGCTGAACCAACAGTGGTTAAAATGAACCATGATTTAGTATTTGCGAACACATGCATTATATGTAGAAAAAACAGTTAGTTCTTATGCATTTATTTATTTTGCCAAGTCATTGTAGAAGTTGAAAAGCAAGTAAGCATGAAACCGCTGTTATATTACTTGCTTCTCTTTCCTCATTAGTGAAGTATAGATATGTCTATACATTATGGGGACTGTACCTGGCCGCACCAGAGGTTTGCGGTTTTCCTGGCCTGTAGGCTTGGTTATGGCATACAGTCAGACCTGCACTATTCCTATGCTTCACTGTTACCTATTCTCTGGCTCAGTAGACTAGAGGCAACAAAGCACACTATTTAATATTTGGGACTTGGATTGTGGCAAGTCCAAAAAGGTTGGTTGCCATTATTTGACATCATTCTGTTTAGCGCTTTGTTAATGAATTGCACCCTAAAGCGCTGGTGGTGTCCCCATTAGTTGTCATATAGGTGAATGAGGCTGCTCCCATCATACTTCAAATCACACAAGGCAGAATGAACAGATCTGAAAAGTTTGCTCAGCAGTGCTGAAAAGCATGTATCAAGCCACAACAGGGCAATAGTTCAGTGTACCAGAACCACATTCTTGCATCTTGAATTGGGAAGCAGTGTGGGAAACTACTCTGCCTCACAAGTGGCAGTGTAGAGTAGAGTTCTAAGTAAGTAGGCCGCCAGTGAAAGCCTCTGGGAACTATTTCAACACATTCAAAGCAAGAGCAATGTTCTGCATTTTTGGCTAGCATATGAGGATCTGCTTGCAGTCATCCTGTTTCACAAACATTTACTGCAAGTGACGGTGGATGCATTTTTTCAGGCTCAGATCATCTGCCTTACTTTTGCTATGGTTTAAACAAACCTACAAGGTGTGTGTATGTGTTTAGTCATGCTTTGTTCTTTAGCAAATTCTGTTGCCCCTGGGATTTTTTTATTTTTATTTTTTGCTCTTCAACTTGCTTCTAAATGTATAGAGAAACTATACACTGGATAGTCACATCGGACTGCATTGGATGCTGCTGCATGTACCTTTGTCCATTGTAGGATGTGGAAGGACTGTATATTTTTACAGAAGGGAAAAATATAGTTAAATAAAAGACTGGATCGAGCAGACCTTTTTGCTCTTAAAAAACAAATTGCTTCTTATCAAGCTGCCTTCTCAAATATATCTGCAGTGCAGTTTTTTGAAGGCTGCAATTCAGTTTTTTGAAGGCTGCAGGTACGCATTCTTTCTAGTAAGCAACTTTCGTTGAACTTAGTGGGAAGTGCTTTTGACTAAGCCTGCTTAAGGTGGCTGAAAAATCTGAGGCTGCTATTCCATGAACAACTATGTGTGCTTATGGGCAATCCATGTAATTACAGGACTATTGCTTGTATTGCTCCCAGAACAGTTTGGCTCAGACACATAATTCTTCTTGCTGGTGAAACTCAAGCCACCAGGGCATTGTTTATTTTGTTTACTTTTGGTGTTTATACCTCACCTTCCTAGGATAAAATCAAACTCAGGATGGCTAACAAATAACAATATATATTGCAATAGTGATGGTTTTGACCTGTAAAGACATAACGCATCTCAGGACCCCAATACCTCAAAGGCCGCCTCTCCCCATTAGAACCAACCCAGACCTGGTGTGCTTCATCAGAGGCCTTTCTCTGTGTGTCCCCTCTGAGGGAGGTGTGGAGGGTGGCAACATGAGAATGGACCTTCTCCGTGGTGGCTCCCCACTTGTGGAATGCTCTCCCCAGGGAGGCATGCCTGGCACCATTGTTATCTATTTTTAGGTGCCAGGCATAAACCTTCCTTTTTACCCTGGCTTTTGGACTTTAATTTGAAAGGGGTCAGGTATTGCAGAGGGCCTTAAGTTTGAAATAGAAATCTTATGGTTTGAGGCTGGAACCTAGTCTAGTGAGATATTGTGTGGACTTCAATTCATCTGAGATCTCAGGACCCCCTTGATGCCCAGAATGGTACAGGAGTGTGTAACATTTGGCTCCTGGAAAGGGGCATGAATTCTCTGCATTGGCCTGACCTGATTTTAAAACTACGAGTAACCTTAAGCCCTTGCTTGGTCAACATATGCCTGCAGCATCCAGACTCTTCAGGCTCTAGCTCAAGCCTCCACTTCTAACCACTGACCTGAAGTATCCTGAAATGAAGAACCTGTCCTTCAAGTCTAGGTTCAGGTACTGCTTGGCTCTGTCATTAATAACCTTTTGGAAATGTGATGGAAGTGTGACCATCTTGGGAATGAAGCCATAGTGCACAAACCTTTTACTCTGGAAAACTCATTGCATGTCTAACCTGAAATAAATGGTTTGTAGGAAGTGGCCTACGGGCCAATTCTTTTCAGTGTACAGTGCCGTGAAAAAGTATTTGACACTTTTCTGATTTTCTGCATGGTTGCATATTTTTGGCACTGAATATTATCAGATCTTGAACCAAACCTAATATTAGGGAAAAGGGAACCTTAGTGAACAGATAACACAGAATTTTGATACTTATTTCATTTATTTATTAAAGAAAGTTAAGCAAGACCCATGCCATGTGAAAAAGTAATTGCCCCCTTATACTCAAAACCTGGTTACGTCACCTTTAGCAGGAATGACTGCAACCAAACGCTTCCTGTCATTCCTGATCAGTCTCTCACAGTTGTGTGGTGGAAGTTTGGCCCACTCTTCCATGCAGAACTGCTTTAACTCAGTGACATGTGTGGGTTTTCAAGCATGAATTGTGCCTTTCAGGTCCTGCCACAACATCTCAATGGGGTTTAGGTCTGGACTTTGATTAGGTCATTCCAAAACTTTAAATTTCTTGTTCCTCAACCATTTTGATGTAGACTTGCTTGTGTGTTTCGGATCATTGTTTTTCTGCATGACCCAGCAACTTCAGCTTCAGACTTCAGCTTCAGCTGACAGATGGATGGCCTGACATTCTCCTGTAGAATTCTCTGATACAAAGCAGAATTCATGGTTCCTTCAATGATGGCAAGTTGTCCAGGTCCTGATGCAGCAAAGCATCTCTAAACCATAACACTGCCACTACCATGCTTGACTGTTGGTATGAGGTTTTTCATGTGGAATGCAGTGTTTGGTTTTTGCCAGACATAACGGGGCACGTTGCCCAAAAAGTTCCATCTTTGACTCATCTGTCTATAGAACATTGTTTGCCAAAAAGCACCTGGACGATCATCAAGAGTTCTGGAACAATGGATTGAACTTCTACCACACAGCTGTGAGGGACTGATCAAGAATGACAGGAGGCATTTGGCTGCAGTCATTGCTGCTAAAGGTGACGTAACTACGTTTTGAATCTAAGGGGGCAATTACTTTTTCACATGGGGGTATTGGGTATTGCTTAACTTTCTTTAATAAATAAATGAAATAAGTATCAAAATTTTAGGTTATTTGTTCACTCAGGTTCCCTTTTCCCTAATATTATGTTTGGTTCAAGATCTGATAACATTCAGTGCCAAAAATATGCAACCATGCAGAAAATCAGATGGGACAAATACTTTTCACGGCACTGTATATCTTATTTTTTTTATTATTATTTATTTTATTTTATTTCTATACCGCCCAAAGCCAAAAGGCTCTCTGGGCGGTGTACATAAGAGTAAAACAGCAACATAAAATACAAAAACATAGAAATAAATAGCAAACTCAACAGAACAAATAATTAAATAGCATTAAAATACAATAAAATACAATTAAAGTGTAGTTAAAACAAGCAACGACTCACATACATACACACACCAATCTCATTCACACCACACAGCATACATCCGGCGACAATGTCCCACGCCGAAGACTCTCCTCGCACAGTGCTGCGGCAATGATGAAATAAGCTGGGACCTGGTCCTGCAGGGCGTGGCAGCTGTTAATAGCAGCAGTCCAGCAGGAAGGGTGGTGGTGGTAACAGCCAGGGGAAGCAGCATAGCAGCAGCAGATGACGAGGGGCTCTCCTTCCCTGGCAGCGCAATCTTCCTCTTCCTGCAGGCAGAAGGTCTCCCAGGCCTCTCAGCCAGCCAGCCTATATATCCCTCCAAGGAGGAACAGGTGGAAAAGGTTAGCCACAGCTGGCTGAGTACCTGGGACCTGGTCCTGCAGGGCGTGGCAGCTGTTAATAGCAGCAGTCCAGCAGGAAGGGTGGTGGTGGTGGTGACAGCCAGGGGAAGCAGCACAGCAGCAGCAGATGACACGGGGCTCTCCCTCCCTGGCAGTGCAATGTTCCTCTTCCTGCAGGCAGAAGGTCTTGATTATTTTAATTTCCTTCTCTTCTTGGGGCTTCTGTTACCAGACCCTTTCTGATGAGAGCACAGTGGCAGTCCCATGATGATTGGTACAGGAGGGGAACAGGGTGGAATATTCACTGTTTTACTTGTCAGTGAGTGACATACTGCTGATATTGCACTACACCCTATGTGGTCATACCATAACATAGAGGAACAAAACTAGACACCAGTGGAGAAGTTTTTCAAATATGCTTTGTAGGTAGGCTACATTTTTGTAGGCCAAGTCTAGGAGGGAATCATTTACACCCTTGTCTAGTTAATATGAACTCTGATCATATTCCTTCACTGGCTGGTTCCTTCATCAATCTCATAGTGTTTGGTTGGGTTACACCAAATATCTTGGAACATCAATCCTCCAAAATCTCAAACTTCACACTGCCCTTCTTTCTTGTGCCACATGCTAACATCATTTGTTTCTTGTAGTCTAGTAACCTAGCTAGAAAGCCCTCTTAACCTGCTGGTGGATCTCATTTGGGAATATGGGATTTAAACATCAAGCTCAGGGGGCAGCCATATGCTGATAGGATTGAAGTTAGTGCTGCTGGTGTTTTCTTTTCATTCAATGTGTGATTATATGGCTGTGCATCAGACAGCCAGGCCTGTTGATCTGAGATGGAAGAATTCTCAAATTAACAGCTGAAAGGAGAGACCTTTAGCAACAGTACACAGCTTGCAATCCCTTCTCCCAGGCTGCTGGTGTCCTTTTAAGCTGATGAAAGGCTGGTTGCTGCATAGCTTTATGACATTTGCAGCTATTCAACCTCTGCTAGGTTTTCATCTGATGAATATCGCATTTGGCAGTGGGCTTCATGATTCATGAAAGTCAAAAATTAAGAGGCAGATTCTCAGTGCTTCATGCTAAAATGTAGTGTATACTACATATTCCAAAAATTATTAATTCCATATTGAATATTCTGTTAAAATATGCTGAAGATTTTGTTCAAATGATTAACTGCTCTGTGGTCCTCCTTGTTAGTCATCTTCCTGGGAATACTTTCCCCACTACAATAACAGGTGACGAATCAGTGCTGAGACTGTGAGTTGCACATGATGCTCCCAAGTTCAGATTCATCCACTGGCCCTTAATGCTGAATAAAGGAGATGTGCCAAATGGCCTGAAACGGTGAGCAGCCTCATTATATGACTCTATATTTCCCAATATGCTGAGCCTCCCTATTTCAGGTTTCCTAACTGTGTTCCGTTCTCTGACTTGTATGCAGTGTTTTAATGCACTCCCCATAAGTAAGCCAGAAAAATGCAAATAGGAATGCATATCTTAATGAAAAGAGAGGTGGTGGGATGGGCCTACTGCTACTGCTTTTCATTTAACAGTTATTTTGATTTGTGGACCCTATAGCCCAATCTGTAACTCAGTTGACTGAATCAGAGCACATTTATTCTAGCTTTTTTAGTTGAGGGCTTGCACATTAAACCAGGAGTGTTGGACCACCTGGATTGTCCTCTCCCCATTCCACTTCCTGTGTTCAGTATACTAGCCATAACTTTCTCAGATTCCATGAATGCTGAAATCCACAGAACCAAAGTAAAGGAGCCTTTATTGTAACATAGTGAGAGGGCATTCTCTGTGGTGGCCCCTAAGTTGTGAAAGTCCCTCCCTACCAAAGTGCGTCTGGCAACTATGTACAGTTTTAGGTGAATGCTAAAGACACCTCCTTACCCTGGCCTTTGACATCTGAGACGTATCTTTTTAGGAACCACCTTATTTTGTGATTTTAGGTTGTTTTTAATGCTGTGTTTGAAATTTGTTGTTATCCACCCTAGGACCTTTGGGTGAAGGGTGGGTAATAAAAGTTAACAACAATAATAATTCATAATGATTGCACCTGACTGATTGCTTACATAGAATTTCAGTGATCTCCAGTCCTCTCTGCTGCAACATTTAGGTTTGGAACTTAGTATGGCCTCAGAAGAAATAGCATCATTTTCTTTGTGATCTTGTAATTAAAAAATCTCAAGAGGGAATACAAAAATAGTTAAAAACAAAAACAGATGTAACAATAATTTAAAAGACAATCACACCAAAAATTTCAACTATAAGACAAAACAAAGCTGCAGTTGTAACATTAAAAATTAATACAATCTCAATCAACCATGGGGAAACAAAGAGCTCTTGCACTGGTGCCTAAAATTAATTGAATGGGGCTCAAGGTGAACAGATCCAGTGACACTGCACCAGCACTAGAAGCAGGGCCTCTGAGAGGAGTTTTATCAGGGGGTACAAAGTTTCTTTTGGGCCCCTTCCCTTCTCCATTAGTCATTCTGTTTTTATCCACTACAGTTTTATGCCATGAGCTGTATGTAGCCTGTAAGGTCAAAAAGGGTATGGAAGACGAGAGAGGGGTGGAGTGGAGCGCTCTGTTAATTTTCTGCATTTAAGGCCTTATGCTCTTATACTCCCTCCACAATAAATATAAATAAATATAAATAAAATAAAAGAGGATCAGAGATAAGAAAGCACATTTAATTTGAACATCTTTGTTTATGCTACAATACAGATAAGGAGAAAGAATTCACATTGAAACAAGGTAGATAAACTTACTATTTACTTTTAAAAAAGAGCTTTCCTGGCCTTTTTTTGTGAAAAATTTTGAATCACAGCATGAAAATTAATTGTTCTGGCAATGTTTGATTCAATACTTAGCCTGGCCAAATCCACAAGACGTTCCTGAGACATTGTAGACCTTAAATAATTCTTAATTAGCTTAAGTTTGCTGAATGACCTCTCTCCAGAAGCTACTGTTGCTGGAATTGTTAATAGTATTCTTAAGCTAACACAAACATTTGGAAACAGGTCACCAAGTCTGTACTCTGTTAATAAGTTCAACAGATCTAATGGCTTTAATTGTGCATTTACAAAATTTGCTTTATGTACTGAGGGTAAATGTTGCATTTCTTTTCCAAAATCATCACCATTAAGGTCAGCAGGATATTGCTCTGATAAAGATAAAGCTTTTCTCTCCACATCACTTTCGGACATGGTGAGATATTTCCACAAGAAATTAAATTTTTCTGCCAACTGCTTAACAGCGTTGAAGTGGACAGTTAATCCTGCTATAACATTGTCTACCAAAATGTAAAACACACACTTTCTGAAGTAGGCCTCTTCTGGAGTATCATCTGTGTCATTCATTTCTTCCAAGTTAGCATCAGGTGTGCTGTCGTCATGCGGCCTTGCCCTCTTGCGCCTAACTCCATCGCATCTATGGGAGAGTTTTATTTCTATATTTAGGTTTGACGCAACCAATTTGGCTTCATTCCACATGCATTTCCAGTTCTTTCGAAGTTTTGTCAGCAATATGAGGAGAATTTCTATGTTTGCTACTTCAACATCCAGTGTAGCATCTGTAGCTTGGATGACCTTGTTGCAGATATCTATGCCAGCTAATATTTTGTACCACACGGCTGACATTAACACACAGGCAAAAGATGTCACATATAATAAAACTCCATGGACTTCATTTCTTGTTTTGGCCATCAAATTTAGTTCCAGGCGGTCTTCCAGTGCTAATTTAATGCCAGGCAAGTGAGCTGCAAAAGGCTTTACACATTCAACATGATCTGACCATCTTGTTTCAGACATACCATGAAGAGAACAACCAATACGGTTTTGTAGTAATTCCCACCGCTTTGCACTGGAACTTAACAGGTGGTACACAGTTTGAATTGTTCCAAAAAAGGTTATTGCTTCAGGTATGCATTCAGCATCATCATTTCCACATAAGTTGAGTGTGTGACAACCGCAAGGTGAAAAAATTGCTGTTGAGCATTGTTCTTGTATTTTTGCTTGTGCGTCGTATTTTCCGGCCATATTTGCCCCATTATCGTAGCCTTGAGCTCTACAATCACTGAGAGGAATAGCATGTCCTTTCAATGTATCAGTTATCAACTGAGCAATTTCTTCCCCTCTTTTGTCGCTACAATCTGCAAACTTGAGAAATCTTTCTTGAATCTCATACTGCGTTTCTTTTAAAAATACGTATCTCAAAAGAAATGTTGTTTGTTCAATATGGGAAGAATCTGGTGTGGAATCTACTGTTATTGCAAAGTACTTTGCAGATTGCCTCTCAAGCAAAATGTGTTGTTTCACAAGATTCAAGCATTCTTCAGGGGACAGATAATGAACTTGAAGCCACTCACTCCTTTTCTGTGACTCCTCTACACTTAGCACATGTTCCTGAATGATGGGGTCCCACCTGGAGAGCAGTTCAATGAGTCCTAAAAAGTTTCCATTGTTTGAATCACCAATTCGATGGGATGAACCAGTAAAAGCTAGACCACGTTCTCCCAAGAAGAGTACAACATCGATGATGCGCTTTAAAAGGTTGTACCATTTCACAGCTTCAGTTTTGATTGACGCTTCTAAGGTGATGTCAACTCCTGTCTCAGACAGCAGGTGCCTTTCTAGTTCTCGCCAAGCTAGGTAACATTCTCTGTGACTATTGCCTTTTTCATGTTTTGGGATCCTGTAGGAAAGTTTCCGCCACTTCCCATTAGAATCCCAGCCTTCAGCAGATACCAGTGCAGACTTAGACGCAGAAGTGCTAGTCTTGACTGTCTTGTGCCAAAATAGTCGACATGGAAAGCAATATAAAGCTTGTTTCTGTTGACTCCAGACAAGCCAGTCTCTTACATGTAGTTCTCCATTAGTGCTTTGAAATTTCAGTATGCTTTCTGGGAACACTTGATTGCAGGTGTCTTTTGGGAATGTTTTAGGCAGAGGGATGTGACCATTTGTAACATACTTTTCTGTTTCCTTTTGAGATGGAAACTCGGTTGTGATACATCCAATGGCAAGGCCTACATTATGATTACTCCTCTCATCTTCCAAATTCACTTCCACATGCGTCTGTATGTCTGTTTCTTTCTGTTTTCCATTTTCATTTTCTGCATCTGCCCCTTCATCAAAATACTGTGCATGATTACCCAAATCAACTGCTCCTTGTTTGGGGATGAGGTTTCCAACAGTTTCTTCTTGCTCCAATTCCGTAGGTGAGTTCAATGAAAAAAATTTTGAAGCCGCATTTAATGCAAATTGAAAGAGCGTTTGTTGACCCCTTTTTTCATTTTCCTCTCGTTCTTTCTTGTCTTTTCTTTTCTGGGCTCCTGATTTGTGAGAATAGATTTTGGAGAGATGATTTTCTCATCGTGATAGGGTTTAAAGGTTCACACTGCTTACCTTATATGAGCCCTCAAACCGCATTTTTCCTTTCATACTAAAGGGGAAGGGTTAATCTAGCTTTCTAATGACCACGCCCTCTTAAGGTCAAAGTATCTCTTCCTCTTGTTACCTTGGCCACTGAGTATGCTCAGTTTCTTCCAGAGTAAGTTTCATACAAAATGAAAAAAATGCTCAAGTTTGATTATTTGTATTTTCAGAATCCAACAGAAATACAAATATTTGTTTGAACAATGTTATGCTTTTTTGCACAAGTTAGGGGGGAAAGAAAAAAAAGCACCATTTGTAGCAGGCTTGCAGAATGGGAGCCAGCAGGAAATGACATAACAAAGGGAGGAAAAGGGAGCTCCCCTCCTTTGGCTCCCGGGCCCCTTTTTTTACCCCGGGCCCAGGTGAGATGTACCCCCTGCACCCCGCTCTCATGGGCCCTGACTAGAAGGCCCTCTCTTTGGTAGCTGCTTACCTGACAACTACTGCCAGGAGCACCTGGAGAAGATCCTCTGATGATAATCATAATTGGGTGGCAGGTTACTGAGCAAGCAGGGGGTCCTTTAGATACTTCAACTCAGTCCCAAGGGCTTTAAAGGTTAAAACAGCACTTTGATTTGTGCCAGGAAATAGGAAGACCACTGAAGGTGCTTTAGAACTGGCAAGGTGTATACTAACCCAGTAATCTAGTTGCCATATTTTGAACCAATTGTAGTCTTGGAATAGTCTTCAAAGGCATTCCCCATGTGGAAGGCATTGCAGTAGTCTAATGTGGATGTTACCAAGGGCTAGATGACGGTGGTCAGGCTATCTGTTGTGGAGTGGCTGTGTCTGTCACAGCCTTGGCTGATGAATGTTGCTTCATGCCACAGATGCCCCTTGGGCATCAAGCATAAGATCTGTTTTTAACAGCATCCTCATAAATATTTACAGTCCTTCAAGGGGATTAAAACTCCATGTAGAACAGGTTGAAAATCAGCCATTTGGCCAGGCAAATCATCTACTCTTACTCTTGCCAAGGTAGTAAGCCAATAAAATGAGCAGCTATTTCAGGCCTTCTGATGTCACAGCTGAGTTTTGCTATTCTTGCATATAAATTAGCTACTATTTGGCTACCATTGGTTAAGCTGCTTTGATTTCACAGTGTATGATGTCATAGATCTGTAGGTCATACAGTTGACTGGTTTGATTCTATATTCAGAATTGATCACTTCTGCTAAATTAAATAGCAAGGGCCTTCTATTGCCACTCTGAGTTGAATTGTCTAATGGCCTTTTACTGGAGATTTCTGTTGGGTTAGCTTAATGTCTTTTCAGGGTAAATTGGTGGTAAACATGATTAAAGATAAAATTCTGAAGCATACAGAAGAAAAAACCTTGCTTGAAGGAGAATCAGTATGGCTTCTGGAAAGGTAAATCCTGCCTCACTAACCTTCTAGAGTTCTTCAAGAGTGTCAGTAAACGTGTAACAGGATGAGCTGGTAGACATTGTATACTTGGACTTTCAAAAGGCCTTTGATAAAATGCCTCCACAAAGGCCCTTTAGTAAACTTAGCAGTGATCAGATAAGAGAACAGGCCTTCTTATGGATTGACAACTGGTTAAGGGACAGGAAGCAGAGAACAAGAATAAACGGATAGTTCTCCCAGTGAAGGGATGTAAGAAGAATCTGTCCTGGGACCAGTGCTTTTTAACTTGTTAATAAATGAGTTGGAGGTGAGCGGTAAGGTAACCTATTTGCTGACAACATTTAATTACTCAGGGTGGTAAAAAAATAAAAAGGTATTTGCAAGGTGCCCCAAAAGGATTTCTTCAAACTGGGTGAATGGGTAATAAAATGGTAATTGCGGTTCAATATAAGCCATGGTAAAATGATGCACACTGGGGCAAAAAATCCTAACTTCACATATAGACTGATGGGGTCTGAGCTGACAGAGA
This sequence comes from Rhineura floridana, assembly GCF_030035675.1. Classification (NCBI taxonomy): domain Eukaryota; kingdom Metazoa; phylum Chordata; class Lepidosauria; order Squamata; family Rhineuridae; genus Rhineura; species Rhineura floridana. The sequence continues at coordinate 90,619,656 of NC_084482.1, read as the reverse complement.
TGCGAAAGATCTTGGGTTTGGCATGAATAGGTGACTGAAAAATCAATGCAGTATGACAGTTGTGAAAAGGTAAATTCCATACAAGGGCTCAGTAGTAAAGGGATAAAAAATAAAACTGCTAAAATTACACTGCTATTATGCAAATCCATGGTAAGACCGCACTTTGAATACAGCGTACAGTTCTGGTTGCCGCACCTCAAAAAGGAAACTGTGGAGTTGGAAAAGGGGCAGAAAAAGGCCACTAAAATGATCAAGGTGCTTGAGTAACTCCACTTTAAGGAAAGTTTACAAGATTCTTTTTACTCTAGAGAGGTGCATAACATTATGCCTAGTGTGGAGGGAGTGCACAGAAATGAGCTTTTCCTCCTCTCCTATAATACTGGAACTCGGGGTCATCCAATGAAGCTAAATGTTGGAAGATACTCATGCCAAAAGGTAGAACAAAGGGAGAAGAATGGCTTAAAACTGGGTGCTTCAACATGACAAGGTTAAATATTAGGCTGTTAAGCTTCTTCTAAAAGGGAGCATATTTCCCTACCCCCTCCTCTTATTCACCAACCAGTAATACTATACTAGGGAGTTCTGAAAAATACGGAACTAGATATGATTTGCCTAAGGTCATTCAGTAAGGTCATTGTCCATAAGTCAGCAATATTACCCTTGTCTGTTTTCTGGCAATGTCTAGCCTACAGCTTAAGTTGATGCTACAATAAATCTGTGTTGGTATTTAATGGAAATTAACTGGGTTCATGTCTGGTTGGTTTTATGTACAAGATGAAAGCCTTTCATGAGATGCTGCCTGGAAGGGTTTGAAGCTTGGGGGTAGGATGTGTTCTTCAAAATTTGCTAGCCAGACATGCCTTTTGTAACAAAAAAACACACAAAAAACAAATCCTATACAGTTTTGAATCTTTCTTGTTTCTTCTTTGTTTTCTAAGTCCTTAATGCTCTCTAGGGCATTTTGTGCTGCAATCATTCCTGTAAGCCTAGTGTAATCGTGAGGTCTGGAAAGTTATTCTAGAATAATTTTTGTTAAAGCTGAAACCCAGAGAATGTATGATTTAATCAGTAGCTACATGTTGAGGAAAATGAGTAGAAATGGCAAGGAAATCCCTTTTCCTGCAGAAAGGCTTTCCCTTCACAAATCTGCCGTTCGATCCTGCTTCTCATTCTGCACTGCAGGTTTCTTTGTCTTGGTCCTGTACGTGCCTTGCCTTTACACCATAAAGCTTATAGGATGTGATTTTTTAAAAAATTGCCCCACAGAGAAAGGGATACACTTACGAAGGGCAGGTACGTGGCTATATCCTTCCCTGCTAGGGGTGGCATTGATTGTGTAGTTTTTCTCAACCCCTACTTTCCCTTAAAATGCCCTCCCCTAAAAGATAATGTTGAATAAACTAAAGTGCCTTTGGACCTGAGCTTTGCAAAGCTCCCACTCCATAGCTAATAGCTCTTGATTGTAGAGAGCATGTGGGTGAGACTAGAGAAAATTAAAACCTTTCCACAATGCCTATTGCAGCCACCTACTTTCTAATCCAAAAAGAAACAGCTTTGGACAGAAATCATAATGCTAATGGGTTGCCCTAGGCTGGATGGGACATGGAACAAGTTCTATAATTAGCCAAATGACAAATGAATAATTATGGGAGATGGAGTGGAAGGAAAACATTGCAGTACTGTTGCAAAGAGACATTATCTTAATTTAAATTAAGGTATGGACTAAGGGTACTTTTGTGTTTCTGAAATGGTCCAAGCATAGAAAAAGCCTGTGACCAATGACACGCTGCCTTGTAGGTTTACTGGGTCCTTATGCTGTTGTAGAAATGTTTTTTCCCTACAAAAGACCTCTCAAGGTCTAGTTATGGCAATCTTACAGTGTACCCCATCACTCCTAACACTTCAAATTTCCTTTGTTTGTCTACTCCTTTCCTGCCAACCGGTTGGAGCTCCTGTTTTCCCTAGGTTTTCTGAAGCTTTTGCAACAACCTCACATTCTCATTGTCCCTTGCTTTCTTAAAATCTATTCCTCTACTGCAGGAATGGGGCACCTTAGGCTGGGGCACCAGATGTGCTCCCCGCCTCTCCATCTAGCTTTTGGGACTCACCCTAGGCCATGCCCCCCAGGCCATGCCCCCCAGGCTACACTCCTCAGGGGCCCTTCTGTGCACCCTCCTCTAGAGATTTTACTTTTACTTGAACTGTGATAATACCTCTTAGCTGGATGGAGAGTGGTGTATGTCTAGCCATGGCCACCTTTTCCACACCCACCGCTGGTATACGGCCCTGGAAGGTTGTCCATGAGAGAAACTGGCCCTTGAGCTGAAAAAGATACCCCACCCTGTTCTATTGCATACTATTTCCTATTTATTTTGCTTTTCACTCATTGTTATTCTGTCCTATTTCCTTTTGCCACCCTGCCTCTCTTTCATTGCCTAGAAGAGCTCTTGTCTCTTAGAAGCTGGGTGGGAGAGATAAACAATATGCCTCACATACTTCACCAAAGACTTCTGAGTCACCTTAGTTGTCATGGAATAAGAGGAGAGACGTCCTCTTACAGATTGTAACTAGTTAAGGAAGCAGAGAGTAGGAATAAATGAACAGTTCTTCTAATGGAGGGATGTAGAAAGTGGAGTCCTAATCAGTATTGGAACCTGTGCTTCTTAGCTTGTTTATAAATGATCTCTAGTTAGGGGTGAGGATTGATGTAGCCAAATTGTTCAGGGTAATCAAAACAAAAGGGATTGTGAGGAAGTCCAAGATCTCTCCAAATTGGGTGAAAAGGTGGTAAAATGGCTAATGCAATTTAATGTAAGCAAGTGTAAATGATTTATATTAAGGCAAAAAATCCTAACTTCAAATACAAGCTTGTGGGATCTGAACTGGTGTTGAATGACCAGGAATGAGATACTGGGATTGTAGTGAATAGCTTGAAGTTATTGACCCAGTGTGCAGCAGCTGTGACAAAGCTAAATTCCATGTAAGAGATCATTAGGAAAGGAACTGAAAATAAAATTGCCGATGTAATGCCATTGTACAAATCTGTGTACTGTTTACAGTTCTGGTCAGCTCACGTAAAAAAGGATATAGTAGACCTGGAAAAGGTTCAGAAAAGGACAAGCAAAATGAACAAGATAAAATGGAGCAACTTTCCTATGAGGAAAGGTTACAACAACTGGGACTTTTAATTTAGGGGTAAAAGCAAGTAAAGGGGACATGATAGAGGTGTGTAAAATTATGCATTGTGTGGAGAAAGTGGATTCAGAGAGGTTTTTCTCCCTCTATCATAAAACTAGAACTCGGGAGTGTCCAGTGAAGCTGAATGTTGGGAGATTCAGGACAGACAAAAGAAAGTATTTCACATCAATGCATAGTTAAATTATGGAATTTGATCCCACAAGAGGCAGTGATAGCCACCAACTTGAATGACTTTAAAAGAGGATTTAAATGGAGGATAAGGCTATCAATGGCTACTAGGCACAATAATAATAATAATAAATTTTATTTGTTAGTTGCCTATCTGTCCGAATTAACGGACACTCTAGGCGACTTACAACAACATAATAATAAAATACAATAGGTATGAACGACCTCCACTGTCAGAACCAGTATGTCTCCTCATACCACGCGTGGAGAATTGCAAGAGGAGATGGCTGTTGCATGTAGCTCCTGCTTGCAGACTTCCCGTAGGCTTCTGGTTGGCCACAGTTAGAACAGGATGCTGGACTAGAATGGCTATTGCAGTCTGATCCTGCAGACTCTTCTTATGGTCTTTATGTTTGATTCTGCTGTCTTTGGGACCTGATGTTTTCCATTGGTCCTTTTCTGATTTGCCCCTCCCCTTTCCTCAATATTCTGACTCTTGTGCCTTTTCTCAATGCGTGGATGAGACGATGGTGTCGGGTGGAAGGGTTTAGATTTGTTAGGCACTGGGGAACATTTGGGACAAGCCGGGCCTGTACAAAAGGGACAGGCTCCACTTGAACCAGAATGGAACCAGACTGCTGGCACTTAAAATTAAAAAGGTAGCAGAGCAGCTTTTAAACTGACTGAGGGGGGAAACCCGACAGGAGCTGAGAAAGGTCCGGTTCGGAATAAACCTCCCCCCTGGGATAAAAACCAAAGAAATGATGAAATTTTAAAAGGGGTAGGCCTAGAAGTAGGCATTGTGAGAGCAGGGGCACAGGATATAAATTCAGAAGAGCAAAATTACCACAGGCCTAACCACAAGTGCCAAAGACACTTGAAGAGAGACACTGCTTACAAGTGCCTGTACGCTAATGCTAGGAGCCTCCGAACCAAGATGGGAGAACTGGAGTGCTTGGTCTTAGAGGAGAGCATTGATATAGTGAGCATAACGGAGACCTGGTGGAATGGAGAAAACCAGTGGGATACGGTTATCCCTGGATATAAACTATATCGGAAGGACAGGGAAGGACGTATTGGTGGCGGAGTTGCTCTATACGTGAAAGAAGGCATTGAATCCAGCAAGCTCGAAACCCCAAAAGAGGCAGACTCCTCCACAGAATCGTTGTGGGTGGTGATACCGTGCCCCAGGAGGGACTTAATACTGGGAACGACCTATTGTCCCCCTGATCAAAATGCTCAGGGAGACCTTGAGATGAGATATGAAATTGAGGAAGCATCCAAACTAGGAAATGTGGTAGTAATGGGTGACTTCAACTACCCGGACATAGACTGGCTGCATATGTGTTCCAGTCATGACAAAGAAGCAAAGTTTCTAGATATTCTAAATTATTCCCTAGACCAGTTGGTCATGGAACCAACCAGAGGGACGGCAACCCTGGACTTAATCCTCAGTGGGGACCGGGACCTGGTGCGAGATGTAAGTGTTGTTGAACCGATTGGGAGCAGTGACCACAGTGCTATTAAATTAAACATACATGTAACTGGCCAATTGCCAAGAAAATCCAACACGGTCACATTTGACTTCGAAAGAGGAAACTTCACAAAAATGAGGGGATTGGTAAAAAGAAAGCTGAAAAACAAAGTCCAGAGGGTCACATCACTCGAAAATGCTTGGAAGTTGTTTAAAAACACTATATTAGAAGCTCAACTGGAGTGCATACCGCAGATCAGAAAAGGTACCGCCAGGGCCAAGAAGATGCCAGCATGGTTAACGAGCAAAGTCAAGGAAGCTCTTAGAGGCAAAAAGTCTTCCTTCAGAAAATGGAAGTCTTGTCCGAATGAAGAAAATAAAAAAGAACACAAACTCTGGCAAAAGAAATGCAAGAAGACAATAAGGGATGCTAAAAAAGAATTTGAGGAGCACATTGCTAAGAACATAAAAACCAACAACAAAAAATTCTATAAATACATTCAAAGCAGGAGACCATCTAGGGAGGCAATTGGACCCTTGGATGATAAGGGAGTCAAAGGTGTACTAAAGAACGATAAGGAGATTGCAGAGAAGCTAAATGAATTCTTTGCATCTGTCTTCACAGTGGAAGATATAGGGCAGATCCCTGAACCTGAACTAACATTTGCAGGAAGGGATGCTGAGGAACTGAGACAAATAGTGGTAACGAGAGAGGAAGTTCTAGGCTTAATGGACAATATAAAAACTGACAAATCACCGGGCTCGGATGGCATCCACCCGAGAGTTCTCAAAGAACTTAAATGTGAAATTGCTGATCTGCTAACTAAAATATGTAACTTGTCCCTCGGGTCCTCCTCCGTGCCTGAGGACTGGAAAGTGGCAAATGTAACGCCAATCTTCAAAAAGGGATCCAGAGGGGATCACGGAAATTACAGGCCAGTTAGCTTAACTTCTGTCCCTGGAAAACTGGTAGAAAGTATAATTAAAGCTAGATTAACTAAGCACATAGAAGAACAAGCCTTGCTGAAGCAGAGCCAGCATGGCTTCTGCAAGGGAAAGTCCTGTCTCAGTAACCTATTAGAATTCTTTGAGAGTGTCAACAAGCATATAGATAGAGGTGATCCAGTGGACATAGTGTACTTAGACTTTCAAAAAGCATTTGACAAGGTACCTCACCAAAGACTTCTGAGGAAGCTTAGCAGTCATGGAATAAGAGGAGAGGTCCTCTTGTGGATAAGGAATTGGTTAAGAAGCAGAAAGCAGAGAGTAGGACTAAACGGACAGTTCTCCCAATGGAGGGCTGTAGAAAGTGGAGTCCCTCAAGGATCGGTATTGGGACCTGTACTTTTCAACTTGTTCATTAATGACCTAGAATTAGGAGTGAGCAGTGAAGTGGCCAAGTTTGCTGATGACACTAAATTGTTCAGGGTTGTTAAAACAAAAAGGGATTGCGAAGAGCTCCAAAAAGATCTCTCCAAACTGAGTGAATGGGCGGAAAAATGGCAAATGCAATTCAATATAAACAAGTGTAAAATTATGCATATTGGAGCAAAACATCTTAATTTCACATATACGCTCATGGGGTCTGAACTGGCGGTGACCGACCAGGAGAGAGACCTCGGGGTTGTAGTGGACAGCACGATGAAAATGTCGACCCAGTGTGCGGCAGCTGTGAAAAAGGCAAATTCCATGCTAGCGATAATTAGGAAAGGTATTGAAAATAAAACAGCCGATATCATAATGCCGTTGTATAAATCTATGGTGCGGCCGCATTTGGAATACTGTGTACGGTTCTGGTCGCCTCATCTCAAAAAGGATATTATAGAGTTGGAAAAGGTTCAGAAGAGGGCAACCAGAATGATCAAGGGGATGGAGCGACTCCCTTACGAGGAAAGGTTGCAGCATTTGGGGCTTTTTAGTTTAGAGAAAAGGCGGGTCAGAGGAGACATGATAGAAGTGTATAAAATTATGCATGGCATTGAGAAAGTGGATAGAGAAAAGTTGTTCTCCCTCTCTCATAATACTAGAACTCGTGGACATTCAAAGAAGCTGAATGTTGGAAGATTCAGGACAGACAAAAGGAAGTACTTCTTTACTCAGCGCATAGTTAAACTATGGAATTTGCTCCCACAAGACGCAGTAATGGCCACCAGCTTGGACGGCTTTAAAAGACGATTAGACAAATTCATGGAGGACAGGGCTATCAATGGCTACTAGCCATGATGGCTGTGCTCTGCCACCCTAGTCAGAGGCAGCATGCTTCTGAAAACCAGTTGCCGGAAGCCTCAGGAGGGGAGAGTGTTCTTGCACTCGGGTCCTGCTTGTGGGCTTCCCCCAGGCACCTGGTTGGCCACTGTGAGAACAGGATGCTGGACTAGATGGGCCACTGGCCTGATCCAGCAGGCTCTTCTTACGTTCTTATGTTCTGTTCTTCAGGTAATGGTTGTCTCTTACTGCTGTTTTTCAATTTACTGTTCATTTTGCTGCCTCTTTCACTTGCCCTTCTTCTGGGCTCCCTGCCCCTTAACACCCCTGCTACCTCTTTCCATTGAGCTTTCTTTAGTCCTCTGCCCCTTTCCTTCCCTAGCTCCTGTTCTTAAGTCTGTGTGAGGGTTTTGTGTTGCCATTCACTTTTTTCACAGAAGTTGGACTCTTGTCTCTCAACAGTTATGTTTGAACATTTCCATGATATCATAGCAGCTCAGCCAGTTGGTGTGAGGGTTTTCCTGTCTCTGCTATAGAATCCCTTGGTGCACTACAATATTGAGTTTATTTATTTATTTAAAATATTTCTATCCCGCCCTTCTACCCTATAACAGGGAACTCAGGGTGGCTTACAAAAATAAAGTTGAGGCATAACTAATCACAGAAAAGAAGACAGTGAACGATAAGGACTTGAATACAAATATTGTTTTGTGGGTCCTCAAAGTTATGGCATATTAATCTGGAGACTATTCTTAGGGTCATGTTGTTGTTGTTATGTGCCTTCAAGTCGACTACGACTTATGGCGACCCTTTGAGTCAGCGACCTCCAATAGCATCTGTCGTGAACCACCCTATTCAGATCTTGTAAGTTCAGGTCTGTGGCTTCCTTTATGGAATCAATCCACCTCTTGTTTGGCCTTCCTCTTTTTCTACTCCCTTCTGTTTTTCCCAGCATTATTGTCTTTTCTAGGGAATCCTGTCTTCTCATGATGTGTCCAGAATATGATAACCTCAGTTTCATCATTTTAGCTTCTAGTGATAGTTCTGGTTTAATTTGTTCTAACACCCAATTATTTGTCTTTTTCGCAGTCCATGATATCCACAAATTTCTCCTCCAACTTCACATTTCAAATGAGTTGATTTTTCTCTTATCCGCTTTTTCACTGTCCAACTTTCATATCCATACATAGAGATCGGGAATACCATGGTCTGAATGATCTTGACTTTAGTGTTCAGTGATGCATCTTTGCATTTGAGGACCTTCTCTAGTTCTCTCATAGCTGCTCTTCCCAGTCCTAGCCTTCTTCTGATTTCTTGACTATTGTCTCCAATAGGGTCATGGTAGATGTGAATTCCACAAACTACACACATGGGCTCCTCAATGTAACTTGGCCTCCTACATGTCTGCACTGCAAATGGATATGACTGTAGGGGTGCTTTCACACTGCATTTTATTCTGTTGTTCTGACGATTTCTTACCAGGTAATTTGCGCATTGTATTTGATCTTTCACACGATGCACAAGCCAGCTCCGGAATTCTAGTGGAATGTAGTGCAAGTTTAGTGCAAATTTCTGTGATAAATGATACCAGAAATAATCTGTTAGCAAGGCAGGGAACCCGGATGATTGCTGGTGTTTTTAGCTAGCTGCAGCTGCTCACGTGACAGGCATCCCAGCATGCAGTGCGTTCCCAGCCTTTAGTCACGCAGGGATTTTTTTTGCCTGACGAACACTACTGGTATTCCCGCATTGACGTAGATAGCAGCAGCATTTCCCACACACACCCCTGTCTTGATAAAGCTAAAACAATTTAAAAAGTCAGATCCTAAAGGGAGAAGGTTTGCATGGTGACGGGATGAAATCTTAGACCTTCTGCACAGTGGGGAACAGTGTGCATGGGTGAGGGACAAAAACAAGACGTGTGAAAGACAGTTGCGTGAAATGCCGCTATATCAGCTGAAAAAGTTGCTGTTCCTTAATGCAACAGGTACTGCAGTGTGAAAGGGATTTTAGAAATTGGGACAGAAGCGCTACCGTTTTAATCTGTTAAACTAACACAATCAGCCCCATGTGTGAAAGCAGCCTAGGACTGTGAAGTCTCCCAAGAGTCAATGTATAATGCTAGCAAGGGATTTTCCTGCACTGGGTTGTGTCTAAGGACACTTCCAATTTAGCATCATAGTGCTTTGCAGGCAGTGTGGGAAAGGGGCACTGAAGAAGTGCTCTTTTTTTTTTTACAGTAGAGAAATAAAAAGAAATAGATTGTATTGTGCTTGTGATTGAGCTGTGACATATGAACCTTAAGACAGACATTGGTTCTACTACACAGAAACACACTGAGAATTTTAGGGGTAAGTCAATAAGAGTCTGTCCATGCAGGGATGGAAATGTTGCTGTTTTTATTTAGAAAAAGTGTCAGGTGACCCCTTCTGACCTTATGCGAATGTAGTGTGGGTTTCCTATGGGAAAGTAAAGAGTTGTTCCATTTTTAACCCTTGCTAATTGAAGCCAGGATGAAATGTGACTCAAGGTTACATAGTTCTAATACTTTTGCACTGTGTTGATTTGGGGATGGAGAAAGTTCGGGGAAGGAAGGGAGGAAAGAGAAATGTGGGTTGAGGAGGAACAGTAGTTTGATGTTTTTGGCTTTGTTTAGTGGGGAAGTGAGATTTTTTTTTAAATAGCAGCTGTAAGTTGGGAGGCAGGAAATGGAGGTCACCAACACTACAGTTCACAGTCTTTGGACAGGCAGACAGATTCTGGAAACTGCATGCCATGTAGTCCATGCATGGGGTGGATGAATCCTTTTTAGACAACATTTTTGCAAAGAAAATCACACTTGTGCCTGAATATAAATATATCTACATTCTGCCCAAGAAATGTTTTTTATACTGAAAAGAAAGGGCATATATCAAACCTAACAAGACAAGAAGGGATAGGGTCAAAGGGGCAGACAGAAGAGGGACTAATGGAAGTGAAAAAGAGAAGTGATTTCATCAAGGGAAACAGGAATGAAGGGGAATAGAGAAGGGAGGGGAGGATGTAGACCAGTCTAAGTAAATGAAATCTATCGGTTAAAACAACAGCAAAAAACAAGATTGCGAGCAGGAAAAGGAATATAAAGTTTTAAAGAAGGTATTTAATATAGGGGGAGGATGTGTGTAGGTTGCAGAATAAAGACTGGACAAAAGATGTGCTTCTGCTTTTTATGTGCGAGGAACTGCAGAATGTTTACTATAGCTTTTAAAAAGCTAGCAATCTCTTTGGAGAGATGTCTTTAATTGTGTATACAATTAGGAAAGTAACACATAATAACGATAATGCCCTAAGTGCATTTTGGACATAGTGAGTGAGAATGACTTGTTCAAAGCATTCTGGATGTACCATGATTGTGAATATTACTTGAGAATCCTGAGCTATCTCTATCTAGCAAAGCCTGAATTCATGAGGGTTTTCCTCAGATGACACTGTTAGTCACTGCTTTTGTAAAGAGAAAAGGCCCATATGCTTTGGTAGTGGCAGAGGGAAGTAACTCACTGGCAGAGCACTTGCAGCAAGTGCCAGGTTCAGTCCCTGGCATCAGGGGTATCAGAAGGATTTTCTGTTCACAGGCCACTGTTTGTGGATTGGGCCCTCTGCCCCACAACATAAGAGGACACTAAATTTGCATAGTATTTGCATATGCCAATATAGGATGCAAAATTAGAAATTATTACTATAATTTAAACAGAAAAAATATCTCACCATAGTGGGGAAGATTGGTCAGGTCAGGTGACCTTTTACCTTTGTTTTAACCTCTTTGTTTTGTTAAGTAACAACATTAAAATGAATGTTGGGAATGGTTTCAGTTGATGCGGCCTGATGACATTAAATGTTTTTAACGTTGTTTTGTTTTGATGTATTTTAAGGTATGTTTTTATGATGTTTTAAGGTGTTTTTAGCGCTTCTGTTTGCTGCCCTGGGCTCCTGCTGGGAGGAAGGGCGGGATATAAATTAAATAATAAATGAATAAATGAATGAATAAATAAATAAATAAATAAATAAATAAAGGGCAAAGAAATACTAATGTAGGTTATCATCCTGGTGTAAGCAAGCCCTGACCAGTTACCTTAAAAGTTACAGTAAAGAGTTTATTGTAAACATTATTGTTTACAATAACGTTATTGTAAATAAGCAGAGCAGCACTGCAGGGGGCTTGAGTTTAAGTGTATGTCAGTACTTCTTCAAGGGTGGGAAATCTTTTTGTTGTTGTTGAGGTCACACTACCTCAGGGGAAATGTTAGGGGCAGCGTTGCCATCCAACACTTCCTTTCTCATCACTACTTCTGTCCCTCTATCCGTGTACATCCATGTACATATCTGCACATACACACACCCCTCCTCTTCCTTCTCCTCTTCCTCCCTCTTTGTCTGCTGTTGGCTCAGGGCCCTGCTGTCAACCAGTGGACAATCAGATGCTCCAAAAACTTTTCCACACTAGTAATAAGTGCTGTAGTCGTGGCAGAAATACTGTATAGTCAGGGAGAAGCAACAGTGCTCACAACACACTTCCTTGCCTGGCGAGTGCCATCATTGCTGGGTCTCCTTGGGGTGCCTTGAGATGGTGGCTCCCAATGGAGCATGTGTCGCCCTCATATCAACAGCTGCCATGGGGAATGGAATGTTGGGGATGACCGTTGGAAAGAGCGAGCTGGAGCTGCTCTGTGAGAAGGAAAGTCTAGGAAGGGAGATAGCAAGAGAGAGTCGACATGGGACAGGGTGGTTATGAGGAGCGGGGATCCTGCAGCCTGCAACGGGTGTGTTAAGGATGAGACATATTCATCCCATTTACCCAGGCAAGAGGCAGGGCCCTGCAGAAGCAAATGGACTAAGGAGTGGGACTTTATTCAGGACTCGTTTTCTTTTATGAGATTTTGATTTTGTGAGGGTTTTGTAAATAAAGTAATTGGTTTTTTTCCCTAGAAGTCTGAAGTGTTTGCCTGGATTCAGTGTGCACCTCCAAAATTCCCTGAGCCTTGGTCACACATGCTTCCTCCACCCACCTCTTGTCCTTCTGCCAGGAAAGGTGCAGAGGGAGGGGGGTGAGGGAGGCTGCTGGGCAGCAGGGAAGCTGCAGTGTGGCTGAAGAAGAGGGACTGTGGGCTGGATGGGGATGCACCATTGGCTGGATCTGACTCATGGGCTGGCAGTTCCCCATCCCTAGATTAAAGTTTGTCCTTTTCTAATTGGGAGATGGCCTTCAAATAGCACTGCATGGGAGGGGGTAGGTGCGTTTATGAAACAAAACGACAGTTTCCCTGTGTGATTCTTTGTCTCCCTTCCAAGGCTTTTCCAAAGATATATTTGCTAATGAACCAAATAAATCTGAGTGCTTCCAGTTAGCATCACTTTTTGTGTGTGAAAAATTAGAAACTGGGGGTGAATTATAGTGTGTTTGGCTTTTTGGTTGATCCACTGGAGTATTACTTCCACCATTTCCGTTCTGGACTCCAGTGATGGTTCTACCATTTTATTCCACTGTCTATACATGTAGTGATGTTGTACATTTGAAAAAGAGTTCAATGTATGTGTAAGCAATAGTTCAAGGATATGTGGAGGAGATGGGAAGGAAAGATGGATGCATCATCCCAATTCTTGATGTGGACCATGGAAGTGATCTGTACAGAGCAAACCAGAATACCAAATATGGACAAGCAAGGTCAGCTCTCTTGGAAACCATATGTCTTTTGTGGCCACATAGACGTACTAGCGTACTTTCTCCACCCCAGCTATTGCTTGATCACAGACTTTTCTTACCCCTATATACATGTTAGCACTGCATACAACAAAGCACCTATTCTATGCAGCAGCCTTCCCAACTTTGGGTCCCCAGATGTTGTTTGACTACAGCTCCATCATCCTTGACCATTGACCATGTTGGCTGAGGGTGTTTTTTTTAAAAAGTCCAACACTACCTGGGGACTAAAGTTTGGGGAAGGTTGGCAATACAGTATATAGGCTCCCTGCTCCTTGCTTTGCCTCTGCCTGCTTCTATCTCCCTCCCTGCACTAGCCCTAGAACACATTCTCTGGTTTCTTGATGCCACCAGTCCTGTTAGTTGTTTGCTTGCCCTGTTCGCCTGGCCTCAACTTACCTGCCCAACTATAGTTATCTCCTCCCTTGGTCACTCACGTTGGGATGACCACCTGTGCAAAAACCCCAAGAAGATCCAACTCCTTTTTTCTCTTGCTCCTATGAGGCCCTGCTTTTGCAGAGGGTTAGGGGGGCAATCCCACCCCATATATATGGTCTGCCTAGTAAACGTTGCAAGACGTCACCCTAAGAGTCGGAAATGACTCGCACTACAAGTGCGGGGACACCTTTACCTTTAGGGGGGCCTTCTAGTACATGGCACTTGGCAGTGCTAGGCATTAGGGGCCAAAAAGAAGGCAGCAAAGAATAGAGCAGAAACAACATCAAATATATGATTTACAGGAGCAGAGCAAGGTTAGGTTCCAGAATGTGGCTTATTTTGTTAACTGTTATTTGGGCAATGTACGATCAGTGGCCATTCTGTTCATGCAACCAAACTTCCTCCTGCTCTCACCTGCAGCTCCCCCTCAAAATCTGCTCCAGAGAGTTGGGGAACCTCCAGAACAGATTTTGTTGGAATGTGGGAGCAGCAGAAGAAGGGGAAGTCCCACTGCATGAATGGAACTCTACTAGTACAGTTTTGGCACAAGCCAGTGTTCTTTTCCAATCTTAGGTTGTGCACTTGAACCCAGATGATGATATAGCTAAAGTACCCACCCATGATTCAGTTTTTAATTCAGCATGTCAACTCATCAGTTCCAGATCAAAGCCATCCATTATAATATGAATATGGGTGCCGGTCTATTTGTTGTCTCATTGCCTCTGTCTGGTGTGATTTCCTACGCTTAACACCAGCTATAATCAATGATGTGTGGTTGAAATTTTTCCTGTGCTTTATTTTTCCATGGAAAATTTTCCACTTAGTAAATTCAGTACTAGCAATGAATAGGTGCCAATTGCAAATACAGTATTAGCTAAGCTTTGCAGTTTCAAACTTTTTAACTTTGTTTCTGAAACAAACATGCTAAATTAGATCACTTTCTTGTGCATCTGAAAATTTTATAATGCAAATTTGTATAGGAAAAGCTTTCATTTTAAGTTTTCTGAAACACCCACATTGCTGGCTATAATGTCTAATATCTGTTACCTCTTAGAGATTTGAGGCTGGGGAGTGAATAACGTATAGGCTGTACTTCAGTGGCACTTTCTTTTGTGGTAAATAAAAGCCATCATGTTAGTGGATGAGGTCCAAAATAGAATGTCTTTAGACCCTGATCCAAGAAATGTGTGCATGTTTTTGAATACTTTGCATACTAGCAAAAGTGATAAACCGGAGGTTCTCAATGAACCATTCCGTCACCTTTTCTACTTCTGGGAATTTACAGTTTATGCAAAACATTTAAGGGATGGGAATAATGATTTCTTGTGCGCTTTCCCTCTAGCCCTTTGCTTATTAATCTTGGGTGCAGGCACATTAGCTTGGGGTTTAAGATTTTTTGCAAGCCACCAGGGAACAAACTTGAACATCTTGTTGCAAATAAAACAGCTGGAAAATCTGGGAAGGAAAAAGCAAGCCACACAACTTCCAAATGGAGAGAGGGGGAGAGAGAGAGAGAGAGAGAGAGAGGCATGGTGGGCAATGAGAGTGTGTGGAAGCTTATGTACAAACAGCCTGAAATTGCCCTCTTTGCCTATGCAATTTCATGGCAGTTCTATTTGTTTTTATGGCTTCAGGTGCTGGGTGGGGTATGGGTACATTAAGTGATTTATCTGGGGGGGGAGGGGGAACGCAATGCTTTGACAGGTGATCAAGTGACCTAGAGGAGTCCATTCACTAGTGAGATGCAACCCTTGCATAACTTCTTTTGGAGGCATCATATTGATCAGTGTGATTATCCAAATGGTCTGACTCTTGCAGCCTTGACATAGATTCCTTTGGAGATGGCTGTTAGTGAGGTGACAGGAAACGCTGCTTACCCATCTTTTTCAGAATAAATCTTGCACATTTTCCTCACTGGGAGATACACAAGCTGTCTCCACTGTGTGAGTTTGTGCATCTCCCTGCTGAAGAGGCATGATGAACAAGAACCACAAATCTATTGTGCTTGCTTCCTCTGTGCCCCCCTCTAATCCTCGTATCCAAAGTAGCTATATGGTAGCAAGGACTACTATGGAGTACAATGATGATACTAAACTAATACATGAGTAAATGTCCTTGTTTCAATTAGATATACCTCCATGAGCATCTGTAGCATTCTTTCTGAGCCTAGTGCCCTCCAGATGTTTTAGACTGCAATTCCCATCATTCCTGACCATGTCTCATGCTGGCTGGGGCTGATGGGATTTGTGGTCCAAAATATCTGGAGAGCACCAAGTTGAGAGAAAGATGGTATGGAATAGATTCAAACTGGGCTTGGGGAGGGCAAGTTGATAATTTAATTCCATAATAAGCCTATGTATTATAATTTTTCACATTTAAAGCTATTTCAGAGATTCCTGTGCAGGACCCAACATTATTGTTTCCAGTAATGTAACCTTGCACTTGCCCATGCCCATGCCCAACGCTGCTGCCTGCAAATCCTCTCCCTCTTGTGCAATTCTTTTCCAATGTCTCCACTACCAAAAGTCTGGCATCCCCTCTTCTGAGAAACTGTTCCACCGCATATACTTCTACCTAGGAGGAGACAAATCAAATATCACTTGTCTTGTAGGTACTTTATACCTGGGCTAGCTCCTATATATTTATTGAAATTTCCAAAGTGGTGTAACTGTAATAATGGCAGCTATTTGTGGATGTCTTTTATGTATGTCAGGCTCTTGGTGTGCAACTTGAAGTGATAATTGTATTATACCTGGCTCAGCTGGCCCCATTGCTGCATTCTTGTTCAGTGCTGGGCTACAAGACAGAAGTCCACGACACTGGTATTTGTGCAAGTTACCTACAAATCTCCAGGATTGGAGGAGTATCATGCCTATTTTTTAGAAGGGAAAATCAAGGTCCTGACAGGTTGGGTGTTGTACTGTATTGTACAATGTGAAAGAAGTCATGTTCTACTTATAGCTCTTACTTGTAATCTGTGTTCCAGTCACTGCATTTTTAAACCTTCCTGCTGTGTGAATCTTGCTTTTAATGATCTAAGAGAAGCTGGTAAAACACCAAAGGTCAACAGAGTCAGTGGGAGAAGTTCTTTCTTGTCCCTAAATGCGGTTTCTGCTCAAATGGCTGTCTGCTGTATGAGTTAGAACAGCCATGATTAAGTGTGATTGATTCCACTGCTTATGACTTTGACTTGATAATGAACGACATTATTGTGAGATGCCCAGAAGGCTAATGACAATAAGTCACAAAAGCATAATCATAATCTTCTTTTAATAAGTACTTTTAATATTTCCAGTGATGGCTGTGGCTCCACCCCACCACATAATTTGATACCACATAAATATAACAGTGAACAGGTTGACTCCTAGGTGTTTCTCAGTATTTTTCTTTTAAACTAGTATTTCTTTTTAAAAAGCCAGAAAGAACTTACATTTTAATGCAACACTTTAATCTCCTTGTTACTCTATACCAGGAGAGGGGAACCTTTGGCTGTCCCAGATGTTACTGAACTACAACTTCCATAAGCCCCAGCAAACATGGCCAATGGCCAAGGATGATGGGAGTTGTAGTTTAGCAACTTCTGGAGGGCCAAAAGTTCCCCATTGCTGCTCTATACTCCAATGCCCAATAGCATGAACTGGCTTTGCAAAGTGAGAAGTATATAGACATTGTACAGGAGGCAGATCCACACCAATTATCTAAAGAGACAGGGAATGCAAATGTCGTTGCTAACTATCAGACTGCCAGAAACTGGGAATGATTGGAAGGGTATGGGCCTTGCTTTTTTCTCAGGGTCCTGAACACATTTTTTTCTCTGAAATGTCCCTTCTGGTGTGGTGTAGTAGGTAGCATATTGGATTTGGATTAAGAAGACTTGAGGTCATTCAAATATGAAGCTCTCTGGGTGACCTTTGGTCAGTTTCACTCTTTCAGTCTGTTCTACCTTGCAGGCTGGTTGTTAGAATAACAGATCCTTGGGGAAAGTGTGAAGAATAAATATTTATTATTATTCTGTGGGGTGAACATGGCTACCAGGACTTTGATCAGGATGCTACATTAAGTTGCCCAAGAGGAGTGCTCTGCAAGATCATAAAAAGTCCAAAATGGTATAAAACCACATTTATGAAAGAATCCTGACATACTTTGAGCTTTAGCCCTTCCTCTGGAGATTTGGGGGATACTGAGAGGAGGGGTCATAGCCCAGTGTTAGGGCTCATGTCTTTGTGTGTGGAAAATGACTTGTGCAGGTCAAAAGGACCAGACCTTGAAAATATCTTCTGTATATTAGAAAATATGTGGTAAGTCTGCTTAGAAGATACTGAGAGAGGATTAGATGCTAGTGCTATTTGGCATTTGCGATAAAGGTTAGAGGGAGATGCTGTGGGATGGAATATGCATAATGACCTGCTATTAAGACTCACAGGCAACCTTCATTGAATAAACCTTTGTATTATGTGAAAAAATTGCACATGAATTCTCATAATAGCGGTTAATCTTATTCTCCTGGTAAATATAGTTCTCCCAAAATTGAGTCCAGGATGCACGTTCACTCTTTTGTTGAAAGAGTCTGTCTGTTAAATAATCTTTGCTCAGTCAACACTGAACTAATTTCTCAGCCAGGGAGATGCATATGGGGAAAACACACAGTTAACCCACACAGGGGAATAACCCACACAGTTTTATTCTTCTTAATATCTGTTCCTTTTAGGCTCCCTTAGACTTTGTCAAACATCCTGTCCTGCTACTGGCTATGTACTGACTCAGCTTCTGAAACACATCCAAATATACCCCCATCCTTTTCCTCCAGGCTTTGTCTTTGTTAGCAGTTGAAGATGCAGTTTTTATTACTAATTTTGAGATTATGCAGCAGAATGAAGATCTATGTACTGTTTCTCCATAAAAAAGGCACTTGCTCTGCTGTTTTTATTCCTAGAAAGGAAGTATTAACCTATGGGTGATACTCAAGTAAGTCATAGACCAACTAAAATCAGTGGATGGCTCCATTAATCAATTGAGATGGGGCACTATACACATTTCTAATAAATAAATTAGAAAAACAATAAATAAATAAATAATAAATAATTTAAATAAATAAATAATAAATAAATGAAGTCAGACAATCTCTATTTTGATCATGAAGGGAACAGCAAACATTAGCGTAACCCTCCCATGGCACTGGGTATATCTTCCATGAGGAACTTCCTGTTTTGCCTCCATTTTTGTGACTACCAACACCTTTAAGCTGCTGTCTAGAAGCACATTAAGAAAAATAACTGGAGAGTATCAAAGAACATTCTTTAATCATTGAGTGAATATTGGAATCAGAATATTTTCTGATTATTAAAAACATTTATGCCCAGCTCTTCATTGGTACTGATACCAAATATAAATTACAGTAGGGCCCCACTCATACAGCAGGTTCCGTTCCAGGCCCCTGCCGAAAAGCGAAAACCGCCGGAAAGTGTGGCCCTACTCAGCTGTAGTGCAGGAGCTCCCTGCAGTCCAGCTGACAGCGATGAGCTGGAGTGCGTGAGCACCGGAGCTAGAGCACCGGAGCTCCCCACACTCCAGCTGATCATGCACTCAGCTGGAGTGCAGGGAGCTCTCGCGCTCCAGCTGATCCCTGTCAGCTGGAGCACAGTGGCTGGAGCTCCCTGCACTACAGCTGATTACCCCGCTGGCGCCGCTGTGTTAGTGGAACGCCGACAAGCAGAGCCCTACTGTATAGGCCCCTCCCAACAACCTTTTTTATTACATATTCATGATGATTTGTGCTCATAATGCTATCAGGGTGGTCTCGCTACTTCATTTCCAGTCAATGCATAATCCCCAACTTTCTGCTGAAATTTTGTAATTTTTTATACCACTTTATTTTTCTGTTTTGTTCTTACTGGAAGCCACTTCTATAGGTCTGCTAGACTGAAGGGGTAGTGGTAAATTTAGTAAATATTTATTTAAGTATTTATAAACCACACTTTTCACAGAAGTTTCTGAACAAAATTTAAAAACATAATTCAAACAGTATATTTATTTATTAAATTTATTAGTCGCCCATCTGGCTGGTTGTCCAGCCACTCTGGGCGACGTACAAGATAAAAAACAATACATTAAAACGTTAAAATTTAAAACCATAACAGTAAAAACCTAACCCACCCCAAAAGCCTGCCTGAAGAGCCAGGTCTTCAAGGCCCGGCGGAAGCTCATCATAGAAGGGGCATGGCGGAGATCATTTGGGAGAGAGTTCCACAGGGTGGGGGCCACTATTGAAAAAGCCCTCTCTCTAGTCCTCACCAGTCTAGCTGTTTTAACCGGTGGGATTGAGAGAAGGTCTTCTGAGGCTGATCTTGTTGAGCGGCATCCCTGACGATGCTGGAGGCGCTCCTTCAGATAGACTGGGCTAAAACTAAAACTACTGGGCTATAAAAGTATCAATCAATACTGCATTGGTTAGAGATAAATTCATCTTACAAAGGCCTGTCTAAAAAGTTAGTTTTCAAGATATGCCTGAAAGAAAGGAGGGATGGTTCCTGTAAGTACAGTAAAAAAACAAATAAACCCCAAAACCTTGTACTTAATTGGAATTCAATAAAAGTAACTTTAATTCAGAGCTTGGAAAAGTTACTTTTTTGAACTACAACTCCCATCAGCCCAATCCAGTGTCCATGCTGGCTGGGGCTGATGGGAGCTGTAGTTCAAAAAAGTAACTTTTCCAAGCTCTGCTTTAATTCCTATGGATACTTTCAACATGGCTGTGCTGGCTGGGGTTGGTGAGAGTTGCAGTCTAAAACGTATGGAGAGCATCAGGTTGTCAAAGGCTGCCATAAACAAATACAGTATTCAACAGTTAATATATAATCTGGGTGGACTGAATTGGCAAGCCTTGGTTTATGCTGTTGCTGCTCTAAGCTAGCAGTGCATTTTATCTACTTGGGTATGTTTCGAGGCAAGCTTTCAACAGCAGCTAGAGATCAGTTTCTAAGAAGTAGCAGGAGATTGTGTCAGCCAATTCCAAACAGCAAGTGAAAATCTCTCTTGCTGTAGTTGCTCTCAGACAAGCCATCAGGCATCCATAGCAATATCTATCTGCCTTTTTTTTTTTGCAGTCTGTAGTAGGTAAGATTCACCTTATGCTTCTTTTACCTCTATAAAGCTTCTCTAGATATGCTAGTCTGTGATTATAGGGATCTGGTGGCATGCAGAGAGCTAGCATCCTTGTAGCCAGCCCACCCATATGAGCAAACTGCATGTGAAACCACTCACATAGTGTAACCACTTTGAGTCTAAGGTTTTTATTTCACGGAGTGGCAGCATGGAGCCCCTGATCTGGATGGAGGCATCAGTGGGACACGTTAAGCAGCATGGGAGATGAAATAGAGGCCTGTGGAACACCATAACGCAAGTGCTATTGGGAACAGCAGTACTCTTCTAGCACTATCTTCTAGAGATGACCATCCAGATAGGAGCAGGACAACTGGAACACAGTGTCTCTACTCCCTGTCCCAAGCAGCTACCATGGCCCCTTCAGAGGACTCCTCAGAGGAGCAGGATGACTCGGGGACAGCAGCTGCACACCCAGGAGAAGGAACAAGCAGAATCCCCAAGGACGGAGCTCCAGCTCTCCCTCAGCTGGAGAATGTCCAGGACATGGCTGAAGCCCCTCAGTTGGATTCAGAGAATGAACAGGAGGCTTCCCTCCCCCCTGCAGAGCGAAGACGCCATCGAGTATTGCAACAATGCCGTCGGTCTGGCCCTTTAAGGCAAGCAAGCTCTTAGAAGCCGGGAGGCTGATTACCCGCACCTGTCTTAGGGAGTGGGATTTAAAAGGCAGTTCATGATTGAAGCAGGCTGCTGACTACAATGTCTGTTGTGACCTTCACGTGAGACCTAGCTTTCAGAACTCATGCCCTCGGACTGAACTCTTGTCTCATTGGACCCAGCTTTCCCTGACTGCGCTTTTGGACACTGATTTTGGTATGTTGCTTGGAAACTCCTCCGACCTTCACCTGTCCTGTTCCTGTTATCTGCCTAGCCTTGGCAGATTTACAACCCAGCTAACTGCAGGTTAATTAGCTTACACCCCCGCTATCACCCCTCTGATGCTAACAGCAGCCAGTCCAGAGGGATACTGTGGTTTATGATATTGAATGCTGCCAGGAAGTCCAGAAGCAGCAGCAGGGTTCCACTCTCTCTGTACTTCTCCCAGTGTTTTTGGCAGCAAAGTGCCATGGTTTATGTAGCATGCTTCTCCCTGCTTCTTAAAAATATTTGTGAGGTGCCCAGCTTTGAAATGATCTAAAGATCTTTATGGAAGGCAACCAAATCTTGTGTAAGTGGCCACAGAAGATAATCTCCAAGAGTTCTCATTGCCCAAGCAGTTTGCATTGCTCTGTAGCACCTTCTGTGTCTCTGCTGCTAGGGAATGCTGGGAATGCAGATCCTCCTTAGGATGTGCTTGTTATGCTTGTAACACTTTTCACTGTAGTTCCCTTAGGCTATATAGGAATCCTTAAAGTATTTACTTATTTATTTAGCACCTAGAATCTATCAGATGCTACCTTTTTTTAAAAAAAAGAAATATTTTTTATTATTTAAAAGTAGTACATATAAATACTTACTGATATTAATAGGAGTGCTAGTTTGAACTCTGGCATCTTCCATCTTGCCCTTTCTTCCCTCCACAATAATGCACATCTTGGTCAAACAGATAAAAATATTTATCAGTAGTGCACACCTGTAGCAACTTTGAAAACCTATGAAAACATCTAGGACAAAGAGAATCTTCAGTATGCTGGATGGGCTTGCAAGATCAGAGAAGTCACATCAGATCTCATGTCTTCATTTGGCTGCTCCTAAAGGGATGGACTGATAAGTGGCCTCATGTAAAATAGACAACAGAATATTTTTGCTGCTGGGCTAGATTTCCTGAATCTCAGGGGAAAAAGCAGCACAAATAACATGTACAAAATAAATAAAATCTGGAAGAGGACTTAATAACCTTTCTGGACAGATAATTAAAATAAACGAACAATACAAATAAAAGGTTGATTCTTTTTTTCATTAAATGCAACAAACAAAATGAGGCTACCAATAGACTATACACACAGACCACACTCGATGCAGACACACATTCAGACAGCTCCCCTTCTGTTAATCAGCGCTTCTTTACCCTGGCCTTTGACACCTGAGATGTATATGTTTAGGACCCACTCTATTTTCTGTGATGTTGTTTAGGTTGCTTTTAAATGTTTTAATTATGGGAACACTATTTTCCTTTCCCCATCACACCACTCGGCTAGGAAGAGAAGGACCTCTCCTCCCAGCCCAGCCCAGCAATGAGAAGGAAAGCCTTCCATTTACCTTACAAAGGTGCTGCTTCTCTTGCTGGCATGGCATTATTGCAAGAAGGTCTTAAATCTCAGAAAACAGAAAGGAGCACTTCTTCTTGTTTCCTGAGTGCTAAGATCTTTTTGCAGTGATGATGCACCAGAGGGAGAAGAAGCACCTTTGCAAACTAAGTTGAGGCTGAGGTGAATTTTTGCAGGCCTGATGGGCCAGTAGAATCAGGTTTGGGGCTGAGACACAGCAGGTTTGTTGCCCGAGACCTCCCAATCAACTAATTGCACAACCTGAATTTGCCGGTATGTGGCTGAATCTCACTTGGAAATAGCGACAGTCTGGAAGCACCCATAGACACACAGACACTCGTACACAGAAGGAGCTGTATACCAACTTTTAAAATAAGCCTTCTAAAAAGGCTTTGGATGAGATACATTCAGAAACCAGAGACAGGTAATGTCTGAAAAATCTGCCATGTGAATGGTTGCATTCACCATAACATAACAAATGTGGAGCTGAAAATTGTTTTGAAGAAAAGCTCTGAAGGTTATTTTACTTATTCACTAATAGGCAAATTTTTTTTGCAGTTTAAGAATGTACCTATAGCCAACAGATATTTCTATCAAACTTTAAAAAGCAGGGAAATTGGGCAGCTATAGTGAATGTACCAGGGAAAGAATGTTCTTCCCAGCTACACAGGAAGTGGACTGTGAAAGACCAACCCAACACAGGAAAGAAGCAAAGTAAGAAGAACACCAACAAACATACACAAATATAATTCTCCATTTTTGGAGATGGCAGGTGTTGCCACCACTCACCATATGCTCAGAGGCACATGTTACCAAATTCTTGCAAGCTACACAGCAAGTGGATTGGACTGTGAAAGACCAACCCAAATTGTGTTTGCATTCTGACAAATTTGTAAGACAGTCCAATATCTCAGAGAGCAGGTCAGGTCTCCTGGTCCCTTGGTGCATTCACTATAGCTACCCAATTTCCCTGCTTTTTAAAGTTTGATAGAAATATCTGTTGGCTATAGGTACGTTTTTAAATCGCAAGAGGTTTTTTTTGTGTATTAGTGAATTTCTCTGCTTTTTAATCCGGGAGGTAAGAAATAGGATCCTGTGCAAGTTTGCTGAGAATGGATCGATCGTTTGCTTGTTTATTGAGTTCAATGGCATTTACTCCTCTGCAATCATGCTTATGATAGGTGAAACTGACAGCAGGGGATGGGGACGGGAGGAGGAGGAAGGGCAGGGGGAGAAGGAGGAAGGGCAGGGGGAGGAGGGGATGGGAACAGGCAGGAGGGAGGAGGAGGGGATGGCAGGTTTGATCATTTGCATGCTTTTTGAGTTCAGTGGGATTTACTCCTGTGTAATCATGCTTAGGATAGGTGAAATTGACATGGGGGAGGGGGAAAGAGGGAGGGAAAGAGGAGATTAGGCAGAGGGAAGGCTCCTTTCCTTTCCAAGAGGAAAACATTGTCAACAGTATCATTGTTTTTCAGCGTTTCCCCCAACTTTTTATTCTACAGCAGGCACATGTAGTGTCCCACCCAAATTTAAACCAAAACTGTCCCTGGCCACATCTAAACCAGACCTTTATTTCACTTTAGACAGTCATGGTTTCTCCCAAAGAATCCTGGGAAGTTTAGTTAGTGAAGGGTGCTGAGAGTTGCTGTTCCCCTCACAAAGCTTCAATCAGAGCGGATGAATGTTAAACCACTCTGGCCACTGGAGCCAGAGGAATAGCAGTCTCCTCTCAGCACCCTTCACAAACTACACTTCCCAGGATTCTCTGGGGAAAGCCATGACTGTCTCACGTGAAATCAAAGTCTGGTGTGAGTGTGGCCCCCTGACTTAGGCAAGCCCAGCAGCTGTGAGTCTGCTTTTAGAACACTGACAGCTGGTTCTTACTGAGCATGCCCGGGCTTATCATTGGCTTTAATGTTAAATTTTTAAAATTAATTAAAAATCAACTAGGCATTTTTTATTATTTTAAACTGCAGATGATGAAGGTCAGAGTATGGGGCAAGGTCAGTAGTAGGATTACAGGTACTCTGTGAACATGGCTGATTTTTAATTAATTTCAACAAATTATGAGAACACTGACAGAAAAATGTCCAAAAGGGGTCTTTTTCCCCGCCCTCTCTTTTTACACTTTGAACTCTCAGTTCTTTCTGGCTGTTTTGTGTATCGCCATGAAAACTTAGAAGGTTGTTGAGCAAGCTTTTCTGAGTTCACGACTATACATTTTGTAAGGTTTTGTTTTGAAATGATCTTATGGGAAGCATCAGAATGGCATGGGGGGTATTTTCAATGTAACATTGTGGAATGTAAAAAATCCATGCTGGCTATAGTATACAGCCACTCTTGTGGCTGTATAATCTAGATATCTTTTTTGGACTCTTGTCACTAAGGTGTTACAGCAAAATGGAAAATTTTGTTAGTTTGTTTGATTTTTAGTCGCTTGTTATCCGAAGGTCTCCAAGCGACTTACAACAATATTAAAAACAGAAATTAATACATCATGCTATAAAACAAAACAGTAGAACAACAACACCCCCAAACAGCCACAACATGCTAATGACAAACAACATCATCTCAGTTTTTCTAATGCCTGGTAAAAAAAGGTAAGTATTTACCTGGCACCAAAAAGATGTCAATGAAGGTGCCAGGCAGACATTACTGGGAAACATATTCCATAGAAGGGGAGCCACAACTGAAAAGGCCCTCTTCCTTGTCATCACCCTTGGAGCCTCCCTCAGAGAAAGGGCTTGGAGAAGGGCCTCAGAAGAAGATCTAAGGGTCCAGGTAGATTTATAAATATGTGTTCTTTTCAGCCCAGGGTCACTCACCTAAGCAGTAATAGGTGTTTGGTTAATATGAGAGAATGGACAAAAAAAACCCAAACAGTTACTTTCAGTTTTGGAAAACTTGAACAATTGCTTTCCTGAGTTTCAAACTCACTACAGCTACATTTTTAAGGACTACTGGATTAGATAGAACACAGAAGGTGTTCTGAATGAATGGGTGTCTCCAGATAGCAGTCTAGTGCAAAGAATTATTTAATTTAGAAAGTATTTTGGGAAGAGTGAGGGGGTAGTACTCCAACTGGACAGGAATTTTGCTTCCTTTTAACCTTGTATTTTCTTTGTCTCTGTTAATTTCCAACTATGTGGCTACTTTTGCAAGCTCCTTGTTTTATTTTTTAAAAGGATGTCTCTACTAGTGGCTATCAAACAGCATGTTTCCTTCATTATAAGTGGGTGAATCAGAAAAGCTGTAATAGCAATGTTTTAAAAATAACCCCAGAGTCCTGATGAAATATCTTCAAAGAGCTTCAACTGTTCTATATTCCCTACAGAAATCTGGAGAGACTCAAGGGGACAAATAACAGAAAGTCAGAGAACGTAATAGAATAGGAGATGAACAGTGCAGTTCTGTGCATGTTTAGGCAAAAGAAAGGCCCATTGAGTTTGGTGGGTTTATTCCCATGTAAGTGTGTATAGGACAGCAGCCTAAAATAGAAAGGTGCTAGAATTCATGTTTTTGGCCACAATCCTTGACTCCCTGATTTTAGGTGCTGGTTTATTTACTGGTGAGGATGGAAACACTAAGTTCAAATATGCTTGCCTTTCCAAGTAGTTAATAGGTGGGAGAGACAAAGTGATACCAAAGGTAAAGCAATTCTAGATAGTCTGATACAGCAAGCCTTAGCTTTAAAATAAGCTATCTGAAGGTATTTCTTCATGAAAGTGGGCTAGCCACATACAATTGTCATTCTGTATGGTGCATAGATGTTGGGCTACAACTCTCATCATCCCAAAGTGTTGACCATGCTAGCCGGGGATAATGGGAGCTCTGGAGGGCAGCATGTTGGCTACCTCTGATCTGTACTTTCAACCTGAGTTAGGATGGACTCTATTTTCTATTCCAGGATGGCCAAGTAGAATCAGTTTCTGGGAAATGTAGTTAGCAGGTTTGGGATACTAACATCCTGATTCAAATCTTTCAAGGCTGAGCCCTACACTATGTTGGAAGTGTGGCAAGAGCAACTCCTGTTCTTTTGTTGTATTGTTTGTATTCCAGAAGGAAGATAGAGTCCTCCAGCTGGCTAGGCTTGCCTACCTTTACCTTTGCTCTTCTCTACCTGACTTCCTTCTGTTGTAAACTGATATGCTCAGGGAAGCTGACCTGCCCCTCCTTCCTTTGTCTTCTTCAACTGTCCAAAGAGAGAAGAGACATCTCTGTTTTTGTTCTTTGCCCTGAACCATGAGCGCAATACCCAAGTCTGGGCATTTCGCCTCCAACTAATTTAGAACTAGGTATGCTTTTCCTATCTGCTATGTATTTCTATACGTAAAGTAGTTTTTCTTATTTTACTAAGCTTAAATCTCAGTGATTTAAATGCAGGGTAAAAATGTGCTTCTTAAGTACATACACATACTCGCACATGCAGCTCAGACCCCTGAGTTACTCTGCTCATATGGATAACACACTGAAAACAGATTGTGCGACTCAGCCCTGCAGAATATAGTAAACACTGCTTGTGTCACCTTTCCTGTGCCTTAAGCAAGTTGGGAGGGTCCTCCACTGCTCTCTCGTTCTTATTCTCCCCATCCCTGTTTGTGAGGGAGAATAACAACTATCAGTTACTTTCTTTCTTTATGGATCTTGGTTTTGTAGAAAAATATTTGTCTTTTTGTCTAAATAATTGAACGCATTTGCCTTAAAATGCATACTACTTTGTAGGGAGACTGCACTCATTTGAGTTAAAAGAAGGAAACTTTGCTCTTAAAAAAATCAAAAGCAAAACAAACAAAATAGGCAACACTTCAGCTCACAGGAGACCATTTTGTATAATGAACCTCCATCTCTTGAACTTGGTCAAGAATGTGGGATATGTGAGAAATAAAATAATACATAGCTATTGACTGTCTGGTACTACTGTTAGCCTGCTACTGACATGGGCATAAGAATGAGGGAGATAAATACTCTATGTAAGAATGGCTCATGAGCAGAACACACATGGAGCTGGTTTGGATGTGATTATGAGAGTGAATTTACGCAAACCATAGGTTCACACACCTCTTGGTGTGGCCATAAGGAGGAGTTTGGAAGTGTTCATTTCCATTTTTTTATTAACTACAGCTTGCCTTGTGGCCCCACCCTAGACAAATTGTGGTTAATCTTAACTATGGTTCTTGAAAACAAGTCAAGTTCAAACCAAGGTTTATGAAGCTAGTTTGTTTTCATTAACTGTAATTTAAAAATGCAATTGTCAATACTGGAAGGAGAATTTAATTCTAGGTCTCAGTCTATACCATAACACATTCCTATTAGTTTGTACAAATGATTGGCAAGCTTCTTTTTTTGCAAATATCTCTGCATGGGTAATCTTGGAGATTATATATATATGGCACCCTTTTATGGAAGGTTGATGTTAGGGTCTGCACATATAAAAATGGACTGTTTCCATTTGCACTTTTAGCTGATAGGGGAGGCATGGCATATAAAGCCTCATCAGTTACACTTTAACCCACATGCTAATGCTAAATAAATTCTTTAGGGTAATCTGGATTTGAAAGTAGAGAGACAATCATTATGTGGAGGAAGTGGGCTGATAGTGGGATTTGTGTGTTAGCTCAGTTAATAGGAAGGGGTGGAGAATTTTTGTCACTTTCAGTATTGTGGTTTAGATACCATTTACCTGCTAGTACTTAGTGGCAATATATTTTGGTGTCTATTAAGGGACAGTCAACTTTGAATGCCTTAGAATCTCCTATATTGCTGGAGGAAATAACTGGATCTTTACAGAAAGTTAACCCCACCATTGTTGTTGATAGATGTTTATCATGGTAGGCGAGGTGCGCCTGGCGCCAGTGCTGTTATCTTTTCAGCGTCAGGTCAAGACTTTCCTCTTCTCCCAGGCATTTTAGCATGTGTTTTTAAATTGTTTTTTTTTTTTAAGTGTTTTAAATTTGTATATTTGTATATTTGTTTTAAATGTTTTTAATTGTAAAGCGCCAAGAGAGCTTCGGCTATGGGGCAGTATACAAATGTAATAAATAAATAAATAAATAAACAAATAAATAAATAAATAATATGTTGTAAATTGGATGTTCAGGATCTTAGAGATGAATGGAAAAGTAACAGGAGTGCTCTATTTAGCTTGCTCAATGGAAAATTGCTTTAGCATTATATGTAGTGCTTCTTTAGATTGATTCAACGAAAACTGATGTTACTGGCATGTTATACTCCACAGCACCTTTATAGGAAGGAACTGGCTAGTTCAGATAGATGCTGGCGATGAAATGCTGATAATGCCTCTTGGATTACTGCATTGAGCAGGAGGTTGGACTCGATGGCCTTATTGCCCCTTCCAACTTTACTGTTCTATGATTCTATGTCCTGTGGTGTCATCTTCATGCTTAGAAGGGTAGTCTTATTCTTGTAATGTTAAACCATGGTTTAGTGCTGCATCTGAATATGTCTGTGTAGTTCAGAGGGCTGAGGAGCTTAGGTCATCCAGCTCATCAGAGGGCTGAGGAACTTCTATATGCAACTCTGTCCATGGTACCATGCAGAGCTTGGAAAAGTTACTTTTTTGAACTACAACTCCCATCAGCCCAATCCAGTGGCCATGCTGGCTGGGGCTGATGGGAATTGTAGTTCAAAAAAGTAACTTTTCCAAGCTCTGGCATGCATGGATAGGAGAGATTTTATCTCTGTGACTCTTAAGTATTTTGTTGACTGTATTTCCCAATTTGCTTGCGGGCCTAATTCAGAGTGCTGGCTCTGACCTTTAAAGCCCTAAATGGCCTTGGACCAATGTACTTGAGGGACCGCTTACGCCTATATGTACCTGCTCGGGATTTAAGATCATCTGCCTCTGGTCTCCTCTGTGTGCCTGGAGTGAAAGACGTTAGACTGACAGGCACGCGGGAGAGAGCTTTTTCAGCTGTGGCCCCCAAGCTTTGGAACACCCTACCCCAAGAAGTCTGCTCTGCTCCCTCCCTGATGGTTTTCCGGAGACTTCTGAAAACAATCTTGTTCCGGAGAGCCTTTGGGAGGGACTGACGGTAGAGCCTGACACTGATTTTATGATTTTATGTCTTCTATGTTAAATTTTACCCTTACAGTCCCCTTTAGTACCATTCCCTATATATGTGTGTGTGTGTGTGTGTATATTGTATTTTACGTATTTCAATTGTATTTTATGTATTTTAATTTACTTTAATGTTTTTGTGATTTTATTGTTTACAATTTTATTATGTACATATTTGATTTTACTTTTGTAAGCCGCCCTGAGTGCCCTATAGGGTAGAAGGGTGAGATAGAAATATTTTAAACAAACAAATAAATTTGTATTTATAGGCTTTTCTGTGTACTTCAAAAGAAAGCATGCTACTGCGACCAGTAATGACACACACCCCCTCTTTAGAGCAAACAAATTTAGCTGCAGGGCATCTCCTGCTTTTTCCTCTTATAAAATACAAGACTGAGATCATCCTTTTGAATGGCCATCTCCCCCACCTCCAAAAAACAAAACAAAACCCTGGCCATGTGAACATGCGTTCAAGAAATTCTAGAGGTCATATTTGCTGGCCAGCACTTTGTC
This sequence comes from Rhineura floridana, assembly GCF_030035675.1. Taxonomy (NCBI): domain Eukaryota; kingdom Metazoa; phylum Chordata; class Lepidosauria; order Squamata; family Rhineuridae; genus Rhineura; species Rhineura floridana. Next base: position 90,589,480 of record NC_084482.1, on the reverse strand, counting down.
TTGGGGTAATGAATATTCATTCTTCAATTGATTTTTACCAGACCAATCTTTTCCTTAAAAGGAATTCCACCCTCTGTGTGCTCTTATAATAAAAGGCACAAGCACAACAGCTACAGTACGTTCCTGTTTATCTGATCATCTACATCTGCTGAGCAGGGAATATTGTGCACTGGTTCCCTGGAGGAAGAGAAGACTAACAGCCCCAAAGGCAGTGATGTCTAGGGTCTTTAACTCCTAAACAGTTGTCTTAATAGTCCAGACTTTACTGTAAAAAGAGTTAGCCTCAATCTGAAATGTATGTTCCACACTGATCACGCCATGATAGAAACTGTCAAGGAATTTTTCCCACAGGCATGCACCACAGTTATTGATCATATTTATGACTTGCACGGCAATCCTATACATGTCTGCTTAGTTTAATGGGACTTATTTGCAGGTAAGCGAATATAGAATTGCAACCTTAAAACAGCACATACAAAAACCAATATCTCAACAATTCACCACTGTCTTATTATAATCTACACTTAGGGGTGGCCAACTTGTGGAGGAAAATCAGGTACACAAAGCAACCTTATTAGGCCCCCTGCGGTCCTATCAAATTTTAATACAGGTGTGATAAGATATTATTCTCAAAGATTTTAATTTTTAAGGAAAAGACTAGTTGATACTATGTGTTTCATGTGTATTTCATGCCACCCTAGGCTCCTACTGGGAGAAATAAATATAAACTGTATTGCTGTGTCATGCACTTTTTGGAAAAGCAGAGGGCCCCTGCAGAACTACGTCTTGTGATTTTCAGGTAGTGTTTTTGATTTCCCATCTGAACACTTGGGGAAAAAAGAAAGCTGAAGATTTAGAGAAAAGGATTCGAATGTTCCTGGGACAGCCTGGTCTACACAGATCTTTGTGTATGACTATGGCCCTGAGAATACTGGAAATTAACACTTAAAAGTTGATTTTGTACGTTTTCAATCAATGCTATGTATTAATTCCACATTCTATTACAAATAATGTTTATGATACGTCTTTTCACTTGCCTCAAGAATTGCTCTTCCAAGTCCCACTATCAGTCATTTCCAGCAAATAAATGGGTCCTTGTTTTAATATTATATGTGACTGATTTTGTAAGCTTCATACTTACAAAAGGGGGGGGGTTGGTGCCCCATGGGGGGTGGGAGAGCTCTGGTGACCCCTGTTGGGGGGAGGGGGAACTCTGGTGGCCTCTGTTGGGGGCTTTGGTGACCCATGTGGGGGGCGAGGGGAGCTTTGTCGACCTGGGGAGGAAGGGGCAGCTTTGGTGACCTATGGGGGGATGGGGAGCTTTGGTGACAGTAGGTGGGATTGGTGAGTGAAACATGTGGGGTGGCAGCCCCTAATAGAATATGTACTTTGCTTCAGTTACACATGAAGGCACACATTCAGGAGAGCAAGGATGGGGAACTTGTGGCCCTCCAGATGTTGCTGGATTACAAAATCTCATCATCCCTGATTAATCGGTGTGCTGTCTGGGGCTGATGGGAATCCGGGTCCAACAATATCTGGCCATAGGTTCCTCATTCCTGGTGTAAAGGGTGATGGTGGTTTTGTTACTTAACTATTCCAGGATATCCAGAGGACTAGCCATGTTAGTTTTTTGCAGCAAAACCAACAAAGAGTCTTGGGACACCTTAAAGACCTTAAATACAGCTTATACAATACTACATTTGTTAGACTTTAAGGTGCCATGAGACTCTTTGCTGTTTTTATTCCGGGATGCTGCCCTTAGCCTGCCTGTTGCACTTCATTTCCTCTGTGAATGGAAAATACTGTAATATTGCTTATCTAGCCAAGCAGTCCTTTTTAAAGCATAATTGTTTAATGTTTTGAGACATGAGTGGAGGGTGCTAAGAAGAGCATCAGATAGCAGTACAGCGGCCCCATTAGGATCAGGGCAGCTATTAAAGGCTAAGTGTTACATACCATCACCTGAAAATCTCTTAGTATCTCCAGGAAGGTGATGATAGGGAGCCTCTATACATTTTCCTTATCAGGTTGTGTTCCTGTCTGTATGAGCAATACCAAAGACAAGTGGTGTTGGTGTCCCTAGCCTTAATGGCACTCCTTGCACTTTTGCTGATGCCACAGTAGTGACCTGAATTCCACTACTTGGAAGTGACTTGGAGGAGCAGGAGTTTGCATTGCTTTTATTAACACACTTTAAAGTGCTTCATTGCTAACTTTGTATCTGAGGAAAACAATTGCCTGCCAACGAGACCTTTGCTATCTTCTTTGGGGGTAGCAGTTTTATATTCACAGTGAATCCAAATTTGCAGCTTTCTATTCATGTGTATTTCATCTACTGAAATGCAGATATTTTTAGGTGTAACCTGAAGAACAGCAAGGTCTTTTTACTGCCCTGTGTCATTAACATACAGTGTTGTAGAACTACTGGCCACACACTTGGATGAAGAAGTATAGCCACTAATAGCCAGTGGCCTGCAGCCAAAGATTTAGCTGGTTAATTGAATCAGTGAGATTTAGCTCCCATTTTGCTCCTGCTTCTTGGCCGTCAGTGCCCTTTTTCAGTTATCAGATTGTAATGCTGCAGTGATGCTAGAAACCACGGTTACTAAAATTATTATTCTATGTAATTCTTATAGGAACAGCCCTCACACGGTCTAGAATGTAGACTTAGCAACCTTATAGTTCCTGGTCCAGAGTCCCCCAGCCTCCAGTCTTTTGTTACCTATAGGCTTCTTTCCTATTTAGAGTGTATGGACCCTCATGTCCTTAGGCCCCATGTGAAAATATTTCACAAAAGCCTTCTTTCTCCTTGATTTCTCTTTTCTTTACTCAAACTCTGTCATCCATGATTTTCTTAGATCTCCAGTTTTTCAGCCTACTATCACTTCCCTTAGGCAACCTGTCTCTTGGCCAGACTCCCTAGAACTCTTGTCTCCCTCCTTAAGGTAGCATACAGCCATTCCTGACCTCAAGCATTATGAGGTTACTCCTTTTCACTCTGCAAACATTCTGTTATCATTGTTTCCTGGGGTTTGGAATGTTTGTGGGTTGGAATGTTCACACTGTCCCAGCCAATCCGTATCAGAGGGCACCTCACATACAATATGATTATAGGTACTTATAGTGCAATCTTATGCATGATTATTCAGAAATAAGTCCACTCTGATCAATGGCCTTTATACTTTTGGCTACAATCCTATACATATTTAATATGGAAGTAAGTTCTATTGAACTCAGTGGGACTTACTGCTGAGTAGGTATACATAGGATTGCACTGTTAGGTGCTTTTTTGATGTTCAAAGTGCTTCACGTTCATCAGCTCGATAATATTTTTGACAATTACTAAATAGTATTATTTTTGTCCTCGTATTATAGATAGGAGACTGAATTATAGTTGCTTGCTAATCCCTCTCACACCTAGTAGATGGGACAGTTCCTTTGTAAGACACATAAATGAAAGTGAACCCAGCGGTTGTAATTCCCTGGGCTAGGTTTGTGGCTACAGCAGTGACCGTTCCATGATTTCCCACTTGGAGAAGAAAGCATGTATAAGGATGGATCACGAAGGCTGTGGAAAGAATGCAGCTTGCTCTCTTCGATGGATTGTAGACTTTATCTGCTGCACATATTGTTTGCTGTTCCAATGCTAAAGGCTTCCCACAGTCTCCTACAGAAAAATCAATCAAGTTTTACTACACATTTTGGGGAAAAGATAGATCTTGCTAGCATTTCTTAAGTGAACTCAGCTAGATGTAAAATCCAACTCCATAGATGTGCAGGAAAAATGTGGAGTTTCTCACTGGCCTCGTAGATGTTCTCTGAAGTGACAAATTCCATTTGTCATTTCAATAGGTACTGTGCGGATGGCGGAGCTTGAGATGTTTGCTGCTATTGTGTAATGCAGTAATTTCACCAGTTGCTCCTTCTCAAGTGGAATCTCTTATCAAGTGCTCACTTCTGTCTAAGGAGCTGACTGATAGGGAGCTGGTGCCTTAGGTCTGGGGGCAGAAGATGTTAATTGTTTAATGTGCAATCTTATTATATTGGTCTAAAGATATAGCTGCAGGGGGGGCGGAGAGGGGAAAATTTCCTTCTGAAACTTGTCTTTTTCTGCCATCATTACTTTGCAAGGTCAGGAATTCATCCAAGGATTCTTCCAAGTAGAGTTTCCAGTCTATTTACATTGATTTTTGACTAACTGACTTTAGTAGAGTCACTCCCTGATTGTCATGAACCCCATGGAGAACTCTTGGAAGAGCAGCTCTGAAGACGAGGAGGACTGGGACTCAGGGGAGAGGCCCAGTGACCTGCAAGGGGGCCCAAGGATGCCAGGGAAGATCTCCATAGTCTGCTGAGCGACAGTCCCACCCTTGAGATGTGGGTTGCTATGGATGAGGCGGAGTTACCAGGCAACCCCCCAACTACCCCATCTCCAGAGCTTTCACTGTCTCCTGAACTGTCTCCCCCTCTACCCCTTGCCATAGATGTGTCTGTGGAGCAGCGTGAATGCTCGGAGGCGGAGCCTGGGGATGAACTGGCCGAGGAGCCTCTGCCTCCATTGCTAAGGACATGCAGTTGCCTGCACAGGCACAAACAGACCGAGTTTGCTCTCCAGCCTACACATAGGAGTTCCCTGTTGCTTGCCCAGTCCTGCTCCCAAGAGATGGTTCCTGCACAAGTAGTGTGCCCATCCCAATCCTATTTAAGGGGTCCTTTAGGGCGTGTCAAATTGTTGCAACAATGTCTATGTACACCTGAGGGAGTGATCCAAAGCAGAAAAGCAGTGGGTGATGAGCTTAATCCTTTGCTTGCATGCTGTTTCCCTTTTTTAAATAAAGCCCCCTACCAGTTTGGCCCCTTCCTGATTCAGGTTTAATTAATATGTACATTTTCTTTTGTATTTCTTGCACTCCAGATTGTATGAAGAGAGGAAATGCTGAGTCCTTGATAAATATAGATATTTTATTCTCAACCATCTAAAATCTGGAATGGAAAGTGAAAAATACGTGAGGTGTTTCAATTGGTATTACCCTATGAATGTGTGCATTATTAATGACTGTCTGCTGGTGTAATAATGTTTCTGCAGTTATCAGACCTTTGCAAGTGAGTAATGAATACATGGTCTCCCCATGCACCTGTTAACTGATAGTCTGTGTTCCATATGGTAGATGAGTTCCATTTCTCTAGCTTGGTAATTAGAAACCGATCTTGCTCTTGGATTGGGTTTCCCCAAGGGGAGCGCCGATACCTATCCTGAGGAACTTTCCAGGAATATTGCTGGAGTGTAGGCAGGTAGAAGTCAGTATTCAAGTAGCTTGAGGCTTAACCAGTTCCACACTGTTCTGCATGCGTTTCTTGTATGAGCAACCTTAGTGGTAAGATGGAAGGACATGTTGAATGGCTTGGTGGCCCTGGAGCATGCTCAGAATCGTTGTCACTGAGGCATGAAATGAAGAAAGGAAATTGCAGCCATTCTAAAGGTAAGAAATGGTGCCAAATCTGACCAGGTTACTGCATCAAATAACACGGAGAGGTTAGATCCACTGTGCAAGTTTTTGTGAGGCCATTCATCTCCTTTTGTTGTTATAGAAACCAGAATAACCCATCAAGGAAACAGTAAGTAAAATGAGTACATATTTGGAGCAAGGGCTATTACCTGCAATTTTCTAGTCATGCTGCTAGTATGTCCATTCTAAAAATCTATTCCATTCAGTTTAATTTTTGTATTGTCAGCTTACTGATTTATATTAATGGTTGTACACTGTATAATAACTGGCAGCATACACTGTAATTTCACTGCCAGGTAAAAAAATTAGTTTGGGAAAGTGTATAAAATCATTGAGAAATGATGTCATGAGGTTGATGTTCCAATATTTGTAATCATATAATTAGGCATGAATGAGTATTGGGGAAGAAACTGTGTGTGCATGCGTCTTTATTACCAAGGGCTGCACCTCTGCTCACTCTGCTCGCCAACCCACAGCCCCATTCCTCCACATTAGCCCCCTAGAGCTTCCCCTTCCCACCCCATGAAACTACTAAGCACCCTTTTCACCATCCCAATCGCATTTCTGAAGTCACTTCTCTCTTCTGTTCTGTAGCCCTGCTTTGCACCTGTTTCACCTTCAACCTATGTCCATGCCTCTTCTCGTACAACTCCCCTTTGCAAACATATCACTCCCATGGTAACCTCCTGCATTTTCCTCCTCTCATACATCACAACTACTAAGCATCCTTTTTACCTTCTGGGCAATTATGAAGTCATCATCCCCTCCTATTGTGCAGCCCCTTTTGTACACCTACTTTCATCTTCACCCCCATTCCCATGCCTCCTCCTCCCTCCTTTTTTTAAACCCCTTGGCATCCCTATTTTTACCTTCACCCCCTTTTCCTCCCTTCTCTTCCTCCTCCCTTTTCTCAACTCCTTGTGTACAGACCATCCCTGTTTACATGGCTCCTCCCCCTCTCCTATTCTGCACCCCCTTTGCACACACACCACATTACCACCTTCATCTTTTTCTCCTACCTCTTATCCCTCCTTTTTTCAACTCTTCCTTACACACAGATTACCTCAGTTTCTATGCCTCTTTCTCCTATTCTGCAGCCCCCTTTCAACTTACAACCTGTGATTCTATGTGACTGTATCTTTAGGTTGAAGAGAATCTTAAGCTCAAGTCTGTCAGTTAACTTGTTCAGTAAGACAAGGTTACGTTCAGTTGATGGAAGTTGTGAATATATGGTGTTTGCTTGTTAATAAAATGTGTGTGTTATGTACCTTCAAGCTGATTATGACTTATGGCGACCCTATGAATCAGCGACCTCCAATAGCATCTGTTGTAAACCACCCTTTTCAGATCTTGTAAGTTCAGGTCTGTGGCTTCCTTTATGGCATCAATCCATCTCTTGTTTGGCCCTCTTTTTCTACTCCCTTCCATTTTTTCCAGCATTATTGTCTTTTCTAGTGAATCATGACTTCTCATGATGTGTCCAAAGTATGATCACCTCAGTTTCATCATTTTAGCTTCTAGTGATTGTTCTGGTTTAATTTGTTCTAACACCCAATTATTGGTCTTTTTTGCAGTCCATGGTATCTGCAAAGCTCTCCTCCAACACCACATTTCAAATGAGTTGATTTTTCTCTTATCCACTTCTTTCACTGCCCAACTTTCACATCTATACACCGAAAGCGAGAATACCATGGTCTGAATGATCCTGATTTTGGTGTTCAGTGATACATCTTTGCATTTGAGGACCTTTTCTAGTTCTCTCATAGCTATCCTCCCCAGTCCTAGCCTTCTTCTGATATCTTGACTATCATGTCCATTTTGGTTAATGACTGTGCCAAGGTATTGATAATCCTTGACAAGTTCAATGTCCTCATTATCAACTTTGAAGTTATATAAATCTTCTGTTGCCTTCTTGACATTCAGCTGTAGTCCTGCTTTTGCGCTTTCCTCTTTATCTTTCATCAGCATTCATTTCAGATCATTACTGGTTTCTGCTAGTAGTATGGTATCATCTGCATATCTTAAATTATTGATATTTCTCCCTTCAGTTTCCATACCTCTTTCATCTTGGTCCAAACCCGCTTTCTGTATGATATGTTCTGCATACACGTTAAACAAATAGGGTGATAAAATACATCCCTGTCTCACCCCCCTTCCGATTGGGAACCAATCGGTTTCTCCATATTCTGTCCTTACAGTAGCCACTTGTCCAGAGTATAGGTTCCTCATCAGAACAATCAGAGGCTGTGGCACCCCCATTTCTTTTAAAGCATTCCATAATTTTTCATGATCTACACAATCACAGGCTTTGCTGTAATCTATAAACACAGTGACTTTCTTCTGAATTTCCTTGGTCCGTTCCATTATCCGACGTATGTTTGCGATATGATCTCTGGTGCCTCTTCCCTTTCTAAATCCAGCTTGGACATCTGGCATTTCTCACTCCATATATGGTACGAGCCTTTGTTGTAGAAACTTGAGCATTACCTTACTTGCATGAGATATTAAGGCAGTGGTTCGATAATAAGTCTGTGGGCCATTTAGTTTTCCATATTTGTTGACAATTTTTTTGTCAAAATTTGGACAGATTCAGTCTCAGTAGCTTGTAGCAACTCTATTGGTATGCCATCTGTTCCTGGTGATTTGTTTCTTCCAAGAATTTTAAGAGCAGCTTTCAACTCACATTCTAAAATTTCTGGTTCTTCATCATACAGTTCTTCCATGAATTAATCTGTCATCCTGGCATCTCTTTTATAGAGTTCTTCAGTGTATTGCTTCCATCTTTTATTTCATCATGGTCAGTCAGTGTGTTCCCCTGTTGATTATTCAACTTCCCTGCTCTTGGTTTAAATTTCCCTTTCATTTGTCTAATTTTTTGAAATAGGGCTCTTGTTCTACCTTTTTTATTATCCTCTGCTATTTCTATACAATAACTGTTGAAATAGTTCTCTTTGTCCCTTTGTGCTAGTGTCGCTGTATTGTTGCAGGGTTCTAACTCCTTTTGGTTTTGCTTTCCTTCTATTTTAAACCATTTTAAGAGTTTCATCAGTCATCCATCGAGGTTTTTCTCTGTTTTTAGAGGTATTTTTTGCATTTTTGCATTCTTTCATGGTAATCTCTCTGACTTCAGTCCATAGTTGTTCTGGTTCTCTCTCAACTAAGTTTAAAGTCTCAAATCTGTTCCTTGTTTGATGTTTATATTCTTCTGGGATATTATTTAAATTATATTTTGGCATTATGATCGCTTTGTTGTTGTTCTTTAGCTTAACTCTGATTTTCAATATGACTAGTTCTTGATCTGTACCACAGTCTGCTCCTGGTCTTGTTTTCGCAGAAAGTATGAAACTTCTCCGTCTTCAACTACCACTTATATAATAAATTTGATTCCTATATTGACCATTTGGTGATATCCACATGTACCGTCGTCTTTTCGGTTGCTCAAAAAGAAACAAATTATTGGCTTCACAGAATGTAATCAGTCTTTCTCCTGCTTCATTTCTATCTCCTAGGCCCCATTTCCCCATAATTTCTAGTTCTTCTCTGTTCCCTGCTTTGGTGTTCCAGTCCCCCATGATTATCAGAACATCCTGTTTTGGTGTGTGATTAATTTCTTTCTGTACTTCTGTGTAAAATCTCTCCATTTCCTCTTCTTCTGTGTTTGCTGTTGGAGCATAGCCTTGGATGATGGTTATGTTAATAGGTTTCCCGTTTAATCTCATTGATATCACTCACTCAGACCTTGCGTTGTAGCTCCTAATTGCTTTTGCTACATCACTTCTCACCATTAGAGAAACCTGTTTCTTCTTAATTTCTCATTTCCTGCATAAAATATTTTGTAGTTGCCTGATTGAAAATGTCCCATTCCCGTCCATTTTAATTCACTCATGCCAAGTCTTGTAATGTTGATATGTTCCATTTCTTACTTGACAATTTCTAAGTTTCCCTGGTTCATGCTTCTCACATTCCATGTTCCTACTGTGTACATTGTACAACTCCAGAATCTCCTTTCACATCTGTGCGCATCAGCCTCTGGGCCTCCATTCGTCTTTGACCCAGTTGTGTCATTAGTCACAGCGCTACTCGTACTTGTTTGTTGTTCTTCCCCAGTAGACACCACATACATAGTACCAGGAGTGAAATACATAGTGTGAAGGTGCTACGGGAGTTTGACACTGCACATCTTTTTCTCTCTCACACAGCTGAGGAACAGAAGAGGGAGAAGTTTGAGTGCAGCAAGAAAGGAGGGACACTAAAGGGAAATAAGTGGCTGTTTTAAACAATGGCAGAAGTTTGAGTAAAGCAGGGGTTGAGGGACACTGAAAGGGAAAGAGTGGTGGTTGTAAACAACAACTGAGGTTTAAGTAGAACAAGCAGGTGAAGACAGTGAGAAAAAAGTCATGGTTTAAAACAAGGTTTGAGTACAGTGAGAAGGGAATTGGGAAAGGGTGTTAAAAAAACCTTTTAAAAAAACCCCTCAATATTCCTCCCTTGCCAACGTATTCAGACCTCTCTTGTTGTTTTAAACTTTCCCTGTCATTGTCCCTCCCTTCTTGCTCCCATGCTACATCCATTGCTGTTGTGTATCCTGCCTTCTCTTTTGCTCCCCTGCCCTGCCGTGCCCTGACTTCATACAAATCCAGGATTGTGATGTGGCACTACAAGTACTACTTTGGGGGCTGCGCTCTGGCTTCATGCAAATCTAGGATTGTGATGTGGCACTACAGATCCCCCAATGGAGGCTATGTGATAACACTCTTGCATTTCTTTTATATGTAAAACATAAGATAAATTAGATGCTTATGCTTAACTGATGGAAGCTGACATAGATGTGTGACTTTGGCAGAAAGAAGCCAAAATATAGGAAAGAATCTGGGCAAACTTTGTTACTACAATGAAAATAGAAGGAAAATTAATTAAAAATAAAACTGTCTTTTCTATCCAAGCTGAATACTAAGGAGAAACTGTATTAATAAGTGAGTTTTGTGTTATATATTGGTTCCTCTTAAAATGAGCCAACAGCTTTCACTCATTGGCAATAGGTAGAGGAAGCTTGAGATTTGTTTTGGTTCTGCATTTTTTGGGAGCTCAGAGCAAAGCCAAAGCTTGTCCCACCTCCCCCTCTAAGCTCTGTGTTGGGGAGAAGGGATGCAGAAGTGTGTCAGCATGGCTGTGCACTTGTAAGGTGCTCTTGAGCCAGGCAAGTGCAGGGACCAATCAAGCCTCCATTTTCCACCCAACTCCAAGATCCAAGGGGTAGGGGCATGTGTTCATACTGCATGGAATCCTCTACCCTCCTCCCTAGCCAAACAGGAAAGCAAAGAATCATCCTTAACTCTAGCACAGCTTTTCCTAACCTTTGCGTTTCCAGATGTTGCTGGACTACAGTTCCCATAATTACTGACCGTTGGCCATGCTGGTTGGGGCTGATGGGAGGTGTAGTCCAGCAACATCTGGGGACCCAAAGGTTGGGAAAGGCTGCAGAGACTGGCACAGTGTTCTTCAATCTTGTAGTCCAACAACACCTGGAGACCCAACTCCCATCAACCCCACCCAACTTAGCCAATAGCCAAGGAAGATGGGAGTTATAGTTCAACCTTGGGTCCCCAAATGTTGTTGAAGAACAGTAGTCTAGCTTAAAATCAGGGATAAGACTCTGCCCCTTGGAGGAGGGGCATGGTCCTGGTGAACACAAACGTTTGATTGGCCATCAGAAATATTGTGGACATCTACCCATTGTGAGTCTAGAGTCCTATGGGAAAAAGTAGCTCTGTGTATGTGTGTGTACGTGTATAGTTTCTGGGGAAAGTTAACGCTTCTCATTGTACATCCCCCTTCCTAAGAGCACGTTGCCAGAGAGAAGCAATCATCCTATACATATTTCATACAGTTGTGATATAATGTTTAGTTTGCCCCTAGCAGATTTTTGCTTCAAGATTATGTTCATCTGACAAGTATTGATCTGATCCCAGGATGTATATACAGTAGTAGCCCATGTGGTGGAATGGAGCCATAGACCAGCCCTTCAAGTCATTGCTGTATTTTACCAGGATGGGACAGGGTAGTGGCGAGGTTGGGGCTGTGTGGGTCTATGGGTGGATCCAGTCTGGCACTCCTCCTGGTGTCCCAGGGCAGCTTGCCCTTGCCACCACTCTGTCCAACCCAGCTCCATCCAGGAAAGCTGCAGCAACAATGTTCAGAAGATGGCTCCATGGCTCCACTCCACCACATAGGTTGCTATTGTGCAAATGAAACATACTCCGTGCATTTTATTGTTGATAGCTGGTCCTCAAATGCCACGCTGATAGGCTTTGCTATAGTTAGCAGTATCATGAAAGCCATGCCATGTATTCTAAGAAAATATTGAGGACATGATGATAAAGATTTGCAAGTGTTTCAGATCCTTTAGCCTTTTAGGACAAGGGAAATCAAAATTAAATGGCCTTGTATTTGAGGTGTGGGCTTTGCTGCCAAATTGGATTCAGGACCCTTTGACTGAAAATAAGCAGAAAAACAAGAAGTGGATGAATTTATCTTTCCTTGATCTAAAACCAAGCTGAGGGGAGAGGAATGACCAAAAGAGTTCTGGGGATGACTAAAACCTGCTCCAAGTTGAAGTAGGTTGAAAAATCTGCTTACCTGTAAACTGTATCTAATGTCAACAATGTTCAGAGGTTCATGTGAGTTTTCTGTAGTTTAAGCATGTATGCTGGTGCAAGTGCCAAACAGATGCTGATCTGGGTGCTGTGTTACACAATTCAGTTTAGGCTGCCTGATTGGGACCTTGATGCAGGCAGGGCATTTGAATAACTGTCTTGGCAGCAGCCTATTAAAATGTGGTTCAGGGGCTGTTAAGTGCCAATCCGTCCAGCTCTCATAATTTGAGCCACAACATGCTTGCTGCTATGACATTAAATTGATCTCTTTTGGCACCATTTTGCAGGCTTCTGAAAGGCTGCAATAAAACAAAAACCCTTTCAATTCTAGAAAAGACAGGCTATATTAACAGTACTAGGGCTCTGATAAAACACAGCTGTGTCATTCTCTGCTAACAGCTGGAGCTGTGCCCCCATAATTGGTATTGGGGAGTCCTGGCCATATCAGCCACATTGCATCTGACAGACTAAAATGAGATGATGTGAGATCTTGCATGTTTTTTCCAGAAAGACAGTCTAATCAGGCATGGCTTCTGTGTGCATGAAAGGGGCAGCTTGGTTTTAGCAATGATGATATATTATTTATTTGTTACATTTATATATCACTGTTTCTCCAAAACCAGAAAAGTGGTGAGTCTCATAACTCTGTGAGATACGTTAGGCTGAAAGATGTTGGGCTAGTTTGGATGTAACTGTCTTGGCTGCAAGCAGAGACAAATGCTGGTCTGTGCACTCCTTTCGTCTGCCTCTTCCCTTTCTTCCCTCCTGTCGTGTACCGGTCGTATTTCTGTTTTAGTCTGTTACGTTTACTTTGTGTAGTTTATTTTATCAATTTCTATTTATATTGTACTTTTATTGTTTCTCTTTCTACCTGGTTAGCTTCCCTGGTGAACATAGACTTACGTTCAAGGCATGGATTCTAAATTATTTAAATACATTAGTAAATGAATAAATAATTTGAGTGCTGTAATGAGGAACACCAGAGTTCCCCATTATGTCTGAAACAGGGAACTCTTGTGTAATGACAGTGTACTAATTAGGATTTTAAACTACAGTTTGATCCTGGTATTAAGCTGTTAGAGCCAGAATCTCAGAGCTGAAGCTGGCACAAAAAGGGAAGGGGAGTGGTGAGAGAGGGTTGTGTGGGCCTGACTCTTTCTGGTTCATTGCATGGTTTACAAAACCAGGGAATGTTGCATCCATATTGGGTTCTATGACTTCCCAAGAAAACTTGATAGCCAAGCAGGTACCACTTATACTTGGGTATTCACATCTCAAACCAAAATTCATGCAGTTGCACATCATTGGCTCGCCACACTGCAGTTTAAGACCTTTTGATCTTTCTGAAACATTTCTTCAATTTTCATACCAAATTCAATATTGTTCCAGTACTGAAAGAATAGAAGACAAAGATTTATTGGGAAAAGGAAGCAATAAAGCTGGTTTGGAAACACGCTCCCCCGCCCAAAACAAGAGAACTAACAAGTTGTTTTTCTTTCTAATGAACAAAATAATCTTTTCACAGACATCTCATAAATTACTGGCAATCTAGTTAAACAATTAAAAATATCTCTTTACTTTCTGGACCAAAACGGAAACTTTCCCTCAAAAATGTGTCTGGCTTAAAAAAAAAAAAAAGCTGTGATTTCTTACAATGTCAACTAAAATACTGAATTGAATCAGCTCATAGTAAGAGGGCATCCTATAATAACTCAACAAATCAATTTTGGAGTGGGAAAGGACACTTGGAGTCTCAATTCCCAGCTACTAGCATGCACTCCAAATATTGATAAAGATTTCGACATCTCAGAAATTTACATCCTCAAGTCCAATAGTCACAAAGGCATAACAGTAATTATGTTGTGAAATGAGAAACCTGTGTTTCTATTTTTCAAGAGGGAGAAGATGCTTGGCTGCCTGCCTTTATTTTCATATACATATATAAGTTTATTTTTTCTTGTCAATTCCTTGGGCTCTTTTCATTCCATTGTTGTTTTCCCCCAAGGCAGTTTGGAAACACTGGGGATTAAATCAATAACAGCACAGCATGTTCTGTGGCTTGATGGCTAGACAAGATGGAAGATGTACAACATATTCCCATTTCTAATTTTTCTGTTTTCACTGGGACATTTACCAAGTTTCAGCCAGCAGAGGAAAAGAGTGAGATATAACTGTGACCAAGTTGTGGATACAAAGCTGCAGTCCACAACCTAACATAGTTAAGCATGGTTATGCCCATTAATTTCAACAGGCTGAAGTGCGCTTAACACTTCGTTGGATAGGATTGGGGTTATAGCCTGTTTCCTGGCAACATATGTTTTTCTGATGGGGTGTTTTTCGTGACATGACTTTATGCTTTTAGATAGATGACAGATACGTAGATAGATAGCTTAAGTCAAGAGCATTTAAAGGAGCTCTGCCATCTGATTCAAGAAGTTTTAGTTCATTCATCAGTTTCAGCTGCTGTAATCCAGGTGTGGGGCCCTCCAGATGTTGCTGAACTACAACTCCCTTCATCCCTGGCTGTTGGCTATGCTTGCTGGGCTGAAAAGTGTTGGAGTCCAGCAACATCTGGAGGGCTAAAGGTTAACCGCACCTGATGTAATCACTGTAAATGGCACAGATTGGCATATGAGTAAAACAATATCTCGGGTGGGGGGTAAGTATCCTTTATAGATGGTACATGCATATGTCACAGTAGGCACCATATTGTCTTGTGCAAGATGCATTGTCTTATGTGTGTATGATCGTGTATTTTTCTATGAGAAAGAGTGGAGAGAATTCCTCTTTCGTGATGGTGGGTACGTTTTTGTACTGAAAATAATTAAGAATTTTTCAAAAATCTGCTGCTCAATTAACTGGTGCTATCGTTGATCACAACCTTTAAAATTCATTAATCTAACTGATTAATCAACTAAGGGCACAATCCAACTGCTATTTATGCCCGTGTGAGATGAGTTAGATACGGCTGACCTCTGGCTGAGCTGGCTGGGTCCCAGCTCAGTCGGGCTACGCTGGGAGAAGCCTCTCGTCCCGGCTCAGCTGGAGGTCTGCCAGTGCAGCCCAGCCCGGCGTAAGGGGAGCCAGCAGAAGCCAGCGAAAGGCCTGCAAAAGGGGTGTGCCAGGGCAAGTTGGAAGAGGGGCCAAGGGGGGGACTTACGAGATATACAGGTCCCGTTTGGCTCTCCGATGCAGCAGCAGGTACAATGGGAAAAGGGGTGGCAGAAGGAAACATGTATTTTCTTTTCTCCCACTGCACCCTGCCAGTGCAGCCAGCAACCTCCCCTCCAAGAGGCCTCCAAGTGGCAGCTGGATGTGGCAGCTCCTTCCACCAGCTCTGCCTCCACCGTCTTCGCTCCTTCCGGCCTCCAACAAGTTGGATTGCTCTGCCCACTGTAACCCTAATTTGAACTAATTTATTGGTTATTCTTTGTGGGGTTATCAGTCTTTATTTTTAGTGATTATAGGATCTTCATACTGTTTCCCCCTTCTTCTGAAGGGGTATCTTATATATGAACAAATGGATGACAGAGCTGTCTGGATAAGATGGTTCATGAACTTTTGACCCTTAGAGCAGAGTCTTCTGCTCTGCCCTGCCAGAGTCATCCCATGTACATTCCATCCCAAATTCATGAATGCTCCTGGAAATGAGATAATAGCTGCTTAACATTCTGCAACAGATGTAATGGTTCCTTTTCCATCCTGTAACCTATGTTGTAATGAAAGCTATGTTGTCAAGTCCTGGTGTGTTTTGGAATAAATTTGTCGTGGAAAGTAGTACCAACTATAGACTGGTAATTCTTGTTTTGTCTTAACAAAACTTTCCAGTTGTGCTCTCTTGCTTTGTGTGTGTTCTGCAAAAGCACAAGCTGAATTGATTCCGTGGGTGCTCTAGAACCTCACCCTATAATATTCCTCACCTATATATTAACTTTTTTCTAGCCTGTGCACCAAATTGTCAGACATTATTATTTAGTTCAAATATTTCCTGGTAAGTGCTGATATGTCTTCATTCAGAATTCTAGCTTTACTTTGGAGACACCCATTAGTTGGTTTTCTCCCCCCATGCTTTATGTCCTGGGATGTCTGATACACTCCTGGCTGTATGCATTAACTATGTCGAAGAGTATAATTGGCATTTAGGATGTAGCCTGTCATGATCTATGCAAATTGCCCTCTAGGCTTGAGGCATATGGAATACACTTGTGGTCCCCAACAACCTACCCTTAGACAGCCCCTTAATGCCCACCAAGGCCCCCTGACCCTCCTAATTTTTAAATTGTTAAAATGTTGATTTTTGTTTTTGTTTTTGTTGGGGAGGGGGTTGCCTTTTTCCAGGGGTGGGGGTATTGCCTGCTCTTTTTTTGGCTGTGTTTCATTTTGTGTGTATGTAGATGTTTTGGGATGTGGGTGATCTGACCATTGAGGGTTGTCTTCTGTGAAATTGATATTTTATAGTGCGCATGACAGTTCCATAACTTATATTTCCAACTGTGATTCCAGGCCAAAAAGGTTGGGAACCCCTGGAATACACTATGGCTTCTTTATAAGCTGCTACAATGTAAGTATTGTTTGCATTTGTTAAGATGCATACCACATCCTCCAGTGTGTATTTATAATTGCTGTACATGTATATTCGAGGCTCCTTATGCCTGTTTGATCTATACCTGGATATGTCATTTATCAATAGAAATGTTTTGTGTACAGATATCCATGCATCTAACTTCATTTGGGCTCCACCATAATTTAGGAAATATTTTAACTCCACTTTGGATCCCTCTTTCAAATATGGGTCCATCAGAGCTCTGTGCAAATGTACTAAGTGTCCAAGAACAGCCTCTGTATCCAGGAATGCTAGGCATGGAAACTGAACTCCAGATGTTGGCCTGGGCATTCTTCCATCACATGAATAATTGTCTTCTGTGGTGCTATGCCATAATCATAACAAAAAGCCAAGCAAACCCCACAAATTCGCAGAGCAACTCTATTCAAAACAAGAAAATACAGTCTGTTGTGCCTGATCTAGAGTCGTCCTGAACACAAAGCCAGTGGGTTCCAAAGTATTTAATTAGGGCTTATCTAGAGTGGGGCTTATCTAGAATGAAGCCCATTGCATTGTAAACATAAGCGGTAGTATTTTTTAGGACCATAGCCTCCTTTATAAAGTAGTGGTTCCCAAACTTTATGAGTACGGGACCTCCTTTGTAAAGCTCAAATTTTTTTGTCCCCCCCCAATTATAGTCTCTGTTAATTGAAAAAATGGTGCATGGCAAAATAACATCTCCAAATATCCTTTCTATAAAAAGTTCCCTACAGACGGAGGTGTTGCTTTCTTTTCTTAATGGAAAGGTCCAATCAAACTGGAATCCCCCTCCCCCCAACAGTTTGAAGATATACAGTCCTGTGTCCCAACACTAGTGGTTTACAGTGTTGGGCTAAGATCCAGGTTCACATCCCTACTCATCCATGAAGCCCACTGGGTGACCTTGGACCAGACAGTCTCTCAGCCTGACCTATCTCACAGGGTTGGTGTAAGGATAAAATGGAAAGGGGGCGGGAACCATGTACACCACCATGAGCAACTTGGAGGAAAGGTGGGATATAAAGGCAATAATAATTAAATAATTAAATAAATTTCAGCTGCAGTATGTGGACCCCAGCCTCAGCCAACCTGCTGAGCTTTTTAAAAATCATCATCCTCAAGAAGCAGCAATGTGGTAGTGGTGGGGATGCTAGACTGTGAAGACAAAAGGGTGCATAGGCTGAGGAGGAGCGTTAGTATTTTTAGGCCTTGGGATGATTATCAGAACTGATAACTTGGTTAGCGTACACTTGGGGAATGAGTGGAGCAGAAGACAGATCAGCATACGAACACACAAACACAACTGCCCCTCCTGCAAGCATCTGCAGGCGTGCATGCATTTCGGCACATGGAAGGGGGAAACCCTCAACTGCTGCAGCATCTTGGGAGAGAGGTTGGGGGGCGGAGTATAGGTGGAAGAAAGGGGGAATACTGGCACACACACTTAGCCTCAGCGATGAGGGGTGACCAAGTCCTGAGCTTCCTCACTGCTCCTTGGCTCCGTCTGGGCTGAAGGTGAGATCTGGGTGGCCTCGCAAATAAGAATAATTTTTAAAAGGAGGTGGCAGAGAAGCAAGAGTCAAGAAAAGCAGGCAGGCTGGCTGTCAGGAAGGAAGGGGGAAAGCATCCTTTCCTTGTAGCCTTGCTTCTTTTTGCTTCACGAAAAGCCCTCTCTTCTCATTCTGAGTAACGGCATCATCAGCAAAGGCAGTGCGAGGAGATGGGAGTCGGAATAGTAATCCCCTCTTCTTCCTTGTAGCACCTCCCTCAGCCTCCTTTGGCACCTGCCATGTGTGGTATAGGCAGATGCCTGCCCTTGGCGTGCCTGAAAGACACTACGACACTTCAGCAAAATCCTCCCCACTTGTTTGGAGCAAGGGGAAAGTGTCAGCTGCAGCAGCAGTGGGGAGTAGACAGCGTCCAGATAGTGAAGACTTTAAAAAAATCATCTTTACTGTTCATGGCCCCCTCTGTATTATTTGTGGGGGCCCTGGGGATCATGACCTCCAGGTTGGGAACCACTGGTTTAAAAAACAGCTTTAGAATTATACAGATATACCTTGTGTTTTATTTACTTAACATTATTTATACACTTATATTTAACAGAAAGTTCTTTGGACAGCTCACAAAATCAAATAATCCCCACAAATTAAAAAATATGCAGCAATACAATAAAAAATATAATATGACAAAGTGCAGCATGAAAACAACATTGCATAAGATTAGGTACAAAACAATAGAGAATAAAAATCAGTAAGTCTAAAAGAAGGTTAAAAGCTACAACAAGATTTAAAAGGCCCGGGAAAGTTGGAAGGGCATTAGAGTAGACATCAGAAGACAGCTTCCTGAGGAGGGTATTCCATGAACAGGGTGCTGCTGCTGCTAATGGTGTTTTTCATTTGTAGTCTCTTGCCATACTTCACTTGGCATGACACTAGAGGAAGTTGTCAGGATCTGGGAAAATACATATGAGAAAGGGCATTCCTTCAAGAACTGAGGCCCCAAGCTGTGAAGGGCCTTAAAGATCAACAAGAGGTAGAAAATGGGCCTGCTTTCCATATGATCATTTGTTTGCAGTTGCTGGAACTCTGGGAGAAAGTTACCCACAGAGGTCAGCCTGGCCATCATAGAAGAGCAATAATGATTGCATTCAGTTAACTCAAATGTTTCTGCACACTTTTTTCTTTTACGTTATATGTTTACTTGGTCACATTTGTTCCCATTCAGAGTGATGTAAGTTGGCATATGCAATTATATTCTCAGGCAGCCCTTTCAGAGATTTCCCTTATGTATTCAGGATAGCTGTTGGTTAAATCACCTGTTAGTTGGCATTAATCATGATAAATTCATAATACAGGAAAACTCTTTTATTTGTGTCACCTTCTCTTTCTTAGCAATCTTCTGGATTCTCTGTTTTGTTAAAAAAAAAAAAGATTTGAAGAGACAGAGGATCTGTAGCACTTGGCATTTGTTCCTCTATGTCCAGATTGCCTCATGGTTCTTCACCTGGGTTTCACCTTTTTCCTCTCTGATTGCCTGGTAGTCCAGAGGACGTCTTTGAGAAATATACGCATGCCATGCTGTTGATTAATTTTAGTCACAGAGTCATTAATCGTGTATATATATACACACACACGTCTCAGAAGGAACATTCCTTTGATAAAGCCCCAGTATTTGTCTCCTCATTTTGTCAGGCCTGCCTTCTGAGAGCATAAAAGACTTTGCACTGAGACTTTTGTTCCCTCTCATTTATTATTATTGAACTTGGCTTCTGGTGATCTTTGGAGAAGCCCATATTTGCATTATGAAAGCACTTCATGGGAGAGGTGCTTGTGTAACATACCTGGTCAAGTTGCTAAGCCCTATAAGTAGATTAAGGTGAGCATGAATTTCCCCATTGTTGGGGTTGCCTAGGGATGGGCGAATCTGTCTATTTTGGCTTCTCTCCATTTCTCACTTTTCTAATCTTAAATTCAGTTCTCCACATTTCCTTACCAGTTTACATTTTAAATTAAGCCTCATGAAAATTTTCTCCTAATATACATCTCTTTGTATGCAATTGATATTGCAATTGTGTGCAATTGATATTGTTGAGATTTAATGCTTTAATGTATTTGTATGTTTTTATTCTGTACGTCGCCCAGAGTGGCTGGACAACCAGCCAGATGGGCGACTAATAAATCTAATAAATAAATGAATAAATATATACATTTTTACAAAGAAAGGCTCCCTAATACAATGCATTTTTATCTTTTAACCAAGTTATGCATTTTTGTGCATGGTTTTCACTAGTATAAGCATTTTTGTAAACATTGCTTGGCTGAACTGGGTTGCAAATTCGGAGAAGTGCAAATGTCAGAAGTTGTCTGTGTTTCAGTTTGTGTTTTTGTTTCAGCAAGTGGGAATAAGATAGATTTGTCTTTAAATGCAAACTGAATCGAATTTCTCCCTCATTCCTGTTGCCCACTGGATGTGACTGCAACTGTTAGTACTGCACTAAGCAGGCATGTGCTCCAAGCATTAGCCCCACCTTGATTTTGAAGCAAATTATACTATTTGAAATTTGCAAACACTTGTCTCTTGACTAGTGCATTTAGGAATGTCCAGAGCTTTTTCTTTGCAAAATGGTGGCCCTCTTCAGGTGTTAAAGTTAAAAAGGTGGGCCAGGGGAAGCATTGTGGACAAGTGTGCTAGCTCCACCCACGCCACTGGTATTTTCTATCACCTTTCCATTTGTTGAGAGCGACAGTCTGAAGTAGGGACCCTTTAGTACCCCAATTATGCAGGATTCTAAAGCATTCATAGATACAAAGGCTCCCTGCTTCAGGCTGTCACTTTCCATGATTTGGAAGGTGATGGAAATGTGACAGGATTGAGCCAGTGTGCCTGTCCACACTGCCGTCCCTTACATGTTTAACACCTGAAGACAGCTATTGTCTTAAGGTTTTTCAGTTCAGACATTACAGTCAGTGGTGGAAAGTGGTGGAGGATCACAGCTCCAGGACCTTTTTTCCCCCAGAGCTGGAATTATGAGCATGTAACTAACAGGCCCTCTTTGCCTGGCAAGTGAATGAGGTGATATTGTTTATGACAGATTAGCATAGAGGAAGTTGGAGAATGAGGAAAATAAGCAGATGCTGGATACTTCTTATTTGATCATTTATTTACTTATTACATTTCTATCCTATCCCTCCTCCCAAAGAAGTCCAGGGTAGTAAAAGCAATGTAATTAAATGTAAGATAAAACTGATTTAAAAGCATCTAAAACATTTAAAAGCAGCCACATGCTCTCTCAGCTAATAATTTCAAGATTGTTAAGAACAATCTCTTTCAGCTGTCAAATGCCTGGGTGAACAGGAATGCTTTAAAATTCCTCCTGAATGTTAATAATAACGGAGACAGATACACCTCACCAGGGAGGGCATTCCACAAATGAGGAACAGTCACCAAGAAGACCCTGTCACAGGTCAGTGCCAATTGAACAGCACCCAGTGGTGACATCACCAACCAGCCTTCCCCTGCTGATCATAGGGCCTGTGATGGTTGATACTGGAGGAGGTGTTTTTTTTTAGCTGTTTAGGGCTTTGTATACTAGGAATAATACCTTGAATTGTTCCTAGTAACTCACTGGCAGCCACTGTAGTACTTTCAGAACCAGTGGCCAGAGCTTGGAAAAGTTACTTTTTTGAACTACAATTCCCATCAGCCGAATCCAGTGGCCATGCTGGCTGGGGCTGATGGGAGTTGTAGTTTTAAAAAGTAACGTTTCCAAGCTCTGCCAGTGGCACATGGTTCCATTGGACTGCCCCACACCAACCTAGCAGCTGCATTCAGAACTAGTTGCAGCCTCTGGACCATCTTCAAGAGCAGCCCCAGGTAGTATGCACTGCAATAATCCAGGCAGGAGTTATCATGGAGTTCCTACTTCAAGTTATCAATTCTGGTAACACCTCTGTGCAAGATTGTTTGTATTTCTTATTAAGTGAGTGGTTGCATTTCAGCTGGATGGAGATCTTTTTGTGAGATCAGTTTTACAAACTGAATTTATTCTATATGATGGTCAGCTGATATTAATAAATTGGATATTATGCTATGTACTGCTGCTGTTGGGGGTGAGTGGATTTATATATATGGATTAATTTCACTGCCTGCATCTTTCTTAGGGGTGCGTGACTAGGATGAGCTCCTGTACTTCAAAATTTACCATTACCCTATTAATTATAATAATTGATATATTGGAAGTGAGTGAGATAGATTCTAGCAGAATCTGCTTACTAGTTTATTCTCCAGGCCTTGTAACAGCACAGAATAAGGAAAGATTGTTATATTTTTCCTACTTTGTAGAAGATGAAATCTCTTGGCAAACTTGCCAACCATAACAGAAAGCCAGACTATCCTGTCTCTGTTTATCAAAGTCAGTCAGTTCTCTATTCCCATTACATTTTTTAACCCCAGACATTTTGCAAGGAATTTAGTGTGACATACATGTCCCCTTCCCCCACTGCATTTGATATGGAAATGGGTTCAGAGAGAGTAGCTCGCCCAATATCTCCTGAATGAGATGGGATCTGAACCCAGGTCTTTCTGGCTCCTTTAGCCTGACACTGTTTCTACTACACCACAATGAGATTAAACTCTGTATATTTGTTATTTATTTATTATACCCTGCCTTTCTACACAGGGGGCTTACAAAGCAGAAAAACAAATCAACAGTTACAATATAACCATACAAATAAATATCAAAAGTAAAAATGACAAAACTGCAGCCTATTGATCTTAACTTAAGCATTGGTACTTTTGATATTTCCCGGTTTACTGTTGTCCTCCAAAGGGCAAACAGAAAGAAAATGTCAAAATCTTGCTGCACAAGGTCCTGGAGGCTGTTGACATGAAAAACAGTGTTTATACATGGAGCTCATCTTTACTAGTAAAGATGGATTAAAACAACAAAGTGAATAGACTTCTTCTGTGAACTGTGGGATTCTGAACACAGAACGGTTGCCAAGTCCAAGCCAGACAAATTAGTAGCACTGCAATGTTTTTAATTATGCAGACATAGAAAGTTCGGCCTTGCTGATAATGCAGAACAGCGCTTGTGGCAATAGAAACCATTTGGGGGTGGCTATCTGCAGTGCATTGAACAGACTCCATTGTCAATCTTTCCTTCACCTTCCTTTGGATGATATTGCTGGTAGCTTTGTAATAAAAAGAGTGAGATTTTTGTCTTTTTAACATCTGGGATTTTACTCTATATAGTGTATAGATTGGGCCTAAACTCCTAGTCTTTAGCCTCTGGTATTAAGGGATGCCTTGAGTAGGTGACTGGTGCTCCTAATACATTTCGGAAATAACTATTAGAGATCTCTTTCAAGCATTACTCATCCTAGTTTTGAAACCAGTTATACTATTTGGTATTTAGTGCTCTTCCATATTAACTCCACTGTTAATATTTCATAGCAGACAATTAGTCTACTTTAGGGTTGCCAGGTCAGAAGCATTCCAAAACCTGAGATTTTAGGGGCAGGTCCAAGTGATGTCATGGGGCGGGCCCAAGTGATGTCATTAAGCATGATACATTAAGCATCAATCACAGTTGCTTGCCTCGTACAATTAAAAAAAATATCTGACTGGAAATTAAGCTAGACATCTTAGCTAAAAGATGGAGCCTGGGTAGGGAACATTTAATCTAGCCTACTTGCTTTTGGCAAGAAGGGTTTAAGTGCCTTCAGGTCAGGCCAGTCACCAGAAGGCCACTGTAGGAAGAAAGGAGCCTAGTGTTGTGGAGATGTTAGATGGGAGCATTCGGGAGTAAAGATGGAAGCCCCTGAAGGCTGCAATTCTAAACAGATGTACTAAGGGACTAAGCCCCATAGAACTCAACAGGACTTACTTCTGAGTAGATATAGTTTGGATTGTGCTGTTGGTAAAGCTTGACTAGGGATCCTCTGCAAAGACATCCATATCCAAGCAGGGTTGGCAACCCCGTGCCTGGAATGCCCTGCCCTTATCTTTTAATGTGGCTGCTCCAAACTTCTTTACAGCTTTGACCCTTCACTTCAGAAAGAGGTCAGAGAAATGAGTAAGAGTAAAAAGATTCTCTACCCTTTCTGTCTGCACAGATGCCCTCATCCTTTCCCTGCGCCCAGCAGAAGCTCTGGGCCAGGTGGGACGCAGTGGCATCTCATAGAGGACACTCTCTCCTTTCATGGGGTGTATGATTTGTCCTGGCCCAGAGCAGAATTTGGGGTGGGCACACCCAATTACTTATTTTTCCTGTATGTCTTTTTCTGCTTTGATTTTGTATAGATGACCTTTTCTGTGCCCTGCGCCCAGCAGAAGCTCTGGGCCAGGCAGGACACAGTGGCATCTCGTAGAGGACACCCTCCCCTTTTCTGGGGTATATGATTTGTGCTGTCCCAGAGCAGATTTCGGGGTGGGTACCCCCAGTTACTTATTTTTTTCTATGTGTTTTTGTCCATTTTGATTTTGCATTGATGCACCCGTCCATGCCCGGTGCCCAGCAGAAGCTCTGGGCCGGACGAGATACACTGGCATCTCGTAGAGGACACCCTGCCCTTTCCTGGGGTACATGATTTGTCCTGTCCCAGAGCAGATTTTGGGGTGGGCACCCCCAGTTAGTTATTTTTTCCTGTATGTTTTGGTCTGCTTTGATTTTGCATAGATGCCCTCATCCTTACCCTGCGCCCAGCAGATGTTCTGGGCCAGTCGGGACACAGTGGCATCTCATAGAGGACACCCTCCCCTTTCCTGGGGTATATGATTTGTCCTATCCCAGAGCAGAGTTTGGGGTGGGCACCCCCAGTTACTTATTTTTTATGATTTTATGACATCATTATGTATTTATGATAATATCAGAAGCCAAATGGAACAAGTGTTTGTAAGGCAGAGAGCAGTGGGATCACATAAAAGATGGTGCATCACAAACATACCCTTTTGGCCATATTTTCTTTGGTCAAATAGATGGAATTGATTGCAAAAGGTACTGTCTGCATTGCTAATAAATAATGGGTAATGAAAATTACAGTTATAGTAGAGGGGGAGGGATCTTATGTCTTGTAAAATCTGGAATAATTCTGCTGCCCTTCTGATATAATTTTGGATGTATGTGCATATGTAAAGCTGTAGAGAAAAAAACATGAGTCATGGTGTAGCTGTAGTGCACTGTTGTAAGAAACCCAAGATGTACTGCTGTGAAGGAGCCTAATTTGCATGCTGGGTGGTGCTAAAGACTATGCTTAATCATTGCAGTTGTGGCTGGAGCAGTCGTGCTGCTTCCCAACCATCCTCAATAAGTGTGTGCTGGGGCCACCTTGAGCACAAGTGGTGCTGGGAGCACAAATGTACAACAGTGGTTGGGAAAGGAGGCTGAGATTTAGAACAATTCTTTTGCCTTGTGGAATGAAGATTCAAGAGCTGACTGGTTGCTGTTGCACCTTGGTGTAAGTCAGGTCTCTGAGAGCTGAATTGTTGCTTGAATCAGAATGCTTGAAACAGGGATTTGCTAATCCTTTGCTGTAATTCCTATTGACTGAAATAATAACTAAGCAAGTTAATCCTTCCTAGATGGAATTTATTTATTTATTTGTTTAAATATTTAAATATCATTCTCTTACAAAATTTTATTTATTTATTATATTTATTAGTCGCCTTTTCCCCCAAATGCAACTCAAAGCGACTTACAAAAAAGAAAAGAAATATCTCAAAAACATATACAGAATAAAGATAACAGTACAAAAGCATACCAAGCAAAACTCAATACAATAAATAGAACAAACAATATGATAAAAATTGCAACACACAATACAACTCAAATGTAGATTTTCTGCTACCCCCCTCCTGTCCCCAAAACAAAACCTACTAGTTCATATTTTAATAAAATATGAAATCGCTACTAGGATGGGAGGTTTGTGAGGTACACCAACAGCTTGGATCTTGCTTTGTACTTCCTATTGGCTGAAGTGTAAGCAACCAAAAGGAAACACAGGAGCCTTTTTGCTTCTACCTGCAAGTTGGAGCACAGATTTGCTGCTGCCACCTGTTGGCTGAAGTATTGCAACACACAAATTGCTGAAATCACGTGCTGGAACAGTTTACATTTCAATGCTTTCAAATGCAAGGACACCCAACTCATAAGAAGAGCCCTGCTGGATCAGACCAAGGCCCATCTAGTCCAGCATTCTCTTCTCACAGTGGCCAACCCGCTGCCCATAGGAAGCCCACAAGCAGGACCTGACTGTAACAGTGCTCTCCCTGCTTGCAATTCCCAGCAATTGATATTCATACTGCCTCCAATAGTGGAGGGAGAACATAGCCACCATGGCTAGTATAGAAGGGCCCTACTCATACAGCGGGTTACATTCCGGACCCCTGCCAAAAAGCGAAAACCGCTGAAAAGCAGAACTCATTGAATAGAATGGCACGCAATGCTTTGGTTTGCTAAACAACTCAGGGAAGTTACAGCAGAAAAAAATAGTCTCTTTTAAAACTAGTGCCTGATATAGGGCAAAGGGGGAAATAAAATACGCCAAAATACTCAAAATAAAACCTGAAAAATCTGGTTTAATTCTCAATTATTTCTGGGCCACATAACCTGTTTGGTAGTTTAAAAATATAAAATGAAATAGGAAATGGTTTCGTGGTCCTATTTCTTAGCAGAGATATAAACGCAAGCAGCAGAGTGAGAATATAAACCAGCTCGCCTTTCCCTAGGCACAAATAACAGCAGACACAATCTTCATAGGTAAAAAGATAAAGAATGTTTACTCACAACCTTTCATATGTTCAGGAAACATAGGCTCTAGCTTAGATGAAAGAAAAATAGAAGTTTAGTCCATTTTAGTCGTTGGTAATGATGCACTCAGGAGAGCATCTGCCATGCAGCCTCTCCCAAAAGCTCAGTAATGGAGATTATGCAGGAATCCCCAGGACACAGGAGGAGGAAAGGAGGTAACTAATCCCATCCATTAGGAAGTTACATCATGGTAAACAGGTACATGGGATATTTCCCAAATATCCCTTAAAGGGAACATCTCCCTTTTACAAGGGAACATGCAAGTTTGCCTTTTCCAACAGCTTGAGCCAGTAACAAATGTAAAAGAAGGAAAAATAACCTTTAGATGCTGAACATGGCCCTGGGTTCTGTCCCAATGGTTACACATATGTCTATCCACTACCCTTCACCCATTCCCTCCAATGGCTTAAACTAGTCCAAAAATAGTATGAACACAGTAAGTAAATCACCCTTCTTTTCAGATTTATACTATAGGAATATAATATTTTGTTTTGAAACCATGGTTATTTAAATAGGACTGGCTATTCACAACTGCATGCAGGGCACCAGTCTTGCACTGGCTGGGAGAAGGATTCCATGGTTTTGTGATCTTGTCAGCAGCCACTCATATTATTTCAAGCAAAATCTGTTCTGTTGCTTATCATGTATTGATTACCATATTGTGAACAGTTTTAGTCTTTATCCTAAAGTATTACTTCCTGTTATTAAAATTGGAAAGGCCACTGGAACTTCAAGTACTACTTTCAAAGTGGCGAATATTCTGATAGATCCCAGGAATTCTAAGATTCTACATTACTCTTACAGTGTGTCATTTTCCACCATTGCTCTAATGGTTGTCTTTCTCCTAGCAACAAGTCTCTCTCTGCACAGGTTTGACTGCAAGCAAAAATAGCTTACTTAAGGCAGAACTGTGAAGTCCAAATCTGGTCCTACAGATTCTCCTGAGGCCCATGTAGTCCTTTGTCTATGAGAGTCATTCATAGACTGGTCATCCATAGGCTGGTCAGGAGAAGCCTTGATGGGCTGAATATAGCCTAATGTGCCTTATCTTGTCTACTGCATTTATAAGTTTGTGGGTATGCCTTGTGTTGTGTTTTCTATTAGTACCTTCAAGAGTATATGGCCCTGCAGACTGGTGGCCATCTGAGGTTTTACAGCTATTTTGGCTTCTCTTCACTGCACTTGCCTCTGAAGTACAAGTACACTTATATACATTTCATAAATTCCTATAACCTACCTATACAGACAACTGAATTCACTACACTTACAAAGCAACAGTTCCCTTCATTTTAAGGACAGAGCCTTTTGTCCCAGAGATCTATTGTATGGGTCTCTTATCTTCCTTGCCCTGTCACCCCTTTCTCCTTCAAATCCTTCTAAATGGAATTTACACTGCTTATTCTTGACCAACACTAAATTAAAAGTAAAATACTGGGGTAGATATAAGGGGAAGAGTAGACGCAGCAGCTCCTCTTTTGAACTGTTTTTTTTTAATCACTCTATATATTCAGATCAGTAAATATGGTCCTGGTATCTCAGTCCTTCTGCTTATATGGATGTGTTTGCATCTTTGTCTATGGATCACATTGCGTATGTGCCACAGTTCATTGGGGCTTTAAAAGTTTTCTTGTGTTTTCTTGGAGTCCTTTGCAGAGTATCCGGAAAAATAAAAATTCCGAGTTTCCTTGGATTGGGGAAGTAGGGGGGGGAAAGGCAGCAACACGGATTTCTCAAAGTTTGTGTTGGATCAGCCAAAAAACTGACAAAGTCCAGATGGAAAGACGCATTTCCTGGCTGTTAAAGATAAGTTCCTAAAGGAAATATTGGATGTAGCTTCATTGGAGAAAAACACTGTAACTTAAGGGTGCACATGAAAACACCTTAAATTGTGCAAGAGAGGGTGTCTTTATCTCTTGTTAAAATTCCTGCTGGAAGGGAATAGCTTTAGTTCTGTGCAGACTATCATTTACAAATTAATATACGGGGACCTGGATTATAGTTGCTGGCCTGGCCTAGCTTCCGTGCATTTCCTGTTTGCATAGGGACCTGTGCAGCATCTTCGTTATTATCAGCAGTATTATTTAAATTTATATCCTGCCTCTCCTCCCAGAAGGTGCCCAGGGTGGCAAAGAAGTGATAAAGTACTACAATTTTGTTTTGAAAATCTTTAAAAACAAAACATCTTTAAAAACACATTTAAATTTTTAAAAAACAATTCCAACATGGATGCAGACTGGGAAAAGGTATCTACTTAAAAGGCTAGTTGAAAGAGGAGGTTCTTCAGAAGGTGCCAAAAAGACAACAGAGATGGCACCTGTCTAATATTTAAGGGGAGTGAATTCCAAAGGGTGGGTGCCACAACACTAGAGGTCCACTTCCTGTGTTGTGTGGAACGGACCTCCTAATAAGATGGTATCTGCAGGAGGCCCTCACCTTCAGACCATGGTGACCGACTAGATATATAAGGTATATCCTGATCCTCTTGCAGCACATATTCATTCATTCATGCATTCAGTGACCTTTTGCACAGGATTTTGTGGATTGCTGCAGATTCTAGACCCCTATATGTCAAAGTGCAAGCAATAAATTACTAGTCACTGTTCTTATAGTGGGGAAAGCGTGCGTGTGGTTGGAGTGTAGTCCTGAAGCAAAGAAACTAAACGTATTTTATTTGTTTGTCTTCAAGCTTAAAAATTGCTTCTGCCACTAAATCTTTTCTGTGTTACTGTCAGTTGAGACAACATAAGAAACTTGAGTACTCAGAAGTACAATCAGGCATGGGTCTGGATTGGTGGATCAGCATGGGGTGTTCACGGCCATAATTTCTAAGGACCAAATATGTATAATTATCATAAAGCAATAAATGGATCAGTAACCATAGAGATAATCCATACTGTAGGAAAACTAGTCAAACAAGGGTAGACAGGAAGTAGATCATGTGATAGCAGGATTTGGGTACTAGTGCAAAAGAGCCAGGTGCTTGGGAGAGTGGCAAGGAGATTGGTGAGAAATTCCACTGCTGGAAGCTGATCTGAGCCAGATTGAAGATACTTTTTGGCCAGTTGGAGGGATAGATTGGAGAATAATGAGTGTCTGAAGACAACTTCTGTATAGTACCAGATGATAGGTTGGTGATCTGAGACTTTGTTGATCAGGTGATTTCATAGTCGAATGGAATATAATGGATTGTTGTTTTAGCTCTGTAGATATCAGCATACCAGCTGTAGATATTAGGTCAAGACTAAGCATGTTTTCTGCACTAGACTGACATTAAATAACTAGAGTGAAAGAGACTTTGAGACCATTTATGATCACAGAAGCATTTGTAAATATCCAGAATATTAATTCACAATATGTAAGCTTTACATTGGAATTGCAAGCTGTTGGAGAATGTGTGAAAACGCTCTTGTGGCCTGTCAAGAAAAGGATATTTGTCTTATTTTACTTAATGGTGCAGTGTTTTCAAAGCTGTTGGTGTCAGACAAATTAAGGCCAGCCCTTGAAGCATGTAAGCATCAAGATGGTTTTGCTATCTTGAGGACCATGAGGGCACCTTCCAAAACCTCATATTTTGGATTGCAACTCTCATCAGCCCCAGTCAGTACTGGGACTGATGGGAGCCGTAGTTCATAACACCTGAAGAGTACCAGGTTGGCAGCTGATGCATAGTGTGAACTTGTGGTTAGAGAGTTGGACTGGGACCTGGGATACCAGGGTCAAATCCCCACTCAGCCATGAAGCTCACTGGGTTACCTTGGGCCAGTCATTGCCTCTCAGCCTAACCTACCTTACAGGGTTCTTGTAAGGATAAAATGGAGAGGGGAAAGCCATGTACACGACTTTGAGCTCCTCGGAGGAAAGGTGGTATATAAATGTAAACAACAACAACAATAATAATAGAAAGAGGCAAGCATGAGAACAAGAGACCCTCTAGATGTCTGTGCTAAGACACATCATTTTATAGGGGGCCACCCCTTAGAGGAGGAAATGCTTGCAGTTGAGAACAAGAAAGGGAAGGTGCTGAGAATTGCTCTTTGTGTTATTGATAGACTTTTTTTCATGGGCATATCCATACATGTAGAATAAGAGATTGATGAATGCAGTGTTGCATCAAACAGCTGCACAAATACAGAGGGAAGCAGAAAGAGATGGAAAGCATGGGAGAACAGAGCAGAAGGGAGGAGGCTTGGAAAGAAACGCCTAGATAGAAAGACCTAGATATTGTAAGATATTCTGCAAAGAGGTCTGTGATTGCATGATTGCATGCTGTAGATTAGGGGTAACTATCACTGTGTCCTCCAGATGTTGTTCAGCTATTGAATTTATATCCTGCCCTTCCTTCTGAAGGACCATTTTGGCCAATCGGAGGGGTAGATTGGAGAACAATGACCATCATCCCTGACCGGGATGTACAAAAGGGCCTGTACAAAAGGGACGGGCTCCACTTGAACCAGAATGGAACCAGACTGCTGGCACTTAAAATTAAAAAGGTGGCAGAGCAGCTTTTAAACTGACTGAGGGGGGAAACCCGACAGGAGCTGAGAAAGGTCCGGTTCGGAATAAACCTCCCCCCTGGGATAAAAACCAAAGAAATGATGAAATTTTAAAAGGAGTAGGCCTAGAAGTAGGCATTGTGAGAGCAGGGGCACAGGATATAAATTCAGAAGAGCAAAATTACCACAGGCCTAACCACAAGTGCCAAAGACACTTGAAGAGAGACACTGCTTACAAGTGCCTGTACGCTAATGCTAGGAGCCTGCGAACCAAGATGGGAGAACTGGAGTGCTTGGTCTTAGAGGAGAGCATTGATATAGTGAGCATAACGGAGACCTGGTGGAATGGAGAAAACCAGTGGGATACGGTTATCGCTGGATATAAACTATATCGGAAGGACAGGGAAGGACGTATTGGTGGCGGAGTCGCTCTATACGTGAAAGAAGGCATTGAATCTAGCAAGCTCGAAACCCCAAAAGAGGCAGACTCCTCCACAGAATCGTTGTGGGTGGTGATACCATGCCCCAGGAGGGACTTAATACTGGGAACGATCTATCGTCCCCCTGATCAAAATGCTCAGGGAGACCTTGAGATGAGATATGAAATTGAGGAAGCATCCAAACTAGGAAAGGTGGTAGTAATGGGTGACTTCAACTACCCGCACATAGACTGGCTGCATATGTGTTCCAGTCATGACAAAGGAGCAAAGTTTCTAGATATTCTAAATGACTATTCCCTAGACCAGTTGGTCATGGAACCGACCAGAGGGACGGCAACCCTGGACTTAATCCTCAGTGGGGACCGGGACATGGTGCAAGATGTAAGTGTTGTTGAACCGATTGGGAGCAGTGACCACAGTGCTATTAAATTAAACATACATGTAACTGGCCAATTGCCAAGAAAATCCAACACGGTCACATTTGACTTCAAAAGAGGAAACTTCACAAAAATGAGGGGATTGGTAAAAAGAAAGCTGAAAAACAAAGTCCAGAGGGTCACATCACTCGAAAATGCTTGGAAGTTGTTTAAAAACACTATATTAGAAGCTCAACTGGAGTGCATACCGCAGATCAGAAAAGGTACCGCCAGGGCCAAGAAGATGCCAGCATGGTTAACGAGCAAAGTCAAGGAAGCTCTTAGAGGCAAAAAGTCTTCCTTCAAAAAATGGAAGTCTTGTCCGAATGAAGAAAATAAAAAAGAACACAAACTCTGGCAAAAGAAATGCAAGAAGACAATAAGGGATGCTAAAAAAGAATTTGAGGAGCACATTGCTAAGAACATAAAAACCAACAACAAAAAATTCTATAAATACATTCAAAGCAGGAGACCATCTAGGGAGACAATTGGACCCTTGGATGATAAGGGAGTCAAAGGTGTACTAAAGAACGATAAGGAGATTGCAGAGAAGCTAAATGAATTCTTTGCATCTGTCTTCACAGTGGAAGATATAGGGCAGATCCCTGAACCTGAACTAACATTTGCAGGAAGGGATTCTGAGGAACTGAGACAAATAGTGGTAACGAGAGAGGAAGTTCTAAGCTTAATGGACAATATAAAAACTGACAAATCACTGGGCCCGGATGGCATCCACCCGAGAGTTCTCAAAGAACTCAAATGTGAAATTGCTGATCTGCTAACTAAAATATGTAACTTGTCCCTTGGGTCCTCCTCCGTGCCTGAGGACTGGAAAGTGGCAAATGTAACGCCAATCTTCAAAAAGGGATCCAGAGGGGATCCTGGAAATTACAGGCCAGTTAGCTTAATTTCTGTCCCTGGAAAACTGGTAGAAAGTATTATTAAAGCTAGATTAACTAAGCACATAGAAGAACAAGCCTTGCTGAAGCAGAGCCAGCATGGCTTCTGCAAGGGAAAGTCCTGTCTCAGTAACCTATTAGAATTCTTTGAGAGTGTCAACAAGCATATAGATAGAGGTGATCCAGTGGACATAGTGTACTTAGACTTTCAAAAAGCGTTTGACCAAGGTACCTCACCAAAGGCTTCTGAGGAAGCTTAGCAGTCATGGAATAAGGGGAGAGGTCCTCTTGTGGATAAGGAATTGGTTAAGAAGCAGAAAGCAGAGAGTAGGACTAAACGGACAGTTCTCCCAATGGAGGGCTGTAGAAAGTGGAGTCCCTCAAGGATCGGTATTGGGACCTGTACTTTTCAACTTGTTCATTAATGACCTAGAATTAGGAGTGAGCAGTGAAGTGGCCAAGTTTGCTGATGACACTAAATTGTTCAGGGTTGTTAAAACAAAAAGGGATTGCGAAGAGCTCCAAAAAGACCTCTCCAAACTGAGTGAATGGGCAGAAAAATGGCAAATGCAATTCAATATAAACAAGTGTAAAATTATGCATATTGGAGCAAAACATCTTAATTTCACATATACGCTCATGGGGTCTGAACTGGCGGTGACCGACCAGGAGAGAGACCTCGGGGTTGTAGTGGACAGCACGATGAAAATGTCAACCCAGTGTGCGGCAGCTGTGAAAAAGGCAAATTCTATGCTAGCGATAATTAGGAAAGGTATTGAAAATAAAACAGCCGATATCATAATGCCGTTGTATAAATCTATGGTGCGGCCGCATTTGGAATACTGTGTACAGTTCTGGTTGCCTCATCTCAAAAAGGATATTATAGAGTTGGAAAAGGTTCAGAAGAGGGCAACCAGAATGATCAAGGGGATGGAGCGACTCCCTTACGAGGAAAGGTTGCAGCATTTGGGGCTTTTTAGTTTAGAGAAAAGGCGGGTCAGAGGAGACATGATAGAAGTGTATAAAATTATGCATGGCATTGAGAAAGTGGATAGAGAAAAGTTGTTCTCCCTCTCTCATAATACTAGAACTCGTGGACATTCAAAGAAGCTGAATGTTGGAAGATTCAGGACAGACAAAAGGAAGTACTTCTTTACTCAGCGCATAGTTAAACTATGGAATTTGCTCCCACAAGATGCAGTAATGGCCACCAGCTTGGATGACTTTAAAAGAAGATTAGACAAATTCATGGAGGACAGGGCTATCAATGGCTACTAGCCATGATGGCTGTGCTCTGCCACCCTAGTCAGAGGCAGCATGCTTCTGAAAACCAGTTGCCGGAAGCCTCAGGAGGGGAGAGTGTTCTTGCACTCGGGTCCTGCTTGCGGGCTTCCCCCAGGCACCTGGTTGGCCACTGTGAGAACAGGATGCTGGACTAGATGGGCCACTGGCCTGATCCAGCAGGCTCTTCTTATGTTCTTATGACCATTGGCCATGCTGGTTGGGACTGATGGGAGTTAGAGTCCAACCGCACATGGAGAGCAAAAGGTTAGCCAGCCTTATGCTAAAGAAATGGTGAGAATACTACTGGAAAGCATTGTGGTGAGCTTACCTGAAATCTGCAGACATTAACACTAGTGTTGCCTGAAACTGCAGTCCACCAGTATTTGGAGGATGCCAGTTTGGCTAATCCTACTGTAGATAAAGGCAGTTCAACAGCTGCTATACTGTTTTACTACATTTTTCTCCTTGCAAAAAATATCTTCTCTGTTTTCTGTCACCCGATTTTAATTTCCCCGAGATTACCAAATTATCTTCTCAAAATAAAATACAAACCAACCGTAGCCTATTAGAATAAAAGCATATTTACAGATCTCCTGAAGGAAACAATGGAGCAGGCTGTGCAGATTTTTCTGGTGAGGGAATTCCATGGTACAGGTGCCATCACCAAAAAAGCTCTGTTCTAGTAGAGGTTAATCTTATGTAGCTATTCGTTTAATAAATGTATATACCTCAGATGCTGGTGGTACTTAAACTGTACTTTTCCAGCAGAGCTTAAATCCTATTGAGAGTATGGGACAGGATATTCCATTAAATATCCTGGACCCTATATTTTTAGGGACTTTAAATCCATCACCTTGAATTTCATTCTGAAAACAAACATGTAATTTCTGGAGTTCTCAGAGAAAATGTTATATGATGTCTGTGACTAGCATCAGACAAAAGATGTGCCACAGCATTCAAAATTACTTGAAGGTTCTAAGCTATTATTTTATTATAATACGATGTGATGTTTAAGTTATCCTGGTGTAACAGTAACATCTAAAATGTTAGGCACTGTAGAAAGAATTAAAAATGATCCAGACCTTCCTGTTATGCTTATACATGACAAAAAAGATATAAGGTTGGTAAGAGGAAAACAAGCAAAATCAGGTGTCAAAACTTTCCAGTTACATAAAGACCAGTAAAATGGCCACTGGGGAAGCAGTTCTGGGAAAGAAGGAGCCAAAAGATAGTTGGTCCCAGCTGAGCCAATGGAATGGCTGTGCCTCAGATGCAGCCAGGACAGATAACAGATCTGAGGAGTCTCAGGGCAGGGAGCTTTCTGTGGTGAGGGGAGCACTCACTACCCATCTGGGTCTCCACAAGGGAATGAAGATAGTGGCTACTAGATTTGTGTTACTTGGTGCTTGTCTGCTGAGTGTGGAGCTAAATGTGGCCTCCCATCTTCACTGCTGCCTGCTACCTGCAGTTGATTGTAGGAGGACCAATATATAGGCCCAGAGGCATCCTGGGATAATAAATATGGTAGATGCTGCAGTTGTTTCACTTAGCATTTCTAATTAGACTGTTAGTCATTTAAAAATAAAAAGACAATGGCATCAGCCTTGGTGGGCCCTCTGGGAGCCATGGGCCCAGCATTAGCCTGACTTTCCAGGAGCTTGCACCAGTCCTGGATGCAACCAAATAGCAGTTGATCCCAGCCTGGCAGAAAGAAGGGACCTCAGTATCTCTCCTCTCCCTCAGATGCAGCCAGGTATTTTCAGTAGTCAAGTTGAATATTTCCCAAAGTGTGGACAATGGTGGCCATGTTGTTATACCACAAGGGATACAGTTATAACTGGGGACATGGTAGCACTCGAATTCCCACTTTGGAAAGATCTGGAAACTTGATTCCTGAGTAATGAGGGCATTGACTTTGGCAGGAGGATTGTGACATGGCTTAGACTTTGCCATCTGTTTCACTTTTATGGTAGATAAGTTTCCTGGGGCTTGGCACTGAGGTGATATATTGTAGAGCAGCATTATGCTTTGTTTTAGTAAAAAAAAATCATGCCAGACCTGCTGCATTAGTGCCAAGGGAGTTCATATAACTTTGTGGTGTTCTTTGGTGGAGCCCTGTTTGTGGCTTAGAGGGCTTGGCATGAGCTGATGTCAATTGGAATATCTCCATGCAGCTCTTATGATTTGATCCAGATGGTGCCTGTGAGCTGCCCTGGCTGGCATCAGATGTTTTGCCTCTTAGCTGAGGACTTTGTTGCAGTTGTTTACTATGCAACCATTCACAAAGTCCTTTGCCACGCCCTGTGATGCACAGCTTGATTATAGAAACACTAACTGAATTATCTGCCAGATTGTGCCTCACAAAACAATTTCTCTGTTCTGCCACTTTTTATTGCAACATGCAGCTCTAAATGTAGGTCATGCAACTGATAATAGAACAAGACAGGAGTCTTGCCCAGTGGAGTTGCAAGGCAAGGATTCAGAAGAAAGGTTGGGATAATGAGTTAAGGGTGGGGGAAGGATACAGGTGACAATTTCTTAAAGCCATGCTATTGCCAGTTTGATTTTTGTTTTCTGTAGTCATTTCTTAATATTGTACGGGAGGACTGACGTGATCTTCTATGATAGAAGGACATTTTTAACAAATGAGAAGGTGGGTAGAGATAGGGTTTGAAAGAGAGCTTCTGCGGTAAGTAGCCTGCCTGGGGGATGGAGACAAATGAATGCAAGAGAGAGGAAGCAACTCAGGACAAGCCAGTGAGGGAAGTCCTGCATGGCATGAATAATGCACATATATATTTTAGTAATTATTTACAGAAAAGACCAATACCAACACCCCCTACAACATGAACAAAGTGGTGTTGGCTCTTCTTAGCTTTCTGAACAGTAACATCCTGTTCACTCCATCTGCAGTCCACCATTCTTTGGTGACACAATGAGAAAAAAACTGGTACATATATGAAATAACTAATAAACATATATATAATTATTTTAACAATTTTTATATATGTAATGGTTTTTAATTTTTTATTATGCAATTGTTTTAACTGTCTTTATATATACATTTGTTTTATATATGTTCTTATTGTATTGTGAAATTGCTTTGAGATGCTTCATAGGAAATGGTTCATAAATGAAATGAAATAAATACATAACAAATAAATTGCCCAACACTGTAACCCTATCCCTGATTTATGTCCACTGGGCAGCAGTAGGATTGCTACTAAATTCCATTGTGATGGCAAAAGGAGAAGCTGTGCTGACAGACTGGATTTACTTTGGGAACTTGGTGGAAAAGAAGCCTTCTGCATAAAAATGATTACACTGTACAAGCGGCAAAGAGCTAGGACCAACAACATAGCAGGAAGGGCAGGTTACTTGCACATCTTCTCAGGACTCCTTGCAGATAGCTCCCCTCAGAACTCAGGGCAGAAACACCTGCCAGGAGCCTCAACTCCATTGCCACTGGGGCTGCAAAACAAAAAGAACTCACACAGGTAAGCAAAAAGTGGGCATCACTTTACCTGATGACTCCTAAACAACCCCGATGCCTACCCCCAGCACCAAGAGTATGCAGAACAATCAAATACCTCCACCCCACCCCAATCAATATGGAGAAATTTTGCAGTGGCAAAATAGACTTTCCTTTTATAGTAGCAGTGTTTCTCACATAGAGCATTTATTAATTTATTTTTACATTTATTATCCCACTTTTTTCTTCTGGGTGATGTTCAGGATTCTCCTCTTCCCCATTTTTTCCTCACAACAATCCTGTGAGGTAGGTTAAGGTAAGAGACAGTGACTAACCCAAGGTCACCCAGTGAGCTTCATGGCTGAGTGGAAATTCAAACTCTAGTCTCTTAGGTCTTAGTCCAACACTTAAACCACTACGCCCTGCTGGCATAGTATGTGTATATCTGCTCCACATCCTGGCTCCTACCTGCTGGGCTATGAAACAGACACGTTGTTGTAGCTCGAATGGCATTCCTTCCTTCCCTGTCTGGTCTGGTCCTGATTCTCACCCTGTTTCCATAAAAAAGTTTGTTTATAGGCTGCTGGTGGTGTGTTTGGTCTGCTAGGAGATTCAGTCCATTGTCTTCAGGGAACCCTGGAGCTTGTTGTTGCTGTATTAGTTGCTATCTTTCTAGGCTGTGGGCCGTGGAAGGCTCTGGTGGGGGAAGGAAGCACTATGGACTCTTCCTGGGAGTGTGTATGTGCATTGTGTGTGGGAGGAGGTATGAACTGGGCTCCCTATTGCTAGCACATCTGATGCCTGGAAGCTATACAAGGATTGTGCTGATCAGAGCTAGCTGAAATGGTGTACCAGCTTCTTCAGTGAGGAACACAGAAAAACATGTGAATGATAGCTAGTCAACAAAATAGTTGTGTTGATGCTGAAGCTGGTAAATCTATAAGTAGTTATCTTAATTAGTGCAGGTACTTCAAGACGAGTCTCTTCCATGTATTGCATATCACACCTAGGCTTGCGTTGTTTCCAAAGAAAGACATAAGAAGAGCCCTGTTGGCTCAGACCAAAGGCCCATCTAGTCCAGCATTCTGTTTCCCACAGTTACCAACTGGATGCCTCTAGGAAGCCCACAAGCTGGACATGTACGATAGCCATCTCTCTTATCATGATCTGCAGGAACTGGTATTCAGAGGCATACCACCTCCAATATTGTAGGCAGTACACAGACATCATGACTGGTACCCATTGACAGCTTTATCCCCCATGAATTTTCCTAATCCCCTTTTAAAGCCATCCAAGTTGGTGGCTGTCACTACATTTTGTTGTAGGGTCTTCCATACTTTAACTCTGCACTATGTGAAGGAGGACTTCCTTTTCTCTGTCCTGAATCTTCCAACATTTGGCTTCATTTTGGTAGAGTATAAGTTTTATTGTTAGTCTTCCATTTCTTTTGTTTGTAAGAAAAGTTCACTGTAATCTGAGGATGTAGATGTTACTCATTGGTTTTAGTTGAGATCTTCCCATGGCCATGGGATAATCAGCTGGATTTTTAGTTCCCAAGTTGGTGCCAAACATACCAAAATTCAAGGGAAGTCCTTCCAATCTGGGTAAACAAAAGTATGAGTGTCAGAAAATAATACGGAGCTACACTGACTTCCTGAGTTTCTTAGGAACCTGAAGCTTGTGTGTGTTTGTGTGTGTGTGGCATGCTGAGGTTTGGGGTTTGTGTTTCTTCTTTCAGTCTCAAAAATCCATTCTGCATGTCCTGATTGTGAACCCTCACATTCCAGATTGCTAAAAGTCACTTGTAAGGGAAAGGGAATGAGACATATTTGATTTAAAAAGAAACAAATCTGTAAACGCCTGAACAATGCTTTTCTGACCTGTTAACTATTTTAATTTAGAAATATTGAGAATAAGAAAGCAACTAGTGTTTAACTCTTGAAAGACTGGAAAAAACTGCAAGTCTTTCTAGCTATTTGTTTAGCTTGGATATGAGCTATCTTTGGAAAAGAAATCTCTACCTGTAACTATTTTCTGGGCTGCTGAGGGTGGGTAGGTGGGAAACATTTTAAATAGCTGCCCCTTTCCACATCTGTTTTCATTTTCCCATTCTCTCCCAATGGCAGGAGCATAAAATTGTGAGCCTGAAAGTCAAACAGCTGACCCCCCCCGCTGCAGTAAGGAAGGTCTTCCCTTATAATGTATTGTAATAGATGTATTTGTTTTTATCACTAGCTGACTGTTCCACATAAGTTGGTCTACACGGAAAACAAAAATAAGTGTTGTATGCTTAATGTGACCCTCTGTAATAACATAATTGAGGACACTCATCTATCCATCAAATACCAGTTTTCACATAGACCAATGAAAGAAAATCCAAATGTGGTCCAAGGTTGGTTGGTTAGTTAATTAATTAATTGCCTTTTGCATGTGTCTCAAGACAATTTACAAACATACTATAAACACAGCTAAAAATTGTTTACAAAAAGTATGAAAACACAAAATTTAACATCACACCCATTATATTCCATTGTAAATAAACTTATATAGCAGTCACTTGGGGAGTTCGTTAGTATGTCTAGTTGAATGATAGCAATAAAGTCTGAGTCTGAAACAAAAGGCTTGCCCTTTTCACATCAGATGAACTTTATGAAGAGTACAGATTAGTCTGCTGCTGTAAGCAAAGGTCCAAACACAACAATGGATTCACTTTGAGTGACCAAGCTCCCTTTATAATGATATATTTATTCCCATCTTTCTCCCTTCCAGTTAAAAGGCCCTCCCATTATCACCACTCCAGTCTTGTCTAAATTCATCTTTATCCATTCTGCATCATTACTGGGTTAGTGAGCACTAGGACTGCAAGACCTGGGTGATATGAAAAGGAAAGCTACAGCTGGTTGGACTCTGCATTTTGCCAGGACTTCACCTGAAATGTCTGTACAATAGGAATAGGGGAGAAATTCAGTTTGCATTTTAAGCTGAATTTATCAAATTTGCACTTTTTGAAACAACATGAGAACCAAAACACAGCCATCCTTAATTTGCACGTATGTGAATTTTCAAGAATGTGTACATTAGTCAAAACTGAATACAAAAATGTATTTATTAGCAGAAATTTGCACTAAAATGCTGAAGAATTTTCATGAGGATTTTTAAAAAGTATTGCAAATTGTTGCAGAAATGTGGAGAAACAAATTTACAATTAGAAAAATGAGAAACTAAGAGAACAAAATGACATATTCCATCCCTACTATACAATCATAACCAGAAGCCTTTGAGTATACACCGAATAACAGCAGTATCAGTTTAGAAGCCTGTAGAACTCCACTGGGGAGGCCCTGGAGATATGAAAAGCAGCTACCATCAACACCCTTTGGAATCTCTGAAAAGCACTGAAAGTGGCTGTGCAAGTGCCTGCCATATCCAGTGGTTGTAACGCCGCCACCTCATGATCAGATGTGTAAGGAAAGTAAGGGGGCTGTGTCCGCTGACAAAAGGTTTCGCAGGATCAGTAGATTACAATACATTATTTATTTATTTATTATATTTATTTATACCCCGCCCTTTTTCCAAGTGGAACTCAGGGCGGCTTACAACAAACATAAATACATATGATTAAAACATACAAAATTCTACATTAAAATAAGGATCAAGGATCGGTATTGGGACCTGTACTTTTCAACTTGTTCATTAATGACCTAGAATTAGGAGTGAGCAGTGAAGTGGCCAAGTTTGCTGACGACACTAAATTGTTCAGGGTTGTTAAAACAAAAAGGGATTGCGAAGAGCTCCAAAAAGACCTCTCCAAACTGAGTGAATGGGCGGAAAAATGGCAAATGCAATTCAATATAAACAAGTGTAAAATTATGCATATTGGAGCAAAAAATCTTAATTTCACATATACGCTCATGGGGTCTGAACTGGCGGTGACTGACCAGGAGAGAGACCTCGGGGTTGTAGTGGACAGCACGATGAAAATGTCGACCCAGTGTGCGGCAGCTGTGAAAAAGGCAAATTCCATGCTAGCAATAATTAGGAAAGGTATTGAAAATAAAACAGCCGATATCATAATGCCGTTGTATAAATCTATGGTGCGGCCGCATTTGGAATACTGTGTACAGTTCTGGTCGCCTCATCTCAAAAAGGATATTCTAGAGTTGGAAAAGGTTCAGAAGAGGTCAACCAGAATGATCAAGGGGATGGAGCGACTCCCTTACGAGGAAAGGTTGCAGCATTTGGGGCTTTTTAGTTTAGAGAAAAGGCGGGTCAGAGGAGACATGATAGAAGCGTATAAAATTATGCATGGCATTGAGAAAGTGGATAGAGAAAAGTTCTTCTCCCTCTCTCATAATACTAGAACTCGTGGACATTCAAAGAAGCTGAATGTTGGAAGATTCAGGACAGACAAAAGGAAGTACTTCTTTACTCAGCGCATAGTTAAACTATGGAATTTGCTCCCACAAGATGCAGTAATGGCCACCAGCTTGGATGGCTTTAAAAGAAGATTAGACAAATTCATGGAGGACAGGGCTATCAATGGCTACTAGCCATGATGGCTGTGCTCTGCCACCCTAGTCAGAGGCAGCATGCTTCTGAAAACCAGTTGCCGGAAGCCTCAGGAGGGGAGAGTGTTCTTGCACTCGGGTCCTGCTTGCGGGCTTCCCCCAGGCACCTGGTTGGCCACTGTGAGAACAGGATGCTGGACTAGATGGGCCACTGGCCTGATCCAGCAGGCTTTTCTTATGTTCTTATGTTCTTAAGATTAAACCATTAGCAAGATTAAAACATTTAACATCCACTTAAAATAAATAAAACAAATTAAAATAGTGCAATTAAGCAGTAGACAATGCAGCAACCTCTCAACGAACTGTCCTAACCACCTTTTATTCTAAAAGCCTGTTGGAATTAAAAAGTTGGAATAAACCCCATATGATTCTGAAGGTGAATGTATGGGTGATTTTCAGTTTTCAGTAAGCCAAACAGGCAATGATGAAATGGAAAACATCCACTTTAAGTCTTTAACAGTTTGAGTGTCCTAATACCAGTTCTCTGATGTTCTAAGGAATTCTTCAGGTAACAAACAAATATAGAAGGCTAGGTTGAAGAACTTCAGTCTGAGGTTATCACATGAAGGAGCATTCAGAAATGGGATCCTTCTTCACCTGCATTTGTGCAAAAGCTGACTCAAACAACTAACAAAGGGTATGTAGTGCAATCCTCATCGTACTGCATGTCCAAAGCTAGTACATCAGAGGGTAGGAAAGCTTGTCATCAGTTGCTCTCACTGACAAGCCAACTTTGCAGCTGCAGGGAGATTTTAATGTGGGGAAACACTCCAAAAATCCGATTCTCTACATGCATTCTGAAGTGGAACACACCTTTTCCTCAATACCTGAATCTGCTTTGAATTGGTAGCAGTTGGGGCGTGGTGGGGGAGCACTGTACTGTAGGCATTTCAGTCCTTTCTTTTTTTGCTATTAATATTTTATTGAATTTTTAAAATGTTTATACACAGTTTCTATTTCCCCATTATCATTCCTCCCATACATAGTAGTATAGAGATGCAGTAAAGTAAACAAACAGCAGCTCCAGTGTTACCATACTCAGCCTTCATCCCCCAAATCACCCCCTTTAAGAGATTTCTCCTGTGCCTCACACTATTGCAGTGATGGGGAACCGGTAGCCCACTAGATGTTGGTGGACTACAGTTCCTATTACCCCTCACCATTGGCCACACTGGCTGAGACTTATGGGAGCTGGAGTCCATTGTCACCTGGAGGGCCACAGGTTCCCTACCACTGCTCTATCTCTTTCACATTATATGTGTAAGCTTCCAACCAAGAAGCTAACCAAGAGAAAGGATTTATAACAGGGCCAGAAGGAACAAACAAGAGGAGAGAAAGAAAAGGAAAAAAAGAAGAAAAGGAGAGGGGGCCCAAGTTTTCATCTGTTTAAATATAGCCTTAGATATGTTTAGAAGGCTGTATTTAAAGGATATAAAGTTATGCCTTATAGCAGGTGTGGAACACACACTGGGAATTGTGTTTTAAAGAGCCTTATTATTGTTGTTATTAATTACACTTGTATACCGCTCCATAGCTGAAGCTCTCTGGGCGGTTTACAGTATAAAAATCAATATACATTAACATTTGGTACAATTGCGAGAAAAACAATAATTCACATTTTAAATAAACAAACTGAACAATAAATCTCTAAACAATATACATAACATGAAAACAAAATAAATCAAATATGAAACAAAACAAAGAAGAATATAACAATTATAAAATATATAAAAAAATATATAAAATAGATAAAATATCTAAAAATGTTCTCTAATTTCCCATTGTGCTTCTCCCCACCTGACCACCATCTTCTATAACCAGTAGCGTTATGAACATTTCTTCCGTTGCCTTCTTTCTCCAAGACAACCCCAAGACGACTCCAAGTGCGACTCCAAGTGCGCACTTAGCGTCGCACTTTGCGTGATGCCGAGGCGCTGCCTCAGGCAGCCCTTCCCCTTCATATACCTGGAGCAGAAGAAAAAAAGAGAAGGCAGAGTTGTGGGTAAACGGCAACAGCTGTAGCAGCACACGGGGTCCTTCCAAACACACACACGCCTTGGATTTACTGTGTAGTATTTATGGGTCAGAGATACAAATAGGCCTGATTTTACTCCTAACATTGTGGGCCATGAGCTGTATGAACATTTTGCATATCATAACATCCACAATCAAGATTATGGTGTTCTACTTGGCTCTGCACAAGGAATTCCCTTGGGTATGGTCTCTGCAGAGACCAGCGAGCAAATATTCATATTG
Source organism: Rhineura floridana (assembly GCF_030035675.1). Classification (NCBI taxonomy): domain Eukaryota; kingdom Metazoa; phylum Chordata; class Lepidosauria; order Squamata; family Rhineuridae; genus Rhineura; species Rhineura floridana. Next base: position 90,544,595 of record NC_084482.1, on the reverse strand, counting down.
GGGATTATAGGCCTGTACAGTGATGTGAGGTTGCAGTGCCAGGAATTATTGGGTCACCTCTACTACAGCACCCAGGTGGCTTCTCTTCCCTTTGTATGTGTTTTTATCTTGTCAGATCTGTACAGTATGTACTCTTGGATCAGCAGCCTCTCATAGCAACCCATTCTTGACAGTTGACTTCAGCTTTAGGGATTTTATGCTTATTTTTAACTCTCTTCCCAGGTTCACCTTGCTGTGAGGTTATATGTTAGTTATTTTATGTTATATTAATGTTTAAGATTTTTTAAAAAATATATTTTATATTGTTTTAAACGTGTGATTTTGATTGATTTCTTTACAACGCTGTAAACTGCTTCTTTTCAAGTATGAAGGCTTCTTTTCAAGAATGAAGAAGTCTATTAATTAAATATAATAATAATATAATATAAAGGGAGGCCATATTTTTCCAGATTGTGTCCTCCATTTTATGCATACAAATAAGGCTTTTTATTTATTTCAAGCAACTGAGGCATTACACACATTTTGCTGGATGCCTTGCCAATTTTGTCTGCTAGTATGGCTCCTTCACAAACCCTGAATGTTGGCTCAGTGTCTCATCATCTTATTTATTTATTTATTTATTTATTATTAAATTTATACCCCGCCTTATGGCCAAAAGGCCCTCAAGGCGGCTTACAAAAACATGAATATAACACATCATAATACATCATAATACATCAATACAATAATGCAATTCTCAAAATTAAATAACAAATAACATTATTAAAAGAAAGGAAAAAACATTTAAATGTGTCACGATAAGAGAACCTCATTCAGCCAGGTTTTTTATACTAGATATGCTGTGCTCTAGAGGTAAGACAGTCTCAATTTGAAAGGACACAAATTGGCTCTTCTTCAGCTTTTTCAAGACCTGATCTTCGTGACCCCCAAAAACGCCATCCTCCATTTTGTAACTTAGAGACGAGAGAGAGACCTTTCTTTTTCCTCGTCACGCAGTATGGAGTACCTGCTTTTCCAGCCTTGGATGAGGTTGGTGTATTTGCGCAGAGAGCCCTCGAGCGCCGTCTCCATCTTCCTGCCTGCTGCCAGTGCTCCCTCCCGGACTGACTGAGGCTGAACTGGGGCAGCTGCTGCTCCTGCCACCTCCATCAGGCCTCCCAGTTGGTGCAGCCGCCACTCCTTGCTAACCCGGGAGACCCCAACTGGCGGAGGAGCAAGGAGAAGAGCCTGTTGAGGTGGGGCAGATACTACTCCGGCTGCTGCTGTTACCGCCGCTGCTGCCGCCGCTGTTTGCTCTTCATATTTAGCTTCATATCCATCCAGGTTCATCAATTGCACTTTATATACTCGTGAACTGCATTTGTGCTTTATATATTTAGCTTCATATCCATCCAGGTTCATCAATTGCACTTTATATAGTCATGAACTGCATTTGTGCTTTCACCAAAAATGCAGCTCCCCAGAATTCTGCCTCTCACTCGGAAGCCAGGTTGACTGGCATCTTTTTGGAAACACTACATCAAACTTGTGGGTATTTTGGTTCAAATGCATATATTCACTAATAGGCAAAAAACCTTGCGATTTAAGAATGTAACTATAGCCAACAGATATTTCACACTTTAAAAAGCAGGGAAATTGGCAGCTATAGCGAATGCACCGAGGGAACAGGAGATCTGACCTGTCTGAGATATTGTACTGCCCTACAAATTTGTAAAAAATGCAAATGCAATTTGGGTTGGTCTTTCACAGTCTAATCCACTTCCTGTGTAGCTTGGAAGAATTTGGTAACGTGCCTCTGAGCATATGGTGAGTGGTGGCAACACCTGCCATCTCCAAAGATGGAGAATTACATTTTTGTATGTTTGTTGGTATTCTTCTTACTTTGCTTCTTTTCTGTGTTACTTCTGTTTCTACAGAGAATCTAACCTAGAAAATTATATTTCTCTCATTATTCGTCATAGAAATCTGTGTCAAATTTATGTTTACTAATTTCAAAGCCTTTTTATTGGTCGATGTCATATGATGGTGAAGATAGCCTTTTTGTTTCAAACTGGAGGTTATACTGTATTTCTATTTTGAGTGCATTAACAATTGAATCTGAAACTGCAGTTTGATGTAAAATCAAACTCATTACAATATGTTGCTACTTAAGCAATGACTCTAAAAATGTAAATGTACTGCCTTCAAGTTGATTCCGACTTATGGCAACCCTATGAATAGAGTTTTCGTGGTAAGCAGTATTCAGAGGTGGTTTACCTTTGCCTTCCTCTCAGGCTGAGAGGCAGTGACTGGCCCAAGGTCACACAGTGCACTTCACGGCTGTGTGGGAATTCGAACCCTGATTCCCCAGGTCGTAGTCCAACACTCTAACCACTATGCCACACTGGCTCTAGCTGTTGGAAAAAACAAACTTAGCCTGCCCAAGAGGCATGTTTTCAGCCTGCTATGTTTAAACCACTTCATTTAAGGTAAGGTGAGCATGGTCAATTAAAAACATTGAGTACACCTAGAATTTTGCTAGAATATATTTCACCTCCCACTGTTTTATCTTGTGCAAACTGAGACACTCCTCATGTCCATTGGAAACTATTCTGCAGAACAGTCAGTGCCATTATTCCACAATTGTTTTTGGAGCTTTTTTTTAGTGTTCCAAAGTGTTGCTGTAGTTCACATATTCACAGAAACAAAAGCAAAAGAGAATGATTTCCTATAGGAAACTTCACAAACATTGCAAAGTAAATCAGACATATTTAAAGTGACTATCTGAACTATATCAACTGTTTTAATATAGTTGCTTCCTCCCTGCTAAAACAAGATCAGCACAGCACGTCTTCTTTCTGTTATTTGGGCTGACTGCAGGTGTTGCCACCACTCACCATATGCTCAGAGGCACATGTTACCAAATTCTTCCAAGCTACACAAGACGTGGATTGGACTGTGAAAAGATCACCCAAATTGTGTTTGCATTTTGACCAATTTGTAGGGCAGTCCAATTTCTCAGAGAGGAGGTCAGATCTCCTGCTCCCCTGGTGCATTCACTATAGCTGCCAAATTTCCCTGCTTTTTAAAGTTTGATAGAAATATCTGTTGGCTATAGGTGCATTCTTAAACCACATGGTTTTCGCCTATTAGTGAATTTCTCTGCTTTTTAGTCCGGGAGGTAAGAAATAGGATCCTGTTCAAGTTTGCTGAGAATGGATTGATCATTTGCATGCTTATTGAGTTTGGTGGGATTTAGTCCCCTGCAATAATGCTTAGAATAGGTGAAACTGGCCACAGGGGATGGGGAGGGGAGGAGGGGGATGGGAGCAGGCAGGTGGGGGAGGAGGAGGGTAGGTTTGATCCTTTGCATGTTTATTGAGTTCAGCGGGATTTAGGCCCATGCAATCATGCTTGTTGTTGTTATGTGCCTCCAAGTCGACTACGACTTATGGCGACCCTATGAATCAGCGACCTCCGAGAGCATCTGTCGTGAACCACCCTGTTCAGATCTTGTAAGTTCAGGTCTGTGGCTTCCTTTATGGAATCAGTCCATGTCTTCTTTGGCCTTCATCTTTTTGTACTCCCTTCTGTTTCCCCCCAGCATTATTGTCTTTTCTAATGAATTGGGTCTTCTCATTATGTGTCCAAAGTATGATAACCTCAGTTTCATCATTTTAGCTTCTAGTGATAGTTCTGGTTTAATTTGTTCTAACACCCAATTATTTGTCTTTTTCTCAGTCCATGGTATGTATAAAGCTCTCCTCCAACACCACATTTAAAATGAGTGGATTTTTCTCTTATCTACTTTATTCACTGTCCAACTTTCACATCCATACATAGAGATCAGAAATACCATGGTCTGAATGATCCTGAGTTTAGTGTTCAGTGATGCATCTTTGCATTTGAGGTCCTTTTCTAGTTCTCTCACAGCTGCCCTTCCCAGTCCTAGCCTTCTGATTTCTTGACTATTGTCTCCATTTTGCTTAATGACTGTGTGAAGGTATTGATAATCCTTGACAAGTTCAATGTCCTCATTGTCAACTGTAAAGTTACATAAATCTTCTGTTGTCATTACTTTAGTCTTTTTGACATTCAGCCGTAGTCCTACTTTTGTGCTTTCCTCTTTAACTTTCATCAGCATTCGTTTCAGATCATTACTGGTTTCTACTAGTAGCATGGTATTGTCTGCATATCTTAAATTATTGATATTTCTCCCTCCCATTTTCACACCTTCATCTTGGTCCAATTCTGCTTTCCATATGATATGTTCTGCGTATAGATTAAATAAATAGGGTGATAAGATACACCCCTGTCTCACACTGACCATGGGGAGGGAAGCCTGGAGTCGGTAGTGGAGGAGGAAGAGGGGAGGAGAGGAGGAAGGGAGAGGAGAGGGGAAGGTGAGGAAAGTCAGGTCTGATCATTTGCATGCTTATTGAGTTCAGCGGGATTTACTCCTGTGCAGTCATGGCTAGGATAGATAAAACTGACCATGTGGAGGAGGAGGGGGAGGGGAGAGTAGAGAGATTAGATTCTCTGTAGAAACAATAGTAACACAGGAATGAAGCAAAGTAAGAAGAACAACAAAAATACAAAAATGTAATTTTCCATCTTTGGAGATGGCAGGTATTGCCACCACTCACCATATGCTCAGAGGCACATGTTACCAAATTCTTCCAAGCTACACAGGAAGTGGATTGGACTGTTAAAGACCAACCCAAATTGTGTTTGCATTTTTTACAAATTTGTAGGGCAGTACAATATTTAAGACAGAAGGTCAAGTTTCCTGCTCCCCTGGTGCATTTGCTATAGCTGCCAATTTCCCTGCTTTTTAAAGTTTGATAGAAATATCTGTTGGCTATAGTTACATTCTTAAACCGCAAGGTTTTTTGCCTATTAGTGAATATGTTTTACATTCCAGGAGGCTGGCATTTATCATTCAGCCTCAGGTCACTGGCATAGAACTATGACCTCCCTGCCATAGCCACCACAATAAATGTGTATGCGGAGCAGTGGCAAGAGTGGCACATGCCTTTGGCCACATGAGAACAACCACTTTACAAGCCTCCCTATAAGTTTATTCCAGTCTTTTGGAACAATTTTGTATATCCATCAAAGACAGATGCACAATTATATTTGTTTTCAAACATGGTACAGAAAAGCTGAACTTCAGTATTCCCCTCCACTAAGTCTTGTGTAAGCAAATATAGTGAGGTAAGATAATTATTCCAAAATGTTATTATATCATCATCACCATCATAGTTTTATTATTCATCAAACTTCCAAAATAACACACAATATAAAGAATCTACACAAAACGTTTACACATAATATGAATATACAGATTTACAAAAACTTCATGAAAATAGCTTACTAAAGAAGCTTAACTCTAGACATAGATCCATATGTTATATGTTATTTTATTTATAATAAATGCCATGAACAGAAAAGAGTCAAATGAATGTAAATTCTTTTGTTTTGTTTTCAAAGGGAAGGAGATTAGAATGAGAGATGTAGAGCTAAGTCTGTTTATGACTTTGCCCCAGATGTTTGTAAAGTTTCTTTTTCTAAAGTTCTGTGTTATGCCAGTCAACATAAAGGTTTTTAAAAACTGCCTTGGGATTACAAAGTAGGCAGTAAATGATGCTCTGTGTACTGATGCTTTGGATAAGGTGGCAGGACATAAATTTCAGATTAGAAGAGTGCTATGGCAAGAACTGCTTTATATATATCTATTATTGAAACAACTGTGAAAGTTGGTTATCAAGTGCATCCTTAAGCAACCCAACAACTATCAGTTAACAGTATTCTTCATACCAGCTACACATATGCCATGCTCCCCAGCAGAGTTCATGGGATCTATAGTATCAAGTGAATCATCTACTATACAAAAGTTCATCAAAGCACAGCACAGGGGAAGCCTTCTGCTGTATACTCTGTTACATAATCAATTTAGGCTGCATATACACCATATATTTAAAGCAAGTGACTTCCCTCATAGAATGCTGGGGACTGTGGTTCCCCTCACAGAGCTACAATTCCAAGCACCATTAACAAACTATGGTTCCCAGCATTGTTTTGGGAGAGGTCATGTGCTTTATGATACATAGCGTAAGAATCACAAAATATTCTATAATAAATTTCTTAGTAGCCAGCAGGATCTTACAATGATGCAGGCGGGGTGCACCTGGGATGTATAATTAACATTCCTTAACAATAGGTACCAGATTTCATATACTGTTTCTGGTTTTGCATAACCTTTTAACAACCCTTCATGTGATGGGTCAGCTTGTCTATTAATAAATGACTCCAAAACATTTGAAACCTAGTCTTGACATATGAGCCCACTGAATTTTTCCAGTGGACTGTAAGTATTGCTCTTGCTGTTGCTAAAGAATATAAAATACATACTTTGTAGTTTTTGTCAACAGAAATAATAGTGATGCCCCTCATTTATGTAGAACACCTTGAGTATTCAAAGCACCGTATATCCTTATCTCAATAATCCTTCAAACAAACCTGTAAGATGTGTAAGCATATACATTATCCTTATATTTCATACGGGGGGGGGGGCTGAGGCTGAGAGATAATGGCTTGGCTGAGCTGAGATTTGAACCAGGGACTTTTTAACAAGCTCTGAATCACTACACAATGTCATTTCTCAGATAAGGCTAAATACATGCTGTTAACATGCCTGTTGTAAACAACAGTAACGACAGTGCCCTGGTGTCTATTTTTACTGGAAGTGTAAGCATCCAGGTAGCCTGAGCAGGGAGTTTCTGACTAACAGTTCTTGAACATTTGGATTTTTCTCCTTGTTAACTGTATTTCAGAATCCTTTCTGCCTTGATTGAGAATGGTAAATTCCTGGATTTCTTTTTACTGTTCTGTCCAACTAAAGTTTACTTCCAATTAAATGCATAAGACACAAACACATTATAGAAGGTTTAATTTGGCAAATTGTCAAATGAGGACAAAAGCATGAATGGTGTATAATCAGATGCAACCAATAAATGTAATCTGACAATATTACATGCAGCAAAATAATCAAAACACAGTCTTTTTCTTGAGCAAAGATACTTTGAGTTAATGCAGGAAATGAGCTGCATCTGTGTGTTTGACTGACTGGAAGGGGCTTTGGTTCTGTTTCTTCTTCCCAATAGGGCTTTTCCATCAAGATTTCTTACTTACGGAGCCCATTTTTGCAAGACTATAGAGGATTTAACGCTTCAGTTTAAGGAAATTATGGATTATTTGATCAATCTGAGCATGCAATTAATCAGAAGCTTGCAACTATATCCCGCTTAAAAGAGGTGAAATTCTGTTTTGGGAGACAGATGTAATTTGTTGTGATAATGTACCACCAATGCCTTAATAATATATGTTAAATTTTGGGTAGGCACAGCTGTTCTGAAGGCAGGGATCATCTGCTAGGAAGGCTCATAAAGGGATTGTTCTTGTGTGGCCAAAGGTGTGTGCAGCTACAGCCATCCTCTCCACACACATGCCAGAGGGCAAGGATTTTGAAGATATTGCACTACGTGATTCGCTAACCACAGGATAATGCATCCTTAAACATGATTATGCGTGAGGCCCACTATGCTCCAGTCGAGCTGGAAGTAGGTCATGCTTTCTCCCTGCTAATGGCCCCATTTGACCTATCCAGTCAGGGCAGATATTCCGAAGATGAGAAGCAACAGTAAAAGCCAGATGAAGCCGGAGATGTGAAACAGCTGCTGGCAGATCAGTATCCCATTCTCCTGTTAGAGCAGATGTGACAATAATCCAATGGAGGATGAGCTCCTTGGTTGCAGCACAAGCTGTCTCGTCACCATGGTACACCATGTTCTCCTAGAACAGAAGTTTCTACTTTGGGACATTTCTTTCTGCTTCCTGGCTTGGTCCAGAGAGAGATTTTGCTTTTTCTGGACAGCCCAGATGGTAAGCCTCAGAAGCATTTGCCCTTCATAGGGTGGCAAAGTTCTTTTGGCCAATCAAGAATGTGTTGCTTTATACCCTGTGTGAAGAGAAAAGTAGGTCCTTGTCCACTAGCATCTCATTTTAGTCAGAATGATATATAAACTCACCCCACATTTGAATAGGGAAAAAGGTGGGATTTTTTATTTTAGATGATTTTTGCACAGTTTGTTTCCTTTCCTAGTAACCACAATGATTCTAGAATAGCATAAGAGAAGCAGGCTTGGCTATGGTGATGCATTGGTAGCATGGCAGACGCTCTGTATCACATTTGTACCAGCATGCCTTGCAATCATGCAAATCATTCTGGGAATACTGTTTTCTAAGCCGAGCACCTACCTTGATAGTGGATATCACCAGTAGAGAACACATTAGTTAGGGATGTTTAGTGAGGAACAAACATCAACGAAATCCTCGAGTTAGAGCACTACATGCCATATGAATGTGGCTTCAAGAAGGTTTTTCATGTGTTATCATTCAATTTATTGAGTAAAACATTTTTATTCTGTCTTTTGGTATAAAGCATCCAAAGTATATAAGAACAAAAATCAGAAATAAATCAGTACAGAGCAATAAAATAAATTCCAATTCATAGCAAAAATCCTCAGCAAGCTAAAAGAGCAATAAAAATACAATGATATAAATAAAAAGCAACACACCGTCCGTTAAAAACACCGGGGAATAAGTTTAACTTCATGTGGTGTCTAAAAGCTAATTAAGTAGCATTTAAGCGTCCGTTGGGAGGTTACTTGACAGCTATGATGCCCTCACAGAGGGGGACCCTCTACCTTCCTAACCTCTGCAGGGAGCCGCATGTGGAATAGGGTGTCTGACAAAGATCTCAAGAAAGAGGTAGATTCATGTGGGCAAAAGCGGTCCTTCGGATACCCTAGTCCCAAACTGTATGCACAATACTTTCTATAAAGATGATATTGAATAAGAGCAGTAGAGGGACTCTGTCTAAATGTGAGGCAGGTTTTTATAGCTGCTTGTCACCTCTTAACGTTCTTTGAGATTAGCAGTCACTGATTTGTATTTTAAGTGCTGTCGACAGAGTGTATTCTCTTTCTAGTTGTATTCACTGAAATCGTTAACCTGGCATTTTCCCATCCACGTGCCATCTAATGCTATTTAATCTGTGCTCTGCAATGTGAATCACTAATTAGCTGGCAAACTACAGGGGAAATATAGCCCAAGGTCTACAAAGCTCTTTGGAAAAATCTGTGGATTAATTATAGTATTGTGTATTGCAGGCAGGTCTTTTAGGTTAAAGCCCAGGATATCCGGGGATTAAGCTAAGTAGGACACCAATTACCTGGGTTGAGGAAGGTCACTGATGATAGGAAGGTCACTTACACAGCTGGCTGTGCTTCTGCTTCTTTCAGAACTTGCAATCAAAGGATGTTACGTGCTTGTCACATTCTTGTCAACAAGGCTCTACTATGCTTATTTTCTCTATGGTCATTCTGGAAAGTCTTCTTTTATTATTATTATTATCTTTATTTATACCCCGCCCTTTTTCCAAACTGGAACTCAAGGCGGCTTCCAGATAAAAATAAGTACATATCATTAAGAACCTATAAAAATATAAAACATATATTAGAAGTAGAATGCACAGTCTCACAATGTCAGTAAGTGTATGCTTGTGAAGAAGTTAAGCCATTCTACAAAGGAGACTTTCCTTCTTTTCTTTTTCTGTTTGCTTGTTTTTCAGGGTTTTCTGTGAGGGTCAAGGAGAGTTGTGTGGCTGGATTTTTGTTGTATCTCAGAGGATAGTAGAAACAGGCTTATAGGAAGATAGGAAGCTGCCTTTTACTGAATCAGACTATTGGTCCATCTAGCTCAGTACTCTCTTCACTCACTGGCAGTGGTTCTCCAGAGTTTCAGATAGGGAGTCTCTCCCAGCCCTACCTGGAGATGCCGGGGATTGTACATTGGACCTTCTATGTGCAGAGCAGATGCTCTGCCACTGAGCTATAGCCCTTCTCCTTATGACTGTTCGCTCAGGTATATCTCCTTCTGATCCCAGAAATTGTTCTGGATCTGAAGGAGGGATCTGGGAATGTTTTGTATTTGAAAAAGTTACAATCCTCAATAAAAACAGTTAATTTTTTAAAAGATCTTTGCTATATAGACATTGTCCATATTAGGTATTATTATCTACTATTGTAGCTTAATACTGTAAAAAAATTAGATATCTCTCGGTACAGAATCAGCAGCTCTAGAAATCTGTGAAAGGTTTGTGCAAGGCCCAAGAGTGAAAGGCTGCTAAAATGTTTAAAAACCACTGTTTTTTAAAATTCCAAAAAATATGGGTTTACCTTCATTTGCATGCTCTGTTATTGCATTTGCCATTCAACTACTATGCTAAATATTCAGAAGTGCCTGAATATTTCAGCTGCCTGAAAACACAGCCTTCATTTTGTTAAAAACAAAGGAAAGGCACCTCATTTCTTTAAATAAGGCATTTCACCATATTTAGGAACATAGGATTGATTACAGATTCAAAAAGGTTCTTAGTCCAGCTTGAAAGTTCTCAGAAGCTCATCGCTGAGATCCTCTCCTTTTATGATCCCAATGCATTGTAAGGGGAAAGGGTAAAATGATCAAATAAATCTGGATCTCAGCCACATGTCATCATTTGTGAATCACTGTGCAACATACTTCAGTAGCATTGTGAGATGAGGGTACCCTTTTTATCCATCCATTATAATGGCCAGGGTTGTGATTAATCATTAAACTGCTTGTACTACTGCAGTGACTCAGTCCATGTGTGTGCAACACAGATCCCATGAAATGAGACTGACAGCCCCTCTATTTGATTGGAAAAAATCAGAAGACTAGCCACTTGAGTATACCAAAATTATTTTTGAAGCGTAGGCCCTGAAGGGGAGATTTTTGTAAATTAAGCATCCTGCTTACAGGGGGCAGGGAGGCAGGCCCAGAAATCTGAGCATTTTTTATTTTAAAAAAAATTGACACTTGAATTCCAATCAAAGCTACTGTACTTTGGAAATGCATGTTAAGTGCCATCTGTTAAGTTGCCCCTTTCTTTCTGTAATGAGCAATATCATTTGGCCCATGTAGTAGCATTATGATAATGTATTTCTGCCCTCACCAACAGCAGCCACTAATATGGAGCTAATGATATGGGTCCTTTTTCCTGCATGCTGTGAAGGAGAACTCAAAGGGAACTACCATTTTTGGTGGCAGCTCTGTGTTTATCATGATGTCTAGTTCTGCCCTTAGAAGATTTTGAAAATGTTGCCTTCATAACATACCTGAAATAGGGCGCACATTGGCTTTCACAGGGTGTTAACTCCCATCTTACCCATCAAAGTCTTCATCTTTAGAAGTGTCTGAAGCTCCACTAAACACTTTGCTGGAATAGATCTTGCTCTCCATACAAAAACTTTCTGGTAATTAATTCACTTTTATTTTTTAATTAGAAAAAATTTCTATCACCTTAGGGAGGACTGAAATGCACAGAAGCCAAGGAAGTTTCAACCACTCACAGACCTGAGTGCTTTAAACTGGGCACTGCAGGGAACTTAAAGTGACTTTCTTGGTACAGATTAAAAGGGGATGCAGGTGAACACAGGAAGCTGTCAAATGCCAAGTCAAACTATTTGTCATCTAGCCCAATATTGTCTACTCTGACTGGCATTGGCTTTCCAAGGTATCCAGCAGTGGCCTTTCACATTAAGTGTTATCTGAGGCCCTATTACCTGAAGATGCAAGTGCTATACCACTGAGCTATGGTTCCTCTCCAGCTGAAGAGCAGATATGGAGCAGCTTTATTACTCAGCCCAGCCAGTGATCTGTTTAACTCAGTAATGGTTATTGGCAACAGATCATGAATTTAGCCTCCAAGGACTCAGGCAGAAGATTTTCTGCTTAGCAGGGATCCTTTTATTGGTGACACTAAGGCCCAAACTATGAAAGGTTTATGTAGGTAAAATGTACTAGCAACCTACAGCTTCTCTCTTTTCATTCACTTACTTGCCTTAGGGGTTTTGTGGTTAGGTTCTGGCTGGCATGTGAACATGTATTTGAACATCTGTGGACCTCACACACAGTAATTTCATAATTAGTAGGCACACCCTAGGAAGGGTTACGGTATCCTAACGATAGTGTTCTACATCCTTACATTTTGCAATAAAAAGCAGAATGTACCTAGGCTCAGTAGTTAGTTGGTCTTGGACAGCAATAATAATGCATCCTTTGGGTAAAGACTGCTGTGCTAGGAGGCACTCCTCTGGCCTATTCTGTACCTAGCTACACTTCATCCATATCTGGCCAAACAGTTGTGGAGCATGCTGATTGGTTTCAGTCTTCCAATAGACCAGGGATGGGGAACCTGTGCTCCAACTCCTACCGGCCGCAGTCAAGGGTGATGGGAACTGGAGTCCAGTAACATCTGCAGGGCCACAGGTTCCTCATCCCTGCAACAGGTTGCTCGACAGCTCTACTTCCTGTAGTACCACAGCTCTGCCTCCTTGTTCCTGGGATTGTTTTCTCAGCTTGATTCCTGCTATGGAAATGATCCTGCAAAAGGACATGTTGAGAGCCGTTTCTCAAATACTCTGTTAGGCTAAAGGTTTGCCCAAAATATGGGTTTGCTATTAGAATCCTGGTGTCTAGACTTCAAGCCATTAGCAGCAGACATAGGTTACTGAATGTGTCACAACTGCCCATGTATACCAGGGAGTGTGCCATTTTGCTATTTCTGAAGATTTCCATTGGCCCAATATGAGAAGGTGTTAGATAGAAAATGGAACAGAATTTTCCTCATCTATTGCCACTTTCTGGCTCTTTACATTATGTGCTGACTCTGACTAAGGGGAGTGGAAACCATCAATGTAATGTAGCACCATGTATCCCAATATCTCCATGAACAAACAGGTGAACAAACACCTAAAATGCTTCTTTGTAGCACCTCATTGCTTTTTAAAATGTACAGCAGGCAATCTTGAAAGATCTTGAATTTTAACACCTTGCAAGACTTTTAATTTCTATCTGTGAATGTGAGGCATATAAACACATTCAGAAAAGCAGTTATTATTAGTTTTTTTTAAGCTGTGTGTGAAAGAAAAAACTGGCAGGCGTGAAAGTTTCCATATGGTGGTAGCAGCAGCCGCAGCCCTGGTAAACCTTATTTAATCAAGGGTGTTGCAAGTTGTTACAATTCTCATTTCTCTCAAGTCTGAAAATAGCTCCTAAATGAAGGTTTTTTCTATGAATACGGGGCTGTGTGCAGGGACAGAGGGAATCACAGTAGAAATAAGTCACGGCATTAACTTGATGTCGAAGCAGGCAAAGCTACCTGTGCCATTTTTAATCCCAAAGGCCAAAATTTGTGGAGTCTAGAATATCATGCTAAAGAACAATTATGCGAGCAGAAATTTCAGTGTTTGTGGCTTGTAGTAAATTATGCAGAATATCCAATTTATTTAAATTTGTTTGGGCTTTCTTTGTCCCAGTGAAGATTAATGTTGTTTTAGTGAAGGAGAGTTTATTTTTATTTATTATATTCAATTTGTGAGTCACCTAATTAAAAAAACATTCTCTAGGCGACACAGTAAATTTACAAAATTGGAACAAATCATACAACTCAAAGAAACTATAAATCATGTAAACCAACCTGGTGGAAGATAAGATTCAACTATAAAATCTAACATAGACACACTTTAAAATACCAGCCACTCAGCCGAGCTACAAAAGTTTAAAGCTACCAAAATTGCTATTATCCTACAGAGGCTAAAATAAAACAATATCAATGAATTTAAAGGATGTTAAGAGAAGTTAAAAGGCCTGGGAGAATTAAAAAGCCTTTGCCTGTCACCAAAAAAAATGTGAGTTGGGAGATAAAGAGCAACTGCTGTATAAGGTCTGGGACATACCCAAACAGGCTGGGCTTCTTGTGGGATTTGGGGGGGGGATGCTGCCTTCCATGTTCTTAAGATAAAATATCTGGGATTCCAAAGACTCCCATGAGATTATGTCCTAAATATCAGGTTCTCTTTTATTTGTTTTTTGAGGTCTTAGAGACTGCTAAATAACCCAGACAACAGATTGTCTACACATTTAACAGGATTTGTGGCATGTGGCCAGACAATTAGGTATCTCGCTCGCTCTCAGCTTGTAGTATTTTGCAAGTGGCTTTGCCCAGTCACATTAATAGATGATGAGCCTACAGACCTCATCAAGCATAGGAATATTTGGGCTACTATGCATATCCTGCAGTAGAGGTATAGAAGTTCATGAATGGTGTAGAAAAGTGGATAGAGGGAGGTCTTTCTCACGTGCACATAATACTAGATCCTGAAGCTATCCAATCAAGCTGAATATTGGAAAATTCAAAAAAGTGGTAGTTCTTTACTAGGGAAGGGCTGACGCCTGGTATTACAGCATCTGCTCTGCATGCAGAAAGTCCCATGTTCAATCCCTGGCATCTCTGGGTAGGCTGGGAGAGACCCTCGCCTGAAAACCAGGAGAGCCTCAGCCAGTCACAGTAGACAATACTGGGCTAGAAGGACCAATGGTCTGACTTTGTATAAGGCAGCTTCCGATGTTCCTATGATCATACAGTACAGTATAAATTATGGAATTTGTTCCCACAAAATGTAGTAATGGCTAGCAGCTTGGATGGTTTTAAAAGAGTATTAGATAAATTCATGGAGGATAAGGCTGTCAGTGGCTACTAGCCTTGATTACTGTGTTCCACCTCTGCTGTTGGCAGCAGTATACCTCTAAATACAAGTTGATGGGAATCATACATGGGGAGAGTGCTCTTGTGCTTGCAGCTTGCAGGCTTCCCATAGTCACATGGCTGACCATTGTGAAAACAGGATACTGGACTAGATGGGCCTTTGGCATGATCCAGGAGGGCTCTTTTTATAAGGCTTTTCTCAATTTTCATGAGCTACAGCCTTTTTTCTTTCCCTTGCAGTCTATACTTGTTAAACGTTCCAAGTCCTCAAGCAAAGCTGCAACTAGTGAGGCCGCTCTATCTAGTTCCTACTGTGAAGCAAAAGAAGAAGAATCTTTCCAGCCACAGCATGTGGAGCAGGGAACAAAATAATCAGTGGAGCAATTGGGTAGAAGGTGCTCTAGAATTGCTTGATCTATCTAAACGCATGGACGCCTAGTTCAGCCAAAGGCCTGAGAACCCTGTCTAGCTGGAATATGGACTCTCGGATGAAACTGGCAGTCAGGATCCATAACAGGCTGGAGCCCATACTTATCTTCCATGACATGTCCTAGCACAGCCTTTCCCAACTAGTGGGCCACCAGATGTTGTTGGACGACAATTCCCATATTTCCTGACCATTGGCAATGCTGGCTGAGGCTGATGGGAGTTGTGGTCCAACAACATCTGGTGGCCCACTAGTTGGGAAAGGCTGTTCTAGCATATACACACAGCATGGCGGATTTTCCTGTTTCTCTCAGCCATCATAACACACCATAGCAGATGCATGGCCAACTTTCCCGTGAGTTAGAAGCTTGAAAAAATGCTAAGCTTTTGAGGGAGGCTCCAGAAAGGTGAAACTTAACAGACTGAAAACCATACTGACTGTGTTTATAACTCTCGATCTTTCATATGAGAGCTGTCACAGAACTATTTACAGCTGGGAGGAAGGGTGGGATATAAATCAAATAAATAAACAAACTGCTAGTAATTAAAACATTGGTATACAAACATATTTTTTCTTTTCTTTTTTCTTTTTTGGTAGGGGGTACCCAGAAGAAATTTATGGCAGTTACGCTGCAGCAAATGTCCCTATCTTGTGCAGTTTAAGGGGCAAAATGGAACATGCTCTGCTGGCCAAAGGGTGATGGTGCCTGATGCAGGCTTTCCATTGAAACAGTTTCCAGAGTTGCTGCATTAGTCCGTTGCACCAAAACCAGCAGTGAGTCTTGTGGCACCTAAAGACCTTTGGTTTTAAGGTGCCACAAGACTGTCTGTTTGCTTTTAATACAGGATTGATGCACTTTTATAATCCAGTAACACAACCAGGGAGGGACACACTATTACTTGAGATTCTTCTATTCTCCATTTTATTTATGGTAGACTGTGGGTTTCTGTCACTCAAACGAGTACTCCCCTTTGTTGGGGATCTAGGCTGATTCATATTCTATTGTGTTTGGTTACAGTTATGCATGTTTGAAGCAGGTGCACCAATGAAAGAAGATAATGGGAATTAGATCTTGCATTTAAAATTATTTCATTAGGGCAAGCAAAGCAGTGCAAGAGTAACTGGATGGCTTATATGACAAGGCCAGATCTCCTTTTTGGCTGCAGTAGGTAAGCTGATGATGGGCTATTTCCCACTTTCCCTGAGCAACCTCCTTTGTCCAGTGCAATTGTGATAGTCTTTTTCTGCACAGTTATTTAGAAACAAATGCAGGCACATTGCATTGAGACTAAGATTTCATATGCAGTTTATTTCATTTTGCTTAGTTTTAGTTTTGATAGACTGAAGCAAACATTCGCTCTACTGCCTATTGGGCGGTAGGTACAACCCTCTTCCCAGCCCTTTTTTCTTGGGTCTTGCACTATAGCATTTCAGTAAGCCTGAAGAAATGTCATAGAGGACCCTCTCTGCAAGTACACAATGACTGACAAGGAATAATTCTGCTTTTATAGTGGGCGAAAAAATACTTTCACTGCATGCATGTGCATGTACGTACATACACAGTAGATTTGACATCATTCAAAACTGGAGTGGAGAAGCGAGGTGATTGGGGGAGGATTCATCCTTCCTCTTCCAAACTCATGATGTTAAAACATTATGATTTCTAAAAATAATTCTCAGGTTTCTATAGTAACCTTCACTGTTGCTATGTGTGAAACTGGAGAGGATATTACCCTCTTGATACCTGCTATTCTAGTCTTTTCAGCAACAGTGTTGTGCACACCCCTGGGAGGGCTTTGACAACAGACAGATCAAACTGCTGCTTCTCCTTTAAATAGACTCAGTGAATTAACTACCTTTGTTCTATTGTATGAGGCATAAAAAGGCCGTGGAGCCCATCTCACTCTATTATTGCACAGAGCCGTATCTCCTTCCTTTCCTTAGTGCAGTTTGTGTCTTTCTCTTTTAGTGCTTGATACTTTTTGCTACATTATCTTTAGCTGTGTCACTTCTCTCACTCCAATGAACCTGGAAAGATTTTGAAGTGCAAAAAACCCCCAAACACCTTGTACATCCAATTTTTAAAAAGTGGTGGAGATAGCACAAATCATGTGCATGCTTACAGATGTATGTACGTATCATCCACATTGCATGTACCCACCTGTTGCCCAGTGCATGTACAGGATACTCAGTTGAAATGATAGTATGAATTGCATCATCCCAAATCCTACAGATCAGATTTAAAGATAAAGTGTTGTAGCTGAAATACACATTCTGTAATCCTTCTAGGACTGGACTACTTGAGAACATACAAGTTAGATCACATATTTGTAAAATATTACTTGCACCTGGAAAACTATCGCTTTAGAGAGAGACTTAGCTAGAACCCTTCTCATACTCTAACCTTCTGCAGGAGGGTTATCTGACATGGGAAAACATTCAAACAGGGAATCCTCACATCTATATCCTGTAGTGGAACAGTCCCAGGAGGGCTCTTCAGCTTTATGGTAACACAGATTTTGTTACTAGGGGGGCAGGTTATCCTGAGAATAACCAGTGAAATCATACAAACTATGCACAACACATGCAGTCCCAACAGATTTCCCTCTATGCTTATTCCAGACAGCGCCCTTTACTATGTGCTTAGGAGCTGTCCCTTTGCATACCAAACTGATTCTGATGACATTACTTGCATATTATAAGGAAGATCCAGCTTGGTGGTGGTTATTGGTAGAAGAACAAGTATGTAGTTGTTAAGGACCCAATTACTAGATACATCCCATTATACCTAACTTGGCAGTCCCTCTTCCCCACCATTCCCTCCTTGAACAATCCAGTGATTGTCATCTCAGGACTCTGACATGAGAAATAAAAACAATGATTTAAAGCTTCAAAGAAGAGAATTTTATTCCAACTAGTCATGGCATAATTTATTCTTATAGATATTCAGGTCCTGCTTTTGGGCTCCCCATAGGTATCCAGTTGGCCATTGTGAGAGCAGAATGCTAAACTTGATGGACCTGTGGCCTGAACCAGCAAGACTTTCTTACTCTCTCTCTCTCTTGTTTGTGTATATGTGGGGAGAAGAAAGGGATGGAGACTGCTGGTATAAGCCTTTATACCAAGAGTGGGGAACCTCCGACAAAATCTGGAGGGCCATAGGTTCCCCACCCCTGCTTTAATGGAATATGGGTGTTTAGAGCCTCTCTGGAAATCAAGTGGTGGAATAGGTCCTAACTTGCATGAAAAGCTTTGATAGGATGACCAGTCATTCAGCATAAGGAATTGTGTTGGGCATCATGTCAGTGTGGATCCAGAAACAGAGGATTCTCAAAAGTGTAGCATTAATATTTGAACTCTAAATGCCAGCCATATAGGAAAGGAAAGATAGGAAACTACCATATATTGTGTCAGATCATTGGTCGACTTAGCCCAGTATTGTCTGCACTGTGCCAGGATTTCAGGCAGGGTTTTCTCCCAATCCTACCTGGAGATTGAAACATAAGTGCTGCAGGTTATGCCAGGGGTAGCCAACATGGTGCCCTCTAGATGTTGGGGACTCCATCTTCCATCAGCCCTAGTCAGCATGGCCAATGGTCAGGAATGATGGGAGTTGTAGTACAGCAGCACCTGGAGGGTATCATGTTGGCTACCTCTGTGTTATGCCCATGGCAGGATTGACATTATCCATAGGCATTTCTAGCAGCCTTTATGGTTTTGGCTATTCATGTTATGGTTAAAGACAAAGGTTCTAGGAACCTTGTGCCCTTGGCAAACATTGCTAAAGGGCAATCTTAAAAAAATGTGAACAATAAAATCTAATTGTGAAACTGATAACAGCTGGCATAAGAAATAGCTCAC
Organism: Rhineura floridana; assembly: GCF_030035675.1. NCBI lineage: Eukaryota > Metazoa > Chordata > Lepidosauria > Squamata > Rhineuridae > Rhineura > Rhineura floridana. The sequence continues at coordinate 90,525,636 of NC_084482.1, read as the reverse complement.
AGATGCTTTAAACAATTAGACAAATTTGTGGAGAATAGATTTTTTCAGTTTCCAGTGCTAAGTAAGATAGCTAAATGAGTCTTCTATGAAGATAAGCAGTATAAGCAGATGCTAGTAGCACTATGCAAGCATTACCAAAGCAGGCTGTAGACAATCAGGGATGTGCATCACGATCATGCCTGCTTGTATGAGCTTCCCAGAAGTGTCTAGTCTAGCTACTGATGGAAACAAAGTGGATCTTTTGTCTGCCCCACCTAGGAGATTTTCCTGTTTTTGTGGCTTTGTTTCTCCCTGTGTGCTTTGCAATGGTTCCAACCCTGGGTTATATGAATCTATTTCCATGGAAACCTTGATGCAAATAATGATCATAAGAAGAGCCCTGCTGGATCAGACCAAAGGCATTTCTAGTCCTATATTCTGTTTTCTGACTGTGGCCAGCTAGATGCCTCTGGGAAGCTCACAAAGAGGACATCAGGCCAATAGTCCTTTCCCATTGCTCTTCCCCAGTGACTGGCATTCAGAGACATGCTCTTATAGTTTTCCAAGGCCCTCTTGCCTCAGTGCTTGTTTACCATTAGTGATTTAGTCAGAGGTGACTGTGAATGACCCTCAAGCCAAATATGCAAGAAAGCACCCTAGCTTGCAATTTCCTAGCTATTGTTTCGGATCATTGGGAACTTTCATACTGTTGTTAATAAAAACAGATTCCAGCTTTTTGGTTTCATTTTTAGCACTTTGCCTCTCGTTTATTTCCCTTAAATTCATTTCACAGTTGCTTTACTTTTGGAAGAAGAACGAGACTTGGCACAGTAACTGGTATATGAGTAAAAATAGGGCAGAAGTTTAAACATGGGCTGATATTGAAGCACGTTTTGCCTCCTACAAGGGCATGTAGTCTGCCAGACATGCAGAGACATTTATGCTATCTGATTCCAGCTATCTGATTCATTTATGCTATCTGATTCCAGCTTATTCAGAAAATTGCTAAAGCTTTGCAACTGAACCATGCACTTATTATGTGGTAAAGCAGTGTCCTCTGAGCAAGAGGAAGAATTTGTCATCATTCTTGGGACACATTCCCCCTGAGACCATTTAAATAGGGTTGCCTGTGCCTACTGTGAATCATCACTCTGAAAACTTATGGTGCAACCATGCATTTTGCCAGCCTCGAATGATAAGCCCCCTCTAGGATACACACCTTAACGTGGTGAGGGGGTTTGAGAGTGTTGAAGAAGCTGAGAGCAATGCCATTAGGAGTCCAGACCAAGAAACTAGACTCCTAGCAGGAGCACCCAAGGTGGAATGGTCAAAGCTGAGACACCAGACTAAGATGCATCCAAACTCAGAGGAAGGCAATGGTAAACCATCCCTGAATACCTCTTACCACGAAAACCCTATGAACAGAGTATCCAAAATGTAACATGAGATAGTGCTGGAAAATGAGACCCCCAGGTCCAAAGGCACTCACTGAGCTAGTATATATATCCCATCCTTCCAGCAGGAGCCCAGGGCTGCAAACAAAAGCACTAAAACACTTTAAAACATCATAAAAACAGACTTTAAAATACATTAAAACAAAACATATTTAAAAACATTTTTAAAAAAGCTTTGAAGACATCTTTAAAAAAGAGGTTAAAAACATAATGGTTTTTTAAAAAAGGCTTTAGAAAAGCAATTCCAACAGACGCAGAAGTGAGAAGTGATGTAGTTGGAGAAGTGATGTAGCAAAAGCAATTAGGAGCTATAATGCAAGGTCTGAGTGAGTGATATCAATGAGATTAAATGGGAAACCTATTAACATAACCATCATCCAAGGCTATGCTCCAATGGCAAATGCAGAAGAAGAAGAATTGGAGAGATTTTATGCAGAAGTACAGGAAGAAATGCTGATAATCATGGGGGACTGGAATGCAAAAGTAGGGAACAGAGAAGAACTAGGAATTGCGGGGAAATGGGACTTAGGAGATAGAAATGAAGCAGGAGAAAGAATTATTGAATTCTGTGAAACCTTCTTACAAACACATTTTTTGAGCAATCAAAAAGACAACTGTACACGTGGACATCACCAAATGGTCAATATAGGAATCAAATTGATTATATAATTGGTAGCAGAAGATGGAGAAGTTCCATACTTTCTGCAAAAACAAGACCAGGAGCAGACTGCGGTACAGATCATGAAGTGGTCATATGGAAAATCAGAGTAAAGCTAAAGAAGAACAACAAAGCAATCATAATGCCAAAATACAATTTAAATAACATCCCAGAAGAATATAAAGATCAAATAAGGAACAGATTTGAGGCTTTAAACTTAGGTGACAAAGAACCAGAAGAACTATGGGATGAAGTCAGAGACTTTATCAGGGAAGAATGTAAAAAGACAATACCTCTGGTTAAAAAGAAAGAAAGACCTCAATGGATGACTAAAGAAACTCTTAAAATGGTTAAAGAGAGAAGGAAAGGAAAAGGAGATAGAAACACAGTCAGAACCCTAAATACAACAATACAATGACTAGTACGTAGGGACAAAGAGAACTATTACAATAGTTATTGTATAGAAATAGAAGAGGACAACAAAAAGGGTAGAACAAGAGCCCTATGTCAAAAGATTGGAGAAATGAAAGGGAAATTTAAACCAAGAGTAGGGATGTTGAATAATCAACAGGGGAACACACTGACTGAGATGAAATAAAAGGAAGATGGAAGCAATACACTGAAGAACTCTGTAAAAGAGACACCAGGATGACAGATTCATTCATGGAGGAACTGTATGATGAAGAACCAGAAATTTTAGAATGTGAGGTGAAAGCTGCTCTTAAAATACTTGGAAGAAACAAATCGCCAGGAAGAGATGGTATACCAATAGAGTTGCTACGAGCTACTCAGACTGAATCTGTCCGAATTTTGAACATTTTTTGTCAAGAAATATGGAAAACTAAACAATGGCCCACAGACTGGAAGCGTTCAATCTATATCCCAATTCCAAAGAAAGGGGATCCCAGGGAATGCAGTAATTATTGAACGATTGCCTTAATATCCCATGCAAGTAAAGTAATGCTCAAGATTCTACAACAAAGGCTCTTACCATATATGGAGCAGGAAATGCCAGATGTCCAAGGGAAGAGGCACCAGAGATCATATTGCAAACAAATGTGGGATAATGGAATGAACCAAGGAATTTCAGAAGAAAATCACCCTGTGCTTTATAGATTACAACAAAGATCATGAAAAACTATGAAATGCTTTAAAAGAAATGGGGGTGCCACAGCATCTGATTGTCCTGATGTGCAACCTATACTGTAGACAAGAGGCTGCTATAAGGATAGAATATGGAGAAACTGATAGGTTCCCAATCAGAAAGGGTGTGAAACAGGGGTGTGTTTTATCACTCTATTTGTTTAAGGTGTGAAATTGGAGGGAGAAATATCAATAATTATACCATAATACTAGCAGAAACCAGTAATGATTTGGAACAAATGCTGATGAAAGTTAAAGAGGAAAGCACAAAAACAGGACTACAGTAGAACATCAAGAAAACTAAAGTAATGACAAGAGAAGAGTTATGTAACTTTAAAGTTGACAATGAGGACATTGAACTTTTAAAGGATTATACCTTGGCACAGTCATTAACCAAAATGGAGACAATAGTCGAGAAATCAGAAGAAGGCTAGGACTGGGGAGGGTAGCTATGAGAGAACTAGAAAAGGTCTTCAAATGCAAAGATATATCACTGAACACTAAAGTCAGGATCATTCAGACCATGGTATTCCCAATCTCTTATGTATGGATATGAAAGCTGGACAGTGAAAAAAGTGGATAAGAGAAAAATCCACTCATTTGAAATGTGGTGTTGGAGGAGAGCTTTATACATACCATGGACTGAGAAAAAGACAAATAATTGGGTGTTAGAACAAATTAAACCAGAACTATCATTAGAAGCTAAAATGATGAAACTGAGGTTATCATACTTTGGACACATAATGAGAAGACATGATTCACTAGCAAAGACAATAATGCTGAGAAAAACAGAAGGGAGTAGAAAAAGAGGAAGGCCAGACAAGAGATGGATTGATTCCATAAAGGAAGCCACGGACCTTAATTTAAAAGATCTGAACATGGTGGTTCCTAACAGATGCTATTGGAGGTTGCTGATTCATAGGGTTGCCATAAGTCGTAATTGACTTGAAGGTACATAACAACAACCACAACAACAAATGATAAGGAAACCTGAGGGACTTGGTGCCATGTGCCATTGGCTCCATGATGAATAGGCACAGAGATCTCCTGTTTTTAGAAGGCAGAGTGATCCAATGTAAGTGCTGCTAAACATCCCCAAGAGATCTAAAGTAGCTGCCCCCAAGCATCACCAGTGAGGACTTTGTGATAGTGACTAGTGTGATGAAACTAGTACTATCCTAGTACATCCCAAATAGATGTTCCCATCACAAGAATTTGCTTTGAAAATGCTGTTTCCTCAGCTCAACTGTTGCTTGTTCAAAATGATGATGCAATGTATTTTAAACCTCTGAGATCCAAAGGCTACTCGCTGGGATTTGCTTGTGATTTTTCTTTTCTTTTCATGGGGCCGTGTAATTTATGTCTGTTGATGGCAAAAGGCAGTTGTTTGTGGAGCTGAGCTGTAAACTTGACCTTAGTAATATGGCACAGGCTTTTAGTCTTAGGAAACCACTGGGTTAATTTTGTATTCTCTACAGATTTGGTTCACAAATGGAACAGCAGACCCACAGCCTGCCATCCATCTATTCCAGATAACATAACAAAAAGTGTCCTATATTGGCTGATATTTGTCATTATTCTGTAATTGGTAGAACACATTTTTGGGGGGAGGGGGATTATTTGCAATAGCTATACTTTTATTAACCTAAGCTGTATTCCTTGTCCTGAGTTTTTAGCCTATTATAAAGTATGTGATATAGCTGTGAAAGAAACAGAAGCTAAGACCACATAAGGGTTTTAGGTGTTACTACTGTGAATCCAGTAATTGCCCCACTTACTTCTCTGCTTTATTTAAAAAACAATGCGAAACAGGAATATTTAATGCTTTGCTTTAGTTTTGGCAAGTGGCTTGAAACATGTGTATGAAAATTGGTATTTAAGTGCTCTTGACAGTTTCTTTTGAGTGATAAGCATTTATGGCAATTTTAAACAATATCTGTGATGACAGATGGCTTAAATACAAAAGATATTTAGGATGTTTAAATAATCAGAGCAAACCAGGGGGAAACTATGGGTCAAGGCAGACATGCATCATTCTGTATGACAGTCACTCTGGCAGATAGATCTACTCAGGAATTATTCTTAAAAAATTGATAATAATGGTATTTGGGAGAGGGCATGGAATGAAGTTTGACATATTCGTTGTTCTGTCATCTAATTAAATGCAGTCACTGACAGCCACACATTAGTGCCAGACAATGAGTGTGCTAAACATAGAGACAAAATGTCAAAACCGTCTTCTGACTGTGGACTATGTGGGAAAAAAATCTTTTTTTGTACTGAATTAATCCATACCTTATGACTTTGAGCTTGAAGTGTGTTTAGTGCGTGTTAATCCAGGCATGTTTACTTGGTTGACTATTCATTCCTGCAGTCCCCTGGTTTAGTTGGACATTTCCCTCTCTTTGGATTGTTTGCTTGACGCATTATATCCAGCTGTCTGATGCACCAGTGGCTCTTTCCTTCTGTTTGCTTTCAGGTTCCACTGGCTCCATTTGTAGACATGCACTAGGGCAGTGTATAGCTGGAGTCCTTCCCTAGGGTGCATTTACTTGTAAGCAAGAAAGAAAGTCTCCTTGTTCTTGGATGCCTCGGGACACAGGGAAAGGAGCTCTAGCTGTTCCTCACATGTTGTTGTGCCAATACAGTATGTAGCTTCTTCAGAACAACTTAATCTGACTTGGTATTTCCTCTGCCTTAATTCCTGTCTCTGTCCTCCTATTCATCTAGATATCATGAGATGGAATGATTGCAGACAAAGCAGTTATATGCGGCAGAATCAACAGGATTGCAGGAGGCCCTTGTTCCAAGGCTTCTGTGGCTTTTTGGATCCCAGTGTTATACTGCAGTGGGGAATTGTGGCAGCGGCCTTGTCATGTAATATGCTAATAAACCCCTCCTTGCACCAATGTAATCCTCAGCTCAGCTGTAGGTTCGGCTGCCTGTGGTTTTTCAAAGTACTGAGTTTTGGAAAGCAAAGAGGTGGCTTTTAAATAGAGGCATGTAGTATCACACACAGAACACAGAAATTTTCTTTTTCTTTCTTTCTTTCTTTCTTTCTTTCTTTCTTTCTTTCTTTCTTTCTTTCTTTCTTTCTTTCTTTCTTTCTTTCTTTCTTTCTTTCTTTCTTTCACTGAAAACTGAAGACTTGCAACTTGGGGATTTCTCTAGTTTTTTGTGGGGTAGGGATGGAATTTCATCAGCTCACATGGGGCAATTAAATCCATGTGTGTTTGGATAGTCTGCATGCTTACAATAACAAATGCCAAAATAAAAGCATTGCAGGAGGCTTTAATATGAAAAGAAATGTGAAGAGAAAGGAACCCTCTGCATGAAATGGAGTTGCATACATTATTGTATCAGACAAAAAGCCCAGATGATAAATTTCCCATAATTAACTCTTGGGAACAGCTTAATTTTGAAAGAGAAAATGGATTGTTCATACCAGTCTGTTTTCCTCCTTTCAGATGCACTGGTAGTACATTTCCAACAGTGCTGTTGAAAGGTATACTACTTGTCTGTGGCAGTTTGGTTGCTGAGTGAGTTAAATGTCTCCAATAGTCTTCAGTCAGGTCTTATTTTGTTACAAAATTGCACATTTTTCTCCTCTTCTGTCACGCTGGAGAGTCCAGGTCAGATTTATTCCCATTAATGAATCTGGAGTCCAGCTAATGACAAATTTGATCCATTGCTCCAGAAAGAACTAGTGAAAGATGGAAAAACAATGAAATGAGTCCATGGATGCAACGGTGAGGCAGGCATTAGATTCAGAAGCCCTTGAGTGTTCTGGGAACTGAACGATGCCATTAAAGGTTACAACCTGTTTCTTGCTCTCGCCATTAGGCTGCCCCAAGCCCAGCAAGGCTATATTAGTTTTCACAGCATGCATATCATGAAGTTTGTGGGGAGCAGATAAGAAGGAAGGTCTGGAAGCAAATTTCAATGGGAATAAAACCATCTTGAACAGCTAAGCAATTTGGCTGCTATAAGAAAATTCTGCCCATGGTATAACAGCTTCCCGCTTAGTTATCTTAATTCACCGGCATCCTATTTACAAAATCTAATAATTCTTAAATAAGAAATGGAAATGGACTGCCTTCAAGTTGATTCCAAGTTATGGGGACCCTATGAATAGGGTTTTCAGGGTAAACGGTATTCAGAGGAGGTTTTGCCATTGCCTCCCTCTGAGGCTGAGAGGCAGTGACTGGCCCAAGGTCACCCAGTAAGCTTCATGGCTGTGTGGGGATTTGAACCCTGGTCTCCCAGGTCGCAGTCCAACATTCTAACCACTACGCCACACTGGCTCTTTTCTTAAATATAAAAGAGCTTTTACTAGGGCACGATTGAACATACGAGCATCAGCCATATCAAAAGGGCATTTTAAAATAATCCCACTGCAAAATTGTGTATGCCCATGCAGAGATGGTAGTGTTGAAACAGTAGCCCACGTAATGCTATTCTGCTCTTTCTATAGAGATTTGAGAAGTGAGCTGATTACCCCTCTGCTGTCATCTTTTCCAGGGCATCCAACTAACTTCTATGTGGTTTTTCTTCTTGCAGACCAAGAGCAGAGGGTGATAGAAATGTCTGCAAAAGTTTTAGCAGTTGCCATTAAAACAAGATCTACAATGGTACCTTGAGTTTATGATGATGGATTTTGGATATATTAATTTTATCGGCCGGCATCCTACATAAATGCTGGAATTTTAGTAGGATAATTTAATTAAGTTGTATATCTGCTTCTGATTGCTTTTGTATATTCTAATTGCAGTGGCTTGTGGCTAATATAAATAAAGGATTTGATTTGATTTGAACCATCTTGAACTTGGTGGGCTTGATGTTGCCCAAGTCAGTCCCATTTGGGAGGATTCTGCTACAGAAATTAGAGCAACTCTTCTCGATGCTCTGTTCAACTTCACTGGATAAATGGAATGCTTAGCATATGGAGATGCTGCACAGCCAACTTTGGCATAAAATCACTCCTGGTCTTTGGGTCCCACACTTTATTTATTTATTTTATTATTAGATTTATATCCCACCCTTCCTCCCAGTAGAAGCCCAGGGCTGACTTTAGTCATTAGTAGCTGGCACTTTTTGGGGGGAAATAATTGAATAAAGGAGGCTGCAGTTGTCTAGCTAACCTCAGAATATTCCAGCAATTCCAGGCCACTTTTTTCCCTCAGAACTAGCAGTGGTGAGAGGGGCATTTGGTCACTGTCTGCATGGTGCTTGAAAGCAGAAGCATGCTTTTGGTTGGGTATATGAGTGCACTTGCACTGTGTTGGACATCAGTGTAGTTAACAGGTTGCAAACCCTTTTTTTGGGCCCCTGGGCACATTTGCAAACTGGAGAAACTGTTGTGAGCACCACACACAAACCACAGCTCTTCCCATCCCAAATGCTACAATTAAACTTGAAAAAAGCTGTCTTTTGGGTAAGGAAAGGTTTCTTTCAAGTATAATTACAGCAGGGGGAGGGTGGGGGATGGGACACTGTGAGCCCATGTGTGTCCATCAGTCCCACTTTAGAGACTCATGAGTTAAGACCTGCTCTTGACTCTGCATAAGTGGGCTAAGGAATGTAGTTGTTGACTGGGCTGCCCCAAGGAAGGATAACTGAGTGAATAGGAATTGTAATATAGATTGGTGGGGATGTAGAAGAAGCTCCAAAATCATCAATGAGAGGGTAGTTTGTTTTTACTGGCTTTGCATCAGTGCTCTAAACATTGTGAACTACTTTTCTGTGGGCATTGCAGACAGCATAACAGCAGCTGAATAATGGGGTAATTGTGATTTACAGAATTGGATTTTGCAATGAGCAATAAAAGAAGACTGCAGCTTGGTCAGGTCTGAATAATAGTCAGGCTCCAGGATTTCTGTGAGCATGAGTCAGCGGACTGTGCTCTTCTTGGCCTTGCCTTTAGCTTTTGTCTATTGCAACTCTTGACAGTGAGGAGGCTCCTTCGTTTCTCTCCAGTTTCCAGGCGAGGGAGAGGGAAAAATCCACCTCACAGTCTTCAGAACACAACTCTGTGCTTGTAAGGCCTGCATTTTTGAGGTTGATTTCTGGAGCTGTTTCTTCCTTCTAGCCATAGGGCTTGTGGTGGCTATGAGGCTGGAAGGAAGGAAGAGCAAATTTTTTATCCAGCTCCAGAATGTAGTTAGGAGCACATCTAGTAACCTTTTAAGGCTAGAAGGGTTACTCATAGAGTTTCTAGGAGTGATTCTTACTTGTCTTAAAAAGTAACTCCTCCTCACAGGTGAATGGTTATTTGCAAGCCTGGACTGTTACCAACATGAGATACCTAATTGTAGGACAGGGCAGAGAATGCTTTGATGCTTTGTCTGTTTAAGAAAATAATACCTGAGATTTGTTGTTGCTTTATCCACTCTGCTTACTATGAATCCCATAATTATGGGAGTACTAGAAAAAAAATAGTCAATTGTTTGTGTCCCACCTGCTCCTAAGAGGATAAACACTGCCTTAATGCAAAGAAGTCCCAAAGAACTAAAGGGAACATCTCCGTAGAAATAGGAATGAGGATGCAACTGCCTAAAGTCAGTATCCCTAAATATATCAGATTGCAACCCAATCTGAATATCTTGACTAGCAGTTCATCATGCATTGTTTGAGAAGCATTTGAATTTAAGAGATGCTTTTTTCAAAGATCTTTGCTCTATCCAGGTATTAAAGGGCTCAGACGATGAAGGGAAAGCAGGATTGTGCCAGCTAGCTCCCCCCCCCCATTTGCATACCCATCACCCGGCCCTGATGCCTTCCATGAATTGGAGGACAAGCATCTGCAATGGGGAGCCTGCTGTACTTGTGGGGATTCCCCACACAATTTAGAATTCTCATCATGTAGGGTTCTAAATCATGGGGGGAATCTACATGAGTACAGCAGGCTCCCCCTTGCAGATCTTCCCTTCCGCCATGTGGAGAGAGGGAGGTGACAGGGACATGACAGAAGGGGTGGGGCCAGCTAACATGTCCCCACTCTCACCTCATGTGATTGCCTGACTAGGGCTCTGTGAAATGCAGCATGGATTCTAGCAGGCTTGTTCTCCTTGAAGGCTCATATTTAGCACATCTGTTGTATTCAAAACCTTAAGCCCCGGGCTTGTTTCAGAACCAGAAAGGAAAAAGTGTTTCTCTTAAATTAATAACACTTACCGCAGTTTCCTCAATGGAATGGTAATTGAGGGCATGATGATCACATAGGTTGGCTCCAAGCCTTTCTGGCCAAGTAAGTGTGTCTACATGAGCTCACTTCAGTTTTTAAGGACAAGGCAACTCCTTAAACAAGATGTTGGGTTGTTTCCAACTAGGGTAATTACTTTTTCTTTTCATTTGTTGCTGTTGATGTGCCGAAGACTCCTCCTGGAAGGTACTGAAAACACTCCCCTTCAGTAAGAAGATTATTTAGATGCTGTCTCTCTTTCAGGTTGGAACTGCTTTTGTGTATTCTCTTACTAAGGACAGTTGCACAGAACTGGACATCCACCTGTTCTTTCTGACAGTTCTGCTGCCTGAGGTTACAGAACCTAAATAACATCCTGATTGCCTCCATAACATGTGCTTGGGTTTGTAGCCCAAGGTTCCTTACTCCCCACTACATGCTGAAACCCTTTAACAACAAAGCAGGCATTGAAATGCATATTTCAGATATTCAGGTAAAATTTAGCAGCCCAACTTTCCTCTGATCGCCCTCCTTGTACATGGCTGTGGGTTGTGCTCCTTTCCTTGAGCCAGAGTATCACCACACTAGACAAAGGAGACTTTTTAAATTAAAAAATAAAAACAAAATCTCCCCTTTGTCTTTTTAAGGCTATCTGCCATGGTAACATTTCATTAATTTTTCAGTTGTGGTTTATTTTGGGCAAATTGTTCCCCATCCGAAAAGGAGATGGTAAAATTATCACAGGAGGATTTGACCACTGTGTGGACTGCTCCTTAAATTAGCCTACTTTCCTCTTTTCATACTTTTTTTTTTAAGAATCTGGAAAAAAAATTCAAGAATCTGGAAATTCCTGCCATAATCTGGAAGGTTTTATAGCAGGTGTGAGGAATATTTAGCCCACCAGATGTTGATGAACTACAACTTCCATCATCCCTCACCAGTGGCCATGCATGTTAAGGCTGATGGGAATTGTAGTTCGCCAACATGTGGCCAATGGTTCTCCACCCCTGTTTTGAAGTGTACTGAATTTATTCTAAATGTGTCAGTGCAAACTTATTGTCCAGTCAAAGGAGTCTTCAGTAAAGCAAATAACATTTTAATCCTTGCCAAGAAAGTGGTTAGTAGATTTAACTGTTATAAGCAGCTCTATGCGACAAACAGGATTGAGTTAAGCAGAGTGCCTTATTGTTTTCTGTGAAAACTGGGCTATTATAAATTAAGTTTATTTGTTGAAAGAGGCAGATTTCCAATTAACTTTGCAATAGTGACCTAAAATCCAAAACGTCTGAAGGGCACAGTGCCATTCTATACATCTCTACTCAAGAGTAAGTCTCATTAAGTTCAATAGGTCTTACTCCCAAGTAAGTGTGCATAGGACTGGACATTTCTTTACAGCAGCTTTCCCCAGCCTGGTGCCCTTCAGATGTTTTGGACTCCAGCTCCCATCAGCCCCAGTCAGCATGGCCAATGGTCAGGAATGATGGGAACTGTAGTCTAAAACATTTGGAGGGCATCAAGTTGGGAAAGGCTGCTCTAGACTATAGTACTGCTGTGAATTAAAAAAGGTGTAATAGTATGCAAACTGACGCAACGGTTGTACAGAGTACAATACAGCTGTATATCAAATATTAGAAGCTATTGATAATGTACCTATATGAAAATAAAATACATACAGTAGGGCCCCACTCATATGGCAGGTTACGTTCCAGACCCCCGCCTAAAAGTGGAACTCCGTCAATAGAATGGCGCCCGGCGCCCGAAAAACGCCATAAAAGCGGAACAAGCACCATATGAGTGGAGCCTTACTCTAATTGAAAACCGCCGTATTAGCGGAATGCCGAAAAGCGGGGCCCTACTGTATTAATAAACACCCACAGCAACATTAGAACATAGTCCTCCTAGTTTCACCAAAAGGAAAATGTCAGTTCTGTTTTGAAGCCACTGGGTGAGAAAGATTTAACTTCCTTACCCAACCTGTTGCCTGTTCAGTTCCATCTTACATGTTTCTTCAAACAGGAGTGGGTGTGGGGTGGATGAGCTCTGCTTTCCTGACCACCACCTTCATTCCCCTAATGAAACACACACAGCCTCTGGATCCACTGCTGCCCCTCCCCTTGTTCAGGTGGGTTGTCTGCTAGGGATGGGGTTTGCTGCATGGTTCCGATCTGCTTGCACTCTTAATCCCGATCCTCCATTTTTTTGTTTCCACTTGCTCTTGCACTTGCCGATTCAATCTGTTGTGCACGTTTTTGGGTGATTTAGTCAGTGGTGTTTTTTTTCCAGTGGCCATAATTTTGTACTTACCAATGTCAGGAGCCATGGAGGTCTCAAGATATTATAATGTATGTAAAATGTCTGTATATGTGTTGTTTATTAATCTGTTCTTTACCAAAGAAGGGTGAATGCCGAAGGACCCTCTGGGAAGAGAGGAACAGTTTCCCATTCTTCTCATGCATAGGGCACCATTAGCGACCAATACAAAAGGCAAGCCACAAAACCTGGAAAGCACTTGTTACATTGCAGAAGCATCTTTGCGTATATCAGTCTTGTGTAAAACTCCAATCAATGTGCTCTCCATATTTGATAATAAAGAGGTCAATCAGTGTCCTATATCAGCCAATAGGAGCATGCTCCAAGCAAACAGGCAAAGCGAAACGGACCCACTTGAGGTAGTGCTGGACAGCTGGTGCCATCCTGACTACAACTGGACAGGCTGAATTCAGACTATTCAATCTAGTCGGTTACCTCTAAAGGGCTCTGGTAATTGCAACAAGTGCTTTCCGGATTCCAAGGCAAGAGCCTTGGAGGTTACCCAATTGGAGCCAAATGGTGTCAGGCTTATGAACGGGTTACCCTTTACCATTATGATGATCTAGATTCAAATTTGACTTCATTGGGAACATTTCTTTAAAATACTATGGCTCATAAAATTGGGGGAAATGAGGGGGCATGAGAGCAGAGAGAAACGGGGCTAAATAATGAATCCAAGAGACTTCATGGCACGGGTATTTGCAAGTATGATGAAACACAGTTTTAAATTGGTTAATTGAAGCTGCTTTTTCTTGTTAGCAATGCCCGGGGCTTGGCAAGCAGTTGATTGACTAGAGACGAAGGTCACAAGGGCATGAAATGCTGGCTTCTTAATGGAAACGTGCTGTTTATGGAGCATTACAAAAAATAATTCAACATAAAATGGGAGGAAAGTTCAAAGAATAAATCCTTGCCAATTTGCAGCTGTGGCCACAAAATCCATGCCGATTATAGCCACGGCCCACAGCAAGAAATAGGTGCCGGTCTGAAAGAATGGCGAACTATCGAAGTCAGCTGGAATCTGGTGCCAGGTATTCCAGCTGAATCCAATAGAGGATATTCTCCCCCATCCCTATTGTCTGCTTTTTGTTTTTCAAATGAATTTTATGCTTATCTGTTTCATATGCTTTTTTAAACTGCTCTGAAAGTTGAGTGGGTGTCTTCATGATTTACACAAGGGTCAGCCAATCTGTGCTTCACTAGTCTGACTTCTGCTGAAAACCAGAAGAGCAGGTTCCCCTGAATCCAGGGGAAGGTTGTATTTTTGTCTAGAATGTGGTGAGGGTGGTTTTGTAGCATACTCACCATCAAAATTATGTACATCTGTACATTATTTCTAATGGAAGCAAAGATCTGAATTATACTTGGCATTACATGTCTCTTTCATCAACATAAAGGCTGTGAGCCATTGGCCACACTTGGAGGGGCAACGGGTTGATCTGCTGATCAGTTGTGAAATCTGTTTGAAGCTGAATTGGAAAAAAACACACTCAAGCTGATCCCATCAGGTTTTAGAGTAAAACGTGGTGGGATTTGACTAGGGTTGTGTACTCCTGTTTTCAGAAAAGAGAGATGAAGATGCACTGGAACTGGCAAAACAGTGAGTGTCTCTACCTAAAGACGTGCTGCAGTATAAAAATCCATGCTTTTCCATTATTGCTGCTCTCCACTAAAGGGAGGTTTTATAAGGGAGACTTATTTCAATGAGGAATTCTGGATTCATGATGTGATCTTGAGAGGGCTGCTCATTGTGCTATGAGTAAGGAGTTGAATATGAGCTTGAACCTTTTTTTAAAGGTATAGTTATATGATCCAGGTGAATCTTGTTCTTGTCACAAAGTCGCTGAAAAATCATGGCAGGGAAAACATCACAAATCCTTCCAGTTATCTTTAGTGTAGGGCTAATTTAAATTAGTTCCCAATTACCATAATAAGTCCATTTTCAACAGAGACACAGGTTACACACACCACCAATGTAGTGATATTTCAGCAAAAGAACAGAGACTGATAGTCCTAAAACGGTGACAATTTCAGACTCATGTCTCTGAACTAGCTTGTTTTGTTATACAATTGTGAGCACAATTACAGTCAAACCCATCCATAATTATAAAAGAATAATCTGAGTATCTCAGCTATAAAAAGAGCCATGAATCCGGCCCCTGTGATTAACAGCTTTGCCTGGGAGTAGCTAAGATCATCATAACTTAGGAAAAGTACAAGGGCTAGCCTGAGTTTGCAAGATTGTTTATAATACTCGTGCACACAGATGAGTCAGGACAACTGTCACAATGACCAAAAAAAATGTTTCTGGCTTATGTTAGCAGACTCTAGCAAGCCCCATGATGGGTTTCAGATCCCTGTCTGCTAAAGGAGTGATGAGGAATTTGGTACAGTGGATGTGCTGACCTGGTTCAAATCCTTAAAGGGGCATGGAAACTGATATGGAGAAGCAAGCTGCTCTCTGTTAGCTGGTGAGCTCATGGCTGAGATGGGGGATGAATTGAGGTGCAAGGTCAAATATGCAAATAAGAAGTAAATATAATAATGTGGTGTTTGCTTCTTTTTTTAAGTGCCACTGCTTGGACAGATTCTATTGGTTACAGGCTTTCCACATTATTTAATGTGCACTGTTGTAAAGAGTAGGAACATTTTGGAGGTGCTGCGAGGAAGGGCCGTAGCTCAGTGATAGGACTATTATCACACAGAAGACTCCAAGGGTGATTCCTGGCATCACTAACTGAAAGAGAGCCTAGAAATGACCCCTGACTGAGATCTTGTGTTTCATCTGCCAGTCAGAGTGTCTGATTTGGTATAAGGTGCTTCATGTGAGAAATGAAGGACACATTGCCAGCTCTAGATGAATCACAGGACAAAGTACCTTTACTCTTTGTTGTTCGTGTAGTCTTTTAAATAACCATCTTCCTATAAGTGTAAAATACTTTTTCCATTACTCCTTAGTGTTACCTATTTGCGGGATTGGATGGGGAAAGCTGTAAACAACTAAGAGAGTAATCCTATACTCATATTTACATTGATTGCACATAACATCTTGAGGGCACCACGTTGGCTACTCCTGAACTAGAGGATGGGTAAGGGATGCCTATCTATCACAACTCCAAGTAAAAGAAATAACACATGTGGCAATGTTAAAGTCTTTGTTACACAGCATCTGAGATGGAAGTGATCTTGAAAAGAAAAGGCATGTGTGCAGAGATGCTAACCATTCACCCCAGCAGTTCTTCTGCGCCTTGGACAGTGGCTTGACAGAAAGCAGGATATTGGGTGCAGTGTTGCCATATATCACCATCTCCAACTTAGAAACAACTGTAGCTGTAGCGTAATTGTCTTTCATGTAGCTTGCCAAGAGTAGAGGAGGCTTCCTGGCAGGGCCAGCGCCAGGCATGCCAGGGCCCTTGGGCACCAGTCTACCATGGCACTAGCCTGCACACCCCACCTACCTTTCCCCTCAAGTGAATGCTGCCCGTGCTGTACCTGCATGCGTGCCATCAACCACGCTGAGGCTTCCCAAAGGGACTGATGCCTCCGCCGCCATCTTGGTTGATGGCATGCATGTGTGCTATGTGCGAGCATACCTGCCATCAAGATGGCAGCAGCCCATTAGGGAAACCTCAGCCGCCATCTTGGTTGATGGCAGGTATGCACCCGTAGCATGTCCAGCATTTACTTCAAGGTAAAGGTAGATGGGGTATGCAGGTGGCCGTCATGGGCCTGCGTGGTAGTAGGGGGGTGCCTGGGAGCTCCCTCTCTGCGATCGGTGGCAGGGACTGGAGCCAACACTGCCATGGATCACAGAAGGAAGTGCTACCCACCCACCCTAAGGAGGGGCCCTTCAGGGGCCCCCAGCCGAGGCCCGACCTGGCTACCCTCTGGTGCTGGCCCTGCTTCCTGGAGCAAGCAGGTCAACAACCCAGTGGAAGAACAGCTGGGAGCATGCTAGTCACTGCTGCTGCTCCTGCAATGGGTCTTCTTTCTCACCTGTACAGAAGAGGGTGTGGGATGAATTCTGTACCTGCAGGTCAGCAACCTGTGGAGAGCAATCAGAGACACATAGAGAACATAGAGAACATCAAGTGATATGTACCCTTTCTTCCTTGGGCGTTTGCCGCAATACTCTCTCTGCAATGTAAACAGCAGATTTAAGGAGGTGATTGTCAAGAAATGGCTTTGGTCAAAAAGGTTAATTCCCGGTTAATTTCATTTGGGTCCCCATCACTTCTTTGAAGGAAAAAAAAGGAACGGGGGAAATCCCTAATTGGATCCTCCGCATCTTCTGGATTTTGATCTTCAGGCAGTGAGATGTCAGTGGCCATAGCCAGTCATGATGGATTTCAAGCTTTACCAAAGTTAATTTATTGTATGCACTCTTCCTTTATTTCTCTGCATATATATCTATAGCCAATATGGGTCAAATCTATCTGAAGCTTTACCAAAGTTAATTTATAGTACGCACCATTGCTTTATTTCTCTGCATATACATTTATAGCTAGTGTGGGCCAAAACTATCCTTAACTCTTTTTTAAAAAGTTATTGAGAGACTAGTCGTCCCATGAATGCAAAAGTAAATATTTGCAAGGGGATTATGGATAAATAGAGTGGGAAGGTCTCATGGACTTGAAGGTTCCTAGTGTGTCATGGTTATATTTTGTATGGTACAGAACAGAGATACTTCCTATATCATACAGCATACCCATATGTTATGAAGCAGAAGTGAGCTGACTTCTAGAACCCTAAGATCTACCAAGCAGAGCCAGTTGTAGAAGACACCTAATTAGAAATAAAGAGAAGGATGTCTCTGAGCATGTTCTGAGCCTTGAAATTTGTTTTCTGTACCAGAACTGAATTGAGTTCACAGTCCTTTTAACGTAAAAGTCTTATCAGCTTTCTTCATTTCAGCAACCTAATTTAGATTGGAAAAGTTGTTTGGTTATTGCCATTGTTAAAAACAAGGGAGCCAGAAACCTTTGCTGATCTACTCTAGATCACCCAAATCTATCTGTAGATCCTGCTCTACCTTCTGTCCATCCCTGTTATACAGTGTATTACAGCAAAAACTCCAGTTCTGTACTGTATAAAATATGACCACAACCCCACCTCAAGAGTGTTAGCCGGTCTTGTCAACTGAAATACAATACTTAATGACTCTGCAAAGGCCAACTACATGGCATGCCTTTCTGATGACATAAAAACCAAGAAGGTATTGATATAATTAAAAGTTAATACATTTCTAGCAAGTAAAAGGAAATCATGGCAATTAACTTGCCAACATTCATTTTAAAAGGGTTTTGTTGAAGCACAGAAGCTTAACATAATTCATTCAAAAACGCTGGGCATTGTCTACAGTGCACCCAGACAACCCCACTGACATTAGATAATTATTTTTTAAGTATTGATGCTTCAGGACATCAGCTGATTGCCAGGTTGGATTAGGTGGATACTCCGTCAGATAGAATTACAGCGCTAAATGCATATATAAGGGAAAGGGAAGTTGTAACATTCTTACATCCAGCTGAGTTTCTCAGTGTGGTTGATGAAAGCACAGGTGTCCAAATGGACCATTTTATCTTCTCAGATACCAGGATAGGCAGCCATAAGGATTCAGAAGTAGTGCCAGCTTCTTTCTCCTTCCCCCCTCCTATTTTGTGAGTTTTTAGTAAAAGACTGAGGAAAAACCTGGAAAAATTCAATAGAAGTGGTTCCTTAAAATTATTTGTTAACTGCTCTTCATCAAGAGATTCCAGGGCACTGTGGAGAAGTTTGAACAGAAACTAATTTACACATAACATATCAAAACAATATAAAACCTGTAAATAAACATAACAAAATATGAGACAACAGATTAAAATGCAAACAACTAAAGAACAAAGAAAACCATCTAACTAATTCTAAAAGAAATGCTCAAATTGGACAAATAAAAGGTCTTCACCTGGTGGCAAAGAGCTTGTAGTGTCTGCTGCAGGCAAGCCTCTTTGGGAAAGGAATTCCAAAGCTGGGGTGCCACATCTGAGAAGGTCCTCCCTTGTAGAAACATAATAGACCAGCCTATATGTTGAGATCTTTGCCACAACCTGCTGAAATCCATCTTGCAAAAGTCAGGGGGCAAGGCCTTTTTTCATCATGGCACTCAGTTTGTGAAACTAGCTCCCCTCTAACATATGCAAGGTCTGACTTTGATATATTTTTGATGCATACTATAGACCTTTTTATTCACACAGGCATTTGCTGATACTAATGCTGAGCTTTTAGTAGAACTGGCCAACTTCTTTTTTTGTGCCATATTTTAATGTGCTGACTTTTTGCTGTGACCTTCCCTGGAATGAATGAATGAGTGAATGAAACTGGAACTCAGGGTGGCTTACAAATAAAACTACAGATAGTTAAAAGCATACAAAAACATACAATTAAAATACAATTAAACTATATGCAACCTTAAAACCATGAAACAGACACTTAAAATACTAAAAAACAATTTAAAATAATACAAATAATGGCATAAAACAATAAAACAAACCTTGTAGAGCCCAATCCTAAACACCACTGGAATCACTGATGAAAGGTGATATAGAAATTTTTAAAACAAATAGCTAAACAAAACCAAAGAGGGAGCTAAAAGCAGGGCCTCTGCAGAAGATCTTAAGATATGAATATGGGAAGAGGCCCTCATTCAGGTATCAGGATCCTATGCCATATAGGACATTAAACTGTATGAGCCCTAAGATCTGGTATGAAGAATGCCAGAGGTTGTGTTGCATACTATGAAAAATGTGGAACCTGTCAGGTAAAATGATGCCTTGGTTCTCATTGGCACATGTCCCTTTCTGTGTGTTTCTGTGTCATTTCTTACTGTACGGACAAAAGTCAAATGAGGTGCTCTAGAAGCACAGCAGGATAAGGAGCTGCAGTGGGAGGCAGGAAGGCCGAGGTGAACTCCCATTGTGCCTTTTTTCTGACTACCACGAGCAGAAGCAGCTGAATCCTGATTACAAAATTCTTATCACCCAATGTGGGTGACAGTGAAAGGCAGAACTTTAGAAACTCCTGGTCATGAACAGTCTGGCTTATAAACAGAGGCAAATCCCATCTGGTGTCACTGAGCAGGAGAACGGGCAAATCATTCCATTTGTGTCTGTGACCCTACAGTGTTTTTCCCCCCAGCTCTTGTTGAGCTAGCCAGCAGAGGGTGGCAACGCTAATTAAGAAATCATGCTTCTAGAGCTGTGGAGAACTAATTGGTGATGTAAGAAAACAAATACAGCACAGAGTGTTTTGACTGGTTATCATAAGGGCAGGAAGCAAGAGAATCCTGCACTTTTCTGGAATACAGAAACAAAATCTGGCAAGAGAGGAAGAAGTATTTCATTTCTAAGATCTATTTTATTTTTAAAAAAAATCTATAAAAATAGATCTCCATTAATACAAAGAAGTAAAATAGCTTTCATTGTTACTTCAGTCTTGAAACTTTAGAGCAAGGGAAGCCAACCTAGTGTCCTCCAGATGTTACTGGACCACTACTCTCATCATCCTTAAACATTGGCCATGCTGGCTGGGGCTGTAGAGTCCAACAGCATCTAGACCTCGTTGACTATCTCTGCTGTAGAGGAAAAAGATCACATGTGGCGGACCCTGCTAGAGATCTGTAGATAGTCTTCGTTTAGTCAATGGGGGGATATGTTGATTGTTGTTAGGGGACATTGAGTCTTTTAGTTTTGTTTATGCCAAGATTCTAAACTACCTAACAGCCCTAGAAAAATGATGGGGAAGGGCATGAATGCCTATCTGTTGATTTCTATAATTTCAAAGGTGATTTGATAAGACCACTGTATATTTCTGCTCTCTTCCACCAGTGTTCTGTGTAATTCAAAGTTTCTGAAAGCAAACAAACCCATTCAGATAAAAGACAACACCATGTTTATTCTTTCCTAGCCCATGTGGCTGCTACCACACTTCATCTAAAAATTCCTAGCTGGAGTCCAAATATTGGGATATTACCAAATGTCTTGTGGAGACAAAGGGTTGATGTCCTTAGACTCTTCCTGTGAAACTATTTGGAGGTGGATGTGTTTTGTTTGGATGTGAGAGACCCAGGTTCACATCCTTGTCCCACACCTAAGTAGATGAAATGTAATGCAATGGGGCTGGTGTGGGGATTGGATTAGGGCAACAATTATAAGAGAAGGTAGATTTATCTAAACTGTCCCTGACCCTGGTTGCTGTTTGCTGAATATAGTTTTTCAAGCAGGGCAAATAACCATTTAAGGAAATGACTGAGATGTGGAAAATAGAACATGCAGAACTTTTTCCCCTTCCTCACCCAATGATGAAGCCCCAATTTCTTGGGCTGATTTTTAAAAATGTTTCTTAAAACACACACAACAACCTCAGTATTTGCCACTGTTCTTCCTGCCTAAAAAGATGAACAGTCCCACAGTTTCTATGAGAGAATTATGGGCAACTGAGGCCTAAAAACACTGGGGACAGAAAAGGAAAGGAGTTTTCTGGTATCACTGTTTGGATTTGTCCCTCTCCTATTCAACCAGTGTTGTGATATCATAAACCATTTTTCACATTTAGTTTGCAATCCCAAACACACTAGGGAGGTAAGCCCCAATGAACAAAGTGGGACTTCCCATAAATATGTATAAGGTTGCAGTGAATATCTCCCTGCTGCTAAGACAGCATCAAAGTAGGGGTAAAGTGTGACTTACATCAGTTGTGCTCAACATGTTTTCACCCAGAGGCCATATCAGCATTGTTCCTGGCACACCCTGAGCAATGTGTGTCAGCTGTTACTGGCATGTCAGCTGTAACAATCTATCCTAAGGCTCGAACTGACAGCAGGCCATGTGCCCATGTAGTATGCAGATGGAGGCAGGAGCCATGGTGCACATGATCTGAGCAATTTGACTATTTCTAACTCCTGGTATGGGTGGGAGAACAAAGGTCTGCATCTGTTGGTAGTGGGCTAGAATTTAGCCAGAACGTGTTTTTTTATTTCAGGGCACACATTGACACCCCTGCTTGTATACAGTCTAACATAAAATACATCCAGGCATTGAATTTGCAGTCTTTCCATATTTTTCTGTCCCTTGTAAACTAGCATTCATTCATTCATATAGTCATTCATTCACATCTACTGCAAAGAGAGAAGGGAGCTGAGGGAGGCCAAGGTAGAAATGTTTTATGAGTTTTGGTGGGCATAGTGGACAAGATTGGAAGCTTTGTCCCCTTGGTGTAGTTCAGCCTTCACCAACTTGGTGCCCTGCAGGTGCTTGGACTACCACTTCATGAGCCCCAGCCAGTATGGAGAACACATCTGGAGGACATCAGGTTATGTTCAAACCAGGTTATGAAAACATACTTCTTGTTATGGGGTAATTCTATGTACCATAAAACCACACTGTTGTTGTTATGGGGTATATTTGTATGTGCAATCAGAATTCAATGACCATATGATTAATTGGAGCGGGGGAGGATCTCTTCTCAATCATCCCAGAGTGCAGGACACGGAATAATGGGTTTAAGTTGCAGGAAGTCAGATTTTGGCTGAACATCAGGAAAAACCTTCTACTGTTAGAGTGGTATGACAGTGGAACCAATTCCCTAGGGAGGTGGTGGGCTCTCCAACACTGGAGGCCTTCAAGAGGCAGCTGGACCTGTCAGGCATGCTTTAATTTGGATTCCTGTGTTGATCAGGGTGTTGGACTCGATGGCCTTATAGGCCCCTTCCAACTCTGTGATTCTATGATTTATTAAAACATTTAAGATTACTAGTTGAAAGAGCATTTGTGATTTCTTAAACTCAACATACTGTTTAACAGAGTTAGATACAAATAGTTCGCTCCTAGAAGAAGGGTCAAGGTAAGTGAACAAAATATCTTAGAACATTTCTCATCCCTCATTTTAATGTCTTGTTAACACACTGGGGATAACGTTAGCATCACAGAGGCTCTATGATTTGAACTGATCAGAAGCTACAGCAAAGAGCCATGGAGGGTTTCTTTGGGTTAGTTCCACATTGCATATAGAGGGATGCAGTAGAGGTGAACCTTTACTATGTCTTTTCAGTTGAATTCATCTGCCTTCTGCTTCCTACCTACGGGCTGGAAATCTACAAATGGGTGAACTCAGCATATCTGACAGAGGGCAAAGGTTGTTTTTCACCACCTTTTCTCTGGAACCTACCAGAGATAAATTTAGAGCATCCTCTAATCTAATGTCTTTAATGGCTACGTAATCTTAAGAGCTTACACAGGAATTTAACCAGGTACTGGTTAGTCTACCTGACTAGTTCATTTAGGAATTCTATTTAGTCATTTTATAGGAGCACTCATGCACACCCACACCAACAGACACACAAGTCCTTGGTTGTCATGGGGAAGAAGACACCAAATAATCATTGTTTGGATAAGAAAGTAATAAATTGCAAAAACAACTGTCATTATACATCAAAATTGGCCTGGGCTTCAGTTCTGACCTCCAGAACTGTGTGGTAATCAGTCTCAACCAATGCTTAACTAGCAATGAATAGCAGAGAGAGAGATGGGGGGTGCTTCGACTTCCTAAGTATCGCCATGATAGACAACAACATATTTCCTACAAATGACCGTTGTACCTAGTCTGGCCCTTCCTCAGAAGAATCTGTTGCTTTTCATCATTTCATGTCTCACAAATATAATCTTGGACACTTGCACTCACCCATCCCATGTATTGAAATTCCCTAGCTAAAAGTGTTTTAATCCTCCCCACCTCTTCTGAGTGTTTCTGTCATCTTAGCTTACAAATAAGCATCAGCCCACAAGGTTGATCATGCACCAACTACCCTCTCTGGAACAGACAGCAATAATAAGAAACAGGAGAAGAAAGTGTAGAGACTCTGCTTCTTTAATTAGCTAGCATGGCAGATGCCTGACTGATCAGAAGTCCAAGAGCGTAAGGTATCTTGCAGCCTCAGACACTGATAGCCACTGAGTGAGATCATCTGCAATAATTCTTTCCCAGAGTGAAGGTTAAGGAGTCCTCCACCCATGTCCCAAAATAGATTTTCTGTTGAAAACCCAGCTAGTTACACGATTTCAGAATCGCACAGCCACTCCTTGCTATTATGAGATGAGAATTAGTGACCTCATTGGGTCATCCAGATACTTTGGAGTCCCCATAGGCAATCTGATGTGACTAAGAAATATGAAATCTTGGTAGTCGTGCAAATATCAGCCTTAATACACCCCTCCCCACTCAATAGACTGTGCTAGCAGGATATCCAAAGGAATGAAGGTGGCCTTATTCATGAGGCATGTTACCTTGTTTACACCTGCAGAAGCATAATTAGCATCAAGTAGAAATTGCATAGGAGGCATTGGTCCTTGCTCTTTTTATGCCTTTGAACAGGTGATGTGTTAACTTTATTGACAGGAGACAAAGGATGAGGACAGAGTTTCCAGGGATGCGAACTGCTGACACTACAATGTACTGACTTTTTTAAATTAAAAAATAGATATATATACAACCATGAGAGTGGCTGTATACTATAGCCAGCATAGATTTTTTGCATTCCACAATGTTAAATTGAAAATACCCCCATGCCATTCTGCTGCTTCTCATAAGCTCATTTCAAATCAAAACTTTACAATACTTATAGTCCTGAACTCAGAAACATTTGCTTAACAACCCTCTAAGTTTTCATGGCGATACACAAAACACTTAGAGAGAATGAAGAGTTCAAAGTGCAAAATGGGAGGAAAAAATCCAGACCCCTTTTGGCCTTTTTTCTGTCAAAGTTCTCATAATCTGTTGAAATTAATTAAAAATCAGCCATGATCACAGAGTACCTGTAATCCTATTACTGACCTTGCCCCATACTCTGATCTTCAGCTTCTGCAGTTTAAAAGTTAAAAAAATGCCTGGCTGATTTTTAATTAATTTAAGAAATTTAACATTGAAGTCTATTATAGCACCGGGCATGCTCAGTAAGTATCAACTGTCAGTGTTCTAAAAACTAGACTCACAGCTGTTTGTCTTGACTAATCGGGCTACACCCACGCCAGACATTTATTTCACTTTAGACAGGCCTGGCTTCCCTCAAAGAATCCTGGGAAGTGTTTGTGAAGGGTGCTGATAGCTGTTAGGAGACTCCTATTCCCCTGACAGAGCTCCATTGGCCAGAATGGTTGAACAGTCAGACCCTCTTCTGGGGATTGTAGCTCTGTGAATGGAATAGGGCATCTCCTAGCAACTCTCAGCCATGACTGTCTAATGTGAATTAAAGGTCTGGTGTGGCCAGGGACAGGTTTGGTTTAAATTTGGGTGGGAGATTACACATGCCTGCTGTAGAATAAAAAGGTGGGGGAAACCCTGAAAAAGAATGATACCATTCACAATGTTTTCATTTTGGAAAGGAAAGGGGCTTTCCCTTTGCCTAGTGCCCACCTGCCCAATCTCCTCCCCTCCCTCTTACCTCTTCTCCCTGCCCCTCCCCCAGGTCTGTTTCACCTATCCTAAGCATGATTGTACAGGAATAAATCCCACTGAACTAAAAAAGCATGCACATGATCAAACCTCCCCTTCCCTCCTCCTCCCTCTTGCCCCTCCCCTTCCTTCTTCCTCCTTCCCCCCAATCCCCTCCCCTTCTCTCCTCTCTCCTACCCCCCTCTCCCCATGGTTAGTTTCACCTATGCTAAGCATGATCGCATGGGAGTAAATCCCATTTCACTCAATAAGCATGCAAATGATCAGACCTGCCTTTCCCCTTCCCTTCTCCTCTCCCCTCCCCTCTTCTTCCTCCTTCCTTGCCTACTCCAGCCCTCCCTCCCTTTTCTCTTCCTCCCTCGTGGTCAGTTTCACCTATGATAAGCATGATTACAGAGGAGTAAATGCCATTGAACTCAATAAGCAAGCAAATGATCAATCCATTCTTGGCAAATTTGCACAGGATCCCATTTCTTACCTCCCGGATTAAAAAGCAGAGAAATTCACTAATAGGCAAAAAACCCCTTGCAGTTTCAGAACATGCCTATAGCCAACAGATATTTCCTTCAAACTTGAAAAAGCAGGGAAATTGGGTCACTATAGTGAATGTACCAGGGGAGCAGGAGACCTGACCACCTCTCTGAGATATTGTACTGCCTAACAAATTTGTCAAAATGCAAACACAATTCACAATCCAGTCCACTTCCTGTGTAAATGGAAACGAACTGCCTTCAAGTCGATCCCAACTTATGGCTACCTTATGAATAGGGTTTTCATGGTAAGCGGTATTCAGAGTAGCTTTGAAGAATGTGGTAACATGTGCCTCTGAGCATATGGTGAGTGGTGGCAACACCTGCAATCAGGGCTACATCTCCAAAGATGGAGAATTACATTTTTGTATGTTTGTTGGCATGGGAATCTGGCTTCTCCCCTCCCCTTTTGGCTAATTCTCTACCAGCAATGCTTGCTATGTAGACAACTTAAGAAAAGCACGAATTGGCAAAGATCTTATCAAAATTCAGAATGGCTCAACAAATTGCAATGGGAAAGGTGCTGAACTTGGATAGCTCACTATAAAATTACCACAAAGCTCACTAGGCAGAGCCAAGGGAGCCAGTCGGAACTACCTCATGGGCTATTATGGAAATAATAACATGAAACCCCTTTTTTTACCTGGGAAAGTGCTGTAGAAATAATTGATTGTGGCCAGAGTAAGTTAGTTGAATTTAATTAATCTCAGCAGGAATTAAGTTCAACTAATTCAAGGTCTGGCTCCAAACAAAATAAATGTAGATGTGAGATGCCACACTTGTGGGCTACAGTAAGTGAGAAATAATAAGGAATAATTCATGCCACTAAAAAAAAACTTTGCCAGCTAGCACATGATTTTGAGAAGAAAATGATGGATACGTGACCCCTGCCCAGCCCACAATGCAAGGCAGCCCTTACAGCTTGTCCTGCTGCAGCTCCTCCAACAAAGCCTCTAGTGCACATCACTGTGGAGCTCCCCTCCCAAAGAAAGATCAGTCACATGGGATTTCATTTACATTGTCAGAGTTTTCTGATGATCTTCCTATAGTTGTGATTCACGCTTACCTGGTAGTAAGCCCCACTGAACACATGGGACTTATTTCTGAGTAAGCATGCATAGGAATGGACTGTAAGGCTGCCATCCAAGGCACATTTACTTAGGAGTAAGTCCCCATTGAACAAAATCTCTCTCTCTCTCTCTCTCTCTCTCTCTCTCTGAACAACTCCCCCTTCAGAAAACTCCTCCCTGGGGCAAAGGAAAAGAAGCACTTGCTGGCAAACAACAGCATCTTCAGCATGCAGGGACCCATCCACTGCTCCATACTTACCTTCACAATTTTTTAAAAAGCAAGCCCTAATCACTTCCCCAAAGCTTGCTGCTGGCTGGCAGCCTGAGCTTGCAGTAATCATAAGAAAATAAGTACCTGGGCTTGGCTGTCCACCTTCTCTGTGTAAATTTCTATGTCTCAGGTCCTCATAACTCTGTCGTAACAACAACAGTAGCCCATCTTTCCCAAGGTAACCAGGAAATGTGCACGCTTTGCACTTGGGAATTGCGCAGCTTGATTGGCTGTAGAGTCAGAGGGACTCTGGGAGGGGGCTGCCTGTAAAAAAAAGTAACAGGACTGTGTCCTGAGGCATCCTGTTATGAACACACACCTGTATCTATTGGATGCCTGTGGTCCGTACATCTTCCTATTAGGTTCTTATACATCTGTAGTAGGGTTACCACCGCAGTATTTTATGCCTGGAAAAACATGATTCTTCCCTACATAGCACATTGATTGTGATTGCTCTGTGGAATACAATTACATGTGCTATAGCACCTATTGCTATAGATTTTCTTTTATGTGAATGGGGACAAGTGTTTTTATTGCGAATGAAGGAAAACAACACTATGAAGTAAGCTTTCAAAACGGTAAAAACATGGTATGCCAAAAGAACAGCATTCTGTTGTCATCCCAAAAGTAATACAAAAATCCTGTAACTGTCTTTCCCTGAGTTTTTCAATTAAACTCAACTCTCATAGGAATCATGTTATCAGTTTTTCCACTGCCACTGTTTGTCTCCCAGGGTTTCACAAGCCACTCTGGTGCTTTGAAGCTCCTGAAAATTGGCCCAGGCAGTTTTTGTACCTTCAAATAAAATTGTCCCTGAAATTTTGTCTCTGAATGGCATACAGTCTTTCAAATATCATGTTTGGGTCAGTCATTTCATATATAACCTGGATGATTCCTAATTTTTAATTATCACAGAATACAAAATATTAAAATTTCCAGCAAAACAGTGTGGTTAATCTGCAGAAATTCTATGTATCTCTACTCAAAATAAGTCTCTTTGATGGGATTTCCTCCCAGGTAAGTGTGTATAGGATTGCAGTTCTATACATTTTTTTTAAATTGGCAGGAACCAAATGTCAGCAGTATATCACTTTATGTTGTGCCTTTTTAAGATCCAGTCATAAAGAGATATCATGTATAATCATGTGAACATGATACTAAGTTTATATATTCAATTCCGTATTCAGATCTTCATTCCATTTGCATTTATAGTGATTCTTCTTATGACTTAAGAATGTGTTTCTAACTTTCCAGTTTCACTTTGAATTTGATATATGAATCTAAAAACTCAAAATGAAGTTGCTGGCCTAATAACCTATTCAGCTTTGAGTCTGAGTTAAAGACCTTGTGTAGGCACTTCCTCTGGTTGTAGATCTCATCTACTAAAGGTTGCTTCCATATTATCTATTTATTAAGCATTGGTCCTGATTTATTTGCAGAAAAGGTTTATTGATGTTGCATCAAGCAATTGTTACCCTAAACTTCCCAGTTCATTTCTGGTCATTTTCCTTACCTCAAAAAGTCATTACCCGCCCCCGGAAGCGGGTTTGTTTCCTTAAGAGCTCCAAATCCACTTAAACTGCACAACCTGAATTTGCTGATGTGCTGTTGATTCCCAGCTGCAAAATAGCAACAGTCTGGAAGTGCCTCAAAATAAATTTAGCTAGCAACCGTTGCCGTTCTTTCAAGCTTATACGTGATTCTTGATATTTGCTTCTAATCTGCTTAGAATAAGCACCTTATTTCCTGTAGCATAAGAACACAGCATAAGAAGATATAGCATATTTCATCCTGTAAACATATATTCACAGGCATACATGTTTTGTATTGCATTGTGTAATAAAAAGTACCTCCATGCATACTGAAGATGCTGAGCTGAAAGAAGCACAAGCTAGCTAAATAGAGAGGTGTTTTAAATAATTGGAGCTCTTTCTTATCCTGGGAGGAAATAAGTGGAGCAGAGGGACCTGCCTCATAATTAAAGGCCTTCAGTAATGTGCTCATGTAACAAGAACATTGCTAATTATCAGTTTGGTGTTTTGTCATTTCATTTTTTTTCTGGTGGCAAAGAGCAAGTGTACAAACGAGCCTTCAAATAGAAAGAAGATTTGGTGTGTTGTGAGAGGGAACTAAACAATTTTATGTTTTTTTCCTTCTCAAACGGTGATTTAAATTATTATTAAATTATTTGTATGAAACACATATCATCTACCAAAATATTTTGGAGGTGCTCCTAGATCATCCCTGTCACTTGGAAGTACAAGTGGCCTCGGGGCTAGGAGTGTCTGTAACCAGCTGGTGCACCAGCTACAATCTTTCCTGGTTAGGAATAACTGGGCCACTGTAATTTATGCACCGGTAATGTAGTGGCTTAACAATTGCAAGCCACTGTATGTGGGGCTACCCTTAGGTTTGGTTCAAAAGCTGCAGCTGCTGCAAAATACACATGCTAGGTCGCTCTGAGGGGGAACCTACTAGCATAATGTGACACCTTTGTTGAAGCAGTTACCAATATGCTATTGGGCCAAGTTTAAGGTTATGGTATTAACAGACACAGCCTTATACAGCTCAGGGCCTGGTTATCTGAGAGGCCTCCTCTCTCCCTACACGGCAGTTTGGTTGCTGTGTTCAGCTGGGGAATCTTTATTGGGGATGTGAAGTTCAGCAATAGGCTGGTGGGCTATAATAATAATAATAATAATAAACATCTGGTATCAAAAGAACTGAGAGATCAAGGATAATCAGCATAGTCTCTAAATAGAGACATACTACTTGTTCCAGTGTGTGTCTACTTTTTTCTGAAAATGGGGGCAAACAATGCTAGTCAAACACCACCCTTCTTTACTGTAAAACCTGGTGAGGTCAGCACGAGTGCATTTTTTAAATATTTCCTTCAGACAGATTTCGCAACTGATCGGTAGATCATAGAATCATAGAATAGTAGAGTTGGGGCCTACAAGGCCATCAAGTCCAACCCCCTGCTCAATGCAGGAATCCAAATCAAAGCATTCCCAACAGATGGCTGTCCAGCTGCCTCTTGAATGCCTCCAGTGTCGGAGAGCCCACTCCCTCTCTAGGTAATTGGTTCTGTTGTCATATGGCTCTAACAGTTAGGAAGTTTTTCCTGATGTACAGGCGAAATCTGGCTTCCTGCAACTTGAGCCCATTATTCCGTGTCTTGCACTCTGGAACGATCGAGAAGAGATCCCAGCCCTCCTCTATGTGACAACTTTTCATGTACTTGAAGAGTGCTGTCATATCTCCTCTCAGTCTTCTCTTCTCCAGGCTAAACATGCCCAGTTCTTTCAGTCTCTCCTCATAGGGCTTTGTTTCCAGTCCCCTGATCACCTTTGTTGCCCTCCTCTGAACCCGTGGCCAATGGAAATACTTTGCTGTAGGCAACTAGTGTGCTCAAAGCCTCAGTCCCCCCCCCCAGATAAAGGTGATCTTACAGGGTGGTGAAAGTGTTCTTCCTTCACTGTTGGGAACAGTATGTCTCTGAATACCAGTTGCTGGGAATCACAAAGGTGGGGAGAGCGCCTTTGCACTCAGATCCTGCTTTCAGGTTTCCCAGAGGCATCTAGTTGGCC
The DNA here is from genome assembly GCF_030035675.1 of Rhineura floridana. Classification (NCBI taxonomy): domain Eukaryota; kingdom Metazoa; phylum Chordata; class Lepidosauria; order Squamata; family Rhineuridae; genus Rhineura; species Rhineura floridana. Next base: position 90,494,971 of record NC_084482.1, on the reverse strand, counting down.
AGTGTGAGAACATGATGTCGGACTACATGGGCCTTTGACCTGATCTAGCAGGGCTCTTCATATGTTCTGATATTTAAGTGCTAAACATAAGAAAAAGCAGCTGTCACAGCAGGACTATAATTATACAGTGCAATGTTATCATCCTGCTAAGTGATAACAGGAATTTTAACACACATGGGTTGCACATGAGTGATAATTTGGTCATCTGTATGTACCTTCTGTCTTTTTGTTTTTACAGATCTCTTCATTCTGAGATGCAGTGGAAGCATAAAACAAATTGACATCTTTTTTCTTCTCCAGAGCAATTGAACTGTTTAATACTTTTAAAAGTTATAATATTGTTACCCCACTTTGGTTTCCCTTTTCTTTACCATTTGTCATTTTGATGATCTTGGGAGCAGAAGCGGGCTATTCTTGGATACCTAGAAATCATAAGCCTGGCAGCATCTGTGATCTTCCCCCTTTGACCTCATTTCTATCTGAAATGCTTACCACATATCAAAGCAGCCAGTGTATGCTTTATGGAGTCTGTTTTCTGTAAAGGATACAAGTACCCTGTCTTCACATGTTCAGCTTGCATTCACACACCTTTGTGCCTACTGAAAAATATGGGCTTAAGTGCACCTGAGCACCTTTGTGTTGGATAGTGGACAAATCTCTCTGCATTATCATACATTAACATTTCTTTTTGTTTTCTTTTTTTAACCATTCTTAAGCTTTTCAAGACCAAGCATCAATTCTCACTAATGTGCTGGGGGTCATCACAAGTCCCCCCTGCCCAGTGGATGTTGGCATATAAAAGCAGTCTTGTGATGTGAATGCTTTGCTTTACCATATATACAGATCATTAACATCCTTAATGTTTGCTAAATTTATGGTTTCTAGGATAAGGATAATATCCAGGTTAGCTAAATTGTTAGCCTGAGACATGGTGAATCACAATCTGAATTTGTCAACACATTCACAAGACTGATTTAATACGAAAAATACATGGGGACTGCAGCATAGTGAAAATTATTGTATGAATATGCTTTGATTCTAACACTATAAAGGTGTTTTCCTTTTCAGTGCTGTACTGAATATGTGATTATTTGAAGCTGTAGTCTGAAGAAATTCTTGTGGGAGCCAATTTCAGGTCCCCAGCACTGAGAGGAAGTTTCATGTGAGAAGGATATTATTTGGGGAGGATGCTTACTGGGATGGTAAATGGCCGTGATTTCGTCTAGGAACATGAAGAGCTGATTAACAGCAGGAAACATTAGATGGATCAGGAGCATTTCAACATGCTTTATAGTCAAGTATGGTATTCTTCTATGGTGGCTTTTACAAAGTAAATGTGACCATGGTTCTAATGAACCATCTGCCTCTTCAACACTGGCTGAGTTTTTATTTGGGCTGATAAAGTCAGTAAGAGATCTAAGACTGGGATAGACTGAATTTCCTCTTTGTTTCTTAAAGGTGGACTTTTTGTCATGAAAAATATGAGGCAATGCTTGGAAAGCCCATGCAATGACTGTTATACAACTGAATTTCACAGAATGTGCATCAACCTCCAGAGCTGTCAATCTGGAATCTATCATCAGTATGAGCACCTCAGATGAAGGCTTAAATTGTTTTTTAAGAAAGAATTCTGCACATAAGGTGCATTTTATACCAAAGTGCTTGGCAGGCTTTAGCGTACCAGGAAACCACAGTACAATAGGTTCACAGCAGGCTGGTGAGTCATTCTAGATAGAAGAGCTAGCAAAATGCACCTTAATAGCCCTCATCACTGCTGAGATAGTGTAATTACAACTCTTATACTGTGCATATATTATCCATCTGTTAAAGGGGGATAAAGGTAAATTTATTTGCAAGAAACCTTGGCTGTATTGTGTTTCTCTCCCTGGCAAGCTTGTAGCAATCCACCCCCACCCCCCAAAAGCAGTAAAACTAAGTTTGAAAGTACAGAGTTGTTACTTATATAGCTATCAGAGCAAATAGAAGATCATGTGAACATTGCCCCTAGAGGAAACAATGCCACTTGTTCAGAATCAAATCCTCTGTGCATCTTCAAACTACATATGTGTTGTGGAATATTTTGGTAACATGCTGTGTGGCTTTGGTTTGAGTTGTTTATAGCTCATTTGCTGTGCATCATTTCCCCATGTTTCTACATTGACTACACTGTTTCATTTTTGCTTTGCCCACTTACTGGATTGCTGTGTGATTACTGGATGCAATGGTAGGGTTTGCTTGTCTCTCTTCTTGTTCATTTTTTTCTCTTAAATGCTGTTGAGGTATGCTTGTATATTTATGGATGCTCAAAAACCAGAATCATGAGGAATGTGCCAGAGCAGGAAAAGGACAATTACTGTACACATTTTATAATCCTGTAAACTGAAAGTGTATGAATTTAGCTCTCTCCTGTCTTTAATAGTTTAATTTTGAATAGCTTAAACATTCCCATCTGTGCATGATGCACATGCCACTGGGAAGATATGTAATGTAAATGTACTGCCTTCAAGTCGATTCCGACTTATGGGCGACCCTATGAATAGGGTTTTCATGAGGCTGAGAGGCAGTGACTGGCCCAAGGTCACCCAGTGAGCTTCATGGCTGTGTGGGGATTCAAACCCTGGTCTCCCAGGTCGTAGTCCAACACCTTAACCACTACACCACACTGGCTCTCTCAGCCACATGAACTTAAATCCAAATGAAGACAAGTACACTGCAAGATGGCAAGGCAAACAAGCTGCCAGTCTGTAGAATGCTGGGCTGCTAAATTGATCATAAGAACCTCAGGACAATTTCCCAGTGGTTCCTAGAGAGCATTCCTCAGCTTGGGATGATCCCTGTCTCTGGCTCCAGAAGGCAGGGTCCAACTTCTGACCACCTGACCCAGGGGGAGGGGCCTTCCTGCCCTCCAGACTAACTCTGCCTTTCACTGTGGTCAGTTGGGTCAGGGCTGAGCTCCCTAAGAGCCAGCCTGTGTCTGCTTAATCCACTTAGCTTTTCCTCCTTTTTCTTCTTCATCTTTCCCCCCTTTGCACTCTCTTGCTTCCCCTCCCTTCTCCTTACTGCCCCTCTCCCTCAGCGCAGATGGGCCTGGGGAGGCACTTAGCAAGCTGAGGCCTAGTGTCACGATAACGAAGAAAGCTCAGTGAGGTGCATCTTCTTGGCCAGGAGAGGGACATCCAGACCACACTGTCATGCCTGAGGCAGCACAGATTTGTTGTGAACATGGACAAGAGTGCACTAGAGCCCACCCAGACCATTACCTTGGGGTTCAGTTTGACTCTCCCTGTTTTCACCGTCATCTCTCCCATGAACGAGTGGACAAGATTGTCTCTCTGACAGAGAAGGTCATCTTGTCGGGGTCCATAGACCAAATGGAGCTGGCAAAGCTTCACGGGATGCTGATTTCTTGTCAGAATGTTATAAGTGAATTGGTTCTGATTTCACTCGTGGCCCCTGCTTCAAAGCTCTTCCACTTGACAGCATGGTGGCTGAACAGGGCTGGGTGAAGGAACTAGGGCTCTTGGGGGAGGTTTTTAACATTGTTCTGGCTTCCTGGAAGGCTTCCATCCACTGGGCTTACAGCTTGACTTGGAAAGTCTTCTTGGACTCGTGCAGGACTAGGGGAGGGATCCTTCTGCCAGTGCTATTTTCGATGTGCTTGGGTTCCTGAAGTCAGGGACAGGCAAGGGACTTTGTACTAGCATGCTTAAGCATTAGGCAGCACCTGGTAGCATTCTGGGATGCAAGGATGATTTCTCCATATAGGCATAGAATCATAGAATTATAGAGTTGGAAGGGGCCTATGAGACCATCAGGTCCAACCCCCTACTCAATGCAGGAATGCAAATTAAAAGCATATCCGACAGGTAGCTGTCCAGTTGCCTCTTGAAGGCCTCCAGCATTGGAGAGCCCACCACCTCCCTAGGAAATTGGTTCCATGGTCTTACCACTCTAGTAGGAAGTTTTCCTGATGTTCAGCCGAAATCTGGCTTTCTGCAACTTGAGCCCATTATTCTGTATCCGCACTCTGGGACAATCGAGAAGAGATCCTAGCCCTCCGCTTTGTGGCAACCTTTCAAGTTCTTGTAGAGTGTTATCATATCTCCCCTCAGTTTTCTTTTCTCATGGCAAACATGCCCAGTTCTTTCTGTCTCTCCTCATAGGGCTTTGTTTCCAATTCCCTGATCATCCTTGTTGCCCTCCTCTGAACCTGTTCCAGTTTGTCTGCATCCTTCTTAAAGTACAGTGTCCATAATGGACACTGTACTCAAGATGAGGCCTAACCAATACCAGATAGAGGGGAACTAATACTTCACATGATTTGGAAACTATACTTCTGTTAATGCAGCCTAAAATAGCATTTTCCTTTTTTGCAGCCACATTGCACTGTTGACTCATATTCAACTTGTGAGGAGAGATATGATAGCACTCTGGCAAGAAGAACCAGAGAAAGGATGTGGCATTTATTGGATGTGCGCAGAGTGCTGTGTTTCTGCCTGGATAGGTCAGCTAGTTTCCAGAAGTGGAGGGTGTTAGGATCTATGGATTATAATGGTATTTTGTGGAATTAAGTTTGTGAAGTAAACACTAAGCAGTAGCAACACTTCAGTTTTGTAGAAATTGCACTGAGAATCTAGTATAAGAAAAATAACAAACGAAATTTATTGTAGAAACTACATTTAGATAGAAAAGACCCTGACTAACTAAATAGGAGATGCTGCAGAAGAGATGTCTGCTGCATCTGTGCTCCTCCTCAGGGAGCCATCTTGGCAAGAGGAACAAAGGAAGACTGAGGTCAGAGAAGCAGCAGGAAGGGAGATTTGTTTCCTCTGAGGACATCAATTTACACCTGGAAGGAAAGGTGAGCTTAGGACAGAGTGAACAGAACAGTCTAGGAATTTAGGGGGACTTCTCTACTTCCCATGTAGCATGCAATCCCCTCCCACACATTAAGCTGAGTTTCACATTTCCAACAGAGGGCCCTTTTTGTTTCTTTGGGGAAACAAAGAAGGGGAACAAGATTTCAGCATAATCCATTTCACATTGGTTGAGGGAAGCCATAGTGTTGGCTTACCAAGCTTTGGCAAATTGCCTCTGCAGCATTAAAAGGCTGTTTTGCTGTCCTGTATATCCGCAGGGCGGCCACATAGATTCAGAGCTTGGAAGTAACTCGTTAAAAATAACGAGTTACTTGTAATTTATTACTTTTCTAACTAACGAATGGGTAATTCCGTTACATTTTGTAAGTAATAGGACTAGTAATTTCCCTACTTTTCAACCACCATTTTAACGTTTCCAGCGTTACGTTTGGACGTTACTTGGGGGTGGGATCAACCGCATGTCTTCAGCTCCTGTGACTGGTGGACACAAGACATGTGCCTCACACTGAGCTTTTGCGCAGCCTCTCTCTTCCCTCGTGCTCTGTGTTAGGAGGCACGAGGGAGGAGGTGAAGAGGCAGGGAATCGTGGAGCTCTGGAGAGAAAAAAATGGACGGTGGAGGAGAAGGCAGCAGCAGAATGCAGGTGAAGAGCTGTGGAGGTAAGTGATGATGGTCTGTGTGTGAGTGTGAGTGTGTGCCTCCCGCGCATCCTGCCGCCGCCCTGCTCGTCACCCCCCGCTCGTCACCCCCCACTCGTCACCCCCTCGTGCTCCCCGCACCTCCTGTCGTCTCCCTCGCATGTCCTGCTGGCCCCCATTGCCGCCCCCGCCCATCCCCCTGCCGCTGCCGATTGCTGCCGCCACCCATCCCCCCCGCTGCCCATCCTCCTGCCACCACTGTCGATTGCTACCGCCGCCCATCCCCCCCGCCGCTGCCGATTGCCGCCTCCTCCCATCCCGCCTGCACCTCCGATCGCCGATGCTGCCCATCCCCCCGGCACCTCTGATCGCTGACACCGCCCATCATCGTCACCGATGGGGCGGTGTCGTGCACAGAGAGAGAGAGAGAGAGAGAGACCCCTTACCTGCAGTGGGACAGGAAACCAGAGAGAGAGACAGAGACAGACAGAGAGAGAGAGAGAGACCCCTTACCTGCAGTGGGACAGGAAATCAGAGAGAGAGAGAGAGAGAGAGAGAGAGACCCCTTACCTGCAGTGGGACAGGAAACCAGAGAGAGAGACAGAGAGAGAGAGAGAGAGAGAGAGAGAGAGACCCCTTACCTGCAGTGGGACAGGAAACCAGAGAGAGAGAGAGACAGAGAGAGACCCCTTACCTGCAGTGGGACAGGAAACCAGAGAGAGAGAGAGAGAGAGACCCCTTACCTGCAGTGGGACAGGAAACCAGACACACACACACACACACACAGAGAGAGAGAGAGAGAGAGACTGTGATGCTTCCTTCCCTGGCTCTCCCTGTCAGGTTCCTACCTGCTCGTGGTTACTGCCTGTCTCTAGGCACCACCAGGGACTCCACCAGTCCGGACCGCACTCTCTTATGGTTTACCTATCCGCTCTAGCACAGATCTCAACAGATCCCCCTGCTAGGCAACCACCAGTAACGTCCCAATACTAGTATTCCCAGAGACTCTGAATACTGGTATTGTTATTCTCTTCACCGCTGCCACCATTTGTTACAGTTCCCCTTCAGCCTTGGTCATTACCTTACCCTCCCTTCTGGTCTGTGAAACCCCAGCCAAGGATCAGGCCTTTGGTAAACCAAATTAAGTATTTATTAAAGATAACAAAGCTAACAAGATTAACAAGATTTCTTCTTAAGGCACATAAGCATATGGTTTTACTCAATACTAATTCGAACTCCACCCCCCTCCTTCTCCACTCTCTCCTGGCAAACAACTCTCTCAAACCCCACCAAGCAATCCACTCTTTCTCTTCTCCCCCCCCGATTCCACTCTCACTCTTCCTTTTATACATTCAGCCATTTTAAACACTTAGCCAATCATCTCGCGTTCTACTGCCCATTCACTCCCCCTCCTCTTTCACTCCACTTACCATGTATCTTCTAAAACAACAACACTTACCATATATACATTAATATAGGAACATCACATTTCCCCCCCCTTAAACAACAGCAGAGTATTATTCCTGTTCCAGGATGTATACGTCGCGTTAACAAATAAAAGTCTCTATGGGGAAAATGTCTTTCTTTGTTCCTCTGTCTGGTCACGTCACTGCAGTCCCAGCCACTTGCCTGGAAAGTCCATCGGCCAGTACATTGTCCTTGCCTTTTATGAACTGGAAGTCCACTTGATAGTCCTGTAAGGCCCAGGACCACCTCTGCAGCATAGTGTTATGGTTTTTCATAGTCTGCAACCATAACAAGGCCCGATGATCCGTAGTCACTGTGAATCTTCGTCCCCACACGTATGGGCGCAACTTGTTTAGTCCCCACACGACCGCTAGGCACTCCTTCTGGACCGATGAATAGTTTTTCTCCCTCGGCGTCAGCTTGCGACTCAGGTACGCCACTGGATGTCTGGTGCCTTCTCTCTCCTGTAGCAAGACGACTCCCAGCGCCAGGTCCGACGCATCTGTAGCCACGATGAATGGTTTCTCATAGTCTGGTGCTATTAATATGGGTCCTTGGCACAAGGCTTGCTTCAGTAGATCAAAAGCCTTCTGACATTCATCTGTCCATACCACATGCTCAGAACACTTCTTCTTTGTTCATTCATGCAAGGGGGTTGCTATTTCCCCAAAGTTTCTCACAAACTTCCTATAAAATCCAGCCACACCCAGAAATGCCCTTACTTGTTTTTTGGTTAAGGGGATCGGCCACGCTTGTATTGCCTCCACCTTGCTCCATAAGGGGGTGATTTTCCCACTCCCCACCTTATGTCCTAAATAGATTACTTCCTTTAGTCCAAACTGGCATTTCTTAGCTTTTATTGTGAGGCCTGCTTTTCTTAAGGCCTCCAATACTGTTGTCAGGTGTTGGACATGCTCAGGCACCGACTTGCTAAAAATGGCCACGTCATCGATATAGGCCACTGCAAAATCTGACATGCCTCGCAACACAGTATTGATTAGCCTCTGAAATGAACTTGGTGAGTTCCTTAGTCCCATGGGTAAGGTCACAAACCCATCTGGTGTACTGAAGGCAGTTTTGGCTCTGGATTGCTCATCTAGTTCCATTTGCCAAAATCCTTTACAGAGATCTAGTGTAGAGATAATGGTTGTTGCCCCCAATAACTCTAACATTGCGTCTACCCTAGGCATAGGATACGCATCTGGGACAGTAATTTTATTGATTAGCCGATAATCAATGCAAAACCTTGTCGTTCCATCTTTTTTCGGAACCAGGACAATACTTGAGGCCCAGGGACTGATGGATTCCCTGATCACTCCTAATTCCAGCATCTCTTCCACCTCCTTTTTTTTTTTTTTACAATAATTTTTATTCAAATTTTCATAAAACATAGAAAACAAAATCATAAAACATTCAAAGACAAAAAACAAAACAAAACAAAAATGATTAAACAAAAAAAATAAAATGTTGACTTCCCATTTGTCACATATCAAATCAGTTATAGGTCTACAATATATAACAATCCTGTCTCTTAAATCATATTATAAAATCACTTTCCTCCCGTAGTTATCTTAATTAATCATCAAATCTCATAAACATTACTTTATTCTTTCCACAAAAAGTCAAAGAGAGGTTTCAATTCTTTAAGAAATATATCTATCAATTTTTCTCCAAATAAACATGTCAATTAATCCATCTCGTTAATAATTATAATAATCTTATTGTCATGACCATAGTCCAAATAAACATTTCGATTAATCCATCTCATCAGAATCTGTTAGGTCCAATAATTTCAATAGCCATTATTCCATTATCCCTATTAGTTCCATCTTCCATCTTCAATAGTCCTGTTAAGTCCAGTAATTTCAGTGTCCAATCTTCCATTATCAGTATTCCATAATAATCTTGCTGTTGTAACCATAGTCATATAATAAGAGTCTGATGGGAATTTCCTCTATCCCAAATATTTTCTTGCCATCTCTTCCACCTCCTTTTTGATCTCATTCAAAACTTTCCCATTCACACGGTACGGAACAGATCTGATTGGGGCATGATCTCCAGTATCAATGGAATGTATAACTATACTGGTTCGGCCAGGTTTGTTGCTAAAGAGATTCCTATAGGTTTTCAAAACTCTCAGAATCTCTTCTTTTACTTCCTCCTCTACCTCCTCTGACCATTCCACTTGATCTACCCCTCCTTTGTCTTTGCTTTCCTGTACCAAATCTGGAAGTTCAGGCCCACTTCCCTCAGGGAATAAGGTAACTTGCAACACCTTTGCATCCCTGGTATGGTAAGGCTTTAACATATTTACATGAACCACTTTGCTTTTGTTTAATTGGTCTGTGGTAATTACATACGTCACCGTGTCAAGCCTTTCTCTGATGGTATATGGTCCTTCCCAGTTAGCCTGTAATTTGTCATGTTTCCTGGGTATGAACGCCATAACCATATCTCCCACATCATACACACGTTCTCTGGCTGTTCTGTCATACCAGTAACTTTGCTTCACCTGTGCATGACTCAAATTCTCTTTCACTACTTCCATCATTGATGTTAATTTATTGCGGAATTCCAATACAAAATCTACTACAGAAGTTTTGTACTCTCCCAGAGTTCCTTCCCATGAATTCTTTAGCAGTTCCAAAGGTCCCCTCACTTTTCTAGTAAACATTAGTTCAAAGGGTGAGAAGCCTGTTGACTCTTGAGGGACTTCTCTGTATGCAAACAAGAAGCATCCCATCATGCCCTTCAAAACTCCATTAAATCTGGTTCTGTATTTGCTAGGTACTATCAATTGCTTCTCTGGTTCACATTCATCCTTTCTCTCAGCAGGCATCCACAATCTATATAAAATCCCATTCTCACACACAACTTGATTCCTCAGTTTGTCAGTGAAAGGAATCTGTTGGGTCAGAGCTTGTTCCTTTATCTGCTTCAAACTTATATCTTTTTGCAGCTCTTCCCTGAATTGATCTGCTTCTTCCCCAGAGACCACTTGATACAGTTTGTCTTCTTCAGCAGGCCTGCTAGTGGTTGCTATGGTGACCTGAGGCTGGTTAACAGATTCCACCCTGTTTGTTTCAGCCCCCCTTAATATGGCTTCTTTTTCTCTGCCAAGTTGCTGTCCGGTCACTACATAGATCTTTCCTTGGGCGCCCATTACATCCCTTCCCAGTATTACTGGTTCTTGTTGCTGGGCATTAATGCCTACTTTATATTGGCCCTCTCGGCCTCTCCAAGTCATATCCACCAGGGCCACAGGCAAACTTTCTGGTTGACCTCTCACTCCTTGGATAGTCACAGTTTCCTGAGGTAATATTAACTCAGATTTTATTAAATCTGGCCTCAGTAATGTCTGAGCGGCACCAGTATCAAGCAATGCCCAATAATTTACCCCTTGTACTCTCACTTCCTCTCTCAGACTTGAATCAAGGTCTGTTACTTCTGTCCAGTTTATCTGGCAGAACTGAACCTTTTTTGCTGTTTCTAAAGCCTTGGGCTCTGTTTTCACTGTCCTTGTCTGAGCAGGATTACTAATGGGGTTGGCAACCTCACATTGAAAACGTAGGTGCCCCGGTCTACCACATTTGTAGCATAATTTCTCCTCACTTTTAGGGTACACAGATCCACTCTGGGGTGTCCTGTGCCTTTCAGATTTTAATGGAGGACTCACTCGCTGTGGTACCACATCCCTTCTGCCAGCACTATATGGTCTGGGTTTAAACTCTCTTGATGTTTTCCCCACCCAGCCAGTTCTATTGGAGGCGAAGTGATCCGCCATCTCTGCGGCCTCCTGCACAGATGTAGGGGAACGGTCTTTGACCAGGAGCCTTATTTCTGGTGGTAACTGATGGTATAATTGATCCAGTATCATGAGGCTTTTCACCTCTTCCACTGACTGAGCTTTGGCACTACTCATCCACTTTCCAAATATATCCATCAACTTTGCTCCCAGTTCCACAAAAGACCTCCCTGTCTGTATCTGGCAATTTCTGAAAAGCTTTCTAAAATAATCAGGCCCCAGTCTGAATCTTTTAAACACTGCTTCCTTGAATTCAGCATAGGTGACGGGCCTGTCTGAGGGGAAATATTGGTATACCTCAGCCAATTCCCCTTTAATCAGGTTTGATAAATACTGCATGTATTTATCTTCAGGTAGCCCCCACAACTGAGCTGCTTTTTCAAAGGTGCTGAGGTAAATTTGAGGATCTTGACCAGGCTCATAGACAGCAAAGTCCTTTGGAGTAATTTTTATTTTTGCTCCATCTCTGTCCTTTCTTGTTTCATCAGAATGAAACTTCTCTCTTTCAAATTTTAACTTTTCTACTTGTAATTCGGCATCCACTGCTCGTTGCTTCTCCCTCTCCTCAAACCCCATTCTCATTCTCTCAGTTTCCATCCTCAATCTCTCAGCTTCCAACTCTCGCTGTTTATCTTTTTCCTCAGCCTCAAAGACCCGCTGCTTTTCTTTCTCATCAGCCTCCCTCCTCAATCTCTCAGCTTCCAACTCCCTCTGCTTGTCTTTTTCCTCAGCCTCCCATCTTAACTTCTCTCTCAAGTACTCTATATAAGCGGGATTGCTTAAATATCCTTCTGGGGTCTCTTCCCTGACAGGTTGTTTTTGCTGGGCAGTTGCAAATCCTATAAGTGCTACCCTTAATTCAACTACCCCTTTACCCTCGTGAGGTAAATTGAATGTTATGCACTTCTCCACCAGCTCCTCTCTTTTCATTTTTATGTATTCAGCCATGGTGTTTGAGTTCACTTACTCTTTGCCACACACTCTTTGCCAGTCACTCTCACAAGAAATCTTGTTTTGTTATTTCCGTTTGCCACACAACTATTAGGGATTCTCCAGTATGCGTACCACCACTACAGCCAACACCTGTGACGTAGTCTCCTTTGTTCGTATCTGGATTCTCTGTTGTTCGTATCCCACCGCTACTGACACCACGTGTGATGCTTCCTTCCCTGGCTCTCCCTGTCAGGTTCCTACCTGCTCGTGGTTACTGCCTGTCTCTAGGCACCACCAGGGACTCCACCAGTCCGGACCGCACTCTCTTATGGTTTACCTATCCGCTCTAGCACAGATCTCAACAGATCCCCCTGCTAGGCAACCACCAGTAACGTCCCAATTCTAGTATTCCCAGAGACTCTGAATACTGGTATTGTTATTCTCTTCACCGCTGCCACCATTTGTTACAGTTCCCCTTCAGCCTTGGTCATTACCTTACCTTCCCTTCTGGTCTGTGAAACCCCAGCCAAGGATCAGGCCTTTGGTAAACCAAATTAAGTATTTATTAAAGATAACAAAGCTAACAAGATTAACAAGATTTCTTCTTAAGGCACATAAGCATATGGTTTTACTCAATACTAATCCAAACTCCACCTCCCTCCTTCTCCACTCTCTCCTGGCAAACAACTCTCTCAAACCCCACCAAGCAATCCACTCTTTCTCTTCTCCCCCCCCCGATTCCACTCTCACTCTTCCTTTTATACATTCAGACATTTTAAACACTCAGCCAATCATCTCGCATTCTACTGCCCATTCACTCCCCCTCCTCTTTCACTCCACTTACCATGTATCTTCTAAAACAACAACACTTACCATATATACATTAATATAGGAACATCACAGAGACCCCTTACCTGCAGTGGGACAGGAAACCAGAGAGAGAGAGAGAGAGAGACCTCACCTGCAGTGGGACAGGAAACCAGAGAGAGAGAGAGAGAGAGAGAGACCCCTTACCTGCAGTGGGACAGGAAACCAGAGAGAGAGAGAGAGAGAGAGAGAGACCCCTTACCTGCAGTGGGACAGGAAACCAGAGAGAGAGAGAGAGAGACCTTACCTGCAGTGGGACAGGAAACCAGAGAGAGAGAGAGAGAGAGAGAGAGACCCCTTACCTGCAGTGGGACAGGAAACCAGAGAGAGAGAGAGAGGCCCCTTACCTGCAGTGGGACAGGAAACCAGAGACAGAGAGAGAGAGAGAGAGAGAGAGACCCCTTACCTGCAGTGGGACAGGAAACCAGAGAGAGAGAGAGAGAGAGAGAGAGAGACCCCTTACCTGCAGTGGGACAGGAAACCATTGTCCTTATTTGTACACAGCTCTTAACCAACCCCTGGTGCAGGGGAGGGCTGGGGAACATGAGATCCCTGCATTCTCATAATGAGAAATTCTCCAGTTGCATTTATTGAAGTGTCTTCCACCCCATTAGGGCTAGCTGAGCCTTTAGCGTTCTTTGAACCTTGAGTGAAATTTTACCTATTCATATCATCACCTTATCTCCTCCCTCAGCCATAGACAGTTCTTATTCCTTGTTTGGGAGCTGCCACCTCCTGAAAAATGGAAATCCCCTTCACAGGAGAATGGGTGGTTTCCTATCCTCAGGAGTTTTATGTACCTAGAAGTTTAGGAATACCCCCTTAACAAGAACATAATTTCTTTTACTAGGTGTGTGAGTGGGGGCTTTTTTGTTTTTTTTACTGGCAGACAAATCTTATCTGGCTGCTGGTTGCTGGGAAATCAGTGTCTTCTGTCAAAATCTTTTTAGAAATGTAATGTTGAATAGTTTGCTGAGGATAAACTGTCCTGGTAATATAATTTAAGGGTGAAATAAAATATTTATAATAAATAAATATGCAAATGATGGATAGAACTTCTCAGTGTGCAGTTAGCATTGTTTTTTGTACCACTTCATTCTCCCCTACTAATTTTTAAAAATTTATTAAATTTATATCCCAGCCTTCTTTCTAAAGGAGCCCAAGGCAGAATTTAGACTCTTTCTAAATCCTTGCTTCCAGAAACTGCATGCACTAAAACTGAATTTGCCCAGTTGCACCTGCATGCCAACTAGTAAGTGAAATGCCATATGTTGAAAAGCAGGGTGACAGTCTTCACTTTGAATCAGGAAGGTCCAAATTTGAATCTTGTGGAGGAGCTGTTGCTCAGCTATAGAGCATGTGTTTTTCATGAAGGAGTCTCTAAGTTCATGCATCTCCAGTGTTAAATGATCTTTGCTAGCAGAGCTGGGAGAAAGTCATGCCTGAGATCTTGAGAAGCAGTTAGCTGCCTGTCAGAGTAAATGATACTGGATGGATTACATGGATCAGTGGTCTAGCTCAGTAGAAGCAGATTTATATGTTCGCATTTCTTTTTTAATCAATTTTCTCACTGTACCTTTGATAACTTGAACCTGTTCTTGTGTAAAAACTGCCTAACTGTAGTAGTAAATGGGAATTGTGGAGTGCAGTGTGGGCTGCTTTGACCAACTCACATGCTTCTTAGTACCAAACTAGACTGAAGTTGCTGTTTTGGATGCACTTATAAGTGACTAGCTTCAGAGTGGTATGTGTGTTAGTGTCTTGCAGGAAAAACAATAGTCCTGTTCTTGGCCTTTTGGCCTCTCTGTGACTCTAAAGCAGGGGGTCTCTGTTCATCATGCTACAATAAATGTAGCAATAAATAAATGAGGGGGGGCAGAGAGAGCAATGGGCTGCATAACCTCAGAGAGAGAGGCGGCGGCTGTGGGCTGAACAATTCTCAGCGCTGATGTGCCTGTCCCTCCACCTTTATCTTGCTGTAGATAGCCGGGACGAGGTCCAGAACATCCAAGAAGCATGCACAGCAGGATCTTGGTAGGCATGCCTTTATGGAATCGTATGGCTTCCTTTATGGAATCAATCCATGTCTTGTTTGGCCTTCCTCTTTTTCTACTCCCTTCTATTTTCCCAAGCATTATTATCTTTTATAAAAGATTATTCTTATTTTGTATAATCTTTTATAAGACGTTTCATCTTGATGCAGTTAAAAACCATTCAATTGCTTCAGCAGCAAAAAAAGTCATTAAGTGGTCTGCCAAGACCCTCAGTAATGTTCAAGTAGTGGTGGTGAGTTTGGAAACCCCTGGTCTATTGCCTTGCTGTCTGGTTGTGAGCTTACAGGATGCGTTTGGCTGGCCAGGGTTGGATGCTGGGTTTGAAGAATATAAGGAGAGCCCTGCTGGATCAGCCAAAGGCCCATTTAGTCCAGCGTCTTGTTTGCACAGTGACCACCAAGATGCCTGTGGGAAGCCCACAAGCAGGACCCGAGTGCAGCAGCGCTGTCCCCACTTGTGATTCCCAGCAAATGGTACACAGAGCCATATAGCTTGTGATATGAAGGGCCTTTACTCTGATCCAACAGGGCTCCTCCAGCAGCATTGTGGCATACTTGTGTGCAGGGCTGGATTACCCACTAGGCCCCTGAATTAGTGCCTATGAAACTCCTACAGGTCTACAAGAAAGTTTGGGTTCTACAAAATAAGTTAATTAATGCAAATTATTGTTTGATGTAGCAGTTTAATAGTGAATTAAATGTCTGGTGTGAATGTGGCCTGAGTCTTAGCAAATAGTGGCAAATTCAAAAGTGCAGGGTCTCTTCATAATAGTGACTCCATGCCCTCTCACAGCTATGCCCACTTTCCATCTTCTCTCATCTTCCTTGTTCTCCTTGTCACCTCCAAGTCCGCACTTCACTACAATAGATGTCACTTGGAGCTAATAAGGGGGGCTGCATGTTAGCCATTGAGAAGAGTCTTCTCAGGGCCTGGCTCACTTTCTTTCACTCTGTTGGCTCCAATCATCATAAAAGGACAATGACTCGATTCAGTGGCTAATGTGCCCCCCTTTCATGCTGATTGACACATATATAGGAATCTGGCTGGGACCCTGGTCCCAAAAAAGTTAGGGGTCTATGACCCCCCCACAACCCTGGATGACTACATCTCTGGTTAGAAGTAGAAAGAAAATAAAGTGTCTTTTTGTACAACATGCAATCAAGTTAAGGAATTCAGGGCTGAATGGCCACTAATTTGGATGGCTTAAAAAAAAAGATGCATCTATGAAGGATTATGTGTATGAAGCACATGATAGCTAAATGGAATCTACATTCAGCGGCTGTATACTTCTGGTTGGGACATCCTGATTTGCTTATGGGCATTTGAAGTAATTTGTTTGGCTGCTGTTGAAGACAGAGTAGTTATGTTCAGATGTAATGCTAAACCATGGTGGCATATTGTGTGAATGAACAGCTATAGGTCACATACTCTCTTGTCCCATGCAATCAGAAGCAAGGGACACATTTGGGAGATATTTGGGAGATATTTGTTGTTGTTATGTGTCTCCAAGTTGACTACAACTTATGGCGACCCTACGAATCAGTGACCTCCAAGAGCATCTGTCATGAACCACCCTGTTCAGATCTTGTAAGTTCAAGTCTGTGGCTTCCTTTATGGAATCAATCCATCTCTTGTCTGGTCTTCCTCTTTTCCCACTCCCTTCTGTTTTTCCCAGCATTATGGTCTTTTCTAGTGAATCATGATGTGTCCAAAGTATGATAACCTCAGTTTCATCATTTTAGTTTCTAGTGACAGTTCTGGTTTAATTTGTTCTAACACCCAATTATTTGTCTTTTTCGCACTCCATGGTATGTGCAAAGCTCTCCTCCAACACCACATTTCAAATGAGTTGATGTTTCTCTTACCCTCTTTTTTCACTGTCCAACTTTCACATCCATACCTAGAGATTGGGAATACCATGGTCTGAATGATCCTGACTTTTGTGTTCAGTGATACATCTTTGCGTTTGAGGATATTTTCTAGTTCTCTCATAGCTGCCCTCCTAGCCATCTGATTTCTTGACTATTATATCCAGTTTGGTTAATGACTGTGCCGAGGTATTGATAATAATCCTTGACAAGTTCAATGTCCTCATTGTCAACTTTAAAGTTACATAAATCTTCTGTTGTCATTATTTTAGTCTTCTTGACGTTGAGCTGTAGTCCTGCTTTTGTGCTTTACTCTTTAACTTTAATTATCATCATGGTCTGTGGGTGGGTAGGAGGCGACAAGGGAGGAGGTGCAGAATGAGACAGAGTGGAGTGGAGAAAACAATTGTTTAAAAAAATGGAGTGGAGGGGAAAAGGAGCCAGAGGGCACGAACATGGATAAAAGAGAAGGAGGCAGCAGCAGAATGGAGATAAAGAACTGTGGAAGTGAAAGATGACATGTGTGTGTTTGCACTTGGTACACAAAGTGGCCTCCACCACCCTGTCTGGCTACTGTGCTGCATTTGCAGTATTTTAACATTTTTGCATCTCAGGGGAAATGTTTGCTTGGGTGAGTCTCCCTTAGTTGGTGGCAGGGCAGGGTCCAGCAGGTGGTTAAGTGTGAGAGATTATGCTTGCTGGCTGAGTGGGGGGGGGTTGCACTTGATTTTACATGCAAAGATCTGAGTAGTGGCCTCTGCCTCCCTCCCTTACCAGTGGAGAGACCACCATTGCTATAAAAAGAATTATTCTACTCCGTCTGTATGTGTGTGTGTTTATTTTTAATGTTGTTTTAGGCTATTTAGATGTGCAGCAGCCAAGGCCAGCACCTTGCAGACTTTTTTTAAAAAAGTAACTGAAACGTAACTGTAGTGATTACTTTTGAGAAAAAGTAAAGTAATCAGTTACTTTCAGAGCAATTGTAATTGTAACGGTAATTACTACTTTTTTGGGCCATGTAACTGTAACTGATTACTTTTTAAAAGTAATCTTCCAAGCTCTGCATAGATTTCATACATTATCTAAGCACATTATCTAAGCACTATAAGCTTGATTCTTGGGCATCTTCAGATGCTGCCTTCGGCTGGAAGGTACTGCAAAAAGTTGTGCAGTCCTGATTTGTAGCATCCGGAATCTCATTCTATAGGAGACTTCTCTGGTATATCCCAAACCACTGGGGGGGGGATCGTACTGTGATTTTCTATTCCCAGGGGTTCCTGGAGGGCATTCCTGCACCTCTTCATTCCGGTTTCCGCTGAGCGTTTCTGGATGCTTACTGGCTTCTGCTAGTGCCATACATGTCGGGTGGTAGTTAGGGACTTCCCATGGGATTTCCTGGATTCTCTTATTGTTCTATTCTCATGTGTTCTGTTTTCTACCTGTTAGTCATTGCCAACTGGTTGTTACTGGTTTTGTTTTCACTACTTGAGTCTCTCCTTTGTTAGTAGTGCTGGGGGGACTCAGCTGAGTCACTGTTCCTGCTACTTCATTGGAGACTGAGCTTGAGGGGTTACCCGAACTCTTCCAGCCACTCTGGAGGGTGGGATGGCCCCTCCCCATGGATCAGATAGTTGGAAGTTGGACCCTGCCTGCTGGAGCCAAAGAAAGGTGCCATCCCAAGCTGAGGAATGTCCTCCAGGGACTCCTGGGAACAGAAGCGGTAAGAATTTTCATTTTGCCATCAGCAACAGAAGTAATAATCCTGCCTAGTCATTGTGAAAGCCTAGGGGAAGACTATTATATATTGTTCTGAACTAAATCCTGCTCCTTATACCTCAGCAAAAATTATTTTTGTGAGGTGAATTAAATTCTACATCCATCCTCCTTTCCTTTTCATGCTAGCTCACTAATGAATTCATATGTATATATATCTGCCCCACCTTCAAGAGTAATTGTACAGGATCTAAGCCACTTGAACTATTTAAAACCCAGCTTGTATGCTTATCCCACAAGGGACATCAAGTTAAGCAGGTTTGTGCACATTCTTAACAACCATGTACCCTTTTATACTGCCCTCTCATGCTGCAGCATCTTAAGATATTTTCCAGTAAAGTTGAAGTGAGGAAGGGGGGGGGAACCACCAGAGCCCTTCCTGTTTGAAGGTTATGAAAATGTGATTAGATTTTTTTAAATATGTAGGCTGACATAAATTGTCCCATAAGTTAAGAGGACAGAAAAAGAACTTGCTTTAGTTAGTCAGGCACAGTAGGACAGGGTAGGACAGACAAGCAGGAATTTCACACTGAAGATGGAACTGCAATGATGTAAGCATTTTGGAGGGCTTGTTTCCCACATTATGTTTTCCTCCTGTGTGGATTAGGAAAGTTTCCTTCCCTTGCAGCTCAGGTGAGGCAGATGATACGAGGCATATTCCTTTGCCAGTTTGCACACAAATAGTTGCACAACTACAGCCTACCTTTCATGGGGTTCCCCCATTATTATCTATCTCCTTCTGTTGCAAAAGCTCATATGGTTTTTGTGTGCCGGTTTCTATTGTCAGAAAAAACATTTGGGGGAGGCGGGGACTGTTAACAGTGGAATGATCAAGTCTTTTTGCAGGAATCATCACCTCTTTTGATGATTAAAAAGTTTCCTTTTAGTACAATCTTTTAAAAAGAATCCTTCTTTACTTAACAGAGCAGTGGGAACAATCAAGGACACCTCCATAGCGCAGAGCTCATATAATAACTAAAAAAGCAAATTATTGGTCTAAGACACCCCATTTCCATGTTCCACTTGCATTCATCAGTATATTTATAATATGAACATTACACATTTCAGTCCAGAACAATACTGTGATAGGATGATCAAAATGCCACCAGTCATATTTGAGAATTCATTAATGAAATAAAGGATGCTGCAGTTATGATAAATTTTTTATATTTATGCAATATTATATGAGAAAATGCTTGTGTACCAGCTGCAGATCATTGACAGGTACATCTATCTCACTGCTGTACATATGGTATGCATGCACTAAGATGCAGCTGCCAATCATGGCCCAATGAGTGTACACAGATGGGGATATTCACATTTAATTATCACTTTTAACTATCTTCATGTAATTCGCATGTGCTTTCTTAGATCAAAATACTATCCATGTCACACATGAACAGGCTCTGAGTCAAGAGTGATTTAGTTTAGCTTTTATTTCAACTAATCCTCTCTCACTGGGTAGTGGTCCAGTTGTGAAGAAGGAGTGTGGAGATGTCCTCAGATTCCAGAACTGGCTCTCCCGCTATGCGTACCACTGGGACTGTAACAGGGAGAGGATTGAAACTTCTTCTCCCACCTGGACCACTGCCATGGGGTATGTAGTTGTGGAGGGGCAGAAATAGCTCCAGCAAGGAGATGAAATACAGAAGTTCCTTAGTTACTTACTTAGAAGTGGTTCCCACACCTGTACAACAATGTTGGGAGGGGCCATAACTCAGTGGTAGAGCACCTGCTTTGCATGCAGAAGGCCCCAGGTACAGTTCCCGTCATCTCCAGGTAAAGCTGGTAGAGATTCCCTGTCTGAAACCCTGGAGAGCTGCTGCCAGCCAGTGTGGACAATACTGAGCTGGATGGGCCAATGATCTCATTGGGTATAAGGCAGCTTCCTATGTTCCTGTAAATTTGTTCCCAAGACTATGCACCAAAAATTGTCTATGAGATCAGCCCATATACCCAGAGTGCTGCTAAAAGATTCCTTAATGATTTAATGTCATTGGTCACCCTGATGGATGACCTTTATTGGGAGAAGGACAAGGGGAGTGTGACCCTGTTATTCTTACTTGATCTCTCGGCAGCTTTTGATACCATTGACCATGGTATCCTTCTGGGCTGACTTGGTGAGATGTGTATCGGAGGCACTGTTTTACAATGGTTCCGATCCTATCTCCAGAGTTGTTTTCAGAGAATAGCATTGAGTGATTGTCTTTTGGCCACTTGGCAGTTGTGCTGTGCGGTGCCACAGGGTACCATCTTGCTCCCCATGCTGTTTAACCAGTCATCAGGAGATTTGGAGCGAGGTGTCAGCTGTATGCTGACGATAACCGGCTCTATTTCTCTGTAACATCTGAATCAGGAGAGGCCGTGCAAGCCCTGGACTGGTGCCTGGACTCGGTGATGGGCTGGATGAGGGCCAATAAACTGAGTCTGAATCCTAGCAAGATGGAGGCACTGCGGGTTGGTGGTTCCCGAGTTCAGATAATTGGTCAGTTGCCTACTTTGGATAGGGTCATACTCCCTCTGAAAGAGCAGGTTTGTAGTCTGGGGTGCTCCTGGATCCATCTTTGTCGCTAGAGGCCAAAGCAACCTCAGTGGCAAGGAGTGCCTTTTGCTATTTGGCTGTTTCTGAACCGGGATAGCCTGACCACTGTTGTCCATGCAATGGTAACCTCCAGGCTGGATTACTGTAATGCGCTCTATGTGGGGCTGCTCTTGAGGTTGGCCTGGAGGCTGCAATTGGTGCAAAATGCGGCAGCGAAGGTGCTCACTGGGGCAGGGTATCGCCAACATGTCACCCCACTACTGAAAGAATTGCACTGGCTACCTATTAGCTATCGGGCTAAGTTCAAGGTTCTAGTTTTGGTGTACAAAGCCCTGCACAGCTTGGGACAAGGATACCTGAAAGACCATCTTACCCTTTATATACCCAGACAATCACTGCGCTCTGCAGGTGAAGGCCTCCTGCAGATACCATCTTATCAGGAGGTCTGTTCTGCACAACATAGGAAACAGACCTTTAGTGTTGTGGCACCTACCCTTTGGAATTCCCTTCTCTGTTATCTTTTCAGTGCCTACTGAAGACCGTCCTCTTTCAACAAGCCTTTTCAGTAGAGACTTTATCCCAGTCTGTGTCTGTGTTAGAATTGCTTTTTAATATATTTTGAAGCTTTTTTTTAAAGAAAAGGTTTGTAAAGCTTTTAAAAAATGTTTTTAAAGATGTTTTGTTTTAATATGCTTTTAAGGATGTTTTGTTTTTAATATATTTTAAAGTCTGTTTTTATGATGTTTTAAAGTGTTTTTAGTGGTTTTGTTTGCTGCCCTGGGCAAATACTGGATGGAAGGGTGGGATATAAATGAAATGAAATGAAAAGAAAGAAAGAAAGAAAGAAAGAAAGAAAATTAATAAATGCTGGAGCGTTTTTATGACCCAGTGCAAATCGTGGTATTTGGTTATGTTTTTGGCTGCTTCCACACTGGGCATTTATTGTGGAACAGTGGTTTGTTTGTTTTTGCTCATTTTTTAACATGCTCCCATGTTTTCCCTGTTTTGCTTCCATTTTTCCCCCAGAGCTTTAGAAAATCTGACTTCCTGTTTTACTCTGCCTAACTTCTGCACAAAACCCTGAGGTGTATGCATGACCTGTCACGTGACTATTTTGGCTGTAAAGTCCAGTAATGGCCTGTATAGATTGTGCTCTAGTCCTTTTCTTCCTTATGGTCTGTCTCTCCTCTTTAGGAATCAATTCTATCACTTTAACCCTTCCTTTTCATGGCCTTTATATCAGTTTGTTTTCCCTTCTAACTTGTATGGGGGGAGGCAGCAAAGGGGGAGGGAGTACTTAACAGTTGTCCCTGCAGATCATGGTGCAAATGAACATTGCCCCCTCCACAACATTTAGCGGACCTTTAGCATGGTGGCACCTGTGGAATTCCCTGTTCTTAAATATTAGACAGGCGTCATCTCTTGTTATATTTTCAGCGCCCATTGAAGATCTTCCTTTCAACAAGCTTTTTAAGTTGAGACCTTATCCCAGTCTGCGTCTATGTTGGAATTGCTTTTTAATATGTTTTAAACCTTTTTTTTATAAACAATATGCTTTTAACCTTTTTTTAAAAGCTGTCTTGAAAGCTTTTTTAAAAGAAGTTTTTGAATATGTTTTGTTTTAATGTATTTTAAAGTCTGTTTTTATGATGTTTTAAAGTGTTTTTAGTGCTTTTGTTTGCTGCTGTGGGCTCCTGTTGGAAGAAGGGTGGGATATAAATCAAATAATAAATAAATAAACATTTGAGGGTGGGGAGAGGTGGACTGATCACTTAGCTACAAATCATTATTTGGATTTCAGAAGTCTGGAAGTAGAGTTGCTATTCCTACTTAAAGAAGAATAGCAATTATTGCATGTTGCTATACTGTCCATGTCTGGAAGCATCCTTTGAAACAGCCTTGTCTTATGCAGATGACCATTGAGAATCCATTCCTCAGCTAATTTTTTACTACAAGAGAGCTGTTCTTGTATTTTGCACATTCCTGACAATTTCTTTTGATGGCGCCAAGAGCTTGAAATGAAGCAGATGCAGTGGCTCAGAAAAGAAATGCTAACAAAGTTATGCACAGGTCAGGAGTAGCATCAAGGTGCTGAAAACAGCAGTTCACTAGGAGAGTATAAAGCAGGGAGAGAGTGGTACCCGTTCAATGACAGTCAGATGAAGTGGACTCTAGGCAAAAAAAGCTGATGATGTTATAGATTTGCTAATCTTTATGGTGCTACAAATCTCTTTGGGTTTTTGTTTCTGCAACAGAGTAACATGGGGTACCCCTCTGGAATCCAGAGAGACATTCACAAACTTTGAAAGCACCATTTAGAAGACAAATTTCTTTGCTGACAAAGACATTTAAATTGTAGACACAACCTTAGGTGGCAGACTGTCTTGAACACTATGCAGCAGAGTTGATAATGAAGAGGAATCTCTGTTGTTTCCTATGGGAATTAATTAATTCTAAAAATTAATTAATTCTAAAAATTACAGATTTCGCAGCAGAAATCTTTTGCTTGAATGATCTAAGTGACATGGACCAGTAATTTCCATAATCTAGGAACTGTTCCATGAAGCAGTCATATTCACTCATAGGCAAAAAACCTTGCGGTTTAAGAACGTACCTATAGCCCACAGATATTTCTATTAAACTTTAAAAAGCAGGGAAATTGGGCAGCTATTTCATTTCATTTTCATTTTATTAAATTTATATACCGCCCATAGCCGAAGCTCCCTGGGCGGTTCACAACAATCAACATAAAATACAATAAAATACAATAAAACACATATTTAAAACAGTCTTTAAAAGCTTAAAATTTAAAGTTTAAAAACATAAACATTTTTACACATACTAAAATGCCTGGGAAAAGAGGAAAGTTTTAACCTGGTGCTGAAAAGATAGTAATTTTTTAAATAAACAATATGCTTTTAACTATAGCTTTTAGCTATAGTGAATGCACCAGGGGCGCAGGAGAGCTGACCTGCTGTCTGAGATATTTTACTGTCCTACAAATTTGTCAGAATGCAAACACAATTTGGGCTGGTCTTTCACAGTCCAATCCACTTGCTGTGTAGCTTGCAAGAATTTGGTAACATGTGCCTCTGAGCATATGGTGAGTGCAATCATGTTTGAAAATGGAAATGGACTGCCTTCAAGTCAATCCTGACTTATGTTGACCCTATGAATAGGGTTTTCATGGTAAACGGTATTCAGAGGTGGTTTTACCATTGCCTTCTTCTGAGGCTGAGAGGCAGTGACTGGCCCAAGGTCACCCAGTTAGCTTCATGGCTGTGTGGGGATTCAAACCCTGGTCTCCCAGGTCGTAGTCCAACACTGACCTGGGGGAGGAGCAGGGAGGGGAGGGGGAGGAGATTGGGTGGGTGGGTACTGGGCAGAAGGGAAGCCCCTTTCCTTTTTTTATTTATGTATTTATTATTTGATTTATATGCCGCCCTTCCTCCCAGCAGTATCCCAGGGCGGCAAACAGAAACGATAAAAACACTTTAAAACATAATAAAAAGACCTTAAAATACATTAAAACAGTTTAAAACAAGCTTTAAAAACATCTTTAAAAAAAGGGTTAAAAACATTATTAAAGAAAACATATTAAAAGCAATTCTAACACAGACACAGACTGGGATAGGTCTCAACTTAAAAGGTTTGTTAAAAGAGGAAAAGTCTTCAAAAGGCGCCAAAAAGATAGCAGAGAGCAAAAGGAAAACATTGTGAACAGTATCATTGCTTTTCAGCATTTCCCCCACCTTTTCATTCTACAGCAGGCACATGTAGCCTCCCACCCAAATTTAAACCAGAGCTGTCCCTGGCCACATCCACACCAGGCCTTTATTTCACTTTGGACAGTCATGGCTTCTCTCACAGAATCCTGGGAAGCGTAGTTAGTGAAGGGTGCTGAGAGTTGCTAGGAGATGCCTTGCTCCCCTCACAGACCTTCAATCAGAGTGGCTGACTGTTAAACCAGTCTGGCCACTGGAGCTCTGTCAGAGGAATAGCAGTCTCCTCTCAGCACCTTTCACAAACTACACCTCCCAGGATTCTCTGAAGGAAGCCATGACTGTCTCAAGTGAAATCAAAGTCTGGTGTGGGTGGGGCTTCCTGATTAGGCAAGCCCAGCAGCTGTGAGGCTTTTAGAACACTGGCAGTTGGTTCTTACTGAGCATGTGTTATCATAGGCTTCCAGCCAAAATTTCTTAAATTAATTAAAAATCAGACAGGCATTTTTTTAACTTTTAAACTGCAGAAGATGAAGGTCAGAGTATGGGGCAAGGTCAGTATTAGGATTACAGGTACTCTGTGAACATGGCTGATTTTTAATGAATTTCAACAGATTATGAGAACTCTCAGAGAAAAACGGCCAAAAGGGCTCTGAGGTTTTTTTCTCTCTTTTTAGACTTTGAACTCTCGATTCTCTCTGACTGTTTTGTGTATCGCCATGAAAATTGACAGGGTTGTTAAGCAAGCGTTTCTGAGTTCAGGACTATACGTTTTGGAAGGTTTTGCTTTGAAATGAGCTTATGGGAAGCATCAGAATGGCATGGGGTGTATTTTCAATTTAACATTGCGGAATGTGAAAAATCCATGCTGGCTATAGTATACAGCCACTCTCATGGCTGTATAATTACCTATGGGAATAATCAGTACATACATACTGGTGTTGTTTGTACATCATGGTAAATCATAATAAATGGTTATCACAAACATACCCTCTGGGCTGTTTGTCCACACTAGCAAACCTCTCCAACAAACCATGATCAGTAAGCCAAGATCAAATCATGTTGGGAGCAACCCATGGTTTAGATGGATCCCTAAATGAAGGGCTGTGGTTTGTTTCCTCCTAGCACAAGTTGGAAGAAGCAAAGATTGGTGTGATCAAGATTGGCATGTTCATGGTAAACTGTTAACTATGGCTTGCTGTGACATGCGAACAAGGTCACAGAGAGCTCATTTTCAATCTGACCATACTATAGTTGAATCATTCTGATTCCCCCTGCACAACTGTTAAAGATACAGAAGACCTCTTGGTTGCCAGGCCCAGGAAGGGAGAATTTCACCTTGTGGTTTTTCCCATTACAGTGTTGCAAGAAAACCTGCACTTGGCTGAATTTTCTCTTCTCTTAAAGACACAGAATCATTCTCAGGCCCTGAGCCTGGCAATCCTATACAGCACCTACCCATTTAACAGTACAGGGTCTATACTGGTACCAGCAGCTCTTCACATACTCACCCTGCACTGATACACCTTCTGCAAGTGAGGTAACTCAAATAGATGTGTCATTCACTGACACAGAAGTCCCCACTCCAACACTGATGTGTTTTCACCACTCCACTGCCTCCATAGGCACATATTCAAAACTAAATATACATAATGGTATTGTGGGGAAATCACTTGTTTTCCTCCTCCCCTCCCAGGTGTGTGTTAGAACAGTAACAGAACAATTTAATGTTCTCCTTCCAAAATTGTGATAGGTAGTCTGGAGCTAGAGGAGTGACATCACAAATCTTGGGATAAAAATGGACAATCTTTGGACATATTTACTGTTTGATTGATTGACAGTCACCTTTTTTTTAGGTCACCTTTCAGGGCCAAGCCTTCATCAGGTGGCTTTCAACATAAAAAAAACCACATACAGCTTTCATCTAATGTCTAATGGTTGCAGTGTTATGCTTTCCTGTTGTATGTACCCATACCTTTCAGCTGGAATGGGGAAAGTGTTCCCCCTCCCTTAGTCAGGAAGTGCCTGGTCTCATAAGGCTTCATATAAAAAGTGATTATACATCAGAGAGCCAGCCCTGTTATGTTCCTCAACACATCAGCGATATGCAGCCTTTTTTCTCAGCCCATTTAAAACATTTTTCACCATTGCAGATGAGATTAGAATCATCTCCCATTCTTCTCTTATTTTACTCTCATTTAATTGATGCAAAAATAGTCTCTAGGTGAGCGTCCAGAAACCATTTACTAGTGCCTAGCATCCCTTTTGTTTCTGTGTATTTTCTGACTCATACAACTGCTGGTTGTATGGCACTGGTAGTATACCAGCCTACTGGTACTATGCATGAAGGTAACTGTGTATAGGCCACTGTCTAGTACACACAGAATCTGGTATAGATTGACTTTTTTGTGTGCTTCTGTAAGTAGGCTTCGCCCAGCACCTTCTGGGGCATGCTAAAAATCAATATATACAAAGTTTTGCATGTACAAGTGGCCTGTATGTCACCATGTTTGTGCAACTTGAAATCAGTATGGATACCATGCTACAGATTATTGGGAAAGTTTGCCCTTTCATAACTGCAGCTTTATTTATTATGGTGTAGGGGGTGGAAGTGCTATTTTGATTAAATAAAGACTTTTAGGAGTTAGCTATCCTGAGTATTGGTTGGGGAGATTTGCAAAGAGTGATATGACCTTGGTGTCTTAGTCCACAGAGGTATACTCCCCTACATTTTCCTAATTTTTGGGCATACTTTGGAAGGTTTCTTTAAGTTAAGAATTTGTTCCACAGTTGCAGGGCTCTTTTCATCTCTAAGCTCCTGATTCTTAGGTTTTGTTGTGGTTATTTTTAATATCCTGTCTTTATTTAACAGCTGAGATAGCAGGTTTAGGCCTATGCACCCTTGGGGAAGATTTTAACATTAGCAGCCACGAAAACACATCTGATAAGTTGGGAAACTGTCTGGGATTTATGGGAAATGGACATCTATTTAATTTATAAACTTATTTCAACGTAGCAGAGGCTGCTCTTGTCCCTGACTCTTCTTCATATTTACCCGTAATGACAATAGCATGCAAGCATTACCATTATTTATGATTTTTTTACTCAGTGTGGGCTTTCCTCCCACATCTTACTTGATGTCATAATTCAGCTCAAAGGCAATGTTTATCTCTAGTGAAACTCCACTAAAACTAATGTAAGTGTTTTGAAGGCAAGGATGACCTAGTAATGAAATTTTCCATGCAACTCAAAAACCAGTTGCACACTTACTTCAGCATTGCATAACTTCGTGAATAGAGGTAATTTATAAAGCAAAAAATGCTAATAATTCTGAAATCCCCTACCCCTATATTTAGGCCAGCAAATATCCTATCTACCCTCCCCCAGTCCTTTTTCTGGCCTCACCTCACACTGTCCTTCCATTATCAAAGCTTACTCCGGCCCCCTTGCCAGTGAATGCACAGGGTCAAGGGTTCTTGTTTTCTCCCTTCCTCTGTATCTACATAGAGTCTTTGTCAAACGTTAGTTCACCTTAGCTCACAGGTTATCAGCAGCAGTCGTCCAGTTCAGGTGGAGAATAGAGAAGACCCCATTCAAGAATTCTTGAGTCTAGGGAGGTACCAGAAATTTTCTATTTGGGAGTCAGACTTCAGACAGCAGAACAGTCTTTATAATATATGGTATTTATTCATATGTTGCACAGTACAACTCATAAAATGCATTCTAGGTGGCCTTAGCCATCATTGCAGAAAAAGAAAAATAGAAATACATATCAGCATGAAATAAATTGCTGGATATCTATGTAACATCAAAGCAAAAAACTCTGAAGGCACATCTTAGTTAAAACAAGTTAGAATAGATGAAGAAGTGAGTTAAACTCTAAGTCATGTAACAGAGTCAAAGTTACAAAGTAAATGGAAATACATAATACACCACCCATTAGATGCCATGAATGGAATAGATGGATGGTTCTCCTGCTTTCTTCAACACCCCCCCACAGCAGAGCTGAGGGGTAATGTGCTATAAAACCTGGCCTTTTATATACTTTCTTATCTAAGGGAAGGAGTGTTCCCATGGCCTTATCAATTATGCTGCCTGTTAGAAGCAGCACTAGCTGTCTGATAGAAGCAGCCACGCCATATAAGGAGCTTCCTCTTATGTCATGTTGACATTTTGCCAGACGTCGGCTGTCTGCCCAGACATCTCTATGTATGTTCCAGCTGCTTTCATAGGAAAAATACAGCTTTAGTCAGGAGACAGAGGCAAAAGGGGGGCAGTTTTAAATTACTCCTTTTATACTATTTGGTTCTTATGCATTATACATATGTTGCAACAAACAGACTTTATAAGCTATTTCAGCAAATCTTAAGCATATTCTAAGCAATATAAAACAAATGTAAATGATTTCAGCACGTTTTCTGCATATTTTAAGCCATTATCTAGGCTGGCCCATTACAGGATGTTCTTAACACTTTCCCATGTGCCATTTTCCCACTCAGTATTGCTTCCCCCAGTTACTTTTTACTTGCTGGGGACAAGATATGGATACTCAAATCTTTTCTATTCTGGAGATAAAAAGCAGGGAGGGGTTGGATGCCATTTCTTCCTGTGCTAGTGTTTGGCCAATCCCTTTGAGATGGTTTACATTTTTGTTACATGTAAGTTTAGAAGCTTACCTTTCTAATATTTTAACATTTGTAGAGAAAATGAGTGTCTATAAGTACACTGATAACATGCCTCATGTAGACATGGTTGTTCATAGTTCCTAATTCTATTTCCACTTATTTATGGAGTTTTCTTTTCAAATAGTTATGGATGTTGACTGGCAGACATGCATTGGAATAAACAGCAAACTTATTTGTCGCATGAAGTGTAAATTGGCCCTTTATAGTCTGTAAAGTTCTGTTAGAATATCTTGCATTCTCCACTGCTTTGTGGTAAATTATTAAGGCTTAGCAACTACAAGTTTCATTCTAATTCTTTGCTGACTCCTGCTGAAAAAGGCAAAAGCACACTGCCTTTGAAAACTAAATTTTCAACTAAAAATATTGAATGTCGCTTTTCTATAAGCATATGTGGAAGTATACTGCTTTGCAGAGTTGGCAACAGGGGAATGGAGAGTGAAAAATGGAAAATATGCAACAGCATATTGCCTCCTCCCTTTCTCATGGAGGATAAGTCTATCAGTGTCTACTAGCCATGCTCTTCCCCTACTGTCGGAGGCAATATGCCTCTAAATACCAGTTGCTGGGAATCACGAGGGGAGAGTGCTATTGCACTCATGTCCTCCTTGTGGACTTCCCATAGACATCTGAGTGGCCACTGTGAGAACAGGATACTGGACTAGATGGGCCTTGGCCTGATTAGCAGGGGTCATATGTTCTTTTTACAACCTGGAACTAAAATTAAGCTATGAGAGATTGTCCCACCAAACACCCACTGAGCACATTTTTGAAATCTGATTTCTTGGCCTTCAGGGAAAACAGAAGCAAGATATAGTTGTGTTTTCCTTGCCTGCTGGAACTGGGCCTTGTTTCATGAAATTAAAAATGGGTAGGGAAGAAGGGGGGAGGGAATTCAACAAAGGAAACAGTATATGCAGCAGCTTCTGCAACATTCCTACAATGTGAGATCTTTCCTTGTTGGCTCTCACTTAGGAATGGATTGTCGGACCAAAGAATGGTATGGTTCAGAAATGCCGCTTAAGCCAGGCTGCCACTGGCTATTTTGCTACAAGGATGAAAATACGATATGCATGTGGCCATAAACCATGTCTTGCAAAATGCCCCTGAGAAGGACATCATGGATTGGATCCTTTGTCACTTGTCTGGGGATAAAAGCAGCGACATGTCAGACACACCCAAGGATGCTGAATGCTGGCTGCCGAAATGCTAGAAGAACAGCCTTGGAAAGATATGGGTTTAAGTTTAATTATATCAAACACCCAAGTGGGTGCAAAGTGCTTGGCAAAGCAGGCAAAGACACTTTCTGTTCTCAGAATGGCCTTACAATTGGATGACTTCATTCTCAAAATCTTTACGCGTAGGAGGTCACAGACATCACTGAAGATGGTTTTTCATGTAATGACAAATGAGCAGGGAGAGTTCTGGTTCTCCCACATGTCAATTTTTGTTTTAAGTTTTGATGACAGTAATGTAACACTTTGGGAAACTTGAGTATAGATATTTATTTTAAAATATGCAGCCATTTGAGACCCCTACCTTGCTAACACGGAGTGGGGTTTTTTTGCTTTTCAAAGAGGAGATACGATTGCGTATGGCCCTGTCTTAATAGCCACATGAGTAGGACATTTAAAAGATTGTACCTCCAATGTTAAACTAAGACAACAACAGCAATAGCACAACAAATGAAAGGACTGGACTGATTTTCTCCTTGTTCTGGGAGAGAGTGGCCAAAAAAGAATGTTTAAGAATTTATCCTAAATATTTATCTACCTGTAGATGGTGTGAATAATAGTCTTAGCACAATAAGTATGAATGCTTTGAGGGTCCAGTTGAAAAAGAATGGCTACCACATTATCCAAAGGTTCTTCCCTTTTCTTTAGACAAAGTTGCTTTGTGCCTCATCCTGTTTCTGGTTGTAAGTAGATGGCATTGCTGTTTCCATATTTATTTATTTATTTTATATTCCGCCCTTCCTCCCAGCAGGAACCCAGGGCAGCTGGGAATGTTTGGCTCCAGGATTGTTCCATCTTGCACTGACTTTGTGACCATGCAAGTTCATGAAAGGGTATTTTCAGGTATCACAAATTTCTACCAAATTGGCTCCCTGTGCTAAATTTGTAAGCATATTTGCCAGGGGGCAAATATTTTCATACATCCATGTAGTCAGGTGTGAAGAATCATTTCAGGAAAGCAAGAAGAAAGCCTAGAATTTGGAATGTTACAATCTGAGTACCTATATTTCTGCAATTGATATATAATCATGTTTTTCAACCACAAATTTAATTCACTAAGTAGTTTTTGATTGCTTTCTGTTAGTTATTTGTCAAGTCTTAAGTTAGATGAAATGTGGATATAGATATGAAAAGCTATTCTCATACTGCACCCACATCTAACTACTACACACTATTTTTTTTAAAAAAAAAAACTGTTTCAGTCCTTGACTATCAGGTGATGTTGCTAGCAAAAAGGGTAGTTGTCAGCTGCTGAACGTAAGAATCATCTATCTAAGAAAATCTATTTCAGGAATACCCAACATGGTAGTCACCAGTAGTTGGACTACAGCTCCCATCTTCCCTGACCGTTTGCCCTATTGGGCTGGGGCTGATGGGATTTGAAGTCCAACAGCATCTTGATGGCACCACTGTGGCTACCCCTCAATCAGTAGCCAGTACCATCCAGATGCCTCTAGGAACTTTACAGGCAGAGCATGAAGGCATCATATTTATTCCATTGTTTTATCTCAGTTTCTGGTATTCGGAAGTATACTGCCACTGATCATAAAGGTTAATAGCTGTCAATATATTTATTTCCCATAAATTTGACAAATTCTTTTTTAAAATATCTAGGCATATGTGATAAGTCATCCTCACTACATCTTGTTGCAGTGAATTTGATGAGTTAAATTATGTGTTGTGTAGAAAAAGTCCTTTTGTCTTGGGTGCTCCCAGGTCCTAGTAATAACATAACAGCCTTGCAATTCAGTGAAAGAGAAGACTCCTAAAGCTTAGGAGACCTGGCTGTAGATCATAGCTTTGGCAAATCTCCACATTTAAACTGTTTCATCGCCTACATTCATAAAACAGAGATATTGTGTTCCTTATGTGGTGAAATGCATATATATTATAATATGAGATTAAAACACAAGGACTCTGAGACTGAATTAGGCCGATATGCTATGTACTTTTCACTGTGGTCAGGAGGATAGGATGCTTCAGAAAAAGTATGCAAAGAATCCAGCAGTTACGGAGTGACCTATTCATACCCTATGAGTTTGTTGTTGTTATGTGCCTTCAAGTCAATTACGACTTATGGCGACCCTATGAATCCATGACCTCCAAGAGCATCTGTCATGAACCACCCTGTTCAGATCTTGTAAGTTCAGGTCTGTGGCTTCCTTTATGGAATCAATCCATCTCTTGTTTGGTCTTCCTCTTTTTCTACTCCCTTCTGTTTTTTTCAGCATTATTGTATTTTCTAGTGAATCATGTCTTCTCATTATGTGTCCAAAGTATGATAACCTCAGTTTCATCATTTTAGCTTCCAGTGATAGTTCTGGTTTAATTTGTTCTAACACAGGTGTTTAATGGGAGGGGGTGCATCACCCTTTCATCTGGCTAATGTATGCTCATGTAACTTTGTAGTATTAATTTTTCTAGCCACTGGACAGTGGAGAAAACATGGGTCAGTGGGGAGTAGGGATGGGTGAGAATTTCTAATCAGTTCGCATTTCAAGCAGAATTTATCAAATTTGCACTTTCTGAAACAATCTGAGAACCAAAACATAGCCATCCTTTGAAATTCACATTTAATAGACTTTTGGGGTGCAGTTCACCAACTAAACAATATTTCCCAAAATGCATATATTAGGGAAAAGTGTGCATAAAAATGAATATATGAGTGAAAATAACATGCAAAAAGGCGCAATGAGAAATGGCTTACAAAAATGTGTACCTTTGTCAAAACTGCCTACAAAAATGTGTTTATTTAGAGAAATTCGCAGTAAAATGGTGGAGAATATTCATGAGGGTTTTTTTTTTTTAATTGCAGATTGTTGCAGAAATGTAGAGAACTGAATTTAACATTAGAAAAGTAAGAAACTGAGAGAACCGAAACTGACAGATCTGAGAGAACTGTTTGTACATCACTGTTAAGGAGTCCTCAATTTGTTTTTACCACCAAGACAATATGACGCATTGCTTGCAAAATTTGTGGAGTTATACCATTTTGGTTGTCCCCAAGAGCTCATATTCCTTCTCCTATATAAGAACATAAGAAGAGCCTGCTGGATCAGGCCAGTGGCCCATCTAGTCCAGCATCCTGTTCTCACAGTGGCCAACCAGGTGCCTGGGGGAAGCCCGCAAGCAGGACCCGAGTGCAAGAACACTCTCCCGTCCTGAGGCTTCCGGCAACTGGTTTTCAGAAGCATGCTGCCTCTGACTAGGGTGGCAGAGCACAGCCATCATGGCTAGTAGCCATGAATTTGTCTAATCTTCTTTTAAAGCCATCCAAGCTGGTGGCCATTACTGCGTCTTGTGGGAGCAAATTCCATAGTTTAACTATGCGCTGAGTAAAGAAGTACTTCCTTTTGTCTGTCCTGAATCTTCCAACATTCAGCTTCTTTGTTTTTTTTTTTTTTCAATAATTTTTATTCAGATTTTCATAAAACATACAAGACAAAATCATAAAACATTCAAAGACAAAAAACAAAATCAAAAATAGTTAAACAAAAAGAAAAAAAGAAAAAAAAAACAAAAATAAAAAATAAAGAGTAAAATATTGACTTCCCATTTGTCAAAGATCAAATCAGTTATAAGTCTATAATATATAACAATCCTGTCTCTTAAGTCATATTATAAAATCACTTTCCTCCAGTAGTTATCTTACTTAATCATCAAATCTCATAAACATTACTTTATTCTTTCCACAAAAAGTCAAAGAGAGGTTTCAATTCTTTAAGAAATATATCTATCAATTTTTTTTTCCAGATAAGCATATCGATTAATCCATCTCATTACTAATTATGATAATCTTATTGTCATAACCATAGTCAAAATAAACATTTCAATTAATCCATCACATCAGAATCTGTTAAGTTCAATAATTTCAGTAGCCATTGTTCTATTATCTCTATTAGTTCCATTTTCCATCTTCCATCTTCAGTAGTCTTGTTAAGTCCAGTAATTTCAATATCCAATCTTCCATTATCAGTATTCCATAATAATCTTGCTGTCAAAGCCATAGTCATATAGTAAGAGTCTGATGGGAATTACCTCTATCCCAAATATTTTCTTGCCATCCATTCTGAATAGGTTGCTGAAATACTGCTGTAAAATCATATCTCTGTTCTTTTTTTCAAAATACACTGGGTCATCTCTTAAAAGTTTTTCCATTGTCACATGGCTGCAGTTAATTCCATAGATTTTCTCTATATTGGGCTCCATCACATCATTCCAGTCCAGAAGATTATCCATGCCATTGGTAACTTTATCTCTAGAATCTTCATTCATTTCTTCAGAGATAACATTGAGTTCCAAACAATAGATTTTATTTCTAAAGTCCATAGACTCCAAATCTTGTTCCTGTTCCACGTTGGTTCCAATCTCCGGGATCTCCTCTCTCACAGGGACCCCTATTCCAGTCTCCAGGGTCTCCTCTCTCACAGGGACCCCTGTTCCAATCTCCGGGGTCTCCTCTCTCACAGGGACCCCTTCCAGGGTCACCTCTCTCACAGGGACCCTTATATCTTTAATCTCCTGCTTCATTTTACTCAATTCAATTTTCATTATCTCAATCTCATCCATTATTTTCTGAAACATAGTTATTTCCAGATTTTCAGCCACTTTCTTAATTGCCATTTTAAAAGAAAAATATAGGAAAACCACTTCTTATTTCAGCAACAATTGGGTTAATTCTCCAAACTTGGTGACATCACAGTATAAACAGAGCAGACAGCCTTATCTCTCCAATAGTTAAGTAAACAAAATGCAGTTCCCAGGATCGAAACAATTAATGGCAATCGTCAAGAAACAGATTCGTCAAAATAAAATAGACCAAAAAGAGAGTAGTCTCAAAACAGTATAATATTTTTCAAAATAAAAATCTGGAATAGAAATCCCTCTTCTGTGTATATCTTTAGAATGCAAATCCAGGACAGCTTTTTGCAACAAAAACAGAGATAAGCTATTAATTAGTGCGTAGCAGAGAGAAGTTATGGCTCCCCAGTGAGATGTCAAAAACTGATCAATCTGGCAAATCTCTTTTAAACAGCAACAATTTAAGTCAAGTAAAAGAAAAATATAGAAAGAAGGGTGCTTGCCTGTTAGTGCGTTCTCTCTTAGAAGATAAGATGAACGTTCGCTTTAACAGATAGAGCTTGCTGTTGAAAATCCGTCCCACCTTCGTCGGCTGGACCTCGTCCCATAAATTAATGAGATCTGGTCGTCCCAACAAAAATAGGCTTTGAGGTTAATCTCTTCGTTTCTCCCTACCCGGGAGAAGTTTAATCAGTCAAAAAAAAAAGAAAAAACTGACTGATATATCTGAATAAGCTTCTTTTGAGGCAGGAGCCCGTCTCAAAAGCAGGCACAGGCTAAGTCACCCTTCCCGGAAGTCAACATTCAGCTTCTTTGAATGTCCACGAGTTCTAGTATTATGAGAGAGGGAGAAGAACTTTTCTCTATCCACTTTCTCAATGCCATGCATAATTTTATACACTTCTATCATGTCTCTCCTGACCCGCCTTTTCTCTAAACTAAAAAGTCCCAAATGCTGCAACCTTTCCTCATAAGGGAGTCGCTCCATCCCCTTGATCATTCTGGTTGCCCTCTTCTGAACCTTTTTTGCCCTCTTCTGAACCTTTGGATGCTTTCCAAGGCAAAACCGGGGTGTGAGAAATCTTGTGATGGGATGACAGGGTTATTATGAGAATAAGGAAATTTAGTAAGACAGCCAAGGAGACACTGCATGGAGAAAGGACACATGAAATAGCTCTAACGACTGAGAAAGAAGTGTGTGGATGAATGTGACGCCCTTCCCTGGCTCTCCCTGTCAGGTTCCTACCTGCTCGTGGTTACTGCCTGTCACTAGGCACCACCAGGGACTCCACCAGTCCGGACTGTCCTTTTTTATGGTTTCTCTCCCCGCTCTAGCACAGATCTCAACAGATCCCCCTGCTAGGCAGCACCACCAGTCACGTCCTATAACCAGTATTCCCAGAGACTCTGCCTGAGTCTCTCTATCAGGTTACCTCTGTGACTGAGTGCTTAAGCTGTCCCCAATCCCTTTGATCTCTATATATAAAGCATACGATCCTGGTTTGCTCTGAATACTTGTGGTGTTATATTCTTCCCTTCACCGCTGCCACCAATTGTTACAGTTTCCCTTCAGCCTTGGTAAGCACCTTGCCCACCCTTCTGGTCTGTATAACCCCAGCCAAGGATCAGGCCTTCGGTAAACCAAATATAGTTTTTATTAAATAACAGAGATAACAAGATTACTGTATAAAGGCACATAAGCATATGGTTTCATCTATTTCTGGTACTTGTCTTAGTATTAATCCGAACTCCACACTCTCCTCACATCCACTAACTCTCCACACAATCTCCTCTCAAAAACCCACCAAAACAACCCACTCACGTCCACACAGATTTAACTGTCATCCTTCCATTTATACTCTCAGCCATTCTAAACACTCAGCCAATCATCCAGCATTCTACTGCCCATTTACTCCCCCTCCTCTTTCATTCTACTTACCATGTATCTCCTATACAAACAGCACTTACCATATATACATTAATACAGGAACATCACAATGAACTCTTAGAAGTGTCTGCTTAGTTACTGGGAAATAGAGCATGACCAAGAAACTAATTGCATATGGTTTAATAAGCAGCCAAAAGATGTTATCTACTGAGGGGCCACCTGTTGATATGAAGATGACAGGTTTGTATCTCCTCCCATATTTTCTGAAGGAATACTTCACTTCCAGTTGCCAGTTTTGAATATTTATTCCTTGATTACAATATTAAGCAAGTGGGGTCTAAATACTTCCTATTTTATTGACTGGAATTCTGCTTGTTTAAAGGTAGCATACAGAATGTAGCACTGTGAGTTGAAATTACTTGGGTGAAATGACAGAGTTTTAACTTTGCATATTCAAGTCATGGCTGCATTATTATCTATCGAATATAAATGAAATCATTCCTTAAGTAGTACTGTGCATAAGGAAGCACCCTTTTGTAAGAGAGAAACCAAAGACAATCCTGTTACTATCTAAATATCTCAACAGCATAATGAAACCTTCCTGTTCCTACTTTTCATGCTACATGGCCGGTCTCACTCTGGCCTTGCTGATAGTTATTATTTAACCATCCTCTTGGTAGGCCAACTGTTGCACTTGAACGAGATGGGACAATATTGCTTCAACTCAGTGGGAGAGGAAGGCTTAGCACTGCCCCTTGGGATAAAGGTGAGTGTCGTTAAGGTGATGGAGCCACAATCCAAGTTACGTGGCTGGCCCTTGAGGTGGGAGGAGCAAAAATTCACTTGAAGACACCTCCTTTCCCCCCAAGCCTCAATAAGAGACACATCTTGATGGGGGGGGTGGATGTAGGAACTTTTTGATCTGTGCCTGATTGGTGTTGACCGGTGTGCATGTGTATGTTTTCTTCCCTGACTGTAGTACGCTGTTGGTCTTGGGTAAGGTGAGGTAGTTGCTAGCTGGCATTGATAGTTGGCTGCAAATAGCAAGAACAATACCAGCAGAGAGAAGTAGGTGGTATTGGTGAACATTCTGAGGTACCATTGTGGTGAAGGAGGGAAGGGTTTTTTTGGATGTTTTATTGCTGCTGTTTTAATTCTTTTTTATCTCTTGGTCTGAATTCTGTCTCTGGTCATTGTGGTTTTTGATGTTATATTTTATGGTCCTTGTTTCTGGGCTGCCTTGAGCTTTTATAAGGAAAGCCAGGATATACACATTCTCATTCAGGAACAGCCAACATGCACCCTCCAGATGTTGTTGGACTACATCTGCCATCATCCCTTCATGCTGGCCAGGGCTGATGGGAGTTGGACTGTAACAACATCAGGAGGGCACCATATTGGGTTCTCAATAAGAAAATAAATAATCTGACCAACCCTGGAGGACAAGAGGAGTGACGGAACCAGGATGGTGACTTTCCTAGGGCACAGGTAGCTTCACTGTCTGGAGGAGATGGTGCTGCCAGGAAGTCCTCAACTCCCTGAAAGGGCTGGAGGAACAGAAATCAGACAGTGGTTGATCTCAGGCTAGGAGCTGGGGCAGGTCTCCCAACAAGGTTGATAGCAGAATGTAACCATCCTGGCCTTCCTCTTTAAGGGCAGGACCTACATCAGCATAAGGCAGCCTTTCCCAACCAGTGTGCCTCCAGATGTTGTTGGACCACAACTCCCATCTTCCTGACCATTGGCAATGCTGGCTGAGGCTGATGGGAGTTGTGGTCCAACAACATCTGGAGGCACACTGGTTCGGAAAGGCTGGCATAAGGTATAGGATAGCAGATGAGCAGTTAGTCCTGTTGCAGATAATTTGTATTAATAAAGGTGTAGCTTTGGTCTATTTGTTCCATATATAGCCTGATGCCTTCATTTGGATGTGCAAGGGTGTATGTGTGAGTCAAACCTTTGTGCCAGCAAATACAGATCTTGACTTTTAATTTAATCTAACCCTATTCCAAGATATGTGGGGAGATCTTAAGCTGCTAAATGCCTCACCTAGAGTTTGCATCCTGAGACCCTCTCCTCCCTGTATATGTACGTGACTCCTCTTGAAATATTTTAAGAGCAGTACATTTACTGCAGCCAAAGGCCTAGACAGAGTCATGCTTTAGGGATTCTGAATGGCGGCAGGCAACTAAGCAGAGGACAACATATGTTAACTTTCAGAATATGTGTCAAAGCTTTGCAATGGCTAAGGACACTTTTACCAAATATGGACCTGTTTATTTTTATCAAAAAAATGGGGAATAGATGGCTTAAGGGAATTGGTAATAGCATTTACAGATGTGCAGTGCAAAACTGCTGGTGTTAGTCCACCTAGCACAGCTGGGTTAAAAAGGTCATCTATGGTTTAAAGCAGATTCTTTAAAGGCTACTTTCCAGTACACAAACATTTCTATAATTACACACGTTCAGCCATATGGGACTCTCTCTCAGATGATTGATTTATCTGTCCAGTTAGGACTGCCACTTTCTAAAACTTACCCTGTTCCTGTGCTTTTAACAGTACTCTGATACATAGAAATTTAAAGGTTTTCCTGAATTATCTGCTTTGCATGCAGAATGTTCTAGGTCATTCCCTGCCGTCTCCAGGTAGGGCTGGGAGAGACCTCTGACTGAAATCCTGGAGAGCTGTTGGTAGTCAGTGTAGACAATACTGAGCTAGATGGACCAAGGGCCTGACGTGGTATAAGGCAGTTTCCTGTGTTCCTATAGCAAAAAAAGCATTGCTGGCTAAATTTCTGGGTGTTAGACTGCTTTAAAGGCACAGGAGCAAGGCCAATAAAACCAGTAGCTACCCTAAGGGTGGTGCTGTCTACCCTGACTGTCAGCGATTCTCCAGTGGTTCAGGCTGGTCTTACCCAGCTCTGCAACATGTGATTCTTCTGCCATGTGAGAGGCTAGGAACTGAACCTGGGACTATAGACAAACAAATCCTGTGTCCTGCTGATGGACAATGGCTGGTTATATCGTACTGCTTATTACATATGAAGTTGCCTTTTAATGAGAGACTATTGGACTGCCCCCCGCTGACTGCTCTAACTAGCAGCAGCGATCCAAGGTCTCGGGCAGATTGGATATTTCCTAGCCCTGCTCCCAGAGATCCAGTTTAACTGAACTGCCAATCCTGCTACCCAAATTAAACCTGGGATCAAATGCAATCAAAGTGTTTACAGAGTTTGCTCCCGCCAAGTCTGCTTAGTCTCTGTTGCTGTCAAAGCCAAGCAGAAATTATTAGATGAACTATATGGACCCTTCCTGCCCGTAGAGCTGGGTGACCAAGTGAAAAAGAGGGCAGACCTCCTCGCCTTCAATAGTAGAATAATAGAATCATAGAGTTGGAAGGGGCCTTGTAGGCCATCGAGTCCAACCCCCTGCTCACAGCAGGAAATCCACAGCTAGAGCATCTCCCGCAGATAGCTGTCCAGCTTCTGCTTGAAGGCATCCAGCGAAGGGGATCCCACCACCTCCCTAGACAGTCAGTTCCATTGCCGAACTGCCCTTACTGTCAAGACGTTCCTTCTAATGTCCAATCTGAATCTACGCTCCTGCAACTTAAAACCATTAGACCTAGTCCTACCCTCTGGGGCAGCAGAGCACAAATCTGTACCCTCCTCTATGTGACAGCCCTTCAGGTACTTAAAGAGCCCTTCAGGTACTTAAAGAGTAGTAGTGAAGAACAGTGGATTTCAGTAGGTGTAGCTTGTATGAGAAATTATACCTGTTACACTACTGCTGTTAAAGGACCTGGCGCCCCATCATCTTTTTCACTTGGCCACCCTAGCTGGGAGCCATAGGTTAGTGGATGGGGCGCATTGGTATATGGTTGTCTGCCATGACTGAGGGAGAGAGGGAAAAGCAACAGTGAAATGTTAAACTATGCTATAGCATCTACATGGGGAACTATGTGTGTATTTTTAGCTGTAGGTCTCCCCAGTAGAGTACATGCAGTATTCAAATCTCACATGCCATGTTGCCTGGGCAACATAAAGCTTAATTGCTCCCGCACCAATCAGCAGTAATGCCTTGGAGGGGAGGAGGGGAATCCAAAAATGCACATTTTTTCTCTTTCAATATTCTTGCAATGGAACAGAGCTGGGATGTTGAATTCTCTCTCTCTCTCTCACACACACACACACTTCAGCAAAATCTGTTTCTCAAATGAACACTGCAGTTTAGGATAGTCCTGGAAACTGCCTGGGTTGCTGATAGGGATCCATGAAGATTCCATCTAGGATGTTGCTAATATTTAGATTTCTTTTTAAGCATTGTCAAAAAAAGCAAATGTCTCCTAGACTGTAACCCTCTTTAACAAGCCATTCTGGCAAAATTATAACAAAGTGTTGAGATGCCTTGCACTGCACTGTACGGTTCATTAATTCTCTTTTTGAAGAATATATGGGGTCGATTCTGCCAGACTGTCTTGCACCAGCTTTCATCAATAAAACTATTTTATTTATTGCACCAGTGATCTGGGAGGCCAACTTTCTCCACTTCCATTTTTGTGCCTTTAACAGCATCATGTTAGATGGAAAGTAAGCAGGTGAAGTCCCCCCCCCCCCGACCCACTACCTTTCTCCATGTCAGGAAAAGCTTCACATGCTCAATTTGGCTGTACCAGGCTGCTAGTAAAGCGAAAGGAGCAAAGTTGGATTGATTTTTGTTGGGTTTTGTTTTGTGTGTGTGTGTGTTGATGTTGCAGGCAGCAGAAAATATGGCTCATTCTATTTCAGAGAACTTTTGCTTGCTGAAATTGTAACTACTGGATTGGCTTTACTGGAGTGTTGTATTAAACTGAAGTTACAGCTGTTGCATTTTAATTAAATATATCCTTGGAGATCATTTTTGTATTTCAGTTATTTTAATGGACACAACCTTGTGAGCTTTTGTTAAAAAGACATACAGAAATTAATACACAGCCAAAGAAACATACTTACTCTCCATTAGTGAGTGGCCCTGCCCCTGTGTGACTGGGGAGCCTGAACCAGATCCAGGAATATGTTGCTTACTGTTAGGTCATTAACATCAGCCTTCAAGGAGGCAATTGTAAAGCCCACCTTAAAGAAGCCCTCCTTGGATCCCCAAGTATTCGATAACTTCCGCCCAATTTCGAATCTGCCATTTCTGGGCAAGGTCATTGAGCGAGTGGTGGCCAACCAGTTGTCAGCACACTTGGATGAAACGGATTATTTGGATCCATACCAATCGGGTTTCAGGACTGGTCACGGAACTGAAACAGCCTTGGTCACTCTGGTAGATGATTTGAGGAGGGCATTAGATAGGGGAGAATCCACCTTTCTTGTCCTCCTCGATCTCTCAGCGGCTTTTGATACTGTCGACCACAGTATCCTTCCGCTTCGCCTGGAGGGATTGGGAATTGGAGGCACTGTATTACAGTGGTTCCATTCCTTTCTCTCCGATAGGTACCAACAGGTAGCGTTGGGGGAGGAGGTATCAGACCCTTGGCCTCTCAATTGTGGTGTGCCACAGGGCTCTATCCTCTCTCCCATGCTATTTAACATCTATATGAAGCCGCTGGGGGCAATCATCAGGAGATTTGGGCTGCAGTGTCATCAATATGCGGATGACACTCAGCTCTATCTCTCGTTTAAATCTTCACCAGAGTTGGCTGTGGAGACCTTCTCCAAGTGCCTGGAATCCGTGAGTGGATGGATGGGAAGGAACAAGCTGAAGTTGAACCCTGATAAGACCGAGGTACTACTTGTGGGTGACAAGAGAAGGTTGGGCGACATTGACCTGAAGTTCAACGGGGTGAGTCTACCCCTAAAGGACCAGGTCCGCAGCCTTGGGGTTGTGCTTGATTCCAGGCTGTCCATGGAGGCTCAGATTTCGGCAGTGAGCTGGGCAGCCTGGTACCAACTACACCTCATACGAAGGCTGCAACCCTACCTTCCTGTTCACCAGCTCCCACTAGTGGTACACGCCCTGGTCACCTCTCGTTTGGACTACTGTAATGCGCTCTACGTGGGGATACCCTTGAAAACTGTCCGGAAATTACAACTGATACAAAATGCGGCGGCTCGACTACTTACGAATAGTCGCCGCCGAGATCACATCACACCAGTGTTGTTCGACCTACACTGGCTACCAGTTGTTTTCCGAGCCCAATTCAAGGTGTTGGTATTGACCTTTAAATCCCTACACGGTTCCGGCCCAGTTTATCTCACGGAGCGCCTTCAACGCCACCAATTATGCCGCCCGACAAGATCGGCCACACAGGACCTTCTCTCAATCCCACCAACAAAAACAGCCAGATTGGCGGGTAC
Source organism: Rhineura floridana (assembly GCF_030035675.1). Lineage (NCBI taxonomy): Eukaryota > Metazoa > Chordata > Lepidosauria > Squamata > Rhineuridae > Rhineura > Rhineura floridana. The sequence goes on along the minus strand of NC_084482.1, from coordinate 90,451,695 downwards.
AAGAGAGAGGGCATTCTCAGTGGCGGCCCCCACTCTTTGGAACTCCCTCCCACAAGATCTCCGGCATGCCTCTTCTTTAAATGTGTTTCGGAAAGCCTTAAAGACCTGGCTCTTTCAGCAGGCCTTCGGGGTATCCGGGGAGGGTTAATTGTTATAACTGTAATGCCTCCTGCCCAGTTTTAATATTGTTGCTGCAGATGTGTTGTTTTTATATTGTATTACTGTATTTTATCAATTGTATTTTAACAATTTTGTAAGTCGCCTAGAGTGGCCATTGGCCAGATAGGCGACAAAGAAATTAAATTTATTATTATTATTATTATTATTAATGCCCACCACTTTCTTCTTGTGCCCAGGAAGATAGTTGCATTTGGCCTTTGTTGCTATGTTTAATCAAACCTGCTGCGTCACATACCCTTTGTAGATCGTGACTAAAGAAGTAATAGCCTTTTTTCTGGGTTTTTCAAGTTCTCCTTACAGTGACAATTCTCACCCACCTCTAAAATAGTCTATGTACCTACCATTGTGTTATATAGTTCCACATCATACAGCTTAATTGTGGGTTGCAACTTACATAGCTCAGTAGAAAATTATATCTTATTGTTAGCATATGGTTCCCTTATTAGAAGACACCAGGAGGATTGCTTCTTGTATACAGTGCTTGCCTAAAACCCCTTTCTCTGATTCTGCACTCTGTAAAGCCAATGTCTCAATTATTGCAGGCAGCATACTTCCTACTTACTCCTAAGTAAGTGTGTACAGGATTGCTGCCTAATTGAAAATTTTAAACTTACGATACCATTCAAGCCTTAGTTCTACAGTAAACAAAAATCAGTAATGTCTCCTGTTATGTTTTCTTCATTGCAATTTCTGGGTTAAGTATATTGCTTTGAACATTGGTTCCTTGTCTCTAATTCTTTTTCTGCATATAAGGGGTGGAACCTGCACATGAAAGCTGTCAGAATGAGACTGTCTATTTTAAGAACATAAGAACATAAGAAGAGCCTGCTGGATCAGGCCAGTGGCCCATCTAGTCCAGCATCCTGTTCTCACAGTGGCCAACCAGGTGCCTGGGGGAAGCCCGCAAGCAGGACCCGAGTGCAAGAACACTCTCCCCTCCTGAGGCTTCCGGCAACTGGTTTTCAGAAGCATGCTGCCTCTGACTAGGGTGGCAGAGCACAGCCATCACGGCTAGTAGCCATTGATAGCCCTGTCCTCCATGAATTTGTCTAATCTTCTTTTAAAGCCATCCAAGCTGGTGGCCATTACTGCATCTTGTGGGAGCAAATTCCATAGTTTAACTATGCGCTGAGTAAAGAAGTACTTCCTTTTGTCTGTCCTGAATCTTCCAACATTCAGCTTCTTTGAATGTCCACGAGTTCTAGTATTATGAGAGAGGGAGAAGAACTTTTCTCTATCCACTTTCTCAATGCCATGCATAATTTTATACACTTCTATCATGTCTCCTCTGACCCGTCTTGTCTCTAAACTAAAAAGCCCCAAATGCTGCAACCTTTCCTCGTAAGGGAGTCGCTCCATCCCCTTGATCATTCTGGTTGCCCTCTTCTGAACCTTTTCCAACTCTAGAATATCCTTTTTGAGATGAGGCGACCAGAACTGTACACAGTATTCCAAATGCGGCCGCACCATAGATTTATACAACGGCATTATCATATCGGCTGTTTTATTTTCGATACCTTTCCTAATTATTGCTAGCATGGAATTTGCCTTTTTCACAGCTGCCGCACACTGGGTCGACATTTTAATCGTGCTGTCCACTACAACCCCAAGGTCTCTCTCCTGGTCGTTCACCGCCAGTTCAGACCCCATGAGCATATATGTGAAATTCAGATTTTTTGCTCCAATATGCATAATTTTACACTTGTTTATATTGAATTGCATTTGCCATTTTTCCGCCCATTCACTCAGTTTGGAGAGGTCTTTTTGGAGCTCTTCGCAATCCCTTTTTGTTTTTACAACCCTGAACAATTTAGTGTCATCAGCAAACTTGGCCACTTCACTGCTCACTCCTAATTCTAGGTCATTAATGAACAAGTTGAAAAGTACAGGTCCCAATAGCGATCCTTGAGGGACTCCACTTTCTACAGCCCTCCATTGGGAGAACTGTCCGTTTATTCCTACTCTCTGCTTTCTGCTTCTTAACCAATTCCTTATCCACAAGAGGACCTCTCCTCTTATTCCATGACTGCTAAGCTTCGTCAGAAGTCTTTGGTGCGGTACCTTGTCAAACGCTTTTTGAAAGTCTAAGTACACTATGTCCACTGGATCACCTCTATCTATATGCTTGTTGACACTCTCAAAGAATTCTAATAGGTTACTGAGACAGGACTTTCCCTTGCAGAAGTCATGCTGGCTCTGCTTCAGCAAGGCTTGTTCTTCTATGTGCTTAGTTAATCTAGCTTTAATAATACTTTCTACCAGTTTTCTAGGGACAGAAGTTAAGCTAACTGGCCTGTAATTTCCGGGATTCCCTCTGGGTCCCTTTTTGAATATTGGTGTTACATTTGCCACTTTCCAGTCCTCAGGCACGGAGGAGGACCCAAGGGACAAGTTACATATTTTAGTTAGCAGATCAGCAATTTCACATTTGAGTTCTTTGAGAACTCTCAGGTGGATGCCATCCGGGCCCAGTGATTTGTCAGTTTTTATATTGTCCATTAAGCCTAGAACTTCCTCTCTCGTTACCACTATTTGTCTCAGTTCCTCAGAATCCCTTCCTGCAAATGTTAGTTCAGGTTCAGGGATCTGCCCTATATCATCCACTGTGAAGACAGATGCAAAGAATTCATTTAGCTTCTCTGCAATCTCCTTATCGTTCTTTAGTACACCTTTGACTCCCTTATCATCCAAGGGTCCAATCGCCTCCCTAGATGGTCTCCTGCTTTGAATGTATTTATATAATTTTTTGTTGTTGGTTTTTATGTTCTGAGCAATGTGCTCCTCAAATTCTTTTTTAGCATCCCTTATTGTCTTCTTGCATTTCTTTTGCCAGAGTTTGTGTTCCTTTATATTTTCTTCATTCGGACAAGACTTCCATTTTCTGAAGGAAGACTTTTTGCCTCTAAGAGCTTCCTTGACTTTGCTCGTTAACCATGCTGGCATCTTCTTGGCCCTGGCGGTACCTTTTCTGATCTGCGGTATGCACTCCAGTTGAGCTTCTAATATAGTGTTTCTAAACAACTTCCAAGCATTTTCGAGTGATGTGACCCTCTGGACTTTGTTTTTCAGCTTTCTTTTTACCAATCCCCTCATTTTTGTGAAGTTTCCTCTTTTGAAGTCAAATGTGACCGTGTTGGATTTTCTTGGCAATTGGCCATTTGCATGTATGTTTAATTTAATAGCACTGTGGTCACTGCTCCCAATCGGTTCAACAACACTTACATCTCGCACCAGGTCCCGGTCCCCACTGAGGATTAAGTCCAGGGTTGCCGTCCCTCTGGTCGGTTCCATGACCAACTGGTCTAGGGAATAGTCATTTAGAATATCTAGAAACTTTGCTTCTTTGTCATGACTGGAACACATATGCGGCCAGTCTGTGTCCGGGTAGTTGAAGTCACCCATTACTACCACCTTTCCTAGTTTGGATGCTTCCTCCATTTCATATCTCATCTCCAGGTCTCCCTGAGCATTTTGATCAGGGGGACGATAGATCGTTCCCAGTATTAAGTCTCTCCTGGGGCATGGTATCGCCACTCACAACGATTCTGTGGAGGAGTCCACCTCTTTTGGGGTTTCGAGCTTGCTGGATTCAATGCCTTCTTTCACGTATAGAGCGACTCCGCCACCAATACGTCCTTCCCTGTCCTTCCGATATAGTTTATATCCAGGGATAACCATATCCCACTGGTTTTCTCCATTCCACCAGGTCTCCGTTATGCTCACTATATCAATGCTCTCCTCTAAGACCAACCACTCCAGTTCTCCCATTTTGGTTCGGAGGCTCCTAGCATTAGCGTACAGGCATTTGTAAGCAGTGTCTCTCTTCAAGTGTCTTTAGCACTTGTGGTTTGGCCTGTGGTAATTTTGCTCTTCTGAATTTATATCCTATGCCCCTGCTCTCACAATGCCTACTTCTAGGCCTACCCCTTTTAAAATTTCATCATTTCTTTGGTTTTTATCCCAGGGGGAGGTTTATTCCGAACCGGACCTTCCTCAGCTACCTTTTTAAGTGCCAGCAGTCTGGTTCCATTCTGGTTCAAGTGGAGCCCGTCCCTTTTGTACAGGCCCGACTTGTCCCAAAATGTTCCCCAGTGCCTAACAAATCCAAACCCTTCCACCTGACACCATCGTCTCATCCACGCATTGAGACTGCAAAGCTGGGCCTGTCTGGCTGGTCCTGCGCGTGGAACCGGTAGTATTTCAGAGAAAGCCACCTTGGAGGTCCTGGCTTTCAGCAACCTAAATTTTGCTTCCAGGACCTCACGGCTGCATTTCCCCATGTCGTTGGTGCCAACGTGCACGACCACTGACTCCTCCCCAGCACTGTCTACCAAACTATCTAAACGACGGGCGATATCCACAACCTTCGCACCAGGCAGGCAAAACACCTTGCGGTCTACACGCCGATCACACACCCCACTGTCTATGTTCCTAATGATCGAATCACCCACTACAAGGATCCCTCCACCCCCTGGAGATATATCCTCGGCACGAGAGGATAGCTGCTCATCCCCCAAGGAATGGGTCCCTTCTAAGGGATCGTTTCCCTCTTCCTCAGCTGGATGCTCTCCTTCCCTGAGACCATTGTTCTCCATGATAGCAGGAGAGCTATCGTTGGAGTGGGACACAGCTATAACGTCCCTGAAGGCCTCCTCCACACCTCTCTGCCTCTCTCAGCTTTTCCAGGTCCGCCACCTTGGCCTCAAGGAAATGAAGCCGTTCCTGGAGAGCCAGGAGCTCATTGCACCGAGAGCACACCCACGACTTCTGTCCAACAGGCAGATAGTCGTACATGCTGCAGGCAGTGCAAAACACTGGAAAGCCCCCACACCCGTGCTGGCTTCTTACCTGCATAGTTTTAAGGTTTATTACATCAATGGGTTGGAGACTGCGGTTTAGTTGAGGTCAGGGAACAGACGGGCAGAGTGGGGGGCCCTGGCCTCCTCGCCCTGCTGCCGAACTCGCTCTGCTGCTTAACTCGCCTTGACGCTTTGTCAGCTGGGGCCTTGACGTTTCGTCAGCTGGGGCTCCCTCTAGCTCATGGAGCAGCAACTTTTGAAAAGACAAATCTCTAACCATCATGATTCTTGAGAAAGGTTTGCAACAGCATATGCATGAAGTGGACAAAAACTGTGATCTCCAGATAGATTATAATTTAAAGGAACAGTATAATGCTTTGCAATATAGAGAGTATTAAGGAGAACACCCCTGTTGTGTTTCCCACCATAAAAGGAATTATTTTCTGAAGACATACACACACTGCTCAAAATGGAAAGCAATGACTCATGGAGTTTTACAAAAGTTGTTCAGGTTCACTTGTTGTGGCCTTCTATCTGTTTGGGCATCTTTAATGCAAATTGCATGTTCTTAAATATCCAGATTATATACAACTCTCCATCCAGTTCATGGTACATTTTCCAATGTATTACACATTCAAAGATGCCCACTGTTGTTTGGTCTGTCAAATCCAAGTAGCATAGATACACTTGGCACATCAGCCACATATTACAGCTGCTAGATGTTTGCAATGCTCATTTCAGCCACCTGTCTAGGGAGGTTTATCAAACACTGGGCACATGAGTGGTGTATTATGTGTGGCCTGAGGAATGTGAATTTATAGGCCATTTGTAACTAGGCTGTGAAGGAGCAAATTTCCTATTAAGGGGAGTAATTGTGAGCCATCTTAAGGTTATAGTCTTTGAACCACTTGGCGCAGTTATCTGGGTTTCACTTCTTATTCTGGGGAATGTGGCTTGAGAATGACAACTCCCTTTGCCACACCCAGACTTCTCTGAAGACAAGCCACACACTGTCTTCTTGACACTTGAATAAACAAACACAGCCATAATAGAGTAGAGACTCTAGGCAGGAAACACCTTTGGTTGCTCTGCAGCCAAGAGCAGTTCAAGATGCTCTGTGGAGGGTGTAGGCTTTCCTTTGCCTGTGCTGGAAGCTTCTGCTTCCCTTGACTCCTCCACTTTCGCGAAAACTGTTCCTTTGTATGACCTCTTGAGACCCTGAGCATCCTGTGCTTGTGCTAGGTTGGATCAGGGGAAGAAAAACAATTGCTTTCAGCATTTAAGCTGTGTGGGTGGGATGATCTCTCTTTGCAGGAATTAAGGACACAATGTGTGTGAATCCTTCCTAAATGAACAGCTCTTGAATTTTCATTATGAGAATTGATCAATTAGCTCTGCTCTGGCTAAGCTGATAATTATTAATGTCCTCTGCCTATTGGCTTTGAGGCAACCAGATCACAAAACAAGGGAGCACCAAAAAATGTCTGGCCAAGGAATGATTTGCTGTCAGCTAGACCTGTGATGCTTAAACTAGATTAGTTAGTGCCCTTTTTAAAAATAGAACCTTTTAGTTTTCTGGCTGGTGGAAGGACTTAAGGACATGATTTCTGACTGGAAGAATCCATGATTTATGGGAACAGCTTAAAAAGTGTTTCAACAGAAAGAAATTCCCATTATACTGCATGGCGTATTATTGTTTCATTATGTTTTTGTTATGTATCTAGTAGCATATTTCTCAGATACCATTCTTGTTTCTCTATGCTTATTGTAGATGAGAGGTACCATCTCGCTCCCTTGAAACTAGAGTGGGAACTGACCATAATGTAATCATGTCATTTTTCACACCCAATACCATGAAAGACACAGAGCCACTCTTCTGCAATTACGAGATGGGATAGGATTAAAGAGGGGTGGTAGTGGAGGAGATGTAATGAATGTAGATTAGGAGGATAAAGGGATCCAGGTGGGGGTCAGCTGACTTCCCTCTACATGTTGCAGGTGTTAGGGCAGGGGAATTCCAGCATATGGGCCTAATTAGGCCCACCAAACCTCTTCATTTGGCCTATGAGGCTGCTTTGACCAAGCCACACCTACCTGCCCTGCACCTTCATATCATATATGTGGGGTAGATAAAGATACAGCTGGGCTAAAGTGGGGGGTGTTGTAGGCATTGCGAATCAGCTGCACCTGCAAAGTCTTGTTCAGAGCCCTGTGAAAGCACTGGCAGTGGGCTGATTGTTGGTACCTACATAGCTCAGTGAGCAGCTGACAGTTGTGATAATAGGATTTAGTTGAACATGAGACTTTCTTTTTTAAGGGAACCACCCTTTTTAAGTTTGAGGAAACTAGGCCCAAGGTTTAACAGTAGGGCCAGAGGCAGTGACAGAAAGAATAAGGGCTCTTACTAGTTCTTAATAAAGCCCATTTTGTTTAAGACGTTTTCATGCCTTTTCCTCCTAGAGCAATAGTTAAACTGCATGATAATAGGAGTGCAGTTTAAAGTTGTGGAATGTGTGACGGCACTTTTAAGGCCACCTCCCTTTAGGTAAAATCACACATTCAACTAAATCCTATTATCCTAACAGTAGGCATGAAAAGAAACAAGAAAGGTAGGACACAAGGTCACAGAAAGGTGGCTTGGAAAGACTTCACTGGGAGTTTCTGAAAACTAGAAGAGAGAAATTGGGAATAGATTTCAAGATAGTTTGGAAGCTACTGTAGCTGTTGCTGTATCTCTTGCTGTCCCAAGCTCCAAAGTGCCAGAGGTAGAAGATAACAATAATGTGGAATCCCAACCCTGCTGTTTAGGAAGAAGCCAAATGAAAATGTAGTTAAGGATTTATCTTCTCTACAACCTCCTATTTATGTGATTTTCTTTGTTTGCTTAAATTTGTGCTTCACCTTATCCTGAGCTCAAGTTGAGAACACTTTTGTTAGCCTTCCCCCAAAAAGCTTCAAAACAAAATAAATATAAAATTGCATCCTATAAGAATATAAATGCACTATTCAGTCTACATGTCAATTTTTATTGGGACTTGGGCAGGAAAAAAAAATCCCTTGGATTGTGCCTATAGATCAGATCTCCCACTCTGCATCCTTCATGTCTCCCAAAATCTGCCACAAGGCAAGTCCTTCATCTTTTTTCACAGTAGGGCTGTCTCAGCTTTTGTCCTTCTACTTAGTTCACGTGTACCCCGAGTACAGCTGTTGTCTCATGGAACCCTCTTTTCCAGCATATTCCTAGTACTTAATTACTCTTGGGGCTCCAGTATCACCAACCACAATGATTCTGTGGAGGAGTCTGCCCCTTTTGGGATTTCTAGCTTGCTGGACTCAGTGCCCTCTTTTACGAACAGAGTGACATCACCTCCAGTATATCCTTCCCAGGCTTCCCTATAGAGTTTATATCCAGAGATAGCTGTGCCCCACTGGCTTTCTCCATTCCACCAGGTTTCCATTATGCCCACTATATCAATGATGTCCTCTAAGACCAAGCACATTAAACATGAGATAAGTTGACATAAGTTAAACATGGTAAAGATGAAGCGTATTAAAGGGGTATGATTTAAGTCAGCAATTATGAGAACAAGCTCCAAGGCATCATTAGGGAAAGGATATAGCAAATGACAATTTATTACAGTTGTTAGGAGAAGGCCATGGTTGTTTTATCCAAAAAGCAGCTAGGAAAGTAGCATTATGGTCTGTTATTAGATCTGTATCGATGTGCATGCTGCCTCCTACTGAAAGTGATTAGCCTGTAGTTATGTAAAACCTCTCATTATAAAATGCAAGAAAGCTGACTGGTAGCAACTCTTACTGCTACATGCAGATCTCCCACTGAACCTGAACTGAGAGGATTTTTTATATTTCAACAGCGACTCTCTTTCCTTCCTTAGGCAGTGCAAAGAAATGTAGGCTATTCCTTTCAACAGGCTCCCAAGCTCTTAAGAAGGAAGGTATGGGCACCTGCCAGGAAAAAAAGAGAAAAGAAAAAAGGGCTGTGAAATCTCAGGCCAATTAGCATATTATGTCATGAGCTACAATAGGCAAACCTACTTCATAGTTTATTTTCCTATAGTATGATGTCCATTTATGCTCTATAAAATATGTAGGGCTGTACAGCAAGATCAGTTATTCTGAAATTTGAGATGGTTTTTAACCATAAATCATGGAAGCTTTTTGGGTAGGTCACTGTGATGACAGACCTAAGTGGTGGAAATGAGTGGCACAAAAAGGCTAAAGCATGGAATTTGCTATGTTAGTTAACATATGGTGAAGACAGAAGGAGTGTTCAAATAAACACCCAGGATGCACTGAATTCAGGAGCAGGAGTGTACCCTCCAGACACACCCGACATGTGCATTTGGCAGCCATGTTAAAGTGGCCCCACACCTGTTCTGATGTGTAAGCACCAAATTCTTCTACATGATGTGCACAGAACATGGGACCCCTTCACATAGTGCATGACCGCTGGCAGGCAGGCAGGCATGGCAGACAGGCACATAATAGGGCTACACACTGCAATCCCATGACCTGCTTACACATTCTTTCAATAGACGAGAGGTTCAAGTGATTGCCCTAGACCAGGATTGCTGGACTCACAGTCCAGCCATCCCTGACAGTTGGCCAAACTGGCTGGGATGATGGGACTTGGAGTCCAGCAGCATCTGGAGGGCCACAAATTCCCCGCCCCTGGTGCAGACATTCATTCTAAAGTGTGGGTGGAAGTAGTTTAATGAACACACATTAGCTCTCTTCAGGCATTATAAAGTGGGGACAGTAAAGATATGGGGAAGAATGTTGGGGATGAGTATGCTACTTCTGCCCCCTCTCATTGCTGTTTCCATCACCCTCCAACATTTGTAGGGTGACCACGTGTCCCACTTTACAGAAGACATTCTTCTACTTGAAGGGCCGTCTGGTCCAAGTCCAGTTTAAAGATAGCCATAAGAAGTGAGAGCAAGGGCCTTGAAGTTGCCCGTCATCACTTAGCAGCTGGGCAGTAGATAAAGTGGGTCGCCTGGTCAGTCTTCCCTGCTGTATTTTTATTTCCATTTAAATTCTGTGTTTCCTGCATTGAGCAGGGGGTTGGACTCGATGGCCTTGTAGGCCCCTTCCAACTCTACTGTTCTATGATTATATGAAATTTGCAAGTATTAGCATATAAGCATATTCTGCAAACGAATGATTAAAATGATGTATTTTGGCAATACGTAAATGACCACCCTATCTGAAGAAGGGAACAGTATCTGTGGAGGTTCCCTGTGTATTTTAGAACCTTGGAAATCACAGATTTTCCATGGATGCAAAAGGCTTCCTGCTTTTGACAGTCACCTTCCATAAGCTGGGAGGTGATGGCAACAACAAGCAGTGATGTGGAGCTAATATGCTCATTCCCTCTGCCCCACCATCTTAAGTGGACAATTCTGTCTTTTCTTAAAACATCAGAAAACAGCAAATAGATGTTCAGACCACTCCCACCACTTTTTAGAATGTATGCATGTCTTCACCAGAGGCCTGTAGATAAAAAATGTTGTGGTGAAGAAACCTAAAGGGGGGGGGAGACAAAAGAATTTTTTACAGAATTGTAGGAACATAACTCCAGTTAGCACAATAGTTATTTAATTGTGTACCTTCTTATAAGCTGTTGGTAGAATACAGTACAGCTTGCACACTTATATTGCAGGAGTGGGGAACCTTTGGCTCTCTAGATGTTGCTGAACCACAACTCCCATCAGCCCTAGCAAGCATGGCCAATGACTAGGGATGATGGGAGTTGCAGTTCAGCAACATCTGGAGGGCCAAAGACTTCCCCACTCCAGAAATAAAATGTCTAGAAACCTATTGTAATAAAAGCTAAACATCCAAGGCCTAAATATCCCTTAGGAGCTGACCATCCCCTTGAAACACACACAGTGGATGATTTCAGACCCGCTTTACCTTGAGACACAAATTAAGTTCCAGCAAGGTTGATTTATAAAATTAAACTTATACAACTGCAGCATAGCTCTAGAATTCTGGGTCAGCCCCACCAGTTCTCCTTCCTTCCTCTCAGGGCTGTGGAGTTGGAGTCGGAAGCAATTTTGGGTGGAGTCGGAGTCGGTAGAAATGTACCGACTCCAAAATAAATTTTGATTGACAAATTTTTTAAAATATAAATTCAAAATGTCAAAGAAGCTTCCCATGAAGTCAGCTGTAGTTGAGCATTTCACCATAACTCAAGATGGAAAACATTTTGTGTGTCAGTGTATGACACAGGACCCAGATGAAGACAAATGCTGTGATGCCAAGATTAGCGCATATTCAGGCAGCAATAAAAATGCTCCTATGAGAGCTTCCAATTTAAAAAGACATTTACAGCCCTTTCCAGGGCTGTGGAGTTGGAAGCAATTTTGGGTGGAGTCGGAGTCGGCCAGTAGAAAAATAGAGGAGTCGGAGTCGAAGGTTTGGTGTACCGAATCCACAGCCCTGCTTCCGCTTTCTAGGCCCTCTGCTGTTCCTCCCCCCCCACTCCTCCTCCTCCTCCATGGTATGAAGATGATACATCACTTGTCTCCTGAAATCACTTTCACTCCTAGTTTGTCCTTCTCTTCCCAGAAAGATAACAGCAAGGAGGGGGGGGGGAGGATGGATCTGGCTACTGAGACAGATCTTTATCTTCCTCATCACTCCACAGACTAAGTTTGACAGGTGGCTGCTGGCACCATATGACCTGTTTTGACCATGCCAAGGATCAGTTGATCAGTAAGGGCTTCAAGAAACAGGAGAGGTTGTAATATTTCCTTCATATGGTGGTGATACTGGAGAGGGAGAAATTATAGAAGACTTTAAGCTCCAAAGCACCACTAGAGGATGTCTAGATGGTGGGAAGGGAATGGGAGAGATATATAGATGCCAAGGTTCCATTTAGGGCTCAGGCCTGGGTAAGTTCTTCCACTTGCTCCATGTTGCTTCTGTTAGGGGAAGAGAAATTGATGATCTACTCTTGTATTGGTGTAAAATCAGGCAATCTGAAAGGAACATTAGAGACACTCACTTTTCTGCCTTTATGTTTAATTATGTGGGAGAGTGAGCTGGATGGAGGTGTTAGCTGTCAAAATAATAATCACTTTGACAAAACCATGGGGTTGCCCTTATTTTACTTAGGGAAAGGCTTAAGGAAATACACTGCATTGATTGCCTTTGTTTAATGCTTGATATATCCTGTACCCTGTATCATTATTATTTGGATTATGCATGTTCCCCAACCAAGTCCTGTTGACAAATTGCTTCATGACATCATACAAGCCTGTTTCCTCAAATGGTGGAATTACCTCTCCTTTTCTTCATCTGTTTGGAAAAATAACCCCTTTCTGAATGGCTGACTTTGCTGTATTAGACATCAGTACATGGTTATGTGTCCTGAGCCCTTCAGATATGGCAAAATAACAAATCTAAATGAATACAGTACTCTTACAGGTAATATAAGGTCACTGCTTTAGTGCATGATAGATGGATGAGAGTAACATAACTCCTCCACTGATTTATGCCCCTAGATGAAAAATACAAAATGGAAATGTAAGGTTTGTGGCACTTCCTTGCAAGCTTCATTGAAATAAATGGGTCTTGTGTGGGAGCAACTCTTTGTGCAAAAGCAAAGCAAAAGCGAGCTACTTTTTAGAACATGGTAATCCAGCTGCACACCATAACCCCTCTGTTCTTTGAGGCCTTTTAAAGCCCTATAATTATATCGGCCCCATTTCCCTTAGAGGTGTGAAGTAAATGAAGGGAAGTTTCCCTTCTGGAAACCAATCCCTGCCTATGATCTTTAATGAGGAATATTGTCCCCTCTGAGTTTTCTCTCTGTCCGCCCCACCATACACACGTTCCTTCTTTTGTTGTATTTCAGTGAGCCCATTTTTTATTTTGATTTTCTGGACAAGTTTTGCATTTGCCTTATTGGGCGAATGGCACATTTCACTGGATAAAGACTATTTTTTTAAAAAATGAGTTTATATAATTAATTTCATAGTGGGCCTTTAGGCTTTGTTTCTCTTTAGTCAGATTCTGGGTGGCTTAAAGAATAACAAAATATTGATAATTTGATGGGCCTTACCACATCAATATCTCCTCCGTTGACTCCACCTGATTGAGATGGGGAAAAATCTTTGCCGCTTGCCATTCACAAAATAGACTACAGATGTTTGCTTTCTCTTCAGTGGATGGCTGCATTCAGTGGACAGTCTGTATGTCTGTTTGCAACCCATGTATGTTGATGTAGATAGAGAAAATTTGGCTGTGGTTACTGGTGTAGGAGAAAAATGCACCCTGCAGGTGCTTTGTCTGTTTTTTCTTTCTGTTTTTTGTCTAGTCCTAGACTAATTCTTGGGAATCCGAGCTGAGCCTTGGTTAAGATTATTCCCTTCTAAAGCCCTTCTTCCCTACCCTGCTGCCACACTCATATTCTTATTTTTAAGCTGTGGAGGATAGTCTAATATAGTAGTTCCCGACTTTTGTGAGTATGGGACCCCCCTTTGTAACCTCAAAAATTTTCACGACCCCCACATGCTGATTGTTGTGATTTTAGTCTCTAATTGAAAAAATGCATAATGAAGCGTTTAATAATGGCCAGCTTGCACTGGTTGCCAATATGTTTCCGGGCTAGATTCAAAGTGTTGGTATTAACCTATAAAGCCTTATACGGTGCGGGACCACGATACCTTGCGGAACGCCTCTTCCGATATGAACCGGCCCGTGCACTACGTTCTGCTACGAAGGCCCTCCTCCGGGTTCCAACTCACAGGGAGGCCCGGAGGGTGATGACAAGATCTAGGGCCTTCTCAGTGGTGGCCCCCGAACTATGGAACAGTCTCCCTGAGGAAGTACGCCTGGCGCCGACTCTGCTTTCCTTCCGGCGCCAGGTCAAAACCTTCCTATTCTCTGAAGCATTTTAAGTTACATTGATCTAATTTTAATAATGTTTATTGTATTGTTGATTGTATTTTAATATTATTCTGTTATTCATTGTATTTTTATACTATTTTATGTTCACCGCCCAGAGAGCTATCGCTAGTCGGGCGGTATATAAATTTAATAAATAATAATAATAATAATAATAATGTCACTTTTGATTCATCCCCAAACCAAATATTATGATGCTGTTTATTACCTGCCAGAGCCAATCAGCTCAATCAATTGTCCCTTATTGCCGCTGACAAAAGAGAGTGGGGGAGAGGCGCTGGAGCTTAAAGCTGGCCTCTTCTCTTGAAGCAGTTGCTTGAGGGCTGTGCTGCTCAGTGGGAACTGACTGTGCCAGCTGGAAGGAAGGAAGGGGAGGCAGAAGCAGCTGCATGCAAATGCACTCCAGGCTCGCAAGGTGGTGGTGCATAGACCAGCCATTAATTATTTTTTTTAATTAATAAATAATTCTTCTCTTGGCTCTTTGTGACTCCCCTGTGATGATTTCATGACCCCAAGGTTGGGAACCACTGATCTAAGACTGAAGTTGTGGTCCACTAACATCCTGAGGGCCACATGTTCCCCATCCCCTGGCCTAATAGACCTGTCCCCTGTAAGGATCCCTAGAGGCACCACAAACTGGCTACTACTCTCCATGCTGCTCCTAGCACATAGCTCCCACACTTTTGGCAATATCCACAGAACAAACCACTCTTTTGGCAAAACCATATGTCGGTGGCAGACAGGAAATATCTCCCTAATTCTTACCTTGGCCTTCGTACATTCCTGTGATGGGAAGTGTTAACCAGGCATCACTTCCCTACATGAGGGTTACTCCAATCACTCTTTGCCACATCCTGATTGGAGGGATTCCTTCTACCTAGCAATCTCCCCCACCTCACTGCACAGAATAAAGGTGGGGCAGTTTGTATACTGTTGTCTTCTACTGGATACATGAGCGGACTTGTACCATTTACAGGTAAGTTTTGGAAATTTAGTTTTGTAGTTATTCCATATAGGCTGTGTAGAAGTTACTTTTTATTTTCTGAAATCATTGATTTCTCTCTAGTCCCTTTTCCTCTTTAAGATTAATAATGAAGTCTCCTTAATTAGATTTGGGCTTGGGTCTATTTTATGGAGGAATACTCTCCCACATGCCAGGTTGCTCAATTTATGCTGGGTACAATGGGCTGAAGCTCCCCCAGTGGGCAGAGTCAGCTGGTAGTGCTCTCTAGTTAAACAGCCCATTAGATTGTAGGGTTCCCTTCTCTGCACAAGTCAGAGGGTACTTAAAGGGGGGCAGCAAAATAAAACAAATGAAAGAGATAGTGTGGCAAGCAGTCTCCTGCCTTGCAAGGTGGTTGGCACAGCTCTCACATAGCCCCTTATGCCATTTGTTTTCTAAGTGCCCAGCATCCTGCCCAGGAGTTCATTTCCAAAAAGAGAGATCCCAGGGTTCAAGCCTTCTTTGGGCACCACATCCTTGATCTTGATCTTGAAAACCCTCCTCTTCCCAACTGGTGTGTATGAGAGAGAGAAAACATACAACTGGCCTTATTTACTAAGCGGAGCATTATAGTTGTGGCTTTGGCTAAACTTATGCCCCACAAAAGCCTCTCTAGTGCCCCTCCTATTTGCCTCCATATCCTATTCCTACTCCATCCTATTACGTTCCAACTTACTAGTTCCACCACATTTTCTGCATATTTTAAAAAATTCATGCTTTTTTTAAATACATGAAAAGTTCCCATATAAATTATTCATTTGTATGCACTTTCTCCTAAAACATTTTGTATGCATTTTGTACACATTTTCATTCTATAATACATATCTTGTATGCTTTTCTATGCATTTCCCTCCTAAAATAGACATTTTTTTACACATTTCTCCCATAAAATGCAAATTTTTGTATGCATTTGTTGAGCTGAAACTGCATCAAATTTGGAGAAGTGTGCAGTCCAATCATTGGCTGCATTTCTGACATATATATGTTTGGGGACTGCAAATTAGGTTAGTTTGCTTTAAAATATGAATTGAACAAAATTCTTCTCCATCCCTACCAGGTGCTCCGCTTTCTGCTGCTACTGTGGTAAATTAAGTGGATGGCGAACTGTGCCAACGAAGCCTGACACAAGTAGGGCTCAGATTGGCACAGGACTTTGTACAGCTGACTTCAGGATTGTGGCATTTATTTTGTTTACTGAAACCCTGATATTTACCAATCAGTGCCAGGTGCAAAATAGTGGCTCATTTGTGTGGACATAAGCTAAGAATGAAGGAACAAGGAGCCTCTGAGAATATGCTCACTCCAGGAATTTGTATTCCATACTAGAACCAAGCTCACAAGTCCTTTCCCACAAAAATCTCCTCATGGTTCCCCCTCCCCAATTCCCTTTGTTTTTCAGCAACCTAATTTAGAACATAGTCTTTATTTGTTGCTATTGTTAGAAAATTGAAAGCCAGAAACACTTACGGAGCTACTGTATACTGCAAATCACCCAGAGGTCTACCAGTAGATCCCAGTCTGCCTTCTGCCCACCTCTACTACACCACAAGAGTTGGAGGCAAAAGTCCAGGTAATACACATGCAGTATGTGCATCAGCTACCATCCCAACACAAAACATGGGCAAGGATAATCACCATTTAAACCTTATCTCTTCCATTTGTTCATATAGAGAAGACACTAGTACCTCTTTAATGACTTTGTATGTCGTCATTTTTTACTGTTTTTCCCTGCCTTGTTTGAGATGCTGTAGATAAATTTATAGGAACTACATCACTTGAAGTTCACGTTCTTTCTCGGTATTCTATTTTTTATTTCCTCAACCAAGTCTAAGGAGCCAAGTTTTGCCATGCTTTTATGAACCATAGTGACCTTCCTATCTTTTAAAAATAAATTTGATTTCAGCCAGTGTCAAGGGAAAAAAGCTACCAATCAGAATACACCCCTATATATTCTACACTATTGTATGCTTATTGTATTGCACAATACAGGCATGTTGGTGAGGTGCTTTTGCTGTGGCAAATTTTGCATGCAGTGGTTTTATAAGCTAACGCCTGACCAGTAAGATTAAATCATGTTATTGGGTAGGCATATTATTAGATAACATAGTGTGATGTCCATGTGTCACAGCATGTCACCATAGTGCTCCTTGGTTAGTACTTTGCTGTGCTAAACATAAGTTATGACATCTTATTTAGTATCTGTTATCCGATAACATAAAGCATGTATCATGTTAAATCTCTGAAACCACCTTAATTCTCAATAATTATAGCAAGTATGTTCTCAGATATAATAAACCAAGCCATAATGAAAAGCAGAAGGTACTTTCTTTTGTACTATGTAACAGTTGCATACCTTCTAACTTTGTGCAGATATGTCAGAACAAAGGCTGCAATCCTACACACTTTTACAAGAGGCAGAAGTAAGCCCCATTGAATATAGTAGACTTAACTTCCAAAGAAGCAAACATAGGGTTGTGCTGCAGAAGCTACAATCCTATGTACACACTCCTGGGAGTAAGCCCCATTGAACATAGCAGAACTTGCTTCTCAGTAAACATGTATAGGATTCTGTTACACATTGTACAAATCACTGAAATAACAGGATCATTTTTCTAGGTAGGTCCCCTCCCCCTCCCCAATGTTCATATGAACAGCTAGCTAAATGAAAAGCCAAAAGATCCTTAGAGATGAGTCAGGAGATTCCTTCCATATGACCATCACTGTTGTGTATCCATAATACCTGGGCACCATCTAGGCCAATATTTGAGTAAGCTTCTTGAGTTAAAGGGGTAGTGGTGGTAATAGTACAAAATTTGTCTTAGCAGAATAAAAGGCATGCTCCATCAAGGTTTGGGTCCAGGAGAATAATATAAATAGAATACCCCCATACTGAATGCACTGCAGACTCTCAAAAAAAGTTTGTGCTTGTTTTAAAATGGTGATGCAGTCACCCTCATGGGCAGCAGAGCCTGGAACTCATTAGGACAACCTGAAACTATGCATCAGGCAGATCTGTGCAGTAAGAATGCCTGGAAATGGCAACTAAGTGCATATTTATACAAAACAGAAGAATCGTCTCACAATGAGCTCCTAAGAAACTCACATTTCAGGTGTAAACATCCCTGAAATTGACCTTGCTAGAAATGACTATGGAGAATGATAGAGGAGCCAAAAAATACCTTTGATTGAATAGAGGGAACTGCAGGCCCATGGAAACACATATACACTCCTGTGGTATAATGTTAACTGTTGCAATCCAAAAAACTGCAAGATTTGTTAGTCTTCTACAAATGTCTAAGTATTCATGCAAATGTGATCTCTACCAAAAACAACATTTAACCTGAAGTTGATGGAACAAAATGTCTTCCCAAAGTATATGTTAATAGCCACAGCAGGTACATTTGGTTTTGTGGAATTATTAATTTATAAACAGATCTTTTTTCAAATGGTTGTGTAGTGTATAATGTTAAGCCTTTGAAATCTTCCAAATACCCACCAAACAGGGAACAGAACACTTCTTCCAGCACTTCATAAATTCTTTCCCTTTTGTATTCTTTACACCTATGCTGAAGAAAACTTCATCTGCTTTTTATGCTGATGATTTTACAAACCTGGGTCCATTTTAACAGGTATGGATGGAAAATAATATGTTATTACTATTGGTGAAGGAGTCCCCAGGTGTAACTACTCAGAAGAAAAGAGTGACAGTGGGATACAGCTAGGAATGTTTTTCATTTAACATGTAAATTATGATTTTCAGCATCTTAATATACATCTGTTAGTAGCCATTGGACATGCAAGAAATTGGAATGTTACTTTGTCTCAACAATATAAGTACAAAGATCCAAAGTCCTAAACAACTAGTTACCTTAACATCTATTCTGTATTAGTAGAAAGCATTATTAAAGATAAAAGTTATCAACCATATAGATGTAGAAGAGCAAGGATTGTATCTAATAAAGTAATCCTGGTAGCACAAGGCCTTCTGCTTCTGCAATGGAAGTCCCCCTCCCTCTCCTCTCCCCTTGCACCCCCCCGAATTCTTCACAGAGTTGGGGAAAACCCAGAACAGGTTTGGGGGTACTCAGGGCATGTAGATGGCGGGGATGTTCTGTTGTGTAAACAGGAGTCCTTGCGCTAACAGGATGATTTGACATATTCCACGTTGGGAATAATTAGAAAAGGGATTCAGACTTAAGCTGCAAATATTGTAATACCCTTTATAAAAATGTATGGTGCAGCCACACTTGGTGTACTGTGTGCAGGTGTGGTCACAGTGTCTCAGTAAACCAATGGTAGAAACAGAGCTGCTGCAAAAAAAGTGTTACCCAAATGTTCAGGAGGCCCCCTGAGATAGGTTGTGGCCACATATGCAACACAGTTGCCATGTACATTGGCTCTAAGAGAAGCCATGCTGTAGTTACAGAGTGTGATCCACTTACTGGCATCCCCTCTGACCTTCTGGCAACCACAGCCGGAACGGTAAGGCAACGGGGTACTTGGTTTCACACACCAAAGTTGCCATAACCTTCTCTTGCTCTCTTTGCCTCCTGTACGCAGCTCCGTGTTGCTTACATCTTCCATGCTGTCAAGGGAAGACTCACAGGGCTAGGCTACGCGTAGGTACCATCTGGCTCGGGTGGGGGAGGGGTCAGGTGTACTTAAAAAACCCCTACGCTGTGGGGGGAACCCCCCTCCCTGTAGAAGCACCGTTAAGCTGGCATCACAAGTTTTTGGAAGCAAGCGCCATAGAAAGCAATGCAATTAATTGCTCTTGCTTCTGTCCGAATATGGTCTGAGAGATCCATCCTCGGGGGCACGTGTGGGTTGAGTGACCAAGGGTATTTCAGCTCTCAGCCATTCTACGATTCACCATACGATTGTCTTTCTTCCTGAATCCAATAACATCCCCGTCCCCCTACAGCTTCCATCCACCTGCATCTATTCACTGTGGATGTCGTTGGGGCTGCTCCCTTTTGAAGCGTGGGCGTAATAATAAAATATAAATAAATAAAATTGGAGGAGCTGCGAATGACATAGTCGCGACTATTCCCATCCACCCACCCACCTTTTCCTCAAACAGGCGGCACCTCATTGCAAGTAATCCACCCTCCCTAGCCTTTGGGAACGGCTTTCAAGCGACGGCGGTATAGCTATACGTTCCCCGCCCAGCTCTAACGGCTCGCGCCCGCGGGCTACCTCCCTCGCCCGCGCGTATTATGACGACACAGATGCCTCGCTTTCTCTTCTGTGTCAGCGCAGCAGCAGTACCAGCCGCCCCCTCCCCAATCAATCCCGCCCTACGTATGCCTGGCAGGCCGGCTGGCTATTACCAACTTTCAAACAATGCGTGCACGGCGGGCTCCTCCCCGGCTGGGCGGGGAGAAGGGCTGGGCTCCGAGCCCTCGACCAACCTCTGTGGAGGCGGCCCCGGGGAGCTCGGGGCGCCGCTGACTGCCAGGGCTGGTTCAGTGCTGGAAAACGCCAAGCCGAGGCGGCCAGTGCTGGCGGCCCCCTTTCCTCTCCGCCCCGGTCAATGGACCCCTCGGAGTGCTGGGCAGCTCCGGGCTCCGAGAGTACCTTGCCCTAATCCCCCGCCCTTTGCGTGGCGTGAGTGAATGAAGCAGCGATGGGCAACACGGTGCACAAGACCTTGGCAGGTAAGCGGGGCTGGATGGCCAGTCGTCCACGGGCAGTGCCGCCTCCGACGGTCCCTGCCGAGGTCGCGCTAGCTAGAGACGGGTACAAGGAAACGGGCGGGCTCTAGTTTCCCTCGCGTGTCTCAGGAGGGAGTCCTTTTCACGCTAGAGGAGGATGAACCCTTCCCCCTGCTTGAGCATTTATGGGGAGGTGTTCCCTCATATCTTCTGGATAAGGGCGGGGGAGAGGCCGCTGACCCTTGGTACCCTTCTCTGCCGTGGTTGCGTGTGTGTGTGTGCGGCTGCCCCATCTCCTCGGAAGCAGCTATCTGTGTGTCTCCTAGTCTGTGTTGTCCCGACTGCTTTTGCAGTTCTCTTTTGTTAGTAAATAGCAATGGCAGGTTCTGTGTCTCTTCTGCTCCTCTACTCTTGCACGTGCTGCTTTCTCTCACTCCCTTTTTCTGTTGCCGCCTGCCCCGGAGGACACGGTATCTCTGACATACCGGTCCATCCTCCGCTGTGATTGTGGCAAATTGTCAGTTCCGGGCGGCTGTCTGAATTACGGAGGACTGGCTTTACGGAAGAGATGAGGATTGAGAGAAGAACTTGTTTCTGTATATTTCCGTTTTTCCTTTGAGGCTTCCCCCCCCTTTCCTTTTTTCAGATACCTCTTTCAGAAATTATTCCTCCGCCCCTGCTTAAAATTCGAGTTGAGCTCATCATCTCTAACCGAATTCTAGTCCTCTGCAATTTATGAGGAATTGGGGGGGGGGCTGAACTCTTTTCAGTTCTGTCCTGTATTGAACGAAGGTGGGCAATGAGGTGTTCAGAGGTGATCCTTTTTGGGTTAGGCAGTCATCTGGAAACAGAGTAAAGGCATGTGCAGCCTGGTCTAGTGTACATTTACCTGGTGTTTAAAGCATGCCATAGGACCATAGCATTAGAAAGGGGGAGTGGCCATAGCACAATAGTACAGAACCTCTTTGCATGCATGTGGTCTCTCAGGTGCTGCCCACAGCATTACCAATTAAAGCTTTTAGGTTTGAAGGGCAGGGAAAGACACTTGCTTGAGATTTTGAAGAGCCGCTGTCAGTCAGAGTAGGCAGTGTTGGGCAAAAAGCACCAATGGTCTGAACTGGTGCGCAAGGTAGCTTCCCCTTACGCTCATAGGGAAGAAAGAGCTGTGTATTTTAAATGTTGACGCGAAACATCTGCATCTGATTTAATGAGAACTAAAAATCTATATCCCATGAATGTATTCCACTTGATGCACTACAGTACATAAATGAGTAGGAAACACGGTGTGCATTTCAAGAGCTGTGATCCTTACTTAGAAGAAATCTCTAGTGGGAATCAGAGGAATCTCTTTCCAAATAAAAATGCTTGGAATTGGATGAGAAAGAGTTTAAAGAACCTACGAGCTGGGGACACAAATGGGGAGAAAGCGCTGCTGCCTTTTTAATGGGCACGGCTGGCAGATAAGACATGTGCAAGGGGACAGATGCTGGAACTGGTGGCTTTTGTTCCACAGTTAAGTGGCACACTGGCAATAGAACTAGTAGACTTCAAGGCAGATGGTTTTCTTAGGAAGGATTGTTTTGTTTTTTACTCTTAACCCATGTTTCTGTGGAATGGAAAGAATATACTTTTCAAAATTGGGCCCTTTCAAGATCCATTGCTCCCCCCCCCGAAACTGAAATAAAAACAATGAACTTTAGCAGCAGCTGGTATGTATCTTGATCCCCTGCAAATATAACAACAGAAGGCAAAACTAGAGTTTCTGGCTGAAAAAGCCATTTATGCAGCTGAATTGAATGAAGAGACGCTACTGCCCTTCATTGTGAAATCTCTGGGTATATTGGCCTTTTTATTTATTTCTTTTCTTTTTGAAGACTCTGTGATTTCTGTTTTGTAACACAAAAGGAGAAAAATAATTTGAAAGCACATCTGAAACCTGTTTGGTGCATTCAGTGATTTGATTTTAAATGAAGGTGTCTTTCCTAGCCAGCACTGTTTTGATATAAATCCTCTTTTTTTGTTTGCAAGTTTGTAATTGAGACTCCTCCCTTCAGCCTAGTCAGTGGGCAATGAGAACAGTTGGTTGATGAAGAATTAACGGTATTGAATTACTGCTCTGAGCTCTTGCGAGCTTGCTTCTTCAGCTGTCTCTCTCTCTTTTGCTTTTCCTTGTATGTCATATTTAGTATATTTGGCTACCTTACTAAAGCTGCAGTCACATTTTTAAACGATGTTTGTCCATCTCATAACACAATTATGAAGCCCTAGTCTAAACTTCTCTTTGTGGGAGCACAAAATCTTTGTATGTGGGCTGAATTTTGATAGCTAGGGTTAAGAAATGATGTGTGTGTGCTTTATTTAGCTTGATTTTTACTTGACAGTTTACTTATATTAATTCTTCCTTATCCGTAGGAATTGGATTAGTCATCCAAATAAATTACCTACTTTATCAGTCAAGTACTTGATTTTACAAAGAGGATATTACTGGAAGTAGTTCATCTATACAATAACTGACATATGTCCTACACTTTTGGAACTATCACCTGTGCTTGAGGTGCATGAAATTCTGGGACGAGAGAGAAGCTTTAGACAGAACACCAGCAGCTGTACACACGCTGGGCTTACATGCATCACAGACATACAGTGCCTTGCAAAAGTAATCAGACCCCTGACTAATGTTCTCATGTTACTGAGTTACAAATGGTAAATTGTAATTTCGTTCTGTATTTTATTTTGAAGCACTGAAACTCAAAATCAATTATTGTAAGATGACACTGGTTTTATGTTGGGGAATGTTCAAGAGAATATTACAAGAGAACTTGCTTCAGTCCACTAAAAAACTGAAGCTTGGGAGGAAATTCACTTTTCAGCAGGACAATGATCCTAAGCACAAGGCCAAAGCAACATTGGAGTGGCTCAAGAACAAAAAGGTGAATGTCCTACAGTGGCACAGTCAAAGTCCTGATCTCAATGTCATTGAGAATCTGTAGCACTCTTTGAAAATTGCTGTCCACAAGCAACGTCCAGCGAACCTGAACAACCTGGAGCAAATCTGCCAAGAAGAATGGGCCAAAATCCCTCCGACACTGTGTGCAAAGCTGGTACATATCTACCCCTAGCTATTGCTAGTCGGGCGGTATATAAGTTTAATTAATAAATAAATAAAATAAATATAATACATATCTAACCCAAAAGACTTAAAGCTATTATTGAAGAGAAAGGTGGCTCTACCAAATATTAATGTGGGGGCGGTTGAATACTTAAGCAACCAACATGTTTCAGTTTTTTATGTTTCTTACAAACATTTCCCAGCGTAAAACCAATGTCAATTTACAATAATTGATTTTCAGTGTTTCAAAATAAAATATACAGAACGAATTACAATGTACCATTTGTAATTCAGTAACATGAGAGCATTGGTCAGGGGACTGATTGCTTTTGCAAGGCACTGTATGTGCGCCTTGGGCTAGTCACTGTCTCTCAGCCCAGCCTACGTTGCAGGGTCATTGAGAGGATAGAGGTAGGAGGAAGGCCATGTAAGCCATTAAGAGCTCCTTGAAGGGAGGGCAAGATAAATGTGCGTGCAAGATGAGCCATTCCTGCGATCCAAAAGGATCATAATTTATTTTTACCTTACTCTACATTACTCATCTTACTTTTTAGAGTCTACAAAGTAGAGTTAACCAAAAATCAAGAGCAAAATCCATTCTAGAAAATAGGCCTGTTAAAAACTTCAAGCCCACCAACTGAAAGATCCACAGACAACCTGATCTTGTGTGCAGATATGCATCCCTACACTCATTGAAAACATAGGATCTACAAATTCTTTGTAGGTTTGAGCTGGAAATGCTGTGTGGAAGATGGATTATTATACCTATTAAATCAGAGAACCTCAGGAGAGTGGCAGGCTTTGTGTCCTGTGATATGGAAAGTAATGAGAAATCCCTTTGTGAAATGCATAAAGGTTAAGAGGTTATTAAGGCTGCTTCTGTCATTTTGCTAGGCTTAGCTACTTAACTTTATCAAGCGAGCTTGTGAGTGGAGCAACCTACACAAACATTAATGTTAATAGCTGGGAGTTTAACATCCTTGACTCATGAAAGACTTGTGTTCTTATCTAGCACAGAGCCTTCTCACGCTCCCACACTTTACAAAATATAGTTGGAATGGCTACAGAGCCACTTTTGCAGTTATAGAAGCTCATTACTTGTACACGTCGGTATTTATTTGGATTCTTTTCTGAATTTGAATGTCTGACTATTTTTCAGGTTATATATGTTCTTAGGAGTAAGAGACGAAGATGTAGAGAACATATTACTGTGTAAAAGATTTCAAATTGGGGGGAACAGTTTGATTTACATTAAAATGTTACATACTTTTAGGCTTGAAATGCAAATATATGAAATATGGCATTTGGATCCCACATTCTGTGGATATGCAGGATTATGCTAAACTAGTGATGTTCCTCCCTATGAAATGGTCATTCTAGAACAGGGAATGTCTTGACATTTTTCCACAACAGTTGCTGGAGAACTTCAAATTCTTCTGTGCATATCTAAATTCTTGGGCAATTCCCATTTGAAAATGCCAAGGGTGTTTAGGATTTTTGGATGACTGTTCCTAGTATCTTTGGGAGTCTTTCATCTCCCTATCTGCAGAAACCTGAAGAGCTCTTTTTTATGTTGTGACAGCAGATGCTGTTGGTTGTTTAAGCAAAAGAAAATTCTTTTTCCCTGTCATCAAAAGAGCAACAACTTGTGTAAAAGCTGGGTCAGCCCAGCCTAATATTAGCCCAGCACTTAAGTGAAATGTTTATTTGAATTGTCAAAGCTTGTTGCTGGCTTTACTTTTTGTTTTCTTGAATTCTGCATTAGAACTTTTTTTGAAGTAGGAGGAAAGTTTTATTCTGATCCCATGCAGAGAAAGTCCAGACAGACCTTTTTCACTTACATCATGGAAAAAGCCCAAATAATCAACATTCCTCTGTATTTGTTAGATATTGTAGCTATTATTATTATTATTATTATTATTATTATTAATAATAATAATAATAATAATAATAATAATAATAATAATAATAATAATAATAATAATAATAATAATAATAATAATAATAATAATAATAATAATAATAATAATAATAATAATAATAATAATAATAATTACATTTGTATACCGCCCCATAGCCAAAGCTCTCTGGACGCTATTAATGAGAAATATTGGGGGGGAAATGTGACGTTCTCTTCCTGCTGCCTTTTAAGGTATTTACAATGCTATCTTACACATTCCTACTTGGAAATAAACCCCATTATTATCAATAAGCCTCAGATATAAGCCCCAGTTTCTCCCAGCTACGTGGGTATAGGATTGCAATCTTAGGCCTTAAACTGCAGACTTATATTCATTTACCTGGGAGTAAGATGCTATTGAACTCAGCAAAGCTTACTTATGAATAGATAGGATTGCACTGTTAAGCTTTTAGCTAAATTATTACTCCCCTTTTTGCTCTTAACATTCAGAAAACCTTTTAGAAAGCATCTTCTTTGGACATTCTGACTGGTATTTTAATAGTTAACATGTAGAGGGTGCAGACAATTGATGTGTCCTGGACAGTGCCACTATACTGGAATGATTAATATAGCAGGGCTAATGAAATGCCATTTTATATTGGGATATCACTAGGAGATGTTTGAATGTGAGTTAAGATGTAACTGATACATTTTCTTCTCATTTTAAAAATTCTCTATAGGGTGTCATAAGTCGTAATTGACCAATAAAAACAATTAAAAAAAATAAGTCGTAATTGACTTGAAGGCCCATAACACACACATAGAAGTGAAAATTGCTCTTATCTGGGTAAGAGTTTGCAGATATACAAAGGTTTTCCATTGACCAAACATAACTCTCATTGTGCTTCTCTTTGAGCTACAGCCCTTACATTGTAATTAGAACTTGGCTGGAATAAGCACTCAAAGATTGAAGGTCCAGATTATCCTTTCCTTTTATCTGTGAAAGAGCTAGTGCCATTCCTTAGTAATCTATATTTGTTCTCATTTTATATCAACCCATCCATACACTGAGATCACCTACAGAAACAAGTGTATCCGCTATCTGAGTGAGGTGGATAGCAACCAGAGACAGATCTATGGTTGGAATTTCCTCTGCAAGGAGGTTTGCCTGGTTGGTGCTTACATTGAACTAATTCAGATGTCCTAATAGGCCACAGTTTGTTGTGATGGGTATGAGGAGTCACAGTGAGCCTTAGGCTTGCATGCTCCCTCTTCCTTTTCCTCATTTGGCATGTCTGCAAAAAGATCATTACATCAAAACTCTGTTTTTTATTAACCACTGAACAAGAGAAACTGTGGTTAATCTTAACTGTGGTTTGTTTGAAACAAGACATCTTTGTAACTCATGGTTTGAAGTTGCCTGGTTTTAAACATAGTTAAGATTAACGATAGCTTTTTTGGTCTGTAAGAAACAGAAAGCAGCAGGCAATTAAAAATATTAAAACAAAAGCTTCTGATCACCTCATGAAAGTGCTGGAGGAAGAGGGGGGCAGAGTGCATGAGCTGAAGGTTTGCCCCACTTGTTTCCATCGCAATGAATCATTGTTTGTTATGACATCTGAACCAGCTCACTCTTATTGTATCCTTTAATTTTTTTTAATTGTTTAAATGCTAATTGAATTTGCTATTTTATCATTTTTATATTTGTTGTATTATAAAAAGCAATAAATACACACACACAAACATTTGCAAGTTACCCTGAGAACTTTGAAGGTGCAATCTATTTATATTTTTCAAATTTATAAATGCGTTTATACCCAAAGATATATCAGATTTGTGAAATATAGAAAGTATCTGGGGAGGCACTCCAGTTGCTGGTGGACTACAGTTCTCATCATCTCTGACCATTGGCCTTATTGGCTGGCACTGATGGGACCTAGGAGTCCAACAACATCTGGAGGGTCACAGGTTAGCCATCTTTGCTGTAGATTCCCTATTCCATTCTGTTGGAAAATGCATGGGTCCAGGATATTTTTCCTTTAGGGAGTGAGGGAGTCATGTAAAGCATAATGGGAACACCGTACCAATATACAGTATCTGTATTCTAGACTTAAATTGTTTGAATAGCTCTTCTTTTTCACCGGGGAATGCTGGTTATAGTTAAATTATTATAAAATGGATTTAAGTTTGTAGTGTAAGGTGTGTCATAAGGTATGTTTGGGTTTAGCTATTTCATAGTGACTTCCAGGATCTTACTTCCTGCAGCTGATAAACTAGGTTTGCAACATTGCAATGAATGGGCAAGGCTTGTTCTGACTTGAAAAGCAAATTTTATGTTGCTGGATTATAAGCAACATACCAACCTATCATTTGGTGACACTTCAGTGGCTTTGTAGATGATGATACCCCTTTATGGTTTGGAGCTAATTTTCCTTTATCTAGATTAGTTGGTTGGTTGCTCTTCATTCACAGATGGATCTTGTCTAATTATACTCTGTGGTTCCCCTTTGACATTCATTTCACCTTTTCTTACTTGAGGCTTTTTTGTCCCCCCTCAACTAGCTTATCTCTGTGGGTGTTTAATTATTGCCTTTTCCCCTGGTCTTCCATTTACATTTGGTACTTATTGTGGTTCATAACCAGAGAACAAAATGTCAACCTAGAGGTGCGTGTGTTAAATGTTCCTTCGAGACTGAATTTGCAACAGCAACAGAAGAATCCAGACGCTTCTTTCAGTGATTAGACTTCATAACAGCTATATTGGGTCATGTGCATAATGTAACATTGGACATCAAAACAGGACTTCGGTACTTAAGTTCTTTTTTCTTTATTGAATGTTACAAAGAATGCCCAAATCTTTCCTGCAATCCACCTAAAACTAACGAAGGCCATACTGCATTACATTGGAGGATAATTGAATGGAATATGTCTCTCCTGATTTCATAGCCAGTATGCTATTTAACTATTGCTCAATATTGCTCATGCTTTCCCCCACTTTCTGTTCTTTATGTTGCAAATCCACATCCCATGTACAAATCTCTTATTCCCCTGGTCCTGCTTTCCATCCTCGGTGGTATGTATCTTGAGCTTGCCTCCTCTACTATGCCTTGGATTTGAAAGTTGATAACTCTCATTTTCTGGCCTCTTCATTCAGAACAATTGTTCCTTTTATCTCCTTTTTAGGAAGCCTAAGAGTGTGCTCTGGATTTCCAGAAACAGCTGACAGACTTGCCAGTTTGCCTGGGATGGGTTAAAAGAGACATTTGTAGAAGAATCCCCATTTTGAACCACATTGAATAGGGAGGCCTGTAATATGTTGACAAAATGCATACATTTGAGGTGCCTTGTCTTGAATAGCTGGAAAATCTGAGTGATAAGCAGCAGTGAACAGCTCTAGGTAATAAATGGCAGGCGTGCAGGCATAATCTGAGCAGCTGGCACAAGCACAAACTTACTAGTTGACCTCTCAGCTAATGTTTGGATCTAGGGAATTGGTTTATACTGACATGTTTGGTATAAAACCAGGGAAGAATACTGCAAGCTATTGGAGACAAGAACATATGTACTTGCTTTCTTGTGTTTGGGTGAAGTGTTACCTTCACTGAGGAAAGTGGAGCGGGTAGTGGTAGAGGCTCATAGACTTCAATCTGAATTCAGCTTACAGTTTTATAAGTTTGGAATTGAAATAGTTCAGTGGCAGCTGGTGATACCTGGACCTGGGAGGGCAGCACCAGGAGGTTCAGAGCTTGGAAAAGTTACTTTTTTTGGACTACAACTCCCATCAGCCCACTCCAGTGGCCATGCTGGCTGGGGCTGATGGGAGTTGTAGTTTAAAAAAAGTAACTTTTCCAAGCTCTGAGGAGGTTGATGGGGATGATGCCATCAGCAGCAGCATGATGGTGATAATGAATTTAAAAAAGTGATAACACGCTTACTCAACAACTACAACATTTATAGTGTCTTTACAGTAAAGCAGTATAGAACATAACAAAACATTCCACTTTTATGTCCCTGACAAGAGGACAGGTCCTTGACTTGAGGAGTTTACAAACTAAAATTCAGTACAGAGGAAACAGCAAGGGAAGGGGATACAATTCAGGACTCCAGTTCAATACCCACATAAATGGCTTACTTCTGAGTAAAATTAATAGGATTGTTTTAGTCACCTCAGTTTAGTCATACCTCTTCAGTATAATTAACCATTAACAACCATAACAGTTGATATCGTTCAGATAGTCACTTTAAATATGTCTGATTTACTTCGCAATTTTAGTCAAGTTTCCTATAGTAAATCATTCTCTTTTGCTTCTGTTTCTGTGAATATGTGAACTACAGCAACATTTTGCAACACTAAAAAAAAGCTCCAAATACAATTGTGGAATAATGACACTGACTGTTCTGCAGAATAGTTTCCAATGGACATGAGCAGTGTCTCAGTTTGGACAAGATAAAACAGTGGGAGGTGAAATATATTCTAGCAAAATTCTAGGTGTGCTCTATGTTTTTAATTGACCATGCCCACCTTTCCCTAAATGGAGTAGTTTAAACATAGCAGGCTGAATACATGCATCTGGGGCAGGCCAAATGTGTTTTTCCAACAGCTAGAGTCATTGCTTAAGTAGCAACATATTGTAATCTGTCTGAATTTACATCAAACTGCAGTTTCAGTTTCAACTGTTAATGCGCCCAAAATAGAAATAGAGCATAACCTCCAGTGTGAAACATGAAAGGCTGTCTTCACCATCATGTGACACTGACCAATAAAAAGGCTTTGAAATTAATAAAAAATAAATTTGACACAGATTTCTATAGTGAGAGAAATATAATTTTCTAGGTTAAAATCTCTGTAGAAACAGTAGTACCACAGGATAGAAGCAAAGTAAGAAGATCACCAACAACCATACAAAAATATAATTCTCCATCTTTGGAGATGGCAGGTGTTGCCACCACTCACCATATGTTCAGAGGCACATGTTACCCAGTTCTTCCAAGCTACACAGCAAGTGGATTGGACTGCCTTCAAGTCAATCCAACCCAAATTGTGTTTGCATTTTTACAAATTTGTAGGGTAGTCCAATATCTCAGAGAGGAGGTCAGGTCGCCTGCTCCCCTGGTACATTCACTATAGCTGCCCAATTTCCTTGCTTTTTAAAGTTTGATAGAAATATCTGTTGGCTATAGATACATTTTTAAACCGCAAGGTTTTTTTTTTTTTGCCTATTAGTGAATATAGATAAGGTTAGGATTCTACAATCTATTTGTTTGCAAATGTGAGCTTTTAATGTATGACTGATGATGATGATTCATTTGGAAGATTATATAACATCCCTGTTCATATTCTAAAAATCTGCCTGCAAATCAGTTCCAATCTCGATAATCAAATATGGAAATGAACATTTTGTTCTTTGGCAGCACCCGTGAATTAAACTAATTCTGTGTCAGTTGTGTAGCTGCCTTAAAGGGGGACCTCCATTCCATACTTCCCTTTGTCTTTTTATTTGACAGTTTAGTTTTGAGTAAAGATTCATAATTAGAATGAGAGGCTGGGGTAGGTGATGATTCCAAAAAAGAAGCAGGAATGTATCCAATATGTATTATCTATTATTGAATCAGATAGGGCAAGAAGAATGAAGGGGCTATTAATGGAACTCTTGTCAGTTTGAGATCTTTATATTTTGAGATGATTCACCCGCACTGTATTGTGCCACTGCCAATTTCCCTTATCCCCAAATGCCTTCCTTAATTTTCAGAGACTTTTAACCCTGATGGACATGCATCTTTTGGGGAACCAGATACAAAGGAGGACAGGTTCCTGGGACCTTTCATGGTTATATAGAAGAGGGAATTTTATCTAGAGCAGCATTCTCAGCAAGTTACTCTTGCTGAAGTCTGTCTTACAGCCTTTAAAGATTGCAGGAGCCCAGTCTTCTTTTGCATCTGGTTTCCCAAAAGATGCATGTCACTCAGGGTCAAAAGTCTCTGAAAAGAAAAAGGGGAGAGACAGATAAGGATTAAAGTTGCTTATTGATACAGACCCTCTGTTATCCTTCCTTTCCTTTGAGAAGGAGGGTGGGATATCTATTTAGTGCAAGCACGTATATGAATCTGTTTCTGAAATTAAATTTTAGTCTGTCCTTACAGCTTACCCTTTGAGCTTATTTTGTTTCCTATTTGCAGTCTAAACCAACATATTACTTACTCCCCTTTTGTGACACCGAAGAGCAATCTGACTGTGTCAACACCTTTTTCCTAGACTGAATTTGGGTTCCAGACACCTGGGGGAACTCCCCCTCCCATGCCATGATAACCTAGCAGGTTACAGTTGCTGTTTTGGTTTTTTCTTTTTTTTTTATAGGAATAGGTCAGATCAGGTTCATACACTGGACAAAACTACATTTGACTGTATATATAGAAAGCCCCTACGTTAGTTTTGTCTGAAGCATCAGGTTCTTTGATTTGGTCTTTTGGATTTATTCATTTACTTATTTTGTTCTGCTTCTTTTTGTTAGGATTGTGTGGTGGTGGTGGTGGGGTTATTTCTGCGAGTGCCAGGGTCTGCTAAGCAGTTATCCTCTAGCTGCAATGTTGCAATCTCTGTTGGGGAATGTTCTGCAAGAAGACAGCCCTCTACTCACAAGCTGTTCATTATCTACTTGTTGCATCTGATGAAGTTGGCTCCTGGCTAAACCTTGTGCCTCAGTCCATTTGTTAGTCTTTAAGGTGCTACAAGACTGTTTTATATTGATTTTTGTTACAACAGAATAATGCAGAAACCTTTATTTATTTTTTATTTATTTATTTATTTCATTTTTAAACCGCCCATAGCGAATAGCTCTCTGGGCGGTGAACAAAACAACAACTTTCTGCTAGTTGCATATGATTTCTGTATAATTCCATTTCTCATTTTATTATTGACCTGAAAATGAGAACTTTAATTTCCAAGAAATACGTTTGTGTATTGCTTATGAAATCACAGTTGGTTTTGTCACAAAGTCTAAGATGATATCATAGGCCAGAAGAAGAATAGTATTCTCAAGAAATGCAAATGCCAGAACAGTGGAAGAGGTGATGGTGTGGGACTGCCTTCAAGTCGATCCTGACTTACAGCGACCCTATGAATAGGGTTTTCATGGTAAGCGGTATTCAGAGGGGGTTTACCATTGCCTCCCTCTGAGGCTAGTCCTCCCCAGCTGGCTAGGGCCTGCTCAGCTTGCCACAGCTGTACAAGCCAGCCCCTTCCTGGTCTGTAACTGCCAACTGGGGGCAACTGGGCTCCTTGGGACTATGCAGCTTGCCGACGGCTGCACAGGTGGCAGGGCATGTAACCCCTGAGCCACTCATTGTGGGGGTGATCTTTAGCTGGCTCTTGACTCCCAGTAATCCCACTATAATCTCCAGGCAGAACATTTTCCATTGTCTCTCTGCTTTTTGGAAAGTGTAAGTTGCTTTACTACTTCTGTTTCTGAGTACCTGTTAAATGTTAAAGCTGCTTACCAGGCTTGACAAGCCAGAGATTAATTAAAAAATACCCAAAGTTTTAAACTGGGAAGAAGGGCACAATAAAGTAATTCTACCCATGTTTATCTTCTTTCATATTTAAACAGTGTAGTTACAAGGCTGGTTTTTTTAAGTGTACGTGATTTATATCTGTTTTGTAGAGAAGGCCCTGACTTTAATCTTAATCAGTTGTTCAGCCTACCGGAAAAAATAAAGAGTTACCCTTGATCTTCCAACAAAAGGGGCACTTTCACACATCAAAAAGTTGGCCCCATCTTAGTGAGAACAGAGAGCCTTGAGCTTGAAGTAACATAATGCAAGATTGTGAACACTAATTAATAAATACATGATTCAGTAGTTGGTATTAACAAGGAGAACAAACCTACCTTATATTCCGGCGTGTAAGACGACTGGCCGTATAAGACTACCCTTGCTTATGACATGCAGGTACTTAGCAGGAAAACTGTCACTTATAAACTTATAAATATTAATATTTGGATTGTCCAGTTGTTTTGTTTTTGTGCCTAGGAATTACCACCAAAAACTGGGGAAAGATGTGAGAAATCTTTTTTTTAAAAGCAACATTAAATGCCTAGACTCTAGTTTCCAACACTATGGAGTATTTATTGATTGATTAAGAGAATTTATATCCTGCCCTTTTGCTGTTAAAAACAGAGCTCAGCACAGCTTACAAATATAGTAAAAACAATAAAAATACACAATCAGAGAAAAACAAGCCAAAATGTTAGGAAAAGGAGTCTTTCACACCACATGCTCAGTTCTAAATACTGTTGCAGCAAGTTTTACAAGTTCCTCCAGTATTCCACTGGTGCAGGCACTCAGACATTCAAAGTACTGTATGTTTCTTAGGTTTTATAAAAGCAGAGCTTTGCTTAACTCAAAATTTCTTCCCCCTTTGATAACCACATCTACACAGGTTCCACCTCCATACTCAAAATGAAACTGAGCCTGGAAGTGTACAACAACCCCACACATACCTTGCTAATTCGATTATCAATGCCAGGATGTCTGTCTTATCGACTACTCTCCTGCTCCCCCCCCCACACACACACACCGGGCATCATGAAAGACCCAGTCCTGGGCTCAGAAAGAAAATAAATATCTGGTCCTCTTCAAAGTATTGATAAGCCTCTTGTTTTAATTGAAATAAGAATTATAAATTCTTGTTCTTATCACTAATGGGAGTTAATTATCTTGCATATGCTGCTGTTGCTTCTATGGCTGTAATGGAGTGAGGTTAAAGATAAGTGAAATGCAAATAGGGAAAAAAAATACAGAAGGCAGTAACACTTTCCTAAATGTAATACCATACCAACCACAACAAGATTCCTATAAGGCAAAAAACTAAGCATCTCACAACCAGTCAGGATTCCTAACCAAAAACCAAAAATATGATAAATGAAGAAATATTTATATAAGCATAACTATCAAATATATTTATTATTTACACAAACTGTAAAGATATTTATAGTGCAATCCTAAATTTATTTATTCAGAAGCAAGTCCCAGCGTATTCAATGGGGCTTACTCAAACAGGGACAGAAATGCAACCTCAAGTGATAAGCAACTTCATTCACACAACCCAAAATTCCGAATCATGCCACTTTACACTGTTTTGCAACTGTTTATACTTGTTTTTATGGTTATTGGATTTTAAATGGCTTTATTTCTTGTTGTGAGCTGCCTTGGTTTCCAACCCTACCTCACAGGGGTGTTGGAAAGACTCCATACACACACGCACACACTGCAGATGTATAAATACATACAGCCCATATAATAATTTATTGTCAAACCAATTGGTCATTGCAGAAAAATCAGTATTAGTTTTTTAAAAATCAGTATTAGTTTCCTACAGAATAAAAACTGCAATACCTAAGTAAGCCCTGCCTACTTGCTTTAAAATAGGACTGGGGGGGGGCAGAAAGAGAACACAAACACAATTCTTTTTTACATTCACTCCAAAGTCCCATTGATTTTCAGCACATTCATAATCATGTCTACTCAAAAGTAATTCCTACTGAATTCAATAGGATTTACTCTGGACATATGGGATTAGCACTGTTTTTACCCCCAAAAGCAACTATTGGGAAGGTTTTCAAAACACTGCCCAGGATCTGACTCCTACACGCAACAGGGGGAAAAACTGAAATGGATATACCTACCCAATTTATGAGATTTTCAGATAAACAGGAGGGGAAACCACCATTTTCTGGCATTGCAATTGCAGACACTGCCACCAAACAAACACTTCACTGATTGGCTGAAATCCTGAACGGGCGGGATTAAAGCTACGAAGTGCTATACAGTAGTTTAAAAAAAGATTTAACCGGGGGGGGGTGCCTGACGTTTTTATATATATCTCGAGAACCGCACCACCTAGAAACTTAATTTTTTTTTTAAATGAAAGCTGAGAATCCGGGCCACCTAAGGGGCTAGCCGGGCGCCGGGTGGCATGCTTAGAATCCGGGTAAAACCCAGCTATCCGGGCAATATGGCAACCCTAATAAGACGACACCCAGCGTATAAGACGACCCCCGACTTTGGAGAAGATTTTCCAGGGTTAAAAAGTCGTCTTATACGCCGGAATATACGGTATTTTGAATCTTCCTGTATGAAGTATTTAGGAATTGTTATTTCATTGTGGCTGGCAAACAGAAACAAATAAATGGAGGCGAGGAAGGGTTGGGGATTCATCACACTTGTGGAGTACATGTCTCACAGTATCATTTTCATTTTGCTATAAAATTAAGGTTTGTGGAGTAATTCTGTCAAACATAATCTCAGCCACATTCTCACTGATTGTCATATTTACTTGTGATGTGTAAAATTAGCACACATCAGGACATTTCTGTATAAAGCTTTATTATGCTTATTGAGGGCTGATCCCTGACTGCAACCCCCTCCCCAGCCTCACCTATAAACTTTTGTCCCTATTGCACTACTGATGAACAAGCAGCAGGGGAGTTCCTCATCAGGACCTCTTTCTTGTTTGGCTTTGAAAGACTGTCTTACCCTCAATTACTGCGCCAGATGAGGGCCTTCTTCAGATACTATCTTATCAGGAGGTCTGTTCCACACAACATAGGAAACAGAACTTTTGTGTAGTGGCGCCTACCCTTTGGAATCCCCTTCCCTTAAATATTAGACAGGCACCATCTCTGTTACCTTCTCGACATCTACTGAAGACCTTCCTCTTTCCACGAGCCTTTTAAGTAGAGACCTTATCCCATCCTGTGTCGGTTTTGGAATTGCTTTTTAAGATGTTTTTAAAGATTTTTTAAAATATGTTTTTAAGATGTTTTGTTTTTGATATGTTTTAAGATTTTTATGTGTTTTGTCCTTTGTTTACTGCCCTGGGCCTTCTGGGAGGAGGGGCAGGATAGAATAAATAAATAATAAATAAAAAGTTTAATAAATAAATAAAGGAAATGAGAGGAAAGCAAGGGACCAAACTGAGTGGGTATGAGATGAGAAAGGGCTTGTAGGATAGGTGGGAGCTGGAATTGCCTCACTACCCAGCAGCCCACCTGGTCAAGAAGGTCTTGGGGGTGGTGTTGGAAAAAGTTGTACTGGAGTATTTCAGCATCCGCTCTGAGACCCCCTTAACCGAGCTGCTTGGGACTTTATGGCTGCCATGACAATCATAGGGCTCTTTTGGCACATCACTGACTGAATAATCCATGAAGCAGGGCATACTCTTGAGCTGATCTTTTCTGCCAAGTGGCTGGTTGATGGTTTGGTGGCGGCGGCGTTTAATTACCCTGTGGTTGTGGCCTGACTATTTTCTGGTGAAGTTTGGTTTGGTAGTGCCAGTTCTCCCTTGCAGGGGTGGAGGACTTACTAGGATTATCCATTCCTGGAGGTTTATGGAATTAGGATTCCTGAATGTTCTGGGGGATTTTCAAGTTGGCATGGCTGGTGTGCCTGTCAAAAGCCTGGTCTTGCTATGGAATAGTGAGATTAAAAGGGCCATCAACACAGTGGTTCCTGAGTTCTCTTTCTGGCACTGTGGATCCTGGATGCCGCTGTGGTTCTCAGGAAAGCTTTGGGTGATGGAGCAGGTCAGGTGACAGCTAGACTGCAAGTGGTACGAGAATTACTATGAAAACAACTGAGCATTGTGTGGCAGTGATGGCAGTGAAGAAATCTTTCTTCGCCGTTGTATCCTTGAGTAGCTTTCCAGCACAGCTTTTCCAGGAGGTGAATTGGCTTATAGGATCTTCCCCAAAGGGAGTAGCCTAGAGTCCTCGAAAACCTGCTGTGGCAGATTTACAAGGCACTTTGAAAACTCACTCATGTTTGGGCTGAGCTTGATGCCACAGATACTGTAGATCAGGCTGAGCCTTATTTAGTCTGGTTATTTGGGATCAGTATCAGTTGCTAAGGCCTGATGTGGACAATACACTTGAAAATGCTCATCTTGCCATAAGTACTCTTAACTTTCCTGGCTTATAAAACTTAGGAGTGGAGGGTTGACTAGGTTGGCCCAGGGAGCAGTAAATGCCTTGTTATGAGCGACAGCTGCAATTTGCCTTTATAGGAGGTGTGTCCCCTTCTCAAAACATCCTCCTATAGTGTGTGGCTATTACTGCTGCTTGCAAATATCTGAATTGGGAGAGGCTGTGCAGTTTCTTGGTCTATGTTTGGGGCCTTGCTGTGGTGTTTACTTCTGTTCAAGTGACGCTTTCATTAGTTTAGCAGGTCCTATCCACCTAACTAAGGTTACCCCCCCCTTGAGTTGTGACTCATTGGGTCTTCCACCCCAACTTGGAAATGTCTTGAGTCAACATATGCAGACATACATACTCCTGCCACTTTTTCATATTCATATCATCTGCAGTGCCCTACACTGATTCATCCTCCTGACCCAACTTTAGAAGTAAATTTTAAGAGCTCTGAGTAATTTCTCCATTTTTTATACAAAGTCCTTGTCTTGTTGGCCAGGTAAACAAAGGATGATAGCTGCAAGATACACATTTTTAAATGAGAATTTGAAACAAGTGCATATTAATCAGAGAAGAGATCTCTTTCTGCATAAATACAAGTGTTGAGAACTGTCTTCAAACTTTACACTTCTGGTATTTTGTGTTATTGCACAATGTGACAAGATTTGTGGTGGTAATGAGGGGAAGTTTCAACTAATGTACAAAACATCTCCAGAAGAATTTAGTTCCATTAGCAAAACATGTTTTATATATCTAGATTTTCAGTGTTCTGACCCAATAAGGAATATTGTAAGCACTTTTTGGAGAGGGGGGAAACCTCCTCAAGGATTCATTTTTAAAATTTGTTCTTTAAATAAAGTGTGTGCCAAATTAGAGCATTCTGAATTGGGCTGCACCCACAGTTTTTTTCCTGGCACTGCCTCAAGTATTACTGGATCAGCCTATGCCTCTGGAACAGGAACTAGGAGGCAATCACAGTATTTTCATGTGCCTGTGGTTTTGAGATAGTGTTCACACTATTAATATTTTACACACTTGCTTTAGATGCATGTTTATATGGTGCAAAGCAACAGTCACCAAAGCTGTTGCTTGTGTACTATCTTATATTTGGGACAGCTGGGGGTGGGGGAGAAGAGATTGTACGGAAATATATTTTCTAAGAAAAGTGAATTTAATGTATGAAGCATCCCTTATATTCAGTCAGAGGCGATTGATCTATCTAGCTTGCTTTTGTCTACTTTAACATATATTTTATTCCATTTATGGTTTCCCATAAAATATCTCCAAGTGATTTCACAGTAAAAGCATCTATAATAAAACAAAAACAGTTAAAAACAATTTAATATGTAACAACAATTTCAAATCCAGATTCAGACTGGGATAAAGATCTCCACTTAAAAGGCTTGTTGAAAAAAGGAAAGTCAATAGGTGCCAAAAAGACAATAGAGATTGTGCCAATGTGATATGTAATAGGAGGGAGTTCCAAAGGTAGGTGCCACCACACTAAAGTCCAGATTCCTGTATCATACAGAACAAACTACTGATAAGATGGCATCTGCAGGAGGCCTCTCATGCAGAGTGCAAGGATCAGTTTGAGAGTTTTCAAGGGTCTCAAACAGAAAGTCTTTTCACATCACCTTGCACCTGAGATCCCCAAGCAGATGCTAGGGATTGAATCCAAGATGTTTTGTATGAAAAGTATGTGCTCTGCCTCTGAGCTACAGCCTCTCATATTTGCACCCAAACATTGTAGAGAAGGTAAACGAAAAGGCAGATCAGTTTTATTGAAGTGAAAGAAATCCTAAAATGTTTAATATTATCTCTTTTGAGTCCTGCATTTAGTAGCAATGGCCAGTGACATATGGAAACATTATATCCGTACACTCCCAAATGTAGGCATAAAACACAACTTATGGTGTGGAGCCAGAGGGAGCAATTGTTCTTTTGCTCTGGTATTTTAACCCCTGTATGCTCTTGACTATTAGCTATGCATTTTTTGATCACAGGATTTTTGTTGAGGATATTAACAGCATCTGGGGAATGACGTAAGTGAAGTATGTTACTGGAACATTTCTTAGCCTCTGAAGTATATTCTGTTCCTTATGTTTTCCTGTGCCTCTTGCAGAGCCTGCCAGGATCTCCCACATATCTTCTGTTCAATGTATCATCTGTCCTTGCAAATACTTATCAGAGCTTTTGATCTTTGAGGACACTTTCATTAGGTTCTTGTGTAGTAAAAATAATTTGGGCCATAATTTTCAAAATGAATGTTTTCACTGCCTTTTAACTGATGAGACAGATGCTGTTTGCTGTTATGTAGATGATGGTTTTGTGAATTCTGAAATCCTCCACCTTCACCTCCACCACCAATGATGGTGTGGTATAACCAGTCATAAAGGTAGACATTTGATAAATGGATGGATGGCTGATTCTCTACCTGTGTTGAGGACAGAACAGCAGTTAACAGTGCAATCCTGTTGATGACTGTTCAGAAGTAAGTGTGTTAGGAAATAAAAAGAGTCAGTCCCATTGATATCTGTGAGGTTTATTTCAGGAAGTGTGTATAGGATTGCAGCCTAAATTGTTTTTCTAAAACTGAAATAGTTGCTCATGTGAATGTGGCTACAGAAGTAAAGTAAGGTGACACTTTTTACTTTTTGGTGTACACTTTTAAGAAGGGCTGTAGGGAGTTTCAGATACACTTTCCTTATAAATATCCTTCTCCATACTCCCAAAAATATTCATATAAAAATGATTTCTAGCACATAGACATGTAAACCAATGGGCTATTCAAATGTTTGTTTTTAAGATGCCACCTTATTTCTGTGTGGGAAACCATTTCTGGAAAATGACCCTCATATGGAAACTTAGAAGTGATTACCTTTGTGAAACTGCCCTACCCACCCCCAATTGTTCCCTTTTTCTGCTGCACATTGATAGTTCCAATTACCCGTATGAATCAGGTAGTGAAGTCACATATGGACTTTTTAGATTCAAAAATAAGTATGTGACTTGGCCCTCACTGAATTTGTATCAGGGATTCCATGTTTTGTATCTGTTTGTAAGACTTTAGAAAGTAAGCTTGATTGATGCTGGGAGCTCTGGCTTCTATTTGTTTTTTCATGTCAAAAATGGGTTGTAGAACTTCCTCAAATTTCTCACTGCCATTTCATGTGGTGATTCTTAATCGTGGTTGCTTTGCTGCACATATGTTCATTGTTACTAGTCATTCGTTTTTCTTTTAAGAATATATTCTTTGGAGACATACAAATTAAGAATATAAGAACAGCAGCTGGTATCAAATGGCATACTGCCTCTGATACTGGGCGCCATGAATAGCCATGGAAAATAAGGCTTTCTCTAAACCCCTTTTAAAGCCATCCAGGTTTTGGCAGTCACTACATCTTGTGGCACTAAATTCCATAGTTTAACTATGCCTTTTGTGAAGAACCACTTTTTTGGTCTGCCTGGTTTGAATCCCCCACCATTTGAATTCATTGGATGGCCCTGAATTCTTGTATTATGAGGGAAGGAGAAAACACATCTGTATCCATGGAAATGGACTGCCTTCCAGATCCTTAGTTCATCCAACCACTGTGGGCCATTTTGACAGGTGGGTAGGACCACCCACCTGCCAGTCATCTGATGTCACCATGATGTCAGGTGACACATTTTCCTTCGTTTGTGTAGTTTGAAATGAAACTGCACCTGCAAAGGCACTGCCAGTCAGCTGGTCAGGGGCACCTGCCAACCTTGCTTTAGGCAGGGAGGCACATCTTTGCCTTTTCCACACCTGACATCATGTATGATGATGCATGTCATCATATATGATAATGCATGATGAAGGGTGTGGTTTCAGGGAAATGACCTTGTGGGCCAAATCAGGATGCCTGCTAGCCCTAATTAAGTCTGTGTGGTGAAGGTTCACTTCTGCTGTTCTAAACTAAACCCTTCCAGATGTTGCAACTTTCCCTGATTGGGGACTTTCTTCAGCCCCCTCATAATTTTGGCTGTCCTTTTCTGCACCTTTTCCAGCTCTGCAGTATCCTCTTTGAGATGCAGTAACCAGACCTATCAGAGCCAGTGTGGTGTAGTGGTTAAGGTGTTGGATTACGACCTGGGAGGCCAGGGTTCGAATCCCTACACAGCCATGAAGCTCACTGGGTGACCTTGGGCCAGTCACTGCCTCTCAGTCTCAGAGGAAGGCAATGGTAAAGCCCCTCTGAATACTGCTTACCGTGAAAACCCTATTCATAGGGTTGCCATAAGTCGGGATGGACTTGAAGGCAGTCCAACACACACACAACGAGACCTATACACAACATACTAAGTATGGTCACACCATAGACTTATATGAAGACATTATGATGCTAGCAGATTTTTTAAAAATTCTTTTCCTAATGATCCCCAATATGAAAGGTGTTCTTTATCTCTAGAAACTTGCAGCTACAATAAGCTTTAAAATCCTCAGTAGAAACTAAAGCCAGACAAAGTAAACTAGAAGTGAAAGCTTTAGGAAAGAGTGGAAATGGATGTTGGTGCGAGACAGAAAGACTGTAGTTCTTCTTCCAGCTGGAAAGTTTCCTTAATGTGGTAAACATTTGGACACACCGATACAGCCACATTTACATATTTCCTTATTTTACATACTTAAGAGTTTCTTCCCTTTCAGGCCTCTACCATCATCAGCTTCCTCCTCCTGTGGTTGAAAATGGTTATGGAAGCCCTTCAAGCTTCTAATCAAATTCCAATCAAGTACAGATTCCTATATGTTTTTCTGACTATGATTCAACTGCATAATTCATATACATCCAGACTCCCTCAGTAGCTAGTGCATTACATTTTGTTTCCCTCTAAGTGTCCCGCAGGCTAACTCATGATTATGGACTTTAATCAGTGAGTTTGCTCCCCCATATAATTACTGACCTTGTTGTACTGTTATGTGTGTGCTTCGCTTGTTTTTTGTTAACTGCGATTTAAATTTTATTTCAAAATAAAATTCCGTATTAAAAAAGGAAATGGTGAGTTTCCAATGATCCAACTATCTGCAATTCCAAATTATTCTGAGGTATTTTGTTTGTGTGTGTGGATCCTTACAAAAATGCCTTGCCATACAGTGTGTTTGTGGGGTTTTTTTTCAAGTGAAGAGAGATTTCACTTGCTGCATGTCTTTCAGGACTCATTAGACTGTGTGCTCATCTGCCTAATTGGCTCCTGATAATTGAGTTCATACATGGGTTGAATGTGGCAAAAATTCTCTGTGGTTTGTTTCTTAAATTTCAAGTATTTTGCTCTAAATTAATTTGAATAATTTTCTATTCATAGACTGGCCTGCAGTGAGTAATTTAAAGTCTTGACTGTTTGTAATCTGGAAGGCTTGTTTCTCCATAAAATTCCTAACATAACTAGCATTTATTTATATAAATGGCAAATCACTCTGCTTATGTTTTAGTAGTTTGATGTGAAGTTTTGAGCTGTAAGGTGAATAGGTGATTAAAAGGAACTAAAATTAGGCAAATAAATGCAGTTTGTGTGGTGGCTATGCTAATTGAGGTTACAAAGCATGCTGGTTTTGAACAGCTGTCATCTCTTGGCTGCAGGGAGGTGAAACAATCAATTTGTACATTGTTTAATGGAAAAATGGGTCTGGTGAGGAAGAAAATTATCATACTAGATTTCTACCTCCTTCTGCGTCTTGAGGACTTGTGTAGACATTACCTAGCACATGGTTGAGGGTACCAGATGTTGTGACTGCTGATTCCTGCCACAGGTGCAACATCTGGAGCAGCTCATTATGTGGTTCTCCCCATGTTTTTCCACACCACCAACTCTCAAGAATAGTGATGGAAAGATCTGTCTATTTTGGTTTTCTTAGTTTCTCACTTTTCCAATCTTAAATTCAGTTCTCCACATTTCTGCAGCAATGTGCCTTTTTTTAAAAATCCTCATGAAAATTCTCCAGCATTTTAGTGTGAATTTCTCCTAATAAACACATTTTTGTAGGCAGCCTTGACTAATGAACACATTTTTGCAATCAATTTCTCATCATATAATGCATTTTGTATGTTATTTTCGCTCATATATTCTTTCCCTTAGCATATGCATTTTTGTAAACATTGGTCGGTGAACTGCATTGCAAAATTCAAAGGATGGCTCTGTTTGGGTTTTCAGATTGTTTAAAAAATGCAAATTTGATATTTGGCTTGAAATGTGAACTGAATCAAATTTCTTGGCTGTCCCTACTCAGGAATGGACAGTGGTGGCATGGGAGTTCTCCATGCATTTGGGGAGACTCATGAGATTAGTGGCTCCAAACATTACAGATGCAGTGGGGATCCCACAGCCTTGTTGCTGATTCAGTCTATCAAGGTTCTTTATATGGGTAAATATTATTAGCATTTACAGTAGGGCCCCACTTCTCAGTGCCCCGCTTTTTGGCGTTCTGCTAATAGGGAGCCAGCGGGGCGATCAGCTGGAGGGGGCTAGAGCTCCCCACACTCCAGCTGATCTCACCTGAGGAGGGGAAGATCAGCTGCAGAGCGCTACAGCTGATCTCTTCTGGCGCGATCAGACTGCCACGCTCGCTCGAGCTGATCATGCCAGAGGAGGGGAAGATCAGCTGTAGTGCGCTATCGCTGATCTTCCCCTCCTCCGGCTCGATCAGCGGGTTAGGTTCCAGACCTCCGTGCTACAGCTGATCTGCTTTTTGGTGGGGGTCTGGAACCTAACCTGCCGTATGAGTGGGGCCCTACTGTACATCTCACCTTTCCAATAAGTTGCTCAAGGTGGCGTACATGGTTCCCTCATTTAATCCTCACAGCTACCCTGTGAAGTAAGATAGGCTGAGAAGCAATGACCAGTCCAAGGTCACCCAGTGAGCTTCATGTCTGAATGGGGATTTGAACCCTGGTCTCCCAGCTTCTAGTCCAACACTCTAA
This sequence comes from Rhineura floridana, assembly GCF_030035675.1. Taxonomy (NCBI): domain Eukaryota; kingdom Metazoa; phylum Chordata; class Lepidosauria; order Squamata; family Rhineuridae; genus Rhineura; species Rhineura floridana. The sequence continues at coordinate 90,407,206 of NC_084482.1, read as the reverse complement.
CCCAGCCTTTCCCAACCAGTGTGCCTCCAGATGTTGTTGGACCACAACTCCCATCAGCCTCAGCCAGCATTGCCAATGGTCAGGAAAGATGAGAGTTGTGGTCCAACAACATCTGGAGGCACACTGGTTGGGAAAGGCTGCTCTAACCATTACACCACATTAAATATTAATGTGTAGATTACCCTTTGTCCTTTCAGCAACAGAGAAAGTTCCTGGGATGACGCTGCTAGATTGAAGCAGGATTAACTTGTATTTGTTACATTTGTATTCTTGCCCTTCTTCCAACAAAGTCAAAGCAGCACTCTAGCTCCAAAACAACCTTGGGCGTAAGAGTGAGTTGCCAAAGCCACACACCCAGTGAGCTTCATAGAAGAGCAAGGATCTGAACTTGAGTTTCTGATGTCCAAACCCACCCACTTGTTGTGGAAGCTTTATTTTTGCCAATTCTTTCTTCCAGTTACCTGCCCTGGGGCTTTACAGTGATAAGAAATCTTATAAATAAATAAAACACACAAGCACTCTGTTTTAGATGGAATCTGATGCAGTGAGCCGGGATAACTGGCTAAGCAGCTAAAATACAGGCACAATCCCCAAGGCTACCAATCTGAAAGAGGCACAGTAATGTCTGTGGGATTGCTGTAGGAAGAAAGGTGTTTTGAATGGACAGGATGTGATACAATTGGCCCCTCTTCAGCCTCCTACAAAGTGGCCTGCTTCAGGCAGCTGCCGCACAGGAGGTGGCTGCAGAGGAAGGCTCTGAAGGGGAGCCTCACCACCAGCCTCTGGTTGAAATGGACGAGGAAGAGTGCTGTCTTTGAGGATGGAGGGAAGAGAGCTACCTACTTTTGCTGCTAGACTGTCCTTCATGTTCTTGAATGGACAGATGGGCTTGTGTTCAGGGTGCAGAGCTGGACAGGCAGGAATCTCCCCCAAATTGTTTTTTTTTTAAGTGTTTTTATATTTGTATATTTGTTTTTAATTGTTGTAAACCACCCAGAGAGCTTCGGCTATGGGGCGGTATACAAATGTAATTAATAATAATAATACTAATACTACTACTACTAATAATACTTAAAGCCTGTGTTGGTGCATTTAAGTACAGCTTAATTCCACTGATGTCAGCACAATAAAAATTCTTGAGCTATGTGTATGTGACAGCCTTGATGGTGATGTAAATCATCCAGTGCTGGCTGAAAATAGGACAATTTATAAACGCAATACAGAAAAAACTACAAAATCAGTACCTTGGTTGCCAGTGTCACCACTGACAAACCAGAACCAGGGTTGTTGACCTCAAGGAGAGACGCCACCTCCTATTCCACATTCATGACATTTTATCGAACCTTTAAAGTAACCTGGTAGGGTTGTATTACACACACACACTCTCTCTCTCTCATTCTGCGCAGGCTGATATCTCTCTCTCCTGTGACATCCATTTTAATGACAAAGATTAATGGATTTAAACATGGAAGCAATTGATTAGGAAAGTGATCTAAAATCTTTAAATTTGGACATGAATGAGGGTCTGTCTGATCAGGTATGCAACAGAGCGTAGGGTAGCAGGGTTCAAAAACGTAGCTGGGCAGTTCAAACTCGGGGCAGGTGGACAGAAGTCCAAGTGAGCCATATGATGACTCTGGCTTCTTCTGCTGTCTAATCTGCAGCCAGGCATCAAGTCCTTTCCATACCACAGAGCTGTTTTCTCTCAGCCCAAGAATAATCAGTTTTTGCTTGGGGGCAGGAAAGAGGAGCTAAAAGGTAGCAAAAAGATCCCAGTAGCTGGGATTTTATCAACAAGACAGCCTCACTATGTAAAGGGACTTATTTTGCTATATTCTGAAGGGAGATGAGGCAACCTTTGACTCTCCTGTCCTCCCTGTTATGTTGCTGGTTTGAGTGTGAGCTGAAGATTAGTGTGAAAAATTGAAACAAAGAGATGAGTCCCAGTCTGTGTCTGTGTTAGAATTGCTTTTAATATGTTTTCTTTAATAATATGTTTTTAACCTTTTTTTGTTTTTAAAGATGTTCTTAGTTTTTTTAAAATGTTTTTAACGTTGTTTTGTTTTAATGCATTTTAAGGTCTTTTTATGATGTTTTAAAGTGTTTTTAGCATTTCTGTTTGCCACCCTGGGCTTCTGCTGGGAGGAAGGGCGGGATATAAATAAAATAATAAATCAAATAGATAAATAATAAAATGAGGTGTAGCAGTTGTCTTTAATCATAATTCTTCCACTTCACTTGGGTTTGGAAAGGCCCCATTCTTCACCCACCACTGCTGAAAACAATAAAAGAAAATAATTGTGAAATGTGAGAATGAGTTTTACAACAGTTTTTAAAAATGTTTTGGCAAAATGGTACTGATTCCTAAAGGAACATAGTAAGCTGCCTTATACTGAGTCAGACCATTGGCTCCATCTAGCTCAGTACTGTCCACACCGACGGGCAGCAGCTCTCCAGGATTTCAGACAACATGCAAACCAGATGCTTTACCACTGAGCTGTGACTCTTTCCCATAGTGTATGCAGTCTACACTGACATTTTAAAATGAGTGGGATAATAAAAAAATATCAATCTTAGTGTCCTTAAGGGCAGCACAGTAATATACCATACTCAGTAGGCAATACATGGAAAATCCCACCTCCAGGGAAGGAACTAAACAGGCCTTTCAATGTTGAAGGGGTACAGCTTTAGTGCCCTCTCTTTGGCTAGCAGAATATATTTTACAGAATAAGAAAATACATAGCAACCTGCATAATATGTACAGGCCTAAGAATTTTGTAGTAGTAGAAGCAGAATTTTGGGTTCCTTTGCCTAAAAATTAGGCCAAACTGTACACATACCTGAGGACCTCTAAATTTTTATCCCTGGTTCAATAGAGCTGTGATTTTTCCCATCCTGAGATCAACAGAGGCACTTCATTCATTTTGCTTTAGAGGCCTTTACATGTTGTCTGAACAATATAAATGTTTTAGTGGTTCATGGTTTGTTTTATTAATTCTGAGAGGGAACAGTGGAAGCCTCACGTCCCAGAGGTGCAACAGCTGTGTGTTATTGCCTAACAACCTCCATCTCAAAATTGGCAGTTTCCACAAGAAACTCCTTTCCTTCGGGCACTTATCTTTAGGCTCGTTAACACACGAATGTATTTCAGAAACAGTCTTATTGTATTAAATATACTAACATGGACTAAAATCTTCTACAACTAGCTAATTTGTGGTGCTATAGCTTTGACTGTTAACATGGCAAAAACGTAACAGCCTGGCACTTGCCTGTTCATGAATGTGGAGCCTGAACACAACAAAATAGTAGGGTTCTACTTATGTATGTGGCCCAACTGTAGAAACATCAATTACATCTGATACAGAGACTGCGACCCTACCTTCCTGCACATCTGCTCCCACGAGTGATACATGCCCTGGTCTCTTCTCGCTTAGACTACTGTAATGCGCTCTACGTGGGGTTACCCTTGAAAACGGTCCGGAAATTGCAGCTGGTACAGAATGCGGCGGCACACTTAATTAAGCATAGCCGCCGCCGGGATCACATCACCCCAGTGTTAATAGACCTACACTGGTTACCAGCTGTTTACCGGGCCCAATTCAAGGTGTTGATGTTGACCTTTAAAACCCTATATGGTTTCGGCCCAGTTTATCTGAAGGACCGCCTCCAGTATCACCAATCAGGCCACCTTACAAGATCAGCCACACAGGACCTCCTCTCGGTCCCACCGGTCAAAACAGCTAGACTGGTGCGGACCAGGGAGAGGGCGTTCTCGGTTGTGGCCCCCACCCTCTGGAACTCTCTCCCTTATGATCTCCGACATGCCTCCTCCCTGGTGGGTTTTCGCCGAGCTCTTAAGACCGGCTATTCAGGCAGGCCTATCGGAATTTTGGGGTGGATTAGCTTTTTGATATATTATTGGATGTTTTTTGATGTTAGCTTAATTGATAATTACGTTTGTATTGTCTATTGTATTTTCATATGTTGTTGTAAGTCGCCTAGAGTGTCCGATAACTCGGACAGATAGGCGACTAACAAATAAAATTTTATTTTATTATTTTATTATATGAACCGTCCCATTTAAAGTTAGTGAGACTTCAAGCATGCAACAGTCTCATGTAAGCAAAAGCAAAGGATTTACAATACCTAAATGACACCAAAAGGTCTTTACACCTTCTGACTTTTTCTTACTTTGTGGCACCAGTCTGACCGTGTTCACTTGGAAATAAATCCTCTTAACTCAGTGGGACTAAAAAAATAGGGACTTAGCTCCTAAGAAGCTCTGACAGAAGGGGTTGGTAGAAAATGACATTCCCATTCCATCTTCTGCAGCCCCCTAAAAAGCTGCTCATAGAAGATGCCTCCTCCTGATTTTTGGTTATCTGCCCCCTTATCCACTACTCCCTGCAACCCACCCACACACAAAGCCCACTCCATTCAGAAAGGCCCTTAAATCCTCAAGAGAGGCTTTTCAGAGGATAGCCAAAGGGAGGAAGTGATGGGAAAGTCCATCTTATGCCAATCTCCTTTCCACGGTGCTTCTCAGGATCCAAACTAGGCTATAAATGGGCAGGTATTGTCAATGTTGAACAGGAGACCGGAGGGGTAACCGTTTGAACCCAGCCAAGGAATGAGAATTGGGGCTCCTGAAACATCATTTAAATTATTTAGATTTTTAAAAATGCATTTGTAATTAAAACAATGTTTGAGTGGGAGTTATATCAACCAGTAAAGCTGAAATACAGTGGTTTGCCTAATTTCACACAGTGAGCTCATAGTTAAGCTGGGATATTAACCCCCAAGGGCTTGAGGCTTAAAGCATACAGTATGATCTTCAATCATTATAATTTGGATATACCAGAAATATGTCACAGATTTTACCCTTCTGTTGGGGACATTGAAATGAAAGACAAGGTCATAGAATCACAGAATTATAGAGTTGGAAGGGGCCTACAAGACCATCAAGTCCAACCTCCTGCCCAATGCAGGAATCCAAATCAAATCATTCCTGACAGATGGCTGTCCAGCTGCCTCTTGAATGCCTCCAGTGTCTGAGAGCCCACTACCTCTCTAGGTAATTGGTTCCATTGTCTAACAGTTAGGAAGTTGTTCCTGATGTTCAGTCGAAATCTGGCTTCCTGCAACTTGAGCCCATTATTCTGTGTCCTGCACTCTGGGACGTTCAAAAAGAGATCCTGGCCCTCCTGTGTGTGACAACCTTTCATGTACTTGAAGAGTGCTATCATATCTCCCCTCAGTCTTCTCTTCTCCAGGCTAAACATGCCCAGTTCTTTCAGTCTCTCCTCATAGGGCTTCGTTTCCAGTCCCCTGATCATCCTTATTGCCCTCCTCTGAACCTGTTCCAGTTTGTCTGCATCCTTCTTAAAGTGCAGAGACCAGAACTGGACACAGTACTCAGGATGAGGCCTAACCAGTGCTGAATAGAGGGGAACTAATACTTCACGCAATTTGGAAACTATACTTCTGTTAATGCAGCCTAATATAGCATTTGCCTTTTTTGCAGCCACATTGCACTTTTGGCTCATATTTAACTTGTGATCATCGACAATTCCAAGATCCTTCTTGCATGTCATATTGCTGAGCCAAGTATCCTCCATAACTGTGCATTTGGTTTCTTTTTCCTAAGTGTAGAACTTGGCATTTATCCCTATTGAATTTCATTCTGTTGTTTTCAGCCCAATGCTCCAGCCTATCAAGATCCCTTTGAATATTGTTTCTGTCTTCCACAGTATTAGCTGTGCTCCCCAATTTTGTATCATCTGCAAATTTGATAAGCATGCTCTGTACCTCCTCCAAGTCGTTAATAAAAATGTTGAAGAGCGCTGGACCCAGGACCGAGCCCTGTGGTACCCCACTTGTTACTTCCACCCAGTTTGAGAAGGAACCATTGATAAGCACTCTTTGAGTACAATTCTGGAGCCAACTGTGGATCCACCTGATAGTTGTTCCATCCAGCCCACATTTAGCTAGCTTGCTAATCAGAATATCATGGGGCACTTTGTCAAAAGCTTTGCTGAATTCGAGATATATTATGTCCACAGCATTCCCACAGTCTACAAGGGAGGTTACCCGATCAAAAAATGAGATAACATTAGTTTGGCAGGATTTGTTCTTCATAAATCCATGTTGGTGTCACAGAGCGGCGAAATTGGGAATGGAGAGACTGAGTGGGCCTTTATGTGTTTGAATCTTTGCTAAAGATTACACCTTCCCTCCAAATTAGTCAGACAGAGACTTTAAGCTTTAAAATAAGAAATAACTACTTTATTCTGGAAGTACATACTTGATAGGAAAGAGTCCTACATCTAGCTAACTAGCTGTTAGAGATGCAAACACTAAGCCTAGTGTTTGCCCTCATGCTTGGAGGAGAGGGAGAGACAAAGGGAATATGTCTGCTCTCCCTCTCAAGAGAAAGAAGAAGGAAGGAAGGGGATGTGGTCAACATCCTATGCATATCAGTCTAGCAGGAGGGGAGAGACAGCAGGAGATCAAAGGATAGGTATAGCTTAACAATCAGGAGGACTCCTCTCTAGCTACCCTTTTTAACCCCATGCAGCCTCAACCCACAAGTTGGAGTTGAACCAAATATTCCAACACCCCTTCTCAACGAGAACTTGGTTCACTCTACAAGGTTCATCTTGCCTTGTAGCTTCTGGTGTCGGACTTTGCCCAATGGCTTGGTCAATGCCAGGGCTGTGGAGTCGGTACGCCAAACCTTCGACTCCGATTCCTCTATTTTTCTACTGTCCGACTCCGACTCCACCCAAAATTGCTTCCAACTCCACAGCCCTGGAAAGGGCTGTAAATGTCTTTTTAAATTGGAAGCTCTCATAGGAGCATTTTTATCACTGCCTGAATATGCGCTGATCTTGGCATCACAGCATTTGTCTTCATCTGGGTCCTGTGTCATACACTGACACACAAAATGTTTTCCCTCTTGAGTTATGGTGAAATGCTCAACTACAGCTGACTTCATGGGAAGCTTCTTTGACATTTTGAATTTATATTTTTAAAAAATTGTCAATCAAAATTTATTTTGAAGCCGGAGTCGGAACATTTCTACTGACTCCGACTCCACCCAAAATTGCTTCTGACTCCACGATGCCGACTCCACAGCCCTGGTCAATGCATCAGCTGTCATCTCTTCTGTTGGACTGTAGGTCATCTCTAGAAGTCGTTTCTCCCTTATGTCCTTTAGGTATTGGAACTTCACATCGATGTACTTCATGTGAGAACTTTGTCCTTCTGATTCTGCGAGTCTTATGCAAGCTTGATTGTCCTCGAGTATTCTGATAGGCTCTGGTTCAGATATGCCTAAGTATTGTAGAAGCTTGCGTATCCACATCATTTCCTTGCATGCTTCATCAGCTGATACATACTCTCTTCTGTAGATGAGTCTGCTACAGTCTCTTGCTTTTGACTTGCCCAGCAGATAAGTGACTGCCCATAGCAGAAAATATTTCCACTGGTTGACTTATGATCTTTGGTGTCTCCAGCCCAGTCAGCATCAGCGTATCCCAGAAGCTTGGGATCTTGAGTAGCTGATAGCTTTAGTTTTAGATTTGCAGTGCCTTTCAGATATCTTGCCAATCTCTTGACTGCTTCCCAGTCTTTCTTGGTTGGCAAGCTGGTCTTTCTGCAAAGGTATCCCACTGCTACTGCCATGTCTGGTCTGGTTACTGTGCTGATGTATAGGAGTTTCCCTATAGCTTGTCTGTAGCTTTCGTTGTCTTCCCATAGTTGATTGTTCTGGTCTGGTTTCAAGTATCCTACTTCCATTGGTGTAGGTGCTGGATGTGCATCCTTCAGTCCTAGACTCTCAAGTAGGTCTTGAATCTTTTGATCTTGGTTCAGAAGAAAGGATCCATCTTCCTCTCTTTCAATTTGTATTCCAAGGTAGTATGTGATGTCACCTAGACATTTCACTTCAACTTCCTTGTTTAGATTATTTACTAACTCCTGCTTGTCTTGTGGACTCTCATAAGCCAGTAGTAAATCATCTACATAAATCAAAATATAAGTCCATTTGTTGTTCTTGAATCTGCTGTACAGGCATTTATTTGCTTCACCTCTTTTAAAGCCTTCTTTCAAGAACATTTGGTTCAGTTTGTCATTCCATGCTCTTGCACCCTGTTTCAGTCCACAGGGCTGTGGAGTCGGTATGCCAAACCTTCAACTCCGACTCCTCTATTTTTCTACTGTCCGACTCCACCCAAAATTGCTTCCAACTCCACAGCCCTGGAAAGGGCTGTAAAAGTCTTTTTAAATTGGAAACTCTCATAGGAGCATTTTTATCACTGCCTGAATATGCGCTGATCTTGGCATCACAGCATTTGTCTTCATCTGGGTCCTGTGTCATACACTGACACACAAAATGTTTTCCCTCTTGAGTTATGGTGAAATGCTCAACTACAGCTGACTTCATGGGAAGCTTCTTTGACATTTTGAATTTATATTTTAAAAAATTTGTCAATCAAAATTTATTTTGAAGCCGGAGTCGGAACATTTCTACTGACTCCGACTCCACCCAAAATTGCTTCCGACTCCACAACTCTGACTCTGACTCCACAGCCCTGTCAGTCCATAGATGCTCTTTTGTAGTTTGCATACTAGGGTTTCCTTTCCTAGTATTTCAAAACCTGGAGGTTGTTGCATGTAGATTTCCTCTTCTATTTTCCCATGCAAGAATGCTGTTTTTATATCCATGTGTTCCACCTGCATTTTCTTGTTAGCAGCAACACTCAGAAGAGTTCTGATTGTTGTATGTTTGACTACAGGAGTAAAAGTTTCATAGTAGTCTTGCCCATACTTTTGAGAGTATCCTTTGGCCACTAGTCTTGCCTTGTATCTCTCAATGTTTCCTTCAGCATCTGGCTTTTTCTTGAACACCCACTTACAACCTACAGCTTTCCTTCCTTGAGGAAGCTTGGTAAGTGTCCCAGTTTTGTTCTTGTGTAGAGCTTCCAGCTCTTCCTTGGCTGCCTGCCTCCACCTCTCAGCTTCAGCTTTGGGTAAGGCTTCAATCTCTTTCCATAGCTTTGGCTCTGGAAGTTCATCAGCCCTTGCAAGGTAGGACAGTCTCTGGAGGTACACCTCTGTTGGCGCGGTTAGAGCATCTTGGTGCAGGATTCTCTGCTGCCCCTTCTGGCTGTGCAGGTTCCCCTTCTTGCTCTGGTTCCTCACTGCCCTGCAGTGCTGGCATGCTGGTGTAATCTGTAGTACTGTATGGTACTTCTACTTTATCTTCTTCACTGTCGTTGTCTTCGGATGGTGCCCCTTCTGGTTGAAATGCACCTTGACCTTCATCAAAGTAGACAGCTTTTTGGATTTCAATCCTTTCTGTTTGGGATTTAGGATTCTGTATCCCTTTTGTTTTGTAGAATATCCAACAAAGATTCCTTCTTTTGTACTGTTGTCCAATTTGGTTCTCTTCTGGTGTGGTATGTGACTGGACACTTTTGATCCAAACACCTTTAGATGAGCCAAACTGGGTATGTGTCCATGCCATAATTCGAATGGAGTCTTGTTGCCATTTGCTTTTGTTGGCAAACGATTCTGTAGATAGGTGGCAGTATACACTGCCTCTCCCCAATGTTTCTGTGGGAGATTGGCATCTTCTTGCATTGATCTCACCATCTCAATAAGGGTTCTGAATTTTCTCTCTGAGACGCCATTTTGTTCTGGGTTGTGAGGTACAGTGGTCTGATGCTCAATCCCATGTTCACGCAGAAACTGCTGGGTAGCATGAGATATGTATTCCCCCACATTGTCAGTACGTAGTATTTGTGGCTTTCTCTGAAATTTAGTGGTCACCATTGCAATATATTGTTTGAGTTTCTGAAGCATTTGCCCCTTCTCTTTCAGTATATAGATTACAGTGAATCTTGAGTAGTCATCAATAAAACTAAGAATATATCTATTTCCACCATTTGAGGGAATTGGCATTTCACAAATGTCACTGTGAATCAACTCTAGGGGGTGCTTAGTCTTCTTTTCACTCTGCTTAGGAAAGCTTGGTCTTGTCCCTTTAGCTTTAACACAGCACGTACATCTTCCTTTTTCTTGGCAGGGTTCAATTTTCATGCCTTTTACTAAATTATTCCTTTGAAGGGTATTAATCTTTGCAATGTCTCTGTGTCCAAGCCTTCTATGCCATAAATGCAAACATGGCTTGTTACCGCAGTTCTTCACAATATTAGCCTCTGAACTTTGCTAATCAATTTCATACATTCTTTTTCTCTTAGTAGCTGTGCGTATAATTACGCCATCTCAAGAAATTGTGCAGGAATTTTGTTCAAATAGCACTTAACACCCTTTATTGGTTGCCTCACTGACAGAGATCAAATTATTAGAAATTCCTGGAGTCCAGAGCACATTTCTAAGGTACCACTTGGCATCTGGCAAACCAGTTTTGCATTCCCTTCCCCTTTTATGGGCACTTCTCGTGAGTCAGCAACTTTAACTGAGCCTCCACGTCGGGTTAGACTTTCAAATAGGGTTTTTGCATTTAGTATATGAGCAGTTGCTCCACTGTCCACATAGACTTTATTATTATTATTACATTTTTCAACATGAGTAACTTGTGATCTTTCTTGTCTGTCTTTTTAAATCCTTAATTTTTTCTTTTAGACTTCCCTTTCTTGTTGCACTGATTTTTATGATGAGTCAGTGAACCACACAGAAAACAGCCCTTGGCTTTAACACCTTTTGATTGCCTCTTTGTATCTTCAAATCTGCATATGACTGGAATTTGGCTAGAAGTCTGTTTGCTAAGGAATAAGGAAACATTGTCCTTCCCTGCAGCATCTCTTTCACTTTGCTGAAAGAATTGCTTTCTGACTTCTGATATAATTTCATTTAGAGTCTTTTGCTGTTGTTGCAATATGAGGCAGAAAGTATTCGCTGATTTTGGGAGGGAATCTAGACATAGAGCAATTTTAGTCCGCTCATCTAGCTTGGTGCTGCATTCTTGGATTCCCTGATTCAACACCATAAACTTAGTGAGGTGTTCTTCAAATGAGTCATCTCTCATTTGCAAGTTAATCAGAGTACGTAACATTGAAATTAAATGGCCTTGACTTTTCAGCTGGTGATTTGATGCCAGTGCAATCCACATTTCTCTGGCATTCTTACAGTTAATGATCAAAGGGATTTGCGAGTTACTTACGCACTTCACTATGAGATTTTGAGCTCTTTCATCTTTCTTGGTCCAAACTCTCCTTGTTTCCTCCGAGGCTTCTTGTGGTCCCGGTTCTGGGCCTTTGATCACTTCCTTTAGCTTCTGCTGCTTTAAGTGACATCCTATCCGAAACAACCACAGCTTCCAGTTTCCAGGTGAAAGTTTGTTGAGGTTTAGCTGTGCTTCCATGGTAGCCATCCTTGAGAGAAAAAAGGCTTAACTCTACTGACTAAACTCTGAAGGTCTTTTGCTAGTTTTACTTGATTCGCAACACAAAAAGCTCTTTTAATTACTCAGATCTCCTTTGCATGGCTGGGCCCGTAACCTGTCACAGAGCAGCAAAATTGGGAATGGAGAGGCTGAATGAGCCTTTATGTGTTTGAATCTTTGCTAAATATTACACCTTTCCTGCAAATTAGTCAGACAGAGACTTTAAGCTTTAAAATAAGAAATAACTACTTTATTCTGGAAGTACATACTTGATAGGAACGAGTCCTACATCTAGCTAACTAGCTAAGTTGGAGATTCAAACACTAAGCTTAGTGTTTGCCCTCATGCTTGGAGGAGAGAGAGAGACAAAGAGAATATGCCTGCTCTCCCTCTCAAGAGGAAGGAGATGTGGTCAACATCCTATGCATATCAGTCTAGCAGGAAGGGAGAGACAGCAGGAGATCAAAAGATAGGTATAGCCTAACAATCAGGAGGTCTCCTCTCTAGCTACCCTTTTTAACCCCATGCAGCCTCAACCCACAAGTTGGAGTTGAACCACATATTCCAACAGTTGGCTCCTAGTAATCACTGCATTGTTTTCAAGGTGCTTACAGATTGACTGCTTTATAATTTGCTCCAGAGTTTTCCCAGGGATTGATGTTAGGCTGACTGGTCTGTAGTTCCCCAATTCCTCCTTCTTGCCCTTTTTGAAGATAGGGACAACATTAGATCTCCTCCATTCATCCGGCATTTCACCAGTCCTCCATGATTTTGCAAAAGATAATAGACAGCAGTTTCTTTAATACTCTAGGATGCAATTTATTGGGCTCTGCTGATTTGAACTTGTTCAAAGTGATGAGGTATTCCTTGACCGTTTGTTTATCAATCTCAAGCTCCAATCCTGCCCCTTCTACTTCATGTTTCCCAGGGAGACAACTGAGCTAAAGTAGGAATTGAGCACTTCTGCCTTTTCTTTGTCATCTGCTGTCATTTTGCCATCCTCATTGAGTAGCTGTGCCACCATTTCTTTTCTCTGTCTTTTGTTTGGTATTTTTAAAATATGTGTGAAATAGGAATAGTTTCGTGGTCCTATTTCTTAGCAGACATATATAAATGCAAGCAACGGCAATCCACCCTTTCAACCAGACCACCCTTTCCCTCAGACACAAATAATTACAGACACAATCTTCTTAAGTAAAAGATAAAGAATGTTTACTCATGACCTTTCATACGTTCAAGAAACATAGGCTCTAGCTTAGATGAACTAAAAGGAGTCTCAGTCCATAATAATGGTCATCTTGGAAGAGACGCATGTAGATGCTTCTCTCACGTCAAGCTTAATGGAGAATATGCAAGAATCCCAGACAAAGGAGGAAGAAGAGAAGCCAGGTAACCCCACCCTTTACGAAGTTAAATCACTGGTAAACAGGTACATGGGATATTTCCCAAAATATCCCTTAAAGGGAACATGCAAGTTTGCTTATTCTAACATCTTTTACTACGAATGTATCTGAAGAAAGCTTTTTTGTTGCTTTTAGCATCTCTCGCTAGCCTCAGCTCATTCTCAGCTTTAGCCTTCCTGACGCCATCCCTGCATTTCCGTGATACCTGCCTGTACTCTTCCTTTGTGGCCTTGCCTTCTTTCCACTTCCTATATGTGTCCTTTTTGTTTTCAGGTCATCTCTAAGCTTTTTGTGAAGCCACATTGGCTTCTTCTGCTGTTTCCCCCCTTTTTTCCTTGTTGGAATTGCTTGCTATTGTGCTCTTAGAATTTCCTTTTTTAGAAACTCCCACCCCTCTTGGACTCCTTTTCTCCTTAAGGTTGCTTGCCATGGAACCGTACTTACAATTGTTCTGAGCTTATTGAAATCAGCTTTCCTGAAGTCCAGGGTACGTGTATGACTACTCTAAGCTTTTGCTTCTGTTAAAATCAAGAATTCAAGTGGGGTGTGGTCGCTTTCCCCCAGAGTTCCCGTAACTGCCACTTCATCCACCAAATCATCACTATTGGTTAGAATCAAGTCCAGGATAGCTGATCCTCTGATTGCTTCCTTCACTTTCTGTAGGAGAAAGTTATCTCCAACACAAGTCAGAAATATCTTGGAGGGGCCGTGTTTGGCAGAATTTGTCTCCCAACAGATATCAGGATAATTAAAGTCGCCCCATTGCTACTACATCATGCCTCCTTAAAACATTGGCAGTTTGCTTTTCAAAAGTTTCATTCTCATCTTCTCCTTGGTTGGATGGTCGGTTGTAGACTCCAAGCACCACATTCCTTTTATTACTTGCCCCATTAATTTTAATCCAGATACTCTTGGTGGAACTACCAAGCTCATCTTCCTGTATTTCTGTGCAGGAATATATATTTTTAACATATAGCACAACTCCACCTCCCTTTTTATTCCTTCTGTTCTTTTTGAACAAGTTGCATGCTTCAGTTGCTGTATTCCAGTCATGGGAGTCATCCCACCAAATTTCAGTTATACCTATCAAGTCGTAATTACCCTCCTATATTAAGAGTTCAAGTTCGTCCTGCATGTTTCCCATGCTCTGCACATTAGTATACAGACATCAAAGATGTGATTTATGGCTTGGCTTCCTTAAGTCCTTGAGTTTCCTTCAAGGTGTGTATTTTTTATAAAAGAAGAAAAAAGAAAGTGTGGCCTGTAAATGTATCAGTGATAATTAGCAGAGTCAAAGTTGGGATATAGTGCTCTGCTCACATTTTTTACCACTGGTCACCAAAAGCTGAATCTGAATGACAGAGAATTCATGTTCGCTTCCTGGCCTTTGAATGGGACCTATCTAGGTGACATTTGTGATGCAATGGACATGTCCTTTAAGGGGGAAAAATAGACACCACTTACATCCATCCGCAGAACCCTTGTCTGTTCCCTTCTCCCTGGTGCTCCTTTCAATTAAGCTTTAATGAGCCTAGGGTTCTAATGTAAGATGAGCCATATCCTTCTCCTTTGGCAAAGTAGGCACTCCTAATATAATTTTTGTAAGGGAGCCAATTCAGCAAAGGCACACTTGTGCTTAAAACCTTAGCAACTTTAGCATTTTTGCTTTTTCTAGTGACAAAGTGTGATTGTTTTTACGCCAAAGGGCAGGTTTTCTGTCCCTGTGCTCTGGTATAATTTTCATTCATTTTGAGTTCTTTTAAAGTGAAGGGGTCCCCCCTCCCTTCCAGATCTTATAAGAACACAAAACGAGCCCTGCTGGATCAGACTAAAGGCCTAACTGACTCCATATCTTGTTCCCACAGTGTTTGACCAGATGCGTCTGGGAAGCCCAAAACAGGACTTGAGTGCAATAGCTCTGTCTTGCTGTTTGGCCCCCTCCAACTGATATTCAGTGGTGGTAATACATAGTGATCATGACTAGTAACCACTGATAGCCTTATCCTCCAGAAAATGTTTTCTATTTTGCACAAGTAAAGGCCCATCCAGCCTCTAAAAACAAATTTTCATTGCATCATGACCTGAAGTCTGAAATGCTGAGGTTATTTAGGTGCAAGATAAAGGATTTTAAGGCTACAATGTTTGTGCATATTTACCAGAAATAAAGCCCCACTAAATGCAGTAGGACCTACTTCCAAGTCAATGTGTGTAAGATTGTGCTGTAAAAGAGCTATTGCACCCAACGAGTCTATTTAGATTGTTTTCTTCTTGAGAATTAAGATGAAATGTTTT
Source organism: Rhineura floridana (assembly GCF_030035675.1). Taxonomy (NCBI): domain Eukaryota; kingdom Metazoa; phylum Chordata; class Lepidosauria; order Squamata; family Rhineuridae; genus Rhineura; species Rhineura floridana. The sequence continues at coordinate 90,392,101 of NC_084482.1, read as the reverse complement.
AGAATTCTTCCACATTTTGAACTATTCCTTGTAAGGTACTTTTGGGGAATCAGTTCAAAGAAGGGTAGCTGTATTAGTCTGTTGCAACAAAGGCACATGTTACCAAATTCTTCCAAGCTACACAGGAAGTGGATTGGACTGTGAAAGACCAACCCAAATTGTGTTTGCATTTTGACAAATTTGTAGGGCAGTACGATATCTCAGAGAGGAGGTCAGGTCTCCTGCTCCCCTTGTGCATTCACTATAGCTGCCCAATTTCCCTGCTTTTTAAAGTTGGATAGAAATAGCTGTGGGCTATAGGTACATTCTTAAACCGCAAGGTTTTTTGCCTATTAGTGAATATAAATATTGTTATATAACAATTTCAAATATTAACATAAAAACATGGAACATCACACTATGCTAGCCTGTCGCAACAAAAACCATTGTGGTATCTTAAATAATAACAAATCTTACTATGGCATAAGATTTCATCTGATGCATCTGCTGAGGTGGACTCTAGTCCATGAAAGTTACTGCCATAACAAAATTTGTTAGCCTTTAAGGTGCAGCAAGACTCTTTGTTCTTCTCAATGCATCCTTCTTTGCAACGGCTTACTGCACGTGTACCATATGGTCCTATTTCTTAATTGTTCATGTGGGTGCCAAAAATGGACATGGTGATTTGGCCTGAATAACAAGAATTGGTTTTTGCCTTTGTAGAGAGATTCTGCTGAATTGTTTACTGAATTGCATTTGTTAAACCCTATTTGAGCTCTACCTAAAACTCATATGAACTGTAAACTTCTAGGAAAAGAATCCTATTCTGAACTATTGATATGACAAAGATTATATGTTGTTGAGATATTGTTAACTTAATAATTTGTTAAGTTACATTTTATTGCTTGAATTTTGTATTTTTGTTGACATTTGTCAGTTCTCTTGGGTGCCTTTTTGGTCAAAAGGTGGCACAGAAATAAAATATAACAGAACAAACAGGAAAGCTATATTTCTCCTCACCCCCCACATTAACTACAAACAGTTATTATTTTCTACTCTCTTTCTTAACCTTGCTCTGGATTTCTTACATATCATCTCTTGAGTAATTGAATTACAGTCTTGGTATCCATCAAAAAATAAAGTAATTGACAAGCAGGCCATTTATTATTTATCTTTCTCACCATGCATTCCTACCATTTATCCTCTTTTTGCCAGAACCCTATTTAAACTATATGTAAATAAAAAGTAAAACACCAGATTGTAATCCAGCAAGTTATTGGGGGCAGAAACATTGAAAGCAACTGCTTCCTAGAATGCACAGGTCTTGCTCACTGTGGGATTTGTGGCTCTCTCAAAAAAGACCAGAAGCCCTGTATGCATGCTCCTGTTATGTCTCCTGCTAATTTGGTTTCCATCTTCCTTGCATGAATTGAAACATCCCTAAGATTTCTCCATTCCCTCCCTTAAAAACAAAACTGTATCTGTTCTTGGCAACTTTTTTATGACAGTTGCTATTGGTAAAAGCTAATGATAATCACTCTGCTTAGAAATGACAGAATGAGAGGGTTACACTTTTGGAACTATCAGAAAGAGAAGCAAAGCAACAGGTATCTTGTAGACAGCATGACAATTTCCTTGAGATTATTTAGAAAGCAAAATGGTCATGTCGGACAATTGGCTTGTCACTTGGGAGGTGAGCAGATTGCTATTTAAACTGTCCTTTTTCTTTCTATATAAATAGTCACACTTAATTTGTCACATAAATTAATACACTGCACACCAGCAATTTGACATGTCTGTAGAAGAATGGTAGATAATAAATGATATTTTAGCAGTGCATTCCTGTCAGGGCTATCCTTGCCATTAGGCAAAGTGTGCCCTTGAGCAGCAGATGTTGGAGCCATTTCTCAGTTGGAGAACATGCCTGTGTATGCTTTCGTCCCTCAAGTTAGCCTCCTGACTCAGATGTAGTGGCGGAGTTGAAGTAAGATCCAACTCTGTTGGGTTGGCTTCTATATGTAGAATGGGGAGGGAATGCCATATTGTCCTTCATCATAGGCAGCAAAATGTCTTCGGTCTGAATCCTGTGCATGTTTACTTAGAAATAATTCTCATTGTGTTCAATGGAACTTACACAAAGGTGAGTGTTCATAGGATTGCAGCCTTAACATCTCATTTACTTTGCAATCTTTAGCTTTGTCCTTGCAAAAATTTCATGAAGCAGGTTTTCCCTGCCAAGTGGGAGCTGACATTGAACTGGTTCGCATGAAACAGTGGGCTCCTGAAGAGAGCATGCAGCTACTTTGTTATTCTCAAATCTTTTTTTAATCCTGCACTTTGTTAAGCCAAGGTTTGGCTTAGTATGTTGTCTGACTCCTCGGCTCCTAGTTAAGATCTCTCCTTACTAATAATGATCTTACCTGGGAGCCCCTGTTCAGACAACATGCTAAGCCAAACCTTGGCTTAGCTCTGCACAGTGTGTCACAAGGACTGGGGAATAGCACAGTGGCTGCAAGCAACTCTCTAGCCCACACACTACATGCTCTTGCTAAGCCAAGGTTTGGTTTAGTGTGTTGTGTGGTCCAGCTCTTAGAAAGGAGGACATATTAACATACACAAAATTTATGACTGTTGCAGCTTCTTCCCAGTAAACCCTGATAAATGTAACCTTCTTAGGGTGCTTAAAATGGTTTGTTAGTATTAGGAAGACTGCAAGCAGGAATCTAATAAATATCTACAGCAGCTGGAATGTGCATAGGAATTTGTAGCATTTGCACAGCGCTGCCACCATTAATCAGAATGAGAAGCACTTTATAATGCATCGTAATGTTAAGTGCAGGTGGTGTTCCTATTTTACTGATTGGAGATTAAGGCTGAGAGGTAGGCACTTTACCAGGTCTACCTAGAGAGAATCCATATCTGCAGTAGAATTTAAACCCATGTCTTTCAGTTCTTCTACAGTGTTCACTGGCCATGCTGAGCTGTAGTCCTTTTGTTTTAAATCTTTCCTTTCCTTTATTTTTGTAATTATTCAGCAATTAATCTTCTGGTTTAACACAGTGACCCTTTGTCCCTATAGGGGATGGGATGGATTTCCTGCCTCTCACAGACAACAAATTTTTTTTCCTTGTTCCTGCCTATGTAGAAAACAATGTATCAGCCGATGAAACAGTGTGCAGTTAGCACACCCTTTCCATGGCCCACTACATATGGGTGATAGGACAGAGTGAAATGTACTGTTACACAATATTGTTTGTGTGGCGGCAGGCAGGGGGGAAGCTTTGAAAACCATTCCATCTAACCTGAAATCAGATCTTCAGTAGATGCTTCCGTAAGCTTAATGACAAAAAACATTATACTATTAGTTTGGTATTGTATGTGCAAAGGCAGAAAGAAATCTATCTACAAAGCTATCTTAGAACGGTTGTAGTGTTACCATGGCTCTACCCTTCTCAAAACATAATTTTCAATTACATTTTAATATTCTTGGATATTATAAAAGCTAACTATAATATAACTATGTTAAACTATTTATAATAGAAATATAACACAGAACTTGGGTATGATCCTAGCAGTTATAACAGAGCTGAAGAGGAGTCCTGTAGCTTTCGTCAATCTGAAAGAAAGGAAAAAGTTGATAAGCTTGGTTTGAGTAAGGCAGCAGGAGTGCAGCATCAGAAATCTGGGCCAAAGTCTGCCTTTTATTATGTGTTGTGCAATACCTTAACATAAAATGGCTTTTAGATATTAAATACAGCATCCATATTGGATGCTTAATATGAAATCTTTGGACACATTCCTGTTGTGGAATGCTAAAGTGATATTAGAGCCAATTTTTAGAAGATTGGCACTTTTCTGAGTATTCTTTTTCCCCCTTGACCTTTTGAGTTCAAATTGTGGCAGGTTCTTGGGAAAGGCACATACTGTAACAGTGGCTAATGAACTAGGCATAATAGTTTTGGAATGCTACTCATGTGGGAAACTAGCAGCCCATTCCTGTGCATGCTTACTCGGACGCTGCACTGATTTCAGTGTGGCTTACTCCCAAGTAAGTGCTCATAGGATTGCAGCCTAAATGTCAAATGGATGGTGTAAGCCAAAACCCCACCTTGGAACAAAATCAAATAAAAATTGGTATCTTTTTAGATTATGGAGGTCAGGAAGATCATGGGTTTCAAATTTTGTTCATTGTGGGCCACAGTGAGATTAACTAACCTCCACGAATTGACCGCAGGAGTCCACAGTGTTTTAACACATGTGCAGAGCATATTAATGAGTCTAGTCTAGAAACTGACAGGCAGATTTAATTGTAGTAAGATTAATTGCCTGATTTGGTGACAGCACATTTTTCTTTCGCTATTGCTGAAGTTGTCATCCAGTTCTACCTCCTCTATTTTCATGCTTTCAATTCCTTGCACATGGGCTATCTTTCAAAAAGCTCTGCTGTTGAAGTAAATATAAGGCAAAAGGAACTTGGATGTCAAGTGAATGTGATCAATTACAGCAATCTGAACAACTTCCAAAGCTCTCCTCTATCAGGCTTTTATCATATTTTGCAAAAAATAAAATTAAAATGGAACAGATTAAATATTACTTAGACCCGCATCGTTTCTCCATCCCTTTCTTTAACTTTCACTACTTGATTCTACGTACATGCTATCAACGATGAAAGCTTCTTGAGTCAAATTGAAGGTAGCTTTATACATGCTTTTTTTATAAAGGCTCACATCTAAAAAAAAAAAACCTTAAAAAATAACAGTTTTAAACATTCAGAACCTAAACATAACTGACCAAGTGATGCCATATGTTTATATAATTGTTTGGAAGCAAAATGGAAGTACACTTTCTCAGTGTGAACTTTGCACACTTGAGAGTCAAACTGAGGGCTGGTTCATCCATGCATGCTCATCACTTCGTGACTGCAGCATGAAATGGGACCCCTATAAAAACAAAATAAAATCTTGGACTCCGAAGGTTCTCTTTACAGGGGTGGGGAACCTTGCACATGGGCCAGTCTTGGCCCATCAGGGGATCTAGTTTGACCCACAAGGTCCCATAAGGTCATTTACCCCATGACGTCAGCTGATGGGCAGGAGGACAGAGTTAAATCCTGCTTTAGATTGAGCCATGCAGGGAAAAATCAGCACCCAAGAACAGTTTGGATGTTACACAGAAATGGCAGCTAAGGGGCCAAAATGATTCCCTTCATTCTTCCTATTTTGTTCCCAAAGCCATCTCAGATTCTCTGTTGAGCTATTACAAGCCATAGTAGGCAGTAGTAGAAATTGGTCTGACTTGTTGTAAAAAGACCTTCTTATAGCCTAACAGGAAATACTTGTCAGCGGTTCTAGTTGAAATGTTGTTTAACTTGCAGATGAGAGAAGCAAAAGCTTCAGTTGAATGAAAGAGTTGCCTTCCAAGAGAACTCGGAATTGCTGAGGCAAACTGAAGAACAAACTGGAAAGCTATATACTATAATTTCTCCTGTTAACTGCATTGTCATTAGTTATATGTTGTTACAATTTTGTTTGGTGAATAACTGGGGAAGAAGAGGGACAGTTTTGAAGACTAGTGAATTTAATCTAAAACCAGATCATCAGTTGATATTTCCATAAACGTGAAGTGCCGTAATCACTATTGCTACCTGTCTTTGTTAGCTTTGTGTAGTTTGTGCAAAAGGCATTAGCTAAAGGAAGTGAGCGAGCCAGGAAGAGAAGTGGAGAAACAATAAGAACTAACAAATGCTGAGGTACAAGCAGTTTTTGATTCAAATTATTTATAGAAAAGTATTATTTGCTTAAGTGGCTATTTTGAATGTCAGGTGGACCATCCTTTGTGCTTAGTGCTTTTCACATTGTTTTCTTCAGAAGTTAGTTAAGAGCTATCCCCCAACTGCAATGTGAATTTTGTTAGACTCAAATGGCCTTGTAGAACAGGGGGTGCCATTGTTTTTGGACTCATGGGCACGTTTGGTAATTTGGAAGAAAACCCCTCTTTTAAGCACCACCACAAAATGGCTGCCATGGGACCATGCTAATAACAAAGGAAAAGTAACTTGTACAAGAAACTGAGTAAAAGGCAGAGCAGGGGGCTGAGCCCCTGAACACAGGTACTTTTTTATTTTGGTAATCTGATGCAGAGGCAAGCCTTCTGGTGCTCACAGGCATTGTGTTGGCAATCCTAGTCTTAGAGCTGTATTCCATCCCCACATGATTCATGCAACCTTTATATGTATTCTCTCTCTCTGATGTGGCCATGAGGTGGTAGGAATTTCCACTGTCATTTATCAGAATTATGTCACTGCCCCTGAGGCTGATAGGAATTGTAATCCAAGATATCTAGAGGGCACCAAGTTGAAGGAGGCTGGTTTAAAGTTTAAACTAATTAAGAGTTTATGGTTTAAAACAGAAAGCGGGTGCTAGCAGTGTTGTTGTAGCTGCACCAAAGAAGAAAGGAGGGAGGAATATACAACCCCAAGGCTCACTTCTGCTTGTTTGTGTAGCACTAAAGTATGGGTGTTATGTCTGAAACAGGCCTTTTGTAAACCCAGTGAATGCTTGAGCCTTAGTATGGAACACTGTCAATAGTTTATTTTGGAGATCTGAAAGTAGTCGCTTTATTATAAATATCCCATATTACTTGGGGTGGGGCAGAGGAAATTATGGTCATGGAATATTTCATCACTATCATTGCCTTTAGTTTAGTGAGGTGCTTTTTTTAAGCATTTCCATTATTTAAATAAGGTTTGCCTTATTACGAATTTTTGTTAACCAACTTTAGGTCCTTTTAGACTAGTCCAGTAAATCAGCTTTTCAATCTTCTTTGTGGTTTGGCTTGTGACACTAGTATGGCTAAAGGTTGGTCAGTTAACCTGGATGACATGGCCCTGAGGCGATTTTCCCTTTCAGGATAAACAGTTCTATTGTGTACAGCTTTTTAATGATGTGACTGAGCTCTGGCTTTGTACAACGACTTTCCCATGGCCGAGAATATGGGGGTTTTTTTGTTTTTTTTAGATAAACTGCAATGCACCAAGGTTATCTGCTGTAGGACATGACATGGGATACATGATTAAGTTGGCTTGGGGTTGGAGATATCAAGTCACAAATTAAACTCATGAAATTTGGTCTGGAAAACAATACAGTTTACTGTTTGTGAACTATTCTAAAGTAGCTGTGAGATTAAGCTACGAGAAGGAAATGGATTGCTTTGTCTTTTCAGGCCAGATTGATAATGATTTGGTAATGATGTTATTCCTAATTATATGATTTCTAAGTGAAATAATAGTAGTTGTAGGATGGAAATAGCACAAGGATTGTGTATAATAACAGGATCTTTGATGCATTTTCTGTGAACTTTATGCTGTTTGTAAAGTTTCATTTCCTACCACCCACATTCCTGTCTAAATTCCTTGGCCTAGATTCCATGGCATTCACTTTTTCTGAGAATGTAGTTCATACTGAGCACTTCACCATTTTATTTATTTATTTATTATTTATTTATCATTTTATTTATACCCTGCCCTTCCTTCCAGCAGGAGCCCAGGGCGGCAAACAGAAACACTAAAAACACTTTAAAACATCATAAAAAGACCTTAAAATACATTAAAAGAAAACAACATTAAAAACATTTAAAAAAACTTTAAAAACATCTTTTAAAAAAGGGTTAAAGATATTAAAAGACATATTAAAAGTAATTCTAACACAGATGCAGACTGGGATAGGTCTCAACTTAAAAGGCTTGATGGAAGAGGAAAGTCTTCAAAAGGCGCCGAAAAGATAGCAGAGATGGCGCCTGCCTAATATTTAAGGGGAGGGAATTCCACAGGGTAGGTGCCGCCACACTAAAGGTCCGTTTCCTATATTATACAGAACGAACCTCCTGATAAGTATCTGCAGGAGGCCCTCAACTGCAGAGCACAGTGATCGACAGGGTATATAAGGGGTAAGACGGTCTTTCAGGTAACCTGGTCCCAAGCTGTATAGGGCTTTGTACGCCAAAACTAGAACCTTGAACTTGGCCCGGTAGCAAATGGGCAGCCAGTGCAATTCTTTCAGCAGCAGGGTGACATGTTGGCAATACCCTGCCCCAGTGAGCAGTCTCGCCACTGCATTTTGCACTAGCTGCAGCTTCCAGACCAACCTCAAGGGCAGCCCCACATAGAGCGCATTACCGTAATCCAGCCTAGAGGTTACCAATGCGTTCACAACAGTGGTCAGGCTATCCCTGTCCAGAAACGGCTGCAGCTGTCTTATCAGCCGAATCTGGTAAAAGGCACTCCTAGCCACTGAGGTCACCTCGGCCTCTAGCAACAAAGATGGATCCAGGAGCACCCCCAGACTACGGACCTGTTCTTTCAGAGGGAGTACAACCCCATCCAAAGCAGGCAACGGACCAATTATCTGAACTCGGGAACCACCAACTCACAGTGCCTCCGTCTTGCTAAGATTCAGACTCAGTTTATTGGCCCTCATCCAGCCCACCACTGAGTCCAAGCACCGGTCCAGGGTTTCTGAATCTCCTGATTCAGATGTTATGGAGAAATAGAGCTGGGTGTCGTCAGCATACTGCTGACCCCTCACCCCAAATCTCCTGATGACTGCTCCCAAGGGCTCCATACAGATGTTAAACAGCATGGGGGACAAGATGGTACCCTGCAGCACCCCACAGCACAACTGCCAGGGGGCTGAAAGACACCCAATGCTATTCTCTGAGAGCAACCCTGGAGATAGGATCGGCTCCACTGTAAAACAGTGCCTCCAATACTCATGCCCGATCAGCCTCACAGCATGTCTTTTGGTAAAGGAGCTCTGCTTTTTCTTCTAGGGATTCTTTCCGCCAACTCGCCATGAGACAAATACAGACACTTATAGGATGCAAGACAACTGTTGCCCTCAGAACAGGAGCAGTCTCTCTCTCTCTCTCTGTTTTTCTTTAAAAGCAGCAACACCCCCTCACATGTAATTTCTAAAATGTCCGAAGGAAATTGTTGCATTTGAATCTGTGGCAGTTCTAAGGATGCCTAGTCTTATTTCCTATTCAAAAAACTTCTGAAATCCTCCAAAGCTTTCTGGATAAGTGAGGAGGTCAGTCAAAATATGCAGTCACCACCCAGCAATCACAATTGATTCACATCATTTGAACAATGGGAGCTCAAAATAAAGTGTGTTACATTTAAGATGCAGTTATTAAAAGATTTTTCTTATTTTTTGTAACATCCCACACAGTGTACATAAAATTATGGCAGGATCTATCCTTTGCTTTCTAGAATTAAATATATGTAAAATATACAAGTTGTTCTGGTGAATTTTTAGTTATATGTTTTATTTTATATGGTTTAAGTAATTGCTCTTCCTCCTTAGAAAAAGTTTCAGCAAAGTTTTTGTGTTCATTCCTTCTCTGTCTATAGATAAATAGATAGATTTGGATGTTCTGTGTTCACAACTATGGGCTAAAAACTTGCTTTTTAAAAGAGTGAAAGCTGAAGTGTTCATGATGGATCCAATATCAAGATCTGTGCCTTTTCTTAGCTTCTCTAGAACTGAGACATGTACACAGCTTAATGTATTGTAGTGCAGCATGTAAAACATCTCTCTGAAAACAATATGTGGAATAAACATTTTTCTTGGAATGAAATGCCATCCCCTTTAGGCCAATCTACAATGCCTTGATCATTGTCTTTAATCATCCATTTATTCTGCTTTACCTTTTAGTCATCTGTTGTGTTGGTGTCTGTTAAGTTCCAGTATGCCAGAGTCTAGAGGTTGGGACAAATTCTGACTGCTCATTATGTACATGCACATCCCACAAAAGGGTTGCACTGTCAGAGGCAAGGGGTGTGCTATTCAAAACTGTGGGTTAGTAACTTAATCCACACTGAATATTATAGCAAAAGGGGCAACATTTCCTGTGGCCAGAATTCTGCTGCATTCCCCTTCTCTGCAGTTGCATCTGAATTGCAGGATATGAACCATTAGGAGCAGTTTTGTAATGTTCAGGTAATGAAAATGCATCCTAAGTAGCACTTCCACATACACTGTCCCAAATATCCCAGCATTGTTTCTTGTTACTTGTTTGTGTTTCTGGGGTTAAACTGGAGCCGTTGCCACCAAATTGCAGCTTTGTATTCAAATTTTCTTGCTTTGATTGTCCAAAATTTACACCTGCACTTACAAAGTTTGTGCGTATTTATCATGCATGGGACAATAAACTAATGCAGTAGTGTTTGTGCCACAGGGAAGAAGGGGCTGTTGCAGGAGACCGTATTGAGGGGTGGAATAGTGAATACTCTCTCAGAGCATCTCTGTAATGATAACCTTGCTCATTATACATTCACACTATCATATATTCTGACTTAATTAAAACCTTTACAGTATATTCACAAAGGGAGTATGGGACTTCACTTGAAACACAGTTTTCAATACTCAGGAAAGAACAAAGGAAAAGGAAAAGGCTTTTTTTTTGGTGGTGGTTCTCTTTTGCTGCTGTTATATGCTTTTTTCCTTTTCCCCTTGTACTGGAACTGAGTTGGAACCCTGTATTGGATGAGTATATACTGCCATTCCTTTTGCTGGTTGGATGCTATATATCTTTAAAAAATGAAATAATAAAAATGTTTATCAAAACAAAAAACAGTAATTGATTTGTGAGAACCAGCTCTGAGATTTGTTTATATGGATCTCTGGTGTTCCTGTCTAATGCCCTTTTGAGATTTTAGCAGAATTGCTCTTGCTTTCTGTTTGTGCAAATGGGACCAGGTGGCCTCAGGACTATTAGAGGGCATTAACTTATGAGGCTCTGTTGGCTTTGGGAAAAGATGAGAGTAGGCTTGGACAAAGCTATAACATTTTTAAAAACATGGTAGTGATTAAAAGAGATGCAGAGTTCCCAGAACTTCACTATTTTCAAAACAGAATTATTTTTGAATTGTGTCTTCTGATGTTTAATCTGAGGCCTCCATTCTCGTCGCTCATTGGGGAGAGGACAAATTCTTTTTAACACCCAAGATCTTCTTTTTTAAAAAAATTCTTTGGAGATACCAAGTCTCACACAGCTTGGGAGAGATTGCTGAGCATGTTTAAATGACCTTTTTGGGGAGAGTCTGTGGATGTTTTGTGTCTTGCTCAAGGCCTAATTTAATTTCATATTTGGATTTGGGAAGGGTTTTTCTCCTAGTTTTTTAAAAATAGTATCCTTGCATCCAACATGGTCACCACTTGTGGTGAAATGGCTGTTGAACAAATTGGTGCTTTACTTCTACCACTTGTTTTTTAATGAAATGTTAAATAAAATTATTTTATATATGTACCAATTCCAAAACGTGTCCAATCTCTGCCCTTAACAATTACAGTGTCATCCTTGGGTCCTATATGTTTTTCCGACTTTGAAAAGTACAGAATTGTTTTTGAATTCATGCAAGATCCATTTCACTTTGACATCTACAAGTCTCACCTATCTCAAGACTTTGTGAGGTTTCTTTCTTTGGAGAAGCACCTTTTTGAGTTTATGATGTAATTTAACTTCACAGTACTCAACATTTGAAAGATGATTCAATTGTGATGATGTGGACTCATATTTTAGATCAAAATGAGTTCTCAGTTCTGAATATAGTTATTCCAAAACTGCTTTCAGTTTTTGGTTCAACATGGCTCTGTGAATCAACTTTTTCTGTGGTAAAAATGGTGAAATCAAAATATGGTCACTGATACTGGATGAAAATTTGGAGATGGAGCTGAGCTGCGGCCTAACTGATTTCATGCATGATTTCCTTGCACTACTTATTGTGCATTTTTCTATCCTCAAAATACAGTATTAGAGAGAGAGAGAGAGAGTCATGTGGAGAAAATGTTAACACATTCACGACGTTGTTGGCAAGTATGAAAAAAACTGTAGTACTGGAAAGGGTTTACACTTTATTGTAGAGTGTGGCTCGTCTGTTATCTGGTCCTATCTGCTCTGTGGGCATCTTGGCTCATTCTCCTTGTTCTCTCCTGCCCTCTGCTTGTGAGACATTGTAGTCTGAATTATGTGGGTTAATTTGTGATGAGTTGTTATGACTAGATTATTTTCTGGCCTTTTCAGCCATGTGATTCATTGAAGCCATTGTTCTTCCAATGCACTTTTTAGGAGAAGTGTATACTTTATAAACTTGTCTTTCAATTTAAGCCTTTCTCTGGATTATTGCCATTGCCCTCCCGAGACACTAAATAATTTAAGCCACTTGAGTGTTAAAGCGATGAACATTGTGCAGTTGTAATTCTGATATGTGTGGCTGAGAAAAAAGACACAGAATAGACTTATGCTTCGTAGGAGAGCATGCAAACTTTTTTTTTGTATTTTGGGGAATGTCTTTTGGTTTCAGTATTGTTTACAGTAAAAGTTTTGTTGTAAAATGGAATTTTAAAAACTGCAGTGAGGTTAGTACAATTCACATTAAAAAAAGCAGAGTTTGTGTGTCCTTCCAGATACAAAGCCAAACAATACTGCAAATGTATCAAATTTAACTTTTTTTAAAAAAAAATTGCTTTGTTGAAGAGAATGCCAAAACAAACCCATGATTTAAAGATTTAATCAAAGTTTTTAAAAAAATCAAATCCGCTTAGGACTGGTGACTAAGACCTTTTCTGAACCCAGCAGTGTGGGATTCACATCTGGGCTCCACTTCCATGCAACCAGGTTCATAGAATCATAGAATAGTAGAGTTGGAAGAGATGTATAAGGCCATCAAGTCCAACCCCTTGATCAATGCAGGAATCCAAATTAAAGCATACCTGACAGGTGGCTGTCCAACTGCCTCTTGAATGCCTCAGTGTTGGAGAGCTCACCACCTCCCTAGGGAATTGGTTCCATTGTTGTTCTAACAATCAGGAGGTTTTTCTGAAGTTCCGCCAAAAGCTTGCTTCCTGTAACTTGAGCCCATTATCCTATGTCCTGCACTCTGGGACGATAAACAAGAGATCCTGGCCCTCTGTGTGGCAACCTTTCAAGTACTTGAAGAGTGCTATCATATCTCCCCTCAGTCTTCTCTTCTCCAGGCTAAACATGCCCAGTTCTTTCAGTCTCTCCTCACAGGGCTTTGTTTTCAGTCCCCTGATCATCCTTGTTGCCCTCCTCTGAACCTGTTCCAGTTTGTCTGCATCCTTCTTCAAATGCATTGTCCAGAACTGGATGCAGTACTCAATATGAGACCTAACCAGTGCCAAACACTTCACGTGATTTGAAACTATACTTCTGTTAATGCAGCCAAAAATACCATATGCCTTTTTTGCAGCCACATCACACTGTTAGCTCATATTCAGCTTGTGATTAACAATTATTCCCGGATCCTTCTCGCATGTAGTACTGCTGAGCCAAGTATCCCTCATCTCATAACTGTGGATCTCGTTTCTTTTTCCTAGGTGTAGAAGCCACTTATCCCTGTTAAATTTCATTCTGTTGTCTTCAGCCCAATACTGCAGCCTATCAAGATCCCTTTGAATTTTGTTTCTGTCTTCCAGGGTATTAGCTATCCCTCCCAATTTTGTATCATCTACAAATTTGATAACAATTCCTTGCACCTCCTCATCCAAGTCATTAATAAAAATTATGAAGATCACTGGGCCCAGGACTGAGTCCTGTGGTACCCCACTCATTATGTCCCCCCAGATTGAGAAGAAACAGTTGATAAGCACTCTTTGAGTGTGGTTCTGTAGCCAGCTGTAGATCCACCTGACGTTCCATCTAGCCCACATTTAGCTATCTTGCTAATCAGAATATCATTGGGCACTTTGTCAAAAGCTTTGCTGAAGTTAAGATATATTATGTCCACAGCATTCCCACAATCTGCCGGGGAGGTTACCTGATCAAAACATTAGGTAAAATTAATCTGGCAGGATTTGTTCTTGATAAAACCATGTTGGCTTCTAGTTTTCTCTGCATTGTTTTCAAGGTACTTCCAGATTGACAGTTTATAATCTGCTCCAGAATTTTCCCAGGGATTGATGTCAGGCTGACTGGTCTGTAGTTCCCAGGTTCCTCCTTTTTGCCCTTTCTGAAGATAGGGACAACATTAGATCTCCTCCATTCATCCAGCACTTCACCCATCCTCCATGATTTCTCAAAGATAATAAGACAGTGGTTCCGAGAGTTCTTCAGTCAGTTCCTTCAATATTCTAGGATGCAGTTCATTGGGCCCTGCAGGTTTGAACTCGTTCAAAGTGATTAGGTATTCCTTAACCATTTGCCTATCAATCTCAAGCTGCGATCCTGCCCCTTCAACTTCACATTTCCCGGGAGAAGACCAAGCCAAAGCAGGAATTGAGCACGTCTGCCTTTTCTTTGTCATCTGTTATCATTTTGCCATCCTCATTGAGTAGCTATACCACCATTTCTTTTCTCTTGTCTTTTACTATGGATGGTACCTGAAGAAAGCTTTTTTTGTTGCTTTTAGCATTTCTTGCTGCTTTTAGCATTTCTTGCTAACCTCAGTTCATTTTCAGCTTTAGCCTTCCTGATGCCACCCCTGCAATTCCTGCTACCTATCTGTATTCTTCTGGCCTTCCTTCCACTTCCTGTATTTGTCCTTTTTTGTTTTCAGGTCATCTCTAAGATTTTTGTGAAGTCACATTGACTTTTTCTGCTGTCTACCTTTTTTCCTTGTTGGAATTGTTTGCCATTGTGCCTTTAGAATTTCCTTTTTTAGAAACTCCCACCCGTCTTGGACTCCTTTTCTCATTAGCGTCACTTGCCACAGAATCATTGTTCTGTGTTTATTAAAAGCAGCTTTCCTGAAATCCAGAGTCAGCTTTTGCTTCCTTTAAAATCAAGAACTGAAGCAGAGCATGGTCACTTTCGCCCAGACTTCCCTGAGCTGCCCCTTCAGCCATTAAGTCATCTCTATTGGTTAGAATCAAGTCAAGGATAACTGATCCTCTAGTTGCTCCCTACACTTTCTGTAGGAGAAAATTATTTCCAACACAAGTCAGAAATTTCTTGGAGGGCTGTGTTTGGCGGAAATTGTCTCCCAACAGATATCGGGATAATTTAAATCCCCCATTACTACTACATCATGCCTCCTTGAAACATTGGCAATTTACTTTTCAAAAGTTTCATCCTCATCTTTTCCTTGATTGGGTGGTCAGTAGTAGAGTCCAGCCACCACGTTCCTTTTATTCCTTGCCCCATTTTAATACAGATGCTCTCGGTGAAGCTACCAAGCTCAGCCTCCTGTATTTCTGTGCAGGGATATATATTTTTAACATATAGCATGACTCCACCTCCCTTTCTATTCCTTCTGTTCTTTTCGAACAAGTTATATTCTTCAATTGCTGATTTCCAATCATGGGAGTCATCCCACCAAGTTTCAGTTATACCTATCAAGTCGTATTTACCCTCCTGTATTAAGAGATCAAGTCCGTCCTTTTTGTTTCTCATACTCTGGGTGTTAGTATACAGACATCAAAGACCATGTGATTTAAATGGCCTTGCTTTCTTCCTACATTTTTATGAAGACTATTACTGGGCCTCATTAGAGCTGTTCTCTCAGTTCTTGTTCTGTGCCCAAGCCTTCATCAGCTGTTACTACCAAGTTTACATCTCCCTCCCCCTTAGGATTCAGTTTAAAGCTCTCCTGATGAAGTTCTCCATGCTGTGACCAAACACATTCTTCCCAGTCCTTGTGAGGTGCAACCCATCACTTGCCAGCAGTCCATCTTCCAGGAAGTATAGCCCATAGTCCCAGAATCAAAATCTCTTGCATCGGCACCACCTTCATAGCCAATCATTCACCTCTATAATATTTTTCTTTCCCTTTCTACTCCTCTTCTAAGTACTGGAAGGATAGATGAGAAAGCTATCTGGGCCCCAAAGTCCTTAAGTTTCGTTCCCAGAGCTTCAGAGTCTGGCATGATTTCTTTGTAACTCTGCTTGGCAGTATCATTCATTCCCACATGGATGAGAAGAAAGGGATACCTGTCAGTGGGCTTTTTGAGTGATGGCAACCCTTCTGTCACATCTATAATCCGTCCTCCAGGTAGACAGCATAACTAGTGAGTCCATGTATCTTGTCGGCATACTTGGGTTTCAATCCCACGTAGTAGGGAGTCTCCCACTACTACTACTCTTTTCTTCTTGTTTTAGGGTGTGGTTTCATTCCGTCTGCTTGACTGAGCTTCAGCCTCTCCCTCGCCGTCATGTGGGATCTCCTGTCATTCTTCCCCTGCAGGCTGTCCTTCAGTCTCCTCCTCAAGTACCTGAAAGCAGTTTCATGGTTCCACTGGTGAAGGGTGTCTTCTAGCTCTTCTGCTCCTGTCGTCCTTTTCCACATAATCTTCTTCACTTTGTTTTTCCTCTCCACAACCGTCTCCTCTTCTGCTGTTGTTCTTCCATCTCCAGTACTTCTCTTTGCTGCTGCTGTTGCAGCATTCTGTCTAAAAACTCTTTGTCTTCTCTTATACTCTTCAGTGTAGCCACTTGCTGTTCCAGGCCTCTCACTTTTTCTTTCAACGGCGTCACCAGCTTGCACTTGTTTCCACATGTACGCCATGTTGTTCTCAGGCAAGAAAACAAACATTAGACAAATGTGTTATTCCTGGATTAATTACCTAGATTAAATTAAAATACATATGAAAATGTGTGAGCTAAGTTGGATGAAAGACTAAAGCATGCAGTGGGAGATGATTTGGAAGATTTGCAATCTAGTAATCTGAAAAAATTAGAAACATTGCAGATAGACTCATAGATTGACAAGGATGGTTATTAGTAGTGTTATGGAACTTCCACAACAGATAGAAGTAGATACACAAATGGATATCCAAAACCCCTCCATGACTAGAGAAGTCTGGAAATGCGATATGATCACCTATTTGCCAAACGAAGGTATGCTTTGCTGTGAACCTCAGAATGGTAGAGATTAAGGCACCCACCGAAGTGAGCATGTGTTATACTGTGTTGATGTTTGCTGCATGGACTGTTAATTAATTTATTTTATTTTTGCCAGTCTTCCCTCCATCTTGCTTGTGAGGGATACTGGTTTAAGCTAGTAGACTTACAAAGTATTTTTGCCGGGAATGATGATTGCTATGGGGCAGCTGCATTTTCAGTGTTCTTTCATTGTCATAATGCCTCTGAAGCCAAGTGCTTTGTTTTTTAAAGGGTAACTGACAGGTGTTCGTGCTAGTAAAGGATGACATTATTAATAAATTATCCATTCATTTCCTCCTGGATAATTTCCTATTGTATAATCACTACAAGCTTTCCTGTTTTGTTTTGTTTTTTAAATGACCCCTGGCCTAAACTTCCTGTTCGTCAGCTTAGAATGAAGGTGACATTTTGGCTATACAACTGCTTTTCCATCTTTTGATACTATTAGTCTGCCTCTTTGAATTCTCTGGTTTTATCCACTGCATAACTAAATACATAGAAAATTCCACATTTTTAAAAAAATGCTCTTCTTTCTTTTCTGCTGATACATGTCTTTGCTAGATATGTGTATTAACAAGGAATAGGACAGGGCGTATACAAAAAAGAGGTTATATAAAACTTCTTTACTATACAAAGATCTGTCTGTTAACAAGTAATGGAATGGGGCTTATGTCTATGTTTTTTACACCTTGCTAGCGTAAACTATGTGAAGGTGCTGTCTGTTTGAAGATGGTAGAACACTTTGTTGTTGTATAAAAGGCCATATTCATTGAAATGTTGCTGACTACATTTCTCTCTCTGACAGCCGTTCCTGGTCAAGATGGTTGGGCTGATGTCCGACTGTAACAATTGCCATCTCTAGTTAATCAGCTTAGAAGAATGGAAAGAGGACTATTTTAGAGGAAGGTGCAGCATTAAAAACTCAAGGAGCAGATTCTAAAAGTTACTTTCTTTGTAGTCACTGCCAATAAATCCAGATCAGATTGTGTAGAAACTACAGTATTGTGTTGAGTATATGTAGACAGAGAGTTTTGCCATTCACAAAGCAAATTTATGTTACACGAACTAATAGCGATAACTGAGAGGAAGTTACAGCGCAATCACGAAAGTTAAACACCTTAATGCATTTTTGCCTGGCTGTGTCAATTCTCAGTTCTTTGGCCTCATCGTGTTCATACTGAAGTTTATGATAAAGCTTCTGGAATTGGGGTAAACGCTGCCCTGAACGCCTGAGAATATTTACCCCGTTGGGCCTGCCTATAACTCGCTATTCATTATGTGTACCACTATTATATCTGTCCATTCTTTCCCCATATCTCTTCATTCTTAAGATAAATGTAATGAAAAGAAATACCTTGTGTTCTGTTTCTGGTTCTTATCTAAAGAAAAACTTGTGCGCTTGTGCTTACTCCTATGTTTTCTTTTAAACTAACTCCTGAAAGGACATGTGTTTCTCACCTCTTTGTGGCTGCAATGTAGTTAGGGGTTAATGTAACGAAGGTGATATTCCTAGGATGCTGGGGCCAGAAACAGTGTATTTTCATCTTCAGTAAGTTGCCAGTGATTACCGGTCTGTCATTTCTTCCAGCTGAATCTCTTATGCCAAAGAATGGTTTGTGGCCAATGTGCTTCACTTGGGAAGCACAAATGCTCCCCTCCTAGTTATTTATTTAGATTTACTAGTCATCTTGGTTCACTCCTCTTGGAAAGCTTTTCTTAAAACATATCTGTCATCCTTTGGCAGGAGTTTACATTGCAAACACATTTGTGTAACCCCCTGAGAGGCACAGCTTCTGCTAAGGATTTGGCCTGCTAAGGATATTGCTCAAGAGGTATTGTTGCCGGCTTTGTTTTTTGTTTTTACTAGCCCGTTTCTGCACTTCTTGCAAGCAGCTTGAACTGCAGACATCAGGTGATAATGCTTACTTTTGTGCTTCACCTGCTGATTTCTGCAGATACAATTGCTGTTAAGGCAGGGGAGCAGGCCAGTCTAGGTTCCCCCTCATCCCTGGTCAGGCAGTCCTAAGGGGAAGTAGAACAGATCAATCTCACTTAAATGGATACGGTTGGCTGTTATGCCACCCTATGCTGTTCATGTCTACCTGCACATATGTCCCATTGTGTTAAGTGGGTCTTTTTACATGTTGGAATGGATAAGATTGCATTCTTGGGCTCCTTGCACTGAAACGTCTGGAGATACCAAGAGACCCCATGAAATGCTCTCAGAATCTGCAGCTAAGAATGTAACTCCTGACTGTGCTGAGAGAGCCAGTGTGGCGTAGTGGTTAGAGTGTTGTACTACGACTTGGGAGACCAGGGTTCAAATCCCTACACGGCCATGAAGCTCACTGGGTGACCTTGGGCCAGTCACTGCCTCTCAGCCTCAGAGGGAGGCAATGGTAAACCCCCTCTGAATACCACTTACCATGAAAACCCTATTCACAGTTGAAACAGCTAGACTGGTGAGAACTAGGGAGAGGGCTTTTTCAATCATGGCACCCACTCTATGGAATTTCCTCCCAAATGACATCCACCATGTCCCCTCCATGATGAGCTTCCGCCAGACCCTGAAAACCTGGCTCTTCAGGCAGGCCTTTGGGGTGGGTTAGATTTTAGTGTTATTGTTGGAATTTTAAGGTTCTGATGTGAATTGTATGTTTTTATGTTGTGCGTCACCCAGAGTGGCTGAACAACCAGTCAGATGGGCGACTAATAAATAAATAAATAAATAAATAAATAAATAAATAAATAAATAAATAAATAAATAAATAAATAAATAAATAAATAAATAAATAAATAAATAAATAAATAAATAAATAAATAAATAAATAAATAAATAAATAAATAAATAAAGGGTTGCCATAAGTCGGGATTGACTTGAAGGCAGTTCATTTCCATTTCATGCAAAAAAAGAGCCTGTCTGGTGTTAGGAAATGTTTGAGGGATAATGGGAGAGGACTGAGAATAGGAGCAGAGAATTCCTGTTGGGTAGATTTCTTCTGGGTGGTTCAGAATGTGGCTGCTGTGTTGAGTTCAGCTAATGCCTTTTAGGTGTACATTATTATTACTGTTGGGTAAAAAAACAAATACATGGTTTTTTTTGCCCACACACATGCCCAAATGTTGGGATTTTTTTTATATAAGGTGAGGTGTCACCATTATTTAAAACAACTGTAATTTCCACAATACCATTAAGAGGTGTTGAAGCTCCCTACTGTGAATGTATTTAAAATATATTTAAACCAATCCCAGTTCCTCCTAAGTATGGAGGGTCATGCCCTTTGTCTTTAAAGACCCTCCCCCCAGATTAAGTTCGACCTGTCAGTCTTTATGTGGTATGATAATACTTCAATATTTCCTATCCACATCTGTAAATAAACTGTAACTGTAGGAAGATTTTTGGTCCTTGCTTGTCTGGTTAACATTATTCAGTATTGATTGGGTGGAAGAGGGGAGATATAATAAGTAGCAGCCACTTGGTGGTCTCACTTAACCTGAAAGCTCAGGACCATTCACAGCATTTTCATTGTGCAATCAAATGTTTTAACCATTTCTCTACATTAAAACAAAGCATATTGCATACAAAAAGCTACTATAGAGAAATATGCTCACTTCCCACAGACAGTGAATTTTAGACCTGGGCAAGTATTTAGTTGTATGGATGCTCCCATGTGCAGTCTGAAGTGATACAGTCAAGTAAGGATATCAGTTCATTTGTCAGAGTGTCTTGTGCCTGAAATAGATCTGAGCTCTGATTTCAGTATAGGACCAGCCATTGAACTCCACTGGTTGAGTTGGCTTTTTCATAAGACTCATAAAAACATAATGAGAGCCCTGCTGCATGAGGCCAAAGGCTCATCTTGTTCAGCATCTTTTTCTCACAGTAGACAACCAGATGCCTATGAAGAGTGCTCTGTCCCGAATTATGATTCCAAGCAACTGGTATTCTGAGGCATACTGTCTCCAGCAGTGGCAGTAGAACATTATATCCTTATCCTCTTTGAATTTATCTAATCGTCATTTCAAGCCATCCAAGTTGGTGAACATCACTACCTCTTGTGGAAGCAAACTCTATAGTTGAATCTACCAACATTCAGTTTCATAATATAGCCGAGTTCTAGTATTATAAGGAGAAAAACTTCACCTTATCCACTTTCTCCACACTATGCTTAATTGTATACACCTGTATCATGTCCCTACACCTTACCTTTTTTCTAAACTTAAATGCCCCAAATGCTGTATTCTTTCTTCATAGGGTAGTTGCTCCATTTTGGTTGTCCTTTTCTGAATCACTTCCAGCTCAGCTTCTTGTTTCTTTACTACCACTATCTCATCCCCCTGGGTCTGTGCTAAACTGAGTGGAGGATTAGTAGAACAGATGGAACATATGCAAGAGGCAAGTGTGTATATTTGTTTTTCAGCAATATTAATGTTTTGGCATGTGGCTACTTGCAATAGCTGATGGCTAGAACAATAAACTGTTTTGACGCTAGTGTTTTTTGGTATGTGGTTTATTAGGATGGAAGATTTAATTTTGTCTTACTGAGTTTTGTGTGTGCGAGTCATTCATTAAAAATAAGGGAAATGATTACAGCATATTTGCCATTATGCTGTTCCTGCCATAAGGGGAAGTCATAGGATAGACCTACAAAAACAGTTTCATAGGAGCCAAATTTTTTCACTTCATGGATCTTGCATATTTTGGCCTGCTTCAGATTTAGCTTTTTTATTTTTATTTTTTCTGCTCTGCTATATTGTATCTTGTAGTTCAGCACTCAGATAAGGGAAAATGCATGTCCATTATGCTAAAACACCAGACTAGAAATCAGGATGCCCCAAAGGGTTTTCAGAATTTAAGCCACCATAATCTAACATTTGAAGCACAATTGAAAACAAGTTTTTAAAGCTGCAAAGTGCTTTGTAGATATTAAGTGGGTGAAATACAGCAATTAGAGCACAGAACCACATATCTTTTAAGGATGTTTAAATGCTTGGTTGCTTGGTCCACAGGTTGATATCAGATGAGTTACTAACTTGTTGACTTGTTTTTCCTATTTAAATTATAGTGGCACTCATCACCTGCAGGATGACATGTCCAAGTTAAAACTCTGCTCCCTTATTTCATGATATGTAGGCATTGTTCCAGTACACACACTGTCTGGGGCTGAGTTCATAGATGGAGGATGGCACTGGTACTTCTTCAACAGAATGTGTATCAGGGACTGAGAAGGGACACAAGGGTGGCAGGAAATAACACACCCATCAGCTGCTTGCCTTTATGTTCATTCTCCTCTTTTCACCTAAGCAGGGTTGCTTTCATGTAGCACAGTTAGGCTACCTGGGATGCAAGGGTCCAGACTGGCTCCTTTCCTGTCTTCTGTACAAGGAGGGGAAAGAGGATATGATGCCTACTTAACAATTGACCAGAGTTTTACAGTCTAGAAGCAGTTATACAGCAAATCAACTCAGTCAGGCGACATGACCAGTCAGTTTCTCTTTTGGCCCCAAACAGTAGCATTGTGGCTACTGCAATCTGGACTCTTGTGATGTCCCTATAGTTTGATAACTGTAAATAGGGTAAATGCGGGTTTATTAAGCGATATATGGTAAGTGACTGAGTGAGAGAGGGGAGTACATGGGCTAGAATGCTAGAGAATGTTGGATGATGATTGGCGGAGTGTTTGAATGGCTGAAGGTATAAATGAGAGGATGACAGTTGAGTCGGGGAGGTGTTGGGGGGTTCTGGGGGGAGTTGTTGGCGATTGGTTGTGGAGCGTGGATTGGAGTTGGTTGTGGGTTGGATTATATTTGGCTGGTATTTAGGCAGAATATATATATGACTGGAAACATAAAGAGTGACACTATATGAAACCATACGCTTGTTGAACATTCCTAAAGTAATCTTGTTATTTCCTGGTGTTATCAAATAAATACTTTTATTGGTTTACCAAAAGCCTGATCCTTGGCTGGGGATACACAGACCAGAAGGGAGGGCAGGGTAATTACCAAGGCTGGAGGGAAACAGTATCAAATAAATGGTGGCAGCAGTGAAGGGAAATATTGTAACATCGTCAAGTATCCAGAGCAACCCAGGATTGTATGCTTTATAGACAAAGATACAGGGGGGTTGTGGACAGCAAGGGCACCCAGACACAAAGTAACAAGCCATAGGGAGACTAAGGCGAAGTCTCTAGCAGTATTGTTTACAGGGAGTGACTGGTGGTGCTGCCTAGCAGTGGGATCTTGTGAGATCTGTGCTAGAGTGTGTGAGAGAACAAATAAAAACCGAGATCCTGACAGGTGGTGGCCCTGGTGGGAGTATCACAGGTAGAGCCAGCTGGTGGGATCGTCACAACTCTCCCAGCCTGTTGCACCACTGCGCTAAAAATTCCACCTCCCCCCCCAACTTGTTGAGGTGTTGGTTCTGGTAAGCAATGTATTTATTTAAAAACTGATTCCGACAGAAGACTGGCCCAGAGACAGAGTAGTTCTAAACGAGAAAAGTGTATTTCCCATTAAGATTAGAAGAACAGGAAGCAGAAGAACTTTGTTCAAATAAGGAGTATGTTTGTATCAAATTTATCTATTAAAATCTAGTACAGAATCTGCACATATCAGTAGATGGCAGTTTTCTTAGCATCACCATCTGCAGTAGTGTTGTTTAAGTGAGAAATTCCTAACGGTGCCTTTTCTTCCCCCCCCCTTATTTTTTGCAGACACCAGTCAACCGGCTCGCTCTGTATCCCACAGGCCTTATTACACACTGCCTAATGGTAACCATGAGAGGCGGTCTGTCCTCACCATTGCTGAGCCTCCACGATTCCATTTCCAGGCCAAAGGAAAAAACATACGCCTGGATGCCAATTCCCGCAAGGCCACTCGGAGGAACAGTTTCTGCAATGGCATCACTTTCACCAACCGGCCCATCCATCTCTATGAGAAAGTGCGTCTCAAGCTGGTGTCTGTGCACCATGGGTGGAGTGGGGCACTGCGCTTTGGCTTCACCACTCATGATCCATCACAGATGTGTGCGGATGACATACCAAAATATGCCTGCCCAGACCTAGTGACACGGCCGGGCTTCTGGGCCAAAGCTCTGCCAGAGAGGTTTGCACTAAGAGACAACATCCTAGCATTCTGGGTTGACCGCCATGGGAGAGTTTTCTATAGCGTTAATGATGAAGAGCCAATTCTGTTTCACTGTGGCGTCAAAGTCTCCGGTCCTCTCTGGGCACTGATAGACATCTATGGAATCACTCATGAAGTACAAATCCTAGGTAGGTATATATGGTGTTGTTGTTTTTGAAGTCTCCCTTTTGTACAAACACTTTTAAAGTCTTCGATCTTATAGAGAAAGCAAACTGAATTTCTAGCCTTTGTGATAAGACAGCTACAGATAACTTGTCTTTGGTGTTACCTTTGGTTGAACAACCTTGTAGTGCAGAGCCAGGAAGTCTATAGATTCAATAAAGAGGTGGCAAATTATCAGTCATCCAGGCAACTAACCCTTCCCCAATGGCCTGCCAGTCCCTGACACAACTTTCTGTTGGTGGCAGCGGCCCACCTTTTTGGGGGACAGGGAGGTGAGTGTTCAGAGTCAAAACAGGGATGGAGTGATTTTACCCCTATGGCAGTGCTGGGCAGAAAGTGCATCCCAGTTATAGGTTTAATGTTGTATAGTTTTGTGCAGCATCCTTGTTCTCTCCCATCTAGTAATGGAAGTTAATAAAACAGTTGCTGCTTATGCTGTAAAACCCAGATACAAAGCTTATATTTTCATCCAATTATTTTTACCTAATACTTTCAATAACCTAAATCAGTGGTATCCAACATGGTGTCCTCCAGATGTTGCTGGACTACAGCTTCCATCAGCTTCAGCCAATGTGGCCTATGATTAGGGATGATGGAAACTGGAGTCAAATAATATCTAGAGGACACCATGTTGGCTATTTTGCCCTAAAAACATACTCACTTCCCTCTAGCCAAACAGATCCTCGCAAAATTCACAGTAGCCGATTATGCTGCAAGCAAAAAGTCCGGTTAATATGCAATTTGCATTTGTCTATTGGCTCTTTTAACCCTGCTCTTCTTTGAGAATGGTCCCCTCATGCCTTTCACTGGAGGATGGTAGAGGCTAATCATTATATGCTTGAGGCTGATGGAGCTTTTATTCAGCTTCATTGAAATATTCATAGACAGTGGGGAGTAGGCAAAAAAAAGCCCAGGCCCTGCCACCCATCTTGGACATGGCTTTTTTTTCGTTCAGTCTTCCATAGATTATTGGGCTGGATTGTAGTTGGATTCTTTTAGCTTATTTTTTTATTTAAGGCACCTAGAATTTATACAGGAATACCCCGCATTAACGTACGCAATGGGTCCAGAGCAAGTACGTAAACCGAAAATGTACTTAAAGTGAAGCACTACCTTTTTTCACTTGCACTGCCACTGTGCCACTTCTCCTTCACGCGGAGCCTCAAAGCCCCGCTCTAAAGCCTCTGCTGCTGCGCCTCTCAGCTGTTAGCGATCGTGCCTCCCAGCTGATTCGCGGTCGCGCCTCTTTCCACCCCCCACCGAAAGAACAGGCCACAACCAAAGGTTAAGTGTCCGTTCTTGCAAAGCGAAGTATGTAAATGGTAATGGTGCTACTGTAAGTATGTCCGTACTCGCGAGTGTCTGTAAAGTGAAGGTCCGTATAGCAGGATATTCCTGTACAAGACAGAACTTATAATAGCCTGTTTGCGTACTTGTGTGCACAAAACCAATGCCTTGACAAGAATACAAAATGCAGATCTGAATATTTTGCATATTGTAAATAGAAATGTTTTCTCAGAAAATCATTGCAAGAGCTGTGTCTCCTACTTGGGCAAGGAGTAGTTCCCTAGAGCGGGCGAAAAAGAATATAGGATGATCTTGGCACTGAAGCCAGCATTCTCAGAATCTTGGTGGTCATTTCAAACCCAACCCACCCCAAACCCCAAATGTAGCTCTTTTAGTTGAGAAATACAGGCTTGCACATTTGAAGGTTTCAGATCATCACCACAGTTTAAGTGTGTGGGTGTTAGCCAGCATGGTATAGTGGTTACAGTGTGTCAGACTAAGACCTGGGAGACTTGGTTTCAAATCCTCACTGAATTGTGAAGTTCACTGGGTGATCTTTGGTCACTCGCCGACTTGCAGCCTAAATTACCTCATAGGGTTGTTGTGAAGATAATATGGAGAGGGAAATAACTATGTATGCCAATGTGAACTCTTGGAGGAAAGTTGGGATATATATTTATGACATTTATTTACGTTCCTGTTTGCCAATGGGAAACCTTTAGGTGGCCATTCTGTTCCTTCATAGTTAAATGTAGCATTCACCTGGTGTGCAGAAAAGTCCACATCTCCCCAAATCTGGAATTCTTTTACTTCTGTGAAAGATGACAGGTTCAGTTCCTCTTGTCTGACATCTTGAGTGTTGATACACTTGCACAAATGGCTTTTTGGAAGCTGCCTTAAATTGCTCTCCTTGATGGTTGCTTCCATGTGATAGCTTGATCCCCTACAATAATCCACTACATAAAAAGTCAAAACCTGTCCATGGCACCATTTTTGTGGTAGTGTAGCACAAGGAAGTTTCTCTAAGTATTGTTAAAGGTAAAATAACCAAGCATATAGAACAAGCCTTGGTGAAGCAGAGCCAGTATGGCTCTGCAAGGGTAAGTCTTGTCTCACCAACCTATTGGGAGTTCTTTCGAGTGTCAATAAGTATATAGATAGAGGTTCCAGTTGACATAGTATAGACTTTCAAAAAGCTTTCTACAAGGTACCACTCCTGAGTAAGTTTAATAGACATGGAATAAGAGGAGGGGCCATCTTGTGGATCAGGAACCAGCTAGGAAATAGAAAGCAGAGAGTAGTGTGGTCAGTACCAAGTTAATGGAATGCTGGTAACTTGGAATGTTGAGGTAGGAGTTGCTATGCAATTATCGTCTAAGGAATGATGGGAAGGGGCAGTTGAAAAAGGGTTGTTGGGGGTGAATTACAGAAGAGAGGGCTGTGCTGGACAGAATGGCGGTAAGGCACAGACAAATTGGGAGACCTGCATTAAAAAAGACAAAGCATCATCAGCAACTGCTTAGAAAAAGCTGCAGCTTGATAATAACTGAGAATAATCACTTGAATACTCGTACTGTGTAATGCTGAGGAGTGCTGACGGGACATTGGGTTATGGGTTGTTCTTGCATATGTGTTAATATATTATAGAGCCATGAGAGTGGCTATATACTATAGGCAGCATGGATTTTTCGCATTCTGCAATGTTAAATTGAAAATACCCCCATGCCATTCTGATGCTTCCCATAAGCTCATTTCAAAACAGAACCTTACAAAACTTATAGTCCTGAACTCAAAAACGCTTGCTTAACAACCCTTTACATTTTCATGGTGATACACAAAACAGAGAGAATCGAGTTCAAAGTTTAAAAAGAGAGAAAAGACAGACCCCTTTTGTACTTTTTCCTGTCAAAGTTGAATGGTTGAAATTAATTAAAAATCAGCCATGTTCACAGAGTGCCGGTAATCCTATTACTGACCTTGCCCCATACGCTGACCTTCATGTTCTGCAGTTTAAATGTTTAAAAAATGTCTGGCTGATTTTTAATTAATTTAAGAAATTTAGCATTGAACTCAATGATAAGGCTGGGCATGCTCAGTAAGAACAAACTGTCAGTGTTCTAAAAGCTAGACTCACAGCTGCTGGGCTTGCCTAATCAGTGGGCCACACCCATACCAGACCTTTATTTCACTTTAGACAGTCATGACTTCCCCCAAAGAATCCTGGGAAGTGTAGTTTGTGAAGGGTGCTGAGAGGAGATTCCTGTTCCTCTGACAGAGATCCAGTAGCGAGAGTGGTTTAACAGTCAGCCACTCTGATTGAAGATCTGTGAGGGGAACAGGGCATCTCCTAGCAACTCTCAGCAGCCTTCGCAAACTATACTTCCCAGGATTCTTTGGGAGGAGCCATGATTGTCTAAAGTGGAATAAAGGTCTGGTGTGGATGTGGCCAGTGACAGCTTTGGTTTAGATTTGGGTGGGAAGCTACATGTGTGCCTGCTGTAGAATAAAAAAGGTGGGGGAAACCCTGAAAAAGAATGATGCCGTTTACAATCTTTTCCTATTGGAAAGGAATGGGGCTTCCCTTCTGCCCAGTGCCCACCCATCCAATCCCCCAGGTCAGTTTCACCTATTCTAAGCATGATTGCACAAGAGTAAATCCCACTCAACTCAAAAAGCATACAAATGATCAAACCTGCCCTTCCCCTGCTCCTCCCTCCTGTCTCCTCCCCCTTGCCCTGCTCCCATCCCCATGGCTGATTGCAGGTGTTGCCACCACTCATCATATGCTCAGAGGCACATTACCCAATTCTTCCAAGCTACACAGGAAGTGGATTGGACTGTGAAAGACCAACCCAAATGGTGTTTGCATTTTGACCAATTTGTAGGGCAGTACAATATTTCAGAGAGCAGAGCAGGTCTCCTGCTCCCTTTGGGGCATTCACTATAGCTGCCCAATTTCCCTGCTTTTCAAAAGTTTAATAGAAATATCTGTTGGCTATAGGTACATTCTTAAATTGCAAGGTTTTTTGCCTATTAGTGAATATATGTATGTTTCTTGTGCTTGTCTGCTGGAATCCCTCAGTTATCCAACTCAGATTGTCCTTAAAATCTTCTACAGTAGGAATAAATGGACAGCTCCCAGTGAAGAGCTATAGAAAGTGGAGTCCCCCAAGGATTGATATTGGGACCTGTGTTTTTTAATTTGTTCATAAACAAGCTAGAGTTGGCGTTAGCAGTGAGGTGGCCAAGTTTACTGAAGATTGTGAAGAGCTCCAAAAGGACCTCTCTAAACTGAATGAATGGGTGGTTAAAATGGCAAATGCAATTCAATGTGAGCAAGTGTAAAATGATGAATGTCAGGGCAATTTTTTTTAAATTTCACATATATGCTCATGGGGTGTGAACTGGCAGCCAGTGAGCAGGAATGAGACCTAGTTGGGGTCATAGTGGTCAGCTCAGTGAAGATGTCGATCCAGTGTGCGGCAGCTATGAAAAAGGCAAATTCCATGCTAGGGATCATTACAAAAGATATTGAAAATAAAACTGCTGATATCATAGTGCCATTATACAAATCTGTGGTGTGACCACATTTGGAATACTCTATACAGTTCTGGTTGCTTCATCTAAAAAAGGATATTATAGATCTGGAAAAGAGCACATTGTAGTAATCCAGTCTGGAGGTTACCACCACATGGACAGTGCTTAGGCCATCCCAGTCCAAAAACAGCTGTAGCTGACTTACCATTCAAAGCTGGTAAAAGGCTGTAAACACACCAGTCACCAGGTCAAAGTGTTTCCAGTAGCCACACCTGGAGGGGGAATAGGTTGATCTGCCAATCAGTTGCGAAATCTCTTTGACACTGAATTGTTTTTTTAAAAAAACACTCATTACTCCCACAAGGTTCTATAGTAAAAAGGGGCAGGGTTTGACTAGTGTCGTGTGCCCCTTTTTCAGAAGAGAGAGGTGGAGATGCACTGGACCCAGCAGAACAGTGAGTGTGTTTTTACTCCTGGTCACTGAGGTCACCTGGACTGCTAGTGACAGGAGTCTATTAAGGAGCACCTCCAGGCTACAAAGTTTATATACTGCCCTTCCTTTCAATGGAGTTAGGGCACACAGCTGCAACATACACCAAAAATCTCTAGTACAAACACCATATGTCACAAGTAGGAACCATGAAGAAAGTTATCTCAAGGAACCAAATGGAAATCAGGCTTTAAACTTTTTTTTTAAGGATGCCCATTTTGGATTGTAACTAGATTGTACCATTGGGCACATATGCTGGCAATATTTTTTTAAAATGCAGATGCCTAAAATTGATATGTCTGCACTTTAGAAATTAAAAACCAGTGCCAAAAACTGCTCACAGCACGTCTTGATAGCATGTTTCTGTTGTATAAAGTCCCTTAATGAAACTAAGTACACCACAACTAAGGAGACCAAGCCAGTGAAATGAGGCCTCTTCCACTTGCATTGCCTCCACCAGTTGCCAGCTGTATGTGTTGTGCAGTGTTGTGACTCATCCTCGAGGTGCACTGTCCCGCTCCAGCTCAGGCTTTATAACCATTATCTCCTCAGAGGGCCACTTAGAGCCTCTCACGTTGCATTCCTGCCCTATCAGGGTTTTTTAGAAAGCACAGCACCTAGACACAAGAGAAACAGTAGGTTCTCTGCTTATCAGAGGTCAGCAATGTCGTAATTCTCTTCCTATGAGTTTGGAAACTTTTCCAGAGTTGGGTTTTTCCTACTCTTGAGTCTATCCCATTCAGGCAAGAGATTTTTTGCTCTTGATTTATCATCTTGCCCTGTTAGAGTTCAGGTTATAGCTTGGCTTCAGTCAGCGTTCCTAGAAGTTACAGCTCAATGAGCCATGATTATAGGCTTATTTTTGTCCTTATAGCCAAGCCTGTTAGTATGTGTTTACAAAGTAGCAGGGATCTTGGATGCTGCCTGTGATGTAATCTGTCACCTCCAGTGTTCTCGGAACATGAGCTCCAGTACCTGTTTCTGCTGTACGGTGGGGTTATCTGAATAAAGTTACCACAACACACCCTGCTTAACCTTTCTGGTATTGATTTACTGCATATATCTGCAGCTCTAGAGTTAATTTAATTGAAGGATTTGGTATCCCTGTCTTATTGTGGACATTATTATAAAAGATAATTTTAGTTTGAGTATTTGGATGCTCTCCAAATGACCTAATGAATACATTAATGGGGACTTGGTTCAAATAATTCTTAAGTGGGCATGGTATAAATTAACATGCATAAAATATTGGAGAGCATTTTCTTTCCAAATAAAACCCCCCAAAATAGGCTTCCCCCCCTTAGCTCACTGAAACTCAGATTCTTGAGCTTCTTTCCCTTGGCCTTCTCCATCCCATACAAAGGGTACTTTTTTGGCATAAAATGGTTGGAATTAGGAATATGAAATTATTAGCTATGGCCTTGTACCTACAGTTTAGTGTCCTGCCAAAAGGGCTATTGAAATATACATTGCGCTTTGCGTAGCAGGCATTTATGCCATACTGATTCCTAGCATGTTCCTGAAATTTGTCTTGCATATACTTGTGCCCCTGCTAAAGCCCCTCCAGAGTTTTCTACAAAACGAGTAAAGACTGAGATTCACTGAACAACAGTTAATCCAGGCTTCCCAACTTGATGCCCCCAAGATGTGATTGGATTCCAACTCCCATCAGCTACAACCAGCATGACCAGGGATCAGGAATGAGATGAGCTATAGGAACATGCAGTTAATCTATTTACATCTGCTTTTCCTCTTTTGGTTTGTAGGATATTTTCCTTTCTTTTTTAAACCAGCCGCAGTAAGCTGTGTCAGAAAACTATGAACTGTCTTTAGTCTGCAAATGCTACATTATGATCTTGCATATAGTTGAGGTGCATATTCCTATGAAGTAATTTGTAAGATATTTAGCTTGTCAGTGGAAGCAGCAGTTAGAAATGTGGTTGAGCTTCAGCCATTAGAAGCAACAGACAAACATGCTATCCCACCCCATCTCGGCAAACTTCTACATAACAACAATTAATAATGTGATATAGAATTTGCAGGCCACAGAGTTAAGTGTGCTAAAACTCCAGTGAAATCAGTAAACGTAACAGTAAACGCTTGCTGGATTTTGGCCAGATATTTAAAAATGTTTTACCATCTCTTACTGTATTTTCCTTCATAACCACTGTGTGAAATAGGTCATTATTCTACCTGTAAAATAGGAAAAGTGACCACTAGGTTAATCACTTTTGTAGTGTCAGTAATTGCTAAGTGGGTGGATGGTATAGAGTGCCCCATATGTATCTCTGCAGAGGCCTCACAAAACTGCACATAGTTGGTACCATGTACAAGTGCCTTGTATCAACTCTTAACATTGTAGATGTGAAGCTTTTCTGACTTGACCAATTAGATCTGCTATTTAAACTGAGAACTCCAGTCTTTTTTTGAAATAATGAACTGGCTACATGTGGGTCCTAAGGAAGAAGTAGGGCTTTATAGTGTAACATCCTCTCCCAGATTCCTTCTGTCATAAAATCTATGGAGCTGATCAAAACTGGAAACTGTTTACACATTTGATTCTTCTGCATATATTAAGTTGATTATGAACTGTGAGCACTTCAGAGGAATTTCCAATACATTTCAGCTTTTAAGAATGCCAAAATATATGCAAAGGTAGCAAAGAGTTGTGTGTAACTGAAAATCAAGTCTTAACAGTAAAGTCCTTGTGCGTATTTTCTCAGAAGTAAATCCCACTGAATTCAGGCTGCCATCCACAAATCATAGCATGATTTCAGTAGGAATTGCTGTGCAGAAAGTGGTCTGTGGATTAGAGGCCTATGCCTATGGGTGAAGAATCATGTGATTAATTTTTTAGAAATTCAGATGTCCTAAATGAAGAGTTTGCCTAAAGTAACTGCTCTCCTTTTTCCGCGTACATTTTCTCATTATCAGCTCTCAGTAACTATACGGAGGAATGGCTAACACGCAGTGAGCTGCTTTTAGTTTTTATGTTCTTGGGCTGGACATGTTGGTTTTCTTGACATGGGATGCTGTCAGATGGAATGTGGCTCTCGAAGAGAGTTTGGTTCTCACTCACATGGCCTGTCAGTAACAAAGAGTCTAATGTGCTTTGAATTTTTTTTTTAAAAGGTCACTACTGCTCTTTTAGCATGTACATTACACAATTTATTATTAATGGTCTGTAAAGTGATTAAATGCATTCTGTTTCCAGTCTCTCTTACGTGAATTAAATTGGCAGGGACTAGGGAGGAGGGCTGAAACAGATGAGATGTGGGACGGAATATTCTCTCTCTCTTTTTCCCTGTCTCTCATTTGCAAAATCCTAGTAGCGTTTTGCAAAGTCTACTCATCCCCAATTCAATGAGTGGTCAATGTGCAGAAATAGGTTTCTCTTTGTGGATATTCCTTTTTGTGCATACCAAAGAGAGGTCTGCAAGGAGCAGGGCTCCTGCATTCGGAAACCATAATGCAGTGTGGCGATCCTATAGACAGTGGATATATTAATAGCAAATTCACTTGGTGGGGCTTTGTTTGATGGAAGGATTCTTAACTGACTTGTACATTCTGTGCTTCCAGATAGTTTTTTTCTTTATTAACATTGCTGTTTTTGTTTATATATATTTTTAATGGAAACCACAGTTGGATTAGTAAAGTATCATATTTGATGTTTAGGTATGATGGAGGACTGGCCCAAAAACAACTATCCAGCCAGGGTGGGTCGCCGTTTTCAGCTTGCCTCTAACACCGCTTGTCCTTGTCATTGCCTCACAGACAGCATGTTTGCCGAGACTATGACCTCCACCCGTCTCAGCAACGCACGACTCAGCACTTGCCTTCCACAGAGCAGCCATGATTCTGCCAATTTCAACAACAATGAACTAGAGAACAACCAAGTGGTAGCCAAAATTGCCAATCTCAACTTGAGTCGTATGCCTGGGCTGCCGACAGATAATCACACCATCCCTTGCTGCCCAAGCAGGCGGCAGCTTGCCCAAGTGGTGCCTGCCTTTCTAGATACAGACCTGCGTTTCCACCCTACTCGTGGGCCTGACATTAACTTTTCTCAGGACCGGATGTCCGCCTGCACCAACTGGCAAGAGAGCAATAGAACTTTGGTGTTTTCTGACCGACCTTTGCACATTGGCGAGAGCCTCTTTGTGGAAGTAGGACACCTGGGGCTGCCGTACTATGGAGCCCTCACGTTTGGCATCACTTCTTGTGATCCAGGTACTTTACGGACAAATGAGCTCCCAGCAGATCCAGACTTTCTTCTGGATCGCAAGGAGTATTGGGTGGTTTGCCGAGGATTCCCAGTTCTCAACAATGGTGATATCCTCAGCTTTGTGGTCTTGCCAAATGGAGAAGTGCACCATGGAATAAATGGGATGAACCGTGGGATGCTGATGTGCGTTGATACCTCGCAGTCACTGTGGGTATTTTTCACAATCCATGGTGTAATCAATCAACTCAAAATATTAGGTAAGTACAGTTCAAAAATAAGCTAGAATAAAACAATATAATGCTAGTTGGATGTTGAGAATCTTTTACGAACATTTGGAGAGGCAGTATGTTCTTCCTGGCTTCAGTGGGCCGCTGTCTGTCTGCATAGCACACTCATTTTTATGGACTAACTAAAGCCTCATTGGCACAAATTGTGACTTGTATTTGCATGGCTGAAGCATGATCTTATATTTGGGAGTTAGGCAGAGCAAACTGACTCTGCTCTGTTTGTCTACCAACTTTTCAAGAACTGCAGCTGGTGAAGGTATATGCTAGTCTACGCTGCTTGTATAGGCCTAAAAGATCCATGCAATGGAGTGTAGGGGGATCTTGATCCTATCTGACCAGAGCACACAGTAGGCGCTAGGGTACTGATGAATGTTACAGCAGTGCTCTAAGTACCTCTCATGAACCTAGCACAATTGCAAATATACAAATTGTCCTCTACCACCACCACTAGAGGTTACACCGCATTTTATGGGCTACTTCCTCAATATGGAGATCAGATTATTTGAATGTTACATTCCTGGCTGACAGGATATCACTTTGAAATGGGATTGATTGTAGTTGCATAATTCAGAACATCAGAATTGCCTGTCATGATCAGCCCAAAATGAGTCTACCCCAGCATTCTCTTACCAAAAATAAGCAAACCAGATGCTCAAGCTGGGTGAGGATTAGTGCCATATTCTGTTCTCATGAGGCCACCAACATCTGGTCTGGAAGAATATACTATCTATGGAAAGGATGTTCCATTTAGCTATCATGACTTGATAGGTCTTGATAGGCATTACTCTCAGTTGGCTAGATGAAGGGCTGCATTTTAGTAACATGACATCTATCTTGGGTTCCTAATTCTCTGTTTACAAGGTCTTTGTTAGTGGACTTCAGAGGACCCTTTCCTATGGAACAGGGTTGAGTGCCTGCAGTTAGGTAACTGGGCCCTTCCTGTTCATCTTATTGGTGGTGCCTGCAAACTCTGCTTTTGGCCGAGCCGTATTTTTACCTGCCATACATATATGTTGATGGCTATAGATTTATATGCTGCCCTGGGCTCCTACTAGGAGAGAGGGCAGGATATAAATCAAATAAATAAATACAGGGCAGGAGAGTGTGGCTTGGTTGGAACAGTCTCTTGGACCAAATGGGGAGGTCCTGGAAGCCTAATTAGGTACGGATGTTCTCCACCACTAGTCTAGGCTTTCAAACTCCTATTGCCAGTCAGATTAGTGGCCCTGCCCATCTGAATTAGGTAAGTACAGAGTAAGCTTTAACAGTTCAGTTAATGCAAACCTGGGACCAGAGGAAGCTCCCTTTCTTTAAACAAATTGAACAATGCGACTGGGATCTCTTGTCTTTTGTAAGACTGTTGTGGAGAGGAAATGGATGCTGCTGTCCCAGGGCAGACTCAACTCAGCACTTACTGCCTGAGAGTTTCCTGCCCCACTCCTGAACCTGTATTTTTCATTTTCAGGCACTGTGCAGTCCAGCCCTGTGGCCGTCTCCCCGTCAGGATCCCCTGGAGGTTCCCAGTATGACAGTGATTCAGATATGGCATTCAGCGTGAACAGATCCTCTTCTGCTTCTGAGTCGTCCCTAGGTAAGGGACCCTTTTGCTTTCCCTGTCCTCCACTCTTGTGGCTGGGATACCCACATCCAGCACCCTGGCCCAAAAATGTGAACCAAGCCTGACAAGTTGAGTCTTGCTTTGTCTGAACAGTGGCATGTTACAGTTTGCACAGTGTGTGCTGCACCTGCTGTTCCTTGCTGTGAGAGAGGAGTGCCTCAATTTCCTAAGGCTGCTATTACTGCTTTCAAGGTTTCCATCTATTTGCATTAGAGTCATGAAGGGGAGGACATACGGTCCTTCCTCTTTTACAGAAGAGGAAAAACAAAGTCCACAGAAACTAAAACTACTTGACAAACATGTCCCACAAAATCTTAAGGCAATCTTAAGAAGAGGCCCATTTTCACCTGCTCAGTAAAACCATTGCACAGTAGCCTATTCTGGGGAAAGGGGAGTAAGTGGGAAAGGGCTGCACCAATACAGATAGCCATTGTGTGTCTTTCCCAAGGATGGGGAGTCTTTGCCCTTCCAGATACTGGTAAACTGCAATTTCTATCAGCCCTGGCAAGCAGGCAGGGATTCTGGAAGTTGGATTCCAACATCATCTGGAAGGCCACAGGTTCCCAGCCCTGGTCTATCCCTTTTTATACATGACCCATAGTATATTTCTCAGTGATTTCATCAACAGCAAGATACTTACTTGGTAAGGTCATATTGCAAACATCACATGGAGATCACTAGAAAAGGCCTGTATGGGAGGAGCTACACTTTGCTATGACTGCAACTTGTAGTTTTGGCAAAACCAAGAAATGGGGAAAAGGTAGACAGCCTTGACTGCTAAACCCTACAGCGTATGAGGCACAAATCAATGAAAGGTAGACTATGAAATACAGTAAGTACAAAATCATTTGTATTGAAGTTTTAACGTGATAATAAAATGCACACAAATGGCACTCCACATGGTGCTACTGAAATCCTGAAAGGATTAAAGTTCCTATTGATGAGTGAAATACAGGCTTTACTTTCACTGAACCACAGCTGGATGAAAGCCAATGCTGCTCAATCTATCACCATGAGCTGCTCTGGTAAACATCCTTAGCTGGTTAAGAGTAAATGCTGAAGGATACTATTAATGGAACTTCAGAATTTGAAGTGTTTCCTGAACTGGACTTGGTGAAAGGTGGGTTCAATGTATCTGATTCAAAACATACTCTTAATGATAAATTAATCAAATCAATAAGTAAAAGTACTAAATCCCTAAACAGTACAAAACATACAAATATTAATGCTGGGTAGTAGTTGTTGTTGTTGTTATGTTCCTTCAAGTCGATTATGACTTATGGTGACCCTATGAATCAGCAACCTCCAATAGCATTTGTTGTGAACCACCCTCTTCAGATCTTGTAAGTTCAGGTCTGTGGCTTCCTTTATGGAATCAATCCATCTCTTGTTTGGCCTTCCTCTTTTTCTACTCCCTTCTGTTTTCCCATCATTATTGTCTTTTCTAGTGAATCAGGTCTTCTCATTATGTGTCCAAAGTATGATCACCTCAGTTACATCATTTTATCTTCCAGTGATAGTTCTGGTTTAATTTGTTCTGACACCCAATTATTTGTCTTTTTCATAGTTCATGGTATGCGTAAAGCTCTCCTCCAATACCACATTTCAAATGAGTTGATTTTTCTCTTATCCTCTTTTTTCACTGTCCAACTTTCACATCCATACATAGAGATCGGGAAAACCATGGTCTGAATGATCCTGACTTTAGTGTACAGTGATACATCTTTGCATTTGAGGGCCTTTTCTAGTTCTGTCATAGCTGCCTTCCCCAGTCGTAGCCTTCTTCTGATTTCTTGACTATTGTCTCCATTTTGGTTAATGACAGTGCCAAGGTATTGATAATCCTTGACAAGTTCAATGTCCTCATTGCGAACTTTAAAGTTACATAAATCTTCTGTTGTCATTACTTTAGTCTTTTTGATGTTCAGCTGTAGTCCTGCTTTTGTGCTTTCCTCTTTAACTTTCCTCAGCATTCGTTTCAAATCATTACTGGTTTCTGCTAAGAGAAAGGCATCATCTGCATATCTTAAATTGATATTTCGCCCTCCAATTTTCACACCTCCTTCATCTTAGTCCAATCCCACTTTCCGTATGATATGTTCTACATATAGATTAAACAGGTAGGGTGATAAAATACACCCATCTCACACCCTTTCCAATTGGGAACCAATCGGTTTATCCATATTCTGTCCTTGTAGTAGCCTCTTGTCCAGAGTATAGGTTGTGCGTCAGGACAATCAGATGCTATGGCACCCCCATTACTTTTAAAGCATTCCATAGCTTTTCATGATCTACACAGTCAAAGGCTTTGCTGTAATCTATAAAGCACAGGATGATTTTCTTCTGAAATTCCTTGGTCCATTCTATTATCCAACGTATGTTTGCGATATGATCTCTGGTGCCTCTTCCCTTTCTAAATCCAGCTTGGACATCTGGCATTTCTCGCTCCGTGTATAGTAAGAGCCTTTGTTGTTGAATCTTGAGCATTACTTTACTTGTATGGAATATTAAGGCAATAGTTCGATAATTACTGCAGTCCCTGGGATCCGCTTTCTTTGCAATTGGGATGTATATTGAAGCTTCCAGTCTGTGGGACATTGTTTAGTTTTCCATATTTGTTGACAATTTTTTTCCAAAATTTGGGCAGATTCAGTCTCAGTAACTTGTAGCAACTCTACTAGTATGCCATTTGTTCGTGGTGATTTGTTTCTTCCAAGTATTTTAAGAGCAGCTTTCACCTCACATTCTGAAATTTCTGGTCCTTCATCATAGTTTAAATTTCCCTTTTAATTTCTCTAATCTTTTGGCATAGGGCTCTTGTTCTACCCTTTTTGTTTTCCTCTTCTATTTCTATACAGTAACTATTGCAATAGTTCTCTTTGTCCCTACGTACTAGTTGTTGTATTGTTGCATTTAGGGTTCTGACCATGTTTCTATCTCCTTTTGCTTTGCTTTCCTTCTCTCTTTAAGCATTTTAAGAGTTTTGTCAGTCATCCATTGAGATCTTTCTTTCTTTTTAACTAGAGGTATTGTCTTTTTGCATTCTTCCCTGATAATATCTCTGACTTCACTCCATAGTTCTTCTGGTTCTCTGTCAACTAAGTTTAAAGTCTCAAACCTGTTCCTTATTTGATCTTTATATTCTTCTGCAATGTTATTTAAATTGTATTTTGGCATTATGATTGCTTTGTTCTTCTTTAGCTTTACTCTGATTTTCCATATGACCAGTTCATTATCTGTACCAGTCTGCTTCTGGTCTGGTTTTTGCAGAAAGTATGGGACTTCTCCATCTTCTGCTACCAATTATATAATCAATTTGATTCTTATACTGACCATTTGGTGATGTCCACATGTTCAGTCGTCTTTTCGGTTGCTCAAAAAATGCGTTTATGAGGAACAGATTATTGGCTTCACAGAATTCAGTAAGTCTTTCTCCTGCTTCATGTCTATCTCCTAAGCCCCATTTCCCCACAATTCCTAGTTCTTCTCTGTTCCCTACTTTTGCATTTCAGTCCCTCATGATGATTAGCACATCTTGTTTTGGTGTGTGATCAATTTCTTCCTGTTTAATCTCATTGATATCACTCGCTCAGACCTTGCGTTGTAGCTCCTAACTGCTTTTGCTACATCACTTCTCACCATTAGAGAAACCTGTTTCTTCTTAATTTCTCATTTCCTGCATACAATATTTTGTAATTGCCTGATTGAAAATGTCCCATTCCCGTCCATTTTAATTCACTCACGCCAAGTATTGTAATGTTGATGCGTTCCATTTCTTGCTTGACAATTTCTAACTTTCCCTGGTTCATGCTTCTCACATTCCATGTTCCTATTGTGTGCGTTGTACAACTCCGGACTCTCCTTTCGCATCTGTTTACATCAGCCTCTGGGCTTTCTTTCGGCTTTGACCCAGCTGCATCATTAGTCACAGCGCTACTTGTATTTGTCCTTTGAACAGCCTCAAATCCCATTCATTAAATGCAGACCTGTTATGACACAATTAAATATTTTTTAAGGGAACCAACTTCTATGAAAATACATAGGTGCCTGTATGGAATTCATCTGAATTTTCTGAGATGCATTTTAGAATGTTCGTTTAGAGAAAAATCCCTACTACCATTTGGGGCAGGGAGGGGTGTTGCTGATCCTGGCATGATCACTGTTCATGCCAGGCAGCAAAATGTGATGGACTGTAGTTCATGCTACAGCTATAATAGGGATAAATCATTACACATAGACTATCGAGCGACAATCCATCCAAGTTGTACAGCGTATTCTAGGTCTTTTAAAATCTCTTGTGTGCTGATTGCTTAAAAAACTATTGTC
This sequence comes from Rhineura floridana, assembly GCF_030035675.1. Taxonomy (NCBI): domain Eukaryota; kingdom Metazoa; phylum Chordata; class Lepidosauria; order Squamata; family Rhineuridae; genus Rhineura; species Rhineura floridana. The sequence goes on along the minus strand of NC_084482.1, from coordinate 90,352,142 downwards.
TTTCTCCAGTTTCAGAGGGTAAAAACAGGACTGATAGAAGTTTTGCTTCCTATAAGGGTGTACACACATTTCTTTGGTCCCATTGTTGTCTCTGTGTCAAAGTTTTTCTGGGTTTTGAAACATTTCAAAAAACCTGTTTGCTTTAGAGAAAAATGGTATAAACAAAGTAATCCTTTAAATTATCTGGAAAAAACCTTTTCCAGCTTAAGATCAGTGCCCAAATGATAGGGAAATGGTTCTGACCCAAGATTTCTTTGTTCCCCATTCCTTGTAGTGACTGCTCCAAGTTCTCCTCTGAGCCCTCCAGTGTCTCCTGTGTTCCCACCTCCAGAACCCTCAAGCAGCAAGAATGGGGAGTGCACCGTTTGCTTTGACAACGAGGTGGATGTGGTGATCTATACCTGTGGACACATGTGCCTCTGCAACACCTGTGGTCTTAAGCTGAAGAAACAACTCAATGCCTGCTGCCCAATCTGCCGACGGGTCATCAAAGACATTATTAAAATCTACCGTCCTTAACCCCAATCCAACTACCCTGAGGGTGTGAGTGGTGAGGGGCAGGAGGAAGAATGTTGCTAGCAATTGCCACACCTTACCGTCACTGCTTATGGGTTATTGTGCTGGTCAGTGGTTACCAAGTGGCTCTTTTGTCTATATATCCATGTTTTGACCAATCAGAGATAATTAAGTGATCTGGGATCACTCTGGTCCTTGTAGAGACTGAAGGTGTAGCTGCAGAGTGGGAAGAGCTTCATAAAGATGCTGCTCTGTTGGGTTAAAATGATGGGGATGTTGTAAATCCACTTGCCTTGTAGATTCCAAAAAGAAAATTGGATTGTCTTATAAAAATAGACAGCTTTCTCTTCTTGGGAAAGGTATCAGGAGAAAATAATTATTTAAATTAAAAAAATGTGGGCACCTTCCCCACCATAATCATGGGATATTATTGAATTAAGCAGCTTCCAGGCAGTTTCAAACAGAGGAGGATGAGGAAAATATTTCATTTACCAAATGTTTCCTACAGTGGCCAACAGTTGCACCACAGAGTGCAATGACTCCTGTCATCTTCTAAAAGAGTGGTGAGCAAGGCAAAAGCCACTGGATGCCATTTGCTCACTCCAAGGCATTTTTCCATTCACAGTTCAAAGAGGGGGGCAGGGGTATGAGGAATAGTGAAGGACGAACAGCTATCGCTGTCCTTCGAGCACAGCAAGTAAACAATTCTACTTTCATCCTCCGTAAATCACAAGTTGAAGCTTCCAGCTGTTGCACTAAGCAACTGCAAAGCGCATCTCTATCTGGAGAATTTTACATTTATTGGAAGGAGTAAGTCTCTGCATGTGCACAAGAGGAACACCATATGCCATAGAGGTTATGAATGGTCACAGGCAAGCAACCATCCGCTGTGACAATTTTGACGTTTCCTTGTAACAAGGCTGCAAAGGAAGAAAGCTGGAGAATTTTGGGTTTCAAAAGTCCAGTTTCCTTTCTTGTGATTTGTGCAAACAGCTGATTGATGTTTTCCTCCATTCCTCCCCAGAGATTTCGTTAGAAAAGTATGCAGCCATATGGGAGCTGTCATTTCTTCTTCTCCAGGAAGTTGTCATCTATTCCACAATGGAGGCATCTTACTGAAATTAAAAGGCCCTTTTCTTGGCATTGTTTGTTGGAAAAAGAATTAGCAAGCTATTATTAGGTGCTTGGGCTTTAAAGATAAATGCATTCTGATTGTGGTCATAGGCAGCTTTGAACTCTGCAATAGGCTGAATATAATGGGAAATGTTCTTGGGCTTTAAGGAAGAGGTGCCAAGCAAGCAATAAAAGAACTTTCCTAGGATCCCACAAAGCACAAATGCTCACTTTCCCTTGTGACTGTGCTAAGAGCCATTGTCAACTCTATGCCATGTCTCCCCCCCAAAAAAACTATTCTGAGCGTTTAGGGCCCTTCTAGGAGGCAGACGGCTGTTTTTCTTTTGGGTGGCATACTTTGATGCATTGTTATAAGAGAAATGTAAGCCAGTGGAAACATTGGCCATAACTGATAAGACATGTGGATCCCTTGGTAGGTGAAATAATATAGTTTAAGCTGGAATGCAGCAATGCAGTAAAACAGACTAAGTCTGTTTAATGAACATGGAGTGTTTTGTGAATATAGAGTGTGGACTAAGCTTCTCATGATGACTTAACCAAAACGGCTGTAGCAGTTGTACTTCATGGAGAGCTTAGCCTCTGTTTGTCTCTTTCTCTCTTTTTAGTTTTAGTGGTTTTCTAACCCTCAACTGTACTCACACTGTTCATGGGTTGCACTAGAAGCTGTTGAATGCCAGTGGCACAATCCCTGCAGCCTTAAGTTGCCATCAGTTGCAATTACTTATTGCGAAAGGAAAGGCACTTCAAAGGCATAAAATATGAAAATAAGTTTCCCCTTTCTTTACAGGACAGATAATATCTTTTGTCAACAGGAAAACCTGTTTCTTTTCCATTTTAGAATGCTTTGAGACAACATTGTGGTGCATGCCTTCCAGTAACTTTACAGTGCTTTTGAGCATCCTAATTACCATACAGAAATGTGAAGGACAGTGAAGTCATCAGTTTCTATAAACAACTTTTGCCCACATGGAATGCAACTACTTTGTGTTGAGACAAGTAACTGACACCTAAACTAACAGTCTTTTCAGTGAATAGAATGTCCATAAACATTTAATTCATTCTCTTACATTTAACATATACACTAGCAGCTGGAGTTCATAACTATGGAGGGACAATTAACACTACAATTATACAACATGGAGATACTGTCCAGGTAGCATTGCAAGCAGCACAGCTCATCAGAAGATTCCAGGGACTTGCATTACCTTCAAGCAGATGTGGGGAACCTTTAGCACTCTAGATGTCAATGGGTAGGAATGACTGAAGGTGTAGCTTAGCAACATCTGGAGGGCCAAAGGTTCTTAGCATCTGCCTTAAAGAGTGTGGATTTTTGCCTTTTGCTGGCATTAACTTCTGAGCTGATAGGCATGTATTTTGTACATCCATGAGCATATTAACGGTGAGTATCTGAACAGGTTTAAGGTGCAAAGGAGATGTGATACTTGGGTTGGAAGTTGGAGTAGATTTGACTTGGGCAATTGGGCTTGTATGATCACAGCCCTTGATGTTTGCCACATGCACGACAAGAATATTTTCCTAACATCTTAATTCGATCCTGGATACCTAGCTAGCTACTGTGCCATTAAGCAACATATCTATAAATCATAATGAAGCTGAATGGATTTTTTTTAAAGCTGCTGCCCCTAGTTACTCTCAAAAGCCACAGTTAGAGAAGTAGTTGGAGAACCTTACCAGAAAGAAGTAAGCAGGTTTACATATTTGTAGAACAGCCATAATTGTAAGGAAGTATGGCAGTTTTAATAATCGGTGTGTGTTCTCTGGGTACTGATCACTACTTCCGTTCTCTGTTCTAGTCTGTTCCTACTCCTTTGGCTTTGATGTTCCTCTCCTCCCCCCCCCCCTTAGCAGCTGTAACTTTGATTAAATTGTATTGGCTGCTGTGTGTCATATGAAAGTCTACTTGAGCATTGCCCTTTATACCTTTGGACTAGATCTAGTGCACCCACACACACACACAGGGATAAGTCCCATTGGTCTCAACAGAGTTTACTTCTGAATAGATGCGTATAGAATTGTGCTATAAGTGACCTTGGAACAGTGTGCCTTTTTATTTTTACTAGTTTCCACTGCAGTTGAATTTTTAAAATAAATTTATAGATCTATGATAATGGTACAAAATGAGACAGTTCAGAGGAGGAAAGGACATATGTTTTCTTAATTATTTCTGCTGGAGCAGATTTCCCAAAAGCAGCAGCATCTGACAGAGGCTCAGAGGGCTTTAGGCAGGGTAAGTCCACAGCCAGAGTGTTGCTGTGAAGCAGGTGGGGAAAAGAGCAGTAATGGACATACAGCTTTACTTACTGCAGTCTCATAAGGAATTTTCAAATTCTGACAAACAACTTTTAGAAAGTAGAGGCTATTTAGCAACTTGTTCTTGCTATTGCTTTTTTTGTTGAAAAAAGTCTCTGTTCAGAAGATCTGTTTGTGCCTTATAAGGGTGTCTGTGCACTTTTTATCCTTTTTAATGCTACTTTTAAAAATTGAGAGAGAAAAAGAACCTAATACTGATGGCTGGTAGTTTTTATAGAATTTTATGTGTTCACCAAGAACTTTGCTTTTTTTTTAATATTGGAGTGAAAATTTTATGTTTTCATTGAATTTTTGCCTCTTCCCCTTTTCCTCTTTGTATAAAAGCTTTTTAAAAAGTTTCCAGATTTCTAAAACTTCTTGATATTTTTCTGGTTCGTGACAGTGATCTGTACATCACATTCTCAAACAAGCCAATCTCTGTGTAATAGACTTTCAATGCAAATTACTGGGGGAGGGACGTTTGCACTTCTCTCCATGTTAATACTCTTTAGTATTGTGATCTGTAGTGTGTATGTGCGTTTTTTATTTTGGTCTGTTTTACATTAATTTAATATAAAATTTTACTTGTTCATGAAAGAAATAAAATGCTGGCTTGTAAATATACCCACTGGCCTACAGTAGACAAAGGTAAAAAGCAGAGAGTATGTCTGGTCATCATTGTGAGATTCAGAAACAACTAGTCACAAGGAGAAAAATTTTTGTTGGCTCCAGGTCAGGAGTTTTCACCGTCACTAAATAGGGATTTGCTGTAGAAGTTTAACTGCATCATCTGGTCCGTGGTAAAAATCCAAACTTTACAATGCAGGACTGACTCATAGCTCCTCTTGTTAAGGTGATTGGTTAAAGTAGTGCCAAAAATGATAACAAACAAAACATGATCAATTACTTTATCAAAAATGTGAAGTAAGACAATGCCTTTACTTTTCTCCTTTCATTACTTCAAAAAGCTAGCAATAGATCATAGTAAAGCAACATGTTGGCTGAAAAGCCTCTGTTACTATCTCACTGAAGGACCTTACAACGTGGCAAACAATTTACCATATATTCCGGCGTATAAGACGACTGGGCGTATAAGACGACCCCCAACTTTTCCAGTTAAAATATAGAGTTTGGGATATACTCACCGTATAAGACTACCCCTGCTTATGACATGCAGGTACTTAGCAGGAAAACTGTCACTTATAAACTTATAAATATTAATATTTGGATTGTCCAGTTGTTTTGTTTTTGTGCCTAGGAATTACCACCAAAAACTGGGGAAAGATGTAAGAAATCTTTTTTTAAAAAGCAACATTAAATGCCTAGACTCTAGTTTCCAACACTATGGAGTATTTATTGATTGATTAAGAGAATTTATATCCTGCCCTTTTGCTGTTAAAAACAGAGCTCAGCACAGCTTACAAATATAGTAAAAACAATAAAAATACACAATCAGAGAAAAACAAGCCAAAATGTTAGGAAAAGGAGTCTTTCACACCACATGCTCAGTTCTAAATACTGTTGCAGCAAGTTTTACAAGTTCCTCCAGTATTCCACTGGTGCAGGCACTCAGACATTCAAAGTACTGTATGTTTCTTAGGTTTTATAAAAGCAGAGCTTTGCTTAACTCAAAATTTCTTCCCCCTTTGATAACCACATCTACACAGGTTCCACCTCCATACTCAAAATGAAACTGAGCCTGGAAGTGTACAACAACCCCACACATACCTTGCTAATTCGATTATCAATGCCAGGATGTCTGTCTTATCGACTACTCTCCTGCTCCCCCCCCCACACACACACACCGGGCATCATGAAAGACCCAGTCCTGGGCTCAGAAAGAAAATAAATATCTGGTCCTCTTCAAAGTATTGATAAGCCTCTTGTTTTAATTGAAATAAGAATTATAAATTCTTGTTCTTATCACTAATGGGAGTTAATTATCTTGCATATGCTGCTGTTGCTTCTATGGCTGTAATGGAGTGAGGTTAAAGATAAGTGAAATGCAAATAGGAAAAAAAAATACAGAAGGCAGTAACACTTTCCTAAATGTAATACCATACCAACCACAACAAGATTCCTATAAGGCAAAAAACTAAGCATCTCACAACCAGTCAGGATTCCTAACCAAAAACCAAAAATATGATAAATGAAGAAATATTTATATAAGCATGACTATCAAATATATTTATTATTTACACAAACTGTAAAGATATTTATAGTGCAATCCTAGGTTTATTTATTCAGAAGCAAGTCCCAGCGTATTCAATGGGGCTTACTCAAACAGGGACAGAAATGCAACCTCAAGTGATAAGCAACTTCATTCACATAACCCAAAATTCCGAATCATGCCACTTTACACTGTTTTGCAACTGTTTATACTTGTTTTTATGATTATTGGATTTTAAATGGCTTTATTTCTTGTTGTGAGCTGCCTTGGTTTCCAACCCTACCTCACAGGGGTGTTGGAAAGACTCCATACACACACGCACACACTGCAGATGTATAAATACATACAGCCCATATAATAGTTTATTGTCAAACCAATTGGTCATTGCAGAAAAATCAGTATTAGTTTTTTAAAAATCAGTATTAGTTTCCTACAGAATAAAAACTGCAATACCTAAGTAAGCCCTGCCTACTTGCTTTAAAATAGGACTGGGGGGGGGGCAGAAAGAGAACACAAACACAATTCTTTTTTACATTCACTCCAAAGTCCCATTGATTTTCAGCACATTCATAATCATGTCTACTCAAAAGTAATTCCTACTGAATTCAATAGGATTACTCTGGACATATGGGATTAGCACTGTTTTTACCCCCAAAAGCAACTATTGGGAAGGTTTTCAAAACACTGCCCAGGATCTGACTCCTACACACAAGAGGGGGAAAAACTGAAATGTATATACTTACCCAATTTATGAGATTTTCAGATAAACGGGGTGAAACCACCATTTTGTTTTCTAGATGCTGCCTCAGGTCAATGAAACTGAAACACAATCCCTGATTGGCTGCAACCCTGAACGGGCGGGGTTAAAGCTACGAAGTGCTATACAGTAGTTTAAAAAAAGATTTAACCGGGGGGGGGCTGCCTGACGTTTTTATATATATCTCGAGAACCACACCACCTAGAAACTTAATTTTTTTTTTAAATAAAAGCTGAGAATCCGGGCCATCTAAGGGGTTAGCCGGGCACCGGGTGTCATGCTTAGAATCTGGGTAAAACCTGGCTATCCGGGCAATATGGCAACCCTAATAAGACGACACCCGGCGTATAAGACGACCCCCGACTTTGGAGAAGATTTTCCAGGGTTAAAAAGTCGTCTTATACGCCGGAATATACGGTATCTCTTCCTTACCCTGGCACTAGACATTTCCCCCTTTGTTGGCTGTTTTTGGGTGTTTGTTTCAGATTGCGGCATAAGCACAAATTGGCCACTGATCCAGAAATATGGGGCGGCGGGGGAGAGAGAAAGAGCATAAGCATAGCAGGGGAGGTTAAAAGGTTGCTTATACTACTTGACTGAAATGGTCTTGCATGAGACAGTCTCCTGCAATAAACCTAGTACTGTGACCCATATATAGCCAACACCAGAGCACTGTGCTAAGCCACGTACTGATGAATGCTCACTTCTAAAAATGTTGAACCACCCATCCAACTATTGAGTACTGTCAATGTAGAACCAGCCTCTTGTTTGTTCGCTTTTGTCACGCACACCTCAAGATGTTAAGCTTTTTTTTTACTCTGGCAGGAGTCATGGTCCCTTGCCCTCTGTACTGCCTGCAAATACTTCCAGGCTTACTTTAAGCTGAGCTGTCACATCCCTTTCCATTTCACTGTAGGTAACTTGTCAGGTGCTACTGTGTTGCTTTTGTACCCTGCAAGGAGCTCTCACCTTGCTTCTGTGTTACAGGCATTAGAGACAACTCCCAAGCCTCTCTTCACTTGACACTCAGTCACTTCCTATCTCTCACAAGAAGTAAATATAGGAAGATTAACCTTAAAATTGTAGGCTAACTATTTAGCTGAAGCTAGCAAAAGGTTTTAATTAGAGAACATAGGATTAATATTAATAAATGATATTTTAAAAAACCAGATGCTACACATCTTCATTGAAAACATCAGAGAAGAGTGCTCATAAGAGTAACTGCAGTCCTACGTATGCTCCTTAAATCCCCATTAACAAGCATAGAATTGCAACTGACATGGCTACCATTTTTCACATACACACCGTACTTCTAGGTTTATAGATGTTAAAAGTGGAGGTCTTCCATTATTAGCTTAAGAGCAGTTAAATGTGCAAAAAGAAAAAGGTAAGACATACTACTTGGACTTCCCATGCACATGTCAGCAACTCTTGAGAGCAAAGAACGGATCAATGATGGAGAAACACTTTTTTCAGGCTGCTTACCTGTCACTTACTAATCTAAATGAGACACCTCAGCTTCCCCAGAACACAGCCTACTTCATTATTTCTATTCCGCTGTACTGTTGTTACTATTATTATTGTTTAGATTTATATCCCGCCCTTTCTCCCAGTAGGAGCCCAGTTGCTCATTGAGGTGACCCTTCAGGTCTATTTTCATGGACAGAAAAACCCCCAATGGAAATGCATCATCTGTAACCCCTTCTAATGCAACTCCCTCAATTATTCAGCCGCAAACATGAGACTGAGTTAATGCAACTTGTCAGAAACGATGGATGCATTTGGATTGCAGTCTAATAATTTTAAGAGGTCAAAGTTCATGTTTTTGCTAAGAATTGTCTCTAATCAAGGCTCCAGGGAATTCTGGGCATAGTATAATCTGCTCCATGTGCCTCTCCATTGGGAAGGAAGCCAGTATTAAGGTTTGGTGGGCTTTGAGTTACTATGTTCTATTAACTGTACTCCTTGCCCTACACTGTACTGTGCTCTCTGTCAGACCCAAGTACCACTTATGAACAAGGCAAAAGTGGGAGACATCAAACCTAGTAAATGTAACTATCTAGGTGCCAGGACAGCCCACATGGGTGGGGATCCATCCTAGCCTTTTGTCCTCACCATGATTTACATCTTGGACTACAAGACAGACTTTCATCTCCTATGATACAATACAATACAGGTCCAGGCTTCAAAATGCCAAGATTTGCCTTAGAATCCACATCTCCCATTAGCCCAACTATTCTATAAGTGGCAATAAGTTGCAAATCTAGATGAGCTTCAACAGCCATCTTTTACTTTTGACATATTTGGATTCTGTATTTCATTTGATTTCCAAGTACACAAAGTGTTGATGAAATACTTCTCATTGATCGTGATCCAGAACAATGGCACTATTCTCTTTCATGCATATATCTCAATGTAGGAAAACAAAAAGAGCAAGAGACACCTAAGCTTCAGCCAGATTTTCCCCAAAAGCCACCAGTGGGTACTGTTGAGCAGCAACAGCCCACAGAAAACCAAAATCCTATCAAGAGTTACCGTTCAGCTCTATCTTGGTGTGAGTAGCAGTCCCATCCTTTCAGCTCTTGACTGCACAGGGGCAGGATTGTTGAGAGGCACCCCAGATGTAATTATAATCAAGCCTAAACATACATGCAGACTACCCCTCTCAACTTTCTGGATTTCCATTTCTGCTGCATAGCTTCTGCATAATTTATTTGGGACTAGCTCAAGAGATCAAAGGGAAGAACTGAATACTAGAAATTTGCTTCCACCACAGCCTCTAGCTAACAGGTGCTGCTCAGGAGTTACACGGTTTAATGGGGGGGGGAGAGAAACACGGCAGTTACTCACGCTTCGGTAACTGCGTTAATAGCACCACATAGTGGTCATTTGAAGCTCCCAACTATGCTGATGAAGAAAGGCTAAAAACAGACAAAAACTTCAAAGGAACTCCTATAATCTCTCCTAGAATAATTGGTCCTCCCTTGTAGTTGGTAATTCCAGAATATTTGGTCCTAGAGTTATGGACAAATTAAAGTGACCCCCATTGACAAAGTTTTTGGCAGCTGCACAGGCTTTTGATTTGCACGAAGATTTCTAAAGAACTCTATTATTTTGTTTCACACAGGCATGTAATTTAATAGCTCTGCAACAATGGCTGATTACTCCCTCAAGTGGCACAACTGTAAAACAAACTAACTGATAAGGATGGCTCTGAGGAGTTGGGTGAATATGCTTGGTAACTGCTCCCTGAACTTTATTCCAGGCCAGCCTGAAACATAGGAAGCTAAGATACTATTGCCACTGCTGCAGGGAAATCTAGAGTCCAGCTATGGGCCTTGTGGCAGCTCTCCCACGCTATTTGCAAGGCAACTTTGTGTTCCACTTGTACATTTTGCTGGAGAGCAGAGCTCCTGTTCCAGATATTCCATTCCTTCTTTTTTCCACCTCACACCCTGCTGCAGTACATTAGCATTCCATACCCACTGACATGCTCAATCTTCATTAGACCTTTTCAAGTTCTCTTCCCCCCCCACACACACACACGCTATAGCCATTTTTTCCTGAAAATTTTTTGTGTGTGCATGTGCGTGCATCTGCAAATCTTTGTACTTGTGGACCCACAGTGGTACAGGGCAGGCAGCGGTGCTAGGCAGATAGGCAGCCAACCAAAGAGCTCTGTTAGAGTGCCATCTGCTGCTTCACTGTAGCAGTAGCATTCCATGGCAACCTGGAAATAGCAGGAGTAGCAGCTGCAGTTAGGTGGCAGTAAACAGACCCACTAAACCCAGATGGGGATGTGCAGATGGGGAGGGTGCTATTTGCTATTCCCTAATCTCCTGCCTGAGACATAACTGGGCTGGTGTTGCCGCTGTCATCTCCTCTCATGCATAGATGGTGCCAGTTTGGCCTTGAGGACCAGCACAGCTCACAAGCAGTCTATGTGAGTGGGACCCGCAACAACCAAAATGTTGTAACCATGGAATATCTCTGTTCACTATTCCAGTCAGGCATGTCCTCTTCCCCCACTCCCCACATAGACAATAGTCAGCATTTGAAAGCTACTGAATGTGTCATAGAGGCCTATTTAGAAGATTGCCCTGGAGTAGGGGGGAGGTCTAAAGATTTACTTTGTGTGTGCTGCTGCAAAGCTTGGGGTTCCCCTGAGCATGCCAATCTCTCCTTGTATGTGGATGGTATCATTTTGGCTATGTAAAACTGGCAGTTTGTGAATTGTATTCATTATTAGTATATGTGGGGATCTTGATAACCTGGGAGGCTTCATACCCATTGACAGACCTATGCTCTTCCCTGAATGTGTCTAGTCCCCTTTAAGAAACTCATCACCGCAAGATGTAGTGATGGCTACCAGCTTGTATTGCGTAAAAGTACACACCATGCTTTTATTTGGTCATTCCCATCTTGCCATAAAATGTCCAAGGCTGGTAAACAATGGAAAACCTTATCACAATTTTAAAAATAATTAAACATTAATAATTAAGACAGGAAGAAAATGACAAGGAAAATTAACGTCAGGCTATACCCTTGACTGAAGAGAAAGCTGTTCATATGGTGGCAGGCAGCTATTAGAGACCCAGTGTGGCTGGCCTCCCACAGTAAGGAATCCCAGAGCCAAGGTGCAGCCACAGATAAGGGCCTCTGCCATGTCCCAACCAAACATACAGGAGAGCCTCAGAGAATCATCTGTAGTAAGAAGACTTTGCATTTTTTTCAGATGCTGCATATTCATCCCACATTTTCACTGAGCTTCCCAGGAGAGTCACTACCAGTTGAGATCTCATCTGTGTATAATGTAAAGTTAGGAATTCTCATTTTCCCCCATCCCCAAATGTATGTCAAGTTTCCACTTACTTACATTTAAATTCATTTTCCATTTTGTTGCCCGCTCACCCAGTCCGGAGATATCTTTTTGGAACTCTTTGCAGTCCAGTTGGCATTTCACATCCTGGATAATTTTGATGCCATCCACGAATGTGGCCACTTCATGGATCATCCCTAGCTGCGTATAATTTATGAAAAAATAGGATCTTCTGGGACACCACTGCTTACTGCTGCTCTTCATTGTGAAAACTGCCCATTTACTGTCCCAGGTTCCCACTGGGAGGAAGGGTGGGATACAAATTTAATAAATAAATAAATAATAAATATAACAAATACTCCTATTCTCAGGTTCCTATTCTGTCAATCAATTACCAATCCATAAAAGGATCTGCCATCTTAGCCTCTGGTGGGAGACTGTCAAAATGCTGTTTGAAAATAAGCTATTGAATATTAACAGATCACCTCTAGCATGCCAGGTTCAGAGTTCAAAAGGCTGAGTCAGGACTAACTTGGCAGAAGCAAGACCTGTTCTGTGTGTTTTAATAAATCGAATTGTAAATAATGCATTCTGCCAATTTATCCCAGCATGTATGATAAAGAAAGAAGCGGTGGAAACTTGGCCAATACTTCAAACTTAGCTCTCGCAAGACAGATTACACCAATGGGAAGAAATATGCTTGCTTTTCTGTAGCTTCTAAACATCACCAAAGAGACCTCCTTCCAGTACTGTTGGTGGTTTGCAAGCTGTGGATGTTTCAGATTGCCATCCATAGAATCAATGAATGGAGCTCTTAAAACAGCTGCAGAACAGTGTTTCATCCCTCCGTATCTAGTCCTAGGCCCTCTGACAGCAACGGAATTAAAGTGTAAGAAACATAGTCTTCAAAAAATAGCGCCACACCTCAACTACCTGAGGAATTTGTTCTGTTAAAACAGCATTTGGCACATTGGAGAGACAGAAGGAACAAACAAAGATGTTAACAATTCTGCTTGAAACCAGTCAAGCTTATTTTTTATTTCTTTTCCTAAAAAAAACAGTAACGGCCACCACCCTTTAATGCTGGAAGTATACATGATTTTTACACAGGCTACATCTACCATCCTCAGAAATCCCGCCCCCCTCCCCCCCCAAAAAAAACCCATGGTAAAGTACAGATTGATACAGGTTTACATAATATGAGAGATAAAAACAGGCTTTGAAAGATTGCAGAGGCATGTAAGGCCATTTAGGCAGCCTCCTATCCGCCTTCAACATCCCAGTCAGAGGACTATAATGCTGGCTTTGGTAAGCAAGAGGCTGAATATCCTTTGTCCCTGTGGTAAACAAGTTACTCTGCTTTGTGGTCAGTGAGCTTGGTGGAAGGGTAAATATGTGGCAGCGGACAAGTTTCACCTATGGTAACAGATATATTTAGAATGAGTTTACCGTTCAGCATTTGACAGCTTTCACCAACCTGGTGCCATTCCAGATCCCTGGTCATGCTTGCTGGGGCTGATAGGAATTGGTAGTCCAACTACATCTGGAGAGCACAGGTTGGGGAAGACTGGCATAGAACAAAGTAGTGAGGCAAATGTTAGCTCACCAATTCTTCTCATACTCAGCAAGGCAGGTATTATTGTCTGAACTTCATGTAATAATAAAAAATGAGGCACATGTGTGTCATGGTCTGCTTTCAGCCCTAGTACTTAAAGTCCAGGGCCCTCAGGTTGTGAAGGTTCTACCGAGGACAGAAAAGGTGGTGGTGGAGGAGAGTACTAGGAATCTTGTGGGAAGGACCTTCACATATAGCAAAATGGGAAAGGGCCTTTGGGATTGAGAATGGGTAAACTGGGTGGAAAAAACAAAGCAGTAAGGAACAGATTTCAGATCTCATGTGACACAAAGGCCTCCAAAATGAGTTCCTATCTACTGACCAAGCAAAGACCAAGGAAATCCTTCTAAGTCAAAGCTAGCCTACTTTCTATCTTCCAGATGTTGGACTATAACTTCCATCAACACTGGCCATTGGCTATGCTGGCTGAGGCTGATTTATGTACACTTTTGGAATATTTATAAACTGCTAAATCTACAATTAATGGTAAACAACAAAACAATAAAAATACAAAAAGTAAACACAGATTTAAAAGACATTCTGAAACAAATCAGATACTGCCCATGAGTCAACTCTTCCTTCTGGGAAAGCCTGTAAAATAAAAAAAAGTTTTTAGCGTCTGTCTAATTCTAGTGGGGAGTGTGTTCCACGGGGCAGGTGCCACTGCGCTGAACACCCTAGTCCAAGCTGCCGTGGAACAAACCTCTGAAGCATGTGGTACTACCAAGGAAGGACCCCATAGAAGATTGCAATGAGCATACAAGTATACAGAGGATAAGGTAATGGCTCAGATATTTTGGTACTAAGTTGTTTAGGGCTTTATGCTGTTAACAGCAAAACCGTACCTGTTTAGCACACTGGCAGCCAATGCTGTTTCTTCAGCACTGGTGTAGAGTTGATGGATGCAATCTTGGTCACAAGCTGTGCTGCTGCACTCTGCAGTAGTTGCAGCTTCTGAACCAAACGTAAGCCCCATCTAAGAGCACATTACAATTTTTCCCTTGTGGGGTTACCAATGCATGAGCCACTATAGCCAAGCTATCTCTGTCCAGGAACAGCTATAGCTGGCGCATCAGCCAAAACTGGTTAAAAGCATTCTTAGCCACTGAGGCCACTTGAGTCTAGTGACAACAATGGATCAAGGAGTACTCCCAGACTGCATACCTGCTCCTTCAGAATGTGTAACTGATCGACTTCCGGGAAGGGTGACTTCGCTTGTGCCTGCTTTTGGGACGGGCTCCCGCCTCAAAAGAAGCTTATTCAGATATAAATCAGTCAGAACATTTTTTTTTTGACTGATGAAATTTCTCCCGGGCAGGGAGAAACGTAGAGATCAACCTCAAAAGCCTGTTTTTGTTGGGAGGACTGGATTTCATTAATTTATGAGATAAGGTCCAGCCAACAATGCCGGACGGACTTTCGAACAAGCTCTATCTGCTTAAGCGATATGTTTATCTTTTCTTTAAAGAGAGAACGGACTAACAGGCAAGCACCCTTCTTTCTATTATTTTTTTTACTTGGTTTAAATTGTTGCAGCAAAAGGAGATTTGTCAGATTGATCGGCTTTGGACAGCTTCTGGGTGAGCTATAACTCTTCTCTGTTATCCACGAAATTAACAGCTTATCTCTGTTTCTGTCGCAAAAAGCTGTCCTGGAAGTGCATTCTAAAGATATACACAGAAGAGGGATTTCTATTCCTGATTTCTATTCCAAGGAATATTATATTGTCTGGGACTATTCTCTTTTTGGTCTATTTTATTTTGACGAATCTGCTTCTTCACGACGCCACTAACTGTTTTGATGCTGGGAACTAAATTTGTTTTGCATTCTTGAACATAGAGAGATAAGGCAGGTTGCTCTGTTTATACTGTGATGTCATCAAGCCTGGAATATTAACCCAATTGTTGCTGAAATAAGAAGTGGTTTTTCTTTATTTTTGTTTTGCTTTGTTTTTGTGGTTTTAAAAATGGCAATCAAGAAAGTGGCTGAGAATCTGGAAGTAACTATGTTTCAGAAAATAATGGATGAGATTGAGATAACGAAACAAACCCTGCGACAGGGTAGTAAGGAGCTGAAAATTGAACTGAGCAAAATGACGCAGGAGTTTAAAGAAATAGGGGATCCTGTGAGAGAGGAGAATGAGATCAGAGATAAGAAAAGAAAAAATAAAGGGAAGATACAAGCCCTGGAGATTGGAACAAATGTGGAATTGGAAAAAGATCTGGAGTTTATGGATTTTAGAAATAAAATCTACTGTTTGGAATTTAACGTTATCTCTGAAGAAATTAATGAAGATATTAGAGATAAAGTTATCAATGGCTTGGATAATCTTCTGGACTGGAATGATGTGATGGAGCTTGATATAGAGAAAATCTATGGAATTAACTGCAGCCATGTGACAATGGAAAAACTCTTAAGAGATGAGCCAGTGCATTTTGTAAAAAAGAAGAACACAGATATGACTTTACAACAGTATTTCAGCAACTTATTCAGAATGGATGGCAAGAAAATATTTGGGATAGAGGAAATTCCCATCAGACTCTTATTATATGACTATGGCTACAACAGCAAGATTATTATGGAATACTGATAATGGAAGATTGGACACTGAAATTACTGGACTTAACAGGACTATTGAAGATGGAAGATGGAACTAATAGGGATAATGGAATAATGGCTATTGAAATTATTGGACCTAACAGATTCTGATGAGATGGATTAATCGAAATGTTTATTTGGACTATGGTTATGACAATAAGATTATTATAATTATTAATGAGATGGATTAATTGACATGTTTATTTGGAGAAAAATTGATAGATATATTTCTTAAAGAATTGAAACCTCTCTTTGACTTTTTGTGGAAAGAATAAAGTAATGTTTATGAGATTTGATGATTAATTAAGATAACTACTGGAGGAAAGTGATTTTATAATATGATTTAAGAGACAGGATTGTTATATATTGTAGACCTATAACTGATTTGATATGTGACAAATGGGAAGTCAACATTTTATTTTTTTTTGTTTAATCATTTTTGTTTTGTTTTGTTTTTTGTCTTTGAATGTTTTATGATTTTGTTTTCTATGTTTTATGAAAATTTGAATAAAAATTATTGTAAAAAAAAAAAGAATGTGTAACTGATCTATATTCTGAACAGTAGAACCACTCACCCACAGGGCCTCAGCCCTCCCAGGAATCAGCTTCAGGATTCAGCCCTCATCCAATCCACCACTGTGTCCAGACACTGGCTCTAGGCTAGCACAGCAGACGTGATTCAGATGTCACAGAGAAACACAGCTGGGTGTCATCAGCATACAGATGACACTTTGCTCCAAATAGTCTAATGATCTCATCCAATAGCTTAACACAGATGTTAAATAGCATAGAGGACAAGATGGTATCCTGTGGGTCCCCACAGCGTAATTGCCAGGGAGCCAACAGGTAGTCCACTACTACTCTCTGAAACAGACCCTGCACGTAGGAACGGAACCACTGAAAAACAACAGCCACAATTCCCATCTTGCAGATCTGCCCCAGAGGGAACCATGGTCGATTGTATCAAAAATAGCTGAGAGAGAGATCAAGGAAGAGTAACAGGGTCATATTCCCCCTATCCCTCTCTCAATGGGACCGAAGAGTATACTGTAAGTGAAAATAAACATTAAGTGAAGCAATTGTCTTCACTTGTACTGCAAGCAATCACCACTAGATGGCAGCGGCATCATGCCGATAAAGTGTACGTTATTGTGAAGCGTGTGAATGTTAAGAGGGGTATGGGGACGTATGGAGCATGTACGTTATAGCGAGGCGACGTTAAGTGAAGCGATGTTAAGCGGGGTATGCCTGTAATCTATCAGGGCAACCAAGGCTGATTCAGCTAAAGCCAAGTCAAAACCCGGACTAGAATGGGTTTAGATAATCTATCCTCCAAGAATGCTTGTAGCTGCTGATGGAAGTTGTAGCCCAACAACATGATGGGTTACCATGTTGGTTACTGCTAATCTAAGGGTTGGACAGAAGAAACACACTGTCCTTTTTATCTAACCTGTGGCCAAAACAACACATATTGAGGAAACATACCATCACGTGAATGTCAAGTACTGAACTTCAAAAGCAAAATTAGGAGCTGGACTCCTAAATCCTCTTTTAAAAAACGGATCAATCCCTATATAGGAAGATTTCAGGTAGAATGCACATTTAACTTAAGTCAGCCTTCCCCAATCTGGTGCTCTCCAGATGATGTTCAGTTTCAACTCTCATCGTATCAGCCCCGGCCAGGGATGATGGGAGCTGTAGCCCAGTAACATCTGGAGGATACAAGTCTGGCGGAAATTAGTGGGATTCAGTCCATGGAAGACCAAACTAGGCTGATTCATGCCAATAACGGACAAATTGTTAGCTCTGAGGAGGTCCTTTTGAAGCCAGAATATTTTTAGGACCTCTGTTGGTGAATTTTGATGTAAAGTGAATTTTCTACAGTTATGTCCTAGATCCACAGTGAATCCATCCAGGTTTGTATTTCTGAAAATACAACCACTGATCATCTGCATCAATGGTTAGTTTAAAAACATCTACGACTGAGGGCAGGAGTCAATGTTCTTTGGCATTTTCACACACCAGGCATGAATGCACATACACATGCATTAAATGAAGAAAAAGGGTGTGCTCACACACACATGTGCATTTCTTGTCCCTTTAAATATACACAAGTGATGATCAGTAAAGGATCAGGCAGCACCACTCCCCTTCATATATTTATAAAGGGACAAACGCCAAACACGCATTGGCATATTTCTTTATCTAACACCTCATGACTGTTGTTCCAATGCACATACTGTATATATTATATTAAGCACAATGTGCTCCTAAACCCAGCACTCCTCAGATAACAGCCAATTCCATGGCTTCACAGAAAATGGTCACGGCCCACAGCTAACAGACCAGGATAAAAACATGCCTTCTTATCCAGAGAAGTTAGAACAGTTCACACTCCTCCAAAAACTATTGTTGTAGGTCAATGCATGCCATGGCACTCCCCCCCCTCCTACAACCAACACACTGGTGAGAAACATGCTTTTTGAAAAGGTTCACACAAGCAAATTCATAAGGAATATGTAAAATGAGGCGAGGTACAGCAAAACCTTCTGCCTTTTTGAAACCTGGTTGCTACTTCCAGATTGGAAAGCCCTGCACTAGAAATTATTAGCACCAACTGGAGGGCTACCATCCCGGCAGTTATCATCTACTAGACCTGGGGAATCATGGCAGAAGAGCACAAGAGACCTACTTGTGTGCAGGCATGAATGCAGCTGTGCAATTTATCCCTGAAGAGGCAGCACTATGTTCTGCTACAAATCCTTAGAAGATCTTGCCAGAAGATCTTGGAGTTATTCAAATTCTTATGGCTGAACAGTATGAATAACCTAATACAACTTCTGCTCTATTTACTAAAGTGAGACTAGAATACTGGGCAAGAACTACACAAGCCTATACAGAGGTCTGCACAACAGAGAGCACATCCAACTCTATTAGCGCACATGTGCACATGACTTAAGACCAGGTGTCACACATGGGGACAACTCTTAACAGGAGAACTGTTCAAATAAGGGAGAAAAAGATACTTACATAAGGCTAGAAAAAATCTCTTAACAGCTACTTGGATAGGCCTTCCCACCTAGGTATATATCGTAATATTATTTTTCTGTTTGCCATGGAGCCTATTAGCCCTTGGATATAGTTAACGGCATAATACTAACACATGATAGTCAACAAGGAAACTCAGCCCAAACAGTGGCTTCCTACTTTCTCACTTCTCTTCTTTGACTAGTGGGACTGGCTTCACTCCTTTACCGAGCTAAAAACCGATAATCTCCCAGGATTTTACATTTCAATCTCTCTCTCTCTCTCGCCCCCTCCACTGTTTGTTCCAGAATCTGAAGAGAATTAAAACCACCCACACATCTTAATCAGCCGGTCTTGTGAAGGGCAGGTTGACTTAAACAGCACATAGGGTGGGGAATGGACCGGGAGTGGGGGGATACCATATAAAAAAAGTGTTCAGGGAGTGAGTTACCAAGAGACGAAACAGTAGCTTGAGCTGCAATTCATGAAGGCCTGTTTCTCTTCCTATTCTTTCTTGGAAAAGACACAAATTGGTATCTCAGATACTTTTTTTTTTTTTTTAAATAGAGCCAGCCTTACGAAAAACTATAAATAAGCTATTTAAATATTTTGGTACTAAAATGGGGAATGTTGAGTTGCTGCTTAAAATGAAGACAAAAGGAAGGGCTATGGCTTTTTCTGAAGATAATTGGAAGGAATCCAGCCTTCCCAACATGGCGCTCCAGCAAGGACCTTGCAAAACCACCAGCCACTGCTATTCTTCTCACGGACTTCAAATAAGGTCCCTTCTTTAAAGCTGCCTGTTTCTTCATCACCTTCAAAATCTGCCACTGCCACGTAGAGGGCTTCTTTGGAGATATCTGAATTCGTGATGGGGACAGATCCTCTCTCCCTCTCCACAGGCTTGGGGATTCCCTTTTGGCCTAAGCCACTTTTCACTTTGGCATCATCTTCACATGTTGCTGGCAAGAAACCTTTGGCTTTTGGTGGAACCAACATTGGCCTGCCAGGCACTGAGGCAGCTCTGAGTTCAGGCACTTCCCTTTGTGGGGCTTTGTTTTCTGGGGAGGGGGTGAATGAAGATACAGGTAATGGCATGGAAGTTTTCTTAGGAGGTGGCGGCCTCCTGGGTGGTACCACGGGCCGCTGAAGTGGTTCCCTGGGAACTGGAAAGCTGCTCTTAGGCTCACTCTCTCCCAGCTTTGAGGGGCCAAAAGGAACTCTGGGTAAGGCAGCGTCCTTAAAGACTTGGCTTTCTGGTCTGGATGGAGGCCTCATCTCCACATTTGGTCTTTCTTGAGATCTGACTGCAGGTTCTACGGGAAGCCTGTTGTTACTGAAGGCACTCTCGCTAGCTACAGAGTCCTGATTGGGCAGCTTCTCTTGTGCCTTTGCAGGCTTGAGTTTGCTCCTCAGGTTGCAAATATCTAGTTTATCATCTCCCTGGGGGGGATCTGTCCTAGGGGCTGCTGCTGGCTTGGGTCTGATCTGAGGCTTTGACTTCAAGAAGGGGTTTTGGGTCCCAGGCTCGGGCTTTTCCTCTGGGGCTTCAACTTTTGGCTTGGTTGGCTTAACTGTGGGCCGAAGGTTTGGCTTCTTTACCTCTTTGGGAGACACTTTGTGCCCACACTCTAATCCCATTTCATTTTTCAGCTGGAACAGCTTCCCCTTCTCTGTTTTGAGCTCTGGCTTTCTGTTATCCCTTGGAGGGACAACCTGCTTGGGGGGAATCACAGGCAATATCATGCCAGGAGGCTTTGGCGGTGGCCTCTGTTCCAACCGCTGCCTTTCCATCAACTCCTCTTCAGATTTAATGATGGACTCCTTCCTAGGAGGGAGACTAGGTTTCTCCTCTACATCCCGATCAGAAATCTCCTCATATCCCACAGACAGAGATGCATCGCTGCTCTCTGGTGGGGTGCCCTTGGCAGCCTCCTTCCCTTTCCATTTCACCCCACAGTCTATATCATTAGGTGGTGCTTCAGGCAGAGGCCTGGATGGTCCAAGTGCTTCTTCGTTACAGCTGCTCTCTGCTGTACTGTCACCAAGCCGGAGCTGGGCCATTTCATTTGGCAATGGAGCCAAGAAGTTAGGTCTAGATGCACTACTAGTTTTCTTGTATTTATCAATAAAAGTAGCTGGTGCCCAGCCTTCGTTCTCCTCTATCTGGATATACCACCAGCCACTCAGGTTTTTCTCAATCACCTGGAGAGGGAAAGAAAAAAACACCATGCCTTAGATCACTCATCACACCAGCTGCTGTGACTAATCACCACACGTTGGTGGGGATTCTTTTAGGGCAGAAGTGGCTAACCCTGGGCTTAGAAGTCTGATGCAGCTCCTTAGCCCATGCCCAATGAGATCAGCTGAGGGGTAGGATCTATGGGGTGTGTGTGCTTGCACAAACATGAGAGTGTGGTATGGCCACACCCATTTCTGGCACTTGGCTTCCAGAAGGTTTGCCAAGGGTGAATGTGGCCCTGGGTGAGCCACCTTTGCCTTACAATTAAGGACAGAGTTTTAAATGTGTGTATTACATATCAGACCACTGTAAATACAGCCTTCCATGCTAGTCCCACTCAAAGAAGACCCACTGAAGTTAATAGGCATGCCTAACTTAGATTTATTAATTTCAATGGGTCTGGTCTGAGTAGGACTAGCAATGAATACAACCCTTAGCTTCCAGAGTCATATTTTTAAACTATGATTAGGTCTCCTTTCAGTCTTGAATCTTTTAGCATTTCCCCTCACAGTCTACAGTTAAGGAACTCATAAAAGCTGCAGCTTTCTAATATTGATCTTTAAATTTCTTATATTGATCTTTAAACTGTTCTAATCTTCCTTCCTCTTCTTAACAGAGTCTTTCACTACTGAAATTCTCTAGATGTCTGAAGGTGTTCACACAGGACATTTTGTTGGTATACAAGATATTTTGTGTGTGCACATCTAAAAATGTCATATGTGAATACAACACACACATCTGTTATTTTTGTTGTTGTTATGTGCCTTCAAGTCAATTATGACTTATGGCAACCCTATGAATCAGTGACCTCCAAGAGCATCTGTCGTGAGCCACCCTGTTCAGGTCTGTGGCTTCCTTTATGGAATCAATCCATCTCTTGTTTGGCCTTCCTCTTTTCCTACTCCCTTCCGTTTTTCCAAGCATTATGGTCTTTTCTAGTGAATCATGACTTCTCATGATGTGTCCAAAGTATGATAACCTCAGTTTCATCATTTTAGCTTCCAGTGATGGTTCTGGTTTAATTTGTTCTGACACCCAATTATTTGTCTTTTTCGCAGTCCATGGTATGCGCAAAGCTCTCCTCCAACACCACATTTCAAATGAGTTGATTTTTCTCTTATCCTCTTTTTTCACTGTCCAGCTTTCACATCCATACATAGAGATCGGAAATATCATGGTCAGAATGATTCTGACTTTGGTGTTCAGTGATACATCTTTGTATTTGACACATCTGTTATACAGGTATATATTCAGGAGCCATGGATTGGCTGCAACTCCCTCTTGAGTGATAACTCAGCAACAAATCCAGGCTTGCAGGAACATGAGAAGCTTGCCTTATACCAGTCAGAGCATTGGTCCATCTAGCTCAGTACTGTCCACATGGACTGGCAGTGGCTCTCCAGGATTTCAGGCAGGAGTGTCTCCCAGCCCTACCTGAAGATGCCTGGGATTGAACCTGGGCCCTTCAGCGTGCAAGGCAGATGCTCTACCACTGCGCTATGGCTCATAATGTATGAAATGGCTGAGATCCTTATGATGCAATGCAAACTATAATTGTGTAATTCTAGTCAATTTGTGCTACTAAATGGGAATCGTTATCCTACGCTTGAATGTCCATGCATGTATACATATACAGAGCATCAAAAGCAGTTGACCACCTTCCAAGTCAGCTCTTTTCTCCATGCAGCCTGGACACACACAAGCAAATAATGCAGTTAGCCAAGGAAGCAGCACAGCTACTAGATGTCAGTAATGAGCCATATATGAAGTAGCATTGGCAGGTTCCCAAACTTCAAACTTTTCAAGGCCAATTAACATCCACCTTTCTTGATTTAAACATATGAATATAGTGTGTGTGTGTTTTATGCAGTGAATCGCTTCAAGATTCTTAACTGTTGAATATATAAATAACACACACACGCACACAAGATTCTAAATGTGGGGGAACCACGTGTGTCACCTTGAGCTCTTTGAAAGAAAAGTGGGATAGAAGTGTAGCAAACAAACCAACTAAAATAAGCAGTATAAGATATTTTAAAACAAACAAACATGGGGAAAATTTGGAAGTTCAGGTGAGCAGGTATAGCAGGAAATCACTGCCTGCATTACCAGAGGTTGCAGTTTGACCAGACATTCCATTCATGATGAAGAAACACCTGCCTTTTATGTAGCATACAGCAGTCTCCCAGTGATACAGGTTGAGGTAGGTGTGCGTGTGTGTGTGTTGAGAGATAGGAGGTGGAGGGAAGGTGAACTGTTCTGTGCCCCTTTTAAAAGGGAATACGAGAACACTAGTCAGATGAGAGCACTGCACACAAGAGAGGACATTCTTCCCTGTTCGCCTAGATTTGAACAGAAGTATGGCTTTCACCCCTGTCAAATATCAGCTGAGAAAAGCAGCTCCCTGTACCCAACCACCAGAAATACACCTTCTGCTCACTGGTTCCTGTACGAATGTTGGAACAATTTCCTTGTATAAAAAAAACCTGACTGGACAACTACTGCTAACACAAAGAATTCAACATATGGACTAATAAAACTGACCTTTGGAAAATGGTATTGCATCAATCCTTGCAGAATTGCTAAGATAACAAAAAAGTCATCTTAGCCTCTTTATTAGTGAAGGAGGAGACTATGAGAATGTATTATATCTTACACTTCACTATCCCATTTCCTTTCAATATTTATAGTGCCTCCACAGAAGGATTTGTTCCAAAATGTGTCATGGCTAGAATAAATCTTATTTCAAGCATCTAGAGTTTCTTTGCATTTATCTCCTTGTCTATGGTGCTTTCCCAGTTTTGTGGTCGGTTTTCTCTTTAACAGTGAACTGTGTGGAAGGTCCCAAGGGTGAAGAGCAGGGCAAGAATGGAGCCTCACCTCTACTTTCATTCCTGCTTGGAAACTGATGCCATCAGGGATAGTGGTCTGGAAGTCAGCAATGGTGTAATACTCCTCTTCCACTTCCGGGGGCACAGGAGGCTTAGGCAGGTTGAGGCCACGCGGCTGTAGCAGCAACACACAATACACATCAGCCTACTTCTGTTTAAAGATGACAAGGGACAATATACCAACCCGCCCTCCCAAAATGGCCCACAAGGAAGCAGTGTTTGGCAAGCAGGTTCAAGCACCTTCACTGATTTTATAGTTGCCGTTCACAGAGACAGCTAACAAACCCATCTTTCAGCGGAGCCCACACAGATGCTGGAGAGGTTTGCCAGGTTTAGGCCTAGAAATGAACTTCCTGAGCTGATGCTGCTTCCTGAGCTCAAAGGAGAGGCGAGCATTAGAAGCTCAGGAATTCTTCTGCAGCTCAGATTAAAACTCAGATCTGGAGGGAAATATTCACAGCTTAAGCCCTGCTTTGAATGGCTGCTCCTGGAAAAGCTACTGCTAAAGAAGCAAAAACACCCTCACCCCTTTTCAGGAAACCTTACTATAAGAGTGAGGTCCACTCAGCCTTCCATCCATCCGTGGTCGGTAAAATGAGTACCCGGCATATGCTGGGGGGTAAAGAAAGGCCAGGGATGGAACTGGCAATTCCACCCCATATATATCGTCTGCCTAGTAAATGCCGCAAGATGTCACCCTAAGAGTCGGAAACGACTCACACTACAAGTGCGGGGACACCTTTACCTTTACCTTTTATCCCCTGTGGAGGTGGGATTTCTACCCCCCCCAGTACTTTCCTAAGAAACTGGTCTTCTAAGCAGTCTTCCTATGCACAGCAACATGGGGGACTCTTGGGGTCAAGGGGACAGACTTTAACCCCCACCCCGTTTTCCCTGGGCTCAGTCATTCCTCTGTTGCTTTGCCTATGGAGCTGTTATGAAAATCTGCCCGTACAAAATCTGGAGGTGGGGGCAAATAAAAGTGGAGGACCTTGGAGTTAGACAGTCCTTCACACAGTTTATTTCAAAGCCTTGGAATGGCTCAGAAAATAATTTATATTGTTACAGATCTCGATATTAGAATCAACTTGTACTACAAGAAAGAACACCTATGTAGGCTTATTTTCAACTCTCTGTAGACTCTTTATCTGTAAATTTAATCACTTTCTAATATAACATAAAAAGAATGGCTCAGAAATGAGCCAAGTTGTTTTTGGTTTGATTTAAAAAGTAACCAGAGAAAGCCAGTGTGGTGTAGTGGTTAGAATGTTGGACTACGACCTGGGAGACCAGGGTTCGAATCCCCACACAGCCATGAAGCTCACTGGGTGACCTTGGGCCAGTCACTGCCTCTCAGCCTCAGAGGAAGGCAATGGTAAAACCACCTCTGAATACCGCTTACCATGAAAACCCTATTCATAGGGTCGCCCATAAGTCGTAACCGACTTGAAGGCAGTCCATTTCCATTTTTAAAAAGTAATGCTATTTCAGAAACAATCTAAAGTGAACATGGGCAGCTCATCCATCTCTATAAAGGGTTATTTCAACAGCTGACCCTACTAGCTGTGTGTGCTCCAGAGCCTTGGAGGAGGACAGCAAAGTTTCCTTGGCCAGTCTCTGATCTTGAAGGGAATGTTGTATGCATGCAGGCATATACGCATGAGGCTTTTATTATAAGCAAAGCTTTCCACAAGTTAATGCTCTCATTATGGATTTAGTATATGCATATGCAGTGCACACTGATACATTTGTTAGGTAAGTAGGCTTATTTCACAGCACCTGCTATGCTAACTGCCACACTTAAGTATATATTGTGGCTGACTGCAGCTATCTGCTGAATATAAATGCAATGGAAGAGACCTGTGTAGCTACTTAGAAACAGGATGGTATAAGCTGTGTATATACTCATTTGTCAGACTAGAGTCCTTCAGCTGACTTAGAGAAGAAATGAGAAGCATCAGCTATATATGGCACAGCCACTGCACATGTGGAACATTAGGGAAGTTTTGCATGCTATAATATTGTGCATGGGTTCAGATACCATGCCAGTTTGACAATGCCCTGATCCTTGCCAGATCAAGCAGCAAGTTACATATACCTGAGCGCTACACAACTGCCATGCTATATGCATATTTTGCACATGGGAAATATGTCAAAATACAAAATATAGCAAGACAAGAACTGTCCCTTTCTACCACCGCTAGTTTATTTTTGTTCTACATCTTTTGCTCTACATATTTAGAAATGCACCAAAACTCTCCAGGTGAAGGCAATTGGGGATAATACTTACTATTGTGAGATCTCGACGAGGAGGGGGTCTTTGCCTCATCTTTGGTGACTCTGTCAAGAAAATATTTTATTGTGATTCAAAGATATCAAAGTGTGTTTCAGCAGGTGATACTCAAGAACAGCTAACTAAACCTCACCACTCCAGTCTGAGGAGAGAAAGAATGAGAATGACTGAATGAGTGTATACACAAACACACAGAAATGTGGTTTTCCTTCACATAAAAACATATACTCAAATCCTGCGGAGTGAGCCTCCAAAATGAAACATCTGAACATCTGCCACCAAGGTTGAGAAATGTTTCATTCAGGTGGCAGCAGACGTTAGCATGAGAACACATGTGCAGGATGAACTATGCAGAAATCTTATTTGCGGAGGAGTGAAGACACATGTCTACTTCTCTATAACCAACCCTAAATTAGAGAGAGAAGGGCAGGGGAGGGAATGGAGCATGCAATACAAACGTACACAAAAGAGGACTCCATAACTTAACTGTCAATCTTGGTGAATTGACCTAAATTATCCCCATTCATCCAACTATAATTCTTAAGAAGCCATATTCTTAAGAAGCCATATTCTAGAGCCCTGTAGGCTTTCCTGCACCATACCTGGCTTACTTTACCTACAAAGCTTTGTTCACTGCTCCCAACTTACTTCGCCTAAGGTCCACATTTGGCAATGGGCGGCCATCAACCTTTCCATCTCTTTGGTTGTTTGGCCCATCCTTGTCTCGGCCCGATGAGTTCTGCTGCCGGGAGATTCCATCCAAATCCAGTGCGTACGATTGGGCAGATGCGGCAGATCCCAGTTTTGGAGCAAGCATGTCCCCACTCCCCTTTTTCAGGTACGATGCTGGGGCCCAGCCCTCCTGACCCTGATACCTGCATCAATATGAACTTCTTGTCAGTAAAATCACTTGGACTCTTATCCTGTCCAGTTTTCCAGGCACAGCCAGCCTGATCCACAGCAATACTTGAAAAAGCACAATCAGTGTCTATATTAAAATTCTGAGATGGCAGACTGAACAAGAGTTTTTTCTATTTCATTCTGATACACTCTGAAGTTCTTGGATATCTTGCAAGATTTCATATCTTTACAAATATAAATGTTTGCTAATTATTGATTAACTTGATTATCTCCTATATTTCCACAAAGGTGCCCAAGAAGGCTGTGCCTCATTTCAGGAAAAAGGCTATCTAAGGACAGTATGCTGTGTTGTAATAACCAGTCTCCAGATCAGGGATTATGATGTACAGAGACAGCAAGACTAACATGCAACATGGAACTCTCCGACACATTTACGGGTCCATCACAGGCACAAAAGATGATCCTTTGATCATTTGTTACATGTGCATTACCTGCCTTGTATAAATATATTACTACTCCAACACAGCGAGCCCAAAATCCTTTCTGCTTGTTCTGAAATAGCATAACAAAGTCCAAATGTCTAGTAGAATTGCCTAAGTGCCACATCACATATTATGAAAATTAGCCATCACATATTTGTAGACATCTTCTGTGTCCCTCTAATGTGGGGATGGGGAACCTGTGACCCTCCAGATGTTGCTGGGCTACAACTTCCATAATCTTTGACTGGCTGGGTGGATGGGGGTTGGAGATTAACAACATCTGGAGGACCAAAGGTTTCCCTAACCCGTTATTTTGTCTAGAGGCAAATTCCTTGTTCTCAACATGTATATTGTGGTTGGACACCTTTTCTAGCCTGAGGGCCACATTCCTTTCTGGGTATCCTTCTGGGGGCCGTATGTCAGTGGTGGGCAGAACAACAAATGTGGATTTTACCTTTCTACAGGCGGCTAGATAATACACTCACACACCCCTCTGCATCCAGGCAAACCAGCAGTATCAGAGTTCAAAGATGCATTCGACCAAGGCAAAAACCCTTCAGGGAGACTCAAAGCTGGACTGGTGAGGGATGCGGCCAGACAGGGAGGGCTGCATTTAGCTCCTGAGCCTGAGGTTCCCCATCCCTGATATATACACTTTGTGTCTGGGTGTGCGCGCACCTGTATGTGGACGTGCATATTTGTGTACACAGAGAGAGAGGTAGGTGTGTGTGTGTGTGTGTGTGTTCGTGTGTGTGTTCGTGTTCGTTCCAAGGCTAGGTTACACCTCTCTATAGCACATTAACACAACGGGGAGGGCATGTCTCACATATGACAGAAAACAACCCAGGAACACATGGTATAAAGAAGTGTATGCACTTTTCTGTAACATACAAAGCAACCTGAGCCTTGGCCTTTTCCGTTTAAAAAAATGCCATCCACTCCTCTTCCTCAACAGCCTGTGATATTTAATTTTTATCTCCCAGAAACAGGATGAAATACTACAGAGTGCATTACATAAAGATACTGTTGGAGCCTTGTTTGCCTTAACCTTCCCCTTCCTCCTGTTTCTTCCTGGATGGAAGCTGCCCTCTTCTAAGGATGCTTTGCAAGGGGGGGGGGAAGGCATAAGTGTTTTGGTGCCTATGACTGCAGTCAAAAAATGTAGCTTGCTCCTTATACTCTGGATACCTGCCTCCCATTGATGAGCCCTGACTGAAAGGTACCTGATTTTCCACCATCCTTCCAGGTTTTTCTGGATCACCTCCACTACAGCCCCTTTGTCCAGGTTCATTTCATCTTGGTCCCGAGCAGTATAGGGGTAGATTACCATATATTTCTCCTCTGTTCCGAACATATTGAAAAAGAAAGAAAGAAAAAGGTAAGCAATAATTGAGGAGGAGCCAAAACCTGTTAAAAGACAGCCCTATTTTGAAAACTCTTCAAGCTTTATTTAAGTTCAGCACTCTAAACTGGATTACATGGCACAGGAAGATCTGCACTCAGGTACATCGTACCCCAGGGTCAACCAGTTCAGGATTCTATCTGTCTGACACAAACTACTAAAAGTCTAGCACAACTTTCTTAAGTCAGATTTGCATAACTTGTGGCACCCTCCCTCAAGACTGATGCGTCCTATCAACTCCTGCCTGAAGCTTGACAACCTTTCTGTTTTTCCAGTCCGTAACAGGAAGAAATAATACGTAGTTAATGGAAGCCAAGTAGATAATAATACACAGCCAGTGGACTGTGTTTGACTTGTGGGGCATAGAGGACATGTTCTTTAGGCCTGTTCTTACATGGTCTGCTTTTTGATTAGCCCCAAGTGTCAGGGACCAAACACCTTAAGCATCAGTTCAGATGTTATTTCAGCAGCTTTATCTGAGCACCTAACTGTTCATGTGAGAGTTCAGCTCACATAAGTAGCATAACAATGGAGACTCATGGATCCGTTCTCCTTTTTGATTAAAGAAACCCATGCTCTTCTGTAGGTCTCCACCTCTATGTTATATCACTTATGGAAGCATATCACTCAAATAAGCAGTTATTTCACAAGAAACACAGCTCCTGAAATAACTGCACAAGTTCTGAGACTGCTTTCCCATTCCCTTCCTCTGTATCTTCTTGCCTGGGGGTCAGACCATCACAGCCAAGCTTTCATATACAATTAATGTGTTTACTTAACCTCTGCCCTCACCACCATGCCAACCATTCCCTATCTCATAGGTACATCATAGGTAGCCAAAGTGGTGTCTTCTGGATGTTGTTGGGCGACAACTCCCATCAACCCTGACCATTGGCCATGCTGGCTGGGCCTGATGGGAACTGGAGGCCAACATCATCTGAAGGACCACAGATTAGCTGCCACTGTATTATATCCTTCCGAACACCAGATTACCCTGAGGGTAACTTATCATGGATTACACATTATGCCAACTCCAGATACACAAGGCTTTTAAGCTATTTCCAGCCATAATACAGAGGAAAATGAAGCATCAGCTAGCTATGGCTAGGTGGAAAAAATAGTATCAGTAAAAACGTAAGTGTAACAGCTATGCCTTACAGAAACAAAAGCAAGAAAGTCAAACACATACATACCACCTGCACTCTCAACACAAAACAAGTTATGTTTTGTTGTCTATTTTTCCCCATACAGAGCCACCAAACTGATGCCAGCTAGGACCCTTCAGCAAGAGTGTTATCAGCATTCAGTATTCATCCGTAACCCATATTATTGTCCCATTTCTAGAAACGCTTAGTGTGTTGCAATGCCACTTCAGGGTTAAGTGCCTTGGTGGATGTACATGTCCACTTAAAATGTAAGCCTGCAGGCCAGAACATCGGTTCAAGTGACTGAGCAGACCACCAACATGCTCCCCACTGTACTTCTGAAATTCTGGCAATGACAATTGTTTTAACTTCAGGTTACTAACAACATCAAAGCACCACCAACAATGAACATTTGACCACATCAAAACAGATACTATGCTATCAGGATGCAATAGGAATTAAGAGGAATACAGTTAAAGAACGAAAACACCCAAGAGGTACCCCATTACATCCAGCAGTTCTGTGCTGACCTTTCTTCCCTTCTGGATGTGATGTTAAGTAAGTTAGAAACACAGTGCAAAAAGACAGCACCTGAATCAGACACACATTGTCGACTAAGTAGAAATGGCATTAAATGCATAATTGCATTTAACACGCTAGCGTGTTTTTTTTAATTGCATAAGCCTGAGAGCTGGGAGTGGGTGGGCTGATAATTACTGGGCTCACAGCAGGTATAGAGGGGGAATTTAGAACTTGCACCTCTGTTGCAATCTTGACGAAAATCCCATCATGGAAACTGGTATTTCTTTTGGAAGAGAAATTCCCCAAAAGCAAATACTAGCTTCTGAGATAGGATCCTCCTTAAGACCATAGCAGGAAAAACAAAGAGATAAATATGCCTCCATGATAATTACCATGATCCCAGTAATTATCAGCCCACCCAATGCAATCTGCATTTTTTTAAACTTGCAAGTTAAATGCAAAGATATATTCAACATCAAGTCTAGTTTGGCCCCAAGCAAAGAGCAGAACTTCTAAATCATGAGGCATTTACACAGTAAGTATCAGAAGCAACACAGAGGGGGCGAGGGAGAGAGAGAGGTCACAAATATGGGAGGTTTAACATTTATGAGCATCAGTGCACACAAAGAAATACAGCGGGTGGATCCCAGTGAGTAAGTTATATACTGCATGCAACAAGTCATGCAAACACCACAGTGGACAGCACATGCAGAAACAGGAGTTAGACAAATGTCCAAAGCACAAAAGGAGGCCAATAGAAGAAATCTCCACAGCTTCCACCTTGACCCCATCCACTGATGTTTAAGTCCCCAACAGTCCGACGTCGGCCCACGTGTCTGGGAAGAGACCAGTATCTCGATGGGACTGGGAGGAGCATGTGGGGAAGCAGGAGAGGGATAAAACAGGATGTAAGGAGGCAGCTCTTCATACCTTAGAAGTATCAGCCTTGTTTATTAGAGTGAATAATTCCACAGCAAGATAACATGCCTCCCCGTCCATGTCAAAGACTTTAATGCTTTGCTTAATGAGTTATACTAAAAATGACAAGTATCCACACCTCCAATTTCTAACGCAGTAAGAAATAAACCACAACACACTCAAAATGTTCTTCATAAAAGTGTGGGAATTTCTGACATTGTCTTCATTACTTTAGACCTATTTTGTTAACGTCTGTCTATATTTCTCCTTTCACCACAGCACAAGAGGCTACCATAGGAAGGGCCTAGCAAATGTCATAGGAGCACCTACTGTAGCACTGTTAAAGATCAGTGGATATGAACTGGATCAGTCTGTGGAAGGGACACCATAATGGGGTATTAACAGTTATCATAAATATTGCTCAGGTACAGTGGGACAATAGCAGCTGTCCTGTTTTTCGTAGAATCATAGAATAGTAGAGTTGGAAGGGGCCTATAAGGCCATCAAGTCCAACCCGCTGCTCAATGCAGGAATCCAAATCAAAGCATTCCTGACAGATGGGTGTCCAGCTTTTATTTATTTATTTCCCAAGATAAACCACCTAAGTACTCTTAATTCAGAACTAGTGCTCTTCATAAAAACGGCTGATATAACTTGTGGCTCACGAACAGAGGAACAGTTACATGCTAAAGGTTGAGGAAGGCTCGAGCAAGCTCATTAGTACCACCTTCTCTGCCAATGATATCCACTCAGGTGGCTTTGGTCTTCATGAGAGCTTGACAATTATAGAAAATAAACACTATGACTCCTTAAAATGCACTACCACCTACAAACCAAATTGGAATGTTTGTTCACTAGATACCACCCTGAAACATTTAACTGGACTAAAGTGATTCAAATAATGAACCTAGGAATTATTTGAGGGTGGGTCTCAAGCCATTTTCTCACCTTCTTCAGGCTGCATTGAAAATTCATCCTGGACTCCATCCTGAACTTCTAAGCATGTAGCTGGGACCCATCCTTGTTCATCTGATGTGCTCACAAACCACCAGCCTAAAAATAAGGAAAAGTAACATTAGCTGGAAAGCCACACTGAGTTCTAGCTTTGGAAGTGAATCCATCCCACCTTGTGGTGGAGGAACAGCTGGGTGGGACAAGAGACAGGACCTTCTCAGTGGCTGCACCGACATAGTGGATTACCTTACACCATGAAGTGCAGTTGGCCCCCTCCATCATGGTTTTTCACTAGCTTTTTTTTGAAGCTCACACAGTCTTAAAAATTTATTTATAAACAATTACATATTACACAAACCCATTAGCCAAATCATAGTTACATTTTATACTGTTTCCCCATCTCAAATGTTGCATCAAATTGTCAGAATATCCATAAATGCTAAATCACTGTATCTGTTCCAGAACTATATAAAAAGACTCCAGTTCTTCTGGAAAATCTCTAATAAGCTTACAAAGCTTTATGTCACCTGCTAAAAAGTTGCACTAAATCAGTGTTAAAAGTGCCTTCAAAAGTGGCAGTCATTTAGTGATATGGGTGAAAGCCCCTCTCCATTGGGTCACAGATAGCAGCCCATAACATCCAACAGAGCACAATGGAAGCTGCAGAGCATCAAGTCAGTCCATACTCGCACAGCCCTGCTTAGACTCTTTCTTAGTCACACTAAAGTGTGACAGAATGTTGCAAACTTACTTTTATACATATATAATTTTATTTTTAATATTCTCCTTATTTCTTTGAGCTTGAACAATAAAATTCAATTTATTGTGCATTTGTCTTTATGTGAATTCAGAATTCATAAAAATATTCTGAATGGAAACACAAACTATTCACTGATCAACTATAAAAGCATTTAGCCTCCATATGACACCAAAGCAAATCAAGATGGGTAATTTATATAAACACTATTCAAGTACAGAATAATAAAAAGTTAAAAATTATCCATTAAAATTCAGTACAATGTGCTTTGAAATAACAGTGTTTGTGCCATTGCTTCACAAGCTGGTGGATAGAAATTTAGCAATGTGGTTTAAAGTCATATCAACAGCAGCAACTAATTTGCCTTATTTTGCTGAAAAATGCCTCTAGTATAATCATACAGTGGAAGTTTTTTGTTAAAATGCAAATCCAAAACTATTTTTGAAGCTTAAATACGACAGATAAAAACAGTACATATTATTTTCTTTGGGGGTAGGGAGAGAAAGAGTTTAATTTAATTCTAAGCATAATTCCCTCTCTGATGGGACAAGTTGTTAAATAAATTAGGAGCATATGAGTCTAGGAAACTTCCTTATACCAAATCAGACCATTGGTCCATCTAGCTCAGTACTGTCTACATTGATTGGCAGCAGCTCTCCTGAGTTTCAAGCAGGGTTTTCTCCCAGTCCTACCTGGTGATGCCAGGGATCGAACCTTGGACCCTGTGCATGCAGAGCAGATGCTCTACCACTGAGCTACAGCCCTTCCTCAATAAGGATAATTGTAAGTCTATAAGTGAATTACTTGCCCATCAATAAAGCTCAACTGGCACCTTTGAATGAAATCCTCCTTTTATTAATCTAACATGGTGACTTTGAAATGAGAGCTTTGTGACTGTGTAACTTATTGCCAAGGACAACGTCAAATAAAGTACATAACTGAGTGATCTGTGCATCAGGGACTGGAATAAAAGCCCTTAGACCCTTATTATTTACAGAGGTTAGTCCGCACAAGCTGATCCTTGCACAACCCTTCTAGATAGATGCCAGCCTGCTTAACTGTCTCCTCCACCCCCATGAACAAGTACTACACATCAGATCTCATTAGGAAACTACAAGGAACAGGGGAGCCTATTTACAAGTTCTTTTATCAAGACATGCATCTAATTATATGTTCCAGCTGAGCTCTCCTTACCAGATTCGTTCTTCTCAATTATGTCTACCACTTGGCCTGCACACAAACTAATCTCAGAGCTCTCTTGCTTCTGGTAATCCGCCACTACCACATACTGTTCCAAGACCATGGGATCAGTAGATGCCAAATCACCTGTGTTATAGGGAACAAGATGCACATTTGATCACCACATGCACTGCATCCTATCTGCATTTTCCTAGTTTTGTCATGATTATGGCAATAAGAAAAAGCACGTCTGAAAAACCCAATGTGAACTTTAAGAGGCGGGATGACAGGGAGATGGAAACAGTAGACAACTGAGATTGGTTGATTAGGTCTGTTTACTAAGGCCTTTTAATATTTCCTACTGGGTGTACTTGTTTCACTAGTCTGACACTAATCTCTGTCTCTAACTTTATGGTCTTCTTCAAGTTTATGTCAATTAACAATGGGCAGAGGTGTGTTAATCAGCCTAAACACTAAGGAAGATATATGGGTGAGGGAGGAGACTCTCAACCACATTGGAGTTTGATGTGGATATGTGAAGGGGTGTGTGCTGACATAATATCCTCCTCATCCAAGTGGCGGCCTGCACTTTCCCCTGCTAAATTTAGACTTTCCTGAACTTATGGTTGGTGGGCAAGTATGAAATTAACACGAGGAAACAATAGTTCAAAGCACAATTATGTCTCATCAAGGAAATAGAGAGAGATTTCGGAAGCATAAAACTGAAAGCGTTTGTGTGTAGATTAATGCATGCATGAATGCACACATGAAAACAGTGACTCAAGTACGCATGAGTGCCTTAGTTTGGGGGGGGTCACAGTGATGAAGCATCAAGTGTCAGTGAGATATACAGTCAATCCCAGTTCACAACTTCAGCCCAAAATGGTCCCAAAATAATTTAGAGCTTATGCTGAAATTAGATGTTAGAACTTGCAAGTGTGACCAAAAGCAGGAGTCCTGAATCTCCTCCCACTCTCTTTCCCAGTAATAATTAGTGAACTAAAATGTATGATTCACAATGTCATAACAAAAGTCAGTGCAAACAAAAGGCAGTGGAGTCGAAGAAATTTAAAAGATGAAGATATCACAGCATTTTTGTTTAGATATTAAGGGAGAGGGAAGAAGAGGCAGATCAGTAATGCCAGTTTTATCCCAAGAGACACAGAAAATGCATTTTGATGTCCTGGCCTTATGAATGGCTTTGCCGAGAGGGTGGCTCATGAGATCAGGCTGTAGGATCTCCACTTCTCACAATGAATATGCTTGTGGGTGATCTAAAATCCAAGAGGACATTTCAGGAGTGTCATGCAGGTCTTGCCCTGTTTCAACAAGGTCCCAGATTGTATTCCATAACAGTTCACGGAACTCAGCAGAAGCTATGGAGAACTTACTTGCACAGCCCTGTCTTTAACTATCCTGAACACTAGAGCGTGACGGAATACAGGGAGAGCCCTGTGCCAATTTGTTGTAAAGTCTGCCAATTTGAAAGCCACCGTATTCATTACAAATCAGTTTAGCCATGGACCCATTAAAATCCAGATCCAGGGTTTCAGAACCTTTTTTATGTTGGTCTTCTTTGAGAAGAGGGCTAAACTTGACACAGAATCTGGATCAATTTGTATAAATGGGCGTTGTACATTAGGGAGCAGTTACTTTCTAGCCCTCTTACATCACTCTTCTCCAATCTACTGTACTTTTTCATCAATAAATCCCAGTTAGCAAGACATGCAGGTAAAGGAGGATATGCAGGATGTGGAGGAAGAATTACTTTAAGAGCAGGGTCCTAAGCAAAGCCTTTGGCAACAATTCCACTAACTCAAAAGCTTTGAAGGATTAGACTACAGTATATATGGTTGTTGGGATAGAAATCCTATTGAATTTACAAACTTGCCAAAAAAGCACTTTTAACTAGGATGTTAAAAAAAGAGAGAATGATGAAAATGCTTAAAAGGGAGGGTGATAAAAGCTTTTTCAAATGTATGTCACAATTAGGATATCTCCAATTAAACACAGCTAGCCTATCTAGATAACTTAATTTCAGTGGGGGAAAATCTATATTCATTGCAAGGGAGCATAACTCTCCCCTTACATTAAGGTCTTGTGTGGCTCTTTGCCAAAGATGACTATCTGGAGTCATTTCCTGTGGTCACTCCATCTGGCCCAGCAAGAACTCAAGGCCTGTACTTCCGGAGGATGTGGTTTTAAGCTTCAAGGACCACAACCCTCAAGAATTCAGATGCCCTTTGCAGTTTAACAAACGGTTCCTTCCTTTATATTCCTGATCATTGTCCTGGCTGCTGTTTGCAGGGCAAATCAAGAGAGGATAAAGAAAAGGAAAAGATTGGGGGGGAGGAAAGAAAACCTGTAAAGCCTAGAAAATGCTTTTAACACATCCATGCAAAGAAGGAAGTTACAGAAAATATATCCAAATAGATCTAGGATTTGCTTAAAAGAAAAAAAATCAGAGTCACTAAGGGGCAGCAGAAGCAAAGTGCATCTGAAACCCAACATTAAGAGGGAAGTATAAAAAGAGGAAGAAAAGAGCAGCATAATACACTACATCAGAGGTCTGTTTCTGAATTAACTCCTCTAGGTGACAGCCCCATTTTATGCATATTTCCTCAGAAGCAAATCTCACTGAGTTCATCAGGATTTGCTCCCACATAGGAGTATCCAAGCCTGCAGTCTCAGGGGCAATGATAATCTTGCCTGCAAAAACCTGGAGTCACTTTTGTTTTTAAAATGGTTCAGATACAGATCCGCTCCCATCACCTCGGCAATATTTGTTTGGAAGACACACACAAAAAAATCAGTGTGTGGTCAGTTTACTTTAACTACATTTACTACCTGGTTAAACTATATGCACCAGATTAATTTTTTTCACTTTGTCCCCATCTGAATAGCAAAGGGAAAGAAACACCTTTAATTTGAAGATGCTTGAGAAAAAGGAGAGGGGAATTAGAATTCACTTCTATGTTAAACCATGAGTGCATGGCTGTGAACACACTAGTTGCCAGAGCAAAGCATTTCCATTAGCCATACCTGGAGGGGGAATGGGTCAATCTGCCGATCAGTTGCAAAATTTCTTTGAAGCTGAATTAAAACAACACACTGAAGCTGCTCCTACCAGGTTTTATGGTAAGAATGGGTGGGGTGTGAGTAGTGTTGTGCACCCCTGTTTTCAGAAGAGATAGGTGTAGACACACTGGAACCGGCAGAACAGTGAGTGTGTTTCTCTGAGTATGTGTTCTAAGTGACAAGGTGCAGCTGAACACATACTCAGCTCAGGAATGTGTGATCAGTACAGGAACCATGCCCACACATCCTTTTACACAAAAAAATCCAATCCTGATTTTCTCCCAAGCATTCTCTTTCAGCAACTTACTTTAGGTGAAACTTTTTTGTTTATTTATTTCTAAAGGTATTTATATGCTGCCCTCACAAAACATCAGGATGGTGTACAACACAAAACATTTAAAAGCAATAGTTATTGCTATTGTTGTACAATTGGGAGTCTGTATCCCTCATAGAGCTATTGCAAGTTACGCAGATATCTACATGTAAATCCTAATCTACCTTCTGTCCACTTTGTCTGGACCAATGACCAAAAAAACCTTAACACTTAAAAGCTATCATTTAAAAGCCAAAGCTGCATGATTAGTTCCCATTAACACCTAAATTGCAAAGGAAATTTTAGGCAAATATTTAGATCAAAACATTCAAAAATCCATGTTGGGCATGGCAGGACTTCCTTATGGAACACTATCTAGGCGCCCTGGGCTCCTGAAGATAGATCTATCCCAGAACTGTACCAGAGAAAACACTATCATGTAATAAAACAAGATAACCAGAAAAATAAATGAGTTCAAAGTTGACAGAAGTTTCTGCAATCACCTAAAGACTTTAACCAATTATTGCGCAAATAGGTTAAAGGAAAGTGGTCTTCAGAGAACTGTGGAAAAAATCAAGGTTCCCCCAATGAGTTGGTTCTGAATTGAAGTTATGGCAAGATGGACTAATTTAACTGGAGAAAATAGATTGGAAACTCCACAATGAAAACTGCAGCAAGACAGATAAGGAGGCCCTACAGAAAGAGCATGGGGCACAGCCAGATTCTCAAAGTCTTCATTAGATTTTAATAGGCTACAGTTAATTGGATTCTAAGCTTGCTAAACTATTCAATCTCTATGAAAGTCAATTGTATAGAAGACATTTTATTTTTTTTAAAAAAACAGGCTCACTGGAATGAACAAAAGACAGTTTTCTGCAATGTTATATCCTAAGTAATTCTCCCCACAGTTCCAGGTAACCTGCCCAGAGGCCTAGTTACTACCAACTAGAGCTTCCTATACAGCAAAGGTTATTGGAGGATGCTGCCAGTATGAGACAAATATAACTTCGAAAATAATGTCTAGAATTGTAGGTCCCATCTCCTGTTTGAGGCCAATTGCCACCCTGACTGAACCAAAGCATGGAGTCACTCAGCCAATAGGAGGCAAACAATCACAGGGGGGGAAAAGAGAACCCTTTCCCACCCCCTACTCCCATATAATTACTCATAGTGCTCTTGGGCTATTTGCAGCTGAAACAAGCATCTCTGGCATCTCCTAACTGCCTATTAAAGCAGGGACACAAAGCAGCAAACAGCACAGAGCGGAAAACGTGGGAATTATTTTCAGCAGCTCACTCGCTCTCAGGACAATTATTCCCAACCGCTAAACTGTGAGGCTGTGTTACCAGGAAAAGTGGCTTTCTTTGAGACGCAGGTGAGGCTCTTAAAAGCAACACTGCTTTTATTTGCATCCTGAGGGAGGGCAACAGGAACCAAAATTCTGTTTGGAGAGGAAACCTAAAAGCAGTTTACACATGCACATTTGTCACAGTAGATCAAGCAATGACTACAATCAACAACTAAGCACCTAAACTTTCTCTCTAAACAAGCCAATCTAGATAAAATTTTGTGAGATTTCCGATTCCATTAAAAAGAGGGCAAAAGTTAGGATTGACATATCTTTTAAGTTTCAACGTTTGTATTTTTGAATAATTTTATTTAATGGGTTCTAGAGTCAGGTGGGCTGAAGGAGACTTCCCCACCCAAGCCCTATGGGAAGTCCCCACCTCTGAGAATTTGGGGATGCCCATGAATGGGTAATCAGAAGAAATTGGGCAGGTGCACCTTGTGTGAGCAGAAACATAAATGAGTACAGCTCCTGCTCACAGAAGATGCCTATGCTTGATTTCCCACAGTCTCTCCCTTAGCTCCCATGCCACAGCCCAGCTCATTCAGCAGCATCCCCCCCCCGCAGGAGAGCTGTTTTCATGGGCTTGGGGGGCTATCAGAGAGGAGGGAATGGGGGAGTCATCTTCCACCCACTTGCTTCCATGGTGGATTTCTGGATTTCTTAAAATAGTTTGTATCAGGAACAGGAAACCCCAGGCTGCATCCCTCCCTAGTGCTTTTGTCAGGCTGGAATGTGTCCTTCAACAGTGATAATGCCAGTTGGTTGCCTGTATGGAGAAATATGTGGGGGGGATACATAGAAAGCTCTGACTTTTGTGCAGCTAGAATGTAGTCTATTGTACAAAGTACGAGTCACACCCACTGAGCTGCACCCACTTTTGCCACTAGCCACACTCCTTTGCCTCTGGCCCCACCCACCACTGGCATGCAGCAGCCCCCCCCCCCAAGATTACCCATGAGGGAATGCAGCTCTGGGATTGGAAAAAAAAGGTTCCCTGTCCCTGGTTTATTATATGACGGACTTTCGCTTCACTTGTTATACTCAATAGGCTAGCTAACACAAATAAAAATGAATAATTTGTAGCAGTATATTGCTTTAAACTGGTCCATTTTTAAACCCACCTATGTGAAGATATGAATAGTCAGAGATAGGTTTAATACTGTTTAAATACTTGAGCTTTTATATATTAAAATTCTTTATATAATGTTCAACCTACGTATTGGTCAATGGGCAATTTGCATATATTTAGATGAACATGTGCAAAGGAACAGAGGATGTTCACTCATATCAGATGTGGCAATGCTACCAGTCACTCAGTTGTTTTTCATTAAACCCAGTGTGTAATTTCTTCCCAGTCTATCACCAAAACCTTGAGGCCACCACCAGCAAAGCAGTAGAGTTGCCACCTACTTGGCTGTACACCAGTCCAACTGGATTTGATTTGTTCATCCTCAGTGCTATTCAATGGGATTTTCTAAAAAATGAACAGCCATAAGCAATAGAATATCCCTCCCACCCCAGCACTCCCCTACACAACAGGAAGCAGCAACCTTACAAAGCAG
Source organism: Rhineura floridana (assembly GCF_030035675.1). Classification (NCBI taxonomy): domain Eukaryota; kingdom Metazoa; phylum Chordata; class Lepidosauria; order Squamata; family Rhineuridae; genus Rhineura; species Rhineura floridana. The sequence goes on along the minus strand of NC_084482.1, from coordinate 90,311,246 downwards.
TGACACGATAGGATGAGCCTAGACTGCTCAAGAGGACCAGCATGTGTTGCCCCACAGAAAGGAAATGTGAAAGCAAGGCCCAAGCAACAAGTTGCTGTTACTACCTCTCAGAAGGAAAGAAGCCGTTCTCTGGATAATTCCTAATGAAGGAACAAAAATGGTGGAGAAAGGCAATGAGGGCACTGAAAGAATATAAATACACAGATGTGAAGGTAAAGAGAGATTAACCAAAGAAATATGGGTTGTCTCTTTCATCAAGATGAGGGAAGATCTCACATATACTAAGAGCAAGCTCATTCTCCAAGTGCAGATCCTTATGTGGTCAAAATGGCACCATGCATGCACAACAGGCCTGGGGGAAACTCTTTGCAGAAGAAAACAAAAACAAAAACTAAACAAGTAGCAGTCCTTTGGCAGGTCACAACCACTTACAAGAAGAGGTATAGCCTAGGGCCATACCTTCTTGCGCTACTTATGATGCATGTAAATACTTGAACAGCTGCTAATGTTACTGCTTGCAATATCTCTAATCACCATACCTTGTGAGTTGGTGTACTTATGGGTTAGAATATGTTCAGTTGGATTGAGTTTGCAGAAACAAAGTTGATATTTCTGCACTGGGAATAAATAAAGTTCTAAAGTTTATAAACATTTCATTCTGGCAAAAATCAGAAATTAAAATAGTATCAGTTTGTTCCAATAAGGAAACGGAAAGAAGCAGAAAGGTGCAGGGGAATAATCAGACATTTAGTTGCCCTGAAGGATTGGATTCCTGGTACACTGGTGTTGCTGAGTGTAACCAATAAGCACTGAGCTGCACAGCCAACACAGACGGATTACTACAGACAGACGGTGTGCATGTGATTGTTGTGTTTCTTTGCCAAGAATGTAAATATGAACCTGTTGTAAAATTATTGTTGGGAATATTGCCCTTGGACGTACTCTCTTTGCAGCAATCAGTCCCAGGCATCAAAAACCAAGCAGAAAAAGAACTCTGTCTTCTTTGTTAAATCTAACAAAGGAAAACAAAATAGCTCAGAACAAAGCCTTCGCTAATGTTTACAATGATACACAGGCCAACTTTGTGCTTAAAGTGTTTTCTGAACTCAAGAGGAACAGCCCCCTTAAAAGCATTTCTTCCTCAACTTACTTCTAAACAGGTTACTGTTCTTCCCTTCTTTCTCATTCAATTCACTGGCTATCTCACCTATCATTTAGCATACGGAGGAAAATGGTAGTGGGTTGCAAAAATGCAGGATCACCACACGTGCACTGCAACTAGACGTTGCAATGAAATGGGCGGGATATAAATTAAATAATAAATAAAAAAATAAATGAAAGGTGGCTGACATGCATGGACAAGATTCAGACTCAGCTGCACTGCATCAGGTCTGGGAAGCAATGCAGGAGTAAGGCAACAACATAGTATATGGCTGCTGCACATGACAAAAGTTAGTAAACAAGATTCCCATTAGCATGTAATTTTATATCACATTCGTCAGTAATCCTCCCTAAAAACTTCAAGTGCCACGCTTTACCAGCCTTCATTGCCCAAAGCCAGTTTCAAGCATGGACAATGACATTTCAGCTGAATGGCAATCTTAGCTACAGATTAGAGTGCTTTACAGTTCCAGTCTGCTTTCCTACTATGTGCCTTACCCTGTAGCAGGGCCAGGTCTGTAGTGGAGTTCCAAGAACATAAGCAGCTGCCAGGTACTGAGTCTGACCATTCTCCTATCTATCCCACTATTGTCGACAATGACCGGCAGTGTCTCTCCAGGATTTCAGGCAGGGGGTCTCCCAGCTCTACCTGAAGATGCCAGGGATTGAACCTGGGACCTTTTGCACAAAAAGCATGTACTCCATCACTGAACTGAGGCCTTTGCACAACACTTGATAAGATGCTCATAACAGGCTACAGTAAAAACCAATATATTTAAAGAGCCCACCACAGTTAGCAACAGATGATAATGCAACAGAGAAAACAGTGCTACATCAATCAGCACACTGAAGCAGGCACAAAACAGGGGAGAACAGAAGGGTAAAAGTCAAAGAGAAGCCATACTTCAGTGACTCAGGCCACCAACTATGATGGTTTAAAAGAGAATTAGACAAATTCATAGAGGATAAGCCTATCAATGGCTACTAGCCAGATTGACTATGTAGTATGCTTCTGAATACATAGCTGGAAACCACAGGAGGGGAGAGTGCTCTTTGAACTTAGGTCCTGCTTGTGGGCTTCCTGTGGGCATCTGGTGGGGCTTTATGAGAACAGGATGCTAGACTAGATGGGCCTCTGGCCTGATCCAGCAGGCTCTTCTTATGTATGTTCTAAGGGAAAGAAAACAGGTAATTGCCTTACCAGATCTCTTCTTTCCAATTGGTTCCCTGAGAAGGAAAAAATAAAATTGATCAGCAAGACAATGTAACAAACCCAGTCTACATGGCTGCAAATTAAGTTGTTAGAGGTGAAAACCAAGGTTCTAAACCTTGGATAGTTCTTGGTCCAGCCACTCATACTCTGAATTACCTTATGCAACTACATTGCCAGTCTTTCAAAGTGATCATCTACCAAGTCACCTTTCCAGAGGAAGAGTCTACTACAGAAATGGAAAGTTTACAAAACTTCTTTTTTGTCAAAGAATAGACCATTCTTATTCATCATCATATTTCTGTGAGACAGTACACATGGAAAGTCAATGCATTACTCCAAATAAGCCAGGTAATTCTGCAAAATTGTCTTTTCCTGCACCTACCAATTTCCACACAGATTGCTTTTTCTTTTTAATTAGTAGCATTTCAAGCAATTCCCATACAAGATTCTTGGGATTGTATCAACAACTCTGATCTTAATGTGCTAAAGATTCTTAATCTTTTATTTTATTATTGGGAGAATTTCCTCCCAGTAAAAGTTACCTGAAAAATGCTATGCAACATGTTGATTTTACACAAGTGGTATCAGAGGAAGGGCATCTAAAAAAGACTTCCTTTCCTAACTTGTGTATTACAGAGTAACTAGGCTTTGAGAGAATTTTTTTAAAAAACAACTATTCTGCATCAACATACAGGACACAGTAACACAGAACGTATCCATATCAATATTATTTATGCTCAAAAGGGAATTCATGCTTTTATTTAACGTACACACATATTTCCTCTACTACAAACAGCATGCTCAGGATTTCAAATAAAAATATTTGTCAAACACCAATTTTGTACAATTATATCTCCCAATACTTTTTTTATGTTGTAAAACCAGGGCTGGGGGGGGGGACGACACATGCTGGGATGAGGGAAAAAGCACTATCAGGGTGACCATAAAGTATCTGTCATGAAATAAATACAATAGGGCCCCGCCTTACGGTGCTTTGCTTTACGGCACTTTGCTAATGTGGCGGTCTCAATTAGACACAATTAGACAAAAGCCCCACTCATATGGCGGTTTTCGGGCATTGCACACCATTCTATTCAATGAGTTCCGCTTTTCAGCGGGGGTTCGGAATGTAACCCGCCATATAAGTGGAGCCCTACTGTATAAGAAACTGATATAGTGAAGGCCAGGATAATGGCAAGGGCAGGATATAATGGCCATGTTTGCACACAAGCACTAAACCATGGATTAACTGTACAAAAAGGGTGAGGAACCTTTTTAGCTCCATGGGTCACATCCTCATCAGGGTCTGCCTCATGGTCCAAATCTGACAGATGGGCAGGGCCACTCACATATCCATCACAAGACATTTTTATGATGTCACGACTGGCAGGCAGGGCCAACCACCTGCCAAAATCCCTTGTGCTTCCCTTAATTCTCTGCATTCAGGGAATTAAAGGGGCAGGGGGAAACCCGGAAATGTGTTTCCAAGTCTCCCCCCTCCACCTTCTAATTCTCTGATTGCAGAGAATTAAAAGGAAAACACAGGGAGACTTTGAAAACACTTTTGCAAGTCTCTTTCCTTTTACCTCCCCAACTGCAGCGATTTAAGGGTAGCATGAGGAGACTTGGAAAAGCCCTTCCACAGCTGTTGCTGCCAGAAACACATCGGGCCCTGCCCCCTCAAAAGCAGCTTCCATGCCACAGGAAACATTGCCTCACCGACACTGCCGTGGCTACAGTTTCTGTGAGGCAAAGTTTCCCATGCCATGGAGGCCCAATGTGCTACTGGCTATGGTGGCTGAGGAAAGGCTCGTGACAGAGCACCTGGAGCCTCCAGGCGCTGAAGGGATGAGTGAGCGCTGAGAAGGAAGAGGAGGTGGCAGTAGTGGCACTGGCAGCCCCCCACAGCAATGAAGATGGGCGGCAGGGGGAGGTGAGCAGGCCTGGCACTGGTGGTGGGCCCACTGTGCCTGAGGGCTCCCAGGAACCAGTTGTTTCGGTACATGAGACAGCCCCACAACCACCTATTTCTTTTGAAGTAAAATTACAATAATAGTAAGTTAAATAATTAGGGATGTGATGCGCTTTCAAATAACAAACCAAATCATCAGTCTGGACAGCCACCTCACTCTGCCTAATAGTAAGGCCAGCCCTATTAGTCTGAAGCAAGCTAACTTCAAACTGTAGCTTATGAAGTTGGCTTTTTAAAAAACCAATCACAGTTAATGTTAAATGCAGTTCTTATTTCAAATGAAATGACAAACTTTTGATTAGCTACAAGCAGAAGCAAACTTGACATCTGCCACCCAGGGAGAAGGGAGTACAAGTCCAGGAGGAGGCTAAGCTGATTTGTGTAGTACTAAACCATGGTTTATCATTGTGTTTGAACCCAGCCAATGTGTCTGCACCAAATCACATAAAACCCTTGTACCTCTTCAATGAGGTAACCGATTTCTTGTGCAAAATCATGTGAAGAGGAGGGCAATCTGACAGTTCCCAGGATGTGGTGCAGACTGCATTCCTCTTTCCATAGATGCCAGTGACAGACTCTGAAAAACAGCTGGGGCAGTCACAGCCTTAGAAACCAGACAAGGCTATTAGGCATAAGGGATAAAGAGCAAGAAAGCACATGTGTTTAAGTAAACGTACTGATTGTCAGGATTCTCTAATATAGACAGTAACTCAGACAACATATCATGCTCAACCACAGCTCAATTAGGAAAGTCAGAAGCCTAAAGGACAAATGGCTAATCATATGGAAAGCACAACATTATATGTATGAGCAGGTATGAGACTGGTTTGCAATTCTAAGTTTGTGAGCAAACTAAAGTTTGCACAAACCATAGTTGGCCAGGTTCACATGAAATGGCAAAGCATGTTTGCTGAGAATCAAAATTTAAGAGAAAAATCGCAGTGTGGTATGTGTGTGTAGGGAAGGGGTGTGGAAGTCAGAGATTCCTGCCTGCTTATGCATGTAACATCTAATTAGTTTGGCATTACATCCAAACCCCACCAGTATTCTCATGAACCACACAATTGACAGAAGGGCAAGAATTATCAGGACAGCATCAGTATTAAGCATTTTTTCTGCTTGTTGGGCAGCAAGGGAGAAAAAGCCTCCAGTGGGAATTCAATGAGTTCCTGTCTAGCATACAACTGCACAACCTTAAAGACTGGTGGCTTTTTATTCTTGTCTGCTAAATGTATTAACGGTAACACATCACCCTCTATTCTTTTTCCAGTGTTCCTTCTGCCTGGATGAGGAGGGGGAAGGGAGTTTGCACTTTTATTTTTTTGCCAGGACCTTCCCAGGAGGAGCAGATACACCTCTGAGAGCAATAACTCAGACAAGACAGGAAACAGCAATAAGCTCACAGCAACCTGCAGCCTCCTTTCTTCTGCCTATCTCCCCATTCTGCAACTGGAGAAAGCAATGTGGCATCAACCCATAAAGACCTCTTATAAAGGCTAGTAAAAAATCCTGGTACCATCTTTGGGCTTCTAGGAACGCCAGGATGCTTAGAGAATATTTCTCAAGAAATATCCACCATATCCATAGCAAGACACCAGACATCTGTGATGAAACTCAGCAATTTGAAGCAGTCTCTAGCATAATCTGATTCATTTAGATTTTTAAATGTGCAAAATATATACAGCTTTAAAAATGGCAATGTACTGCCTTCAAGTCGATTCCGACTTATGGCGACCCTATGAATAGGGTTTTCATGAGGCTGAGAGGCAGTGACTGGCCCAAGGTCACCCAGTGAGCTTCATGGCTATGTGGGGATTCGAACCTTGGTCTCCCAGGTTGTAGTCCAACACCTTAAAACTTGCATTACAATTGATATTACACCATCTTGAAAACGATTGAAGAGTTTTGCTATTGCCAGTCAGCTGCTTCAAACTCAAAGGACCACTTTAAACGATGGTCCTCACAAAGAGGCTACTAAAAAATAGGTGCTCCACATTGCTTAGGAGTTTAAAAAGTTTCTTAGCCTATGCTAAGTTGGCACCTATGGTACCCTCCAGAGAGGCTGCACATGTGGGGGCCAAAAGGTGGTAATAAATCAATTAATTATCTTTTGAACATTTGCATGGAGAGCACACTAGATGGATAAATGCTTTTTGGCAACTTTCACAGTTTCATTTGCTGGGAGGAAGGGTGGGATATAAATCAAATAATAAATAAATAAATTTAAAACTGACGCTAAATAAAATCCTGTTACTTGCAAGTGATTTTTTTAAAAAAGAGCTCACATCAGCTAAACTCTTTTTCTGACTCAGCTTTCCTCATGGGTCTCTTGCTTCGAATTACTAGCAGTGCTACAGGACGGCGGCAGGAAGCAATCAGTTACTACAAACACTGTTTCAGCCTTCACCTAACCATGTAGCTCCAAATATGCTATGTAATAGCAAATTCTGTCTCTGAATGTGGATCTTTATACAGTAGGGCCCCACTCATATGGCGGGTTAGGTTCTAGGCCCCCGCCGAAAAGCGAAAATCACCGAAAAGTGGAACATAGCCTTTTTTTTCACTTGCGAATGCATATAAAAGCCTAATAACATGTTTACACTATCATATATTAAGTGTGCAATAGACCTAGGCCTAAAAAAAGATACGAAAGTAAAATGAATATACAGTACACACATTGCTTACCTTAAAATATTTTCGCCCTTAACATATAGTGACTGATGAATGTAAATTTGAAAAATGAATGTATTTATTGTCAGTGGCGCACCAAGGGCGGGAGTGGTCCATCCCGGGTGCAAACAATAAGGGGGTGCATCGGCAATAAGTATTATCATCCTGCAAGCAATAGGTGAGGCACATTGATTCATGCCCAGGGCCAACACTCACCACCCAAGAAGGGGACGAGGAAAATATGGCTTTGGAAGACCGGGAAAGTGAGTGTTGGCTGCAGTGTTTCTATCCTTGCACAGCACTGAGGAGCGGGTTGGGGCTGATGCAGGTATTATTCCTGCGCATGCAAAGGTTAGCAAAGCAGCTTCCTTGGACTGCGATTCTCCACACTGCCGCGTTCAGTGAGGAGGGAGTCACTCTTTCCGGTGGCGAAGGCTATGAAGGAGGTGAAGGAGCCTTTGGTGATCAGCCTCTGGGCAGAGAAGTGCTTGGCGTCATCCATCGGGAAGTGCATCTGGATGAAAAGGCGCTCTCTCTTCGCAGGGCCCCCGACAGGCGTGTACTGACCTTCGAGATCAATGATGTCATGCTTGGGCAGGAACCTGAAGCTGGCAGCCAGCAAACCCAAGAGTACCAAGGACAGCAGCAGGAAGGGCCACAGGTGGGTGCCCACCAAGGGCCTGGAGCACGCGCGACAGGGGCCACTCCACGCAGTTGGTGTTGCAGCCAGGGGTCGCCACTGCCTTTCAGCCTTTAGGGCTGCGGGGCCGGTTGGCTCTCTGTTGCGTGGCGAGTCTTTGCCATTGCCCCTGGAGCTGGCACATTTTCATCATCTGACTCATCAACGAATCTTATTCGTTTTCATGATGGAGACTTGAATGACGCTCTTGCAGGGGTTTGTGTTGCTGTTGACATTGAAGATTCTTCAAGGCTAGCTGTTGCTGTCGAAGGTTGCGATGGTACTTTCTTAAAGTAGGAAAGCAATGAACTTTGCCTCATGAATTGCAGTCTCCTTTCCCTTAGAATTTCTTTATAAGCATGCAATACCGTTTAGAAGGCTTGCATTCACTTTAGAACGTCTTTCGAAATTTGGATCAATCCTCTCAAAAGCTGCCATCCCCATTTTGATACAGATAGCTTCTTCCAATTCCTTGGTTATCATTTCTCTAGGGACAGCAGGACTATCATCAGGATGGGACTCCTCTTAGCGAAACATTCTTCTTTGCTCTTCAATCAAAAGATCTTTGTCTGTTAGGGTCTCATCATGAGAGAGAAGCAATTCTGCCACATCCTCAGGCTTGACTTCCAATTCTAATTCCCTTGCCATTTCCACAACATTTGCAGCAACTTCCTCCACTGGATTCTCAAAGCCTTCAAAATCATCCACAAGTGTGGGAATTAGCTTCTTCCAAACACCTTTCAATGTTGTTTAACTTCCTCCCATGCATCTCTAATAGTTTTTATACCATCCAAAATTATGAAGCCTTTCCAAAATACTTTTAATTTATTTTGTCTATGCCCAGCTACTGTATCACTGTCTAAGGCATTTATAGCCTTAGCAAAAGTCCTTCTTAGGTAATAGGATTTAAACGCTGCAATTACACCTTGGTCCATAGGCTGCAGCAATGAAGTTGTATTTGCAGGTAGAAAAATAAAATTTATCTCCTTGTACAAATCAATTAGAGCTCTAGGATGGCCAGGGGCATTGTCTGCAAGAAGTAAAATCTTAAAAGGAATGTTCTTTTCCTTTCAGTAAGCCTCAACTGTAGGCTTAAAATAGTCCGTGAACCAATTTGAGAAAAGATTGCCAGTCATCCAAGCTTTTGAATTGGATTATAATAAACAGGGAGGCTAGCTTTTGCATAGTTCTTTAGGGCCCTAGGATTTTCTGAGTGATAAATCATCATAGGTTTTAACTTGCAATCACCAGCTGCATTAGCCCCTAACTGAGTTAGCCTGTCTTTTGCAGCTTTGAAGCCATGCACTGACTTCTTCTCTTTAGCAATAAAAGTCCTAGAGGGCATCTTCTTCCAATATAGGGCCGTTTCGTCCACGTTGAAAATCTGCTTAGTATATCCACCATCTTCAATGATCTTAGAAAGCTCACTTAGATAACTTTCTGCAGCTACTGCATCAGCACTAGCTGCTTCACCCTGCACTTTGATGTTGTGGAGATGGCTTCTTTCCTTAAACCTATTAAACCAGCCTCTGCTAGCTCAGAATTAATCCTCAGCAGCTTCCTCCCCTCTCTCAGCCTTCATAGCATTGAAGAGACTTAGGGCCTTGCCCTGGATGATGGCTTGGCTTAAAGGCACGTTGCGACTGGTTTGATCTTCAATCCACACCAGTAAAAGTTTTTCCATGTCAGCAATAAGGCTATCACATTTTCTTATAACTTTAGTGTTCACTGGTGTGGCACTTTTAATTTCCTTCAACACTTTCTCCTTAGCATTCACAATTGTACTAACTGTTTGGCAAGCCAAACCTAGCTTACGGCCTATCTCAGCCCTCAAGGCAGCTTACAAAAAATAAATACAAATATAGAAATACATATCAATAAAAACAGTACAATTTACAAAAATTAAATAGCAAGATCACATTATTAAAAAGCAACAATAACTTTCAGTAAAAATACAATAACAAATCACACTTATGACTTAACCTCGTGCACACTCATGAGAGGGAGCATAGGACTAAAGCTCTGTTAGGTGGTAAGTATTACTAAAACTGCAGTGTTTAAGTGTCCACTGTTTCTTTGCAGAGGAGGATAGGGAAAGAACCAAGCCACACAACTTTTCTTCCATCAGAGAAGCAACTGCAGGGTCCCCTTCTGAACCAAAGTAAAACACTTTTCAATTAGGTGCTGCTTGTAAAACTGCAATGCTTAAATGTCTGCAGTATGTTTGTAAGGGAGGAGGATGGGGAGAAAACCAGAATTTTGTCATGCCCCATGACATCCTAGCAGCCCTACCAGGCACCAGCCGCCACTGCACTCGACACCGTCATATTTTTCTACAGGTCACATTTGTGTATATCCACCTAATCTACCTATATAAGTAGAGTTTTATTTAAATATAAGCGGCATATAAATGGACTAAATAATAATAATAATAATAATAATATATTTTCCTATGCCATCACACAGTGTCACATGGGGGTGGAGTGTGGTGGCGGGGCAGCAAGTGAGGTGAGGGCATGAGATAAGCAAGGATGGCTGGTGTGGGAGAGGGTGATCACGTAGGTGGGTGGGCGGGTGTAGAGTGAGGGAGGCGAATGGGCAGCTGTGAGACACGCAGGCAAGTGAGATGAGTGGGTGGGTGCAAAGTGAGCAGGCAAGTGGCCAGGGGAGAGATGAGTGGCCAGGGGGCGAGTGGTGATTGCAGCTGCCTGGGCAGGAGGCAGGTAAATGCTCTCAGTGGGGAGGCAGCCTAGGTGCACTGCTCAGAGCTGCACAGCGGTGCTATTTGTCGAGAGGGAAGTGGCAGTGTGGGGCAACAACACAGTGTAGGAACAGGCAAGGAATGTTAGTGAGCCCATGACAGGCAGCACACACCAACGTCTGGAGGCACTGGAGGGAATTGTGAGGGGGGGCAAGGGGAGTGGGGTGCCTGGGAGGACATCAGGGGGGCATTTGCAAGAGTGAGTGAGTGAGTGAGAGAGAGAGAGAGAGAGAGAGAGAGAGAGAATGAGAGAGAGAAACCATCCATGTGCATGTGTGTTTGGGAGAGCCTGGGGTGCGTGTGTTTGGGGGTGGGAGGCTGGCAAGCAAAGTGAGCAGTGGGGCAGAGCTCCCCTAGTTAATATACTGTACTAAACAGAGCTATAGAGTTCACCTGCAAGTTTAATCCACTTAACAGAATGTTTTCTCCTTACTAGACAGTCCTTGCCAATTATAGTATTTTCCTGTTCAGTGTGGTAATTCAGAAGCCATTATCTGCAGTTGTTAACTGATTAAAATTTCTGTAGTTGCCAAATTCTTGCTGTACACATGGGGAAGAAAACATTGGTGCTCCATATAATCAGAGAAAGCAAGCACAAAAGCCATTTATGTGGGAAGCACAAATGGCAGAAAGAGGTATTTTAAAACCATAGTGCTGCCCTGCAGGCAATGGCCAAAAGGATGATGTCAAAGGAACCTGAGAGTTTTAGGGCTGCTAGGAATCTGCATATGGATTGTTGCTTAGGCACACATCCTTATCTTATCGAGCCTCTCATTTCAAGGGAGGAGGAAACTACACTATTCCCCCCTACAGATGTGGCTGATGTATTACTAGGTTTATCAAAGAATGGCTACTGCAACATTCAGTTCTTCTAAGGCAGATGATGGACTGCCTTCAAGTCGATTCTGACTTATGGTGACCCGATGAATAGGGTTTTCATGGTAAGCGGTATTCAGAGGGGTTTTACCATTGCCTTCCTCTGAGGCTGAGAGGCAGTGACTGGCCCAAGGTCACCCTGTGAGCTTCATGGCTATGTGGGGATACGAACCCTGGTCTCCCAGGTCATAGTCCAACACTTTAACCACTACACCACACTGGCTCTCTCTAGGGCAGAAGCTAAGTAAAGATTAGATCAAGGAAGATGGTTAACAGGCAAGCTAAGGGTTAAATCAAATGAGAAGAAAAATAACTCAGTCCTATGAAGATAGCTTGATAATGATGTTATCACTGCATAAGGCAACTGTGAAAAACTGTTAAATGTTGGAAGAGTGTGTACAGTTCTGGTTGCCTTGCCTCAAAAAGGATATTGTACAACTGGAAAAGGTTCAGAAAAGGGCAACCAAAATTATCAAAGGGATGAAGCAACTCCCCTATGAGGAAAGGTTTTTGGGGGGGAGGTTTTCAGTTTATGGAAAAGGTGAGTAAGGGGAACATGACAGAGGTGTATACAATTATGCATCGTGTAGAGAAAATGGATAACACTAGAACTTGTGGACATCCAGTGAAGTTGAATGTTGGAAGATTCAGGACAGACAAAAGAAAACACTTCACGCAGTGCATAGTTAAACTATGGAATTTGCTCCCACAAGATGTAGTGATGGAGACCAGCTTGGATAGCTTTAAAAAAGGATGAGACAAATTGATGAGGGATAAGGCTATCTATAGCTACTAGCCACAATGGCTATGTTCTATCTCCATTGTTGGAGGCAGTGTATCTCTAACACCGGTTGCTGAGAATCACAAGCAGGCTTCCCATGGACATCTGGTTGGCCGTCGTAAGAACAGGACGTTACGGCAGCTGCGCATTTGGTCTGATCCAGCAGGGCCCTTCCTATGCATATTACTTGGTAGTCAGTCCCACCAAGTTCAATGGCATCTGCTCCAATTAAGGCTGCAACTTAAGTTGTCTTACAAAAACAGGGGAACTGGGGACATGGAACAGATTTAGGGTGTGTGCATTGGGAGTCCTGTTTTGTTCCCCTTCCTCACCTTTTCTCCTGTTAAAGCTGTACAGTTTTGGACGCAGGAACCATCTTATATAGTTTACAGCACTGTTACTTGCCTTGTGACTAGGTGGACCACTTAGAATTCAAAATCCAACAAATGCATACATGCAAGTATGTTAACAGAGTGTATCAACTGGCTTCCATTTTATCCTCACACGTTTGTTTTTGTCATTTTGCAATCCCCTTCTTGGCTGTAATGGCTAGGTGGCAAAAGCCAGTCATACACAAGTGGGCTTTGCCTAGGGCTAAGGAGCACCTGGATATGCAAAAGCTGAAGTCCCTACATCATAACACAATCAGGACAACACTTTGCTGTCCACTGATGAACAAGCGAGAGCCCTAAGCAATTTGAGATTTTTCTAACTAGAAGCAAACATATATATATACCCATCCTGAGACATGAACTCCAATAGTTATCCTCTCTTTTGTTCACCTAGAACATCTCCTTTCAGTTGCACCCCGTATGTATTTTTCAGGATTATATAACCAGCCTTTCTTCATCTGGAGAGTCTTTGCTAGTGTCTATGTTTCCCATGTCTTTCCCTTTGCCTCTGGCTGTACACTTTTTGAGAGAGCTCTGACAGGCAGTTACTCTGCCTGACTTGCCCCTAGAAGCGCTGGTTTAGGTTCCTGCTTCTTGTACCATTGTATCCCATGAACCTGCCTGGTAAAGCCTTGTTGTGATCTGGAACATCATCTCCATTTGGATTAACTTTGCCACCAAGGGCCTCTGCTTCCCTGCCCTTTGGCATGCCTCTTATTAGACTGGATCAGTAAGGGCCCATTTTCTAATTCTCAGGGTCTTTCTCCTCTCTAGCTCTATTCATATGCTTTGAAGTGAACGCATGTGGGCTTAAAAGTGGGGGGGGAGTGCACACACAAGCCCAGTCGCAACATCCACGTGTGCTGGCTCTATTATTAACTTTCACATGTTGAAAGTAAAGGTTTGAAGGGAGGCTCTAATCATGTTCATCTGAAGAGCCTAGAAGCCTCCCTGTGACCGGCAACCTGCATTATCAGGGTTACCAATCATGCAGAGACTTTTAAGCGTCTTCATCTGCATGCCCTTGGAATCCTCCTTCAGACCTTAGAGTTGAACTCAGTAAAGTCAGCAGAGGGCCTGGCATGAGCTGGGATGTTTGTGAATCTTGATTTTGAAATTCTGAGATCTTGGAGCTCTTGTTTGGGTTCTGGGTGAGAGAGCCAGAGTCAATTGGTGGAGACCTGGATGAGAGCCAGGAGGCTGAGAGGTGTTGAGTGGGCAGGTGGGTTGGAAGGAAAAGGAAGTGCTACCTTATTTATTAGTGATTTGTATTAATGGTTTGATGGTGTATTTTGTAACATTTGTTGTTTTTCATTTTCTGTGCATTGCTTAGAGACATTTTTAGATATTAAGCAGTGTAGAAATGGTCTAAATATATTAATAACCTATTACATAGGTAAATTCTGTTTCTTAACCAATTAATACAAAAATAAATCCATAGTGCATAGTGTGAGTTTAAATGATGGGGATGTTTGAAATTCTAAACATCCATTCTAGAGGCAGAGCCTTATGCTGTGTAAGCAAAGTGTAGACTTTACACACAACTCCTCAGAGGTACTACTCAGTGATCCTGCAGTTCTATAGATAAGGCACCAAAGACTAGATAAGCCACTAAAAAAAAAGTTTGTCAGGCACATTCCACCACAGCTCTGCAGCTGTAGATAAAAATCCCATCTCCTTCCCCTGCCATGGTGTACCTCAGAGTGTATTACATTTATAGTGTTCCTTTCAGAGGAATGGTTCTGCCCTCTTTAAAATTACTGGAACATAGATGACTATGATACAAGGAGGTTAGCAGGCCATGTTCCTGGAATGAGCAAGAGGCCAGCAAAGAGACTAATCTGTTCTATCTGCGGCTTCTCTCTGGTCCAGCAGCACATATTGTTTTTAATAGCCACTTAGAATGTGTGCAATGAAGGCTCTCAGGGAGAGGATTGCTAGCAGCTGAATCCCTTGACTCAGCAATGGCTTTTTTCTCCTGCACACCATACTCTCCCCTCAAAAAAGAAAAGAGCAGAAGCTCTTTGAAAGTGAAAGAAGCACTAAGTACACTCTTTCAATTCCTGCAGCGCTCTCTTACTTTCACCAATTTATCCAAATTGCCTTACTACTTTCCTAAACCATTGAGTTTTGATATTGGTTACTAGATGCCTAGCCTTCCCTCCCATCCTGCCCCCTTTATACATGCAACCGAAGGCCCAACCAGATGAGACAGTGGCAGATCCATTTGTTTAAAATTGGCTCTGCTAGATTAATGCACAGAGTGCATATGGAGCAAATGGGGGGGGGAAGGACAAGTAAGGAGAACCAAGACCACCACCCATGTGAACCACTTACTTCCTTACAGCCTCTTCCTCCAAGCGTTTCTCTTCCAAATAGCTCACTTCTGGTATCTCAGTTCAAATGAGGAGACAAGAGCTGCAGGGAAGACAAGAGTCAAGCAAGGAGATGGCTTACCACCCCATTTGCTCATCCCTGGGTGCTCAAGGCATGACTAGTACTAAAGTGGAAATAAATAGATCTGCCACTATCATATCTATCTTAAACCTCAATCTCTGATCTGCTATACAAGTGTATGTATTTGAATATGCTTCTTATTATCCCGCTCCATTCTATGTTCAGTCTTCTTTTCTCTATATATTGGGCAGATCTTGAAAATACATTCCCATTAATTACTCACAAAGACCACACAAAGGGAGGCAGTGCTGACTTGATTTTCTCTTGCCTAGATACAAGAGTCATATATGATGTTAGGTCAGGGCTATGCCCAATGGTGAAGTTCTTCTCTGGTCTATTCAGTCATTATATAGGCAGCTTACACCCAAGTAGGAGTGGACATTAAACTCCCAGTTCAGGGAAACTTGTGGCCGTATGTTCCTGGACTCCAATTCCCGTCTGTCCTAACCAACACGGTTAATGGTAAAGGACAATGAGAGCTTGAGTCTATTAACATCAGGAGTGCCACAAGCTCTCTAGTCATGCTCTAGCCCATAAAAGCTTACACAACACTATATGTGTAAATATGTTAAACTAAAGTGCTTTTTAAAAAACACAATAATCGTTGACTAGGTCTGCACAATACACTCAGCCAAACCATGCCTTAGCGCAAACACGTGAGCATGTGGTCCCTGGAGAGGTTTGTTCTTGGTTTACAGGTTATGATTTGTCTGGAGGAAACAAACCACGAGCACGGGTTCAGATGACAAGCTAACCCAAACCATGACATAGCCCTGAGCAGCGGTGGCAACGCTGGACCAGCAGGGAGCAGAGCAGCTGCAATCTCATCTCCAGTAGCACATGTGTTCAGGCTAAGCAATGGTTTGGACTTAGTGTTATGTGCAAATTAAGCCCTTGTAAGTAACCTTCTAGAATGATACAACTCAAAACTTTATCCAAAAAGTTTAATGAGATAAGGATTCAATCCTAAATGTATAATAATCCTAAATGCATAAACGAGGCAGGAAGAATAATCTGGTAGGCAGAAGAATGGACATAGTTTTGTAGCATTATAAACAAACTTATCAGAAAGACTGCTATATTTGGTTTTCAGCATGATAATCTGTACTTTGTCTTTCCATATATTTGCTACTTTATGAAAAGGCATCTTCCTGTTAGCGCAAGACCTGGCTCCAATTCAAGGTCCTAGAGAAAGTGTTTGTTTATCTCATCCATGAATTATGACATCCGGCCAAGCCCAGACACAGCACCACAAGCCGTCTAATTGTGGGTTTCATACTGTGATTGGTAGGCTAGCAGCATATCAAACAGTGCAGTACTGGGAAACTCTTCATACCAGTCCCTCCAGAGGAGACAGTCAAGGACTTTTATTAATTAACATTTTGAATTGTAGCTAATAAATACCCATCGTGTATTCCAGCTGGGCCATGGAACACAAGAGAGATGTCCTTGAGACACAGCAGCAGCTTACTACTGGCAGCAAAGAGGAATCTATTAAGCTGCTCTTAGAACAGCAAGTCCCTTCTTTCCCATTATCCTTCTAGCAAAAGGGCAAGGCAAAGAGAAAGAGCTCCCTCTATTACAACATTTCAACATCAAGATGCACGATTAAAGCCTCACTCTAGCATCAATATTGGACAGAAGCACAGAAATATCCATCGTGGCTGCTCAGACATGCAACAATTTACTCTTTGAATGTGTGAACCAGAGGTTTTTGTGAACGCTAAGAAGCTTAGCTTAATTTTAAACTTATTATTATTATTACTGCCAGAGGATAAGATGACAGGCAAGGAATTACAATTATCTCACTCCAAAAATGTGTGCTTCAGTTTCTAATTCAGATAGCATTTTTCTATTTCATCTATAAAGGTGAATACTATTTCCCCTAAATAAGCAAAAAGAAAAGTTTCTTTTAAAAAAAAATTGAACTCAAACAATTTTTTTTTCCCCAAATGGATTCATCAATTTCTGTTTCATTCTAGTTCAGCTTAATGGTCAATCTAAGACGGCAATTCCACATACGAGGCCAATTACATGTCCCAGAAAACAAACACTGAAGGGGCTTTTGCAGTGTTTAGAGAAGAAATATTTGGAGGATTTGCAGGGGGTGGGGAGAAAAGCCTTGGTGTCTCCATACCAGGGCATTCAAAGGTGCAGCACCATCTCAGAAGATTGGACTATTAGATTTTTGGCATGCTGTTAGTATTATGAAGGAATGGATAAAACAGCAAGATCAGCAAATAACAACAACAACAACAACAATAAGCCAAGTCTGAACCAAGTCTCCAGCATAATAGGCAGGCCATGTGGAATTAAAAAGAACAGGTCAGAGGGTTAAATCTGGGAAGGGCCAAAGATTCAGTTCTCAAAAAAACCAAGTGAATAGAAGATTGGTGGATGCCAGAAAGGAAGGAATACCTTGGGCTAGAGCAAGCATCTGCTTGCATGTGGGGACTCAGAGATCCCAGAAAGAAATCTAGCACATCCCAAGTCCATGGCAAGGGGCAGCGATGCATATACCTGAGACTTGCTCTGGCTGCAACTTTCTCATAGCACAAATAAAGTCTGAGCAGAGCAGGCTCTGAAAGAATGCCTCTTCAAAATCTTACTCCTCCTGTATACTGTATAAAAGCAATAAGCTTCTATAAAGATCTCCACAAAAGACCACTCCATACACCTGCTTCCATGTTAAAGAAGCTATGCATGCATGCCTGCCTTCTCCTTATGTCTTTCATTGCATTAGCTGATTAATTAAGCAAAAGGACAGAGGGTTAACAGTACTTTTATGCAGGATGGAAGGGAACACAGGCTGACAGTATGTTATCAGTTAATGGGCTGTGAGACCCTTGCACCAATCTAATCAAGTAACTGACAGAAAAGAAATTATGACAAGTCAAGAAAATGAGACAGATCAAAGGGGAGAAGCAATGATACATATTCAAAGGCAAAAGGAAATATAAAGCCTGCCTGTACAGAAAGAAAACAACTCTTTGCAGACAACTTGTCAAAAGACGCCATGTTCAGACACAGAGAACACAATAACCCTCTTCTCATCCCCCTAAACTATAAAACATTTCTGAATTTCATCTTGCACAATTCATCTTTGCTTAATTGCATGCAACAATGACATAGAAAGACGGAAAGGAGATGGTGGCTGATGTTTTATATTTGAATCCTTAATAAGAAGGCTTCTAGCCACAAGCAGCTCATAATCACAAGACTAAGTGTTGCATCATGTAATGAAAAAGAGATTGCAGACGTTCCTTGTTTTGAATGGAAAACAACCATGTGGTTGCTGTTTGTCAGTGTAAATTGCTCAGGAAACTGGCAACAGGAAAGTAGCTTTTTCTCTAGGTTGTTCCTAAAGTAAAAACTACCACATGCTATTCCGCACTGCAAGTTTTATTTTGCTACTTACCTTTAGACAGGTTATACAAAAAGAAAATTAAGAAGGGAGTGTTGGGAAAGAAGGTACAAACAGCATCACTGCTACTGGACTAGCGTGAGATATTGTAAATGGCAGATTCAAGAGACATGCGTTGTGGAAGAACAACAAGGCATGAAATTACGAGGCAGGCAAGGACCACTTAAGCTGGCTGTACAGCTGTTTTCTGAGAAGGCAGACTTAGAGAGCAATCTAAACTCCTGATATGTTGTGCTGGAAGGGATTTGAACCCAGTCCTGCCTAACTCCGCAGAGGAGACCCACCAGCAAGAAGCACTCCAAAGCATCTGCTCAAATGGCAGACAGACACTACCCCCAGCTGTAGTCAGTGGAAACCCCCAAATTGCAGCATTTCAGGGGTGGGGCCAATGCAGGTCTCTTCATTGGTCCAGCCAGGAAGCTAATGCAACAAAAGGACATTTTCCCCTCCCATCCATCTTCCACCCTCTTTGGTACCAGTGGCAGTGCAGTGGTGGCTATGCCATTCCATCAAGCCCCACTGCTGCCAACCACGGAGTTGGATTGCAGTCTCAATATAAGAGCAAATTCACAGCATGCCCCACATGCCACGCCACCAGCCTGTCCTCACAGATGAGCTGACAAGAGCATACCAATAAATCAACAGTGTCTCAAGCTATCAATCTTGACCTTCTCCACCCAAGTTCTTCTCCCCTGGCTGCCACCTCCATCACTCTGGCTGGAGAAAGGCACGTCTGACAGTTTAGCATGGTCATAAATCAGTTCATGTTCACTATACTTCAAGCCCTCTTCATACGTTTATTCATGACAAAACACATATTACATCCATCTTTTCCTTCTGTTATGTGGTTCTATGCAACTAAGCCATACTCAGAGTAGACAGAGTGAAATCAATGGACAAGTTAGTCATTACTAACTTAAGTCCACTGATTTTAATGGCTCTGCTAAGAATATGACTTGGTTAGATATATCCCATGGTGTTTACTGTCCTACTGTGTGAGATTCAAGCCCAGCGCTGTTGAGTAAGGTAGTTTTGGATCATCCTTTATATGCCCATAAAAATGTGTATTTTTTTATTCTTAGCAGCTAAAGTAAGGCAGGCAGGCGGGTACCTCTCAAGGGTATAATGCCAGTACAGGGCTTCAAAATGCATTTATTGACAGTAGCCAAAGTGGCATAATGCCAAATCTAGAAGAAAACAATTCCACCCTCAATTGATCTGTAGCCTGTCAAAACTGGGGCATGGCATGTACGATGTATGTTGTTATTCTGTATTTTATTTTGTAGTAGATCACTTGAATCTATTATAGGCAATTTATCAATATTTTAAATAAATAAATAATAATGTTGAAACTGATGGACATGATTACAGTGTAGGAAAGTTGGCAGCAAGATAATTAATTTACTGAAAAGGGGAGTCTGTCCTTTTTTTGAACAAAGTGCAGAACTCATTAACCCCGTCATTACAAGGAGAAATATAAAAGGAATGCATGTTGGATCATAAAGTTTGTTTATAGTCTAATTATTGCAGAATCTCTTTTTAGCATTTCTAGCATGTAGCAGTTTCACTGTCATGGCATGTGTTGAAAGTTTATAGTTCTAGTTGGAAAATTTCTAGACATACTCTTCTAGCTATGGTGTAAAATGTATTTAATCATTATAATCCACATGTATTAATAATATATTAATTATATATGCAGCCAATACTCAAAACTTTATTATTTTGTACTTATATTTCATAATGAAAGTGTTTTTTTTAAATGTGGGCACTCCCACATTATTGGGAGTATATTATAATGCATTAATTATAGATACAAAAGGTCAGATTTCAAAGTAGCAGTGACACTCTTTAATATTTTATTCCTATTCTTTTAAACAGGAAGAATCTCCTGAAGAAAAGCAAAACACTATCTAATTGAAATATATCACTATATAGCTGGGTAGGGTAGTTGTTAGAGCAGCCTTTCCCAACCAGTGTGCCTCCAGATGTTGCTGGACTACAATTCCCATCTTTCCTGACCATTGGCAGTGCTGGCTGAGGCTGATGGGAGTTGTGGTCCAACAACATCTGGAGGCACACTGGTTGGGAAAGGCTGTGTTAGAGTGTTTGAGTAGGACCTGAGAGACCATAGTTCAAATCCTTGCTCAGACTTGACATTCACTGGGTAACCTTGGACCAGTTACTATCTCTCAGCCTAACCTACTTCACAGGGTTGTTGTGAGGATAAAAGTAGCAGAGGGAGAAACATGTACACCACCTTGAGCTCCCTGAAGGAATGGTGGGATATTAGAGAGGGGGGGAAGAGAAAGCAAGATAGTATATATATACACACACAATATTAATATTCAGACGTAATGCTTCCTCAATTTGTCGTTTTCATGAGCTGCTGCATGTATACCTTTATTTTGATCAGGGGTGGCCAGTGGGCCAGATCATGTTTGGCAGGTTGGGTGGAACTGTCTATCTGTCAATCGCCTGATGTCACAATGATGTCAGGTGACCCTTTGCTCCTTGTCCAGATCTTGCAGAGCAGTTTGCAAGGGGCTCAGCAAGACCTGACAATCAGCTCACTGTTGTGTCTTGCAATCCGCTTCCTTAGGGCTTTGCAGATGCCTCCGATCAACTGATTGGCAGTGCCACTAAACCTGCATTCAGCTGAGCCAGGTTAACCTGCCCCACATCTGAC
Organism: Rhineura floridana; assembly: GCF_030035675.1. Lineage (NCBI taxonomy): Eukaryota > Metazoa > Chordata > Lepidosauria > Squamata > Rhineuridae > Rhineura > Rhineura floridana. Next base: position 90,290,174 of record NC_084482.1, on the reverse strand, counting down.
ATCATATATGATGTCAGGTATAGGAAAGGTTTCCACAGCTGGGCCAAATGGAGAGGGCTGACAATCTTAATTAGCCTCCCGCACCAGAGGTTCCCCAACCCTAATTTTGATGGATAGATCCTTCGAAATGTAACAGTTTTGTTTTTGTTACTTTAGTATGCAATATGGGCTACATTTTTCCTTGATCTCCTAATTTTGTCATTGTTTGAGTTTTTAATTTATCATTGCACTGTTTCATTCATTCTTTGTGTTTTATTTGAAATCTATTTTCTATGTTCCTGAACATTTTTCCCGCGGGAGAAAGGCCTTGTATGCAGAAGGTCCCAGGTTTAATCCCTGGTATCTTCAGGTAAGGCTGGGAGAGACCCCCATCTGAATATCTGGAATGCCACTGCCAGTCAGTGTAGACAATATTGAGCTAGATGGGCCAGTGGTCTGATAGGCAGCTTCCTGTGTTCTTTGATGTGTGAGGTTTTCGTACTTTAGAAAATATTAAATACAATGTTGTTGCTTTAAAGGAATAGGGTGACTATTCCTTGACTATTGACTATGTGTTTCGTCCTCAATATTTCTGAAGCGCATCTGTGAAAGCTACTTATGACCAACTTACTCTTTCGGAGGATTTAAATCTTCTGGTCTCGTCTCAAAGAACTGAAGCACTTCATCACATTGAGAGATATACGGTGGCAGCTGAACCAGAGCCTGAAAAACAAAACAAGACACATATTTGGAAATGGAGAGTAGGTTTGCCAATTGTTAAGTGTGTAAACATGAGACAGCTTGTACTTAGTCCAGCTAGGCAGTCTAGGCACAGTCTCTGTCCACCATGATGCTCTTTTGCAAATGTTTCCCTGGCACTTTAATTTTCCAGCATGGATTCTGGTTTTTTTATTAAACAAGTCAATCACTACAATCCCTGCTTGGAGCTAATTAAAAAGATGTTAAAAAAAAAGTTAGTGTCCTAGCACTTTTTCAAACTAAAGCATTAGATTTTCTGCATAATCAGTTTTTAGCACAATACATTAATTTCTCATGTATTGCTTAGAGACCACACGTCTGTTTATCTGGAGATATTGCATTTTCCAAGCACAATTCTTTGTGACTGTGTTTACTATTGCATTTACTGTTTTCCCCATTCCTGAACCATAAAAAAGTATTTGGAGATTGTATGCTCCCCTTATTACAGAGGCTAATACTTAGCATTTGTAAAGAGCTCAAGAGCATTCAAAGCACTTCATGTACATGATTTTATAGCAATTCTTATAGCAATTCTTACTGATCTGATTTACAGAATTCTTGTATTATTATTCCCACATTGCAGTTGAGGGGCAGGGACATAGGATGGCTTGTTTAATACCACTGCAGAGGTGAAATTCAAACCCAGAACCTCCTGACTCAGAGCTCAGCCAACTTCTGAAGTGAGACATTTTATTGATCTTAACATTCTTTGAAGATTGTGTACTTCCACAGTCTCATCATGCAGGAACGTAAAGCTAGCCAGTTATATGATGACGTTCAAGGAAGGGTAAATAGCAACATAGAGGATTCTCCATCTCTCACTTGGACATCTGATGGCATGAAGAGACCTTGAGTGGCACAGAATGTTGCTTGGCTGCTAGAGCAATTGATCAGTTTACACTAGTCTTCCCCCATCTGGAAGATGTTGCTGGACTGCAAGTTCTATAATCCCTGATCATTCACCACGGTGGCTGGGGCTGATAGGAGTTGGGAGTCCAACAACATCTGGAGGTCCACAGGTTGGGGAAGACTGATTTATACTGACTGCAATGCCATGAAACATTTACAGAAGATCAGAGAGTTGTGTTGAGAGGAGCTATGTTTTGGAAATTGCCCTGGGAATGCTGTTAAAGATGGAGTATAAATCCCTCAAACAAACAACCCAAACAGAAGGCCAATGCCTCAAAATTAATTTTAGTGCTTTAGAAGGAACCCAGTGTATTATCTTAATGCTCCCAAATTCTCCTCAGACCATCAAAGATCCACCACGCCTCCATCACTTCCAGCTGAAATTTGGGCCTCTTCAGAACTTCTACATACAGAGGGTCAACCTCGTTGAATAATACTAGCCTCTCTCTCACTCCTTGCCATTTCCCTACCTTCCAAAAAGTAGGTCTAGCTTTCAAAACTGCAGGTTAGGGGCATAATTTCAGGTTTATATGATCATTTCCAACATTACTTTTTCCTAACTTGCATTCTCAAAATACATGTAGGGGAAAGTGCCTTCAATAAAATACCCTATGAGAATGGTAAGATTCTAGTCAGAGATGTATGGCAAGGCACAGAACAGCAAAAGTGGCCTTTCTAGAATTCTGGAAACTCTATTCATTTACTACTCAGGACAGCCCCTTGCTTTCCATACCCAGAATAAGCATATAGAGAACCTTTTCCAAGTTTTATGCAGCATAAGAGACAATTTGGAAAGCAGGTATTAACTAGATGCACCTCATATTTTCCTTTATGCACAAAAAAGGCTTCTGCAGCCTGACTGGCTCTGGAGATGAGATCCGCACAAGACCAACTCAGCTAGCAAGCAGTAACTTGTCTCTGCAGGAACTTCAGAGGACAGTATTCAGAATATCAGTGTTTCTTTTGGACTAGAGCCCAAAACACTTACTTTCCCCAACTGTCTACAGGTGCTGAATAAATAAGGGAGCTGATATAGAGCAGGATCTGCAAAATGTTTGAGGATATTCAACCTAAGAGTTTTAGTTCTCTATAATTAAAGAACTAAAAGTTTTACTATAGACAAAATGATCTCTGAAAAAACACTGTATTGTCAAAATGAAGGAAAGTTCACCCGCATAAATTACTTTCCCTCAGCATTTCACGACATTCTCCATCAATAGGAGAATCCTCTTATTGTTCTTCAGATGGAGTCATCTCCTTGGATGGAGGTATATCAACAGACTGACCCATTTGTTGTACCTTGATATACCATCTCCCTCAATAATTCATCTTAATTCCTCTTTCTATGCGCCCCAAGGAGAACAAGGAGAGTCTAATCTACTAAGCACCAAAGATTCTTAAGAATCCCAATAAACAGCAACTACTATCCAATAGTTTGACCATTTGACCCACACAATATTGTTGCGCGCCCCCCAATCTCCAAGCGGTGAGAGATTTCCAGGGGTCCCTGTGCTTACCCAGGAGTTTGGTTTCCTTGGAAAGGTCAGCAGACTGTGGTGTCTTTATGAAATATGATTTATTTATTTACACACATTCCAATCTGAGCATAGGATGGAGGGGTTCAAAGCATCAGCAGTCCAACAGATCTTTCTTTTCCATCAGGCTTACAGGAGGCACCCTAAAGCTATGGTGCAGAGAGCCAGCCTCTCTGCCTGCCTCCAGCTCCCAAGCTTTCCTCAGATTCAACTCAAAACACAAGTCTCTCCTTGGCCTCAGGAAGGGGGGGGGCTCTCCTGGACAGTTTCAACAATAGGACCTCTCTGCCCCAGTTAATGGGCACTTGATTGGTCTATTAACTCACCTGGCCGCTCTATTAGACTAACAAAGGGAACTCATCTGACCAGCAGAGCTGGTTTCTCACCCCCAGGTTCCAAATCATAGGCTGGAAAGGGACTCATAGAAATCATCCATCTCAACTCCAAACTCAGAACAATATTTTCATGTGCGTATCCAATTCTTTCCCTGTAATTATTGGGAGGAGGGCAGAGAATGGCCTAATATCTATAATCCAAGTGATTATTTAACATGTGTACATAGCCATGCTGCCAACTATCATTACAATTCTTTTTTACAAATCCTATCTGCCTCTCTTATTGATAAATGTGATGTGCAGCTGGGAGAAAGATAATTTAGCACAGGGCTTTCTTTGTGATTATACTCCCTGGTAAGGAGTACCAGCCCCTTTTTTTCACTGTCATTGGCAGCCATTTTGTGCTGGCATCCACAGTACTTTTATCAAGGTGCAAGTACTGGCACCTAATTTTTTTTAATCAAGAAAGCGCTGATTTAGCATGAAACATCACTTGTTTAATTGCCACTGTGGTACACCAGAGATTTTAAATCTCAGATCTTTGATCTCTCAAAAAAATCTCTGCTCTCCCAAATTTATCAGTAGTCCCCTACATAAGGAGGGGTTCCGTTCACATAAAGCTTTGGAAACCGTGGCACAGCTGTTCTCTTCCTGCTTTGCAAGGAGACAGACCAAGAGAATAGGCCAAGATGATTACCCCATAAGAAACAGTTTGGCTATTTAAAAATCTTCCAACAGTCGTGGCATCTCCAAAACTAGAGATGACGACCCCCTATGCATCCCTCTCTGGGCTTCAACATTTACCTCTTGTTGCTGAAACTGGTGCTGGTTGTAGAAATCACCTTCCGGTATCCAATCTATGTCGCAAACTTCAAATGGTACTACATAATGTGATCAGTACTATAGCAGATTACTATGGAAGTTTATAGCACATAATTGTGTCGTGCATAGTTTGCATTCATATCACAGCTACAGCAATGTTTTATACTCCTATATGCTAGGCTTACTTCTAAGTTTGATAAAAAGCCTTCCCTGTATGTAAATTTTGTACACTGAACAGAAACTGTTGTTGAAGTCATTATTCTGATTTGGAGAGGCTGCCAATCCCTAAATGCCCCAGCACCTGCTCATAAGAAATGCCACAGCTTTTATAAGGTGTTTTGTAGAATAGCCAAATGTTCTGTTTCTTATGAGGTAGCTATCTCAGCATGTGCTCCTGTACTGTGATGCTATTGCCCAATTAGAAAAGCGTCTTTCACTGGCCTTTCTGCAACCAAGAAAAGGTTCTAGTACTGTATTGGGAGATGATGCTTCCCAGGAAAGCAAAGAAGGGAAGTGACTGTTGCTTATACAGCATCTGAAGAGGAAGTGGTTGCAATTAATTCTTGTAACACTCAGCATTTACTATATATCCACAAACCAAAACAATCTCCATGTTTTGGGGGTTTATTATTTATTTATGAGATTTATATCTCGCCCTTCCTCCCAGTAGGGGCCTGGGGTGACAAACAAAGCACTTAAAGCACTCTAAAACATCATAAAAACAGACTTTAAAATATATTAAAACAAAACATCTTTAAAAACACTTTTAAAAAAGCTTTAAAAGGACCTTTTTTTAAAAAAAAAGCTTTATAGACGCATTAAAAAGCAATTCTAACACAGACGCAAACTGGGATAAGGTCTCTACTTAAAAGGCTTGCAGTGGTTTCCCTTTTGAAAAGCATGGAAAAACAGCAGCAGATAAGCTAATCTGTTGAAATTCATTAAAAGTCAGCCATGTTCAAAGAGTACCCATAATCCTATTACTGAACTTGCCCCATACTTTGACCATCATCTTCTGCAGTTGAAAAGTTAAAAAAAATGCCTGGCTGAGTTTTAATTAATTTAATAAATTTTGGCTTGAACTCAATGATAGTGTCGGGCATGCTCAGTAAGAACCAACTGTCAGTGTTCTAAAAGCCAGACTCACAGCTGCTGGGCTTGCCTAATCAGGGGGCCACACCCACACTAGACTTTGATTTCATGTAAGATAGTCATGGCTTCCCTCAGAGAATCCTAGGAAGTGTAGTTTGTGAAGGGTGCTGAGAGGAGACTCCTATTCCACTGACAGAGGTACAGTGGCCAGGGCATCAGGGCATCCAGTTTTCAGAAGGATGGGCCAAAGAGTATTTCAATTCACAGCGTCAAAGGCCTTAGTCAGATCAATAAACGCCATATATAAAGGTTGATTCTGCTCCTGGCATTTTTCTTGATGCTGTTGTGTAGTGAAGATCATGTCCACTGTCCCCCTGGAAAGGCGGAAACCATTTTGAGATTCGGGGAGGACATCCTCTGAGATCGGCAGGAGGCGATTTGCAAGGATCCTTGCAAGGATCCTTGCAAGGATTTTACCTGCAGTAGCAAGAAGACAAATACCTTGATAGTTCCCACAATCTGTTCTATCACCCTTCTTTAAAAGGGCGTCCCTAAAGTCTTCCGGGATCTCCTCCCTCATCCAGATTTTTTCAATGAGCTTATGAAGTTGTTGTGTAAGTTCAGGCCCACCTTCTTTAAAGACTTCAGCAGGAATCCCATCAGGTCCACTAGCTGTGTTGTTCTTCATTTGATTGATGGCTTTACCGACTTCATCCAAATTAGAGGATACTGCAAGCTCGTCTCTAGTTTGTTGTTGTAGAATTTGCGAGAAGACCTCATCAGCCACAACAGAGTTACGATTAAGGAGGTAATTTAATGCTCTTTCCAGCGCAGTGCAATAGACTCTTTATCCTTAAGAAGTTTGCTACCATCCACTGAACGTAAGGGATTTGTACCGTAATTTGTTGATCCATAGATGGCCTTTGTGGCATTAAAAAAGCCCTGTGCATCATGAGCATCTGTAAAATGTTGGATTTCTTGAGCTTTCTTTATCCACCAGGCATTCTTAAGTTCTCTAGTTCTTCTTTGGACCTCAGCCTTTGCACCGGCATAGATTTTTTTTCTTAGCAGCACAGTTAATGTCTTTCTGCCATATCTGGAAGGCTTTCCTTTTCTTGTCGATGATATGTTCAGTCTCAGTATCATTCTCATCAAACCGATCCTGATGTTTCTTAGTTTGGTATCCAATAGTTTGTTCACATGCTGCAATAATGGATGTCTTCAGTTTAATCCAGTGTTCCTCAACGTTTTCAGGGAGTTCCGTCGGTAGATGTTTCTTGAGAGTTGTTTGAAAGCAGGCTCGCTTAATAGGATCTTGAAGGGCATGGATGTTCATTTTACGCCTTGGTTTTCTTCCTTGGACCCTACATTGAGGAACAATATTAATGGCCATAGTGGATTGTAGTAATTGGTGATCTGTCCAGCAGTCATCAGCACTCGTCACAGCCCTAGTGAGGAGTATATCACGAAGATCTCTGGCATGGACAATTACATAATCCAGGAGATGCCAGTGTTTTGACCGAGGGTGCTTCCATGACGTTTTAAATGTATTTTTCTGACAAAAGAGTGTGTCTGTCATAACAAGATTATGCTCTGCACATTTAGTCAGAAGTAGAATGCCATTCAGGTTGCTATTGCCAACTCCTTCTTTCCCAATGGTTTCTGGCCATAAATCAAAATCACGCCCAACTCTTGCATTGAAATCACCCAAGAGGATAATTTTATCCTTCTTAGGTATCTCTGATAATATGATGTCCAGCTGGTTATAAAAATTTTCCTTGATGTCTTCATCAGCATCTAATGTTGGTGCATAAGCACTTACAATAGTTGCCTGCTGGTTTGGGGCAAGTTTTAACCAGAGAGTTGAGAATTGTTCATTAATGCCAATAGGAACTTCTGACAAGAGCTTCACAAGATTATTTTTAATAGCAAAGCCTACTCCATGTATTTGTCATTCTTGTTCAGGCAGTCCTTTCCAGAAGAAGGTATAACCTCCTTTTCCTTCCTTCAGTTGTCCTTCTCCTGCTCTTCGAGTTTCTTGGAGTGCTGCTATGTCAATATTAAAACGTCTCAACTCCCTCATGATGATGGCAGTCCTGCGTTCAGGACATTCACTATCTGTATTGTCCAGCAATGTCCATATATTCCATGTTCCAAAATTCAATTGTCTTTTGCAACCACTAAGTGGTGAGCCCACTGGACTCGGTAATCCAGTCAGGCAGACTATGTTTAGGGCACCTTTTCTAGCCCCCTCCCCATACGGGGTGAGCAGAATGGATCCTGAATAGGACTGCTCAGTTGTGGATATAGCTGCCGAACTACTCAACTGCCTCGGTCCTTGAGCCAGGACAACTGAGTCTGTATCCACCACCCATGTGCCGGTCCATGACTAGGGGCTTCTGGATTTCACAGTCCTAACCCTAACCCTGTCGCCATTCACCGATCGCCATGGGACTTTTGGTTTGGTTTGCTTGGAAGACACCTGTGCGTGAATTTGTTTTATGTGGGGAGATTGGCTCACAATGATCAACACACAATCTTGACAGAAAAGGCTTTGATCCAATGGCATGGATACCACGACGATTAGAAACCTTTTATCTCCTGCAGCCTTCATCCGCCTTCACAGCCGTCGTAACGTACACATTGTTATCCTCCGCCTGTTCTGCCATTGAGGACTTTCTTGGATCGTTCTTTGTCTGGTTCCTCTCCTTTGACCTTTCTGCCATGGGTGACCCTGCTGGGAGTACATGACTCCTGACGGCATCACTCACAGGGTTCATTGGAACACGCAAGCCCACTCACCACTACAAGGTGACGATCCAGCACTGTAGTCCGTAGCATGTGGTCAAGGACTGGATTTAGTGCCAAAGCCCCAAGCAATACACACCAATAAGAAAAGGTAGTTTATTTAAAAGAAAAAAAAGGTACATATAAAAAGAGAGCAGCATATATTTCCTTTAAAACCAATTACCCTCAACAAGGGTGAGCAAGAGATACATTTACAAAACACTGAGAGATTCAAACAGACAAAAAAGAAAATAAGAAAAGCTTACTTAGTCTAGCATAATATTCACTTTAAGTTGAAAGCCTGGTTCCCCATGGCTTACAAGCGTCTTCAGGCGACTCAAGGTAGATGGAATAGGGAACAAGTAACTGAAGGATCACCCTTCAGTTTATGGGATTTAGCTGGCAACAGGGAGAGGGCCAATTTGCCATCCTAGGGGCCCCTTCTGTGATCACCTTCTTTGAAGATAAGGAGGGCTAGACAGTTCACACCAAGCAGTCCCTGATCTGCAATACCCATACTCCTGACTTTGATCTCAGGAAGCAGATAAGAGATAACAGATAGGACTCAACTGCATCTTCTTGACATTATCAATTTGCAGCTGTCTGGCACTAAAACACTTGTTATACAGTGTATACAGTGTTACACAGTGTATACTCTGCTATACAGAGTATTCAGGAGGTCTTTCAACAAATCCCCCAGAATTTCCTCTGGTTCAGCCATTTTAGCTTGAGCAAACTTAGCTATTCTTGACAGGTTCTACTGTACATTTAAAACTGCATGCCTTATTTTCATACATGCACACCAATAGCACAAGAGTGGCTAAAGTACACCAAGTCTGAAATTATTCTAGGATTAGTAAGAAATCAGTTCAGGTTGTGCTCAAGCAGCCATCTTGGGAGAAAACTAATCAACATAAACTCAAGGTCTGGAAGCCAAGCCTAACTCTAGTTGGAACCTGAATCTGTGACACTGAAACAAACAAGTGGCACACATTTCCCCCTATGGCATGCTCCAAGCCCCCCCTCCCCAAAAGACCAGCTGACATCACATTGTCTGGTGGCAGAGCTAAGTGCAGCCAAGGCTGCAAGGGTGCCATCAACTGAGGCAGGCAGTCCATCCTTCGCTTCACTACTTCCCATCCCTGTCACAATGGGATAGGAATGTTTATCTTTGCACTGGTATCAACCCCTTTTAAAGACCAGAACAAAAACAAGCACATAAGTTCTGGCCTTTGGGAAGTTCCTTTGTCAGCCCCATAACAAATACTAAACTACCACTGCTGTATTGTTAGCATCCTCTCTGTGGTGACATATGTCAGGTAGGTTGCACTTCATAGTTTATGTTTACTTTTGGCCTATGGAAAGTTGACCCTCAGGAGTCAAGCAAAATGGTCACAAAATAAGGCTGGCTGTCGCAACATGGTATTCCTGAAAGGAATGGTTTGACGGAAGAGGTTAATCCAAGCAGGCAGTATCTGAGCATTTCCCCCCCTCTAGTAATACATTTTAACTAACCTTAATGTGTAACACTGCCTCCCTCCACTCTGCTAAGTATCCATTCGTAGTCCAAATTAATATACCTCAAGAATTCAACCTTTCTAGCCAGCAGATTTCCCTGCAGTGTTGCTGTCACACCACAAACCCAAACTTTTACCAGCCACAAGTTGTCCTGGAAATAATAATTTTCCCCCACTACAAAAAAAAAAAAAGCATTGTCTACTACGTGAAAGCTGCTAGACCTCTTAATCATACTCAGCAGTCTCACACGTGTTTGTTACTTCCATCTACGTTGAGATAATCATACTAAACTCAGAAGCATCTGAGGCAGTCTGAATAATTTTCAGCTGGGATGCTATTCAAACCAATGTATTTTAAGAGGGAAGTAGGCTAATCTAGCACACAGATTTCCCCCTCAAAATCACAACGGGCAGTTGGCTTCATCTTGCATGAGATGGAGGAAGGTTTATTACCAAAATAAAGCCATAATTTCAAGCAAAAATGAGACCAACGGTTGCTTGGAATGTAAAGGAATTTGCTTACAGTGGAAGCTCGTTGCATCGTGTCTTGCTATACTGTAGGTTCGGATATAATGCAGGTAAAATATTGTATACAGTACAGCAGTTTTCATTATAATGCAGAACTCCTACAATGTGGGTACATCCTTTGTTCCCAGCCCCCATGTTATAACAAACTTTCACTGTATTTACATGGATCTTGTCAAATAATAAACAATATGTATTATCAGTAAGCATTTATATAGTGCATTCCAAGTGTCCAAACTGCTTAACTGTCTCAGTAAAAACTACTCTTCCTCACCAGATGTTTGGACTACAATTTCCATCAGTCCCAAGTCAGCACAGTCATGCTGACCAGGGGTGGTGGGCAGCTCTAGTCTAGGGTTGGGAAGACTGCTATACAGGAATCAGCTACAAATAAGTCTCTGTCTCAGGGATCATCACAAAACCAAGAAGAAGATATAACTCACCTTGCAGTACTCATCAATGGGTATAAGACGCTTGATAGCAACATCACGGATGTGGCTTCGACGGAAGAGGATCTTGCCTATGGTAGGAAACACAAGAACAACACTAGTCAGTGTTTGGATAATACTTTGGTTTATTAGAACCTGCCTTCTAAAATTACTCATTAATTGCTATCTTTGGTCAGCTGCTCATTCACAGACATATCCCATAACGGCATTCAGGTATATGGCAATCCAAATGTTACACTAGAAGAAGTAAATCAAATAACTTGGAGTAATTCCATAAGATTAATTGTATTCATATCTATGATTTTACCTTGCTGGTCATTCATTTCATCAGGGATTGCGGATAATGTGAGAGCCAGTGTGGTGTAGTGGTTAAGGTGTTGGACTACGACCTGGGAGACCAGGGTTCGAATCCCCACACAGCCATGAAGCTCACTGGGTGACCTTGGGCCAGTCACTGCCTCTTAGCCTCAGAGGAAGGCAATGGTAAAACCACCTCTGAATACCGCTTACCATGAAAACCCTATTCATAGGGTCGCCCATAAGTCGGAATCCACTTGAAGGCAGTCCATGTCATGTGCGGATAATGTGAAACTATAAATTAGTGCCTTCAAATTCACAATATCATTTATTGAATGTTTCTTCCTTTCTAAATTATTTTTAAAGTTAGGCATGCACATCTTTCTTAACAGAGGCTGCATTCAAAAGAATTTAAATGAACACCAATAGGTACAATGAATTATTTGGGAGAACTCGCCTTCTCATACATTTCAAGAACAGGAGCCCCTAATTTTATTTCCTCCCTCTGGATGATCAGAGTCATTTAAGTCATGTGGGAATATCCAAAGTTTCTTTCGGCTCGGCTTCCTCCAGTGCATGCCCAATGTTTACAACAAAAACAATGTAGGGATTACAGAATTACTCCTCTTTAATGTTCCTTGCTCAGTATGGGCAGCACAGGAGAGAGAGTATTAAGAGCCTGTATTTGTGAAATGTAACTGTTTGTGTTAACATGGCCACTGGATGTTCATCTCACAGAGAGCAGCATTACCCAGATTATTTGCATACTTTAGCCACTAGTTTAGCCCAATTGAGTAACACTCCACTGCCAATCTAGTTATAGGAGATGGGTGTGAAGGGTGTGGTACCCATAGCAGAAGAACTTGCCAGTTGGATGTTTTAGGGGTTGAAGTCAAGGACTTGGTTCTCCACCCCAACTCCTTTGTAAAGTGACCCTCCAGATTATCTAGCTGCTAGCCATGATTCTAAGCCCTTTCTGAAGTATGGAAGCACAGTACACCATAAAGCTAGGGATATGGTGAATGCCAAATATATAGGGAAGCAATCAGTGAGAAGCCAAACTTTGTTTTACTGCCTTTTGGTATACCAGCTTTGCAGAGATAACAGTTGCAGAGAGAAGTTTTCAGCTGCTTTGTTCCTCCCTGGTCTTTTTTGCTGTTGTGCCATGCTAAGCTCAGCCAAGGTCCTGCTGCACCAGCAAAAGTCATTCCACTCGTGCAAGGATTTAGTTGAATACCACCCTATTTCTCCAACTACTGAGCGTGCGTGATAGTGAACTAAGAAAGCCAACACTCATTTTCATTTGCACTTGCAGTGTATGATAGAAATTCAAAGGGACAGAAAGCACCAATGCAAATATTCAAAGATGCCTATTTTAGGATCTCCTTATTGTCCATTTGATCACATGTTCATGTCAAATTCTGCCTGATTAATAAAAGCTAGCACATGGGTGGGTGAGTGGGGAGATAGCTAGGCTAAAATCTTTATGCCCAATGAACTAGGTTTGCAAGATCAAAAAATAAATTGCCATGTAAGTGTTTTCAAATGAATGGCCCTCTATTTGTCTTCTACAGTTGTATGGTACTCTGTCTGCAATGCTTGAAAGACAACTGCATAGGAGTTCAGCAAGGGAGCAATAATATTTAAAAAACAAATGATGTAGTAGAGGCTGCTCACAACTTTTGCTTCCAATTTCAACAGCCCCTATGAGGTTTCCCATAGAAAGAGTTGGGGTTCTGAAGCAAAGTATACGGACATTTGAATGAAACTATCAGCAAGTCAGAAAAGATTGTGAAGAATGCCTCCACGGAAAAGTTTAAGATGTTGGCTCCCCTTTTCTCTTAAATTGAACAAATTTCATTATTTTGGAGGGGTGAGGCTCTTGTTTTACCGGCAAGAATTTTGGTTCAAATTCTCTGTGCCCCTCATTATAAATTTAATCTCTCTACATCAACTAAAATCATCGAGGAATTTTCATTTGATTTTTCCAATTGGAAGGAACTGGGTATTCCAGTAACAAGGATCACCAGTGCTTTTTCTATATTTAGAACTCAGACAGCAATTGGGTTGGGCTGAGTTCCAAGATTCACTCAGTCACTAGAATTGAAATAAAATTTGTAACACACATTTTGTTATTGATGTGCACATAAAACATGCAAGCAATAAAAGTAAATGGCTAGTTAATCTCTCTAGCCATTTGCACAAGCAATCAGAGTAATGCATGTTCATTTCTCTACCACTTTCATGAGGCTTTTATTTTTGATCAAGAGATATTACACTCTTTTAAGCTTATGAGATTTTTATTTTTTATTTTTAAAGGAGCAGACAATAGAATAAAGCACAAGTGCTCTTTGGGAACTCATAGGACGCAGAACACAGCTATCATATTTTCAGCTGTTTCATACTGACAAACACAATGATGTACTTCCTGTACCAATTTATCTTACGTGATACAGTTTGAACAACATTAGTGTCATATATAATCCCACTGGGAGAAAGGGCAGGATATAAATCTAACAAATAAAATAAAATGTAAGCATTATTGTATGTTGGACTGATAAGTGAGACCAAATTCTCACAAGACAAATATAAGTTGTGGGTGACTGGTTCCCAGATTCAGGGACTGGAATGTTTACCTATTTTGGACAGGATTTCACTCAGTCTGGAGAAACAGATATGTACTCTGAGTGTGCTTCTGGAACCATTTTTGTCATCAAGAGAAGAGGCTCAGGTGACCTCTGTGGCTCAGAACAGCTACCAACTTTGCCTGGTACAACAAATATGTCCTTTCCTGAAAAAATAATAGCTTTAACAATGCATGTACCACAACTAGACTACTGTAATTCATTATACGTAGGGCTACCTTTATGCTTGGTCCAGAAGCTGCAGTTAGTGCAGAATTCAGCAGCTGGTGGGGTGCTGAGTCGGGCACTTAGCTAGGGTTTTTACTGCATTTTGATATTATGTATGTGCTTTTTGCTTGCGATTTTATTATTGTTAAATATGAGAACTTCTTAGAGATTTTGTTATGTTAAGTAAATGAAGCATATCTAATAAGATCAGGATTAGATCAGGATTAGTTTACTGCCTTTAAAATATAGTTCAGTTAAGAGTAAATCTTTAGCACAGCCTTACACATATGAATATGTGTAGTGTGTTATAGTGCTTAGAAGTTAGGACTACACCCTGGGAGACCAGGGTCCAAATCCCCACAAAGCCATAAAGCTCGCTGGGTGACCTTGGGCCAGTCACTGCCTCTCAGCCTCAGAGGAAGGCAATGGTAAACCACCTCTGAATACCGCTTACCATGAAAACCCTATTCATAGGGTCACTATAAGTCAGGATTGACTTGAAGGCAGTCAGACCAAACTCCAAAAAATATTTAAAAGCATCCTGAAAAACAACTTATGCAAAAAAAGAGTAGTACAGAAGTATTTTAACGTGGTAAATTAAATAAAGGTGCACAGCAGATTTAGCAAGAATCCGGGTAGTCATAAGCCATAGAAAATGTCTCCTCTCCTTGGGGCTAGTATAAGTGATAGATATAGCAGCTCTGCCTGTACTATAAAAATGTAGAAACCCTGCCTCCTCTTTTATTTGTGTACAATATTTTTAAAGCCTGTTTTTATTTTTTTATTTATATACAAGGATATCCTACCCTATTCTGAAGGCTCAGGGCAGATTAAAAATCACTACAGTAGCACTCTCCCCTGCTCACACACTTTCCTTCACAATGTCATCCATAAACTTCTTATATATATTCAAAATAACCTTCTATAGGATATAAATACTAAGGGGCAAACTAAAAAGTGGTAGTACACTCCAAATATTTATCTCACATTTTCATAACATGAATAGACCGTATACTTTTTAAAAAGTTGATTATATTTCTGTACAAAAGCCATTTACTTTCAACACAACTCTGCAAAAAGGAAACTGTGAAAGGCAAATAGAGTACAAGACTTCAAAGCCAAGTCCTTTCAAAGATACTCATACAAATATGTTTCCTTACACCTGCTGGTATTTAACTTATACTTGCATGTGCAAAATGTTTCAGGTACAACTAAAGTGCTGTTTTTATTACTAAAGCAGGCTACATGGATGTCAACATGAAAAAATATTGCTATTTAGATTTGTGCTCTTTTGAAAATGGATTATAAACACTTGTATTTCACAATGGAGGATCTCAAAGGCCACAATCCTGGTTAGTTGAAAAGAGCTGGATTAAGTGTCCACGCTTTGAAACTGGACTTTAGCAAGACAGCATGGCAATGGCAAGGCTTTATAAAAAAATCTTCCACAATTTGCATCACATAACATATGTGAAGAACTCCTAAATTAGAATGAACAATTTCAGTTTCTAGAGACAGAAGAGACAGATTGCAACCACAACCCCTTTAATCATTCAGCCATTTATACTCTCTTCCTTTGACCATTTCATATACCAAAATACCTGCTCACGAGGCTTCTTATCTGAACATTTAAAAGGCAGAATAGAAAAGTCCTGCAAAAAAAAATTTTTTCCAAGCCACAAAATAATGTATGACAGTATTAAAAATCCCTCTTTACAATCTCCCACTCCCCAAAATACGACATAACTCATTCATTTTAATTAGTGGAGTTAGCTGATTCAGTGGGGTGGCCAATCTGGTGACCTCCAGGTGTTGCTGAACCTGTGGCCCTCCATGTCTCTGGACTACAGCTCCCATCATCCCTGATCACTGCTGGTCATGTTGTCTAGGACTACTGGAAGCTGCAGTCCAACAATATCTGGAGAGCAGATAGCTACCTTTGAAATCATGTTATCAAAGTACCACCATTTACATTCTTTTAATTTGATATCTGATTTGATAGTTGAAGCTAAAGTTATACATGGACCACACTTTAAACCTACATGACACCAATACAAGGGTAAACTCTAGAAGCAGAGGGAGAAGTTCAGCTGGGAAGAGAAAGACGGAGTTTCTGTTAGTAATTATGAAGCTGTTTCCAGTCCAGATGACTGGTGGAATTGCTGAGTCAGTTCTTTCCCTATCACAGGCTAGAGACAGATACATAAAGGTTCAGGACACAGGAATTGTCAGATAACGCTATAGAGGTAGCAGAGGCAAGCACCCTTCTTTCTGCATCTCCTATTCAGTGACCAGCCAGTCTTCCTACACAGATATGTAAAAAAAGTCAAGGAGCAAGATTAGGGCAAGCCATTCAGCACCCACCTGAGCTTACATTACAATGAGATAAAACTGTGCAACACCCGCCCTCCCGTTTCAACAGCTGGCGGGCCAAAAGTGAGTTGCCACATTTATAACCAACAATCCCTGTGGATCAAAAGCAACAGGACTGGAAGATGCTCCTCCCTCAACTCACTGCCAGGTGCCAGCCAATGAATCACCACAGAACATTCAATACAGAATGCACTTTTGCCAAACTTAAATTAGAACAAGGCTTTCAAACCTTCCGCAGCCAGCTTTTAATCAGTGAAGTTTTCTACAACTTTATTCACTAGCATGATTTCTGCAAACAGTGCATTCCCTTTTGTTCTGCTATAAGGGCAAATGAGATAACTAATATCCTTACAAGCTGGATCCATTGAGCAGATGTATCCACAGTGGGGCAAGGTAAGTACACTTGCTATTGAGGAGCCCCATCTCTGAAACACAACAGTATCACAGGAATTTTACTCAATGATGCAAGTTTTCCAGAAAAAATCTGAATCAGAAAATTTTCCACTATCCCAAATAGGTATGAAATCTAATTTAGCATGTTGAACTTAAACAAAACTAAAGAGGATGCCATGTTGTTACTTTTGCTTGTTTTATAAATATTTGAATTATCCCTCAGAAGTCAAAACTAGTATTTTAACTGAAATATTTGAGTAGAAGAAGGGGGGAGGCAATAAAACACTCTTAGTGTGGATTCAACATTCAAAAGACTCTCCAGCTGTTACTTGGTAATCACTTTTACTGAACACCATAGTGCACACTTCTGCTGGACTGTTTAAACTGAAAGGAATGAAGACTGTTAATATACTAATATTAACATGCCTGAAGAGCGCTCTCTCTCTCTCTCTCTCTCTCTCTCTCTCTCTCTCACACACACACACACACACACACACACACACGGGATAGTCACCTAAAAAAGGTTAAATATGAAATCAGTGTTGTATTAAGTCAAATTGGGGAAACAAAAACATTTTATTTTGTTGTGTTCATTAAGTCATCAAATAATTTTATGAAACAATGAATTTCTAAAAATAGATGGAAAATTTTCCACCCCACATCACTAGGTTTACTGTCAGATTCCACTCACTTTGGGCGGTGAATCCTATCCCCCCCTCTATTTGTACCTGTTACACCATTCAGTGTGGGCAGGGCTTCAGATGAAAGGGATATGGCTATACCTTTTTAGGTAAGCAAGGTTGTCTTTTGGCAGAAGCTTGGGCTGCACACAGGCAGAGGCTACATTCTATGAAGAGAGAGCCCCTGCCATAGTTTTGACTGTAACTTTGTAGCTATACTGTGACTATATTTCCTACCCATTCTCTCTCCCCCCCGCCTTTATTCTTCTGAAATAAATTCCCTTTTCATCACCTCTCAAATTACACCCTGTCTGGCTTGGCCTCGAATTCACTTTTAAACATATGGACACAATTTCTTTCCAGAAGCAAAAAATAGTTGCCAGGAATGGGCAGATATGCATGATGACTAAAGCTTCAAACAGTGCTTGCCACAATCAAATGAATAATCTGGCCGGGTGAAACAATAAGGAATACAATATCAGTCTGAATGTTGCACACAGGGACACATCCTTTTGTGGGAGCACTGTACAAATTTAAATTCATGCCAGGGGCAGCATGGTCCTGTGACGCATCATAAGGTGGAACGGCAAACAAGTCAAAAGGGAATTGGGTCCAGACATCTCCAGCAGCAAACAAAAGGCCTTACCCAATAACCCTACCGATCACTCCCTTACACTGAGGTGGTATGTTGCAGGGGCTAAGAGACAGAGCTGTGAACCAGGAATCCACAGTTTTAATCTTACCTCTGTCATGCACTCACTAGGTGGCCTTCGGGAAGCTACTCTGTTTCAGCCCTGCAATATGGGGGCAATGCCCCAAATAGGAAGCTCCCTTATACAAAGTCAGACTATTTAGCTCAATATTGTCTACATTGATTGGTAGCAGCTCCCCAGGGTATCAGACAGAGGTTTCTCCCAGTCTTACCCGGAGATGCCGAGAATTGAATTCGGGATCTTCTGCATGCATAGCGGATGCTCTATCACAGAGCTACTATATGGCCCTTTCCCTTCCCTTGTAAAGATTACAATGTAGCATACGTGAAGCATTCTGAACATTCCAGAGCTTTCTATAAATGCCAGTTCTTATCATCGCTATCAGTTTTTTGTGACTAAGTCATAGAGTAGACCTACTGAACTCAATGGACTTGATTAACTTGAGGGGGCCCTCTTGGTACTTCTACAGCCCTCAGAGATTTGGGGTAGTGGTGGCCCAGGAAAGGGCATACTCTGTGGCAGCCTCTAAGTTGTGGAATTCCCTCCCCACAGAATGGGGGAGGAATGAAAATGTGTCTGGCACTTTCATTATGTCATTTCAGTTGCATGCTGATATAATACATATATTAGGACCCACGCAATTCTTGTGACTATAATTTATTTTAAACTGTTTTAGCATTGTATTTTAAATTGCTATGACTCAACCAGAGACCTGATGGTAAAGGGTGGGTGATAAATCAAATAAATAATGACAACAACAATAAAGCTGATCAATTTCGATGGCTCTACTATATGAGTTCGTTGGATACAGCCCATTTATTGTTATTGTTATTGTTATTATACTGCATTTTCACAAATACACATTTGGTCAAAGTGATTCACACAAACAGTCCAAATGCCGTAGCACAACAACACATAATAAAAAGTATAATCACTACATTAAGGAAAAAAATACATCAAAGTATAAATGAGCATAAAGCTCAACAATAAAGCCAAAGCAAAAATATTTAAAAACTAATGCGCAAGCTGATACAAAATCCTCTTCTTCCCCTGACCCTTATTGCTCAACCTAAAGGGCCAGAAAGTCTTCTGAAAGAAGCTGCATTTGAAGGCTTCCAGGGCTGGAGGGTGGGGCAAGTCAGGTGGAAACAGCCCTCCCCCGATGACAAACAGAGTCTCTCTCCCCTCAAGAAGGCACATACTCCTAACTTTCTTGCATATATTGGTATGGATCCAGAGATATGCCAACATAAAACATTCTGGCAGTGGCACTATTCTGCAAACTGTTACAAAAGAGCTAACAGGAAAACATCTCCACACAACGTGAACTTGGTGCAAGCACACATTTTGAGATGCTGTATAGTGCTTTGTGCAAACAGACATTGTACAGTACCTGTACACAACACTAGACATCATTCTGTGCTAACAGAAGCCTTTATTTATCTTTTCTCATCCAAGCATCTTGAATCAAGTCTGGTGAAGCCCTTCTGCTTGCAGAAGGGTACCTCATCTGGATCCAACCAAATGCAATGCATGGAAAAGCAAAGAAGGTGTGAGTGCTTCATTCTGATATTGATGGTTCAGATTCAACCTTCCACTGGTCTCAGGGAGGCATTTGAGCTTCCCTTGAGGCTTTGCCTGAGCAAAATAGGAATGTGAGTACAGGGCCACCTTAAGTTGCCACGGTTTTACAGGGAGGATTTGACTAAAAAGGCTAACAGGATCTCAAGCCGTGCAGCATGGAAAGGAGGCAGAAAGCTGATAACAATCAAACTTTTTTATCCTGTTAAAACTCCTTCCTTGGGCGTTTGCCACGGCCTCCAGTTGAAGCTTCCACAAAAGCAATTTCACAGCCAAAGTTAAGAACGTCGGCTTTGGTCAGAGTTTTGTTTCCATACAGTTCTATCCAGTTCTACTGGTGGGAATAGGCTCTAGATCGCCATGGACATATGGAGTTTGGAAAACATAGTTCTGCTTATAAAAGCTACTTTCTGAAAGCTTTGGCAGATGCTGCATATAGCTAATCTAGACAACTCATTTTTTTTTTCAGTTTCTCTCTTTCGGGGTCTCCATGTTTCCATTTCCTCTCCAGCCCACTCTTCATCCTTACAGCATTTTGCACAGTTGCTTGCACTTGTAGAAAAGTGCACAGCCTTTTATTTCTCCGCATCTTGTTGAAAGATAGTTATGTATTTGGCATGTTCATGATGTACAAAAAGTATACACACCAATGATCATATTATAGGCTAAACCTAATTTGAGGTCCTGGTTAAAAAACTTATATTAAACTACAATTTCCCATTTCGGATGTAATACCTAACTGTTTTTTAATTAAACCAGGATGTAAGTATCAAGGAAGAGAGAGCAAGGGGAGAGGCAATAGTGGAACACATGATTTCATCTCTTATCCCCAGCTACTGAACTAATGTTTAACAAGCCCAGAGTTGAGCATCTGAACCAGGGCAGAGGCAAACCCCCCACACACACACCAAAAAAAGAGAAAAAACCACTTCTGCAGCTTGACATGATTTCTCCTTCCTCAAATTAATGTTGCAATATCAATTATCTTAAAGGGAATCTATGTACAAACTAAGTACCTTCTTTTCACCTTCCATCTGGTCCTCTACAATTCTCAAAGTTCTTACATTGCTGTAAAACTTACAGCAATTCAAAATCTCTTACAATTGTGGAGGTTCACAAGCAACTTTTGTTAAATTCTATCTCGTCATCAGAACCTAAATACTAAGGGATCCGAATGGCATCTGGTTGGTATGAATGATAATCTTTACAGTTTCTGAACCTCTGGCTGAAAAAGGCCAGAGAAACACATGCAGCATAAGTTATATTTCTCAAACCATATCCCTTACCTGATCAATATCCTATCATATCATCATAATTTCCTGGTCTGTAAAGTCTCCTGGTACTGTCAGGAAAGATGTCAGTTTGTGAGTGTATATGTGAGGGGGTGAGGGAGACAGAACAATTGTGAAAAATGCAGGACAACTCTGGCCAGTACACAACTGTTTTTTTTCTGAAGGGGAAAAAAAACTTCAAGTCCCTAACATGACAACTCAGCCACATTCACAACTGGAAGATATCAATGATTATAGATAGTGATATTATGTATAGTCAGTAGGACATTTTTAAAATTATTTAATTTCTACTGCACAGAAAGAGATACAAGCCATGACCATTTCTCAAGATTCAGGAGGTTGTTCTTCCCTTAAGATGTATTATATCTTGATTCATGCTCACACAGAGCTTTCAAACAGTTTGTATTTGGGGCTTCTAAAGAGCTCTGGGTAACAGAGGGCATTAGATTGTTTAAGTGTTTGAAGTACTATCCACTGCATTTCCCAAATGCTACAGCCATCTGGGTGTAAAGAAAAACTGTGGCATTAGGCAACATAGCCCTCAACATAACCAACAAATCAAAACTATGCTGATCTGAGCTGTTAAGTAGATGAGCAGTTCTTAGGATTCACAGAGACAACTTACCAACAGTCTTAAAGAGCGAAATCTAGTTGAATGTCAACTGTGCAAGAGACCACCTATCGGACCAAGTCTCTCCCACCAACTAAATCAAAGGAGGCTGACTTGGATCTACAGACTGCGGCACTACCTGGAAACAACTAGAGGCAGACTCTAAACTCCCTGCAAGATCACAAAAATGTAACTCACACTTGAACAGCACAGGCTGTTCTAGGAGTGGTGCAACACCACACAAGAGCAGCTCCTGTTGAAGTAAATATTTAAGACACAAATCCCCACCTTGTAGTGCTGACTATTAATAATACCCCCATCCCCATAACTCAAATAGTACTGCTGCTCAGTCTTATAAAATTAACAGTTGTAATACATGAAGTGAGAAAAGGAATGATTCCTGTACAGAAACATTTTTCTGGTAGGTTTTGGAGAACCATTTTAAATCTGAAGAACAAAGTCTGTGCTAATGGATTCAGAGGTAATCCCACATGGAAACTAAATCTTCATTTAAAAAACAGAGGGAAAGGTGAGAGAACTCATTGGGCAAAACAAAAACACCACAGCCAAGGTCATTTGGTCATGACAGAAAGATATTCTCTGTGTTGAATCGAAAATAACTCCTTCATTCCTATCAAAAGCCTCAAGTCTGAATGTGTTATAGGTTTACGAAGAATGCTAGAGGCAGCTGGATGGAGAGTATTACTGGAAACATTGCTTCAGACGTAAGAAACCACAATGTATAATGTTACCAATCAGAGCTTCCCAGAAAGCAGCATATTTGGAACAGACAGCAGGAGCCAAATCCCCACACTGGTAATGAAATTCAAGTGCTAGCATGCTATTGTGAGTGGGATGCGGGGAAAGCAAACTATAAGGGGGGGGTGCGGGCGAGAGAGAAAGAGGCCATTTGAAAAAGTAACTGACAGCTCACATGCTCAACCTGGGCCTGAAGGTGTATTATATGACACCCTGTCTCCCATTGCCAGCCGTCTCCCAAGTTTCTTGCTTGGGAGGAGTCAAAGGAGCATCCAACAAGGTCAGTTCTGGTGTACCTAAGCTCTTCTGTTTCTCCCTTCACTCTTGAATTTTCAATCAATTTGTTCTCAGAAACATAAGAGATTGCTCTATTGGCTTGAATAAAGGGAGATTTAGGAGGCTGCAGGGACAAAAAAGTCATTGATAGCGGCTGAGGTTTTGTTCCAGCTTAGGGTTTGCCCCTGTTGTGCTGCCAAAGCATTCAGGTCAATCTGAGACCTCTGCAGAGATTCTGCAAGGTTAGATTGGGTTTACTGATTTTGGTGCATGCAGATCATACACACTAACAAATCTAGTTGCATGCTTAATCTTCAACTGCCAAAGCTCCTATGACCCCTGGATGACAAACTTTCCTGGTGATGCAAAGCATTTATAAGCCAGAAAAGCTGGTAATTATACAGCCACAAGAGTGGCTGTATACTATAGCCAGCATGGATTTTTCACATTCCGCAATGTTAAATGGAAAATACCCCCGCATGCCATTCTGATGCTTCCCATAAGCTCATTTCAAAACAAAACCTTACAAAACTTATAGTCCTGAACTCAGAAACGCTTGCTTAACAACCCTGTCAATTGTCATGGCGATACACAAAACAGTCAGAGAGAATCGAGAGTTCAAAGTCTAAAAAGAGAGAGAAAAACCTCAGAGCCCTTTTGGCCGTTTTTCTCAAGAGTTCTCATAATCTGTTGAAATTCATTAAAAATCAGCCATGTTCACAGAGTACCTGTAATCCTAATACTGACCTTGCCCCATACTCTGACCTTCATCTACTGCAGTTTAAAAGTTAAAAAAATGCCTGGTTGATTTTTAATTAATTTAAGAAATTTTGGCTGGAAGCCTATTATAACGCGGGGCATGCTCACTAAGGACCAACTGTCAGTGTTCTAAAAGCCTCACAGCTGCTGGGCTTGGCTAATAAGAGGGCCACACCCACACCAGACTTGATTTCACTTGAGACAGTCATGACTTCCCTCAAAGAATCCTGGGAAGTGTAGTTTGTGAAGGGTGCTGAGAGGAGACTCCTATTCCCCTGAGAGAATGGTTTAACCATCAGCAACTCTGATTAAAGGTCTGTGAGAGAAACAGGGCGTCTCCTAGCAACTCTCAGCACCCTTCACTAACTACACTTCCCAGGATTCTTTGAGAGAAGCCATGATTGGCTTTGAGAGAAGCCATGATAAATTCTTTTAAATTGTTTTTAAAAGATGTGTTTTTAAATTTGTATATTTGTTTTTAATGTTTTTAGTTAGTTTAAACCGCCCAGAGAGCTTCGGCTATGGGGCGGTATATAAATACACTAAATGAATAGATAAATAAATAATGATTGTCCAAAGTGTAATAGAGGCCTGGTGTGGATGTGGCCAGGGACAGCTTTGTTTTAAATTTGGGTGGGAGGTAGGGTTGCCAGGTTCAGGGCCTGAGACTGATCCTGTATCTTTAGGAGAAGAGAAAGTCAGCCAAGTGCAGGTGTTCTTGCAACATTGTAATGGGAAAAACCACAAGGTAGAATTCTCCCTTCCCCCAGTACAACTTTGAAAGATACAGAAGACATCTTGGTTACCAGGCCCAGCCTGGTCAGTTTTACCTATCCTAATCATGATTGCATAGGAGTATATCCGATTCAACTCAATATCATACAAATGATCAGACCTACCTTTTCCCTCCTTCCCCTTTCCTCTCCCTTTCTCCTCCCCTGCCCTCTTCCTTCTGCCTCCTCCCCTGTCCACTTCAGGCTTCCCTCCCCATGGTCAGTTTTACCTATCCTAAGCATGATTGCATGGGAGTAAATCCCACTGAACTCAATAAACATGCAAATGACCACATCTGTCCTTCTTCTCCCCTCCCCCTCTTGCCTGCTCCCATCCCAGTCCTCCCCTCTGCCTTTCCACCCCTCCCTCCTCCTCCTCCTCCCTTCCCCATCCCCTGTGGTCAGTTTCACCTATCCTAAGCATGATTGCCGTGTGTGTGTGTGTGTGTGTGTGTGTGTGTGTGTGTGTGTGTGTGTGTGTGTGTAAATCCCACTTAACTCAATAAGCATGCAAATGATCAATCCATTCTCAGCAAACTTACCTCCCAGATTAAAAAGCAAGGAAATTCACTAATACGCAAAAAACCTTGCGGTTTAAGAATGTACCTATAGCCCACAGATATTTCTACCCAACTTTAAAAAGCAGGGAAATTGGGCAGCTATAGTGAATGCACCAGGGGAGCAGGAGACCTGAACTCCTCTCTGAGATATTGTACTGCCCTACAAATTTGTCAAAATGCAAACACCATTTGGGCTGGTCTTTCACAGTCCAATCCACTTGCTGTGTAGCTTGGAAGAATTTGGTAACATGTGCCTCTGAGCATATGGTGGGTGGTGGCAACAGGGCCGGCTCCAGGAATTTATTTATTTATTTATTTATTTAATTACATTTCTAGACCGCCCTATAGCAAAAAGCTCTCAGGGCGGTGTACAACAAATTAGCCTGCCCTGGGCCCCTCTGCTTCCCTTCCACGATCCCGTGGATCACAAGACGAGCTTCCGAACCGCCCGCCATCCCCGCCATCCCCAGCGCTTCACCTACCTTTCTCTGCTGTTCGTGCAGGGTTGCCATCAATAAAGATGTCGGCCGAGGTTTCCGTAAGGGACTGAAGCCTTTGCCGCCATCTTGGTTGATGGCATGCAGCGCGCACATTGCTGCCATCAACCAAGATGGCGGCAGAGGCTTCAGTCCCTTACGGAAACCTCGGCCAACATCTTTATTGATGGCAACCCTGCGCGAACAGCAGAGAAAGGTAGGTGAAGCGCTGGGGATGGCAGGGGATGGCGGGCGGTTCGGAAGCTCGTCTTGCGATCCGCGGGATTGCGGAAGGGGAGCGGAGGGCCTCCCAGGGGCTCCTAGAACTGCGGGGCCCTCGGGCCAGTGCCCAACCTGGCTGCCCTTTGGAACCAGCCCTGGGTGGCAACACCTGTAATCAGCCCAAATAATAGCAAGAAGATATGTCCTGTGCTGATCTTGTTTTAGCCAGGAGGAAGCAACATTATTAAGACAGTTGATATAGTTCAGATGGTCACTTTAAATATGTCTGATTTACTTTGCAATTTTAGTGAAGTTTCCTATAGGAAATCATTTTCTTTTGCTTTTGTTTCTATGAATATGTGAAGTACAGCAACACTTTGCAAAATTTATACTAAAAAAACTCCAAACATAATTGTGGAATAATGGCACTGACTTCTGCAGAATAGTCTCCAGTGGACCTCAGAAGTATCTCAATTTGCACAAGATAAGACAGTGGAAGGTGAAATATATTCTAGCAAAATTCTAGATGTGCTCTATGTTTTAACTGATCGTGAACACCTTGCCTTAAATAAGTGGTTTAAACATAGGAGGCTGAAAACATGCATCCTCTTTTTTCCAACAGCTAGAGTCATTGCAGAAGTAGCAACATATTGTGATCCGTCTGATTTTACATCAAACTGCAGTTTCAGATTCAACTGTTAATGCACCCAAAATAGAAATAGAACATAACCTCCAATATAAAACACAAAAGGCTGTCTTCACCATCAAATGACAATGACCAATAAAAAGGCTTTGAAATTAATAAAAATACATTTGACACAGATTTCTAGGATGAATAAGGAGGGGGAAAATTTTCTAGTTTAGATTCTCTGTAGAAACATTAGTAACACAGGAAAAAAGCAAAGTAAGAAGAACACCAACAAACATACAAAAATATAAATTCTCCATCTTTGGAGATGGCAAGTGTTGCCACCACTCACCATATGCTCAGAGGCACATGTTACCAAATTCTTCCAAGCTACACAGCAAGTGGATTGGACTGTGAAAGACCAACCCAAATGGTGTTTGCATTTTGACAACTTTGTAGGGCAGTACAATATCTCAGAGAGGAGTTTAGGTCTCCTGCTCCCCTGGTGCATTCACTATAGCTGCCCAATTTCCCTGCTTTTTAAAAGTTGGGTAGAAATATCTGTGGGCTATAGGTACATTCTTAAACCGCAAGGTTTTTTGCATATTAGTGAATACTTCTCCAGCTCAAATTAAAATCCAATCTAGAGAATAATTCAGGGGTTTGTAAAGGTTCTCTTCCCTTTGGGATGGACTTGTAAAAGCCACCAGTGTTCTGCTCAGCTTCAGAGAACTTCACCAACATCCCTACTTTGCAGTGCAAACATATTTCACAAAAAAGAAGGCTTTGCTTCTGGAAGAAAAGGGAAGGCATTTATAGCAAGCAAATTGTATCAGCCAGGGCAACCTTTCTGGAAGTGAACCTTCCTCTGCCTTCCAAAAATAGATTGCAATGCTTCAGAAATAAAATGCAGCCAAACTGTAATTCCTGTTTTTCCAAGTCTTGGATGCTGGCAGTTAGGTCTGATGCTGTGCTCCTCCCATCCCATTCTGCTGGCATGAAAAATCGCACAGCAAACTCTTTTTCTTTGCATTCATGCCAGAGTTAGTCTTGTTTTGCTGATACCACAATCCATGGAACAGCTGGAACCATAATGCATCTCCTGGAAGTAACCATGATGGTTACTAAATTGCAATTATGCCCACATATAAAGAAAGGCACTCAGCTGCAAAATCAAATCTTTTAAAGGGCTTTACCAGACACTGAGCCCTAAAGACCTTTTAACTTCAAGCACCATAAGAATGTGTGAAATTTTGTGATGCTATATTGGAAGGGGGAGTGACAATGTGAAAATCTTAGGGTTTCGATTCACTACCTCTTTCCTAAATCTCAAACCCAATCTCTCACTGGGTTTGTCTTTTTAAAAGCTTTTGTGTTTTCAGTCCCAGAAGGTGCAATATTTCCCCTGTCAACCTTCTGCTAATCTTCTAACTCCCAAGTTAGCAAGAAGAGGACAGGCAGGGGAATCAGAGGATACTGACATTTTAAAGAATGGATCTGGAAAACAGCACAGCTACTGAAACTTGTTATGCAGAAATGTTTAATTTCTACCTATATTATATTTTTGTAAGCATCATGCTGCACAGGCACAGAAGCACTGAGTAGCATGACACTTACAGGTGAGGTGGTGAGTGGGCCTGGACTGGTGGCGGTGAGGCCCAGAAAAATGGTGGCAGGCCTGTAGTGGCAGCAAGACCCAGAGCAGCAGAGGTGGGCCTGCAGCAGTGGTCAGGCCCAGAGCTTGGTTTCACCAGGTGGATAGGAGGCCAGTCAGGGGAGGGGAGTTCTGGCAGCCCCTGGGGTGTGAGTGTGGGAGAAGGGGGAGGGGAGTTCTGGCAGCCCCTGGGGTGGTGGTGTGAGGGGAGGAGGAGAGGGAAGTTCTGGTGGTCCCTGGGGTGGTAGTGGGGGGGGGGGGGAGGGGAGTCCTGGCAGCCCCGGGGTGGTAGTGGGGAGAAGAGAAGGGGAAGGGGATTCTGGCGACACCTGAGTGGAATGGTAGAGAGCTTTAGTGAACCAGGGGGAAGGGAGTTTTGGTGATCTGGAGGGAAGGGAGGTTGGCAACAGTAGGTGAGCAAAGCAAGCAGGGGCAGAGCCCCTAGTATTTATACATTTAAGGAATTTCAGGGCAAGCCCTCCCAAGTCAGCTTAAGCATAAGGAAATTTAACCACACATAAAAGCAGTCCAGTTCTAAACTAAGAACAGCAGTCAAAAAACCCAGCATGCAACACCTCACTAAAATGAGATCTGCAACATAAATGCTTTTAAGTTCCATTTTAAAAAAGAGCCATGCATACCACTCTCAGGAGAGAGTTCCAAAGAAGTGGAGCCACTACTCAGAAAACCCCACCCTTGACAGCGGACTTGAGAGCAAGGCATGGGTAGGCTCATACAGGTGCAAGTGGTTCTTCAAATAACCTGCCAAAATATTTAGAAAAGGTCAAAACCAGTGCTTTAATTTGAACAGTCTAGTTTGGATAACCAAAGCCTGCATAACTGAGGCAAGATCTGCTTTTTCCAAGATCAGCTGGTTGGGCAATCCAACCCCTAGCTGGTCAAAGGCACTCCTAGCCACCAAGGCCATCTGTCCTTCCATATACAGTCTGTGGATTCTTCTGAGCTCAGCACTATAAGCGTGGTCTTTCAATAGAGTGCAACCCTGACAAAATGATTGCTAGCCTCCATCAAGAACAGCAGGTTTCCCAACACACAGAACTACCTTCATATCTGGATTAAGCTTCAGCTTTTTTGCCTTCTTATATCACAAAACTGCCTTCGGACATCTGTTCAGGATTTCCACCATTTTCCTGGGACTAGCAGATGAAAGAGTACAAGCGTTGCATGCAATCTGCATACCAAAGACACTATAGCCCAACTCTCTGGATGACTTCTTCCAGCAGCTTCACATAGATGTTAAAAGCATCGGGGACAAGATGGAACCTTTGAGGCACCCTAAAGACCAATGGTCATAACGTGAAAAGAGAAGTCCCACAGCACCACCTTCTGAATTTGTCCCTCTAGAAAATATCAAAGTCACCATCTCACTGTGCCTCCAAGTTACATCTCAGAGAGACAGCCCAGAAGGGCACCATACCTGATGGTGGTAAAAGCTGTCGAGGACTCCAGGAGAACCAACAAGCCTTAACTCTTCCCTGTAAGTCACCCATCAGGATAACCAAGATTGTTTCTACTTCAAAACCAGGCCAGAAACTAGACTGGAATGGATCCAAAGAGCAGTATCATCCAAGACTGGCTAGGAGTGCTTTTCTTCTTTTTTCCAAATACATATATTAAAAGGCTACAGTCACACTGATCCTACTTGAATGAAATATAGCAGGAAGTCTTCAGGTTTAAAGGTAACCGGGAGGAGTTATTGCTGGTTTTCAAATTAAAAACGGTATAAACATGAGGAGAGAGAGTGCATCTCCACATCACATCAAACTGGAGTCACAGGCACTAGGCAATGATCTTTGTGATACTCTCGCAATTACATACCAGACTGAACTTTGCACAGATGACTAAATCCAGGGTGGGCAGATCAGCAATAGCAAATCGCAGCTTGGGCTGGGGGAAAAGGAACAGCGCCACAACAGAAGTGACATCTTGTGAAAAAGGCACCCGGGCCCTCTGCAGAGAGTCATAACAACACAAGAACTACTGCATATAACTTATATAAAACCCAAACATATAAACTGCAGGAAAGGTTCAAATGGGAAGATGACCTTCCAATTGTAAACACCTCAGGTGATTTTAAAACTACAGTAATCAGCTGCTCTACCATGTACTCAATTATTTTGCCAGCAATTGGCTATAGCAGGGGTACCCAAACTGTGGTCATTGACCTTCATTCAGGTAGTCCACAGCACATCTATGAATTTGTGGTTGAAGATGGAAATTGACACATCCATCACACTGAATATTCATATTGATTTTTAATTGATTGTTATTGCTTCTTTTATTTCTTACGTTGTATTTTATTGTATTACAATTTGAATTTTATAGAATTAGAATTGCTACAACAAGCAGACAAATCTGACTATTTGTCATGTTGGTTGGGGCTGATGGGAATTGTAGTTTAACAATATCTGAAGGGCCAAAGGTTCCCCAGCCCTGGCACAGGCAATGGTTAGGACACCATATGAGATCTATTTATATTGTTTAATTGCTTACCTAATCAAGAAATGGCTGAGGTGCTTTCAAAGGCATGCAGATGGGTTATGCTATTTGGGAAACATCACAAAGAATCACAACCCAAAGTGACAATTGTGGAAGCTATAGACTCAAAATAAGTAAATATTAAAAACACAATAGATTTCACCAACTGTGGCGCACCCATACATAATAACCAGTATGATTCAAAAACAAAAGTTTCAGTTCAATTTTGTCAGAAAGGTGGAACACCTAGGCTATCAGTTTTGTTTTGTTTTTTAAAAAGACTGATGTCAAGAAATCCTTTTGCCATACCTATAAGCCCTACTCAGTTCTGTCCAAGGTCTGTTTGCTTGCAATATCAGAAGAAGCATGTGGAAAACAGATAAAACCAGGTCATGAATATTACTCCCCAAGAGGCCAAGTCATTTGGATGCTTCTCCTGCTAAGAAGTCTATATCATGATTAATACATTTATACTTTTGCACTGGATTTCTCAATAAAACCATTATAAAAGTGAGTGTCAAAGCGTGCTTCTGTTAATTTTGAATACATCCATTATACTGACATACTGCAAATCTAACATTTACCTTTACCCTGTCTCTCCTTCTTGCCTAATATTATGACAGCTTAATGAATGGAACAAAGTCAAATGGAAGAGAAAAGTAGGAAAGGGTCGGGGAAATTATCAGAGGCTACAGCAGGTGACTAATACAGCAAGGCTTAATCAGCTCCAAAACATTTAATAAAAAGGACAACTCTCCTTTCTTTTGGGTCATAGATCATAATAACTCTGAGTTATAAACCCAGATGACACAAGGGACTGACCCTTGTCATTGAATATGGATCCTACCACCTCCCATGTTGTCGATTGCTTAAGTACTCACATCACCTGAACATTGCTATACCTTTGCGTACTGTTCCCCACATGAACAAAGGGCACAAGCCCGCAAGTAGATGCACTTATGCTCAATTCACCTACTACTTATTAAATTCCCCAAACACATATTAATTAATCCCGTTCTTTCTTCCTAGCCCACACAAAACTCTTAGTTGAGCTTCACTTTAATGTAGGATAACTTCTAGGCAACCTGTTTAATGAGTATTCAGCCCAATTGGTTTTTGGAGAAATTAGATTATGATGGCTGTTTAGCAAGCATCGATCCTGATTTGTTTGTGGGGAGGTCAGGCAACATTGCATCCAAGCAAATATTATCCTGCAGTTTCCAATGTATTTCTTCCTCACTATCCTTATCTCAAAAAGTCAATTCTTTGGGGGAAGCAGGTTTGTTTTGCAAGAGGTCCCAATCAGCTTTAATTATGCAGCCTGAAATTGCTGGGATGTGATTGAATCCTGCCCAAAAATAGTGATAGTCTGAAAGCATCCTATTACACAAAGAGGGTAGGGGTAGATTAGAGCTAACATCCCATATGCAGATCTGTGTTTTTCACCTTACAAACCTGGCAGAAAGGGGATGATCCTTTGTTTGGGGTCCTTCTGTCCTCCTTCCATTGGAAATTTGTCCAACATTTGCATCTTTAAAAATAGAGAGAAAGAGAGAAAATTAAAATAGCCACAAAAGAAATACCTAACACATGTAAAACTTCCCACATTAAAAAGAATTGGAGAAATGAGGGGAACTGCAGACAATATCATTTAAACCTAATGACAACCAGGGAAGAAAACAAAACATGAAATGGAGGGGGGGGAATCCACAACAGGCCAGAATATTAATGTCCTAGTAATTTTTTGGAGTTGATAATAAGCTCCTCTGCAATATCAGTATTATTGGTTACTTTCTTTATTTCACAAAGGGTTCAACGAGCATGCTCACTTAAGTCACTATGACGACTGATAAGTTAGCTCTGGTGAGTATGAGAAGCCCAAGGCTTCCTCACAACAATTATGCCAGAAAGGGGGGGCTATCCCCAGCCCTCCCCTACTTTAAAGATGGTTTGTTTACAATCTATACTTGACAGGTACAAGCAGAGAACCAAACCAAACCTTTCAAACATGGGGCTTACTGTGTTGGTTTTACGGATTAAAATGGTAGCGCTTCTGTTCTGATTTCTAAAATTCCTTTCACACTGCAGTACCTATTGCATTAAGGAACAGTAGCTTTTTCAGCCAATATACTGGCATTTCACACAGCTGCAATGAAAGTCTTGTTTTTGTCCCTCACTTATTATACTCATGCACAGTGTAGTTCCCCACTGTGTAGGAGGTCTAAGAGCTCATTCTCTCGCCATGCAACCCTCACCTTTTAGCATCTGACTTTTTTTTTAGTTGTACAGAGATGGGGGGGTTGTGGAACAATTTTCATCAGGTGAAAAAAATCCAGCACACCTAAAAGGCAGGAGTGCACTGCATGCTGGGATGCCTGTCACGTGAGTGGATCCAGCTAGAGAAAAAAACACCACGATTTTCCATGTTTCCAAGTTTGCAAACAGATTTTTTCTGGTATTATATATAACGAAAATTAGCACTAAACTTGCACTATATTCTACAAGATTTCCAGAACTAGCTTGTACGTTGTGTGAAAGATCAAATATAATGCACACATTACCAGGTAAGAAATCATCAGAATAACAGAATGAAGTGCAGTGTGAAAGCAGCCCTTATCTCAGACCGTGTCCTCTGATATAACTACATACACCTGGCAGGAGCCAGGATGCTAACAGCAGTGTCAAGTTCCCAGGCTCTCTGTTCGTATACATTTTTGCTTAAATATCGTTACTACATTTTACATATAGTAATTTTACATGTAATAAGCATAGAGTCCTAAGCATTTCACAAAACAAGAGTTGGAATTCAAGAGAGCAATTAAATCATTTAAAAAATCACAAAAGTTGAGAATTGAAAATCCAACAATACCCAGATTAAGAAAATTTCCAGGTTCAGCCAAATCTCTGAAACAGCTGTCTTCAATTGCTTCCTAGAGCTCAGTAGGAAAGATGCTAAATCAGGTGCCCACAACTAGGGCAGCATCATTACCGGGGGGGGGGGATTTCTTCAAACTACTGCCATTTTCAGCATGCCACAACTTCATCTACAATGCAGACTCAAAATGTGCCTCAAATAGGTGTTGACACATAGTAAATTCTAGAACAGGGGCAGCCAATGTGGTGCCTTCCAGATGTTGCTGGACTTCGCCTCCCATTAATCCCAGCCAGCACAGGCAATGGTCAGGGATGATGGCAGTTGTAGTCCAACAACATCTAGAGGGTATCATACTGACTATCCCTGCACTAGAGTATTCACCCCAGGTGCTTTGGACTACCATGCAAATCAGGTCAAGGGCCTTTCCCTCCCCCAATGCTTGCGTGGTAAACAGATCCTGCAGAAGTCTTTGTTCAAAGAGTTAATCCAAAAGCTTTAATTCAGTGCAAAACTTTTTTTTTTTTGGTCCACAATACAGTGAAGCAAGCAGTGATTACCGCATTAACAACTTTCACTTTCTGGAAATCACCCAGACTGGTGACTTACAAATTCTTCCCTCTGTCCAGAATAAAACATGCATCACTAGTTGGACCTTGTGGTGACTGCTGTCTCCACAGAGTCACAGCGCTACAAGTCCACCCTTGCAGGCCAGGAGGCAGAGCTCACAAAAATTATTCTTCATCTAAGGTGTAAACACATGCAACATTTCTACAAGTAATTACCTTCCACAATTATATGAGGCCAATACATGTCAAAACAAATCAGACTACAACTGTGGCACAATCAGAAAACACGAAGATACAAACGGAATGCTAGAGACAAGCAATGCCCACAGACATAATAAATACAAATCAGAGAAGAAATGAGCCCACTTTTGTTGACCTTTGTTGAAACTGTATACCCATTTTACATGAGGCAAATTCCACCAGATCAATTCCTCTTCAAGTTATTCCCACATTAATGTATTCCTCTGTTTCCCCACCCTAAAGAAAGAAATCCCATTTTCCAAGTCTTTACACATGGTCAACAACCCAGACAGGTCAGCTCTCCCCCCTGCCCCTTCAGTGTCCTACCCTCATTAAAGGTGGGGTGAATCAAGAAGATTAACAATGGAGAGAAAAGTGCTGCCTGTTTTTAAAACTTCTGTAACAGCCAGAAGCCAATTATCCAACAGTTCCTCAGAGAATGAACCACCTTCCCACACTTACCTCTCCTCCATGATCCAGGGGCAGCAGCAAAGTGTAGAGCCCATCAGGTGCTTCAAAAGGAACTCACAGGGGTAATGAATGAGTAAACCATGGTCCCATAGCCTTTCCTCACAGGCACCATGCTGACGGTAAAAATGAATCCACACTTATTTTTACTATTTTTCTCCTTAACCTCAAGATGGCAGTGCAATGTGCCATGTAAACAAAATGAAGGCTGCCACTGCATAACACATTAGCGATTAATCTAACAGATTAAACTGGGCATTCCTGGATATTTTTTATATATCAGTTCTGAAAGCACTGCAAAATAGCATACATGAAGTACTGGATGAGACATTCAGTTTTAGGTAGAACACAAGACACTGTATGGCCCCAAACAAATACATTGTTAGCATAATAAAAATGAAAGGACACTCTAGTCTCTTGTGGGCTGCTCATAGCAATATACTTGAAACATACCCACTAATTATTTGTTTGCTTGTTTTTCTGGTAAAAAACCCACACCTAAACATTAAAAATGCTTTTGCAAGTCAATGTACTTCCCATACTAGCTGTAGTTATTGCACTAGCATTATTGGGCTCCTAGATGCCCTTATTGCTCAGTTTTCTTATAAAATTAAAGGATTATGCATCATTATCATCATCTCACATTAAAATTGTGCTGGGCCACCATTTTATGGAGAGAGGATGTAAATGACTAACATCATACTTCCTCTTTGGGAAGGCCATTAACATTTATGGCAGACACTGGATAAGTGATGCAGTATCACTCATTAACACACCGCTCATTTGCCTAGGGCAAAAATGAGACAATTCAGTTCATGATTACATACCATGGCTGAGCTTTTCTGTAAAGGGGGGGGAGAAGAGATCATGTCTCCATTCACCATATGACAAACTTCCTTCTGCCCTGAACTGTGTTCCTTTCAACAGAAGTTGGATGACAGACATTGACTACTGTGATTGACGAGCCACCATCACACCGGTAACACAGAACTGGTTTTTTTAATTGGTGGTTGTTGCAGATGCATTTAGTCCTTATAGAGGAACAAGTTGGGGAATGGACTTCTGCCATTTCGATTCGTCAACATTTAGGAATTCGAATGCAGAAACAATTGCATACTTGGTGATGGACTTTACCTATGTAGACCATGACCATGTGCTCGTCACAGAAACAGGCGGCTGTTAAAGGCAAGCAAGCAACACCCATAAAAACGCAGTGATGAGACAGCATGAGTTCATATATGCTGAATAAAAGGATCAGGGATCAACTGGAGAACATTTTGATTCCTGTCATGCTCACAATAAAATAACATGCGGCTTTTAAGTTCATCCTCTTTTCCTCTCCCACCCACCCCTCTTAATTTTCCACAGAAAGCTAAGACATAATCAACTCAAAAGGTTTTTTTTAATTTCTAGTCTACTAACAAAGTAACTGAGCAAACTTATCTCTTGCCAGCTATGCATTTAATTTTTTTAAAAAAACGTAATTTCAAATCCTCCTCCATTACAGTTACAGAGCTATAAGACTCCATCATCAAGGACAACCAACCGGACTTCCGGGAAGGGTGACTTAGCCTGTGCCTGCTTTTGAGACGGGCTCCTGCCTCAAAAGAAGCTTATTCAGATATATCAGTCAGTTTTTTCTTTTTTTTTTGACTGATTAAACTTCTCCCGGGTAGGGAGAAACGGAGAGATTAACCTCAAAGCCTATTTTTGTTGGGACGACCAGATCTCATTAATTTATGGGACGAGGTCCAGCCGACGAAGGTGGGACGGATTTTTAACAGCAAGCTCTATCTGATAAAGCGAACGTTCACCTTATCTTCTAAGAGAGAACGCACTAACAGGCAAGCACCCTTCTTTCTATATTTTTCTTTTACTTGACTTAAATTGTTGCTGTTTAAAAGAGATTTGCCAGATTGATCAGTTTTTGACATCTCACTGGGGAGCCATAACTTCTCTCTGCTACGCACTAATTAATAGCTTATCTCTGTTTTTGTTGCAAAAAGCTGTCCTGGATTTGCATTCTAAAGATATACACAGAAGAGGGATTTCTATTCCAGATTTTTATTTTGAAAAATATTATACTGTTTTGAGACTACTCTCTTTTTGGTCTATTTTATTTTGACGAATCTGTTTCTTGACGATTGCCATTAATTGTTTCGATCCTGGGAACTGCATTTTGTTTACTTAACTATTGGAGAGATAAGGCTGTCTGCTCTGTTTATACTGTGATGTCACCAAGTTTGGAGTATTAACCCAATTGTTGCTGAAATAAGAAGTGGTTTTCCTATATTTTTCTTTTAAAATGGCAATTAAGAAAGTGGCTGAAAATCTGGAAATAACTATGTTTCAGAAAATAATGGATGAGATTGAGATAATGAAAATTGAATTGAGTAAAATGAAGCAGGAGATTAAAGATATAAGGGTCCCTGTGAGAGAGGTGACCCTGGAAGGGGTCCCTGTGAGAGAGGAGACCCCGGAGATTGGAACAGGGGTCCCTGTGAGAGAGGCGACCCTGGAGACTGGAATAGGGGTCCCTGTGAGAGAGGAGATCCCGGAGATTGGAACCAACGTGGAACAGGAACAAGATTTGGAGTCTATGGACTTTAGAAATAAAATCTATTGTTTGGAACTCAATGTTATCTCTGAAGAAATGAATGAAGATTCTAGAGATAAAGTTATCAATGGCATGGATAATCTTCTGGACTGGAATGATGTGATGGAGCCCAATATAGAGAAAATCTATGGAATTATCTGCAGCCATGTGACAATGGAAAAACTTTTAAGAGATGACCCAGTGTATTTTGAAAAAAAGAACAGAGATATGATTTTACAGCAGTATTTCAGCAACCTATTCAGAATGGATGGCAAGAAAATATTTGGGATAGAGGTAATCCCCATCAGACTCTTACTATATGACTATGGCTTTGACAGCAAGATTATTATGGAATACTGATAATGGAAGATTGGATATTGAAATTACTGGACTTAACAAGACTACTGAAGATGGAAGATGGAAAATGGAATTAATAGAGATAATAGAACAATGGCTACTGAAATTATTGAACCTAACAGATTCTGATGTGATGGATTAATTGAAATGTTTATTTTGACTATGGTTATGACAATAAGATTATCATAATTAGTAATGAGATGGATTAATCGATATGCTTATCTGGAAAAAAAAAATTGATAGATATATTTCTTAAAGAATTGAAACCTCTCTTTGACTTTTTGTGGAAAGAATAAAGTAATGTTTATGAGATTTGATGATTAAGTAAGATAACTACTGGAGGAAAGTGATTTTATAATATGACTTAAGAGACAGGATTGTTATATATTATAGACTTATAACTGATTTGATCTTTGACAAATGGGAAGTCAATATTTTACTCTTTATTTTTTATTTTTGTTTTTTTTTTCTTTTTTTCTTTTTGTTTAACTATTTTTGATTTTGTTTTTTGTCTTTGAATGTTTTATGATTTTGTCTTGTATGTTTTATGAAAATCTGAATAAAAATTATTGAAAAAAAAAAAAATCAAGGACAACCAACCAATTTTTGATCAAAAGGCTGGAAGCTCCAGACATTCACCCTTGTTTCTTTATAACACAAAACACCTGTGGCAGCTACAGTCAGCTGAGTTACTGTTTGTCTTGGAGTAGATTATTAGCATTTCTTCTGCCACAAGTTTATGCTTTAAACTGCTGAATGGGTAAAATGTTGCTCTCTCTTTCTCCCCCTCCCCCACTATGTGATGTGGCAGCCCAATGCAGGGACTCAGGCAGAGTTCGACTCCATATGGGCTGTCTGATTGACTTGTTTGCTCACTCATTCTTCAAACAATTAACAGTGAGGTGGGAGGTCAGAGACCATTTAAAGGCTTCTGCACGTTATTTTTATTCTCTTGGATTACTTAATACAGAAAAGAATATTCTTTTTTAAAAGCTCCAAATTCATCACATAGGTTCCATAAAGTGTAAGATTACATATGTGTTATCAAAATGGCAACACTGTCATAGACAAATATAGGCAATCACCACTGGCAAGATTTTGCAACAGGTTCCTCCCTCCAACTATCAGATTGTCCAGTGTATATTCACAGTCCATATTTACCCAGGTTAGAGCATGTTTCGGCATAGTTAATTGAGGAAATAATTTCAGAACCAGGGCTACAGGTGTCAGTTACCCACTGCCACACCTGAGGGATAAGCACTGTTATGGGAGGAGTGGAACAACTGTAGACTGCATTTTATAAATTAAAAAGTCCCTCTTCTACCAAAAATAACATTAGGGGAAAGAAAGCTTAGGTCCAGCATTATACAGCTTTAGAAATTTACTGTAGTTCCTGTAGCAGACTATCTGCAACTGTGGAACTAAGTTCAAAGATGAAAGAAAGTCCTCCCCACTGCTCATAACACAACACGCCAAGTGCCAGACACATAAATCAGAGTGATCACCATTTGAAAGACTGCAGGGCCAGGCTTTGTAAGTAGCAGTGGAATTACAGGAAACCCTTTTTACAACAATCCAGTTCTTTCAAAGAATAAGAAAGCAGAAATGCTGTGTTAAATATGAGTGTGGGATGCAAGCAGATACCCTTGTTTTCCAAAATTTGTTGTGTAGATCTCCAAGGACAAAATAAGTCACTCTCTCTCTCACACACACAGATGTGTAATTTACAGACCCTTCCCCCAATAAAATTCACTTGTATAAGATCTTCTGTGCCACTACTTGTGTAATTTTTGATGTTAGATCAGAAATAACATTTCTTCCTTAACTTCAGAAGGTTCACAGGAATATAAAAAGCTCGCAAAATAGCTCCAAGTACTTCCTTAAGAAATTGTTGCACTATACACATTTTTGCCTATTGAGAGGCTCGTGGAATTACAAAACCAAACTATTACGTGAGGAAGCACCTTTGAATCATTATTCCCAGAGCTATAGTAAATACACTTGCAATAAATGCCAAACAAACAAAGAAGGGGGGTATCTAAAACTTCTAACATTTACTGGGACACCTAGCTCTTGAACTATGCAAGACCTGAATTAAGTGGTAATAAATACTAGCAAGTTAGTTTTAAAACAATCATTCATTAACTTGCCTAAATGATGACCAATCTGTACATGCCTAAGAAATGAGCCAGACTTTGAATTCAAATGTAGCCTTACCACATCTTTGCCAAACATACGACTATGTTAAAAAAGAGTAGATTTTTATTTTTTTTATTTATTAGATTTATATCCCACCCTTCCTCCCAGTAGGAACCCAGGGCAGCAAACAAAAGAACTAAAAACACTCTAAAAGTGCTTCTGGAAAGTTCTGTAGAACCGCCAAACAACAGATGCGCCTGGACTTGTGAGAAGTGAAGCCGGCAAAGGCTTAACTGGGCTTCTCATCTTGAAAACCCCCATTTCTGGGTTGGTAGGGGGAAAGTATGGGTTGCATGTCAAAGCTTTCACACAAACTATGAAAGGTGATGGAGGGCTACAGTGAAAATGATAAGACCCATATCAAGGGAATAACTCTACAAGATTTAAAAAAAAGACTTTAAAATACATTACAACAAAACATCCTTAAAAACATATTAAAACAAAACATATT
This sequence comes from Rhineura floridana, assembly GCF_030035675.1. Lineage (NCBI taxonomy): Eukaryota > Metazoa > Chordata > Lepidosauria > Squamata > Rhineuridae > Rhineura > Rhineura floridana. Next base: position 90,250,316 of record NC_084482.1, on the reverse strand, counting down.
TAAAAACATCTTTTTTATTAAAAAGCTTTAAAATAATCTTATATTAAAAAGTTTTAAAAACATATTAAAAAGCAATTCCAACACAGATACAGACTGGGATAAAGTCTCTACTTAAAAGGCTTGTTGAAAGAGGAAGGTCTTCAGTAAGCGCCGAAAAGATAACAGAGATGGTGCCTGTCTAATATTTAAGGGGAGGGAGTTCCAAAGGGTTGGTGCCACTACACTAAAGGTCCACTTGCTATGTTGTGCGCAATGAATGTCCTGATAAGATCTGCAGGAGGCCCTCACCTGCAGAGTGCAGTGATTGACTGAGTATATAAGGGATAAGAAGATCTTTTAGGTATTCTGGTCCCAAGCTGTATAGGGCTTTGTACACCAAAACCAGAACCTTGAACTTAGCCTGGTAGCAAATGGGCAGCCAGTGCAATTCTTTCGGCAGTGGAGTGACATGTTGGTGATACCCTGCCCCAGTGAGCAGTCGCGCTGTAGCATTTTGCACCAGCTGCAGCTTCCAGACAAATCTCAAGAACAGCCCCACATAGAGCACATTACAGTAATCCAGCCTGGAGGTTACCAGTAGGTGGACATCAGTGGTCTGGCTATCCCAATCCAGAAATGGCCGCAGCTGTCTTACCAGCCAAAGTTGGTAAAAGCCACTCCTAGCCACGGAGGTCACCTGGGCCTCTAGCAACAAAGACAGATGCAGGAGCACCCCCAGACTACGGACCTGCTCTTTCAGAGGGAGTACAACCCCATCCAAAGCAGGCAACTGAACTATTATCTGAACTTGGGAACCACCAACTCACAGCACCTCTGTCTTGCCAGGATTCAGAGTCTGTTTATTGGCCCTCATCCAGCCCACCACTGAGTCCAGGCAGCAGTCCAGAGCTTGCACAGCCTCTCCCGATTCATATGTTACAGAGAAATAGAGCTGGGTATCATCAACATACTGCTGGCACCTTGCCCCAAATCTCCTGATGACCACTCCCAAGGGCTTCATATAGATGTTAAACTGCATGGGGGACAAGATGGTACCCTGTGGCACCCCACAGCACAACTGCCAGGGGGCTGAAATACAATCACCCAATCCTATTCTCTGAGAGTGACCTTGGAGATAGGATCGGAATCACTGTCAAACAGTGCCTCCAATACCCATCTCACCAAGTCAGCCCAGAAGGATACCATGGTGAATGGTATCAAAAGCCACTGAAAGATCAAGTAAAGGTGGGTTGCACTCCTCCTGTCCTTCTCCTGAAAAAGGTCATCCATCAGGGCAACCAAGGCCAATTCAGTCCCATAACCAGGCCTCAACCCAGACTGGAATGGGTTAAGATAATCTGTTTCATCCAAGAGTACTTGTAATTGCTGCACCACAATGCTCTCAATCACCTTCCCTACGAAGGGGGTATTTGCGACTGGGCAGTAGTTGACACAAAGTGATGGGTTCAGGGTGGGCTTTTTCAGGAGCAGTTGGATCACTGCCTCTTTTAGGACACGGAACCACTCCCTCCCATGGCGATGCACTGACCACACCCTGGATCCACTCAGTCACCCCCCTCGGCAAGCTTTAATAAGCCAAGAAGGGTAAGGGTCAAGAAGACACTTTGTTGGCCACATCATCACAAGCACCTTGTCCACATCATCAGGCTGCATCAACTGAAACCGATCCCAAGAAGTTGCAGCAGACATTGCACTGAACACCTCACTGGGGATTACAGTAGATGTGGATGAGGCATCAAGATTGCTACAGAGGCAAGCAACTTTACCCTCAAAATGCAAACTCCTCACAGTGGGCCAGTGAAGGGTCTAAAACTCCATTTCCTGGAGCTGATGTCAACAGACCGTTGACAATATGGAAAACCTCCACTGAACAGCTACCTAAGGATGCAATGGTGGCCGAGAAGTGGGCCTTCTTCGCCACGCTCACCACCACATAGTAGGCACAGTTATGATGTTTTACTTGTTCCTGATCAGCTTCACTGCCTCTTTTGCCACGTGTGCTCTAGCCATCGTCTAGCCTGTTTTACTGCCCTTAGTTCACTGGTGTACCAAGGTGCAAACTGGGCTCCACGATGCCGGAGAATGTGGTCAGGGGCAACTAAAGAGCCCAATGTGCCTCGCTGTTCCAGTGTGACAAGGGCTTCAACAGGTTTATCTGGTCTATCAACTGGGAACTCCCCCAGGGCATTCAGACATCCAGTGGATTCCATTCATCTCCAAGGGTGGACCATCTTAATCTGTCCACCACCCCTGCAGGGGAGGATTGGAGCTGTAAGTCTAAACTTCACCAGGAAGTGATCTGACTATGGCAATGGGGTGACATCCACCACCGTATCTTCAGACCACCCCTTCCTCCATCTGGAGGAAAAACCAAGTCGAGGGTGTGCCCTGTCCTATACGTCGAGCTGGTGACAACTGGAGACAGACCATGGTCACCATGGAGGCCATGAAATCCAGAGCCAGGACACTAAAGGCAGCCTCATCATGGACATTGAAATCACCCAGCACTATTGTTCTGGGCTCCCCAAATACCAGAGCCGAGACAGGCTCCGCCAGCTTGGTCAGAGAATCTGCCTGGCAGAAGGGTGGACAGTACACCAGCAGCAACCTTAATTTACTGTCTCCTTGGCCCGACACCAGGTGCAGGCCTTCACAGCCAGCTCCAAGACAGAGTGGTTTCCTGGTGACAGAGATGGAAGTTCTGTAGACCACAGCAACTCCTCCCCCCTCATCCCTGCAGCCTGTGCTGGTATTGTACCAAGTATCCAGGTGGGCAAAGCTGGTTCAGATCAACTCCTCCCAGCTCACCAATCCAGGTCTCGGGTAATGCACACCAAATCGGCATCTTCATCCATGATCAAATAACGGATGAGTGTGGTCTTCTTGTGTACCAATCTGGCATTAAACAACAGCACACACACAGGCCAGTGGACAAAGCCCATAAGCAATGAGAAACCCATCCATGAGAGGAGTGGCAGCAAGGAACAAGGTATAGATAGCCTTGCCCTCGTCTTCTATGGGAGCTCACCACCTTTCCATGGCTATACCTCTCTCTACCCATGACCACTGAAATTGGAGTGGCATTTACATTTTCCTCTGTTCCTGTATAGTAGAGATGGAGAACATCTGGCCCTCTAGATCAGGGGTTCCAAAACTGTGGTTAACAGTCCTTCTGTCACCAACATCAATGGCTTTTAAAAATAATAATAATAATTGAGCTATAACAAAGTAAGTAACAGGGAAGACCAATACACAGTTTTAAAAAATCCACATAGATCATAAGCACTGGCCGTAAGCATTGGCATAGCATAGAAGACACCCTATCATTTTCTGGGGTGTCTGATTTATCTTGGCCCAGAGAAGATTTTGTGGTGAACACCCCAAGATATTTATTCTTTGCTTTGCTTTTTGTCTCTTTTGGTTGTGCATAGATGCTCTTATACACGCCCTGAATCGAACAGAAACTCTGGGCTAGGTGGGAAGCATTGGCATCTTGTAGAAGATAACCTCCACTTTCCTTGGGTGTATGATTTGTCCTGGCCCAGAGCAAATTGTGGGGTGGGCTCCCTCAGTTTCTTATTGTCAATTTTGGTTGCGCACAGATGCCCTTATCCCTGCCCTGCACCCAGCAAACGTTGTGGGCCAGGCGGGACGTATTGGCATCTCGTAGAGGACACCCTCCTCTTTCCTGGGGTGTATGATTTGTCCCAGCCTAGAGCAGATTTTATCTGATGTGCTCTTTGAGCATCCTGTTCTTTTGAAACGTAACAGAAATGTATTGTAAAAGCAGCATTTCAAGTAAAATTTGATTTCAAGTGAATTATATGTGTGTTGGGGTATCACCATTGCTGGAGGCGGGGTGGGAGGATGTGAGATTCTGTTAATCTTACAGATAAAAAAAAATTATTCTACTACCCTCTGTGTGTGTGTTCTTGTTTTTAATGTTGTTTTAGGCTACTTAGATGTGCAGCAGCCAAGGCCAGCACCTTGTAGGCCATTTTTTAAAAGTAACTAAAATGTAATTGTAGTGATTACTTTCGAGTAAAAGTAAAGTAATCAGTTACTTTCAGAGCAATTGTAATTGTAACGGCAACTACTACTTTTCTGGGCCATGTAACTATAACTGTAATTTATTACTTTTTAAAAGTAATCTTCCAAGCTCTGGATGAGAAATGACGATGACGACGTGTGTGTGTGTGTGTGTGTGTGTGTGAGTGTGTGAGTGAGTGAGTGAGAGAGAGAGAGAGAGAGAGAGAGAGAGAGAGAGAGAGAGAGAGAGAGAGAGAGAGAGAGAAAATACTCTGGTCTTGGCACGCAAAGCAGCTTCCGCTACCCTCCCTGGCTACTTTGCTATCTTTGCAGTGTTTTCACTTTTTTGCATCCCAGGGGAAAATGTTTGCTTGGGTGGGTGTGTCTTAGTTGGTGACATGGCAGGGTCCTGGAGGTGGTTGAGTGAGAGAAATGACAGTTGCTGGCTGAGAGTATGCGGGGGACTGCACTTGGGTTGACATGCAAAGATCTGAGCAGTGGCCTCTGCCTCCCTCCCCGCCTTCCTTACCAGTGGAGAGACCACCACTGCTACCTTATGGATAAAAAGAATTATTCTACTACCTCTGTGTGTGTGTTTATTTTTAATGTTGTTTAGGCTACTTAGGTGTGCAGCAGTCAAGGCCAGCACCTTGTAGGCACTCTAGCTTTTTTAAAAAAAGTAACTTAACTGTAATTGTAGTGATTGCTTTTGAGTAATGGTAAAGTAATCAATTCTTTCAGAACAATTGTAATGGCAATTTATTCCTTTTAGGGGCCATGTAACAGTAACTGTAATTTTTTTCCTTTTTAAAAGTAATCTTCCAAGCTCTGCTACCTCTACTATGAAGACAATGGCTAGAAATCATGCTGCTTTGAAGTCCCGTTGCACAGGCAGAAGACCTTGTACTACCGGAGCGACTTTGTTGGATTCAACCCAATATAAATAGTATTTCGTGTTGTTTTTATCTTACTTACAATTAAGCAGTGTAAAAATCTGTATAATAAATAGAAAGAGTTATTAAAGCTTTTAAAGGTTTTAGAGTATTAATTGTCATTTATTTCTAAACAATTACACAAATAATGTAAATAATCTTTATTTTAAATTAATGGCCCCATCACATCTATTAAGAGGAAAAGTAATAGCCCTGTAAGTGCCTCAAGAGCAGTAATTGAAACAGGAAAAAGACCAAGCTTTTCTCCCTACCCCTCTCAACAAATTGATACTTGATAACCAAGAGCAGACATGTAGTTAGCTTTTGTTTTATGGCACTGGAGAGGAGACAAAGACAGCTTAAAAAGCAATTTCTTTAGCAGAGTCATCAAAAATGTCTGACTTCTTCAACTATACATCAGTTTATTAAAAGAAAGAGAGATAAAAGAGCAGCACTGTCCAGATGGCAATTGCCAGAAGTATCCTAGACTTGCCACAAAAGGATATTAGGAACAGTTCAACTCAGGCAGGATGCCGTTATTAGAAGACTAAAGTCTAGTGAGTAGGCAGGAAGATCTCAAGCTATTTCTCAGTGGGGATCAAAACCGCCAGACACACAAAAAATCATTGCTACAATTTCTTGTTGAGCAACAAAACTCAAAACAGGATAGGCCAAAGAAAAAACAGCAATAGCCATCTTTATAACAGAAAAGCTCCCACACTTTTCAGACAAACAATACATACCTGATAGAGAGCACTGAAGCAGAAGGCTTTGCTTTTCTCTGTACCTGGACAATACAACACTCAACTTGAGACACAGCTGGGGAGCATTATAACATATATAACTCCAAAGAATATGCTACTTGGTCCCAATAAATTTGTTCCCATGCCAATACAGTACTTTCTGAAGTCTGCCCCCTGTCCTCAAAGAAGAGAGACCTATTCTCCACAGAATTTGTCTAGTCCCCTATTCAAGCCACCTAAGCTAGTGGTTGCCATCGTATCATGTGGAGACAAATTCCATACATTAATTATGTGTATGTGGAGAAGTACTTTCTTTTGTTTATCCTGATTACATCACCAATCAATGTAATTGGATGACCCCAAGTTCTAGTGATATGGGAGAGAGAGGAGGAAATTACTTCCCAGATTGATCTGTTCACTGGAATAGACCCATGGAGTATATGCAACCGAAGCTACCATTCCATGATACAAGTACCCAACTGGCAACCAACAGTAGAAAAAGAGGAAGACCAAACAAGAGATGAATTGATTCCATAAAGGAAGCCACAGACCTGAACTTCCAAGATCTCAACACGGTGGTTTATAACAGATGCTATTGGAGGTCGCTGATTCATAGGGTCACCATAAGCCGTAACCAACCTGAAGGCACATAACACACACCATCCAGGTAGTATGGTAGAGTTGAAAGGGACTTTGAAGGATAAGACACCATACCAATATTGCCTAAACAACACATTGGTGTGGCATTTAACATTGTAATTTCCCAGCATTTTGTAGATTGAGTGAATAGGGAAAGCCCTTAACACATGTTAAACTGAAAGGGTTTTTTGTTAAATGAACATGCATATATTGTTTTGTCCCAGTATCTCAAGCCTCTGCAACTTTATCTCTAGAGAGAAGCATATAATTTGGATTAAAACAAAGAAAACCCTAAGTGTGAGGTCGACAAAAAAAGATATCAGGAATGAAGAGCGCTTCCTACTAAGAGGCTGAATACACATATCTTATTTTTGTTGTGTGTGGTATGTACCCTTCTACTCTTACAAAAAGTAATGGTGTTCTAACCAACATACAATAGTAGTGTCTGGCACAGACACAGCCTTATTTGAAAGCCACAGAGTCCTTGGCCTCCCACTCCTTGAGCAATCTGTATTTATAGCTTTTATGCAATGTTTCAGAGAATGAGTCCTAAGAACAGTAGTTCTCTTTACAATGAGTTACTGATCCATGCTACACTTAACCTCTGGTAATTACACTACACATTCCAGATACAATTGAGCGCAACATGCAAGTCCAAGCCTATAGGAATGAGTACGCAAAACAGGCCAGTTACAGGGCATTAAAAACATTGGACACAGAATAAATATCAATATGCTATGCATGATTCATCACAGCATACCATCAAAGGGAAATCACTCTCCCTGGAAGAGGCATTTAGGGACAGAACTGCAATGAAACAAAGTAGATTAGTAGAGTCTACCAGTCTGGTCTGCTTTCTTTCCACAATACTACTATAATCAATGAAACTTTTATTGAAGACTGAGCCCTACATCTACTGATACCTAAACTGGAAGTGTCCGCACTTCTTTAACTGTCTCCCTGTTCAGTTGAGACACAATCCAAGATAATGCAGTTTCCAGAACAACAACTCAACTTATAGTTGACATCTTAGGTACATAGACTGCTTTAACTCTGGAAGTCTCTTCCTTAACACTTAAAACATATTTCTCTCACCAAAACAATTCTGGGCTGCTTCACACATACATGTATTTTATTTGGTTACTTAACAGTTGATGACTCAGAGCTGAATGTGTAAACAGGTCCCATTTGAAGCACTGTGAGACTACTATGGAATTTGATCTGTGATGTATGTGTGAAAGAGCCAAGTTCTCACTGGACACTTCAGTCTTCTAGTGATAAACATGCATGTATGAACCAGCCTTTTACTGTCCCCCTCCCCAAACATTTCACCATTCATTCCTCAGTGTAATTCGTAGCATCTCCCCCTACACCGGGGATGGGGAACCTCTGGCCTTCCAAATGTTGCTTGACTCCCACACACCCTAGCCAGCATTGCCAATTGTCAGGGATTATGAAAGCTGCAGTTCAGCATCATTTGGAGGGCTATATGTTCCTCATCCCTGCCCCACACTCTTATCTCCCAAAAATCTAAACTGAGCAACTGAAGGAATGAATCCTCTTTGCTTCTTTCATTTATTGGTGGATCTATCACCAGTGCTTCACATGAGCAAGTTTATGAGGATTTGATTTGTCAGTTTGGATCAAACCAAGTTCATTTCACCCAAGTAAAGTACATCACACTACTTCAAATACCCTTTTGTAGAACAGGATGTACCTTATTTTACACCACAACTCTGTTTTTCCAGAAGGTCCTTCCTGGTTACTCTATCTTCACATTAAACACACTCTACTACTTGTGTGGTAACAGCAGAAGCATGTGGCCATGTGTGGCAAAACCAACTCCATAGCAACATATTTATTACAAGAATTTCTTTGTTCACAAAGTGAACTTTCCCCATTCCAGAACTGTTCAAAACTGTTGAAAAGGATCTTGGCTACAACCTACTCTTAATATCTTGCTCAATAAGTATTTGAGCTTTGTCAATGAAATCAGCCAGAGAGGGGACAGAGAACATCCTCCCTAAGGCAAATGGCAATGGGTTGTTACTTCTTTCTTTGGCAAAAGAGTCCTTTTACAGAAGTAACACCTTTTGCACCAGTCTGGGGGGGGGTGGTCAGAACTGCCACAAACTGAACTTTTGTTCCCAACTTCTACAAAAAGGACGGGGTGGGTGGGTTACTTCTATTTTTAGAAACAATGCCTAGCTAAGCAGGCCAACAGTTCTGCCACAATGAAGTGTACTCCAGCACTGGAAAATATACTATTTATCTTCAACAGCTAAACACTGTTCTCTTTGCTTAAACCACAAAGGCTTAGCCTCGCCACACATCTTTTGTTCCTCATGAATGCTCTCTGCCAAAAATCTGAACTAGCAAAGCACTGTAGACGCTGGATTGCAGAAAATTTAATACAGCAGCAAATCTTTTGAATATGCACAGGTCATGGGAATCAGATAACCATATGCAAAACTCCTAGGAAGGGGTGGTTAAAACAGGGAATGCCAATAAACCTTCAGTTCTTCATAATCTATAATGGCTATGATCTAGCTAGCACACTTAAGCATACGCAATGAAATTTGATTTCATCTTTCATTTATATGCTCAAGATGGCCAACAAAATTACACAAAGCACTTATACCACAAAATAATCATTCCATCATATAAAAACAAAGGATCAACACAAAATAATCATCCCATCATATAAAAACAAAGGACCACAGAATGACATGCTATTCTGTTATAAAAGCTGACAATAGCTGTTCTGCTAAGGCTAAAAGGCTAAGCTTTTTTTTTAAGAAACGTTTTTGAAGATGTTTTGTTTTAATGTGTTTTAAAGTTTGTTTTTATGATGTTTTAAAGTTTTTAGTACTTTTGTATGCCACCCTGGGCTCCTGCTAGGAGGAAGGGTGGGATATCAATCAATCAATCAATCAATCAATCAATCAATTAATTAAAGTAGCTCCCTACCCCAAACAATAGCCCTCACCAGGAAACGTGAGGAATCAGGTATCAGGAAATGTAACAACTTTTAAACATAGCAGCAGAGAGGAGAAGGGAAACGTGCTGATGTTCAGGAGCAAACAGAGGAGGCTAGTGTATAGATTGTATTTGTGTTTATATTGTATTGTAATTCAGCTTTAATGTTGAACCTGTCCCCATTTAAAGCAGTGTTGCCAACACTTCATCTAATCTAACACCTGAGGAAGCAGTAGATGATTGGTAACCCGGACCAAGAAACACTTTGGGATAAAAAAAATGAATATTTCTCCCTTATTGCAATTATCTTTTCCCATTCCTATTTAGTTTTGTTCACTCTACAGTAAATTAAGTGGAATGGAAATTATAGGGTAAGCAACATATCTGAGAATGATCCAGAGCAGATACCTATGCTTTAAAAATGTTTCAAAGAATTTCATAAGCCACCTGAATTCAAACTCAGCCTGTGTAGAGGAAAAGTTTTAAGGATTCTTTTTACTGTTTTTTTCTTGTTCTGTGGCCTCAATGTGGTTACTTCAATGTTGCACAGAAGACAGTTACTACCTTTGGTGCTATTACTAGTGATAGCATATGGGCATCATTAGTGTCAACATTACAGAAGAACATAAGGAAAGCCTGCTGGATCAGGCCAGTGGCCCATCTAGCCCAGCATCCTGTTCCCACAGTAGCCAACCAGATGCCTGTGGGAAGGCTGCAAGCAAGACCTAAGTACAATCATTCTCTCCTCCTGCAGTTTCCAATAACTGGAAATTGTCAAAGTAGCCTCTCATGTATCACAGCACTTACAGCCACTGCCATTAACTAATAGTTATGAAAAATATTCAATAAGAGTTACAGCTTAAAAGTGTTGTGTACATATGAATCTTCTATTTCAAGTCTAGTTGTTTGGAAAAAAATATGCTAGTATATATTTAAAGTAATTCCAACATGCAAATTACTAATATGCTGTTCCCTATCTTCCCAAGCACCATGGCATACTTGTGTCTGACAGAATGAGTTTCTAGACTTAAGCAACAATGTAAAGGAATTAACACAGTTCTAGAGATGGGAAGGGCAACTTGCTGGAACCAATTTGATGGAAATGCATAATGTTTTCCTTTCTCCAACACGTTTATTTAGCTTCCCCCTCACTTGCCCCTATACTACCAAGTGACTGGAAAGCATGAATCAGAATCAGCATGTATAATGTGTGTCTTCATATTTCCTAAAGATTCTCAGCCAATCCTAAATGGTATCTTAGAACAGGCCACCTTTTGAACACATTTGAATAAGCAAATGAAAGGCAGACAAGCCAGACTGGTACAGACTCAAAGCAACCAAAGGAGTCATATGATTAAGCATGTGCACTAACAGAATCCTGCAACATAGGACTGATCAGTGCTAATCCCATGAGAAAGGTGCAAAAGGAAACAAACCACAATTACACGCAGCTCCCCAGTCATTGTAAGACAATGCAAAATTAGGTCTAGTTCCCAGTTTTAAAATGGACAGTATTTTCCTTGGCTTCCTGGTGGAGACTAAACAGTTGTGATAGATTTAGACCAGCCTTAGATAGCATCAAATAACTGTTACAGTACTGTATATTACTTGGAAACTTGTGATACAACTGTGAGTGTTTTACAGCAAAGCAAACTTAGAAGTGGAATTTCTACTTTTCTGTTCTGGCACAGCACAGATGTGTGTGTGTGCATGCACGCTTCTGTATGTATGTGCGACCTCTTTGTGTGACTCTCCCTATTGCATCCTTTTGGAATTGACCCTTTTGCTTAGCAGAAGTCAATCTCAATATATATACATATATATATATATATATATATACATATATATATATATATATATATATATACATATACACATATACATATACACATATACATATATATATATACACATATACATATACACATACACATATACACATATACATATATACATATATATGTATACATACATATATATATATATATATATATACATATATATGTATACATAGAAACATATACATACACACACACCACTTTGTAATGGCACTGTCTGGTAAAAAAAAAAATCTGTGTATGGTATCCCAACTTCCCCTGACTCTCCCAACAACCTTAGGCCAGTGCAGTTCCTCCAACTGCACACAGAGAAATGACAGAAGCTTTGCTCTTTTGCCCTACACTTCAGTCAACCACAGGTTTTCTTTGCATGTGCGATCATCAACAGGAAAGAACACACACAAACCTTTACAAGGAAGCCTTATTTTGTCTTTAAGCCTCCAGTGGTCTGCAGTGATAAGAAAACATACAGAGTGATTATTGCTTATCTCAAATATTTTGTATTATTTGCATAAACATAAGAGGAGCCCTGCTGGATCAGAACAAAGCCCCGCCTGATCCATCATCCTATTTTCACAGTGGCCAGCTAGACACCTACAAAAAGCACAAAAGCAAAACATGAGTTTCTCTTCCATCTGTTGAACGTCTCTGGCTATGGATAACCCCAAGGAGGATACAGGGTCATTTTAGTTGTTTTAGTTCCAAACAACTGTGACTATTTTCTTTTGGAGGTGACTCTCAAAATCCTTCTTTCTGCCCATGTGGCTATGTACTGGGATTCCATAGACTGGGAAGTATCTCCCCCATGACACCTCAGCTACAATAATAGCTGTCTGACCTTTTGTTGGCTGTGCCTGGACATATCTTTTTAAACCACCAGAAGATGGCAAAAATGTTGTAGAGCATTGATGTAGACCAACAACACATGCCTACTGGTAGTAATAGTTCTTAAATAAGCTCCTTTGTTAGGTAATGACCAGTGGTGGCTGATGCCCATTGGGACTGTTGGGGTAGAAGACAAGGATGCTAGCAGTAGGTAGAGCCAAAGCCAATGACAGACAGGGGCACCTAATAGACCAGCCTTCACTAGGAATTGTTTCCTCTGTGGACAGGTCTCACCAATTTTAGTAAACTTCTTTTCCCATACAGAATAATTTCCTTAGGGGCTCATAAGCTCTGTCAACTCCAAAACAATCGACACCATGTAAAGCCTCACAGAAATTCTGGAGCTACATAAGCAATTGTTTTTTTCTATGCAGTGTAAAACTTCATCAGTCACCTCATCATTTTCCTCTCCAACATCTTGGGTAGTAGTACAGAATACGTTTCTGAATCTTGCATCTGTGCTTCATGCCATTCTCAGAGACCACCTCTTGGGTGTTAAGATCAGCACAGGGGTCTTCTTGGCAGTTCCACCACTCTCAGAAATTCAGGGGAAGAAAGAGCTTCCAGGGCCTGGAAAGAGCTTTCTTTGTGGCAGCCTCTGAACTGTGGAATTCCCTCCCTACAGAGGTACGTCTGGCACCTTTACTGTAAAGTTTCTGCAAACGTTTTTTTTTTTTACAATAATTTTTATTCAAATTTTCATAAAACAAACAAAACAAAATCATAAAACATTCAAAGACAAAAAACAAAACAAAACAAAAGTGATTAAACAAAAAAATAAAATGTTGACTTCCCATTTGTCGCAGATCAAATCAGTTATAGGTCTACAATATATAACAATCCTGTCTCTTAAATTATATTATAAAATCACTTTCCTCCAGTAGTTATCTTAATTAATCATCAAATCTCATAAACATTACTTTATTCTTTCCACAAAAAGTCAAAGAGAGGTTTCAATTCTTTAAGAAATATATCTATCAATTTTTCTCCAAATAAACATGTCGATTAACCCATCTCGTTAATAATAATAATAATCTTATTGTCATAACCATAGTCCAAATAAACATATCGATTAATCCATCTCATCAAAATCTGTTAGGTCCAATAGTTTCAATAGCCATTATTCCATTATCCATATTAATTCCATCTTCCATCTTCAATAGTCCTGTTAAGTCCAGTAATTTCAGTGTCCAATCTTCCATTATCAGTATTCCATAATAATCTTGCTGTCATAGCCATAGTCATATAATAAGAGTCTGTTGGGAATTTCCTCTATCCCAAATATTTTCTTGCCATCGATTCTGAATAAGTTGCTGAAATATTGTTGTAAAGTCATATCTCTGTTCTTTTTTACAAAATGCACTGGCTCATCTCTTGAGAGTTTTTCCATTGTCACATGGCTGCAGTTAATTCCATAGATTTTCTCTATATCAAGCTCCATCACGTCATTCCAGTCCAGAAGATTATCCAAGCCATTGATAACTTTATCTCTAATATCTTCATTAATTTCTTCAGAGATAACGTTAAATTCCAAACAGTAGATTTTATTTCTAATATCCATAAACTCCAGATCTTTTTCCAATTCCACATTTGTTCCAATCTCCAGGGCTTGTATCTTCCCTTTATTTTTTCTTTTCTCATCTCTGATCTCATTCTCCTCTCTCACAGGATCCCCTATTTCTTTAAGCTCCTGCGTCATTTTGCTCAGTTCAATTTTCAGCTCCTTACTGCCCTGTCGCAGGGTTTGTTTCGTTATCTCAATCTCATCCATTATTTTCTGAAACATAATTACTTCCAGTTCTCAGCCACTTTCTTGATTGCCATTTTTAAAACCACGAAAACAAAACAAAACAAAAATAAAGAAGAACCACTTCTTATTTCAGCAACAATTGGGTTAATATTCCAGGCTTGATGACATCACAGTATAAACAGAGCAGCCTGCCTTATCTCTCTATGTTCAAGAACACAAAACAAATTTAGTTCCCAGCATCAAAACAGTTAGTGGCGTCGTGAAGAAGCAGATTCGTCAAAATAAAATAGACCAAAAAGAGAATAGTCCCAGACAATATAATGTTCCAAAGTTCATATTTTTTATTTTTTTCTCCTCGGAATAGAAATCCCTCTTCTGTTTATATCTTTAGAATGCACTTCCAGGACAGCTTTTTGCAATAGAAACAGAGATAAGCTGTTAATTTCGTGAATAACAGAGAAGAGTTATAGCTCACCCAGAAGTTCTTTAAAGCTGATTCATTTGACAAATCTCTTTTTGCTGCAACAATTTAAACCAAGTAAAAAAAAGAATAGAAAGAAGGGTGCTTGCCTGTTAGTCCGTTTTCTCTTTGAAGAAAAGATAAACGTGTCGCATTAATCAGATAGAGCTTGTTCGGAAGTCCGTCCGGCATTGCTGGCTGGACCTTTTCTCATAAATTAATGAAATCCAGTCCTCCCAACAAAAACAGGCTTTTGAGGTTGATCTCTACATTTCTCCCTGCCCGGGAGAAATTTCATCAGTCAAAAAAAAAAAAATGTTCTGACTGATTTATATCTGAATAAGCTTCTTCTGAGGCGGGAGCCCGTCTCAAAAGCAGGCACAAGCGAAGTCACCCTTCCTGGAAGTCTCAAAGTTTCTGCAAACGTTAAAGATACACCTCTTTACCTGGTCTTTGGCTCCTGAGATGTATGTTTTCAGAACCCACCATATTCTTGTGTTTTAATTCTTTTTAATATTGTATTTTAGATTTTGTAACCCATCCTGGGACCTATTGGTGAAGGGAGGGCATATGATGATGATGATGATGCAGCTGGACTAAGGTAGGTGGCAGAAACCCATATGCAATACAGTTAAACATAACAGGAATGTTTTCTGGCAGAAGAGTTAAAATTTCTGTCATATTATCTGAACACCTTATGTTGGTATAGATCCCGATGGTGTAGCATTATACCATGCCAATCTGTATATTACACTTTCCTGAACTGTTAGTATAACTATTAGAATTGGCCACTCCTACCAACAGCCTTTACCCAGTAGCATTTAATCTGGCAATTGTCGATATATGAGTAGAACAGAGCATGATTCAAGGTATAGACTGATGACAAACAAACAAGCATTAAACTTTTTTAGAAGTTGCCCGTTTATTGATTCAAGATTCCAGTTTGTGTGTGGGATAATGGGTTTCACTAACAGTAAGTCCTTGGCTAACAAAAGCCAAATCTCTTTTTTCTTCTTTCAAATTCCTGGCAAAGCACTATACTCGCACGACACACAACACAAACCTTCCATGTCGACATCAGTGCACAGAACAAATGGCTTGCTTAGATAAGCAAAAAATCAGCACTGTTGAGTGCATAAGGCAATTAATAATTTCACTGAAAGCATTCTCACATTTTTCACTCCACATAGACCCAAAGTCATATGACATGTCACGGGAGTTACACAAATAGGTTTTTACTCCTTTTGTTTAGATGTGCTCACTTAATACTCCCTTAGTGAGATTATTTAAAGGTTTGGTTTTTTTAAAAAAAGCTCATTGCCTTGAAACAACTGTAAGTAGTATCTGTGCTACTTAGGGCCAGTTCACATGGCGATATAATGCGAGATGGGTTCTACTTGCATGCCTGTTTAATTCACACAGTTCACATGACGTAGGAACCAAAGGGAAGGGGTGCCACTGCTTTCCCCTTTTAATTCACAGCAAATCAATCCAATTTTAATCCGAAAAGGGACGGAAAAACCGTCTGAGCTTTGCATCTCTAGGTGCTTGTAGATGCTTAGCTCCGATGCTTGGGTGACACCAAGCCCACTCCCTCCCCCCCTTTGTTTATGTTGTTTCCTGCAGGCTCCCGTTCTGCAAGCCTGCTACAAACAACACTTTTTTTCCCTTTCCCCCCTAACTTGTGCAAAAAAGCATTCAAACAAATATTTGTATTTCTGCTGGATTCTGAAAATACAAACAATAGCATTTGAGGATTTTTTTTTTTAATGAAGCTTACTCTGAAACAAACTGAGCATGCTGGGTTACCAAGGTAACCAGAGGAAGTGATAGTATGACTTTAAGAGGGTGTGGTCATTAGGAAGCTGCGAGATTGACCCTTTCCCTTCAGTATGAACAGAAAACAGCAGATTGAGGACTCACATAAAGTAAGAAGTGTGAACCTTTAAACTATCGCAATGAGAAAAGCTTCGTCTTTAAAACAGAGTTCAGCTCCAACGTGAGTGAGCCCTTAGTTATAGTAGAAGTTCATTATAACGCAGAGGTTGGGGACAAAGGATATCCCTGCATTACAGGGCTTCCAGAAAGCCATGTTCTGTAAACAGTATTTTACTTGGGGGACATCATCATCCCTGCAGTATAGCCGAATTCGCAGTACAGCGAACCACATTATAACAAGCTTAGAATAGGTAAGAAAATTAAAATGTAGTGGCTACTTCTATTCTTCGTGCATCATTGTGCATACAAGACAAAGGAGCTTACAACTAAATAGGTGCTGTAAAATGATAATACCGATAAGATTTTAGTGTTTGTTTCAACAGGTCAAGTTCATACACTTCCATACACACACACAGTTTTTAACAAATCAGAGTTTCTTTTGATGACCAATAGCAATAAGGAGTAAAAGAAGGAGAAACTAGTTCTCAAAAGTGCCAACTATTAATGTTTATTGTAGTTCATTGTGTTTGGAAACTGAACTGAATATAAGGTAGCCATCATTTAAGACCATTATATCAAAATAATAAACATTGCTGGGAATACATTAAAAATGTTATATAAAACTGGTGCCTCTTAAAAACTTTTTAAAAATATGCCTACCATGCTAGCTTATAATGGTTTTTAATTTGTGTTTAAAATTAACATCCACTCCTCTCATGGATGGGTTCCTCATTGCTCATCTGCTGTGCCCACTGGCCTGTGTGTGTTGTTGTTTAATGACAGATCAGTACACAATAAGACCACTCATATCCGTGATTTGATTGTGAATGAAGGTGCCGATTTTGTGTGCATTACCAAGACCTGGATGGGTGAGCTGGGAGGAGTTGATCTGACCCAGCTTTGCCCACCTGGATGCTCAGTGCAACACCAGCACAGGCTGCAGGGACGGCGGGAAGGAGTTGCTGTGGTCTACAGTACTTCCACCTCTGTCACTAGGAAACCACTCTGTCTTGGAGCTGGATGTGAGGACCTGCACCTGGTGTCGGGCCAAGGAGACAGTAAACAAGGATTGCTGCTGGTGTATCGTCCACCCTGCTGCTCGGCAGCTTCTCTGGCCGAACTGGTGGAGGCCGTCTCGGCTGTGGCATTGGAGGAGCCCAGAACAATAGTGCTGGGTGATTTCAATGTCCATACTGAGGCTGCCTCTAGTGTTCTGGCTCAGGACTTCATGACAACCACGGAGCTGTCTCAAATTGTTACTGGCCTAACACACAGGGCAGGGCACACCCTTGACTTGGTTTTTGCTCCAGATGGAGGAAGGGGTAGTCTGGAGATAGGGAGGCTGGATGTCACCCCATTGCCATGGTCAGACCACTTCCTGATGAAGTTTAGACTTATGACTCCAATCCTTCCCTGCAGAGGTGGTGGACAGATTAAGATGGTCCACCCTGGAGACTAATGGAACCCACAGGATTCCTGAATGCCCTAGGGGAGTTCCCAGTAGATAGAGCAGGTGACCCCGTTGAAGCCCTTGTCAAGCTGCGGGACGGCGAAGCGCGTTGAGTTCTTGACATGGTTGCCCCCGAGCGCCCTCTCCGGCATTGTGGAGCCCAGTTTGCACCTTGGTACACCACTGAGCTAAGGGCAATAAAACAGGCTGGACAACAGCTAGAGCACAAGTGGCGAAAGACATGCTGTGAGGCTGATCGGGCATGAGTAAAACATCATAACCGTGCCTACTTCTCTGTCTCCATCGCATCCTCAAGTAGCCATCCGGTGGAGCTTTTCCATATTGTCAGGGGTCTGTTGACATCAGCTCCAGGAAATGGAGTTTTAGACCCTTCACTGGCCCACTGTGAGTTGTTTGCAAGACACTTTGAGGGTAAAGTTTCTTGCCTCCGTAGCAGTCTTGATGCCCCATCCACATCTACTGTAGTCCCCAATGAGGTGTCCAGTGCAACGTCTGCTACAGCTTCTTGGGAACAGTTTCAGTTGATGCGGCCTGATGTCATGGACAAGGTGCTTGCAATGATGCAGCCAGCAACATGTCCTCTCGACCCTTCCCCTTCTTGGCTTATTAAAGCTTGCTGAGAGGGTCTGACCAAGTGGATTCAATGTGGTCAACACACTGTTGCGGGAGGGAGTGGTTCCAGGTGCCTTGAAAGAGACGGTGATCCGACCACTCCTGAAAGAGCCCATCGTGGACCCATTGGTTTGTGACAACTACCAACCGGTTGCAAATACCCCCTTTTTAGGGAAGGTGATTGAGAGAGTTGTGGCACAGCAATTGCAAGTACTCTTGGATGAAACAGATTGTCTTGACCCATTCCAGTCTGGGTTGAGGCCTGGTTATGGGACTGAATTGGCCTTGGTTGCCCTGATGGATGACCTTTTTCAGGAGAAGGACCCTGTTATTCTTACTTGATATCTCAGCAGCTTTTGATACCATTGACCATGGTATCCTTCTGGACCAACTTGGTGAGATGGGTACTGGAGGCACTGTTTGACAGTGGTTCCGATCCTATCTCCAGGGTCGCTCTCAGAGAATAGCATTGGGTGACTGTCTTTTGGCAAGCCTTAGACCACTGCCTAGACTAGGTGGTGGGCTGGATGAGGGCCTATAAACTGAGTCTGAATCCTAGCAAGATGGAGGCACTGTGGGTTGGTGGTTCCCGAGTTTGGATAATTGGTCAGTTGCCTGCTTTGGATGGGGTCATACTCCCTCTGAAAGAACAGGTCCATAGTCTAGGGGTGCTCCTGGATCCATCTTTGTTACTAGAGGCCTAGGTGACCTCCATGGCTAGGAGTGCCTTTTACCAGCTTCGGCTGGTGAGACAGCTGTGGCCATTTCGGCACCATGATAGCCTGACCACTGTTATCCACACACTGGTAATCTCCAGGCTGGATTACTGTAATGCGCTCTATGTGGGGCTGCCCTTGAGGTTGGTCCAGAAGCTGCAGCTGGTGCAAAATGCAGCAGCGAGACTGCTCACTGGGGCAGGGTATCACCAATGTGTCGCCCCGCTGCTGAAAGTATTGTACTGGCTGCCCATTTGCTACCAGGCCAAGTTCAAGGTTCTAGTTTTTGTGTGCAAAGCCCTATACAGCTCAGGACCAGGATACCTGAAAGACTGTCTTACCCCTTATATACCCAGTCGATCATTGTGCTCTGCAGGTGAGGGCTTCCTGCAGATACCATCTTATCAGGAGGTTCGTTCTGCACAATATAGGAAACGGACCTTTAGTGTGGCAGCACCCACCCTGTGGCATTCCCTCCCCTTGAATATTAGGCAGGTGCCATCTCTGCTATCTTTTCAGCGCCTTTTGAAGACTTTCCTCTTTCAACAAGCCTTTTAAGTAGAGACCTATCCCAGCCTGCGTCTGTGTTAGAATTGCTTGTAAATATGGTTTTTTAAATAATGTTTTTAACCCTTTTTTTAATAGATGTTTTTTTAAAGCTTTTTCTTTTAAAAATTTTAATGTTGTTTTGCTTTAATGTATTTTAAGGTCTGGTTTTATGATGTTTTAAAGTGTTTTTAGCGCTTCTGTTTGCCTCCCTGGGCTCCTGCTGGGAGGAAGGGTGGGATTAAATCAAATAATAAATTAATAAATAAATATTTTAATTAATGGTTTGGATGAGGAGGTACAGAGCATGCTTATCAAATTTCCAGATGATACAAAATTGGGGGGCACAGCTAATATTGTGGAAGACAGAAACAAAATTCAAAGGGACCTTGATAAGCTGGAACATTGGGCTGAAAACAACAGAATGAAATTCAACAGGGAGAAATGCAAAGTTCTACACTTAGGAAAAAGAAACCAAATGCACAGTTATAAGATGGGGGACACTTGGCTCAGCAATCCAACATGTGAGAAGGATCTTGGAATTGTCATTGATCACAAGCTGAATATGAGCCAACAGTGCAATGTGGCTGCAAAAAAGGCAGTTCCCCTCTATTCAGCACTGGTTAGGTCTCATCTTTACTGTGTCCAGTTCTGGTCTCCGCACTTCAAGAAGGATGCAGACAAACTGGAACAGGTTCAGAGGAGGGCAACAAAGATGATCAGGGGACAGGAAACAAAGCCCTATGAGGAGAGACTGAGAGAACTGGGCATGTTTAGCCTGGAGAAGAGAAGACTGACGGGAGATATGATAGCATTCTTCAAGTACATGAAAGGTTGTTACACAGAGGAGGGCCGGGATCTCTTCTCGATCATCCCAGAGTGCAGGACACGGAATAATGGGCTCAAGTTGCAGGAAGCCAGATTTCAACTGGACATCAGGAAAAACTTCCCAAGTGTTAGAGTCATACGACAATGGAACCAATTCCCTAGAGAGGGAGTGGGCTCTCCGACACTGGAGGCCTTCAAGAGGCAGCTGGACAGCCATCTGTCGGGAATGCTTTGATTTGGATTCCTGCATTGAGCAGGTGGTTGGACTTGATGGCCTTATAGGGCCCTTCCAACTCTACTATTCTATCAGGCAGGCAGGCAGGCAGGCAGGCTGGCCAGCTGGCCTTGGGTTGATAATTCCAGCAGTGAGTGAAGAAAAGGGAAGGAGAAACTATATTTATATTTACATACAATACATTGAAAAAAATCCTGTGATGAAACTGGGTAACCAAACTCCCTGAGCAAGGGCCCCAACAGAGCATCTCTGAAGATAAGAGACCATCTGGAGTTCTGAGGAATCCTGTCAACTGTAGTAGAGCAACCTTGACAGACACTTCTGAGAACTAGTTTCTTCACGATTTTTTTGTTGTTGTTCCAGTGCCTCCTTCCTGTTTTTTATAAGAGTTGCCTAGTCAATATTTTTAAAACCGCACTCCCTGTTCCAAGTGGCTTTTAGAATATTCCCAGCTAACCATACTCAAATTATGTAGCATAATAGCATACACTTAAGCTACAGGTTTTGAAGCAGACCATGGCAAGAGGATAAGCAGCCACTTTGGAAACTAGATAAGGCAGGCTTCACCTCCAGCCCCAACCAAACCTTGCCTACACAGTGAACGTATAGGTCTCCAGTAGGTAATCGATGATACAGTACTGGCTCCTCTCATCTGACACAGTAACTACAGGACATGAGATAGGTTCTTGCAGCCTCAGCCAGACTCCATAAGTAACTGACTGGCTGGATTTCTCTGCTGCAGCTTTTTATTAAGTGATTGTGGGGTGATGGAATGTTAGCTCACACTTCAAGCTTCTCCTTCAGTTTAGGGCCTGCCCAAACGACTGTATACTCTGCAATGTAATTGCTTTGTGTAGTGATTAATTTTCCGTGGTCCACATGTTGTTGCAAAGTGTTCTGGATTTTCGCGCTCACAAATCTGCATTTGCCATTCCTTGGAAAAACTGATTTGCTTTCCTAAAACAGAAATCAATCGCATTACCTTCATGGAGCTTGGACGCAATGCTGAGGACTTTACTTAAATGGGTGGTCCAGAGGCGTTTTCCCATCATTTTCCGAGCCCCTTCTCTCCTTCCCAGCCAACAGCGCATTCACAAACCTGCGCATGCATGTTGAAATGCAGATTCAGCGCAACACACGGGGATAGCACATGTCATGTTTTGCTGACCAATTTTATTTATTTATTCATTATTTGATTTATATCCCGCCCTTCCTCCCAGCAGGAGCCCAGAGCAGCAAACAAAAGCACTAAAAACACTTTAAAACATCATAAAAACAGTCCTTACAATACATTAAAACAAAACAACTTTAAAAACATTTTTTTGAAAAGCTTTAAAGACATCTTTTAAAAAAGGGTTAAAATAACATTTTTTTTTTTAAAAAAAGGTTTTAAAAAAGCATATTAAAAAGCAATTCCAACACAGACACAGAGTGGGATAGGTCTCAACTTAAAAGGCTTGTTGAAAGAGGAAATTGGCTCATATGGGCAGAGTGACAGGCAGAGCTTTAGGAAAAACCGAAATGAATGTGTGTCACGACTGGGCACAAAAACTGTGGATTTGTTAATATTGAAAACAGTGAACAAACAGCCAAGGTGGCTCTCTGATTACAAAGCAAATATGGAAAATGTGGATTATCGATATAAGTTTGGACGGGCCCTTACTGCCAGGGAGGAACAAATATATTTTACTGTAGTAGTGTAGATCTGAAATGCTTACATATATACATCACTCCCTTGGGAAGGAGGGGAGGAGATATTATGTCACTCTTCGAAGTCAGAAGCCTATTTTTAAAAGTTACTCTATCTTTCAGTTCACAGCACACATGCTTCAAAATTACTTTTTTCCAGCGCACATCCACCTCAGGCAATTCTGAGCTTCCATCACGTTACTCACAAAATTGGGAAACGAACATATAGTCATCACATTCTCTTGGCTGTGCTGACAAAAGACGAAGTACGCAACGCATGGAGAAAATTGTGCTTTTTATTTTAAAGTTTTGGTTAAAGAACCAAAATTACTTATTCAAAATTATCATGAACATGGGCCTTCTGAAGATCACACTTTTTGACTTCTGTTCCACATAAGAAATTCGCTACATGTAGAAAGCAAGCACTCTAGGTTAAAAGCATACCTTTGAACCTAGACTTCTCCCTGACATACCAGCATTCAAGATCCAGAGACTCGTTTATGTGTGGGACAGTCCAAATATGGAGTCCTCACCAGCATTTGGAAATGGTCAAGTCCCTTTATGTCTTAACTTACCAGTGCTGCAGCTGCAGATGTTAATATGCGGATAGGACCGTAGAGCCTTAAGAGTTTTCAGACTTATTTTTCCCCAACCAAGGTAATAGGTAATAGGCAATTGTTCATTTTGAGACTATCTTTCCAAATAGTTTGGCTCAGGATTTGGGAATCCGTAGGATTCAGGTTTCTTGTGCACTCAGAATACACACGTGCCCACTGAATTGCTCTCCCTCTTCCAAATGCTTACCCTCCAAATGCTTTTGAAGTTGAACAACAGTGTGTTCTTACATTATGATCAGGAATCTGCTTTCATGTGCGATTTTTTAAAAAAAGATTAGGTGAACATGAATGGAAAAAGGGTTCTGGTGACATGGGTTGTATCCATTCAACGAACCTACTATGATTTAATCGGGTTACAACCCTATATTCCCCCTCCCATTATGTCCACCACACATACTGTGCAAACACAGAGAATCCATGCAGAGTAATGTGTTGAAAGATGGATCTCTTGCTTCCTTTAAACATTCATTTTAGTAGGTAGTGACATAAACAAGCTGTTACAATCTTGGAGGGTTTTTTTAAAAAGCACTCCAAAATCATGTACTTCTGATGGGTATCTCTTATGTGCACATTGCTTAGTGCTACTTCAGTTGTTTGGCACAGTCATTTATGGAGGTATTTCTCAAATAACTTCCAAAAGGTAAGAATCAGATGGGATGTCATTCACAGCAGTATATGAAAAAGCAGCAGATAGCGTGTGTGTGCCTGTCTGTACATCAAAGCCAATTCCAAATCTGGCTGGCCTACTTTGGCACTAGAGCACTTGGTAGAATGAGCTCTCTGCTAGGTGCCAATGCAGGAAAGCTATAAATGGACTGAGACAAAGGAGCCAACTTTTAACTAGATTGTAGTATGTCATATTAGAACAGGGAGAATTCAGGAAAAAGATTTCTAAGATACTGCTGCTCTGACGTGCATGGAATAAGCATATCCATGACCATTTCCTCCCTTGCAGGTTTATAATTTTGAAAATTAGCTGCTTCACAGAACTCTCGTCACTTATTGGCAAGTAAATTACTGATACTGTGGCTGGCCTGTTTCACTACTGCCTTGTTATGCATCATCTTAAACTTGGATTAGATAAGTAACAAAACAGCATTTATAAACTAGGCACAACTACCGCTAGCACAACACGATAATCTCTCTGCTGCAAAGTGATTCTTTTGTATAGTATCACATATTGTCAAGCAAGAACATTTGAGTTACTGTATCAAAGTAATAAAGCATAAAATATTAGGCTAGAATATCAAATGTTTATGTCAAATGTGAACTTGAAGATTTAAATCTGTGAGTGTTCTTATGAATTTTAAGTGATACTTTACTTGCATGCTGGAAACTACCTTGAGGTCACAGTAGTCTGGTTCGCATGCAATAATAAGCCAAACTATGACTACCGAAAACAAGTAAGCATCCCGGCACCCAAGAACACAATCACACTGACTTTGCTCTTCCTCTACTCCTGTTGTTGCTATGCTACTGGGAGCTAAGCCATGGTTTTCCTTAGCATTACATGCCCCCCTCAAACTGCTCCAGAGGGTCCCCCAAGCCCCCATAGTAGATTTTTTGAAGGGAGGGCTGCAAGGGAGAGGAAAGGTCCCATTGTACAAGGTAAGTTGGTTTCACAAACAGGTTGACACTGCTGGAAGTCATCCTTGGAAATTATATTGAAAAGCGGTATAGACCTAGCCCTACAGCAAATCTATCCCCCAAGATATTAATGAACAGTCTTAGAGATTCAGTATGAGAATGTGCATTACACACACACACACACACACACACACAGAGGGGGGGGAAAGAAAAATCTGAGGAACTGTGCTAGAAAACCTTCCCTTTGGGTAGGGTCAGACTGACAGCACCACCCAAACAGAGTCCAATGGCAGTACATTCAAAGAAGCTGAATGTTGGAAAATTCAGGACAGACAAAAGGAAGTACTTCTTTACTCAGCGCATAGTTAAACTATGGAATTTGCTCCCACAAGATGCAGTAATGGCCACCAGCTTGGATGGCTTTAAAAGAAGATTAGACAAATTCATGGAGGACAGGGCTATCAATGGCTACTAGCTGTGATGGCTGTGCTGTGCCACCCTAGGCAGAGGCGGCATGCTTCTGAAAACCAGTTGCCAGAAGCCTCAGGAGGGGAGAGTGTTCTTGCACTCAGGTCCTGCTTGCGGGCTTCCCCCAGGAACCTGGTTGGCCACTGTGAGAACAGGATGCTGGACTAGATGGGCCACTGGCCTGATCCAGCAGGCTCTTCTTATGTTCTTATGTTCTTATATGCACAGCAGTAGTAAGTCAGGGAAATATGGAAAGGCAAAGGCTTCTCATCCCATTCTAGTGTCTATACTGTGGAGTATGGAAGGGATACATGCCTATAAGAGAAGGACTAATTAGGGCATTCTTCTAGATATTACAGGGGGTATATCAACATCTATGGCTACAGTAAATAATATACAAGTAATATTCAGTAATAGGCAAAAAACCTTGCGGTTTAAGAATGTACTTATAGCCAACAGATATTTCTATTTAAAAAGCAGGGAAACTGGGCAGCTATAGTGAATGCACCACGGGAGCAGAAGACCTGACCTCTTCTCTGAGATATTGTACTGCCCTACAAATTTGCAAAAATGCAAACACAATTTGGGTTGGTCCCCAGATGTTGCTGGACTACAACTCCCATCAGCCCCAGCCGGCATGACCAATAGTCAGGAATTATGGGAACTGTAGTCCAGCACCATCTGGGGAGCTAAAGGTTAGTAAAGTCTAGTTATTCTGTGCAAATACTCCTACACAATAAGTGTATGAGAGAATGTTAAAGAATCCCCCTCCCCCCAAATGGCAAATGTGAAAACTTCGCAAAGAGACTTAGGTATGTCTCTTGCTTTAAGTCCAAGGATTCATCAAGAATTTATGGTATAGTTTATTCACAGTACAATATATACAAGTCTACTCAGAAGTAAGTCTTTGTGTTTAATGGGGCTTACTTCCAGATAAGTGGGTGAAGGATGGCAGCTTAGGCTTTGGTTTAAGATTGGCATTGGGGGAAAAACAGAGTTCTTGTGACTTTAACAGCTGTATGTCAGACAGAAATTCAACAGGTCAAGAATTTTCTTGTATGGAAATACAATTATGGGGAAAGGTTCACCATGACTATTCTCTAATTTTGTGTTATGCCATACCCCCATGGCAGTCATTTTGTGACTAGTGCCCCAAGCACATGCTCAAAATTCAAACTCCTAACAAATGACAGTCCCAGGATTCTTTGGGGCAAGCCATGGGCTTTAAACAATCTCACCACCCCAGTTCAAACCACATATTAAGATACAAATAAGGGAAAGAATAGCCACCATTAATGAAATCAATATCCCTATCCCCACCCTAATTTCAGGAACAGGTTCAGTAGATACTACAGATACAAGAAACTACCAAAATGGCATGCAATCCACAGCTCTGAATAGGAGCAGTTGAGTTTTTAGCCATAGATGGAGAGGGGGGAATTAAATTAAATGCTATTCTCTAGGCCCATTTCTATTCTGGTTTTCCTTCTCCAAAAGCAAAACAAAGCTGTGCAACTAATTCAACTTGTGGGTGCACAGCAAAAGGAACCTTTAGGATAATGCAAGGCAGCTGCTTTGTGTACATTATAATTTATTCTCATTCCATACATAAAGTTTCCATCATATCTGCCAAAGGGATCAATAGCCAAAATACCACTGGCATGTTACATGCCCACTCCATTTTGATGGCAAAAGCGCTTTGCTTCCAAAGTGGCAACACTTACAACATATTGCCTGGCACAGCACGACATGAGCTAATAGGAAAAAGGCCTGTTCTACACAAATCAATCCCCCATCTGAAATAACCTAGGAGAGAATAGCAAACCCAAGTTTTATGACAGATTTTTTCTATACCAAGAAAATATGGCTCAGTGGTATAAGGCAGAATATATTGGAAGAAGATTGAAAAGGAGACAGGGTTGGAAGCCAAAAGAGCAAACAGAGCAAGCAAAATTCAAGAAAGAATAACTATCATAACCAGCAAGATGCTTTGAACATCCACTGGAATTAGAGCTGCAATTTAGCAAGTCCCTTCCATTCAGGCCACTGATTATGATATCAGCTAGGGTTGCCAGGTCTCAAGTTTTCACCAACAGACTCCGGTTTTTGGGTCCTCCCTGGGTCTCCAGGCGAGTGAACTTAATATCCAGACTCTTAGCTTTCATTTTAAAAAAAATTAAGTTTCCAGGTGGTCTGGTTCAAAAGATATAAACCAAAGTGTCAGGGGGCCCTCGCAACTTCTGCTGCTCTAATCCCTGCCCTTTCAGGTTTTTAGCCAATAAGTGAAGTCAGGGTTGTGATTGACAAGATTTGTTGACTCCCCACCCCCAGACAATAGCTAAACCCTATTTCAAGTTCTGAGAACAGTTTTCTTTTCCTGCTTGTCTCACATCAGGAATTCAGTACATACATAGCTTTCAGCAGCATAAGGAGTACTTTCTCTGTACAGGATTGGGACTTGTTTCTGAGTAAACATGCATAGGATTACACTGCAACAGAAGATCACAGCAGGAGTTGGTAGACATAAAAGTGTACATACAGGATTTATTAATTACTTGCAAAAATGGCATATTATACATATTATCTTGCAAATAATTCTTGAAGTTTTAAAAAGTGTACACGCTGCAGAGTTATTACACAGCCATGAGAGTGGCTATATACTGTAGCCAGAATCAATTTTTCGCATTCTGCAATGTTAAATTGAAAATACCCCCATGAGTAAAACATCATAACCGTGCCTACTGTGAGGAGGTGAAGATGGCAAAGAAGGCCCACTTCTTTGACTCCATCGCATCCTCAAGTAGCCGTCCAGTGGAGCTTTTCTGTATTGTCAGGGGTCTGTTGACATTAACTCCAGGAAATGGAGTTTTAGACCCTTCACTGGCCCACTGTGAATTGTTTGCAAGGCACTTTGAGAGTAAAGTTTCTCACCTCCGTAGCAACCTTGATGCCTCATCCACATCTACTGTAGACCCCAGTGATGTCTCCAGTGCAATGTCTGCTGCAACTTTTGGGAACGGTTTCAGCTGATGCGGCCTGATGACATGGACAAGGTGCTTGCAACGATGGACCAGCAACATGTCCTCTCAACCCTTGCCCTTCTTGGCTTATTAAAGCTTGTCGAGGGGGATTGACAGATTCAGGGTGTGGTTAACACATTGTTGCGGGAGGGAGTGGTTCCAGCCACCCTGAAAGAGGCGGTGATCCGACCACTCCTGAGAAGCCCGCCCTGGAACCATTGATTTGCAATAACTACTGCCCAGTTGCAAATACCCCCTTCTTAAGGAAGGTGATTGAGAGGGTTGTGGCACAGCAATTGCAAGTACTCTTGGATGAAACAGATTATCTTGACCCATTCCAGTCTGGGTTCAGGCCTGGTTATGGGACTGAATCAGTCTTGGTTGCTCTGATGGATGACCTTTTGGGGGAGAAGGACAAGGGGAGTGCAACCCTGTTATTTTTACTTGGTCTCTCAGTGGCTTTTGATACCATTGACCATGGTATCCTTCTGGGCCAACTTGGTGAGAGGGTACTGGAGGCACTGTTTGACAGTGGTTCCGATCCTATCTCCAGGGTTGTTTCAGAGAACAGCATTGGATGATTGTATTTCAGCCCCCTGGCAGTTGTGCTGTGGGGTGCCACAGGGTACCATCTTGTACCCCATGCTGTTTAACATCTGTATGGAGCCCTTGGGAGCGGTCTTCAGGAGATTTGGGGCAAGGTGTCAGCAGTATTTCTCTGTAACATCTGAATCAGGAGAGGCCGTGCAACAGTGCCTGGACTCTGTGGTGGGCTGGATGAGGGCCAATAAAATGACTCTCAATCCTAGCAAGATGGAGACGCTGTGGATTGGTGGTTTCTGAGTTTGGATAATTGGTCAGTTGCCTGCTTTGGATGGGGTCATACTCCCTCTGAAAGAGGAGGTCCACAGTCTGGGGGTGCTTGTGGATCCATCTTTGTTCCTAGAGGCGCAAGTGACCTCTGTGACTAGGAGGCCCATCTTTGTTTTAGAGGCTCAGGTGACCTCTGAGACTAGGACTGCCTTTCACCAGCTTCAGATGGTAAGACAACTGCAGTCATTACTGGACAGGGATAGCCTGACCACTGTTGCCCATGCACTGGTAACCTCCAGATTGGATTAATGTAATGCACTCTATGTGAGGCTACCCTTGAGGTTGGTTTGGAAGCTGCAGCTGGTGCAAAATGCGGGCAGCAAGAGCGCTCACTGTTATCGCCAATATGTCATTCCACTACTGAAAGAATTGCACTGGCTACCTATTAGCTACCGGGCTAAATTTAAGGTTCTGGTTTTGGTGTACAGAGCCCTATACAGCTTGGGACCAGAATATCTGAAAGACCGTCTTACCCCTTATATACCCAGTTGATCACTACTGTACACTCTGCAGGCTCCTACCCTTTGGGAATTCACTACCCTTAAATATTAGACAGGCTCCATCTCTGTTATCTTTTCAGCAGCTGCTGAAGACCTTCCTCTTTCAACAAGCCTTTTAAGCAGAGACCTTATCCTAGTCTGCATCTGTGTTGGAATTGCTTTTTAATATCTTTTTAAACCTTTTTTAAAAAATGGTTTTAAAGCTTTTTTAAAATGGTTTTAAAGACGTTTTGTTTTAATATGTTTTTAATGGTTGTATTTTAATACGTTTTTAATGGTTGTGTTTTAATATATTTTGAAGTCTGTTTTTATGATGTTTTAAAGTGTTTTCGTGCTTTTGTTTGCCACCCTGGGCTCCTACTGGGAGAAAGGGCAAAATATAAATCAAATCAATCAACAAATATATTTATTTCATTTCTTTTATATCCTGCGTTTCCTCCAATGACTACAAAGCAGCCCATATGGTTCTCACCCACAACAATATATGAGGTAGGTCAGGCTGAGAGATAGCAGGAGGCTCAAAGTCACCCAGTGAGGCTCCTGTAACTGTGAAGATTTGAACCTGAGTTTCCCAAGTCCTAGCCACTATGCCTTTCCTTCTTTTTGTCACAATTAAGATTTGGCTTGATTAATGTCTGCATGCTGACAGGAATTCAGTACTTATGAGCCGATTCCTTTGATAATCACAGCATTTAAGTGATCTGAAAGTGCTCTTATGGTGAAATCTCTGACGGTCCATTCATATTACAGCAAACATAATGGAGAAACCACAGATAACTGCAGTGCTTTTATATTATGACAGGTGAAGGGAAACATATAAACCAAAGTAATAGATTGCTGATGTGCCTTCCCAAGCTGAAACCTCACAGGTATACCTCTGCCCACACCCAAAGGATCCTGGGTAATACAAGTGATTTTTAGTCTCAGTACTTTTAAATGCTTCCATTTTCCAATTGAGATTATTCAGAGGAAAAAAGATCTAGACACCCTTCAATTAATTTTGTTCCTTACTGCCAGGTAAGAGGAATGAAGCAGCTGTTCATGTTCAAGTTGTAAAAAAGGGGGTGAGGAATCCAGACTTTAGCACTATGAACTGTTAGTCATTCTAGTGGCTGTGAGGTAGATTTAGGCTTGGATGCATAAACAGAGCACTCTGTGAGAGGCTCAATTCAAATCCATGCTCAAGATAGCAGTGCTAAACATTCATTTACATTTGAATCCTACTCTGTCATTTAGGATCTAGGCCTAATATTACTGAACAACAAATGTGCCTCCCACATTCTTATTGTGTTATTTGGAAGTTTCCCAGGTCAACTTCTAATCCAATTTAATACATACTCCGACTAGGAAACAGCACAAAAAAAGCCAATGGAATCTGTGCTGCCCTATTTGTTGGATTTGCAGCCCAAATGCAAATGAAACGGTACCAAGGCAATACAACCACAATAATAAAAATTAAAAAAAATACAAAGAAAAATAAATATAGTTTTAACTGGGTTTTTTAAACAATATTTCAACATATTTGCAAGTCAGTTTATGGGCTAAAGACCTAACTAAAAAAATGTATTTGTTTGCCGACAAAAGGTCAAAGACAGGCCTCCCTTTGCAAGAAGCAGCCTTCAATGACATCCTCTCTCAGCACCCAATAATCTTAATTATTAATCTTAAAACTCAGGCAGGCTCTTAGGAGAGAATGTGGTCTTCCAGATCATCTGCTGTCAAGTCACGTAAGACCCTGCAGGCCACAACCAATACTTTCTGGCTCCATTAAAACCTGGGCATCTAGGATGAGGATTGAATCCAAGAGAAAATCTAATCTGTGAACCTGGGTCTTCAAGGGGAGTGCAACCTCATCCAAGGCAAGTTGAACCCCTATGCCCTGGTCTACCTTCCGAATTGCCAGGATCACCTTGTCTGGATACATCAGGTTCCTATGCTTGGCACATACCCTGCTTGACAGGTCACCTGTATTCAATGCCCTTATTATAGCTAGTATGTATTTGTGCAAGCCTTCATTATAGGCTTTGCTGGCCCCACTAAAAAGAAAAAGAAAAAAAGCAAACCCACCAGGCAGGAAAGGCAGCCCAGGACATCCTGAGCTCCTTTGGGAGGAAAGGTGAGTTATAAATTGAATAGATATCATCATCACCCCCCACCTACCTGCTCCTGGATCAGTTGAGTGTTGTCCCTACTTTTAATCCCTTTCCCCACATTCAAAAGAGAACTATACTTTTTCATGTGTAGAAGGTTTGCAGTTATGCGGGGGGGTTTGAAAATTTCTGATGCTCTAGAGAGTGATCTAATTTAGGACAACTCATTTTACTTCTATTAAGCAAACAATGGTAAACATATTGAATCCACCAAGCTTCTTTAATATTGTTGTTGCAACTGATATCAATTCATTGTTCCTAATGAACTTATGAAATAAAGTTTTTTGTCTTGGAAAATTTTCCACAGAAAATGTTTCATCCCACATCACTTTAAGTGTAAAGTTTAAAATGGAGCAATTGTATTTCATCAATCTTCCAAGCCTTCTTTGGGGACTTCATTGGGTGGGGGGAGTACTGCAAAGCACTCATTAAGCAACCATGCTCCAGGTCTAGGACTTGCTACCTTACTCAGATTCAGGCCATGAAGATGCGTAAGTAATTGTAACAGGTGGTTTCTGAATTTTGCTCTCTTGATTATGCAGTATTGGCTGGGTCTAGCAGCCAAGCTTGTGTTCTGGCTCATAAAGCATAGCTAGTCCCTTTGGCTCATCTCTCTTTGGAAAATGCACTCCTCATTTTATGTCCAGAGCTAGATGGATTTACTCTGTGCTGCTTTGGCCACCAACATCTACTTCATCCTGGCATCCTTCCCCCAAAACACTAGTTGAGCTGCCTTCAAGCATTCTCCGTCATCTCTCTCTCCCTCCTTTCACATCAAATCAGACATTTCATTGTGGTTTTGTCCACCCTAAGGACCATCCAATCCATCCTCCTCAAAAATCACTGCATATGAAAACAGCAAAACTACTGAGCAAAAATGAAAGAAAGTTATGTATCAAAATTATAACTAGGGCATCACATTTGTACTACAGAAAAACAAGAAAAGCTCTGAAACATCATGCATTCTCTTTCCATAAGCCTGCAAAGCATTATGCTGCCAATATGCTGAGCAATGAATTAATTCTCTCTGCATTCCATGGTACGTATTACTAGCAAAAGAATTCATTAGAGCCATTGTTCAAAGAGGATCTGGAGAAAGGAGCTTAATAACCAAATGAAGGGATCAGTAACAAGCTAGGAATACTAAACACCGAATACTAAAACCCACCAGTTTCCCAGAAACTTTATATGCTAGAAGCCAATTTCATTCACGACAAGTAGGAGCAAAAAGGAATGCCACTTAAAAGAGGGATCCAAACCCACATACTCTACGGGTGGAAAACAAAATTCACCACACTGCTTTCCAGATAATCATACAGTGGCCAATCCCAGACAACAGCCTAAAACATTTAGTTGCACCAAAAACTCCAGTTCAGCATGCTAGATGCTTAGACAATATTCAGCCAATAGTCAAACTCTAAAGTACCAGAACCCCCTTTAGGATGCACACCTTAACGTGGTGAGGGGGTTTAAGAATGTTGAAGAAGCTGAGAGCAATGCCATCAGGAGTCTAGATCAAGAGGCTAGACTCCTAGCAGGGGCACCCAAGGCAGAATGGTCAAAGCTGAGACCAGTCTAAGATGCATCCAAACTCAGAGGAAGGCAATGGTAAACCACCTCTGAATACCTCTTACCATAAAAAACCTATGAACAGAGTATCCAAAATGCAACACAAGATATTGCTGAAAGATGAGACCCCCAGGTCAGAAGGCACTCACCAAGCTACTGGGGAAGAACAAAGGACAAGTATGAGTAGTGCTGTGACTAATGATGCAGCTGGGTCAAAGCCAAAAGGAAGCCCAGAGGCTGATGCGCACAGATGCGAAAGGAGAGTCCGGAGTTGTACGATGCACACAACAGGAATATTGAATGTGAGAAGCATGAACCAGGGAAAGTTAGAAATTGTCAAGCAAGAAATGGAACGCAACATTACAATACTTGGCGTGAGTGAATTAAAATGGACGTGAATGGGACATTTTCAATCAGGCAATTACAAAATATTCTATGCAGGAAATGAGAAATTAAGAAGAAATGGGGTTGCTTTAATAGTGAGAAGTGATGTAGCAAAAGCAATTAGGAGCTACAATGCAAGGTCTGAGCGAGTGATATCAATGAGATTAAACGGGAAACCTATTAATATAACCATCATCCAAGTCTATCCAATGGCAAATGCAGAAGAAGAAGTAGTTGAGAGATTTTACGCAGAAGTACAGGAAGAAATTGATCACACACCAAATCAAGATGTGCTGATAATCATGAGGGACTGGAATGCAAAAGTAGGGAACAGAGAAGAACTAGGAATTGTGGAGAAATGGAGCTTAGGAGGCAGAAAGGAAGCTGGAGAAAGGCTTATTGAATTCTGTGAAGCCAATAATTTGTTTCTCGCAAACACATTTTTTGAGCAACCGAAAAAACGACTGAACACATGGACATCACCAAATGGTCAATGATTATATAATTGGTAACAGAAGATGGAGGAGTTCCATACTTTCTGCAAAAACAAGACCAGGAGCAGACTGCAGTACGGATCATGAACTGGTCGTATCGAAAATCAGAGTAAAACTAAAGAAGAACAAAGCAATCATAATGCCAAAATACAATTTAAATAACATCCCCAAAGAATATAAAGATCAAACAAGGAACAGGTTTGAGGCTTTAAACTTAAAGAACCAGAAGAACTATGGGATGAAGTCAGAGACTTTATCAAGGAAGAATGTAAAAAGACAATACCTCTAGTTAAAAAGAGAGAAAGACCTCAATGGATGACTGAAGAAACTCTTAAAATGGTTAAAGAGAGAAGGAAAGCAAAAGCAAAAGGTGATAAAAACATGGTCAGAACCCTAAATGCAACACAATGACTAGTACGTAGGGACAAAGAGAACTATTACCAATAGTTATTGTATAGAAATAGAAGAGGACAACAAAGAAGGGTAGAACAAGAGCCCTATTCCAAAAGATTAGAGAAATGAAAGGGAAATTTAAACCAAGAGTAGGGATGTTGAATAATCAACAGAGAAACACACTGACTGACCCACATGAAATAAAAAGAAGATGAAAGCAATACACTGAAGAACTCTATAAAAGAGATGCAAGGATGACAGATTCATTAATGAAGGAACCGCATTATGAAGAACCAGAAATTTTAGAATGTGAGGTGAAAGCTGCTCTTAAAATACTTGGAAGAAACAAATCACCACAAACAAATGGCATACCAATAGAGTTGCTATAAGCTACTGAGACTGAATCTGCCCAAATTTTGACAAAAATTTGTCAAGAAATATGGAAAACTAAAGAATGGCCCACAGAATGGAAGTGTTCCATATACATCCCAATTCCAAAGAAAGGGGACCCCTTGGAATGCAGTATTTATCGAACTATTGCCTTAATATCCGATGCAAGTAAAGTAATGCTCAAGATTCTACAACAAAGGCTCTTACCATATATGGAGCAAAAAATGCCAGACGTCCAAGCAAGATTTAGAAAGCGAAGATGCACCAGAGATCATATCACAAACGTATGTTGGATAATGGAACAGACCAAGGAATTTCAGAAGAAAAACACCCTGTGCTTTATAGATTACAGCAAAGCCTTTGATTGCGTAGATCATGAAAAACTATGGAATGCTTTAAAAGTAATGGGGGTGCCACAGCATCTGATTGTCCTGATGTGCAACCTATACTCTGGACAAGAGGCTACTGTAAGGACAGAATATGGAAAGGGTGTGAGACAGGGGTGCATTTTATCACCCTATTTGTTTAATCGATATGCAGAACATATCATAGGGAAAGCGGGATTGGACCAAGATGAAGGAGGTGTGAAAATTGGAGGGAGAAATATCAATAATTTAAGATATGCAGACACCATACTACTAGCAGAAACCAGTAATGATTTGAAACAAATGCTGATGAAGGTTAAAGAGGAAAGCACAAAAGCAGGACTGCAGCTGAAAAAGACTGAAGTAATGACAGATGATTTATGTAACTTTACAGTTACAATGAGGACACTGAACTTGTCAAGGATTATCAATACCTTGGCACAGTCATTAACTAAAATGGAGACAATAGTCAAGAAATCAGAAGAAGGCTAGGACTGGGGAGGACAGCTATGAGAGAACTAGAAAAGGTCCTCAAATGCAAAGATGTATCACTGAACACCAAAGTCAGGATCATTCAGACCATGGTATTCCCGATCTCTATGTATGGATGTGAAAGGTGGACAGTGAAAAAAGTGGGTAAGAGAAAAATCAGCTCATTTGAAATGTGGTGTTGGAGGAGAGCTTTGCGCATACCATGGACCGCAAAAAAGACAGATAATTGGATGTTAGAACAAATTAAACCAGAAGCTAAAATGATGAAAATGAGGTTATCATACTTTGGACACATCATGAAAAGACATGATTCACTAGAAAAGACAATAATATTGGGAAAAACAGCAGGGAGTAGAAAAAGAGGAAGGCCAAACAAGAGATGGATTGATTCCATAAAGGAAGCCACAGACCTGAACTTACAAGATCTGAACAGAGTGGCTCACGACAGATGCTCTTGGAGGTCACTAATTCATAGGGTCGCCATAAGTCATAATCGACTTGAAGGCATGTAACAACAACAACAAAGTACCAGAAATACAGCATCAACAATTCAACACCAATTGGGGAAAACAATTCCTCAACCCATGATCACTCAAGACAGCAAAGCAATATATGAAGCAGTAGCCAGTTAAAAAATTAACATGGAAACATTCTCCAAACAAATTGCTGCTGCTTTTTTTACTGCAAGCTACTTTAAATCATGTAGGAAAATGACACAAGTGCAGAATTAGCATATACAATATGAGAAAAGAAACTTAAATTGGAGCTTGAAGACTAATGGGGTCAATTTGGGGATCAAAATCTAGCACACAAGAGATAGAAATAGGGTTAATCCTGATATACTAATAGAGTGACCCTTTGCCAAATATTACAGATCCACTGTATCTTTACAACAAATGGTTTGTGCTACCCTGTGGGACAAGTAGGGCAAAGCCAACTAGCCATCTTCCTTGTTTTTCAAACACAACTCTATCCCTGTCCTTATTGTTATGAGGCACATGACTCCACTGGACATAGAAGGTCCTCTTGTGGATAAGGAATTGGTTGAGAAGCAGAAAGCAGAGAGTAGGAATAAACGGACAGTTCTCCCAATGGAGAGCTGTAGAAAGTGGAGTCCCTCAAGGATCGGTATTGGGACCTGTACTTTTCAACTTGTTCATTAATGACCTAGAATTAGGAGTGAGCAGTGAAGTAAGTGGCCAAGTTTGCTGACGACACTAAATTGTTCAGGGTTGTTAAAACAAAAAGGGATTGCGAAGAGCTCCAAAAAGACCTCTCCAAACTGAGTGAATGGGCGGAAAAATGGCAAATGCAATTCAATATAAACAAGTGTAAAATTATGCATATTGGAGCAAAACATCTTAATTTCACATATACGCTCATGGGGTCTGAACTGGCGGTGACCGACCAGGAGAGAGACCTCGGGGTTGTAGTGGACAGCACAATGAAAATGTCGACCCAGTGTGCGGCAGCTGTGAAAAAGGCAAATTCCATGCTAGCGATAATTAGGAAAGGTATTGAAAATAAAACAGCCGATATCATAATGCCGTTGTATAAATCTATGGTGCGGCCGCATTTGGAATACTGTGTACAGTTCTGGTCGCCTCATCTCAAAAAGGATATTCTAGAGTTGGAAAAGGTTCAGAAGAGGGCAACCAGAATGATCAAGGGGATGGAGCGACTCCCTTACGAGGAAAGGTTGCAGCATTTGGGGCTTTTTAGTTTAGAGAAAAGGCGGGTCAGAGGAGACATGATAGAAGTGTATAAAATTATGCATGGCATTGAGAAAGTGGATAGAGAAAAGTTCTTCTCCCTCTCTCATAATACTAGAACTCGTGGACATTCAAAGAAGCTGAATGTTGGAAGATTCAGGAGAGACAAAAGGAAGTACTTCTTTACTCAGCGCATAGTTAAACTATGGAATTTGCTCCCACAAGATGCAGTAATGGCCACCAGCTTGGATGGCTTTAAAAGAAGATTAGACAAATTCATGGAGGACAGGGCTATCAATGGCTACTAGCTGTGATGGCTGTGCTCTGCCACCCTAGTCAGAGGCAGCATGCTTCTGAAAACCAGTTGCCGGAAGCCTCAGGAGGGGAGAGTGTTCTTGCACTCGGGTCCTGCTTGCGGGCTTCCCCCAGGCACCTGGTTGGCCGCTGTGAGAACAGGATGCTGGACTAGATGGGCCACTGGCCTGATCCAGCAGGCTCTTCTTATGTTCACAGAATGCCTGTGGGGAAGCTCAAGGGGATCTAGACTACATCTAAGTCTCCTCAGTAGCAAACCAAAATGCACCCAGTTGTGCCCTTGCACTTGAGGCAAGATCTCTTATGCCCAACACTGTGTGCTGAAGCAAAGCACTTTGGCTTAACATGGGGTTTATATCAAGTTTCAGTGAAAGCAAGTCCACCTCCGCAACAAAACAGGAACAGATTTAAAGGCCACATTCACATGCTCAGCATGAATGACCCAGAGCATCTCTGGCAACATTGTGAAGTAGCTTCTTTGCTGCTCATTTCTTTCCTACATGTCTACTGTGCTTTTCAGCCAAACTGGCTCCCAAAGCAGCTGACAATATTAAAATCAATCCATACCACCAAATGAAACCTCCAATAAAGGCACCAGTTAAAAATCAAACTCAAACACACGAAAAGGAAACAAGGGCAATAAAACATAACCCAGTTACAGTCAAACTTTGATGTTAGTATCTGCAGTGAACATCAAAAAATGATGCCTTTAAAAAGTATTTCTCAAGAGGAAGATTACAGTTTTAGCGTCTGGCAGCCTCCACACATCCAGGGAATATCCAACACCACAACGACCAGCTTGCCCTCTACACAATCCTTTTACTTCTTTCTGAGGACCTCTTGGTTCCAAGTGTGACTGGAGCCAAGAGAATGGCTTTCAGAAAGAAGAAAAGTTTTTATGTGGATCAACATTAATGCTGGCACTTCCTGCAAGTATGCAGACCACAGGAGACCAATCATGCTGGTCTGCTATTTAGATTCTCTAGCTCACTGACCTGAAGCCATAGGACTTCACAAGTCATTCAGCACAGCTGTGTTCAAGTATAAACTCTCACCTGACTAAAATAATTAGTGCAAATTCAAAAACATAGGCCAAATAATAGGTTATAAACCCTTAGAAGAGAAACCCCAGAACACAGCAAGAAGATAACAAGAATCCTACCTGCAGGTCAAAGAACTTGCTGTATCGCCGATAAATGGCCTCATTAGATCCATTGGACCAGGTGACTTTGATAATATATACCTGTGGGGAAGAAGGAAGACACTTAAGGAAACTCAGATCACATCAAAATGCTGTTAGAATGCTTCCAAAATCCCAATAAGAGACACATTTTAAATTCTTTAATCCTTAAAAGATGGCTATTGTCTGGGCATCAACTCAGAAAAGTGCAGCAGCAGGGGGCGAAAATCACACCACCA
Source organism: Rhineura floridana (assembly GCF_030035675.1). NCBI lineage: Eukaryota > Metazoa > Chordata > Lepidosauria > Squamata > Rhineuridae > Rhineura > Rhineura floridana. The sequence continues at coordinate 90,211,278 of NC_084482.1, read as the reverse complement.
TGCACAAATCACTCCCAGGAAGTGACTGCTGCATTCAGACACTGGAGAAGTCCATTACTGAAATGCTATAGAATGCTTAGTGAGCCAGAAATTCTGGGGGCCAAAGACCTAAATGATGTCATGCTGGCTGCTTTGCAACAAGCTCTTTTGGTGAACCAAGTGCATCTTGGGAGTTTTCTAGAGGAAATGGAACACTGTATTTGCCAGATATAGCCTCTTCATTCTTGATCGTGCTGCAAAAGAGGGTTGCGTGTCTGATTTTCACATCCCATGAAGATGTTAAGAAAAGGAACTTTTCCAGTAACATTTTAGCTGATCATTCAGTGACCAGTACAAGTCATACACACTAGAATTGTGGACTGGTTCACACCTTCACCATTTTGATAATTCCATATTCATAATGGGACACTGGAGCTGAATGAGACAACTGGACACCATGCAACATTCAATGCTGGACAAGCGCACATATATCCCTCATCACAAATTGCACCATACAAGTGAGAAAGTTATTGTGCTCATGTCCTGCTTATAGGCTTCCCATAAACATCTCACTGGTTACTGTGAGAACAGAATGCTAAACTAGATGGGCCTTGTGATGTCCCTGTATTTTAATATCTGTAAATATGATAAGTGCGGGTTTATTAAGTGATATATGGTAAGTGACTAAGAGGGGTTGTTGGAGAGTTGTTAAGGAGGTTTGTTGGTTGATGAGAGGCATTTTGTAGGAGTCGGTTGGCAGAGTTCTGAGGGAGGCTTGGATTGTATTTGGCTGATATTTAGGCAATATATATATGACCAGAAACATAAAGAGTGACACTATATGAAACCATACGCTTGTTAAATATACCTTACATAATCTTGTTATTCCCTGGTGTTTATAAATAAATATTCTATTGGTTTACCAAAAGCCTGATCCTTGGCTGGGGCTTTCACAGACCAGAAGGGTGGGCAGGGTATTTACCAAGGCGGAGAAACAGTATCAAATGGTGGCAGCGGTTAAGAGATAGTGTATCATCAAGTATCCAGGGCAACCCAGGACTGTATGCTTTATTGGCACAAAGATAAAGGGGGGTTGTGGCCTGCAAGTGCACCCAGACACAAAGTAACAATAAGCCAGAAGGGAGACTAAGGCGAAGTCTCTAGCAGTATTGTTTACAGGGAGTGACTGGTGATGCTGCCTAGCAGTGGGATCTTGTGAGATCTGTGCTAGGATGAGCTAAAGAAAAATAAAAACTATGTTTCTCCCTGGTGGGAGCCACAGGTGGGAGCCTGACAGGTGGTGCCAGGGGAGGAACATTACAGGCCTCAGTTTGATTCAGCCATGCTAGGCTCCGCTTACATTCAGAGGAAGGCTTCCGTGTGCAAAACCTAATACCCCAACATACATTCATATCACCATACTAACTAGCATGTGAACTGGCACTATAACTCCCAGATGGAAGGAAAAATCAATTTGCTAATTTTTAAGGATGGTTTACCAGTAACAATTGGAAATTTGGTAAAAACTCCCCCCCCCTTTTTTTCAGGTCAAGTATTAGTTACATGAGATACATATTTTAATCGCAATAAATTTTCTTTTCCAACCTGTACCAATTTACATAGATGGGAAAATGTTGAGGAACTGGCCATAGAAAAAAGTCAAAATGCAATATAGTGCCTTATAACAAAGCTTCTTCAAATGGACAAGGACAACTTAAGGTTTACCAGATGATGGCCATGGTCAAAATAACTGTACAAAAAGTTTATTTATTATTTATTTATTATTTGCTTTATATCCTGCCCTTCCTCCCAGCAGGAGCCCAGGGAGGCAAACAAAAGCTCTAAAAACATTTTAAAATATCATAAAAAGAGAAGATGATGCTACTTCCACATGGCTGCATCTCTTGGGATGTTTGGACAAGAAGAAATTTACAGGCATCTAAACTGAATACAAGAGAACACAAAATCCAAATAAAACTATATACCAGCTAAAAGTTTTACAAGCATATTTCTTGAGACAAATAACCAGCAGTGCACAAAACTACCCTGCTTCTGGATATGCCTTTTCCTGTACCTCCATCTCAAAAAACACAGTCTCTCTTCTTCAGCATGACTCTTTCGACTCTCAGAAAACGCATAAGCTTGTATCATTTATAAGCCCCACACAAGATTGTCAAACACTACCACTAGAGCCACGTGAAAAATTCACCAGTAAACCATGCTATCTTGAAAGATTTAAGGAAAGCCCACTTACTCATCTTTCTTGCTGTCTTTTTCAACTTGTTTGTGAGCTGCAATTTTTTAACTAAATTAACCCATGAGAAGCCAGAGTGAAGTCAGAAAGCATTACTCTCATGTAGGGCAATTGTGTCTTGACTAAGGACCAGGGTGTGCTTTTAGCCCTGCCTCCAGTTTTATATCTGCGTCACAAAACAACCGAGCATTGCCCACAATTTTCTGTAAGGGAAATTCAACGCATGAGCTGCTGCACACATGAAGGGGTTTCACACAGTGCCCCAACGGCATATAGCCCCTAAAGGAAGCAGAAGCCTGCAGGCTGACATTTCCTTGTGGACAGCTACACAGAATGCACCATTCCAGGAAACAGGTGTGCTGTCAATGGAAGGACTAAAACCACATCCGCACTCAATGCACAGTTGGCCTGCATGCGAGTGATGCATGAATAGGGCTTCCAATTTGGCTATATACTGATGCAACATAGCCAATAAGATCTGGCTATGTGATGACTTTTGAAGTCACATAACACTGAGGGCAACACTTCCTGGCTTCACTCTGGGTTAAGACAAAAAAAACCTAGTGTCAACATCTGCAGGGAATACAATCGCTGCTATTGGGTAGGGTGAGGTGAACACTTCATCAATGCTCCCCTGGAACTTCAGGATTGTGCAGCTGGGAGACATGTTGGTTCATTCCTCGTAACTGACTGCTCAAGATAAAGAAAGCCCCTGCAATGAGAACCTTCACTTTGGAAAAAATAAGAACCCCGTTGCTCAATAGTTGCTTTCATCAGGATCTATGACTAGCACTTTAGTATCCTCCTTTCCACACTTAGTTTGTAGCCTCAAATTTCAGTCAGAGAGAGGGAAAGGGGGGGGAGAGAGGGAGAGAGAGAGAGGGAGAGAGAGAGAGAGAACGCACATGCCACACTTCATCTTCATCTAAATTTGGTTTCCACCCCATGAGCATTGTCTTTTAAAATTATCACCACACAACAATCCCAAAGGCCTGACACAAGAGAAGACTTGACTGTCCAAGACGGCAGGGACAGGAATTAGAAGATGCATCAGGAATATGCTCCCTGGGAATGTTCCTCATAGTCAGCTAATTTCCCACCCACTTACAGAATTTACTGGCCTGGGAAAACTGGTAAATATTTAGAGATCACAGGCTGTTAGTCTTGGCTGTTGGCCATGCCACACAACAGCTGTATCTCTTCCTTAAGTTCTGCTGCTGTCTTTGCTTCCCTCTGTTCACCTCTTGGTAAAAAGAACATGTTGCATCCAAAATACGCTCTACAGTACCCAAAGCCACTTTGCCCAGCCTTGCTAGCTATTTAAAGGTGGACTGACTTGTGACATCAATTTTTCCTACACAGTACCATGAATTCACTTCCCGTGCCACTAGGCTGAATTTCTCAGGTATGCGAGTGCACAAGAGACTTAAAACAAGCACTATAAAAAGTCACCTTATTTCACATGTAGAAGCAGAACATAAGTAGAGGCTAAACAAGGGCTTCTGTAAGTCAGATTCCTGAAGACAGCAATGGAAAACCTGAGACCTTCTTGATGTTGTTGCACTACAACTCCCATCATCCCTAATAATTGACCATGCTGGCTGGGGCTGATAGAAGTTGGAGTTTAACAACATTTGGGAGGATCACGGGTTCTAAAGGGTAATATGGACAGACCATCCTCAAGGCTATACCCCCACTTGCAGCTAGTTCCTGCTAGAAACCTTCCTATAGCTGCCTCTTCCAAACTACAAGCAGTACAGTAGGGCCCCGCTCATACAGCGGGTTATGTTCCGGACCCCCACTGTAAAGCGAAAACCGCTGTAAAGCGGATCCCATTGACCAAAATGGCACCCGGCAGCAAAAAAACACCGTAAAAGCGGAACTAGCGCTGTAAAGCGGGGCCTTTCTGCAATTCACAACCGCTGTAAAGCGAAGCGCTGCAAAGCGGGGCCCTACTGTAGTTTCTCCCTCTCTCCAAATGCATATACACCTGTCACCCACTCCATTCAACTAAAAAGGCATCATCCTCTGCAAGACCTGGTGGGCACATACAAGTTCCCAACTATTAGGAAGCAACTCCCAACTCCACGGCAATGAAGAAACATCAACTGTTCATCCTAGGCCATTAACCAATACTCTGACTAACAAAGGCGTGTAGCAATACATTTCCCTCTGATGAAACTTCTCTGCATGCTCTCTGAAAATAGAATATTGAACATTAACTTTATCTAGCCTCAAAACTTCATGGGGCCTTTGTTAGCTCCTGTACTGGGCGAGCTCACCTATGCAAGTCACTTCAAGCAACGCCATAATACAGAACCTCCATTGCAGTTTATTTCATTCTTTCCTTTACTCTCCCTGAAGCTGAAAGAACCATTCTGAAGTGACTCCGCATGCAGAAGAACCAGCACTTGCTTGGAAACTAGACCAATAAACTCCATTTGGTTGCATATTTCTCTACAGTTGAAAAGAGAGAGACATATCCACCTGGGTATTCCTGTTCAGTTGCAAGACCAGCCCAAGCCCTTTTGCTACCTTCTCCATGAAAGATATTTCCTGACACGTGTACACACCCTTCTGTTTCTTGGGAAGATACATTCTTTCTCCCAGCCAAGCCTCTTTTCTCAGCTCCCTTCTGCTATTGCACCCCCACATTGACATCCATCCCTGCTGCAATCAAGTCTGTCCCTATAACTTTTTCTTTTCCTGTTCTCCAGTCAATGGCTAGAACCCCATGCATAGTGCTACTCGGCAATAGTTATCAGTCATTCCATGGTAAATTGCCAAAGTCCTTGTCTGTGTGTACTCAACACACCTGAGACTAAAGATGCATCAATTGCCATGTGAAAGAAAAGGGGGGCCCAGGAGAATTGGTACAGCTATGCTCCTGGCCCTTTACAACCGTAGCAAGGATACCATTTAGAAAGCCCAAAATAGGGAGGCATAATTATCACTTTTGCAATGTGGATTTTGAGATGTGGATTTCTCTCCCCTGCTCCTTCATTTTTTTTCTGGGTATTATATTTCAATCCCTATTTCTCCCAGGTTTTGTTTAAGCACTCTGAGCTTTAAATAAAATCAGTCTCCTGTTAAGTAGTTTCCACAAATCTGATTAAAGTCTCATGAGAATATGCTTGAAATACAGGCAACATAAAGAAGGGAAAGCAACAAAGATATACAGGCATTTCCAGCCCCACGTGGAAGTGTGCTCTCTCTATCTTGCTGGCTCTCTCTCTCTCTCCCCACCCCCCATCCCAGGCAGGCTGCCAGAAGTGATCCATTACTGAAATGCTATAGAATGCTTAGTGAGCCAGAAATTCTGGGGGCCAAAGACCTAAATGATGTCATGCTGGCTGCTTTGCAACAAGCTCTTTTGGTGAACCAAGTACATCTTGGGAGTTTTCTAGAGGAAATGGAACACTGTATTTGCCAGATATAGCCTCTTCATTCTTGATCGTGCTGCAAAAGAGGATTGCGTGTCTGATTTTCACATCCCATGAAGATGTTAAGAAAAGGAACT